>NC_091477.1:36747927-38132927 GCF_036971445.1 Narcine bancroftii
TTCAGCATACTGAGATGTCACTCCAGGAATGCTGCCGACCACCACATTCCAGGCTGCAGGAGTACGTACTACGGAGGCTTGTTGCAGCCAATGCAAGGCCATCGTGGGGAAGGACCACAGTCTAGAGTCCTCGCATTGAGGGGCTGAGACTGATGGAAAGTCCATCAAACAACAGAAAGGGGGAGAAATAACAAGGTGCCATAGTGGTGGTAATGGTGTATTTAGAGAACAAATATAACCATGTACATGACTGATATTATGGGTGTAAAAAGACGGAATGGTTTATTCTTTGTAAATAATTTATCGTGACTAATGTATATTTTTAGTTTAAAAAAATCTCCTAGCAGACCTGCTTCATTATCTGCAATGTATTACAAGATTCAATAGGATAGCTTTATTCTAACTTCAGAGTTTTTAAAATATGAAAGTTCATTAATCTGAATGGTTAATGATTTCTTTCTCCATAGACAGTGATGGTTATCAGCATTCTCATTTTGGACTTAAAGCTACAGGATATTACTATTTATTGTTAATTAACAGAACATTTAAATACAGCCATTTGCATTGAAAAAAACGATCATTAACCGCATATGGATTGGTAACATGTGTTTAGGTGAGCTTCTTGACTGATAATAAATCGACTTCCAAATCATTTCACTTACCTTTCTGTGCGAAAAGAAAAATAAAGATGACTTAGAACGGTCAACATTTTCATCTCTTGTTCCTTGTCCTTCAACATACGAGTGAGGAGTAACCAATGCTCATAATATACACTGCATTGCAAATTATCATTTAAAACCTTTTCATAGAAGCTGCAAAGTTGTTCAATAGCCTGAATTTGGTCTAAATGAAAAGTGAGAACAAGGAAGGAAATTTAAAGAATAATCTCGGCATTCCTCCAGGGCAGCCATTCCCAACCTTTATTTGGCTATGGCCCTTCTTATGGCTCTGCTCAAAGTTTATGGGGCCCCCTTCACTGTGAAGCAGTCAAGTTTTGGGTTCTTGACTACTTCTCTCTCACCAACTAAATAGAAAACAACAAAAAAAATTGTTACACAAGGTGGAAAGAAAACAAGGCTTTTACTTAAAGGTGCTGTGAACCCCAGGGGCCCCTATTGAGAATGGCTGCTCTCAGGAAATATTCAAAGAAAATTAGAAGTCAAACGCTTGGGATAAAGAGAAACAAAATATATAGACTGGAGCAGTGGTTCTCAACCTTTTTTCCCCCCCCCCCACTCACATGCCACCTTAAGTGCAGTAATCCCTGACTAAGCACAGAGCACCTATGGCATAGGATAGCATAGGTACTCTGTGGTTGGTAAGGGATTACTTAAGGTGGTATGTGAGTGAGGGAGAAAAAAAAGGGTTGAAAATCACTGGACGAGAGTATCTTTATGTAACTCAGCAATATTCCCTGCCTTACAACATTAGGAAGCTCATATTAAGGCTGTTATTGTTCAAAGCAGCTGGTTAAACAGAAACATCCCCATATCTAAAGTGAGCAGAATTCTATTTTATGAGATATGGGTATTTAAACATAAATTTAGGTTATGTTGGAAAATAGTTTTTTGTACTTGCTCCTATTATAATATGTTCCTTCTTGCCTTTTTCCATTTTCCTCATACTTTTCTTTTTTGTATTATATTCTCAGATAATTTTATCCTTTAAAGTTTGTTTTTCTCCCACATTAGTCCTCTGCTTAAAGCTGATCTGTTTTCTAATTAGTTTATCCAAGGTAACATTTTTTTGCTTGCTTGTTTTTCTTTCACTCGTGACTGCACTTCAAAATACCCATATGAATGCTTTGAATCATCTAGTGCCTGTGACCAGCTTGTTATCAATGTAGATTCATTATGCTAAATCTGTCCTCTGCCCATTTCTCCCTTCATTTTGCTTGAGCCAATTCTGTCCTCAAGGAATACAGAAAAGTTAAGAAATAGAAACAGGAGAGACATCTTGGCGCCTCTTGTTCTTTCAACTATTCAAATGATTCTGAATGATCTTATTTCTCAAGCCCACATTCCAATCTGATGCACATATCTGTGGAATGCTCTTGTGTCTAAAAGTATAACTACATGTTCTAAATTTTACTTCAACACTTCCAAGTTTGAGTTTCACCCAAAGCACGCAAAAATAAAATGCCTGCAAACCAATGCGAGTCTTCTGCTTGGCTCAAAGCCACACAAAAGCAAGTACATTATAAGTAGCAAAATATTTGTGATAAACTTACAATGAACATTTTTGGTTTTTATGGCAGCAAGAAGTGCTAGCTCATAATGCAGTCTTCCTCTGTTTCTCATGCCCCTGTCAATGTAGTATTGTCCCAAACACAAGAGGGCTTGCACATAGCCTACTTCCAAGCAGCAGTCTTTCATTTGCAAATACAGATTTAAAGATTTCATGAGGTAGCGTCCAGGTAGTGCAAGAACTTTACAACACAGAGTCAGAGACCCGAAATTAGCATGTGCAATGGCTTCGTTAAGTTTGATGCCACTTTCTTTTGCAATTATTATTGCATAATGGCAACTTTCCAGAGCTTCCTTTAACTTTGTTTGCTTTTTTAGACAAAGTGCCAGCATGTTGCAAATAACTCCCTGCTGTATAGGGTTATGTGTCTCAAGTGAAGATTCTAAAAGGGAATTCAATATTTCTGATGCCAGAATTGGTTGATTATTCAGAATATGTAACCAGGCTAGAGAAAGATAGGCTTTGAAAGCTCTTCCATCATCAATGCAGCTTGCTACTTGTGCAAACTTTGTCATGTAATGTATTGCCCTTTCATACAACTTGTGTTGCTGATATAAATTAGCCAACATAAAGTTCAAATCCCTCTGGATGTTCATATTACCAGGGCTAGAAGGGAGATGCAGAGCTTCTTGAAGGTAAACTGCAGCCTGTGGAGGGATTTCACCAGTACAAATTCCTTCAGTGTTAAACTTTACATTTGTTTCAATAACAAAATTAGCCTTCTGCAAAAAAACAAACATTGTGCTGGATGAACCAGGTGGAACAAATCTTAAAGCTGCCAGTGCAAGATGTGGCAAGCATTTTTTGTTGTATATGCCACTTAAAATCATATGCACGTCTAGTGGGACTATGTTGCTCTCTGAACTGAAACTATTTGAAAGATACTGCAAATGTTCAGCAAATGTTAAAGTTTCTTCAGACTTTCCACTTTCGAGAAAAAGTTTTGCTATTAGAAAGCAGCTACGTGCTTCCAGGTGATAATCGTTGGCTATCATTCCTCTTTTAAGGAAAATATTTAGTATCTCCAACTCATTCTCTGAACTAAAAATATGGGATGGGATGCCCAGAAGGAACGTTGCAGCCTTTTCCACAAGGGTGTGAGATTTTTCTTTCATTTTCAGCTTCAAATACATTGATGCCAAGTTCACATATAAAGCGGTCAACAAATACAAGTCAGAAAATGTTCCTTGCACCAGTGTCATTGCTTCTTCAAAGTAAACTCTGGCCTGTGAGAATCTAAGTTTTTTGGCACAAAGTCTTCCCAATAAGAAACAGATTCTACAGTAGGCCCAATGTTTGTTGTACAGTTTGGCTACCTCCCTTGCCATTTCCAAGTACTGTAAAACTTCTTTCTCCTCAGTTACTCCACAAAAGATGGAGCCTATAAAGGAAAAGTTCAAGTCATAAAAATGTCTGAAATGTGGAATATATTCCTCTTGGTTTAGAAATAGTAGTATGGGATTAAAGATTTCGGGATCATTCATGCCTTCAAGACCGAGGTCTACATCGAATATGGGATGTTTGACTTGATCCTCTTCAAGAACAAATTGTTTTAATTCCTTGTATTTAGATGGGTTCGTACCAGAATTGCTGTCATCAAAAAGTCCGGCTGGGTTGGACAGGAGATGTTGTTCAAACATGGAAGGATGTAATTCCCCTATGAAAATGTGAACATAAAAAAAAGCTAGGACAAAAGAGGATTAAGGTGGTACATTGTGCAAGGTCTCAGCCAAAACAATATATTTGCATCAAAATATTCCAGACAAATGTATATTATTCATTTTCCAAAATTTTTTTTAAATTATTTTTTTAATTTTTCACACTATAAACCCTACTGACCAAAATACATACAAACATTTTTCTCTTGAATATATACAGTGTCATTTTCTCCCCTTTTCCCCCTCCCTCACCCCCTTCCCGTTTATTCAAAGTTCAATCTATAAGATACATAATTGACTATTAATTTAAACTTATTGTTGTCAAAGTTAAATCATTAGAATGTGCTACTTGGTTGAAAAAAAGAAGCTGCAATACTAATACTTTTACAATACCTTACAGTTCGGCGGGCAGCAACCTCCTTTGAAGAAGACCGCAGAGCCCACCTCACTGACAAAAGACAAAGGAGGAAAAACCCAACACCCAACTCCAACCAACCAATTTTCCCTTGCAACCGTGCCTGCCTGTCAGTCACCAACGAGCCTGCAGCAAACGTGGAATACCCCTCCATAAATCTTCGTCCGCGAAGCCAAGCCAAAAAGAAATACTAAACAGAGCGAATCTACAAAAACTCCAATTGCCTTCCTGTTGATGTTCAAATTCTGGAAATTATTCACACAAACACTATTTTACGTGGTTATTTCAGGATATTACTTCCCCCCCCCAAAAAAAAGGGCTAAATTTATTTTAAAACTCACCAAATTTGGCATCTGACCCTCATGCATTTGATCTTTGTTATTTCTTGGGGCTTTGTCCAGTTCAAGTTTATTATCATCTAACTGTAGATTTACACCCAAAGTAGCGTTTCTCCAAACCACAGTGCACACACACACACAATAATCACATACATGCATAAATATAATTTTAGAAAATACATTCACACACACTCTCTCCCATGTTTGGCACTCTGCTGAGAGGTCAACAAAAACACAGTGAGCGCAACACTGTTACAGCGCCAGTAATCGGGACCGGGGTTCAAATCCTTTGCTGTCTGTAAGGAGTTTGTACGTTCTCCTGGTGTCTGTGTGGGTTTTCCCTCAGGGTCTCCTGTTTCCTCCCAACATTCAAAATGTAATGGGGGTTGTAGGTCAATTAGGTGTAATTGTACAGCCTGGCCTCATGTGCTGAAAAGGACCTATTACCATGCTATATGTCTAAATTTAAATAAGCATGGTGCAGGACATTTTTCCTGCATTGTCAACAGCCACACTTATAAAATAGTATTTACAGCTACTCAGGCCCCATCAGCTATCGAATGTCACGGAACATGAATGTTTGTAAATCTGACATTTGCAAACATTCAAAAATACAAAGATTTTTTTTTAAATATGAAGACTGAAATAGTACATACTTTGCATTCATATATTGAAACTGCCTTAAGGTGATAGAGGCTCATCAGTTGGAGTGCTGAGAGATCTGTGGAAGTGAATGCTGTGCTCTTTGAAGTCCATTGGGAGTTCATGCTCTCAGTACAAGCAATTGCCAGCCTACCCCATGCCAACAGCAACCTCTAACTGTGAGCTGCATTAGAGAGAATAATAATACAATTCTGAAAGTGGAGAGCACCAGATACATTCTGTTTTGTGGTCACATTTCCTCAGTTCTGTAGAGCTACTTAGGGCCAAATGCTTACATCAAGCTATTATACAGTGATGGGTTAAATATTGGACTTTATGAATAGCACATTTACAAGAGCCACTGTAACAATTATCCATACATGGATTTGTTTCTAGTTGCTAGCCTTAATTATGGTATATATTCATGCAATAGTTGAGTTTAGTTGACCAATTTTGGGGGAGGGGTGACTATTACACGTTTACTACTTTTGATCACGGTAAGCTACTCAGTCTTTCAAGGCATCGGGAGTTTGGATGGCTGGGACCGGGTGGCAAGTGCATGGATGGGGTGTCTGGAGCTTGGATGGCCGAGGCCTAGAAGAGTCATTGGCGAGGGCGTCAGGAGCTCAGTTAGGCGGGCAGCCGAGGCATCAGGAGTTCAGGTGTGTGGGCAGTAGAGGCCAAAAATAAGGAGGGGGTGGGGGGGGAGAAAGTTTTTTTTTTCCCACAGGTCATAAGGGAAACATGATTTTTGAGCCAATTAAAAAAAGGGAAAGGGGTGAGGTGGGTTGACTTTTGCATGAGAGCAACTATTGCATGAGTATATATGGTATTCTGTTGACGGTTATTGGAATGATATTTCCATTTATTCAGCCATTTTCTCTTGGTCTCTTACCTGTCACAGACATTCCCTTTGGTACTCTCCACCTCTTCTTCTCCTCTACTCCAGGGGTTCTCAACCTTTCTCTTTCCACTCACAAACCACTAAGTAATCCCTATGCCATCAGTGCTCTGTGATTAGTAAGGGGTTACTTAATGTGGTATGTGAGTAGAAAAGGATGAGAATCATTGCTTCTAGGCCCAATTGTTACTGAAATATTTTGCTTGAGAAAAATGGTCATTGGCCCATTTCCTTTGGAGTTATGAAACCGTTCACATAACGAGTCAATTAGGTACGATTAAAATAGTGGTTTGCAAAGTTTTTCTTTCACCCACATACCACCTTAAGCAATCCCTTACTAATCACAGAGCACCTAGGGCATAGGGAATACTTAAAAGTGGAATGAAAAAGGTTGAGAACCACTGCTCTGCCCCCTTTTCTATAATTAAAAACATTACTTTTTTTTTAATTTGTTACTAGTTCATATTAACTGAAACATTATTTTCTTTTTACACAATCTGTTGACATACTATTTCTGTTCTTCTGTTAGCATTCATTTTGCATACAAACCTCTGAAGTAGAACTCATAGCACTATCTTTTGACATAAAGAAATGGTTGGTACCTGTTTGTTAGCTATTATACCCACAATGTTATGTAGCCCATTTTCCTTCAGTGGGCCAATTCGCAACACCTAAAACACAAGTTGAAATGAAAGCCCGAAATCAGAACAGAATCTGCCTTAAACTCAGTGACGTGTTTTAACAAAGGAATGGGAAGCTTAAAGGAAGTGTTGGCAATTTGAATAGAATAATGAGTTTGCTTATATTGTCTTCCATTTCTACACAGAAATCAGAAGACTTCTCACATCTTATGAACGCTAATGAAAACAAACATCTGGAGTTGAATCCATGAGGTTAGGCCCTTTTGTAGGTTAAGAAGATGAGTGTTTCCTTCAAGCCTAAAAAACCCATCTTGTCAAACGATTTGCCACCAGCTTGCCATTCTCTGTGATCAAGAACCTCAGTGTTTGTGACAATCTAAAAAGCAGCCCTCGCCTTAACTTGCCCATGGTTATCTGTTCACACAAATCACTTGTTCTTGTATATTGCAGGCTGCTCACCTCAAAAGCCTCGATCATGCTGTGTGCTCATCTCTGGACGTTCATAGATCAGGCCATTTCTGATACAGTAAAACTCCTGGAATCCAGCACCAATGAGGATAGGTTGATGCTGAATAACTGTATTTTCTGGTTGCTTGAGATTACGTGTTGCGTGATTGGCAAACTAACCAATTTTAAACTTCCATATTTTATCACCCATTTATTTTCAACAATACTTTTTCTTTTCCTGGTTGCTTGAGGCTGGCAGTTGTTTGAATTCCAGACAACAGGGTTTTCACTGTATTTGGGTTTTTTCCCCCAAATGTTCCCAAACTTAAAACAAACCAACTTTTTTCCCAAATCCCAAAGAGGAAATAATAACCAAGAGTGTACTGCTGCAAAATAAATTTCACTTTTGAAAGCAGAAAAAAGAATTAATGGCAAAGTGCTAATTTAAAAAAAATAATGCTACAAGAAAACTCACCTAAACGATAAACGGTGTCGATATCAGTTTGGGAGAGTTTGCTCAGGAGATTGGTGCAATGTTGTTCATCTGACTTTTTGATCATGTTGAAAGAAGCCTTTTCTTCATCACTTAAGAACAAAAGATGGGTTTCCCTGTGAATTAAATGTTCAATTTTTAACTACATTGGAAGTTCATCAGATGTCTGTTTCGACAAGCTTTCAACAAACCTTCCAACAGATTAAATTGGAGAAAAAAAAACAAATAAAAATGTAGGCCCTATCATGAAAAATGTAACCTTGGCAAATGGAACTCTGCATCAGAGGTGCTAAAGATAGAAATTTTTAACATTCTGCCATGTCATTCAACAAAGCACTAAAGAGCTATTACTCTGGAATGCAAAGAAATATTTTAATTAACCCATGGTAGAAACCAAATGATATTGAAGTCAAAATTGTAATGCTTGGTCAATTAACTTTATTTCTGTGTGGTTATTTTAACTGGGACCTTTCGTGCAGGTCAACTTCAATGTCATTAACCAACCCAAATGGTGGAGTGGGCATAAATGTCCTCCTGGGGGAAAGAGGGAAACAAAAGAGTAAGTGTTAGTTATTTTTCAGGCTTCACAACAGTAATGTCAGCTCTAACCATTTTTCCCCCTTCCCAATGATCTCTTCCCTTTCTTATCATGTATCACCAAGACCTGAGATATTGCATTGGCTTGGAACCCAGAGCTAAAGTACCCTCAGGTTTAATGACGCTTAGACATCAATATGTGATCCTGCTCAGGAGATGAAGAGTTTAATGACACTTGTTGTACTAGCCAACCAAGAGTCAAGAACATGGTACATTCTGCCTGTCAATTCCTCTTCCTTACGTGATCCCAAGATTTCCCTGGATTCCAGCAGATTGACTGGGTTCAGCAAATAAGCATCACAGCTCTCCAGGTAGAGAAATACAAAGCCTCACCACACACTGCACAAATAAATTTCTCTCCTCAGTCCTAATCTGAGGCTCAGTAATTAGAGCATTTATCTTGTAAACCAGGGGTCATGAGTTCGTTCCTCACTGGGGCTTCATTTCTGTGAGGGGCACTTGACAAAGAAGTGACTCTCTGTCTTCCTTGGGGTAGACAAAGTTAAACAATTTCATGTATATTATATTCTAAATGTAATACTACGTGATAATAATGGAACCTTTACTTTAAATGGCCTATTTATTATTCTTAGACTGTGACTACTGCAGGAAAGCAAGATGGCTTGGACCGGTGCCAGAAGCCTCTGGAATTACTCTTTAAAACTGTACTAGTCTGGACATGAACGGGGTGACAAGTTGACCTGAAACGAGAACAGAAAATGCAAGAAACTCTCAGCAGGTCAGGCAACATTGGTAGAAAGAAAAACCAGTTTATTTTCTTCCCTCTATCTTGGTTCTAAGGGCTATTGAACCAAAATATTAACTGTGTCTTTCTTTCCATAATTGCTGTCTGGCTTGTTGCAGATTCCTACATTTTTTTTCTTTTAGTTTCAGTTCCAACATCTCCAGATTTACTTTAAACATAAAGAAGTAGTCTGAGAAGGGATACCATCATCAGGCACGTCACAGAGGGGCAATAATAATGCACTCCCTCAGGATCTTTACACCATTTAGAATATTTTTCAAGGGTTGAAATGCTTTGAGAGGCTGGTCAAGGCTAGAATTAACTTTACCCATGTAAATATCTGGAACCTCTGTGATTTGCCTACCATCACAATCACTGGGCTCTCTACTCAACTCTGGATCACCTAGACAACAGCAACACATACATCAGTCTGCTCTTCATCGGCTACAGTTCAGCTTTCAATATCATCATACTGTCAGTACTGGTCAACAAACTCCAAAACCTGGGGCTCTGCAACTCTATTCTTGTCTTCCTAATCTTCATAGTCAGTATGAATGAAAAACAACATCTCCTCCTCATTGAAAATCAACACAGGTGCACCTAAAAGATGAGTGCTTAGCCAACTTCTCTACTCACTCTACTCCCATGACTATATGGTTAGGCACAAATCAAATGTCATCTATCAATTTGCCAATGACACCAAGGTCTTTGGCAGAATTAGTGGCAGTTATGAGGGAGATAGGTTAGCTAGCTGACTGGTGTAACAACCATAACCTTGTATTCAACATTAGCAAAACTAAGGAACTGATTGTGGACTTCAGGAGGGGGAGATCAGGAGAACACAAACCAGTCCTTAAAGTGTCAGTGGTGGAAAGGGTTAATAACTTCAAATTCTTGGGTGTCAACATCTCCGAAGATCTGCCCTGGGGCTTCCATGTCGATGCAATCATGGACAGCTCGCCAGCACTATATTTTGTGAAGAGTTTGAAAAGATTTGTTATACCACCAAAGACTCTTGCAAATTTCTACAGGTGTATTGTAGAGAGTATTCTGACTGGTTGCCTCATTGTCAGGTATGGAGGTGTCAATGCACAGGACAGAAAAAGACTACAAAGAGTTGTGAACTCAGCAGCACCATCGCAGGCATCAGTCCACCCCATCTAGGACATCTACAAGAGGTGGTGACTTAAGAAAGCAGCCTCTATCCTCAAGCATCCTCACCACTCAGGCCTTGCACTCTTCACACTGCTACCATCCTCTACCAAAGTAGAGGAGCCTGAAGAACACTCAGTGGCACAAAAACAGCTTCTTCCCCTCTGCCATCAAATTTCTCAATGGACAATGACCCACAGACACTACTCACTTTCTCTTCTATTCGTACAATTTTTTTTTTTACACATGTAATTACTATTTGTACCAGTGATGCTGTTGTAAAATAACAAATTTTGTGACATGCATATGACAATAAATTCTGATCCTGATCTCGCCGATCTGCACAAGCGACAGTGCTGTCATCACAGCAGTGCCGACATTTAAAGCAATGTACCAGACACAAGTAAAACTACAAATTATCAGGCCCCACTTTTGTTTTTCAGCTGGTTGCATTCCTTGGCACAATCTCAAGATAAATGATTCACATTACATTTGATTTACTCCAAATCTCTCTTCCCTCCCTCCCTCAAGTGTGATTTAACACTTCGTCTGGCTCTTTCATATCAGAAGAATGGTGACTCAGTGGCACTGTAGCTGATTCATCAACTTTTCCATTCACTAGGCATTAATGTGACATGGACCTACTTCCCCTCTGAGTTCAACAGCTCCAGGGAATTTCTCAGCCTTGCTCTGTTTGACAGTCGCAACTTTCAGCTATTTAAACAATTCCAGTGCACGTCACAACAATAATTAACCTTCAACTATCTCAGGTGTTCAATTTGCAGTAATTGGTTCTTTGATGGGCAGGTCTGCTCTGACAGCAGAGGAAAAAAAAATGGCAAGCTTAACTTAAAATCTTTTAATCGTTCTTTAAAGGCCCATTCATTTGTGACAAATATTTTACCATTGCTATGACCATGGGAAAAAAAACCGGAAATCTGAAAAATTGTGTAACTGACCCAATCTCCCCTCTCCTAACTTGCAAAAAATGTACAATTTAAAATCTCCCTATACTAACCCCAAAATTGTTTGGAAGTGATTAAATTAAGCTTGCAATGAAATAAAAATTGATATTTTAGATTAGTGGATTTTCCTACTGTGACAGTACAGATTCCATCACCAATGTGTATTTGTACAGATGGTAGTGTAGGATGACTGTGATTGGCTGAGAGTGTAGCCACACCTCCTGGCAGGTCTTAAAGGATTGTTCCTAATCAGACCAGGTCATTCTGGACTGGTCGACCTACTTGTGATATGATCCAGTCTTTTAGTTAATACAAGCCTTGGTTTGGATCAACAAGTCTTTGGTTCTTTCGACACTCATTACACCTACTTCAGCATCAAACCTCATTTAGCTGATATGCACATCAAGGTTCAACTCCTTTTACTTTCAAGGTTAACACTACAATTGATTCACATCAAGTCTCCAGATTTTCAATAACTTTAGTGTGTCTAAAAATTGTACAATATCGATGAAACACATTCAGCTACTGGAGAAGATCTGCTATTTCCTGTGATTGCCCAACTTAAATATTGGATGCTCATGCTACTGACCATGTCAGTTAGCCAAAAGAAAGGGGAGAACACAGGTCTTCAGTTGAAGAGGCCCTGAAAATAGCATTGCATAGCCCTCATAGGCAACAGTCACCATCATTTACTTCCTCAACCATTGGCTGTCTACTACTTCTCCTTCCCCCTCACACATTCACCCAGAAAGATGAATCTTTGTAATTCTCAACTTAAGAGTTTTGCGGCTGCTTAATTGCTCGATATATTAAATTATTAATGATTAACCTTTAGATGTTATAGGAATTAGAGGATTAGTAAAGGGGGACAAATGTCAAAGGTCAAGCATGATCAGTGAGGAACTGAATGCCTTGCTCCTACTTCGAATTCTCAGCATTTTGCATTCACTCAGCTGCAACACTAACTCTTCACTCAATGTCCTGCTAAATGCCTGGATCATGCATGCAAGACTGACAAGCCTATAAGTTTTAGGACTTGCCCCAAATATTTATAATTACATGTGAACAGTTTTAAGAGTTTGCCAGCAAAGATTTGGATTGAGTGGTTATATTAAAGGAAAGCCCTTCAGCAGGCAAAGATGAGTTAATGGAACTTCTAGTAATAGCGCCATGGTGATGTATGGAGAGGGCAGTATAATATTGTTGTCTGAGCTAGACCCATCAACAGGGAACTCCCAATCTGCTTGCTCCTTCTCAGAACCAATTAGAAGTAAAGGGTTGTCAGTAAACCACTCATCAGGAATGCAGAGAATGTTTGATATCTGAATTAAGGAGTTGGGTCTATTCCAGGGTAGAAAGCAAAAAGGTGGGGAAAAACCCTCAGGGTTTTAAAATCCTCAAAAAAGGATGGAACTTAGAAACACATGAGGCTGTGTGTAATTTCACCCACGTCAGACTCTGTGCAATGAGAAATCACAAACTTTTAGCTACTGATTTTCCATCTGTCAGAAGGCAATGCATTCATAAAAAGCAACAATTTCCACTTGCATAGCATCTTCATTGTAGTTTAGCTCCTTAGAAAATTCACAGATGTCAATTTCTGTTTATTTTCCTTATCTAACTGTAAAGAGATATTAGGACAGATTTATATCAACCCTATAACAATATTGGAGGATGATTAATTGTAATAGCTGACATTTCCTACACTCTTCACAATAGAAGCACTTTACTCACAGTGTTTTGAATTGGTCAGGCCGCACATGCCTTACTGGCACAAAGCCAGTTTCTCCAGATGATAAAGATTTCCCCAAAAACCACTGCAGGTTAGAAAGAAGGAAGCCAATTATCTGGATCTTTTCTCCTTCGTTGAAACACAGTTCATCCACCTCACCCTCTTTGTGATCCATGGTTGCAACACAGATTCCTGTACCTAAAAGGCAGAGGTTACTTGTATGCTGTCATGAACAGTGATGGAAGCTCTGCAATTATTCTAAACATCATCTGAGTTGTAGAAACACTGACTCTGTGAATGTGCTTCTTCGTGATTACAGTGTGCAAACTATGCCAAAATGCTGTCCTTTTATTTCAGAAAATTCTTTCCCATTCTAATTAAATCTGCATGGCAGTTTCGGTTATTCATAAAGGATTACATTCCATGTGGCTTTCCAGCACTTGTCTGTGCAAGATCTGGGCCAAAGCTTGAAAATAGTTAACCTACCACAAGCAACTCATGAATAGTGGCTTTTTGTCATTCCTATGGAACATTTTCTTTTAGTTTCAATGCCCAGCTTCTCCTCCAAAACTGCCATTAAACTATATAGCTGAGACTTTATAGAAGCTCCAAATACATAGTAGGCCCAACTGCTAAAGAACCCAGGTACTTCAAAGAATTTCCCATGTAACTTGCTCTTCTGGTAGATAAATTTGAAGTTGTACCACTTTTTAAATCAGATCCAGGTGGGGATGCAGGGACTGACTGAGCACAGTGAGAGCTCTACCTCAAATGAGTCTGAAGGCATTGGGTCAATATTAACTGTAGGCATAATCTGCATATAGCCTTATAAGGCTCTAACCTATTATGAGACAAGGGGACATTTAGCTGCTGGACCCAGGTGACAAACCATTGAGCAATCCCACTGTTGAATGCAGAAATGAACAGGCAAGGGGGAGTGGAGAGTTTTGCACCATGGTTGTCTGGCAATGGGATCATTATCACCATAGCAGGAAGAGTGGCTTACTCTTGTGCAAGGAATACTTAGTTAGTTGGAGAGGTTTGAAAGAACATCCTAGCCTCTCCTGTCCTACCACAAAATTTAAAGTTCTGGGCCTCCAATCAAGCACCTGTCAGACAAGACACCCACTTCGGCATCTCAAATGTATCATCAGTAGACTTGTAACCTGCATCAGCTGCAGGATGTGTCCTTACCACCTGCAATGTAACACTGCAGACAAATTTGGCATGAAGGCAACGAGTAAATCATTTGCACCTTGATAGCTACTATCATGCCTTACTTGAGCCTCATGGATCAGAATTTGATTAAAAATCCACTGCCTCACCTCATCTACCCGATTTAATGATGAACACAAAATTATTCAGTTAATTGTATATCACAGAAATGGGTCCTTTTGCCAACCACATCTTTATTGACATTTTTTGTTCATCTACATAAATCCCATTTGCTTGCATTAGATCTGCTTCCTTCATTAACTTCTTCAATTAAGTGCCTTGTCTTGCAGGTAGTGATTCTATCCAATTCTAGCACCTCCACTCACAGTGAGTTCCCTGCTCCCTACAAGAAAAAAAACTTTCCCCTCAAATACTCCCTTTTCTTGGCCATTGGTTAAACAAAAATTTTAAAAGGTTACTTACCAATAGAATGGGGGAACTGATGTTCATTATATTCCTCATAGTCAATAAAGTTTTCTGCTTTCGTCTTCAAGAACCACCTGTGATCAAATAAAACAAAGCTTTTTCCAAGTAATTACAGTCTTCAAAATGTGATACATTTTAGCCTCAACTTACAAGCTGATTTTTAGAATATTGTCAAATAAATACCACAACTTCCTCAAATCCTGTCAAATTTGTAATATTTGTTGAAAAAAAAATGCCTTCTTTGATGCAAAAAAAAATTAAGCAACATAACTTTGCAATTCAAGAAATCTTCAAGACTGTGCAACCCCAAGAAAGAAGTTTTATCTCAATGTTGGCTGCTGTCTGCGTGGAGCTTGTATATTCTCCATATGGCTGTGTGACCTTCCTCCCACTTACATATATGTAGGTTAGCAAGTGGTAATAGAATACAGTGGGAGTTTATGGGTATGTGAAAGAAGTTGCAGGGGTACAAGGAGACAAGGAGATGGGAATGGGACAAAATGATGGACAAAATGAGCTGAAAGTTCTCTTTATGTATCATAGATAAACATCTGTGGCATCAATGAAAAAAAATTTGGAGTAAGATTTACATGAGTGCTTCCCCATTCATGGAGCATAATCCTAAATTAAGATGCAAAAGCAGGAGACCTGCCCCCACTCCCCCCCCACCAACCATGGGATGCTTGCCCAAGGTTTTTACAATAACATTTGACAGGATACAAATTTATTTTAATTAATTTTATAACATCAGAAAAATCAACTTTCCATAAAAATAGTATAAATGTGAGAGTTATTTTGCCGTACTGGTAAAAAGGGTAGAGAAGAGCCTGGGGAGCAGAAACCGGAATAAGGCCCTTTTCATTGGTTGCAAGCACAGTTGCTTCCCACTTTGAGTCATTCCCGATATCTTTAACCATGATAAGGTCGTCCTTGGAGACATTGAGATCTTGCTCTTCATTCTTTGGAATGTTGCACAAGACTCTGGTGAAAAAGTGACCTTGATGCAGAAATAGATAACAGATTTGGAATGTCTTCTTTTTTTATAACATTTTTATTGATTTAATATACTTAAATATGCATATATAGTACATTTATGGGAAGCACAATAAAAATGATAAATTACATAGCTCAGAAAATTATAAAGGCCTAGAGCACATTCGCAATATATAGCATATAAACGCATCTAATAATTTTAACATGGATAGGCATGTTTCTAATCCCTATCCACCTTACCATTGTTGTATGGTTAAAAAGAAAAAACATACTAAAGTTTAGGATTTCTATTATGCCTAGAGGTTGTGGAAAAGATTCAAAAGTGGTCCCCACAACATTTAAAAACCTTATATATGAATTACTAATTGAGTAACAAATCTTGTTCTAGACTTAAACAGGACATAATGTCCATTAGCCACTGAACATAGGTAGGCGAGGCAGTATCCTTCCACCTAAGCAATAAGAGAGAGGCAAAAGACATTTGGTTGGAGTTAAAAGAACTTCATCCACTCTAGTTTTGCCAAAAAGAGAAACCAAAGGATTAAGCTCAATTTAAATTAAGAATTAAGTATAAAGTTTGAAACACAGATAACTTTCGAGACTAGGACACGTCGGAAACGTGGATGAGAGAAGCTTCTCCCCTCTTACATTTATCATAGCAAGGGTCTACCTCTGAATAAATTCGAGATAATTTAACTTTAGACATATGAACTCCATGTACAACTTTAAACTTCAACAAACAACGACATGCACATAAAGTTGTGGTGTTAACCATCCTAAAAATTGAATCCCAAACCTCATCCGATATTGAAAAGCTGAAATCCTGCTCCTAGGCATTTTTAATTTTAACTAAGGGAGCGTGTCTTAAACCTACCAATTTATCATAAATGATGCATATTAGACCTTTGCGAGAAAGTTGTAAACTAAAAAAAATATATATCAATAATGTTTGCATCAGGTGCCCTAGGGAAATTTGATATCCAAGAATGAAGAAAATGTCTGATTTGCAAGTATCTGAAAAAATGAGTATTTGTTAAATTGAACTTTTCGGACAGCTGTTCAAATGACGCGAAACTCTTGTCAATAAAAAGATATTTGAAGTGTTCAATACCCAATTATTTAAAGAAATTTGAAAAAAAAAATGATTGGATAGACAAGGGCTTGAAAGAGAAAAATTATGAAATCCAAAATGTTTTCTGAACTGTACCCAAACTCTCAGAGTTTGCCTGTCAATTGATTTATTCAAAGAAAAAGGAAGAAAGGATCTGAGAAGTGCTGAGACAGAATGTCTCAAAGTTGTAGAATTGTTGTGCACAGGAGGCAGCCATTCCACCCACTCAGCCAAAGCCATCTCCCTTAGGCCAGTCTATTCAGCCCAAACTCTGGTTCCTTCTCCATAGCCCAACAATTTATTCTCTCTCATTTGCCTATCCATTTCTTTTTTTTTGGAAGCTACGATTAATTCAATCTCCCCACAGCTACAAAGTTTTGGTTCGCATTTGTTCAATCACAATGTAAAAAGTTTTCCCTTGCGTCATGTTTGTATCTTCTGCTTATCATTATGAAATTTAAGTTCTCTCTTCAGTACCCCAGACCATTCCCATCCTTCCAGCAACGTGGGGACCGAAAATGGATGCAAGGTTTTATTTGTGAGTTTTTAAAAGGTTCAATGCAGCTTCTCTGTTATTGTGCTTTGTGCCTCTACTAATGAAGTTCGGCGGACAGCAACCTCCTTTGAAGAAGACTGCAGAGCCCACTTCACTGACAAAAGGCAAAGGAGGAAAAAACCCAACACCCAACCCACCAATTTTCCCCTGCAACCGTGCCTGCCTGTCCCGCATCAGACTTGTCAGCCACAAACGAGCCTGCAGCTGACGTGGACATTTACCCCCTCCATAAATCTTCGTCCGCGAAGCCAAGCCAAAGAAGAATGAAGCTCAGAGTTCCATTTGTTTTACTAACCACTATCTCAATTCGTGATGCTACTTTTTCCAAAAGATGTTTTCCCATATGGCCTGGCCTTCTACTCCTACACACCTTTCGAAACTGTGGCATTTAGACTATGTTTTATTGACCTGCCTCATTTTTTTTCCCTGCCAAAATACATCATTTCACACTTTTTAGTATTAAATTTCATCTGCCTCTTGTCTGAGCAGTCTGACAGCCTATGTCACCTTTGAGTCATTTACTTCCCTTTTCACGGTTTGTCACACATTCAGGTTTTGTGACAGCATATAATATTTAAATCAACGTAAAGCAAAGTAAATTAACTTTCTCCAATGGAACAAACCCAAAATGCAAAAGATAACGAGTCTTAAGATTAGTTTCATAACTTTCATCTTTGGTTTGTGCCACCTAACCATGGATTTTTTAAATTGACAATTTCTTCTCCTTTCATCCTGTATCCAGGCAAAATTGAGCACTTTTATTTCCACTGTTCAACAACTGGTCGCGGTACTATATTGGCAGGGTGTGAACAAAGATCTGCTGATCATGTTACTCTAGCTCAACCAGTCATCACTTTCAAAACCCCACTTGATAACCCAGAAGATGCCCCCACTCACTTGGCTACCCCACAGAGTCTAGGCAGCAAGTCTCAGGAGTGCAATAAGGGGATATTAAGATAGAGTCCGACATAATATACCTTCAACAGATCAGAAAGATACAAGTTTTAAATCACCAGAGGAATGATTTGGAAATTGACAGAAAGACTGGTTTTAATGCCACCATGAATTAGTTATTTCCACTGTTGTCAGATGCAATTCATTTTGTGGTGGCACTTGGATATTTTAATGTTTTAAATGGACAATGCATTTTCAGTGGGTGAGGCAATGATATTCTCTGGTTGTGTGCAGACCGTTAATTATGACGGGACTCCACTTGCTGCCATTAGCAAACTCCAAAGTCCCTCAACATGGAACAGAATGTATTGTTGGAAAATAGGGCTCTATTTATAAATTATTAGATAAAATAACAGGAAGGAACCCATCTCACATACTGTACGAGCAACTCAAGAGCAAGTCAAAAGAGTTAACAACCCAAAACATTAATTTCTTCCACTCATAATAAAGAGAATGCAGTATCATTTACAAAATACACTGTTGTTGAACATGCCTCATAATATAAATGGGAGAGGTTTTTACTAACAAACTCACTGGAAGTGTGACACGATGTTGGTATATGGAACAGGTAAATATCCGAGGGAGCGCTATTTTTATTGGTGAAGGCAGACATACATTGCACATTTTTTTAAATTTAGAGATACAGCACAGTAACAGGCCTTTCTGGCCCACAGGCCCGTGCTGTCCAATCACAACCATATGACCAATCAATCCACTGGCCCTTACATCTTTGGAATGTAGGACGAAACCTGAACACCCGGAGGAAATCCATACAGCCTTGGCGAGAACTTACAGACTGCGGCAGAGTTGTACTAACCACTGTGCCAGTGGTTCTGAACCTTTTTCTTTCCATCTTAAGTAATCCCTTACTAACTAGAGGACATCCTATGCCATAGGTGCTGTGGTTAGTAAGGGATGACTAAGGTGGTTTGTGAATGGAAAAAAAAAGGATTGAAAACCACTGCACTATGCTGTGCCACCCAAAATTACACACAAACACCTCTTTGGGTAGATGCGTTGCTCCTATTAATCAGCAGTATTTAAACCAGCATGAAGAAACCCAAATTTCCAATCGATCACCTTAACTGCTTGATCACGATTAGAACAAATATCCTCTGCAAAATGAAAACACGTAACCATGTACTACAACAGAGTTTGCTTCTGTAATTTAAATCCAACAAACTTGTAGCCTTATATTTGCTCAGTGGTGCATTAAAAACAAAATCACAGATTGAGTAGGTTGCACAGTTAAGGAAGAGAAGGAATTATTTTAATTACAATTAGGTTACATTCTCCAGTCAGACACTCTGGTAAGATACGTCACTTCCAAAGCCCATATGCTGAGAAAATCCAAGAGAGCGATCTACTATTTTCCCATCAACTCTCATCAATAGGTGGACCACTGGAGAATCAGCAAGCCTAGTGCTCAAAATCAGACTGGCAAATATCAGCATTTGAAGCATCTTAAAAGGAGTGTCAACTGAGATGTAAATTGATATTAACTGTCACAACATTGTTGGTTGGAGAAGGACAGTAGTTCTCAACTCTTTTTTCCCCCCCCCCTACTCACATACCACCTTCAGTATCCCTTACCGACCACAGAGCACCTATGGCATAGGATTACTTAAGGTGATATGTGAGTGGGGAAAAAAAAAGTTGAGAATCACTGGAGTAGGGGAATGAGGTTAAAAAAATTAAACAAAAATGGGGACCTTGTCATCAAATTGTTGCAAATACACACATGGGTCTTTTTAAGGAGACATAGTTTTCCATGCAAATAACGCATCTGCAAAACAGGAACATTGATAAACTTTAGACTTGAGTTGCCAGCCGGGATGCTGAGAAGAGAGAAACTCTATTTAATTCCTCTGAACCTCAGTCTCTCGCTTTGCTTCTCCCCACCTCCACTTTGATCATCATTCATTTTCTTTCATCCTTTTTGGAGAACTTTAAGGATTGCCAGAACACATCATTAAGGAGCACGGGATGATAGATCCTTACCAGTGTAAAAAAAAATGTCTATTTGGCTCTCACCCAGAAAAGCAATAAATGAAAGGAATAACATTATATTCAGTAGGTTTTCTAATCTCGTGATTTCCCATGTTTCCCACTATACTATGATACTTGACATAATAGTATGCAAATATCTGAAAAATGGCAGCCTGATGAAACCAACTAAAGCTCCTCCAAACAATCAAATAAAAAGAAAGAGAGGAAGATGTTCTACTTCAGTCGCATGTGCCAAGTGTACAATAAGGTGGCTTCTTGAAAGGATGGGAGTAAGGAGGCATTGGGGCTCATCGTCAAGGAAGTGCAAAGTGGGGTTTGCAAAGACTGCTGTTTTGGTGTTCGGGGCAGGAAAGAGGAAGCTTATAATGGAAGGGCTTGAAGTGCTTTAAAGATGGGAGGGAGGAAGGAAAGGAGGGAAAACTCCTCCTTCCATTCAATAAAGATTGCAGTTGGAACCTGTTAACTACTACATTCATTTTTCTGCCAACTTTGCGGTGTCTTAAATTTTAAAATCACAGATGCTAAATTCCACAATTCAATTCCACTGTGGACAATACTATTCACAAATCTTCTGATCGTAGCTTGGTACATGCAACTCAGGACTAATTTCTACTTTGTGTTGTTTTGTCAAAGAATATACAAGGACAATTTCCTCTTACTTTATTTATAAGGATAAAATTATTTTTGTACAATTTGGTAACACTGTATGAAGCGAGGTACATATTCCAAATACTTTTAGTATGCCATCAAATATTCAAAGATTCTGCAAAATGGAATTTAGCACAACTGATTCTGTTCTTGCAACCTTTATCAGCAAATCCCTGTGTAATTAAAATAATCCAACCCTTGGAAAGCCTCATTAAAAATGAATGAAAATAGTGCACTCTCATCGGTTTGGATGGAGGCAGTAAATTCCTCCACACCATTTCCCACTTGTTGGGTAAACCTCAGCAATAAATGCAGTGGCTTAACAAAAATAAAGTCTGATGGAAGACATCAGCATAAATGGAACACCAGACAATCCTAAATTTTGCGTCTCCAAATGGTAGCTTTAGTGTGTCCTGCCTCATTCTCTTTTGTAATCAGTTAACTTTCCAAATAAAAACAAACTGTTTATGCACATTATTTCAATACGATAGGATCCTATTTTTATTCAGCCACTGGGAAACACTTTGACCAAGAGGAGGAGAATTTCTGTCCTACTGGAATTCTGCACCTTCAGGCCAGCCACTCAGAATGCAGTGGCAGCTATCATTTCTGTGGAATATTGTGATAAGATCTAAAAATCGAAACTGTGCCAAGCATGTGATAAATTGCCCAGTAAATGTATTTCCTAAGCACAGAAATTGAATCATTCTAGTTCCAATTCTTTTTTTTTGTTGCCTTGAACCCTTGTCATTTTCCCGGAATGCCTTCAGGGTAAACTGCACTGCAGGCATTCTGGGACCAATTCAGGCTAGAAAGTGTATTGAATACCGTAATTTTCTTGGTGCTGCCTGTTGTCCTGCTCTGCCTGGGTGGACCACTGCCTGCTCTCTCCCACAGCCCATTGTCCTGCTCTGTTTTGATGGTCCACTGCCTGCTCTCTGTTGCTTTGGGCCTAACCACCACACCTAACCTGAACCCCAACCACAGCCTAATCCTAATCCTATCCCAAATCCCACAACTAACCCCAAGGTGTGAATACAAGGTCACCCACAATGCAGACAATAACTTTACACCAGGACACATAGAAATGCACCAAAAGCTAGAAACAGGCACAGGTTTCATGGCACATGGGCCAATCAAAAGTGGCAGTTTATAGTGGCACAGACCTCTGAGATAAACCAGTGAGCACAAGAGGGATGATTATCCTGCTGCCTGCATATTGACAAACTAACTTGAACCCTAACACTAGGGTTTGCCAGACTGTGAGCAAGCTGGTCTGTGGGTTTGTCCTCTTTGAACAGTCTGAAGCCCACCACCCTACTCCCCCACCGACAGCCCACTACCAGCCTGCAACAATAGGTAATGATAATTAGTAAGGGATTACTTAAGGTGGTACGTGAGTGGAAAGAAAAAGTTTGAAATCTCTTTTGATCAATACTTGCAGTGGATTTTTTCACGACGCTCTTTTATAAATTCTGTATGTTTTATTAAATTGTCCATGTATTTTCCATGTATTTTCCCCCCACACTTCTATAAATTGTCCGTGTATTTTCCCATGCTCTTTCATATTGTGCACATGTGCTTTATTCCCATGCTCTTCTATTAATTGTTGTTTTAATAAAAGTAACATCTGATAGCAAACTCTTGTGTCCAGTCTCACGAACCTGACACTTTCTCAACATAACAGTGATCAGCGTGGGATCCAACAGTGTTACTGTCAGCGTTACCAACCTGGCATACAAAACCGGGGGAATATTTTTGAGCCAATTTTTGTGAAAAACAAGTGGGTCTAACATGCCATCAAATACATTATGTTATATGTGACATTAGACCCAGATGCCGACACTGTTGAGTTGCACATCCCTTCTGTTTTGTTCACAGAATGCTGTATAAAATGATGGACTGAAATGGAGGTTTGCAATTCGGCTCATTCCAATGTGAACGACCAATGTCAGGACATTGGAGACTGTTCATAATGGTAAAATCCCACCAAGACTGTGTAAAAATCATACATGTCGCAGAGATAAACTCAAATTTGTTGCCAGTGCTATTCAGTTGCTGTTGAACAGACATACCTGCAGCACAGTAATTAAACAACCGGGGGAGTGCCTTCAACCTCCACAACTCACAAATCCACCTGCAGTCTGAAGGTGCTTACAGGGAAATGCTCTTTAACCCTACTTCTCGGGCCACAACATGGTAAATTCAACAGTGTCACTATATTGATGGGATTTGTAATTGTCAAAAAGCGTTACTGCATTTCTATACTGCCAACTATCCCTTCAGCCTCCAAGATCCATGCTCCAAAATCATTTTTCTAATTTTCTGAATTTCCTTTCTTTCCTTCCTTCCTTTCTTAAATCCTCCCTTACTAAACAAAATATTTTAAAATATTCTGTGTGCTCAGAGTCAAATTATGGCCATTAATGCTCTTGTGAAACAGCCAGGGATAATTTTCCAACAAAAAAAATTTATAAACGCAATTCATTGTGAATATAATTTTTGCAAAACATCTCTAGCCAACAAATTACTTCCAAAGCCAAATGTGACTTGCTCAAAGCGATAATAATTGTCACTTTATTTGATCAGATGTACTGGCTTTGGAGGTGGTGCAGAGGAGGTTCACCAGGTTGATTCCAGAGTGGAGAGATTGAATCACCTTGGACTTTCCTCTCTGGAATTCAAAAGAATTAGAGGGAGCATGACAGAAAAAAAAATGAAAGGGATAGAGAAGATAAAGAGGGGGAAGGCTGTTTCCATTGGTGAGTGAGTCATGCGCTCAAAGTTCAAGGATGAGGAGGAATGGCTTTTCCCAGAGAGTAGTGAATCTGTGGAACTCTTTGCCCAAGGAAGCAGTTGAGGCTGCTTCATTGAATACATTTAAAATGCAGTAAGATTTTTTCTTACACAGGGAGTTAAGGGTTACGGGGAAAAGGCAGGTAAGTGGAGCCGAAACCACAGCAGTATTAGCAATGGCAGAGCAGTACTGAATGGTGGAGCAGGCTCGACGGGCTAGATGGCTACTCCTCCTCTTTTGCCTTGTACATCTGTATCATAGAGCAGCTACCAAGTGGTTGGTTCAGGTGCTAATTCATGAATTAGGTCATTACAAATTCAGGTAATTACGAAAAGTCAAGCCATTTGATTCATTCAGATTTCAGATAACAGAGGTGGCAGATCAGGAAGTAATGTCCTTACATTTCCAAGTATGTATTTCTGGTTTCCAAATATAATTTCTCTCTTTGAAAATGGGATTCAGCAAAAAGTACTAATTTTTGAAAAACATACTCTGCCCTGAACTTATTTAATCCTTTTGGTGTCCATGCTTTTCTATTTAGTGTTAATTCCTGGTTCCATAATCCACCTTTCATTACTTACCTTCCTGTAACAAAAGATCTAAATACATCAATGACAAATGTTCCTCATTCACTTCAACCTCAATCTTCACATCTTCCACGAGTGTTAAATTCAACCAGAATCGTTGGTCCAACAACAAGTTCTCCAAACACCGATGCACAAACCCTAGATGAAAAGATGAAGATGGGGTTAAATGATCAACATTTTTGCTCAAGAGAATGTCAATCTTTATCAATAAAACATATACAGAGTTGCCAACTAAGTCTTTTCTCACCTGAAGGCATTAGTTCATCTCAAGATACGTGTTACTGAGTTCTTGATACTTTCAGTTAAGTAGGCATCTTTCTGTGTAACCTAAAACTGTTCTGCCTTGGATTGCACCATTGTAAGATCAATGTGCACTTTCTATGAGGATCTCTCAATAATAAACATGGTCACAGATCCTATTTTTGATCTCCCTCGACATTTGTGGATGTGGATTTTCAGACTGGCTACTTTTTAAGGATCACGTGGCTCTACAAATAAAACCAATTGATTTTGTTTTTAAGTATTGCCAACTGTGATTACAAAAATCACAGATATTGGCATGGATCTTGCCCACAATTCTGCCATCATGATTTAGCAAAGTTTCAGGCCAGTGCACAAGTCCTAACCCTACTGGCTGAAATCCTTCAGTGAATTCCCTGCTGCACTTTGCCACCAGTAAAGCAGAAGTTCCCTGGAATTACTCAGCACTGAAATTCAGTGCTTGAAACGCTTCCTACTGCTATGGGATGCAAGATGGGAATAAATTATATTTCTTTAATTATTTATGCTTGCAATAATATTGTTATATTAACAGTCTGGGTGTTTCTTTCATAATTTAATTGTTTTCTTGCTTTTTGGAAAAAACCTCATTAGTTTTAACATACAGCAAACCTGGTGGCACAGCACTGCTGCCTGTCCAGGGTTTCAGTTTGTTTTTTGTGGTGGATGGAGTGGTTTTTGTCCAGCTGCATGATCTGATTGCATTACACAAGGCCCTCTGGCTACAAGAACAGTCTTGGTCAGTAGGGCTGCTTTTTATTTTGACAGAACATGGCACAATACATAGCAAGGATGCAATATCCTGGCTCGTAGATGGCTGACCCCACTCAGCAAAACTCTGGTCCCATTGATAGAAATATTCATTCTTTTTTCACTGGAACCCTGTCCCAGAAATTAACTGGGAACTTACTGGGACAGGGTCCAGTGGAAAAGGAACACTGTCCGAACGCTTACGTCATTTCACGCCGGGGATTAATAGCCTCTACTCCTCTACTCACATCCCTGGTGTTTGCTGATAAAACAGTGGAAAAGGGACAGCAGAGTCATCCATTTCCAGTAGAAGGTAGAACACTCCGATCCCCGGGGATCAGAGGAAAAGCAATTAGTGTTCCTGTTAAGGGTGATCCAGTGGAACCAGCACAAAGGGCTTCTTTTCCCTGGACGCTGCACAGCCAATCAACTGGGATGCTATTATAAAAGGAGATAGTGAGTGAGAAAGACCAGACTGGATTAATTTCCTGTTCAAAAATTTACTGCCCTTTAAATGTGTAAAAACATTGTCTATTCAACATTGTCTAACGGTTCTTCTGTTGGCTTTTATATAGGCTGATTACTGTACAAGAGTGATCCAAGAATCCAGTGCTGGAAAAAGAAATCACTCCATTAGTAATAATATCACCGACACTTTTATAACAAATATTCTCCTGCAGTTTTTAGATTCATCTTTGGCATCCTAATGGAAAAACTTCCTGCTTCTTTGAACAATATTTTTTTTTGTCAAGTATGCTACCTTTAATCCGACAGCTTCTGGGATTCAGGTCCAGTGGTCGAAGGAGACCAGGCAGCTGATGGCGGGGGCTTGAGCTCAGCATCGAAAGGCCCCTGGCAGCTGGACCATATATGCAGGAATTTATGTCGTCCATGGGAGAGGTGCAAACAGCAGTGGAGGTGCATGATCCTTGACCACTCGCCTCTCCGAGGGACCTTCTTTCTGCTTTCATTTTTTTTTCCCCAAGGTGGCACCAGAGTGTGTGGCAACTCTTTTACAGCCATGCAAAAGGATGTTTTCATGGTCTTTCAGTATATGCGACAATAATAAATACATTTAAATAATGATTTTAAAAAAGCCCAATAGTTGCTGGAAACCTCAAATTTAAAATTAAACTACAAGGTAACATCTCTGGAGAAATGAAACAGATCAATAAAATATTGATCTGTTTAATATCCTTTTCCTCAAAAAAATACAAACCTTTTCCTCTCTCCACAGATTCCACTGCCTTCCTCAATTTCTGATCTGGCAACAAGCCCGATTGAAAACCAAGCGCAATGCCAATTTTATAATTACAATAGTGCAAGTCTGTGTTTGTTTTGATAACAGTTACAAGTTTCATAAATAGTCTAGTGTTTGCTAAACAAAGACTACGACAAATCTGGATTCAGCTTCCAAATAGATATTTGATATCTCTCAAATAATAAATTGGAGAGAAGATAATTTTTTGAATATCAACACCAAGACTTCAAGAGGAGCATTTACCATCTGCTAAAATAAAACACAACCAGCACACAAGGATCCCCATTAATTGAGCTCACGGGAAATAGAGGAATGCAGCTAAGTCACACTGAGGTAAAGATGGTTTCATAAAAATCTATTTGTGCAGTTTAGCATCAGCTCAACTCTGAGATTGTTATGGCATTGAAAAACCTGTTTATCTCTGTTAAGTAAACGAGTGAAGTTGAAGGTAGATTGTTTGTTTTAATTTTACCCTTTTTCTTTTGCTGATGGGGCAGGAGCCGTACTTTGGAATGAGGATTTTGAATCCCACAAATGATGATTTGATATTACTGTTGGTGATGCATTAAATTACTTTATGTATACCTCAATAACAACATATTTGTAACACTGGCACAAACCAAGTCACAGAAGCGGCCATTTTTGTGGCAGTGCCAGGAAGTGTGAGTGAATCTGACATTACAAGCCTCTGGAAGCTTGTTCAAGCTTTATTCATCAACATCTTACTGGTACAGATGTAACAAAAGACATTGAATTGTAACACATGACGGCACCTTGCATAAAGTAAATGTCTGGTTTTTTTTTCTCCTTTCACAACCCTCCTCCGTCGCCCTACTATTTCACCAATTCTCTTCCCTTTGGATTCCACTGAATGCATTGACAAATAACTGTTATTTTTTTTTCCTTTCTGGAATAATAAGCCACCATACCTAGGGAAAGATAAGTTGTAAATTTCCACATTTCCTCAACAGTCTTGAAGGTGAGAACAAAGAGGTCCTTTTCTGCATGAATTGAAACCAGCCGTGATGACAATTCCTGCAAAATTCAAAACATCAAAGTGGAATTGCAAACTAGGAGAGATTAGGGGATATTTTTTTCAATAAAAGCTCAGCTGTTCTGTATTGCTTCCTGAGATAATGCAGTAATTGTACAGTAAAACACCCTGAGAGTTGTACACAGCAGATAGTGATTGAAAGACAATTATTTCACGGCTTCTCATTCAGCTCAGACATCATGGATTGTCTTAAAACAATGAGATGTTTCTCCAAAATTCCTTTGATTTCCCTATTCATATCACGTCCTCGTCACTTCTTTCCCACCAACACACTGCATGCCAGGGACGAGTGATAAGCAGTGCACAGATTCCCCAATAAATAAATATTATATTACACAAGGTTACTGAGCCATGAGTATCTGCTCTGCAGCAAGTCGATGTTTATTCCTGAACACTGGTGACTGTAACATTGCAACCTTCATTTTTAAAAATGGTGTTGCCTTTATATAAATTATTTTTACTTATTTTAAAGCATAGCTGTAATACCACTATTCTGACAACTTGCGCTTTAGGCCCTGAAAATAAAAAAAATATTCAAAATGTGGAAAATAAAAACAAATCCTGAATCAGAGGATGAGAAAGCAGGAGGCGACAACAAATTTGATAAGTGAAGCTTTAAATGAAAAGAAAAAGGTTCAGAAAGTAGATTTCAGTGTGTGTTTGTGTGTTGGAAGAACAGCCCTCTAATGCTGGCAGGAGAATATTTAAGAGGCCCGTTGAAAGGAATGGAGAAATCAGGTGCTGGGTCCTTCACGTGGCAAGAGGACCTTTTGGTTCAAGGAGGGGTGGAAAGAGGGGTTGCCAGAACATGGGTACTGCACTAGCCAAAACTGTGCTGGGTGAGGATTAGTAACAAGCTGAGTTTTTCTTAAGGGAGATTCAAACAACTTAATGAAGGTAAACATGGGTCTAGTAGCTAATTCATAAAACTTAGGAATCTTGGAAAAGGGGAAGATGTAAATGAGATGTAGCAAGGATAGATGTTCTGGTCACAGTGAGGCACTTTAACAGAGAATGACATGGTTAGTGTAACGGTTAGTGCAATGCTAGTACAGTGCCAGTGACCTGGGTTCGAATACAGCACTGACTGTAAGAAGTTTGTACGTTCTCCCCCTGTCTGCGTGGGATTCCCCTGGGCACTCTGGTTTTCTCCACCCTTCAAAATGTATCGAGGGCTATAGGTTCATTGGGAAATGGTGGGGGGGGGGTCAGGGGGGCAGAGAGGAAAACGGGCTCATGGGCTGGATATTACACAAATTTCAGCTTCTTTGTCACAAAATTCACCAAAGGAAGCTCATTTTGATTTTGTTCTCCC
Organism: Narcine bancroftii; assembly: GCF_036971445.1. Taxonomy (NCBI): domain Eukaryota; kingdom Metazoa; phylum Chordata; class Chondrichthyes; order Torpediniformes; family Narcinidae; genus Narcine; species Narcine bancroftii. The sequence continues at coordinate 36,776,857 of NC_091477.1, forward strand.
CATTTTAGTTGATGTCAAAAAAAAACATGTTAACAGATAGTTTAATGTTATGTCCATTGTTCTGCTTCATGGGCAATATATATGCAAAATATTAACAATAACCTGCTCTCATGGCAAAATGACAGCTTGTGGCAGCTCACCACCAGGCAGGCGAACCGGCCCCACTTGTAAGCCACGCGGCGGGGCAGCCGGCCAAAATGGCGCCATCAGGGGTTTTCCCTACCTCCCAGCACAGGCCTCGGGTACGCTAGGGTACCACGTGACGCCCGGGTGACGTCAGTGCCCTCTGCCAGGTCCGGGCTGGGAGTATAAATGCAGCCCAGCAGCCTGCAATAAACTAGTCTGCTCACTGAGCTCAACCCGTCTGGTTGTGTGTGTTATTGCAGGAGCAGAGTAGCTGCCGCGACAAGCTTTTCCTTCCTGTGATGATATGACTCCCTACTATTTTCCATCTCTCCAACACCACTGTTGAATTTTAATATGGCTGTAAAATATTCTTCTTATTTCAGCAACATTTGCATTATATGTCTTACATTGAAAAGTATCCCAACGTCTTTGGTTTCACTTTCCAGAATGCACAATCTCCTTCTTGTGGCCTCTTGAAGCTCATGATCAACAACTCCAGTTTTTTGTCTGACAACTCTGTAGGATAATGTCACGTCTGGAAAAATATAAAAATCAATTCAGTGCAATATGGCTTTCTCTCACATGTCTTAGTTCCTCTTTGTAATACAACCTTTTTTTTTTCTGAACCAGGTTTTTCAATTAACCAAAAAAAATACCACAACTCTTTCTCACATATTTGTACATGTTTCTGACCAATTAGAACTCAAATTTTGGTTCAACTGTATTTTACTATTCCAGATACACTGGAAGAGTCAATGCTGCATTTTGATGGTGAAGAATTCTCAGACAGATATGCTGAAGAGAATTTGTCATACAAATGCCCCAGAATTTGCAGGAATATTTTAACACTTACTCCTGGAACTGCTGACCTTCTCCACACATTTGGAAGTCTCAAAGTTTCTGATCAGCTGCTGTTGGTTTGGCTAAACTGACTGCACTAATGATTCAGGAATAAGCTTAATTTTTAATTAAGGGCTCCTGATAAATGTCGGTGTGTGAAGCAATAGCTGTTGAAGGTACAGCCTACATTGGGGGAATGAATTAAATAGGAAAACAGCATGAACAACACTTACACAAAGTGAATAGCAGCAGTGAAAATGCTTCTCCATTGATTTCAATGGAAGCGAATGGCTTGGAAGAACAGAGGAGGTTATATTTTTAATTTTAAAAAATATTTTTATAGTCTAATTCTTTAGGAATGCTGTTATGAGCCCAGAGGACTCCAAACCCCCAGCAGCAATAGTTATTCACCAAGACAAATGGTTACTTAAACAAAAGTTGCTTTTAATTATCTTTAAACATGAAAACAGGATCAAACTTTAACTTATTATTATTAACTAACCGAACTTAACCCACTTCTAATTCTAGGCGCATGTGTGTGTAATCTGTGGGCGCAAGTTTAGAAAGTTCTTTGATTCACAGTCCAATCTCACTTCTCATTCCTCCAAGTTCACTGGTTGCAGGCAATTCATAAACTGTGCAGAGAACTTAACATTTATAAAGTTCATCAGGCTTTGGTGCTTGAAAGGTAAATGGTTACCGTTCAGGATGGTTCTTGCCTGTTTTCAGAGAGATATTTATTGTTCCTGGACACAAACTGATTCCTTTTAATCAGCCACATCAGTGTCTTGCCAAAGAAACTTTCCCCATCAGGGTTTTCCAGATGATAACCTTTTTCTTTCAGGTCACCACAGAGTTCCTTTTTGTTTCTCTTATTTCAAGTAAAACATTAGGCAGCCAGTCCCCTCCTCTTGTATGGACCACAACGGCATTAATCTGGCTGAACTAAGCACTCACAACTCGTCTTCAAAGTGGGATTTTTTTTTTTCCCACAAGCTTTCCAGTTTGTCCTGTTCCATTCCCAGCTATTACTGCTGAACTGATCTCTCTCTGACAAAAAGCCTGTTTGACTCTCTCTACTTGCAAAACCACACGACCATTTTAGAACAGCAAACTGCACTCCAAACAGCCTGTGGCTCCAATCTACTCCTCTGATCGCTTTCATCTGTTGATTTTCAAAACAACAATCCATTGGTGAAGTCTCTTGGGCACTGCCCAAAGTTTTTGCAGACCCCCAGGAGCCGCATTGTCTGGCTTGAGCAGAGCTCCATTATTTTAAATGAGATCCGTTCTGAAGTATTTGCATGTGACCTGCACTAAAAAAAAAACCTGCCACACTATCTTCCAAAATCATACCTACATACAACACAAAACATAATCTGTCATAATGCCAATATTTTGAAAATTTGACAATCAAGACATGTGGTTCAGCCAGTGGTCAAAGTTCTATTTGAAGTTGATTGGAGAACTCATTCTCCCTCACCCTTTCTCGTGATTCAATAATTGTGAAGAAGGGCACACCGAGATCATTACAAGCAACTAAGCCAGCTGTGGTCCATTGGTCCACAGGAAATCATGGTAAGTCAGTCCACTGTCTGCAAATCCCAGGCTGTTAAGAACGAAACCTATCTATAATGTTACTATAATATAATTTGTTTGATTGAGAATACGGAGTACCTTGGATGAAATTATATGATTTAAGTATAATGTATTTTTTTTACTTTTAACATGCATCCTTATGTGCTCTATATTTTTCTCAATGTGGAATTTCAATGCCATTAAAATATTGAAAAAGAATGAAACCTATCCACATTAAGAGGTGATGCAAGAACTTATTGAAAGAAGGGAGGAAATCAGAGACTACAAGTTGTTGAATGAATTTCCATCAACTAATTAATAGTATGTTTCACTTTACACATGCTTGGTCACATTATGTTTTCATAATTGAACAAGCAGGTTCGAATTTAAGGGAAAAACAATAAAATCCAACTTTTGGTTAGAAAGTATTCTGCACTGTGGGCCAATCAAATCATAAAGTGATGACACCACTGAAGCAAGCCATTCAGCCCATCATGTCCAAGCCTGCTCTCCATCAGAGTAATGACTGGAGATGACTAGATCTTCATTTTAAGATACTCGTTTGGAATTTTCCAATCAGATGATCAACAAAGCACCTTTCAGATGGAGTCAGAAATAGCACACTGAATTTACCTTGTAAAGCTAAAGGATGTGGGAGCAGAGGAGGAAATAGATTACTAAGTGGTCTTCAAGCAAGAGGATCTTCACTTCCATTAGTCATTGCAAACACAACTGAGAGAACTGCTCACCAGACTTTAAAGAAGAAGCTGGTATAGGAGTTGAGCACTCTATGTGTAATCTGATGTGCAGAAAGAAAGTCATAGCGTGTGGAATAATTTGGGTCTTGTCTGCTGCATTTCCAATTTCATACTAACAATTCCGAGTAGTTGTGCAATACAATTACTCTTTCGCTTATTGAACCAACAGTAATACTTGATTTTTATGCTTCAAAACATTTTTTGTGCAGTTGTACCACAAAATATTCATAATTTATCATGCCTTTCATTTTATCCAAGGATTCCAGGGCATTTTTCAGTAAAAAATTTTGTAAGCGATGGCAAAATGCACCATTAAAATAGCAAAGCTATTCAGTCATCAAATTAAATTTGACATCACAAAATAGTACAAATCTGAAAATCACAAGAAAGAATGCTGGAAATGTCAACAAAACAAGCAGCATTTGCAGTGAGCAAAATATGACTAAAACTGCAGATCAAAGACATTTTGTCTGGATACGCATCATACTTTTAACTTTTGCATGTCTCACACAATAATAAGACATTGAAGCAATTGCTTAGTTAAGAAGACACACGTTTTGAGCAGGTTAAAAGAAAAGCTATGAGCAGAGGTGATGAAAATTACAGCATTTAAGGGATTAGGGGACGATCTGGAGCCAGAGTTGGAAGAATGCAAATTACTTTCGGAAGAATTAGACAAGATTACTGAGGTGAGAAATGGTGAGGCCCTCAGAGGGATCTAAAAACAGGAATTGAATTCTTAAACCAAAACATTGCTCAATTAGAATCCCACATAGTGCAGAGTTGAACAGGATTTAGGGTCAGTTTACACTGACAAAAGGCAAAGGAGGAAAAACCCAACACCCAACCCCAACCAACCAATTTTCCCCTGCATCCGCTGCAACCGTGTCTGCCTGTCCCGCATCGGACTTGTCAGCCACAAACGAGCCTGCAGCTGACGTGGATATTGTTAGGTAAAAACATCATGAGCTGGGAATGTAGAGGGAGTCTCCCAGTGCTGGGCCGTAACAAGATGCAGTTGTGACCTTGTACTCTCAAGATAAGAGTGGGGATGACAAATTGATGTGCAGGAAGCTAGCAGAGAGGGACAGCAACAGTTTATTCATTGGACAATGTCATGGTATGATAATTTACTAAGTACGTATCCTAAGGTATATAAAAAACACCACTTGCTGATAACGGCAGAATGCGCCTTCTCCAACTAACACTGTTAGTTGCAAGTGTTACAATCCGGCAATAAAGAACAAAGAACCTTGATTTCGACTCAGTCTGGTGTTTGACTCACTCATTCATGAACAAAGCAGACCTAACAATATTTACCCCCTCCATAAATCTTCGTCCGCGAAGCCAAGCCAAAGAAGAAGAGACAGAGACACACAGCGTCGAAACGAACCCTGTGACCCAACCTGCCCACGCCGCCCAAAATGTCACTCCTGCCTACATCTCACTAACCCATCTTATCCATGTATCTCTCCAATTATTTCTTCAACATGGGTAGCAGAACTTGGAATGACCTCAACTTTACAAATAATAATAATGCAAGAGGTAGTTCAAGAATGTAGTGAACCAGAAAAATAAAAGTAACTGCAGCCTGAATCAAATGTAAATGAGCTGAAGAAAGAAAGAGGTCATAATATGCTACCAAAGGAAAAATAATGAGATCAGTATGATCATATGTTCACCTTCAGGTCAAAATCAAAAGTTGCCAACAGATTAGTTCTGCTTCAGACAGTGGCAAAGGAGAAGAACAGAATAAGTGGCTAGTGCTTGAAACCTGTATTGGGAATTAAAAGTGATGATCTGGCTTCTAAAGAGTCAGCTGGAAAAATTACTTTTTTTAAGGTATGGATGTCAACAATATGAAAGGAACAATGTAATGAGAAAGGCATGCATATAATCCTAAAATACTTAACCACATGATGCATGCATTTCATTGAGGTAGCTGAGAAGCTGACTCCCATTATTTTTTATCCATGCCCAAAAAGCATAATCAGGTATCTGAATATCTGATTTTGGAAGTTTGGTCTCCAATAATTGCTTCAGTGCTATTAATGTAGTGTGAAGGCCTCCTTTATGGAGAGCTGGGCACATGAATGTTTCCTATCTCATCTTTGTCACCAAAGGAACATCTATATAATCATGAGAGCCTTTCTCTGCCATTAACCTCACAGCGTCTCCTCCTCTTTGACTGCTGCGCTCCTGAAAAAGATTTGGTTGCATACCACATTTATAATAATAATAATAATAAATGGAGAAACAGTGAGTCTGTGAAACACATTGAGCTGTGTTGTATAAATATATTCAGTGCATGGTTTATGGTACCTTTAGGAAATTCCCGTTTTGCAGAGGATCCTAGTGAATGTTCTCCACATTCTACGTCCTGGTCCAGTGACTGAGATTCAGACCGATGCTCCCATTTACCTATAAATATTAATATTAATTAATTTGTTGAATACATTACTTTCTATATTATATATGCACCACAAATAGTTACTGCTATAAATAGAACATTTAAGGTGACACAGTTATTTGATGGCTACTGCGGTTTTAATTGGCTTTTTCTTCCATTATCAACACTGAGAACTGAACAAAATGCTTCCTTGCAGTAGATAGCCTTCACAATCTTCTGAATAGATTAGTTGACAAAATAAAGCATATTAACTTGGCAATTTCTTTCAAGTTTTTTTTCCCCAATATCACACCATTTTCAAATTGACTTTACTCATCTTGTTTGCCCAAGGATTCTCGTTGCCCAAGGTATAGAAAAATGGAACCAAGATTTAGGTGTCCAGCCCAACAGAGTGTTGAGGAATTTTTTTTGGTGAAACAAAACTCTTTTCTGTGTTTACTTGTATCAAGGTAGATCAGATCAAGGTGCTCTGTAGTTATTAAGGGTATGTGAGAAGAATACAAAAGGTTGAGAATCACTGGCTTAGTCCCTTTCACTTTCAATCCGAGTAGAGCAGATGATAAATAGGAAACCAAACAAATGTCTGTTTATATCTCTCAGGAAGAGCCAGGAATGAATGGAGCTCCCATTAACGAAATGGTGATCTCAATGTGGCCACTAATATCTGCAATCATTCTGCAACAGTTGCATTTCTATAATCTCTTTCAGTTTCAAGGCACAGCTAATCTTCAAAGATACAAGCTTCAATTATAACATTTAATGAGCCAGCATATTATTTACAAGTTCTAAGTGCAGGAATAAATAATTAAAATAATTAACAGAAGTTTACAGTGAAGGAACAAGATTACAAATTTCCATAAACAGTAATTTAAACCCAGCAGGAAGAGAATTTCTGGCTAGAATTTTACCTTTAGCCATGTGTGCAAATGGACAAAGTTTGGTATTGTCCTCCATTACCAATACCTGATTTCACTTTCTGTTATACTGTGAATTTATCACTTGTGACCTTTCCCCCTAGAGATACACTTTCATTGTGATAACTGGGACAAATGTTTTTTAATCTCAATGATAACAGGTGTTTGGAATCATAATTACACTAAATGGTCCAAGCCCTTGCTTCAGCAGTCAAATTAATGACAAAGTTCTTCAATAAATTTTATATTTATGATGTTCAGCGGCTGGAGCTATACCAAGCAATCACTTAAATGTTAATTGCACAGAGTATTTCTGTCTACTCTTACCAACTGCCATCTTCTTTCCATGTGCAGATCCTCCGTCTCTTTCAACAGACAGGCTCTGCAGATCAGACCAGTAACCTGAAGAGTTAAGAGATACAAATGGCGATTCTTTCTCTGTAAAGAAAGAAATGATTAGAATTAAACTAAAGTATTTACTACAGAAACAGTATCTGGCATTCTACTGAAGAAATTGGCCACAGAGCTGTCAGAACACGAATCGAGTGTGCGAGCTTTGCTCCAGGACTTCATATATAGTAACTTACCAATCTTTTACATTACATTTACATTATTAAGAAACTTGAAGATGGAATTCAAGCCCAGGTAACTATATTAAAGAATTTCAAATTCAATTTTCTTCATCCTCCTGAACACAGTCATGTTGACATACAATTTCACATTTTGCCCTCAATGGCCTCATCCTATGCAAGCATAATTTTTTTTTTTAAAAGAGCTCTTTTTCCTGGAAGAGATGCTCACAGTAGTGTGGCAAGAATGAACAAAGCCTGCACTTGTCCGACTGACGATGACTAGATCCATGAATGTTTCCAGCCTGCGAACAGTTGTCATCGATTGTTTATTATTTCTGAGCATTTCTCAAGACATAAGTCACAGGTACAGGATAGGTGAAGATAGCTGTGAAACCCAGTAAAGTTCAGCAGAAGGAAACTACTGTGTTAGTGTCAAAGATATTTCCCCGTTTCTTGAATACAAGTTTCTCAGAAATTTCAACAAGATATGCGAGGATAAAATACAGTACAATTAAAACATTTGCTTGGAGAAAACAAAATAATCCATGGATGCTTGCTCTAGTTTGCAATTGTAGGATACAATATCAAGATCATTCTTGCTCGATTATTTCACATGTTAACATTATATATGAGTATTCATACCAGTTTAGAAGATGGAAAAACTCAACATGCTGAATGCTTTATTTCCAAATGAGCACAGACATACCTCATGAGTGGATATGGGAGGGGTTCTCTAGAAGTTAATAAAGACTGATTTGGCAAGATAATAGACAAGAGGATATTGCCAGCACCCAAAAAGTTGAGAAGGATAAATGGCCTGAAACCCCGCTCCCCCACCCCACCCCCACCCCACCCCCTCCCCCACAAAAAAAAGCAAGAAGAGAACAAAATGACAGAGAAAACTAGCATGGTATTCAAATGATTGCACACCTTTTGACAGGCTGTTGCACTGTTGACATTCGAAGAGATCAAATTGATTCACGAGCATATGTAATAAGTGGCTTTTTAATGAGATCTAGATTAAACATGGATAATAACCTGAAAACATTACTGCTGACAATGTTTTCAAGAAAAATAGAGAAAGGAAAATATTGGAGCCGAGGGAGTGTAAGGTGATATTGCACAAGGACAAAAACCCAGAATTTGCATGAAATATTAGAAGTTACTCATATAACAGTTCCAAGTTTGGGCAGCAGGGTTGGCATAGCAGTTAGCACAGCACCTTTACAGAGTCAGCGGTCAGGACCAGAATGGGATTCAAATCCCATGCTGTCTGTAAGGAGTTTGTATGTTCTCCCAGTGTCTGCATGGGTTTTCTCAAGGGGCTCTGGTTTCATCCCACTGTTCAAAATGTACCGGGGGTTTAGGTTAATGAGGTCCAAATTGGGTGGCATGGACATGTGGGCCAAAATGGCCTGTTACCATGCTGTGTGTCTAAATTTAAAATTTAATTTTGTATTCTTGCGGTAGAGTGCAAGTTGTACCAATTCCACAGCACCTATATGGACAGGTGTTGGAGAAGATTTTTCAAGAAAGCTTTAATGGGTCGAAGAAGTCAATTTTCTCAATGGTGCATCAAGCTCTTTCAGTGGAACAAATAAACTATCCGTACGGTGGTTATGCTGCAAACTGAGGGGGGGGGGGGTTTTAAAAATGACACAAGTACCAGATGATGAGACACAAGCAATGTGACGAAAGTGCTCAGAAGACCTCTCTAGCTTCCTGATTTGGGCATATATTCCTATATCATCATTTCCTTTCCAAAAGATGTGTGGTAAGGTTGCTGTGAAGCTTCAGATCAGAAGGAGAGAGGACCACTTGGGACCACCCCCCTCCCCGCCCAAATCATCATGATTTACCGGGATCATTGTCTAAAGAGGGCTAGCAAAAGCAGTGAGGACCCTTACCACCCCACATCTACCAGCTACTACCATGGGAAAGAGATACAGAAGTACAAGACCTAGAACCACCAGACTGAGATACAGCTTCTTCCCATGGGTAGTAAGACTGCTGAACTGCTCATATAAACACTCCGTGACCACTGTTTATTGAACAATAATATTTATTTATTTTAATATTTGTATATACGTACTGTGCATATGTATCGTTTGTCTGTACGTGTGTTGTGCATTTGCAGTGTTTTGCACCAAGAAGTGGAGAATGCTGGTTCATTGGGTTGTACTTGTACAATCAGATGATAAATAAATGAATTTAAAATGGCCAATGGTGAAGCACCTTCCCAACAAGAAATCCATTTCTACCTTCTTATGTTAAAGGAAATGGGAAAGGAAGGTAGTTCAGGTATTTTCTCACAATCTCAGTTTAAAAATAAAATGAAACTTAATGGCTTAAAAAATATCATAAATCCTTCCCTGTCAGTGTGTTACGTTGCAGACCTGCAGCAATGGGAATTCACCAAAGCAATGTTTTTTTTAAAAAAAACAATATATTTATTAATAACTATAATATAACACAACAGAGAGAGAACAAATCATTACAGAATAGGTACAATTCTGGAAAGTCATTCCAAAATTAAGTCTTACAAATCCTGTGTCAAAATGCAGACTCTTACACTGATGCCCAGAAGTAATCACGAAGGAGGTGGAAAAGACTGAGTTACCGCACTGCTGAAAACTCACAAATCCTTGTCGAGTTGCTTGCTGAGAAATATCCTTTCGGATGAAAGATTGTCACAACTCCCTTTGTGTAGGGAAAAAGAAGGGTGATTTCCACAATGCTTCCAAAACCCAGGTACTGATCAGTTGAAATGACTGTTATTTTGGCCATGATCCGATGCAGCAATTCTCCTGCCTCCAAAACCCAGGTACAGGTTAATCAAAGTGACCTTTACTTTAGTCACAGTGTGGTTCACTAATTCCTCTGACAGGGAGATTCAGCTGAATTGTCCATTTCACACAAAGTCACTCCACCTCAGTGTTCCAGGAGATGGCTGGTGGTCAATAATGAGTGTTGTTTACTTCAGCGCTCTATTCACATGACTCTCTCACCACCTGCGTCCCTGGATAAAGGAACAAATATTCTTTCTTTTCCTCCAGAGTATTAACTTTGGGAATAGTCTGTACTAGATGTTGTCACTCAGTCTCTCCACAGCTGTGAATGGTTGCAACTGGTACTAGCCCTTAAAGTGGTACTCACACTAAATGAAAAAGGAGCTCGTAATAAGTGGAAATGCTTAATCTGGATAGGAGTACCTGGTTCTAGCATTTATAATACCTCTCCCTTCCAATAAAGTAAACATGGCCAAACTGAGTGATCTAGCATTTTGAGGTCACTTATTCTGAATTGATCCCAATTTATGCATCTCCAAACAAGACCTAAACCAAGACAACTGCAGAACCAAGGTTAAAATTATAAAAACAATAACCTACATTAGTCAATGTTCAAATAGAATGACAACAAAATAGTTGATATAATAATCAGAAACACACACCAATGTGGAGCAGGATCAAACCCAAGCAAACTAGTCAATTATTGCTAGCAAACAATACCATCTCATCTTGCTCACAGGTTCACTCGACACTGGTTCCTGCTGACATTGCTCAAGTTTAGGGCCCAGGCCCAGGGCAGCCTCAATGGATTGATATCACAGTGAAAGTTACTTTTGTTGCACTCCCCATCTTTATTCTTTTAAAGTCATGATTGCAACCACCAAAACACTCCACATGTAAGCAAAGCAATGCAACTGAACCAACTCATTTCTGAGCTTTACAATGGTGAAGGCAGCTTGTAACTACTGGAAACTAAATAAACACCAGCTTATTGCACGATAGGGATTAGAGCTGCACAGTAACTGCATTGAACTTACCAAAAGCTTATAGGGCTGCCAAATCTCATTATCTTATACATACCTTCACTAAAATTTTCATGGCACAGCCTTCTATCATGCATTGAGGTCAAGTGAGAAAGAATCTTTCTTTGAAAGGATAAATTGTTGGCAATGTATTATTAGCTTGCATTTTTCTTCATTGTTGATTTTGTGCTAAAAAGAATACTTCTGAGAATAGGAATGGGGAAATCGAGAAGTGCATTGGGTTGTGTTGGTCGACTCCAATGTCAGCAACCTGTTTTGTTGTACTGCCTGCTAATTTACACGAGTGCTGCACAGTCAGTACTAATTGTGGCGATGAGTGGCTCAGCAGAAGGCCAATGTCCTAAAAAAACGAAGCCAGTTTGTGCTGCTTAAAGGAGCAATGCGTCTGAGGCAGGTGCTGCCAGGTAGTCAGCTGAAGATGTTACATCACCTATTCTTAATGGAAAAGTTCTTCCCAAGAACATGTCCATCAGTCAACATCAAATATCCTGCAGACAGTGTGGGGCAAAGATGCAATGGATTGTGAGATGGTTCCCTGAGCAGACTGCCCAGGCTATCATTGCCAGAACTCACAAATTTGTGCACTAAAAGCTCGCTTGGCTGGCAGTGAGAGGAGCTGTTCCTGGTCAGATCCTTCCTGCATGATTGGAATCTCAAGCTTTCCTCAGGATGACTGCAATGAGGAGATGGCCTGCTGAATCTTTGTGGACTGTGCCCAGTATTTGCAAAGAAAATCTAGAGGACACAAGATGCTTTACAATCAACAGCCTGCTCATGGGGACACATACATTCCAAGGGACATCAAATGATGCTGAGAAATCATCAACTCAGTGAATGAGTCACTCGAGTTTGCTGAAACCTGTTGGTTTTCAATGCAGCAGGACACAGGAGGTCCATAAGTGAATGCTCACAACTAATACATTCCACGTTGTAGTGTATATTGACAGATGTACTGAAGCCCACTGCAGATAATACAAGTCAATTTGGAAGAGGACCAGTCTTGGGCCCTTCAGCTGCCAGACACTGATCTGGTGTAGAACATCCTCAAACAATAGGAGGGTGTATCACTGCAAGGAGCCACACATGGTAATAATACTCTGTACACTAAAATGTGCTGGCATTACAAATGTTTGGATCCAATAAGACCAAATATATAGACTAAATTATACTATGTATTCAAAGAGCCATGCATTTGTTTTGTGTGGTTTGTTTTTAAATTATTAGGTTTGTTTTTGAAATTAAAAACATGAGAAAATAAAAAAATTGGTCATGCTGGATTAGTGCAAGATGTGAAGAGATACAAATCATCCATTGTCTGGAGGGGTTGCCCGATCCCCAAACTCAAAAATATCATGACAGAAGGCCATGACAATCAATCTCTGGGCATCTGGTTGCATTCTTGCAACTCATTCAATTACATTGCATAAATGATTGGGGCCTGAGAATAGATCTTCAGATGCACATCCCAACAATTCACCCAATCTTTAGTAATGCCCCAGGGACCTGCCCATCCCTCACCCACCAATCTTTATCACTAACAATGCAAGCCTATCATGTTTAAATTTGGCCCACACTCAGACATTTTGCACTACTGCAAGCATTACACCCACAATATGTATGTAGTCACATGTTGTCCCACATTGCATTGCAGTGTACCACTGGATCTTGTGCATGCTTCTGTCAAGGCAGGGTGAGATGCAATTAGATGCAGCAACAGATGACCAACAGCAGCAGGGACAGTGCACAACCTTAAATGCACAAACAATGCTTTGTTTGTCATTAATGGAGCAAGTATAACCAAAGTTATGGTCAGCAGCTGTATTGAAAAGGTAGAGGTAGACTCCAATAGTGGGAGAGTCTAAAACCAGAGGGCACTAAATAAAGGGACATCTCTTTAGAACAGAGACAAGAAGAGTTTCTTGAATCTGAGGAAATAGGATGAAAGTTCACATTCATTGTCAGAGCACAGGCATGAAATCATGAACAACTCAGATTCTTTTACCTGCAGACCACACAGAATTTCTACTTGTATGCAACTGCAAACTGTATTCAAGAAAAAAACATCACACACGAGATAAATATAAACAAAGAAAAGTAACCAAATGGATTGTGAAAAACCGAAAAAAGTAATATATAATGGGCAAAGTCTTTAAATGAGTCTCTGACTGAGTCTGTTGTTGAGTCTGATGATGGAGGAGTACCAGCTGTTCCTGAACCTGGTGGTTCGAGTTTTGTGGCATCTATACCTCCTTCCTGATAGCAGCAGCGAGAACAGAGAACAACCTGATGATGATTGCTGGTGCTCCAAGATGGCAGCGTTCCATGTAAATTTTCTTGATGGTAGGGAGAGTTTTGCCAGTAACGTCATGGGCTGTGTCCATACCTTTGGAGGGCTGCCTGCTAAGAGTTTTTGGTGCCAGAGAAGGCTGTGGCGACCGTCATTAGGTACATTTAAAGCGGAGGTTGTGTTAGGTCTGCTTTGTTCATGAATGAGTGAGTCAGACACCAGACTGAGTCGAAATCAAGGTTCTTTGTTCTTTATTACCGGATTGTAACACTTGCAACTAACAGTGTTAGTTGGAGAAGGCGCATTCTGCCGTTATCAACAAGTGGTGTTTTTTTTATACCTCAGGATACGTACTTAGTAAATTATCATACCATTACAATGTCCAATGAATAAACTGTTGCTACCCTTCTCTGTTCGTCTGCTGCACATCATTCTTGTTAGTGCCAAGCTTATCTTGAGTGTACAAGGTCACATCTGCATTCTGTTACTCCTTAGTACTGGGTGACTCCTTCTCCGGTCCCATCTCATGATGTTTTTACCTTACAGTTGATAGATTCTTGTGTGGCAAGGATGTCATCGGTTGTGGAGAAAAGCCAGGAGAATGGGGTAGAGAGGAAAAATTACACAGCAATGATTCAAATGACAGAGCTGACTCAATGAACTGATAGGGCTAATTCTGCTGCCGTGTCTCATGATTGGGTTGTCAAACAATCACTTTGCATGTCATGCTCCTCCCTTAATCCGACAATTACTTCTGATTTATATAATCTGTTGGTGCGTAAACAGTTAGCTTTCAGCTTCTCCACTCACAATTCCAACTTAGTCTCTTTCTCCTTTCAGCCACCCAGGAATTTCAACCCAGTGCAGCAGAGGTGCAAGAACAGGAAGCTGCTGAAGACAAAGACTCAATGGACCTTTATTTCACACAAAGGCATCAGCTCACATTAAAATAGTGGATAGTCAAAAGGCAGTATGCATTTGTGAGAGAGGCAATCTGCAACCAAGTTAAGGTTGAGGGTAATGAATGTGCCACCTCTCAGGTAAGTGGATTTGCATACCAGTTCTGCTGCAATTGAGGACTTTGATGGTGCCAGATGTAGAGAAATGGTTGATGGTGCCTGAGTGGAAGAGACCTTGCATCCAAGGTACAAGAATAAGAATTCAATCCCAAACTTCTGCAGAGCTAAGAGCCCATCATTTCCAAAAGGATGAACACCTATATTAGTATGCATCCATGATGTCAGGCCCATTAGCTATTGGCTTTGGTCCCAATGGAAAAGAAGAATTGGTCAATGTTGGGATGCTGCAGTGGAAATTCACATTCCTCTCAACATGGCTGGGGAAAGCAGTTTTCAAAGTTTTAAGGTGCAACAGTGGTTCAATGATTTCTCCTCCAGTGGAAGAGTGTGAGACTCTGTTGGTCATGATCGACCATGGGTATTAAAGCCTCTGATAGACGCTGGTTTGTTTAGCAGTGTCAACTGTGGCTATGGAATCTGATCATGGAACAGTCGGCTCTGCCACGGTTGCTGCAATAAAGGGCATCATTGAATTGTTGTCCACTATGCTCTCTGCTCCTCAAACTGACTCAAGATCACGCTTTTGCCTCACTCTAGATGTTGATAAAGAGTACCCCACCATTTGTTGTGGTCGTCTGCTGTATTTTTGCAGCATCTGTTGATTTTTAAGGCTTTCATGCCAAGCTTGCAGAGGTCCTTAAAGCGTACATATACAAACACGTGTGTATGTACATGATGTACATATGCATATGATAGTTGATGACAGTTGACCAACTTCAATAAAGAGAATTTGGTTGAAAGCTTCATCTTCATTATTTGTCTATTCAAAACAGCAATACAAAAAAATGAGAGTGGAATTCTTGCTGGCAAATAGTTTGGAATGTTGCTGTTTGAGGTAATTGAAGATCAGTGGTCGACTGTGGAAGGACAGAAACAGTGGTACTCAAAATACAGTTGTCAGGCCACTGGACTGTCTGTGACTGCCTATGCCTCTCTGCACTCCTGAACTGCCTACTGCAGAGGGTAACCCATTGTACCTGGGAGAATGGCTCCACCTACTCCCTGCCAATCACCGACACCATAAAAAAGGCTCACACCAGCCCTTGACCAAGAGCAGAGCACTTGGAGCCAGAAGGGATACTGAACCTTGTGTGCAAGTTTTGAGCTAACAGTTTGTGCTTGTTTTGTTCGCATTACAGCACACCACAGACTGCCAGGTGGTGGACATAGTGGTCAGCTGGAGATGTTTGTGAGATCTTAGCCATTTGTTCCATATATTGAAAGAGAGGAGCTATTTGGAAGAAAGAAAGAAAGATATTATCAAAGTCCACGGTAAGGGTACTGCAGAGTTAAATATTGGCCTTTTCATGTTTGGCTAAGAGTAAGACTTTAATGAAATGTTGACATAAAATTTACTGATGTCACAAAACATGATGAGGTTGATTATGAGACAGATGCAAGATTTCTGAAGGAATATTTTAACCCAGTGCCTTCAAAGATTTTTCTGGTGTACAGGTTTAACAATAGTAACCAGAAGGTGATTGAGCTGTAGGTTAAAGACACTGGCTAACACCATGACTGGTCTCCTTACATATCCGTGACTAGTATCTTGCTTGCACTTAAAAAAACAGCACCCCTGAATGAAACATTATACATTTTCTAGCTCTCAATCCCATATCAGTAACTATTCTACAAACTCCTTCTACAAGTCTGGTTTTGCTTGAATTCTCTGGTTTTCAGCCCACATACCATGTAATCTTGTGGTGCTAAATTTTGAAAATAACTGAACATTGTTGCCTTCAACTATTGAATAGTTAGTGGAGATGGAAAGTCCTGGATATTTATTGTGGGAGGGGCAACAATCATGTACGGACTGTGCCTAAAGTTGATACTTAGGAGAGAAGAGAGAAAATGTGTGGCTTTTTCCAGGGACACAGGTGGAGAGTCATGTGATCAACACTTAAAGGAACAGCACACTTTGTGATCAGAACCCATTTTAAAAGGATCAGCACTTGGCGAGCAGCAACCATCCAAAGGAACACTGTGCTGGAGTGGCTCTGTGTGGTGATGGACAATTTGTTTGATTCTCCCTGTCAGGGAACTTCTTGAACCACACAGTGACCAAAAGAAAGGTTACTTTAACTGACCCATGCTGGGGTTGTAGGGTAAATAGTAGAAGTCACACATTTTGTTTACCCTACCCAAGGAAAAGAGAAGTTGTGACAACTGTTCGTCTGTAAGGATATTTCTCAGCAAGCAACTCAACAAGGATTCATGAGTTTTCAGCAGTCCGGGCTCCCAGTCTCTCCTTCGTGATTACTTCTGTGCAGTAGTTAAAGAGTGTGCATTCTAACATAGGACTTGGGCACCATTCCAAAAAGTCAGTGCAAAGCTGTAAGGGTTTAGATATTCCACGTACGCGTTTGTTTGCACATAGTTGGGGGTTACATTTAGATAAGTTAATTGGGTGTTATATTATTAGTAAGATTAATAGATAGAATATTGTAAAAATATTTGGTGAATTTCTATTGGTCTGAGATGTAACAAATCTGTCGTACCAGTCACTACTGTTATTTAAATATTGTTGACTCGCAATAAATTATGTTGATTAACCTGCGTCATCTTTGTAGGTTGAACTATATAGCAACACAAAGAGCAATGCAGAGATATGTGCAAGGATGATTAGCTAACGATTCAATATAATGTTCCCTCAATATTCTGTATATGTCAATGATACCATGTGAAAATATGGTAATTTGGGAACTACTCTACAAACTTTTCAAAACTGGACTCTGAACAGGATCCTGCACAGATTAAAAAAAGGTGCAGCCACATCTAGAGGTAAAATCATGGTTGTTACATTGACTTCATTTGATACATGCTGCAATAAACCGAAAATTATTGTAAGTCATTCCTATATTCTGAAAAGAACCAACAAAATGTCCCTACTCAATTCCCATCATCTCTCATTGTAAAAGTATTGAGACAGGTCATTTAATTTAATTGGTAACTTCAATTTAACATTTATGATGTTACTTTAAATAGACTTTGTATTTCTCATTTATTCAAAGAGGTCAAAATGCAATTTCCTTTTCACCTTTCAGTTCTTGTGTTCACTGGGTTTCAATTCTTATCATATGCTAATAGACCAAGATTAAGAGAACACCAGATGCCTTTCATTATGCACTTGCACACTGAAGAAATTATTGTAATTCAAGAGTGAAAGAGAAAACATGCACTTTTCATAATGGATGCCTCTTACTAACAAAAACTGTAGCTTTGTCTTGGTAAAGTATTAGGATCCTGCCTGAAAGAATTACCTCCAAAATCCAAAGTTAATTTTCTTTCTGCGATTTCGGCAAAGTGATTTCATCACACCATGCAAATTTAAAACGTTGCCCACAGCACGGGCAAATTTAAAACGTTGCCCACAGCACGGGCAAATTTAAAACGTTGCCCACAGCACGGGCAAATTTAAAACGTTGCCCACAGCACGGGCAAATTTAAAACGTTGCCCACAGCACGGGCAAATTTAAAACGTTGCCCACAGCACGGGCAAATTTAAAACGTTGCCCACAGCACGGGCAAATTTAAAACGTTGCCCACAGCACGGGCAAATTTAAAACGTTGCCCATAGCACGGGCAAATTTAAAACGTTGCCCATAGCACGGGCAAATTTAAAACGTTGCCCATAGCACGGGCAAATTTAAAACGTTGCCCATAGCACGGGCAAATTTAAAACGTTGCCCATAACAGGTGCAAATTTAAACCTGTTGCCCATAACACAGGCAAATTTAAACCTGTTGCCCATAACACAGGCAAATTTAAACCTGTTGCCCATAACAGGTGCAAATTTAAAATGTTGCCCATAACAGGTGCAAATTTAAAACTGTTGCCCATAACACGGGCAAATTTAAAACTGTTGCCCATAACACGGGCAAATTTAAAACTGTTGCCCATAACACGGGCAAATTTAAAACTGTTGCCCATAACACGGGCAAATTTAAAACTGTTGCCCATAACACGGGCAAATTTAAAACTGTTGCCCATAACATGGGCAAATTTAAAACTGTTGCCCATAACACGGGCAAATTTAAAACTGTTGCCCATAACACGGGCAAATTTAAAACTGTTGCCCATAACACGGGCAAATTTAAAACTGTTGCCCATAACACTGCCCCACAAGCACAGTACTGAAACAATGAGCATCACAACTTGGAAAGCAGCGCTCACAGAAGGGAATCCTTAAAGCTGCCAAAGACTACAAAAATCATGTATCACTCTCAAAATTATGCACACACCAACTTATGGATGATGCACCATCCATAATTTCAGAAGACTGAATTTGAACAAACTGATCGGCTTTTACTAGCTTTAGAACAAAAGCACATCCATACAGCTCGACTGTTCTGCACTGGGAAGGCAGCTGTAGAACATTCTGGAGCCTGAGGGAGGAGCCACAGGCACAGTTAGCCAATAGGTGTGCCTGAACAGACAATATATACATACAGTGGTTTACCACATTTACCCCCGATATATATATTTTTTTTAAATAAAGAGTCTGGTGGGTTGAAGTGGGAATGATACAGTTACAAATGAAGTCTATCAGGTGGTCTGATTTTTCTCAGTCATCACTGTAATTTGGGCTGTGGGTATGCAGGCGATGTGTCTGGCATGTCCTCGGTTTGGGGGTGAGGTAATGTTCAATGGCCCTGGTGCATTGTGGGTGAAGAGGGGAAGTGTGATCACTGAAAGTCTCCAGGGCCCCTGAGGGTGCCCAATCCCAAACAGAGACAGTGACTTCATGCCCATCAGGGTACACCACTTAGATGTATTGGGGGTTGGCATAGAGGCGGTGGACACTTTCGACCAGAGGGTCTAACTTATGGATCCTCACGTTAATGGAAGAAATTGGTAACTCCAGGGTGGCAGAGATCATTGTGAAGGAATTGTAAATGGTCAATCTGTGCGCTGGCACAGGTCCCATGAGATAGGGCATCAGAAGGTACATCAAGTTTCTTGGGCCAATACAGGATATCATAATTATAGGTGGACAGTTCGCTTCTCCACCTCAATATCTTGTCATTCTTGATTTTACCCTCGCTGCTGATTATTGAACATGAACGCAACTGACCAATGGGTCAGTTAGCAGGGTGAATCGTTTACCAGCCAGGTAACGTCTCCAGTGCCGCACTGCCTCGACAATGGTTTGGGCCTCCTTCTCGACAGAGAAGTGCCGAATTTTGGAGCCCTGGAGGCTACGGGAAAAGAAAGCAATGGGACTGCCCACCTGGTTAAGGGTAAGAGCCAGAGCAAAGTCTGACACATTGCTTTCCACCTGGAATGGGATGGATTCATCCACCATGTGCATTGTGGCCTTGGCAATATCTGGCTTTATGTAGCTGGAGGCTGCATAGACCTCTGGCATCAGAGAGAAAGAGGTGGATTTGACGAGGGGTGGGCCTTGTCTGAATGGTTAGGGACCCACTGGTCATAGTAAGAGCCCAGGCACCTTTTTAGGGCCTTAAGGCCGTGGGGATGGGGAAGTTCCAGGAGTGATCGCATGCAGTCAGGGTATGGATCAATGACTTCATTCTCAATAACACAGCCAAGGTCTGCAAGAAGGATTGTGTGAAGTATGCACTTGGCTTATTGTATGCAAGATTGAGGAGCTTTGGAATTTCAAGGTATTTTTGAAGGTTGGCGTCATGGTTCTGCAGGTCATGGCCAAAGTTGGTGACTTTGTTGAGATACGGGCATATGGCCTGCAGCTCGTACTGATCTACTATGTGGTTTGTGTCCTGCTGGAAGACTGAAATTCCATTGGTGACGCAAAAGTGGACCCACAGAAAGTGGAAGAGGCAGTCATACACCTCAAACCCAGTATATTGGCCGTCCTCTAGGTGGATAGGGGGCTGATGATATGCTGATCTCAAGTTGATGGAAGAAAAGACCCGATACAGTGCGATTTGGTTCACTATATCTGATATACGGGGAAGGGGGTACATATCCAATTGTGTGTACCTATTAATGGTTTGAATGTAGTCAATGACCATCTGTTCTCCCCATTCCTCAATACCACTACTTGCGCTCTACAAAGACTAGTGCAAAATGATCCCCTCATTAAGTAACTGCTGCACCTCCGCCCGAATAAAGGCCCTGTCCCCGGCAGTGTATCTCCTACTTTTGGTGCCGATGGGTTTACAGTTGGGGGTGAGAGTGGTGAACAATGGTGGAGGGGTGATTTTGAGCATGGAGGGTCTGCAGACCAATTACGATGAGCGACTGGGCTACTGGCTGGATGCGAAGGGGTGGTGCTGAATGGTGGGTGCTGAAGGGTGGGTGGAGTGCAGTGGGTGATTTGAGAACTGCTGGTTACAGTCAGTGAGGGGTGGATGGGGCCCATCAAACTCCATCATCTCACTTTTAAGGTGACATTGAAAATCAGGTCCCAGTAACACTGCAGCGTAGAACTGCGGCATCACCAAAAGTTTAAAGTCTTTATAGTCTGTATCCCGCAACGTCGGAGTCACTATGCAGTAGCCACGGACATCTCTCATATGTGACCTTGAGGCCAAGGAGACCTTTTGGTTTGCTGGCCATACCACGAAGGAGTAGCGCTACTCCATGACAGGATGAATGAAGCTCTCCGTGTTCCCACTATCAAATAGGCACATGGCTAATTACCTGAATGTCCATTATTGACTTGGCAAGCTGATGTGGGCTGTCCTGGGCAAGTGTGATGGAGGCCAGTGTCGGATCGTTGTTTGTCACTTCAGCGGAGAGGTCATGTACCCATTCAGAAGATGGTGGTGTCCAATATGGAAGACCCCACTGAATCCCGAAGATGGCGCCCAATATGGTACCCCCGACTTGCACATGCCTCTGTTAGTTCCCAGCAATGGTGGCATCCAGGATGGCGAGCCCCCATGATCCACATATGGTGCTGCTGGGAAGGGTTTAGATCTACACACCTGAGCATAGTGTCCCTACTTCCCGCAGCTGAAACAGACTGGGTCTGTCACTGGGTAACATTTCCTCGGGTGCTTACCCAGCCCTCAGAAATAGCACTTTAGGTGCTCCCGGAGTACAGCAGCCATGTTTAGGGTGCTGACTGCACCCGGTGGTGGTGATCAAATGTGTTCGCGAGGTACTGTGGTCTGATCATTAGCAGGGCAAGGGGGTGGCAGCGCATCCCAAGATGACGGCACAGGGCAATCCTGAGGCAGCTGCATTGTCAGTTGAGTAGGCCTCTATATTCTGGAGGTCCACGTCCAGTGTACCTACCAGCTCAATGGCTCTCTACAGACTGAACTCCTCTCACTCCATTAATCTTTGGTGGATGTAGATCGTCCTGATCCCTGCAATCTAGACATCCTTCATCAGGTCCTCTGTCTATTCTGCAACCATCAGGGCCTTACATTCACAGGCCCTTCTGAGGGTTTGCAGGGCCCAGAGGAACTCTGTGTTTGACTCCCCAGGTCACTGCTTTTGGGTCACCAGGAGATGCCTGGCGTAGACTTTGTTAATCTTGCATAGGTACTGGCCCTTTCGAATGTCCATGGCCTCCTGATACGACGTGGCATTCCTGATCACCAGGGTGCCAGCTTGGGAGAGCATTACCTGTAATTTTTCAGTTTCTGACCTTACAGAGGCTGAAGGCGTCTTCAGGAATTCCTCGAAACAGCTTAGCCAGAGTTCAAAGTTAGTAGATTCCTCAGGTGATTGAGGGTCAATATCCAGCTTCCCTGCCTTCGGGATCTGCTCCATAATAAAACTGAGGCTAATAAAATTGATGCACCATCAATACCTCCAAAAGATTGAAGTTGAACAAACTGATAGGCTTTTATTAGCTTTAGAACAAAATCAAATTCATGTTGCTTGACTGGTCTACACTGGGAAGGGGGCTGTGGAACATTCTGGAGCCTGTGGGAGGAGTCACAGGCAGTCAGCCAATGGGTGTGCACAAACAGATACATACAGTGGTTTACCACACATGGAATCAATATTAAAGACCAGAAAAATTCAACACCTAATAGCAGGAGGCCACATGCAAATGAAAACAAACCCCCTGCCCTCTAGTCTCCACACAAAACATGGTTCCCTGTGCAATGTTTTACTGCACATTTCCACATACAATACAACTACAAACTCTTCAGCCCAAAATATCAAACTTCCTTTTTCTCCCTGTGATGCTGCCTGACCCATTGAGTTCTTCTTGCAGATTGTGTTTAATTACAACTACTAACTCACTCTCTGGTCTGTACCAAGTCATGAACTTCATGCTTGCACATTCACCAACCTGGACTTTTCTTCTTGCTAATTATCTAGTCATTAAGAGTATTACAGGTTATATTATATATAAATATGTCTTTAAAAAGAGATAGATTGTGGGGTTTAGTGTAGTCACTTCACAAAGATACTTACATTTCACATCTCATTTAAAATGCAAGAGCTTTGGCTGAAGCTAGACATTCAGGTACCAGTAGCTTTGCAGAGACAATGGAACAGCTTTGGGAAAAAAATTCAAATTTCAAATGCTTATAAAGATCTTTCAAGGATTGGGTTTGGAGCCCTGCAAGGAGTTCTGTTTTTTTCCCCACAAGCAGAGAGAGAGGAAAGAAAACGAAACAGGATTTCTCTTGGAGAGAGAAAATTGAAAACAGGTTGTGAGTTCTGAGTTCAGCCTGTTCAAAACCCTTGTAATCCTTACGAGGAAATGCCTGGCTAAAGTGTTTCTCCTGAAATAAGGCAAACAAGAGGAACTCTGTAGTGACCTGGAAGAAGAGTTTCTTCGGAAAGACACTGAAGTGGATGATCCAAGGAAATCAGTTTGTGTGTGTCTAATGAGCAACAAATATCTCTCTGAAAACATCAAGAACCTTCCTGAGCAGTAACCATTTAACTTTAAGCACGAGAGCCTGGTGAATGACTTCACTATTAAAGCAAAGAACTTTCCTGAAGATATATACATTACATACACATGTGCTTAGAATTAGAAGGGGGTTAAAGTTAGGTTAAGTTAATAGTAATAAGTTAAAGCTTGATCCTGTTTTTATGTTTAAAGAAAATTAAAAGCAACTTTTGTTTAAGTAACCATTTGTCTTGGTGATTTTCTATTGCTGCTGGGTTTTCGGGTCCTCTGGGCTCATAACAAGAGCTTGTAGTTCCAGTTTATCTTCTTCCCATATACCATTTATTCACTGTAAATGACATATTGTGCTTTTTCTCTACATTCTAATAGATATCTCTAATAAAGAATATTTCCTTAGCTGCTAATTAAGTTAATGTTCACAGAATGATCTTTGCCTCTCACACTTGATTCAAATGAGAGAATAGAGTCTACTGCCCAGTTTACAAACTTTATTGAGCAGCTGCTATGGGAGTTAAGTTCTGTGTACATATTATCATATACATAAAATGCAAGTCAGAACCTGCATAGTAATTACAACTTCCCAACCGCATCACAACATCACACTCAGTCTTGTCATATGGACTAATTGCCCTTTTACTTGTCAGACATTTCAATTCCTTGTTGCAAAACTGTACATTTATTTAAGACAACATTTAACGCAAATAAAAACTAGGATCTGTACTATACTTTTCACAGCCACAGAGGGCTCTCGTGTAAAAGCTCCAAGTAGTAATTTATAGTACCCTTAAAAAGGGGAATAGAGGAATATATCTCAAAGGAGTTAATGTAATTTAAGGAAGTGAATTATCTTTATATCCCTTTGAAATTTCCCCACAATAGATATGCATCAAATGACTCAATTCCTGTAATAGTTCATTTACAGATATTAAGAGCGGGGGAGGGGGGGGGAAATGAATGTTAATAAGCTCAAACATTGCTCTGAGTGACAATCATCAGTCACTCATGGGACAATAACGTTTTGATAGTTGTTTTACCCCAGAATATCACCACCGGAAGGTTCACATTTCAAATTCATCCTGCAGATGATCTTTCTCCAGTGAAAACAATCCCCACCATTTCATCCCACTCCCACTTCTCTCTCTGGTCATTCCATATTAGGCTGTCTAAATTTTTGGACAGTGCTGGCCCCATTCCCTAGCTCTCCAATTACCAATCCTCTTATTCCAAACTCCCAAATCCTCGATAATGCCTGGCTCTCAATTTTCCAGGTCTCCCAACTTCTCACCTCCACCACTGATCTCTGCCCAGCCAAATTCCATACATGTGCAAATAGGCCTTTATTTCCTATACATCCCATTTATTTCTCTGATGGGTCTCCAATGTCTGAATGAATATTCTTCAAGTCCAAAACAACCCTCTCTCGGATATCAATCGGACATCCAACTCACTCTGTACACCCTTAACCGTTCTCTGTCCCAGATGTCTTAATTTCCTTTACTCCACAGCACAAGGCATATTCGTTGCATCTGGTCTATATTCGAAATAGGTGCAAACCCAATGAACCATCATGGAGTCAATTTTTAAAAAAACATGGCACATTTTCAGGACTGCCTTAAAGAGACAAAATTAATAAGGGAATACAAAGGTTCAATGAGAGCTTCAGAGCTAAAAATTATCATTAATGAATGTAATCTGCCAATAGTGGAGCAAATAAAATAGGAAACGTGCTTGAGGATTAAAGGGCTGAAGGATATTAAATCAATGAGGGGAGAGGCCAAGCAGGTTGTGAAAGCACAGATACACTATCCAAGGCATTTGGTGTGATTCTGTTGATGGGAGTACAGGATTGGGACAAACTAGGATATGGGCAACAGAGTTTCGGATGACGTTAAATTAATAGAAGGTGAAAATAAAAAGAAGATGGCCAAAAATACTGAGCTGAAACTTCAGCAGTACATGAGCAGAGGGAAGGGTGGTCCAATAACATTGTACAGGTGAATTCAAGTACTTGACTTAACTACTTGGATGTGCCTTCTTGAAGACAGTTTAAAGATAAAGGTACAGGTTCCATTTTGTAAATGTAGTATTGCATAACTTTAAACTGTCTTCAAGAAGGCACATCATGTAGTTAACATTTCACGTTAGAATAGAGGTTGTTCAGTTGCCAAGAGAGACAGACTTGCTGGCCAGGCAAGAGATTTTGTGATGGGGTCTCCTTACAATATTTATTTGGCAGAAATGTTACCAGATTTAGTGTTAACTGTTGAATAAACCATTAGAACATTTAGAATACGCAAGCAATTGGAGAGAAGCAAATAGGTAGATCCAAGTGTTGTCACAATACAGTTCCTGTCTCCTCTGAAAACGTGACTGAAGGAAGGTACGTTATTGAGAAATAAGAATCGTCAGGGATAACGGGGGTGGTGGGGGGGGTGTGGAAAATGGTGGACGGGAGCACCAAAGTTACATGTGTGGGAACAAGTGAGGAAACATTCTCTTGCTTCAAGTGGACAGCCAAGAATGGAACAAAGCAAGGGACGGCTGAATGACAGTTGAGAGGATTAGAAGAAGGTTGTGTAGTCAACCCAGCTAGAGGCTGTAGACAGGTTGGAGGATGACGATTGATGAATTATCTGAGGCACACTCCCAAAGGCCATCGTTTATGCATGTGGAAAGACCCATTTTGCCATTGTGGCAGGTTACACATTTTCAAACATGGTACTTCAGCAAAGTTAGATGTAGATTTTGGGAGTAAAAGAATGCTCAAAAACTTCTGAAGAGAAAGGATAGGAGAAGAAAGGATGGTTGTATGTAAGAACAGGGTTTTAAGGATGGTTTGATTTGTGGGGTGTTGATAATTTAGAACTTGAAAAAGAGGGGACAATGTTAATTCAGAGAATCTTTAACAATAATAGTTATCATCAAAGCTACAAAGCGCAGTTGTAGACATTTTTTCATTGACATTAAATTTGCTGTGACTGCTATGTAAACAACATTTGACAAATTGAATGTCTAATGCAACATGTATCCTTTTTCATCTCCTTGCTTTTCACCCTCTCCCTCTCTATTTGAAACAAATTTTAGATTTTTTTGAAAAGCACCTTACCTGACAAAAGCCCATCTTCAAACGCATGCGTTCTGGAATGTCATTCCAAAGTTCACTCTTACAAATCCATTGTCAAAACACAGACTTTTAAACTGATGCACAGAAGTAATCACGGAGGAGATGGAAGAGACTGAGTGACCAGATTGCGGAAAACTCATAAATCCTCATCAAGTTTCTTCCAAAGAACTATCCTTTCACGCAAACGGTTGTCACAACTCCTCTTTTTCCTTGCGTAGGGGAAACCAAGTGTTTGACTTCCACCATGCCTCCAAAACCCAGTTATGGGTCAATCAAAAGTGACCTTTCCTTTAGTCACAGTGGGGATTCAATACAGTAATTCCCCCGACAGGGAGAATCAGCAGAATTGTCCATTATCATACAGAGTCATTCCTGCTCCATGTTCGATGAGGTGGTTGCTGGTCATAAAGTGCTGTTCCTTCAGTGTTCCACACACACCTGTGTTCCTGGAAAAAGCACCCAATGTCCTTTCTCCTATCCAAAGTAGAGAACTTGGGTGCAGCCTGTACTAGCTGTTACCACCCAGTCTCTCCAAAGCTGTGAATAGTTGCAGTCTGTACTAGCCCTTAAAGTGATACTCACACTAAATGAAACAGGAGCTCGTAATACACAAATTATTCAAATGGGTTTTGAATGACAGGATTGTGCCACTTCTAGTTTCCTCTTGCAGCTTGTTCCAGACATGGACCACCTTCACTGTGGTGGTGGGGGGAGGGGGGGGGGGGATGTCCCTCCACTCACCTGAAAACTAGGTCTAGAATCATTTACCCTGGTAAAAGACCATGAGCATCGACTTTATCTGTGCCCCTTGTGTTTTTTATAATTTACTCTCAAATACAATCCCAGCACTGGGCAGCAAGCTGGTGCAGACATACTGTCTGTAGGATGACAAGGACCAGAATCCTCCCCAAGTGAATAACAATCAGTTGGTCACTAAAACTCATCAGTTAATCAACACTTATTAAAAAAGAAAGGCCAACCCTCAGCCTCCTATGCTCTTGGGAATGAATAATCAGCCTATCTAACCGCTCCCTACAACACAAACCTTCCAGTTCTGGCAGCATTCTGGTGAATCTCCTCTGCATCCCTTCCAAATTATTGACATTCTACCGTAGTTGGGCAACAGGGTCTGCACACAGTACTCCAAGTGAGGTCTCAATTGTGGTCTTGCACAACTGAATCAGAAGGTCCAAATTTTGTACTCAGTACCCTCCTCGATGTCTAAAATTTAAAATAAAATAAATATTCCAACCTCTGAGATCAAGCTCACTGGACTGTAGTTCCCGGACTTGAGCTTGCTGTCCCTTTCAAATGACAGTACAATCAATTGAAATAAAACAATTTCCCGAAGAACCACAGTCAGACCAAAAAATTACAAGGGCACTGTATTTTTCAGATAAGTATCAATGGATGAGGTTTTGACGTGCTTAGACATCAGGTTTCTCTCAAAGAAAATCTGTAGGTCAACAAAATTATTAAAGTGGAAACTAAATTAGGACACATAGGGGTTGCTCTCTGGCCATCCCGCCACTTCACACTTTTAAAGAAAATACATGTACATCGAAATGAATAGTAAATTGCCTCTCTGAAACAAAGTCTTTATTTTTATTGCAAGTTGACAAACAGAATGCTTTTGTCTGAGGAGCAAAGAGATCCAAAGAGATCACTGCACTTTATGAACCATGTGGGGGTGGGGAGGGGAAACCATGATTAGCCATAAAATGAGATTTTTACTCACAATATTGGGGTATCTGATGAAGGGATCTGTATCCAGTCAACTAACAAGATTCAGTGATCTAAATCAATAAAGTGGAAAGCCAACTTAATGGCTTATGGATTTTAAAATGGATAAATGCACTATTTGGTGAGGTAATGGACACAAACAGGAAACATTAAACAAGCCAGTAGAGAGCTGAATTTCCTGGGATTTGATTTGGACACCAGAAAAAGGCACAGATAATTTACTCTCAAATACAATCCCAGCACTGGGCAGCAAGCTGGTGCAGACTTGCTGTCTGTAGGATGACAAGGACCAGAATCCTCCCCAAGTGAATAACAATCAGTTGGTCACTAAAATTCATCAGTTAATCAACACTTATTAAAAACATAAGGAAAGGACCCAGTTTGGGTGAAAGAGGAAAAAAAAAGAGGGCAAGAGAAGTACTGGGGCAAAGAAAAAAAAAAATCAGAGAGGAAATGAAGTTCACAAAGAAGTAAATGAAAGGAGATAACATTAGTTGATGAAACTATTTGGAAATACATTAGCTATCGGTT
Organism: Narcine bancroftii; assembly: GCF_036971445.1. Taxonomy (NCBI): domain Eukaryota; kingdom Metazoa; phylum Chordata; class Chondrichthyes; order Torpediniformes; family Narcinidae; genus Narcine; species Narcine bancroftii. The sequence goes on from NC_091477.1 coordinate 36,805,466, forward strand.
AGTGCAACACTATTATAGCACAGTGACCTGGGTTAGAATCCGGTATCATCTGTAAGGAGTTTGCACATTCTCCCAATGTCTGCATGGGTTTTCTCTGGGTGCTCAAAAATGTACAGGGTGGTAGGTTAATTTGGGTGTAATTGGGAGCCATGGGTTTAGATGGCTGGAATTAGCTTCTACCATATTGTAAATATTATTTTTTAATTAAAATTTATCTTTAGGATAAGATCTTATTATTTTTCCATATTCAAGGAGATGATGGAAAAGTAGTATTTCTTTTACTTCGTTAAACCTGTGCCATGGGATAAGATCATAGTTGATCAGAAAACTAAAGACTGCCAAACTAAAGTTCCAAACTAAAAACTGCCTCTGCCCGACATTTTTACATTCATCCAGTTAACGGAAATCTTAATCTCAGATTAAGAACTAACATTGGCATGGCAACAGCTACTATTTGTGAAGCAGTATTCCAAATTTTCAATCTGCTTCATTTGTGGAAGAGTTTAGAAAAGTTTGCCTTTAATTTTAGGCTATGACCTCTATGTAGGACCAGTGAAAATAGTTTCCATCTTCTCTCAGTTAACTTTAATTTTCTTTCAAGCCTCAGTCACTTCAACATAAATTTCCAAAGGATACAAACATTGTCTGAGTCATTCTTTGCTTGTAATTTGACGCTTGGCATGGTAGCTATCATTCCGAATAATCTATACTACTTGTTCGAAGGTCAATATATCCTTCTTGAGTCTTGGTAAACAAAACTAAAACAGTAGTGTTAAACCAGGGTTTTTACACAACTACTACCCTTTAAGTATTCTAGATAGAAAGGCTTTTCTTTAAGACTTCTAAATTATTTTCTGTACCCATTTATAATGTATTCATGTCACATATGATGGTCTCTTTAAACTGCCAATGTTTCCAATTTTCCAAAGAGAAAGCAAACTTATGAATCTCACACTGCCCACATTAAAATCCATATACTATATTTTTGCCCAGGAAATAAGATTTCATGATCTTGTTTCTCTTTATACTCTTTATAATTCTGTTTTTCTCTTGGAGATCAAAGCACAAGAATGAAACATTGATTAATAGTGGTATTCTTTAATATTCATATTTGTTTGCAGCTTTAGTTTCCTAATTAACTTCATCCACTCATTGACCTGTACCTATTCACAGTCAACGGCCAGCTAACTCCCCTTCCCATTCCCAAACCAAAGACATCGGCCTTCTTCACCAGACCAATGCCCAATGTTAACTGGAAGAACAAAATCTTGCATTCTGCCAGGGTCGTCTACAAAGTAATGGTAAGGGGCGGGCATGATTAATGTCGGGGTTTACTCAACACCAGAGACTGGTATTCAAATCCAGCACTGTCTGTAAGGGATGTGTACGTTCTCCCCATGCCTATGTGAGTTTCCTCTAGGTGCTGCAGTTTCCCTCCACCTTTCAAAACATACTGGGGTTGTAGGTCAATTGGGTGTAATTGGGCAGCATGGGCTAATAGGGCCTATTACCATGCTGTATGTCTACATTAAATTTTTAATAAGTACACTGAATTTTCAAATTTTAGGTAACCCTTATGCCCATGGGTTCTTTCTCCCTCCTTCTGATCCCCTTCCCAAACCAGTTCTATTCCCTTTTCATACCTAGTTCCATCCGGCCATCTGAGTCTCCCGTCTTCTCCTCTAACTAATTCTGCCGGTCCTCACTGGTTTCACATCACAGAACATACGTAGAACATTACAGCACAGTACAGGCCCTTCAGCCCACGATGTGGTGCTGACCGATAGAAACCTACTCAACAAACTAAACCATCCCTATCTCACACCCATAACTCTATTTTTTTGTATCCATGTGTCTGTCAAGAATTTTTTTTTTTTTTTTTTTTTTTTTTTTAAATTATCCTATTGTATCAGCCTCCACCACCACCCCTGGCAATGCATTCCAAGCACCACTACTCACTGAGTAAAAAACAAACCTCTCTTCTAAACTTTCCTCCTCTCAACTTGTACAGATGTGCTCTGGTATTTGCTACTCTCACCCTGGGAAAAAGGTGCTTGCTGTTCATCCTATAGATTCCTATCATAATCATTTGGATTTCTACTAAGTTACCTCTCATCCTTCTTAGCTCCAAAGGTAAAAGCCCTATCTCAGTTAACCTTTCCTCATAAGACATTCTCTAATCCAGTCACCATCTTCGTAAATCTCCTCTGCACCCTCCCCGTAGCTTCCACATCCTTCCTGTAATGAGGCAACCAGAACTGAACACACTATTCCAAGTGTGGTCTAACCAGGGTTTAATGGAGCTGTAACTTTGCCTCATGAGCTGCAACGTTACCTCTCAATTTCATTTCTCATCAGATTGCAGCACTTATCAGCATTCAGCCTCCAACTCAACCTCCACCCTCCCCTCCCCTCCCACATCTGGCTCCAGCTGTCACTTTCCCACCCCTCTCCTCGTCTTCCATTATCACCCACTGTCTCCAACTATTCATCATTCCCTCCTCAGATAATTCTAGCTATCACCTGTCAGTCCTTTATACTGTCCATATCTCCATGATGGTCTGCTTAACCCATTGAAATCCTCCAGCATACAGAGAGGCAACTTAATAGGCTCCATAAATGATGGATCATGTCGAACAAGTAAGTGAACTAATAGAAAACAAAAAAACTAATAATTATTGATCAAGGTCTGAGTCCATATCCTTGGGAGACTTATGGCTGTAATGTATGACTGTCCCTCCCACCAGACCACTGGCATCAGCAGCAGGAGTTTCCTCTTCACACAAGGGCTGGAACGTTTCACTGGGACATCAGGCACCTTACAAACCCTCATATGAATTGATGGGAGCCAAAGCAAAAGACCGGCAAATAGGCAGCTTTGCACATTTATTAACTTCTGAAAGGAAAACCTAATTATCAGTATGGTTGTGTACTTGAAAAGTAATTATGAAAAGGTATCAATAGTATAAGAAAGCCATCAATAATGAAAAAAGTAAAAAGAGCAAAGGATTAACACAGATGCAATAAAACTATTAGCTTTTAATTTACCTACTTTTTCTGCCTTTGCTAATCAATAATTAAACAAAGGGCCAAGTTGTTTCCTGTTTTCTAATCAATGTAATTCAATCACAGAGCATTCAAGTCAACAAAAGCAAACAAGAAAAACACATTGAGAGGATATCTACATCTAATTGCATGTTTCGATTGTGAAATTGCAAAAGGAGCCTAGAAAATAATTGACCATTAACAGAATATCCCATCAACAATTGAGCTGAGTGGAATGTCAAGCTGCAGGGACACATGCATTTTGGGATTCAGGGATTTTGGCAAACAATGCCACAGGCCTCATTTGGCAAGCAATGTCCGCAATAATTTTCTGAAAGGTGCTTTGCAGATTGCTATTAAATGCATGCGTGTGCCGCGACAAATCTTCAGCTTTTGGATGATCTTATAAGTTCTGTCCTGGATGTGAAATACAGGGCTGGCTACTCTGCTCTTATTCCTATACTCGAGAGATTAGTGATAAATGCAGTGCTTTTTTGACCTACATTCACTGAGCAAAGCTTCCCATTTAAAAAATGCTCCCAAATTCACCATATTGGAAGACCAGCTATAGGGAAGAATATTATTATTGATAAATTATTTTCAATATGTGGCATTGCCAACCTTATCCAATTCAGAAGTTCAATTCCAAAATTAAATGCATATTTTAATACACAGAAATACTCAAAAAAACATGGCATTTGCTATCAAAATAAGAAAAATCAGTAACATAATTGCAATGATACAATAGAAAATTTTAGCTGTTAAATATATTTTTAATACATTTTTTTTTAAATCACAAACATGACTAATTTACCAGTGACTGAAATAAAATCAATTAAATTTATTTGTATGTTTATTACAATCGTGAATCAAATACATCTTTCTTCTCATCGCATTCAGTGTTTCTATCTACATACATATCAGGTTTATGAAAAATACCATCCAGTCACACAACTCAGAAAAATCAATGCCTCTCATCACACTGGGGCTTGCATTGACTCAACACTTCCTGATAAATTGCTAAGGAATTTCACTAATACCTGATCACAATCCTTTCTTTCAAGTCAGTATTATTTCCAATGGTTTTAAGGACTTGAATTTAGTCACCTACCTGTAGTTACTGCAGTGGACGAGCTGATGCTGTTTTCTTCAATCCCAGCGAGTCTGGAGCTATGAACTTCACACTCGCTCTCGTCCTCTGATTTGGTGCTCCTCATTTGTGCATTACTGTTTTGCACTCCGTCGTTGAGCAGATCTGCATATCTTGCAGTTCCTGAAAGCAGTTCCAAACTATTATTGTTGTTCTTTGTTCTCTTTTCCTCTTCAGCTGAATCCACAACACCCAAATTGCACTTTTTAAAAATCACAATACCAGCAGTTTTGAGTCCACAAGATGCCTGGTTTTCTATTTTCTGCATTAGTGGTTTTTAAAAATGATAGCAATTCACTAAAGGAAATCCACAACTTTGTTGTCTTCCTGAACTGTTTAATATACTGTTTAACCATCAAGGTTAAGAGTCTTTGAGTACAAATTGACTATGTTTTGCGTAACTCCGTTTTAAAACTTTGTCCCGGTGCCAAGAACCAGCAGATGGATTCTTAATAATATTTAAGGCATAGAGTCAGCTTTTCCAATGTTATATTCAAATCTTCCATTCTTGTAATTCTGTACAAGATGCACAAAAGTCTCTTTGATCTTCTGACTTCACATCAAAATCATCTTGCTTCATCAATTTGCACCAGAAGCAATCATGAAATTCAAAATCTGCAAAATAAAACAGATGATATTAGAAATACAGGATAGATTTCTCCAAATATCAGATTCACTATCATTTTTCTGTGTTAGAGGCAAATAGACATCTACCTTATTTTAAATTATTTCCTCAAAGTGCTTTACTGTTCAAATGAACAAATATTTGACCAGCAGCCAGAAGGTTTAAAATACAAATTGGAAGAATTTCTTCAGTACAATCTGTAAAATAATGAAGTAAACAATCTCATAAACCATCGAATCACACATCTGTGTCCATAAAAGTTGTGAACAAAGCAAACTCACATAGATTTCTGAAAGTCCTCTTTCAGAGGGTGCGGACGCAGAACTGGAACCATTCTTAACAAAACTCAGATTTATTACTCTTGCTTCACATTTTACAATATTTCCTTGAAGGCACATTCAGAAGTAATTTTTTTTTTTAATGACGCAAAATCCAAAATATTTCTCTGATGAAGCATTAAGTCTGCAACTTCTTTCACTTTTCCAGAAATATGACTAATAACCAAATAAAGTATTACAAGTTTATTTTTCCTTTAAATGCTTAAAAGTGTTGACCATTTGACAACTCACAAGAAAGCTTATGTTCAGATGTTTATTCAGTGGTTTAAAAAAATCCCTTCTGCCCATTTTTAACATTTTTTAAAAAAAAACAAAACTCATTGCCAAATAGCTGGCACAAGTGAAATTACAATCTAATTCTCAAGTTGCTATTTTCCTTCCTTTTCCTCTCCCTGGCAAATGCAGCTAAAAAGGGTTTTTCAACATTAAAGTCAAAATACACATCAATGCACATTTGTTCCATTTCCAATCTATTTGAAAGGTGGAAAACGTAAAGATAATTTCCTCTTGCGGTAAAAATCACATCTGCTCGTGATAGGTATTTTTGTACTCTTTTTATTTAAAGTTACTAGCTTTCGGTCAATGTGTCACATCAGGGAAAAAATTTGGGGAGAATCAAAATGGTTTAATTCATTAAAATGAAATTTAGAAGTCCACCCATTACTCAATGCAACCTTTCCTGCTTTCCCTTGCATCATGTAGGCGATGTTACGGTTTTCCTCATTGCCTGCACAGTAATACAATCCAGGCATTATCTGTGCAGTCATGTAGAACATGGCAAGAAAACCAACAGTTCGTCTCTGAAGAATCTCAAGCAGTTTCTCTATTGAGTAAGTTTCCAAAGATGAATTCAAGAAAAGGCACAACTGTTTTCTCGACAGTGAGGGCAAACAAATTTTCTTCAAGGGCACTACGTCATTTAAAATTTCCCATCACTCAGCATAATTAAGTAAATTAACATTTGATTTTTTTTAAAAATCAAACATTATTACTGGCATTTTATTGGCAAGGTATATTTGTGCGCAGATAACGAACACAAAGCCACAAACTGAAATAGAAAATTAAAATTTATATTGTACAAGTAAACCATAAGCATGTTGGGGGGAAAAAAAAACTTCCATCAGGTTGGCAGGAAATCCTTAAGCAAAATTGAGCAGGTGGAAGAAAATGTGCAATTATTTTAAGTTCATATTGGGGGAGCCAGTGAAAGTAAAATAATATTAATAAATTTATTTTTAAAATGATACAGCACAGAAGGCCCTTCCAGCCCATGAAATCTGTGCTGTCCAATTACCCTCTTCACCCATCAGTTTTGGAGGGTAGGAGAAAACCAGAACACCCAAAAAAAGACACACGGGTCATGAGGAGAATGGACAATCTGCTTAGAGAGAGAGAAAGTGAGACAGATTCAAATTCATGTTGCTAATCATGTGTACATTCATGTGACATTATTCCAAAGTCAAATGCATTTCAAGGCTTTTCCATTTCAAATCTTTCACATAATTACATTTCAATGAAACACCAATCGACAAAGATCCCCTGCAGCACAGAAAAAAAAACACATCTTGGTCCAAAAAAAAATTACACACCCCCTAATTCCAAAAAAAAAGCAATTAGCAAGACACCCATGCAAGTAGTGCATTTTGTACACCGTGTAGATACACTTGATCACAGTGTTTCATAGAACAATATAGCATAGTACAAGCCCTTTGGCCCTCGATGTTGTGCCTTAATATGCTTGAGTTTAAGTAGCATAGTTAGTGCAGCGCCATTACAGCACCAGCAATTTGGGTTCAAATCCGCTGTCATCTATACATTCTCCTCTTGTCCGCATGGGTTTCCTCTGGGTGCTCCAGTTTCCTTCCACATTCCACAGATGAATGGGGTCAGTAGGTTAATTGGTCACATGGGTGTAACTGGGCAGTGCAGGCCCCGCGGGCCGATAATCCTGCTGTATTTCTAAATCACAAGCTGAGGAATGCAGGGCAAGTTCAGGCTCTACTGCTGTCTCATTATGCATGATACACAAAGGACACATGAATGTATGTAAAATACTGCTTTGCAGCATTCACTGTCCTAGAAACAGACCTTGAATTCATATAACTATTTTCACATTGCAAAGAAACCTCAAAAAATAATTTGGTCAATAAATGATATTTACTTTTGAATTTTGGTCATCGTCATACGCAAAAGGAGTAACGATTTATTTGCGGCAGGTGCCACAACCACAGCAAGTAGATTGATGTTGAGCTAACCTAGTTTTAACCATGGTACTATAAAAACTACACATCTTTGGGAAATCTGGACAAATGGAACAAGGGAGACACCCCTCATATATGAATGGAGTGAAGATATTCAAATAATCTACCACATTGTGACAATTGTATTTTTCATTCCAATACTGGAAATGGCAGTGAAGTAGTCTTCCAAATGATAATTTCATGCAAAATTAACCAGAAATAGTGACTTAATTTAACACAAGCAAAAGATTCATTGCTTGACATCAGATGGCATTTTGATTTGCTTGAGAAAAAAGTGGAAAATGCAAGGAATACTAAGCAGATCAGGTAGCATTGTAGAAGCAGAAGCTAATTTAACGTTGATGAACTTTGAATAAGTTGGGGAGGATGGCGTGAAGAAACAGACCTGGAGATTTTTTTTTAAATTGCATGGATGGAGACATTGAAGATTAAACAATATGTCCAGCAAATCAGTCATACAATCTCGATCGAGTATCCTAACCTAGAAAAGAACACACATGCATTTGTAGGAAGTACAATGCATTCAATGTAATAAGAACAAATTGCTCCTTCATCTGGAAGGAGCGCGTGGGTCCCTGGATCGTGATAAGAGATATTGTGTCATTTGCAGTTGATTTGGAGGGTGTCGTCAGAGGGGGTGCCCATGTCGTCAGAGGGGGTGCCCATGTCGTCAGAGGGGGTGCCCATGTCGTCAGAGGGGGTGCCCATGTCGTCAGAGGGGGTGCCCATGTCGTCAGAGGGGGTGCCCATGTCGTCAGAGGGGGTGCCCATGTCGTCAGAGGGGGTGCCCATGTCGTCAGAGGGGGTGCCCATGTCGTCAGAGGGGGTGCCCATGTCGTCAGAGGGGGTGCCCATGTCGTCAGAGGGGGTGCCCATGTCGTCAGAGGGGGTGCCCATGTCGTCAGAGGGGGTGCCCATGTCGTCAGAGGGGGTGCCCATGTCGTCAGAAGGGGTGCCCATGTCGTCAGAAGGGGTGCCCATGTCGTCAGAAGGGGTGCCCATGTCGTCAGAAGGGGTGCCCATGTCGTCAGAAGGGGTGCCCATGTCGTCAGAAGGGGTGCCCATGTCGTCAGAAGGGGTGCCCATGTCGTCAGAAGGGGTGCCCATGTCGTCAGAAGGGGTGCCCATGTCGTCAGAAGGGGTGCCCATGTCGTCAGAAGGGGTGCCCATGTCGTCAGAAGGGGTGCCCATGTCGTCAGAAGGGGTGCCCATGTCGTCAGAAGGGGTGCCCATGTCGTCAGAAGGGGTGCCCATGTCGTCAGAAGGGGTGCCCATGTCGTCAGAAGGGGTGCCCATGTCGTCAGAAGGGGTGCCCATGTCGTCAGAAGGGGTGCCCATGTCGTCAGAAGGGGTGCCCATGTCGTCAGAAGGGGTGCCCATGTCGTCAGAAGGGGTGCCCATGTCGTCAGAAGGGGTGCCCATGTCGTCAGAAGGGGTGCCCATGTCGTCAGAAGGGGTGCCCATGTCGTCAGAAGGGGTGCCCATGTCGTCAGAAGGGGTGCCCATGTCGTCAGAAGGGGTGCCCATGTCGTCAGAAGGGGTGCCCATGTCGTCAGAAGGGGTGCCCATGTCGTCAGAAGGGGTGCCCATGTCGTCAGAAGGGGTGCCCATGTCGTCAGAAGGGGTGCCCATGTCGTCAGAAGGGGTGCCCATGTCGTCAGAAGGGGTGCCCATGTCGTCAGAAGGGGTGCCCATGTCGTCAGAAGGGGTGCCCATGTCGTCAGAAGGGGTGCCCATGTCGTCAGAAGGGGTGCCCATGTCGTCAGAAGGGGTGCCCATGTCGTCAGAAGGGGTGCCCATGTCGTCAGAAGGGGTGCCCATGTCGTCAGAAGGGGTGCCCATGTCGTCAGAAGGGGTGCCCATGTCGTCAGAAGGGGTGCCCATGTCGTCAGAAGGGGTGCCCATGTCGTCAGAAGGGGTGCCCATGTCGTCAGAAGGGGTGCCCATGTCGTCAGAAGGGGTGCCCATGTCGTCAGAAGGGGTGCCCATGTCGTCAGAAGGGGTGCCCATGTCGTCAGAAGGGGTGCCCATGTCGTCAGAAGGGGTGCCCATGTCGTCAGAAGGGGTGCCCATGTCGTCAGAAGGGGTGCCCATGTCGTCAGAAGGGGTGCCCATGTCGTCAGAAGGGGTGCCCATGTCGTCAGAAGGGGTGCCCATGTCGTCAGAAGGGGTGCCCATGTCGTCAGAAGGGGTGCCCATGTCGTCAGAAGGGGTGCCCATGTCGTCAGAAGGGGTGCCCATGTCGTCAGAAGGGGTGCCCATGTCGTCAGAAGGGGTGCCCATGTCGTCAGAAGGGGTGCCCATGTCGTCAGAAGGGGTGCCCATGTCGTCAGAAGGGGTGCCCATGTCGTCAGAAGGGGTGCCCATGTCGTCAGAAGGGGTGCCCATGTCGTCAGAAGGGGTGCCCATGTCGTCAGAAGGGGTGCCCATGTCGTCAGAAGGGGTGCCCATGTCGTCAGAAGGGGTGCCCATGTCGTCAGAAGGGGTGCCCATGTCGTCAGAAGGGGTGCCCATGTCGTCAGAAGGGGTGCCCATGTCGTCAGAAGGGGTGCCCATGTCGTCAGAAGGGGTGCCCATGTCGTCAGAAGGGGTGCCCATGTCGTCAGAAGGGGTGCCCATGTCGTCAGAAGGGGTGCCCATGTCGTCAGAAGGGGTGCCCATGTCGTCAGAAGGGGTGCCCATGTCGTCAGAAGGGGTGCCCATGTCGTCAGAAGGGGTGCCCATGTCGTCAGAAGGGGTGCCCATGTCGTCAGAAGGGGTGCCCATGTCGTCAGAAGGGGTGCCCATGTCGTCAGAAGGGGTGCCCATGTCGTCAGAAGGGGTGCCCATGTCGTCAGAAGGGGTGCCCATGTCGTCAGAAGGGGTGCCCATGTCGTCAGAAGGGGTGCCCATGTCGTCAGAAGGGGTGCCCATGTCGTCAGAAGGGGTGCCCATGTCGTCAGAAGGGGTGCCCATGTCGTCAGAAGGGGTGCCCATGTCGTCAGAAGGGGTGCCCATGTCGTCAGAAGGGGTGCCCATGTCGTCAGAAGGGGTGCCCATGTCGTCAGAAGGGGTGCCCATGTCGTCAGAAGGGGTGCCCATGTCGTCAGAAGGGGTGCCCATGTCGTCAGAAGGGGTGCCCATGTCGTCAGAAGGGGTGCCCATGTCGTCAGAAGGGGTGCCCATGTCGTCAGAAGGGGTGCCCATGTCGTCAGAAGGGGTGCCCATGTCGTCAGAAGGGGTGCCCATGTCGTCAGAAGGGGTGCCCATGTCGTCAGAAGGGGTGCCCATGTCGTCAGAAGGGGTGCCCATGTCGTCAGAAGGGGTGCCCATGTCGTCAGAAGGGGTGCCCATGTCGTCAGAAGGGGTGCCCATGTCGTCAGAAGGGGTGCCCATGTCGTCAGAAGGGGTGCCCATGTCGTCAGAAGGGGTGCCCATGTCGTCAGAAGGGGTGCCCATGTCGTCAGAAGGGGTGCCCATGTCGTCAGAAGGGGTGCCCATGTCGTCAGAAGGGGTGCCCATGTCGTCAGAAGGGGTGCCCATGTCGTCAGAAGGGGTGCCCATGTCGTCAGAAGGGGTGCCCATGTCGTCAGAAGGGGTGCCCATGTCGTCAGAAGGGGTGCCCATGTCGTCAGAAGGGGTGCCCATGTCGTCAGAAGGGGTGCCCATGTCGTCAGAAGGGGTGCCCATGTCGTCAGAAGGGGTGCCCATGTCGTCAGAAGGGGTGCCCATGTCGTCAGAAGGGGTGCCCATGTCGTCAGAAGGGGTGCCCATGTCGTCAGAAGGGGTGCCCATGTCGTCAGAAGGGGTGCCCATGTCGTCAGAAGGGGTGCCCATGTCGTCAGAAGGGGTGCCCATGTCGTCAGAAGGGGTGCCCATGTCGTCAGAAGGGGTGCCCATGTCGTCAGAAGGGGTGCCCATGTCGTCAGAAGGGGTGCCCATGTCGTCAGAAGGGGTGCCCATGTCGTCAGAAGGGGTGCCCATGTCGTCAGAAGGGGTGCCCATGTCGTCAGAAGGGGTGCCCATGTCGTCAGAAGGGGTGCCCATGTCGTCAGAAGGGGTGCCCATGTCGTCAGAAGGGGTGCCCATGTCGTCAGAAGGGGTGCCCATGTCGTCAGAAGGGGTGCCCATGTCGTCAGAAGGGGTGCCCATGTCGTCAGAAGGGGTGCCCATGTCGTCAGAAGGGGTGCCCATGTCGTCAGAAGGGGTGCCCATGTCGTCAGAAGGGGTGCCCATGTCGTCAGAAGGGGTGCCCATGTCGTCAGAAGGGGTGCCCATGTCGTCAGAAGGGGTGCCCATGTCGTCAGAAGGGGTGCCCATGTCGTCAGAAGGGGTGCCCATGTCGTCAGAAGGGGTGCCCATGTCGTCAGAAGGGGTGCCCATGTCGTCAGAAGGGGTGCCCATGTCGTCAGAAGGGGTGCCCATGTCGTCAGAAGGGGTGCCCATGTCGTCAGAAGGGGTGCCCATGTCGTCAGAAGGGGTGTCCTGAGATGGTCTCATACTCACTCAGGCATCTGAACTTGCCAAGGATAACGTGAAGAAAGAAGTGGTGGAAATGAACACGTGAGAATTTCACATCCTTTCACAGGGAGGGTGAAAATGGAGAAGATGAACAGTCATCAGCTCTGAAGAAGGGTCTTAAACATTAATTTAATATCCCTTCCCATCAGTGTGGATTGATTGCTGAGCATTCCCAGCCTTCTCAGTTTTTATTTTAGATTCTAAACATCTAGTTTTTATTTTCATGCTCAGATGCCCTTGACTATGATACAGCCAAAACAAAGGAGGGAAAAGGAAGACACTATTTCTGGGTAAGTTGGCATCACTGGAACAGAACTGGTGACAGTGGAGATACCAAAAGGAGTATGGGAGAAAACAACAGCAATGATGGGCTGAATGAGGGGCTCAGTCAAGGGCTAGGACTGATATACATGATGACAATTGATTCAAAGACCAAAATCACAGGAATCCGAGCTTCAACTCTAGTTGAAGGGAGGGAGGGAGGAGGGAGGAAATGGGGAGGGAGGAAATGGGGAGGGGGAAATTGGGGAGGAGGGAGGGAGGGGGAAATTGGGGAGGAGGGAGGGAGGGGGAAATTGGGGAGGAGGGAGGGAGGGGGAAATTGGGGAGGAGGGAGGGAGGGGGAAATTGGGGAGGAGGGAGGGAGGGGGAAATTGGGGAGGAGGGAGGGAGGGGGAAATTGGGGAGGAGGGAGGGAGGGGGAAATTGGGGAGGAGGGAGGGAGGGGGAAATTGGGGAGGAGGGAGGGAGGGGGAAATTGGGGAGGAGGGAGGGAGGGGGAAATTGGGGAGGAGGGAGGGAGGGGGAAATTGGGGAGGAGGGAGGGAGGGGGAAATTGGGGAGGAGGGAGGGAGGGGGAAATTGGGGAGGAGGGAGGGAGGGGGAAATTGGGGAGGAGGGAGGGAGGGGGAAATTGGGGAGGAGGGAGGGAGGGGGAAATTGGGGAGGGGGGGAAATAGGAGATGGCCACAAATGACAAGTGGAGAACCAGGGTTGGGGATCGACTGAGAAAGTCAGGAATGATGTTTCCCCCAACCATCTTGATTACCCCAAAACCAGAGCAATTTTAGAGCCAAGAACTGGTCAACAGAAGGCATTAAAATAGGATATAATATTCCAAGAATAATTTAACAAGTAAAACAAAAGTCCAACTAAACACTCCTGACTTCAATTTCTTTAAAAATGAATAGTCTTCCCAATAAAATCAGGACTAACCTGTGCGTTTGGTCTCAAGAGCAGTGAAGCGTTCAACCTAGCTAAAGGCCATTTCTGTTCGAAAGGTTTACAACAGGTTTACACTGCAGTGGTCTGTGAAGGCAGCAAGAGCAAAACAATGTCAAACAATTTGGAGTGAGGACGAAACAACAGTCCACCTTGACTCGCTTTGCGCCAGCCTTGTTCCTGGGGTGACGAGTAATGGACTCACGAAAGCTGACCCGTCCCCAGAACAGTTGGGGGAACGATGCGGCAGTCCGAGCCACTCCACTCGTCCCAGAAAGCCGCAGATACTCGGAGCGCGTTGCGATGCCTGGAATCGTTCCAGGTGACAGGTAAAGGGAGGGGTGGCGAGACCTTGCATTCGGCAAACTTCCTGTCTCAACAGTCTTGGAGAGTGGCGTTGAAGTGGAAAGAGGTGCAGTCACTGAACGCTCTCCTTGAATCTTCATCCAACACAGCCCGGCTGATGGATTGGGAAGGGCGGCGACTTTAAATGGCTCAGCAAACCGGAAGACGAGCGCACAGATACGCAATCCGTCTGAGGGTTCATAATTTATGCTTTTTTTAAAAAAATGAATCAATGCAATCTTCTTCCACGTCTGCATTTCTGGAACTGTTTCCCTGCAGTCGTGTCGTCTCACACTGACCTTCGACATGTGTCTTGGCAGCGCTCACACTTGCACAACGCCATCCTAACACACCTTGCAAAATAACGCAGAGTTACCTGTGAAGGGATACAAGTGTGTCCTCTCCAAAGCGAACTTCTTTCAGGTGGCCTGGATATTGACGGCGGACGAGAACGCAATGCACCGTTGCCTGCCAGTTTACCCTGCTCCCTGCACAGTTGCATGGCATTGACCGTGCACCACACTGGACGCCAACTTCTTGGCAAATATCCCTGGGTCACACCCCGTTTGGAATGACATTAACCTTTCCACGCACACTTGGAGTCAAATGAACCAAGATGCTGTAAATCACTCGAATGGTTCGTTAAAATGACCCTTGCACACAAAAAAAATCGAAAAGCCCCCAACTTATTGCAGGGTGCCCTGGGCGGTATTTGTATCTGGTTGAAGTAAAAAAAAAGAGCTGGAGAAACTAAGCAAGTCAAGCACTGTCCCTGAGAAAGCAAAGGTAAAATTAGTGAACTGACGTTTTGGGCAAAAGCCCTTCAACAACGGATGGAAAAATGTTGGCAGGCATCTGAACAAAAGAGCAGAGGAAGGTGTGGTCAGAAAGGCTGGAGGTGATAGGTGGAGAAGAGACAGCAGCGATCAATGGGAGGAGGAGGGATGGCTAGGTGACTAGAGGGGAGAAGGGAGGGATGGCTAGGTGAATAGAGGAGGATGGGAAGGAGGGAACAGCAGCAATCAAAGGGAGGAGGGATGGCTGTGAATAGAGGGGGAAGGGAGGGAGGAGAACAGAAAAGGGGAAGGGAAATGGAAGGTGGGGAAGAGGGGAGCAGGTTAGCAGAAACTGGAAAAGTCTATGTTAATGCCATCTGGTTGGAAAGGGCCCAGACAGAAAATCAGGTGTTGTTCCTCCAATATTCAGGTGGGATAGTACCCAAGTCCATGGACAGTCATGTGAGTGTGGGAGTGTGACACAGAACTGAAATGGTTGGCTGGTGCAGATGGAGCAAAGGTGCTCAGCGGTGATCTCTCAATCTGCGCTCAGTCTCTCCGATGTAGAGAAGGCCACAAAGGAAGCAAGTGGTATTGCTTCACTTGAAAGGCCCATTTGGGGCCCTGGACCCTGGTGAAGGAGGAGGTGTGGGCCCAAGTATGGCACCTCCTGTGACTGCAGGGGAAGGTGCCAGAAGGGGGGTGGTGCAATTGGGAGGAGGGATGACTGCACGAGGGTGTCACAGAGGGAGCAGTCCCTTCAGAAAGCAGAGAGTGAAGGAAAGGGGAAGATGTGTCTGGTGGTGGGATCCTGTTGTAAGTGCCGGCTTTGCAAAGGATAATGTGTTGGATGTGGAGGCTGGTGGGGTATTAGGTGAAGATAAGGGGAAATTCTGTTTGTTGCATCTGGGGGCAGAGGGAGCCAGGGGAGATGAGCAGGAAATGGAGGAGATGCAAGTGATGGCTGAGTTGATGGTGGTGGAAGGAAAGCCACGTTAGTGGAAAAAGGCAGACATTTCAAAAGATCTGGACTGGATGACCTCATCTTGGGAACAGATGCAGCAGAGATGGAGAAACTGAGAGAAGTAGATAGAATCCTTGCAAGTGGCATGGTGTGAGGAAGTGTAGTCAAGATAGTTGTGGGAGTTAGTGGGTTTGTAATATATGTGCATCTTGGCGCCTCACAGTTCAGCGGGCAGCAACCTCCTTTGAAGAAGACTGCAGAGCTCACCTCACTGACAAAAGACAAAGGAGGAAAAACCCAACACCCAACCCCAACCAACCAAGTTTGCCTTGCAACCGCTGCAACCATGCCTGCCTGTCCCGCATTGGACTTGTCAGTCACCAACGAGCCTGCAGCAGGCGTGGACATACCCCTCCATAAATCTTCGTCTGTGAAGCCAAGCCAAAGAAAGAAAAGAAGAAATATATGTGTGTAGGGGAACACTTTGGGTCCAGTGATGCCATTAGTTTCAAGATAATTGTGGATAAGGATAGGTCACTCAGATTGATATTCTCAATTGGAGAAAGGCCAATTTTGAGGAAATGAGAAATGATCCAGAAAATGTGGATCAGTACAGGTTGTTTTCAGGGAAGGATAAAAAGTAAAGATAAAGGTTCCATTATTGTCATGTAATACTACATTTAAATGTAACATAAATGAAATTCTGTAACCTTTGTCCACCGTAAGGCAGTCAGAAAATTGCCACTTTGTCCAGTGCCCCTCACAGAAACCTACACTACCCGGTGTTCCTAAATGGTTCCCCCTTCAAGTACTGATCAGTCCTGTGCCTGCTGAGCTTCCAAAATCGGATAATCCCTGGCGTATTCAGGCTCTTAGGTGTTGTAAGCTTGATAAGTGGATATCAAAGGTGAAATTTTGAGAGCACAGTGTTCCTGTCAGGATTAAAGGCAAAGTTAACCAGAATAGGGAACCTGTTTTGTTTTTTTTTTGGGGGGGGGGGGAAATGAGGAATATTTTTAAAAAATGCACAAAAACACTTGAGAAAGAAATCCAGAGTGCTAAAAGAAAACATCAAATTGCTTTGGCAGATAAGGTGTGGAAAACCCTAAGGGCTTCTCCAGGTATATTAAGAGCAAAAGGATTGTAAGGGACAAAATTGGTCCTCTTAAAGATCAATATGGTCCACTAAGTATGGAGGGAAGAGAGATGGGGAGATCTTAAGTGGTTTTTTTGCATCTGTATATACTCAGGAAAGTGTCACAAAGTTTAGGGAAGTGAGGCACACAAGTGGCAAGGTTATGGAACCTATACAGATTAAAGAGGATGAGGTGCTTGCTGTCTTAAGGCAAATACAGGTAGATAAACCCCCATTTCTAGACAAAATATTCCCTCTGAGTTTGAGAGAAGCTAGAGTAGAAATTGCAGGGGTCCTAAGCCATGGGAGAAGTGCCAGAGGATTGGAGGACAGCTCATATTGTTCCCTTGTTTAATAAAGGGCTCTAAAAATAATCTAAAAAATTAAAGGCTGGTTAGCCTGTCAGTAATGGGTCATTTATTAGAAGGTGTTCTAAGGGATTGGATATTCAATTATTTGATTAGACAGAGACTGATTAGGAATAGTCAACAAGGTTTTGTGTGTAGTAGGTCATATTTAACCATCTTATAGTTTTTCAAGGAGGTTACCAGAAAAGTTGCGGAGGGAAGGGCCATGACCTTTTTACAGGGACTTTAGTTAGGCCTTTGACTAGGTCCCGCATGGGAAGTTAGTCAGGAAGATTCAGTCGCTCAGGGTTCATGGTGAAGTAGAAAAGTGGATTAAACAGTGGCTTTATGGGAGAAGTCAGATAGTGGTAGTGGATGATTGCCTCTCTGACTGGAGGCCTGTCAATTGTGGTGTGCCTCAAGGAGGCTGGATTGGAGGACAATTACCAATCGGGGTAAACAGTGGTTTTGTGGGGAATCCTAAAGATCGATGCATGCCAGATTTCTCTCTCTCTGCCTTGTGGTACAAGTCCCAAACATCACTCCACACCAGGTCACTACTGTGTCCACTGCTGTTTATTATCTACATCAATAATCAGGATGATAATGTAAATTAGATTAGCACGTTTGACGATGACATCAAGATTGGAGGTGTCATGGACAGAGAGGAAGGCTTTCAAGATTTGCAGTTTGGAAGGACAACCAAGGTAGAAGATGTACTATAAACAATAGGGCACTGAGGAGTGTAGTAGTACAGAGGGATCCGGGAATACAGATACACAATTTCCTGAAAGTGGCGTCACAGGTAGTAAAGAAAGCTTCATATATCAAAGTATATGAAGCTGGAATGTTACAGGAAGCTATTGGTTTAAGACATTGGTGAAGCCAAATTTAGAGAATTGTGGATATCAAAAAGATTGAAAGAGTGCAGAGGAGATTTACAAGATGTTGCCAGAACTTAAAGAATTGAGCTAGAGGGTTAGGATTTTATTTCCTGGAGTGTAGAAGAATGAGGGGAAGGTTTGATAGAGGTATACAAAATTATTCTTTTTCCACTAAGGTTAGGTGAGATAAAAACTAGAGGACATAGTGTTATATGTAGATTGAGGTGCATTGTGGATTGCAGATGGGCATGTAACCTCTGTCTGAAACTTATTTGAAAGTTGCATCATCTGCCATTCAAGGTTAGACTCCAGCCATCCATTAGTGCACACCTTGCCTTTGGTTCATTTAAAAAGACTCAGTGTCACCATTGGCCAGACACCCAGCTCAGAACAGTATAAAGGTCGGTGCATGCCACATTTCTCTCTCTGCCTTGTGGTCCAAGTCCCAGGCATTGCTCCATGCCGAGTTACTACTGTGGACATCACTGTAGGAGTTGCAGGTAAGGTGTGCACTACACTGAGTTGAGCCATAGTACTGCAATAGATCAGTAGTGACAGAGAGCTACACCTCTGTTGGTATAGGGAATTAGGATTATGTTTGAAAGTCTCTGTCTGTGAAGTGTGTACACGTGTGGGAAAGTGTGGTAGAGTATCAGAGTATCAGAGCTTGCTTGCACCGTTAGTTTTTGTCACGTATCTTGTAGAAGACAGGCAACCACTGGTATCAGAGTCCAACCTGGGTCCAATGTGAATGTCTATATAGTTATTTAGCATTAGAGTAATTAAATATTGTTTGACACCTTCCCCTGTTTGTCTTCTTTGTGTTCAATAAAGTTCTCTCTGTGAACCCACCAAACCTGATACTTTCAAAACACAACAATTGGCACTGCAAGCAGGGTTCAAAGAATTTCAGCTAGACACACATGGAGCACTAACCATGTAAGAGATTGTGCTTGCAAGTGTGTGTGTGCATGTCCTGTGGGATGCTCGCATTGTGCCCCAACAGGGGCAGCAGGAGGCAACCCACAGCTAGTAAGGGTACATGATCTCCCTGTCTGAAACTTATCTGGAAGTCATATCACAAGCCAATCACGGTTGGATTCTGGCCTCCCATTAGTGTACACCTTACCATTGACTCATTTAAATGACTCAGTCTCACCATTTGCCAGACACTCAGCTCAGAACAGTCTAAAGATCGATGCATGCCAGATTTCTCTCTCTCTGCCTTGTGGTACAAGTCCCAAACATCACTCCACACCAGGTCACTACTGTGGATGTCACTGAAAGAGTCGCAGGTAAGGTGGGCATGACACTGAGTTGAGCTGTAGTACTGCAATAAATCAATGCTTGCAGAGAGCCGCACACCCGCTGGTACAGGGAATTGGGAGTGTGTTTGAAGGTCCCTGTCTGTGAAGCATACACACAAGCAGGAGAGTGTGGTGAAAGCAGCCACCAGTACCAGAGTCCCTTGTGCCCTATATGCCTGCTTGCACCATTATAGTTTTTGTCTTGTACCATGTAGAAGATAGACGGCCACTGGTATTAGAGTCCAACCTCGGACCTATGTGAATGTCTATATAGTAACTTAGTATTAGAGTAATTAAGTATCATTTGACGTCTTCCTGTGTGTTCAATAAAAGTTATCTTTCATTGTAACATTTGTGCCCAAAATCATCTCTCCGTATATCCACTGAACCTAGTACTTTCCAAACAGAACATATGATTTAAGGGTGAAAGGGGTAAAGTTTAAAGGACTATTAGGGGTAATATCAGGGTGGTAAATCTGTGGAATTTATTTCCACAGGTGGTGTGGAAGCCAGGTGATTGGGTGGATTTAAGACGTAGATTGATTGATTCTTGATTAGCCAGGACATCAAAAGTTATGGGGAGAAGACCAGGCAGTAGGGCTGAGTGGGAAAATGGATGAGATCATGATTAAATGGCAGAGTAGACTCAATGGGCTGAATAGCCTATTTCTGCTCCTATGTCTTGTGATCTTATGGTCTAACTTCTTCATGCAAAGAGTAGTGGGAGTATGGAATGAACTGCCAGCTGAATTGGTAAATGCAGGATCAATTGTGACATTTAAGCAAAGTTTGGACAGGTACATGGATAGGTAGGATATGGAGGAATATGGTTCAGGTGCAGGTCGGTGGGATGAGGCAGAAAAATAGTTTGGCACAAATTAGAATGATCGTAGGGTCTGTTTCTGGGCTATGTTGTTCTATGGTTTCATGGTTGGAAGATGCTCCCATTGAATGAATCTGCCTCCATTGGTCTGCAAATCGCACACAAGAACTGACTGCCCCATTTGCAGAGCTCTAGGAGACCCTGATCTGCCAACAATGGGCACCACAAATCTGGCAACTATATATTCAACTACGTGGAAACTGCAAGGGAGGGACTGAGCTGTTGGATTTGGGCAGCCTGTCTGCTGGGATAGTGAGTGAATTAAGTGCTGGATTGGAGGACAATTACCAATCGGGGTAAACAGTGGTTTTGTGGGGAATCCTGTTGCTGGGACTGGACATGAGAGATGGGAAAACGAAGGCACAGGAGAAGTAACCAAGATAGGAATGGTATGGGTGAGGGATCTGAAGCAATGAGGGGATCAGGGTAGGTATGGATGGAACAGAGTGAGGCCAAAGAATGAGGTAGAAATGGGATCATGTGTGTTTGTGTAAATGAGAGTTAGAGAGCAATTGAGAGGGAGAGCAAGAAAGCCAAGCTTAATCCATATAGTAGAGCTTGCTCTCCAGTCATTCCAGATCTATTTGTCATTGGTCCAAAACTTCACTCTATCAAGACCATGTGATCCTACATTGAAAGAATTCACACAAGTTTTTTTTTACAAATTTCAGAATTGAAGCTAAAGCAAATCACCCATCACAAAAAGCAATATACCAAAAAACCCAGAGATCTTCCTAATAAGTAATATAAGAAGTAAAGAACTTCGACTCGATTTGGATGGAGCACAAAAAAGATTTATTATGATAGCCCTAGCTGCAGCAAAAAAAATGTATTATGTCAACCTGGAAATTAGAAGACAACTTGGGAATACAACAATGGTACATAGAAATAAATAAATGTATTCCATTAGAAAAAATAACATATAATTTAAGAAATAACATCACAACATTTGAACAAATATGGGAACCATACATGAAACACAATAGAGAAATCCTACAACGGACCTCCACCACCAAAAATGACAGAAGGAGAAGACAACAAAATGAACTGACTCAGTATGTAAAAGTGAAAGACAAAAATTTCTTGTTTATTTTTATTAAGCGACGACATTGTCTAACAGGTTTAATGTATCATATAGATTGAACTTTGAATAAATGGGAAGGGGGTGTGAGGGAGGGGGAAAAAGGGGAGAAAATGACTATATATTCAAGAAAAACATGTCTGTATATATTTTGGTCAGTATGGTTCATAGTGTGAAAAATAAAAAAAATTTTAAAATTTTAAAATCCTGAGAGAGAGCGTATGAAGAAGCAATTTGTGTTGATAGGGTTAGAATTCTCAGAGATTACTAGTTCCTTGTGGGAACCTTCATTCTCAACAGCAGGTATTTTTGTTTCACAATTAAGTGCAAATATTTGGCCTATGTATGCACGGGAATGCAGTTCTGTTGAAAACTGTAGCACTGCCATCAACTTCTTGTATGTGAATATCCAGGATTTGTTTTGACCAGATTTTTTTTGTTCTAAAATTTGCCCTTAATGAGAAATGTTTTTAAGCATTCCATGTCTCAAATTTTGGGGACGTGAAAAATTGAAACATTTTATATTTTTGGGTTCTTAAAAGTGCCGTACTACATATAAATAAATACTAAATCATAATTGGGTTGAAATGCTGCAAAATTAAGCACCATATTAAGAATTGAGTTGAGACATGAGCTACAACTTCTTGTTGAGGGACAAGCTGCTCTCGATAGTCCTCTCATTGGGGAAAGTGTCTTTGTCCCCCAGCATTTCACTCAACTCAGTTGAATGTCCACCAATTTAAAATCTGGCTTGAGCAGCAAATTGACTGATGTTTTTGAATGCAGTTTTTGGCAAATAATTGTTTGAAAAAAATCCACCATAGTTTCTGAAAAAGCTCATACAGAAAAGCACTAAATTAAATGTTGCAAAACATACCTATATTTAATTGTGCTTGAATATGAAAGCTTAATTTTATAACTTCCTGAGGGCTTGAAAATGACAATGATTAGAGATTAATTTAACATTGGGGAGTGCTAATTTTGTGGCAAGGCTTTATTTGCCTGCATTTAGCCGATATCCTTTAAATCATTCCTATACATATACCTCTCCAAATGTCTTTTGAACATCAGAACTATTCCTGCTTCCATAGTTTCATGTGGTCACTCATTCCAGACCTTCATTCTTCAGAAAGAATAAGGAAGGAGGTGGATCTGTTAAGAGTTCCATGCAGTAGGTTCTTTGAAGATGGTTACATCTTTGCCTCTGGCCCTGGAGATCCATGGCTATAAGAAATGCTTCCAAGATTGGAGTGCTGTCTCTTGTAATGCTATGGAGGCACCCATGGAATAAGTATCTCCATTGTTAAATAGTGGAGAAAATTCTTATTATTATTTTAAACACAGGAACTTAGAACTATAATTCTACATCCATGTGAGACTCTTTGGAATACCTTGCTATCAAATATTAGGCTGCATTTATTTTTTTACTGCTTGGAAGACTTCTTTTATAATAAAGAGTAAGTCACAGAGGACATAAACCAAGTGTTTAAAAAATATGCATAAAAGCATAACTCTCACTACATTATTTAGACTATAATGACAGCAATCAAAAGCACCAATAGAAAAATTAACAAATTGGATCACATATTATATGATACTTTAAAATTCTATACTCAAGTACTAAGGTTTTAAGCTATTGGCATCCACAAAATATTGTAAGTGTTGCTATTTTAATACTATAATACTATATGGAGAAAAAATAATTCTCAGAAAACTGGAATTAAAAATTACAAAGTCGGAGTTGGGTAATCAAATTCTGAGAAAATGGACCATAGGTGAATGACATGTAGAGAGGACCGACTCGAGTATTAGGCTGTGTTCAGGAAATACAAAATAAATGTTGGCTATTTGATCTTAATTTGGCCATGTTTAATTAGACAGTAATTCTGAAAGAGTTTCAAGTTAGGAAACACTACATGATTTGTCAGAGAATGAGTTTTTGCATAGTTACCTTACATCAGTGGTTTTCAATCTGCCCCTCTAAACTCACATTCCACCTTAAGCAATCCCTATGCTATAAGTGTCCTATGATTTAATATGTGAGTGGGAAGGGAAAGTTGAGAACTACTGCTTTAGACCCAATTGTTACTGAAATACTTTGCTTGAGAAAAATTGTCATTCGGCCATTTCCTTGGGAGTTATGAAACCGTGCACATAATGAGTCAATTAGATACGATTAAAACAGTGGTTTTCAAACCTTTTTCTTTCCTTTCACATTCCACCTTAGCAATCCCTTTGTAATCACAGAGCATTTATGGCATAGGGATTACTTATAGTGGAATACAGTTTAGGGGGACAGTTTAAAAAATACTGCCTTACATTATTAAGGGTTAGAAACTTCTTAGAAAAGATGTTGGTGAAAAAATGTGCACTCTCTGAAGCCAGGCAACTTAATCTATTGAAAACAGTCTGAAACACTGACCCCAAATATCCAATCTTCATTAGGTTTAGAGACATTTTGGGGAGAGGCATAAAACCTCCATATTTTCAAAGTAGACCATTCCATGAGAGCCATATGCCGTTAATTTATCAAGAGTCAGATGAAAGTTTTACAATAAACTCTCAGTCTTGATAGGGCAATGTTAGAATCCAAAATACAAGGTTCTAAGTAATGGTCCATTGCAACTAGTGCCAATTTGCTGAAGCAAAATTCTTTTTTTGGCTTATTTTATGATTTTATTTAGAAAAGTAATGAAATGGATAATGAAAATGCAATGGTTTAATAAATATTATTTTTCACAACACAGTCAGTTCGGCAGACCCAGGGATTGCCATTAGAAAACTTTGGTTGTATAAAAAGTGCACAATGTCACAATATTTCCTCTAGTAAAGTCCAATAAAGTTATACGCTCGTCATTGCATTTGCGACAACAGGAGAAAGGATTTTCAACTTCAGGAGAAACTTCTTTCTGTCTGAATGTACAATCCAAAATCAACCTCATCTCCTGAATTAAGTTTTCACCTGTCTTTCAGAAATGAAGTAAAAGAAACTGTGATATTATTACTGTATGTGCAGTATTATGATGAAAAATTACTAAACCTTTTCTCCTCCATTGCCTGTACTGAAATAGGCTCAATAAAGGACATTCACTAAAACTCACTTCAGAAAGTAATTCTTCAGTGGAAAATAGTGGACAGAGCAACAGAGGCACGAGCCATGGAAATCAGGAATAAATCTTGATCTTGGTCTCCATTAAACCCTCAAGTGTTTGTAGAGCTCGTCGAAAGAACCAAAGACTTGTTGATCCAAACCAAGGCTTTTATTAGCAAAAGACCGGAGCTCTTCACAGGTGGCCGACCAGTCCGGAATGATCCGACCTGGCTAGGGACACAACCCTTTAAGGCCCAAACAATAGGTGTGGCTTAGCTCTCAGCCAATCGCTGTAAGCACAGTCTAGATACAGTAACTATATACACTATGTACATTGGTGATAGATCTGTACTATCACAGTGTTGTAAAAGAACTGTAATTGTTTTTGATTTCTTGCTTTGGAGAATGCAAAATTAGTTAGAAATGTAAAACTGGCTGGGCTCTCCTTGTGTTAGTACCATAAATCATGTCTGCAAATTTGTTGAAATCAGCAAGATTTGCAATGGTCAAAAGCTGTCTTAAAATAATTTTGCAACTATTATCGTGACACACAAGCAAAAAATAAATAAGCATCAAGTTCAGAATAGGGCTCCCAGATCTGAAATGACAGTAAAAGCATATTTGTATTTTTTCTTTAAATTATGCATCTTACATGCAGTTATTCATTCATAAAATTATAGCATTAATGATTAAATTATATATTTTTTTGCATTAATAGATTCAGTGTTGCTATTGAATTGTCTGCAACTTGGAAACTTCAAATATATGGATTTTTAGAATTTCTGTTTAATTTTTGAGGAACAGCATGGTAACAGGCCTTACCAGCCTGCACAGTCAATACACCCATGAGACTAACCCCAGGCATCTTTGTTACATGGGAGGAAACTGGAGCACCTGGAGGAAGAGCAGATGGTCACTATCAGTTATATTACTATTTAGATATAATAGATTTTAATAAATTTATTCAAGACCTTTCCTTTCTCCAGCTCGCCTACTGCTCAGCTTCCAACACTATCAAATCATCAGTACTGGCCAGCAAGCTTCAAAACCTGGGCCTCTGCCCCATCCTCAGCAACTGGATCCTTGACTTCCTCATTCATTCATCCTTGCTATATGAGTCTTGAACTGCTCATACAATCCCTCCAAGACATTAATATTTATTTAACAATATATATTGTTATACATGAACTGCAATTTCCTGCAAATACCATGTATTTCAGGATATAAATAAGTCTTGAAATGCTCAAAAAGCTCTCAAAAGTCAGTGTTCACATTGTACATCAGATACAAAAAGGAGACCTTAAATTCAATTAAAAACCACTCAACGTAGATTTGGCATATAAAACGACCCTGAAAGCATCTCCCCAACGCCTGCGCCACTCATCTCCGACACCTCCCCACCGTCGCCATAACCCAGCCAGACATTCTACAATTGTAGAGCCCAAGGCCCCTGCTCCTGCCCGGGAGCTGACACGTAGCCGTGGTTCCTGCACTGAGCACACTTGGACAGCGAGGCAACTTCTTCAATGCAGACGGCACCACACCCAATGTTGAGAATGGAGTTGCCGTCGCCAACTCCGGCTGCAACAGATGCAGAAGACTTGGACCCAACTCCATTTGGCATCTTCCCTGCTAGAAGCAAAAAGTTTTTTTCTTTACTGTTTTTTTCATACTTACTTGCTTAATTTATAGATTTATTACTTGATGATGGGGTGTTGGAACAAAGTTTGGGTTGTTGCTGGGAGGCCCGGACACCAGTCTCTGGCACATTTCTTGCAAAAAATTGTGGGGTGGGGGAGGGGGGTCAACTTAACTGAAGATCAACTTGTGTGCTGAAGTCTATATACAGATGTGTTTGCATGGTTTTTTTTTTACACCAAGGACTGAAGAACTGTTTCTTCCAGTTGTATTTATACAGTTGAATGATAATAATAAACTTGAACTTTAGTTTGAACTCCTTGGAAGATCACAAAATAGAAACAACGTCACCTCCTCAGTCACAATCAACACAGGCGCACCTCAAGGATAACTGCTGAGCCCACTGCTCTACTCACTCAATGCCCATTACTGTCACTAGGCACAATTCATATTCCATCTACAAATTTGCCAATGACACCATGGTCGTCAGCAGAATCATTCATAAACAGCAATGAGGAAGTGTTCAGGAATGAGATAGATCAGCTCATCAAATGGTGTCATAGCAGCAACCTTGCACTCAACATTAGCAAAACGAAGGAACTGATTGTGGACTTCAAGAGGGGGAATCAAGTAGAACATAAACCAGTCTTTATCAAAGGGTCAGCAATGGGAAGAGTTAAAAACTTCAAATTTCCAGATGTCAACCTCTCTGAAGATCTCTCCTGGGGCCTCCGTGCCAATGCAATCACAAAGAAGGCTTGCCAGCGGCTACACTTGAAAGCTTCTTCAGGTGTACCATTTGAGAGCTTTCTGACTGGTTGCATCACTGCCTGATAGGGAGGTGCCAAATACACCAGAAAAGTCTATAGAGAGTTGTGAACTTGGTCAGCGCCATCATGGGTATCAGCCTTCACCTCCATTATGGATATCTACAAGAAGCTGTGTCTCAAGAAAGTAGCTTCTATCCTCGAAGCCCCTCACCACCCTCTGTGCACTGCTACCATCAAGGAGATAGAGGAGCCTAAAGATGAACAGCTAACTGTACAGAAGCAGCTTCTCCTCTGCCATCAGATTTATGACCACAGGCACTACCTCACATGCTTTTCTTTTGCACTAATTTATTATTTTTAAAAATTAATTTATAGCAATTTTGCATCTGTAATGTTGCTGCAAAACAACAGATTTTGTGACATGTTCATGACAATAATTTCTGATTCTGATTCTTTACATTCTCCTCCTTTCTTTCTGTAATGGGTTGGTTCTTGTCAAAATATAAAATAATCTGCTAGACTACAAATTAAGCTTATTGGGTCTGCGAAATAACAGTTTTTTTTTAACTAAAGATGCTGTTAGAAAAGTGAGGTTCTTTTTTAAATCAGCAAAGTACAGATATCAACAAACTTATCTGGAATCTTGAAACGCACGGGAGACCGCAATGGTTAAATCTGAGGCTATCGACTCTAGATGAAGGCTTTCCTCCTAAAACGCCGACCATTCATTTTCTCCTACTGATGCTGCTGGACCAGCTGAGTTCCTCCAGCAAACTGTGTTTGATCCATCACCTCTGCTTATGCTGTTCATAGATGCTTGAGTACAATTTGCATTTGGTGCAAGAATGATTATTTGAACAAGTTTTGAAAACATGTTTCACAGGAATAATTATTTTATTGGGCAGAGTCTAACACTGAGAGAACTTGCCATCGACGAGGTTTTTTTTTTAACATCCCCAAGATTTCCAATGCATTTTACAAAAAATGAATTATTAAATTCTGCAGCAAGTCTTAGACCACGATCCTTTGTCTGCAAGAAAAATGCTGAGCTGATGCTTATTTTAAAATGATGCACTCCAAATGCCTAATTATTTATCTCGTATATTCTCATATTTCCAATGACATGCAAAAAGGCCAATCAGCCCACAGATTATGCCTACTCTCAGAACAATCCCATTATTCTCCTCCTTTCACTTAGTTCCTGTTAGCCTATTTCCTCTCATGTCCACTATCTGATTCTCTTAACAGCCAGCTGCACCAGCAGCTAATTAACCTACAAAATACCATATCATTGGGATGTGGGAGGAAATTGGAGCACTTAGTGTTCATAGGAAAACATGCAAACTTCATTGAGGGTCAGGATTGAACTCGGAACTCTGAAGCTATGATGCAACTGCATTACCTGCTGACCACTACCATCACACTTATAAATACAAATCTCAACATTTGTATTTGTGCATTGACATCTTCAATCAACAGTAATGTACACAAGCTGCAATGTTGTAAAAAGAGTCTCAACACCAGAATGATTTGATGGCTATTAAATGCCATCTTTCCCAGCCACGCCACAAACATGAAAAAAAAAGTTCTTATTCTCAATTAAATTTTTTCTTTGTGAACAGGTAAAATAAGAGACTGGAAATATATACATTAAATAAATAACACCAATTTGGAAAAATATTTCCACTGTAAATCACATGGATGGATGAGTTAATCTTCAGATTGAAATATAACCAGATGTGTTGGAAAGGTTTTTTAAAACTTCACATGAATACCTTCCAGAATCAATGATAAAAGCAGAATTCCTAATTGTTTTTAAAAGAGCCGGATAAGTAATTGAAAGAGAAAAAAGCATAGGGAAAGGAAAGGGGAAATGAAAAAATAAGAAGCTCTGTCAAAGTGCCAGCAGAATCCCAATAGACCGATATGACTCCAGACAGCCCATTATTTTATTCAGACTTCAATGAAGAAAGTTAAAAAAATTATGAGATACTCCAAGGTTAAATCCTAGAAGCCAGATGAGAATAATTTAGCAGATCTGCATTTAAAAGGGAATCAAGTGCTTTGCTGGTTGAAATCTTGAAGTATGTTGGATTGATCTCTGTATAGAAATTTAAATTGGAAGATTACCAACATTCAACTGCATCCTCCACAAACCAAAACACATATGCACCCACACGCATATGGTACCTTGGTTCCGATGACTTTGGTGAAGGTCCTGCCGAGTAAATATAGGAAGTTTAAGCAGAAGGTTACAGTGCAGGATCTCAAGGGTTATGAGCTCATTTTGAGATGAATGAAGACTTTTGTAACTTCCAGCTTCAGTGTCCTATGACTCAATCATGGTCATACAACCTCAAAGAGGTTCTCCTTTTATGTAATGCAGAAAAGGCATGAACAATTCATGTAAGATCTGTCTAGCCTGCCCTCATTGTTCCCAATTCCTCTTTGTCCTCTCATAATAATGCCAATTTGCACATTGTACTCCAATGAATGTCACTGCTCATTATAATTGAAATATAGCATATCAATATGGGAAAGTGGAATGTGTACTTAAAATATTTAATTTCTCATAATATTCTTTTGCCAAATGTATAATTGGTTGCACTGCATGGTAGGATTTCTAGGATGTAATTTTGTTACGATAAGATAGCAGAGAGAGCATCATGGAAAATTAGGCAAAATCTGAAATGACTTATACATGATTAGAAATTGGAAACAAAAGTCAAAGATGGATGTTTGTTAGACTATTCCAGGATGACAAGAAAGATTGCTACCATTGGGAAAAGGATACAGGAACCTAAAGACGAGCACTCAATGGCACAAGTACAACTGCCATCAGATTCCTGAATAATCAATAATTTTATGAACCAGACACTGTCTTACTTCTCATGCACTATTTTTTTTCTGACAGTGATGTAGTAAGAAGGTATAAAATGAATGTTTACTCTATGACGCAGCTGCAAACACCACATTTCATGACTTGTTCATGACAATAAGTTCTGATTCTGAAGATCTGGAGATAAGAGAATTTGATTGGCTCTGAATTATGCAAAGAAACCTCTGGAAATTATACTTACTTGACATTCCCATGAAGCAAAGAATACGTCTGTATGAAACATTGTGAGAGTTCTAAAATGACCAGGCATTGGAATAAATCCAGCAAAGATGCCAGGATGTGAAATTAGAAAGTTGGCTGAGCTACATCCTCACAATATTGCAAAGCTTAACATTTGCCAAAAAGATTAAAATAAATGAGGCTGAATGTCCCACATGACTATTATTTTAAACATTAACTTCAATTCATAGTCATAGCTACAATGAAAAGCAAAACTCAAGAGACAGTTACTTTTAAAGGTGTTGTGTGGGAAGGGAAAAGCTTCGTGGATTCAAAGAATAGTGGATCTAGACACAGGCTGAATGCAAAAATAATCGGTTTTGAAACATATGTAGGGGATCGCAACAGGGATAACATGAAAGTACTCTCAATCACACAACACAGTGCAACCAGTCTCAGACTTAACACTACCAATACCTGCAACTGCTTACACTCTTACAAGCACAATACAACCCAGTCACATCGGACAATATTATCAATACTAGCAGCAGTTTTTCAGACATCAGAATCAAGGACTACAATACACTACTCGCCATTTCTTGTCTAACGTGAGAACAGCTCAAAGGATATCTACAACCATAACAGAGTAGTGTACACCTTACCAATGACTCCTCCTGCATTGTCCACAGCAGGGTTCATCTCAGGCCCAAGAGCAAAAGAGAAAGAGCTACTGTACATGGTGGACTTTCCAGTACAGTAAGCTGCAAGCTCACACCAAGACACAAGAGAAACTTGTCCGTGAACTACTCTTTGCAGACGATGCCGCTTTAGTTGCCCATTCAGAGCCAGCTCTTCAGCGCTTGACGTCCTGCTTTGCGGAAACTGCCAAAATGTTTGGCCTGGAAGTCAGCCTGAAGAAAACTGAGGTCCTCCATCAGCCAGCTCCCCACCATGATTACCAGCCCCCCCACATCTCCATCGGGCACACAAAACTCAAAACGGTCAACCAGTTTACCTATCTCGGCTGCACCATTTCATCAGATGCAAGGATCGACAATGAGATAGACAACAGACTCGCCAAGGCAAATAGCGCCTTTGGAAGACTACACAAAAGAGTCTGGAAAAACAACCAACTGAAAAACCTCACAAAGATAAGCGTATACAGAGCCGTTGTCATACCCACACTCCTGTTCGGCTCCGAATCATGGGTCCTCTACCGGCACCACCTACGGCTCCTAGAACGCTTCCACCAGCGTTGTCTCCGCTCCATCCTCAACATCCATTGGAGCGCTTACATCCCTAACGTCGAAGTACTCGAGATGGCAGAGGTCGACAGCATCGTGTCCATGCTGCTGAAGATCCAGCTGCGCTGGATGGGTCACGTCTCCAGAATGGAGGACCATCGCCTTCCCAAGATCGTGTTATATGGCGAGCTCTCCACTGGCCACCGTGACAGAGGTGCACCAAAGAAAAGGTACAAGGACTGCCTAAAGAAATCTCTTGGTGCCTGCCACATTGACCACCGCCAGTGGGCTGATATCGCCTCAAACCGTGCATCTTGGCGCCTCACAGTTTGGCGGGCAGCAACCTCCTTTGAAGAAGACCGCAGAGCCCACCTCACTGACAAAAGGCAAAGGAGGAAAAACCCAACACCCAACCCCAACCAACCAATTTTCCCCTGCAACCGCTGCAATCGTGTCTGCCTGTCCCGCATCGGACTTGTCAGCCACAAACGAGCCTGCAGCTGACGTGGACTTTTTACCCCCTCCATAAATCTTCGTCCGCGAAGCCAAGCCAAAGAAAAGAAGCTGGAAGGTCCAACCTAAGTAATCACTGGGTGATGAAAGGGGCCAAAGGTCAAGTATGCACTCATGGGTGGGCAGAGTCCAATCTTGATTGGCAAGTTATGTCACTTCCAACTAGGTCCAAACAGACCCTCCACAATCCACATTACCACCAGGTTCCAGACGGAACAATTCACACTACCAATTATCACTCCAATTAACACCTACTTGTGACGTCTCCAAAAGCATTCTTCAAAGTTTCTGTGAAGTCACTGTGGACATAACATCTCTCTTTCAGCAAAGCTTTTGGATTTTAAATGAGATGTCTTTTGTGAAATGATAATGTCTGTTTGTGAAGTGACCTACACTAAGCCCCCATAATCTATATTTTTTAAAGACATAATACATAATATATAAAATATAATATAACCCATACAATATCATATTCCTGGTGCCTTGTTGGTAAAAGATGTTTATGCAGTCAAGTGGTCAATAGTCAGCTGTTGCCCACTCTAGTAGCTACAGTTTCTATATGCCAATTCCATTTAGTTCATTGTCAAAGGTAACTCTTCTTATCCTGCCCCCACTTCCCCACTTTCATTATCTCAGGCCTGGGTACTCTTCACAACCTATTACACGTCAACCTGAACTCCTTCAATATTTGAAAAATAGCAAAGAGAACTAAACTTTTTGTTGTCATCAGTAATAATTCCATTCTGACCAACATTGCCCTCCTTTCACATTTGTATGTGGAAGAAAGCAGAGCTTTGATGGATCAACTCAATATGTGATCATATACCTGTTGATAGCAAATGTTGGTTGCTTCAACATCACAGTTCAATTTCAGATTTGCCTGCTCCTGACACTCTTCCTCACTGAACCAAAACTAGTCATCTAGCTTAACGTCAATGGATATATCCGTTATGAGGTTACAACTGTGGTGACACCATATCTTATATAGAGCTGATGATTCACCTTTAAGCTGTTCACTTTTGAACTGAGATATCTTTGCCAAAGGCTAACCCTGGTAAAGTACAATTATCTTTAAAGCTTTGATATTCATTTACAACAATGAAAGTTTTCATAAGGAAGCAAAGATGTAACTTAACAGCCAAGAGTGTCTTGTAAACATGACCACCAATTTTTGATGTACTCATATTGGGGATGAATTTCAGCTCAGGTAGTGGAGGTGTTTTAGGGTGGGCCAAACAATCCTAGCTAACTGATCATCCTTGGCTTCAATAGAAAGAAATGTTTTTAAAAAATTAAAAATGTTGCTATCCTTCTTTCAAAATCACAGAGGAATGTCAAACATGTTCATAATCAAACTTATTTTTTGCCTATTCTACTCATATTAACCTGTTGAAAAGTTCAGTTTTGTAGAGCTGGGAGAAAATCACAGCAATCAACAAAAACAAAGTTGAACAAACAAACAAGGGACTGAAGGAAATGTAGTAAATAACCTCAGGAATTTACTGGAGCTACTGTAATATCAGCGCTGTCACTAGTGCAGACTGGCAGAGAGTGGGGGCAAAGTCTCAGCGGTCCCCCACGAGACCCAACTGCCCATTCCCATTGCCTCTGTCCAGGGCATAAACAGTCCGTTAAAGAAGCCAGCTGCAATTTATCTTAAAATCCTGCAACCAAGATGGCAGAGCGTATGATCAGCAGTGGCCATTCGGGGACACGGGGAAGCAGAGGACTGGTACAGGGCACTAGAAAACAGGGAGGCCACCCCTCCCCCTTGTTTGAGAAGGAGAAGCAGAGGAGATGGTGACTATAACAGTGAGGGGCTCTAAGGCAGAAGAACCCATAGGCAGCGGTGGGCTGTTAGTGACGAGGTGAGGGATCTATGTAGGCTGTGGGCAGCTGGCGATTGAGGTCAAGGGTTTCTCACCAGGCTGTGGACTGCTGGAGACTGGCTTGAAACTGGCTGAAGAGGTATCATAATTGGGATGCTAGTGGGTGCTGGAGACTTCCTGATTGTGTAAGAGTTGTGCATCTGGAGCTTGGGTTGCTGATGGTTTGGGCTGAAACCTGTATGGCTGTGGAGGCTACAGGAGCGCAGGAGATGAAGCCATTGGCATTCAATGACTTGGGGGGGGGCTCTGACTTTAGGGGGGTGCTGGGAAATCTTTGCTGATAGCAAATCTTTGTCTGCCTTATGCTAGATTAAATGAAATTTTGTGGATTTTCTGTTTTATTGCATGACAATAGAATAATCTTGAAATCTTGGAATATTGAAGCTGAAATTCATGCATTCTCTACATCAAGACATTTGCGGCAACACTGGAGAGTTCACCCCATTACACCTTCGCTTAATGCTGTTCCCTAGATTTCCACACAAACATTGACTAATCCGGTCTGAATGACAGACTGCAACACTGTTTTCCCCATCGATTCAAAAATACCCCCACCGTCCAAGCACGGTGTAGTTTCTAACTTGTACAATATGATCAGATGTACTGACTGGAATTATAAAAAGGCAATTGTTTGTTGGATAGTAGAAACAAAAATCTATGTGAAAAGAAAAGGCATTTATTACTAAAATGGAAAATATGAAATAAATGCAGAAATATTCCTTCCTTGTCAGGCTTCCAACTTAAGAGACATGATTCAACAGCATAGTTATTATAGAGGTGAAAATACAAATTGATGAGTGTCTGTATTGCCTGAAAATATGAATGTAAAACCAGATGGAAGGATGGCTTTACAATTATAGATGTGAAAGTCATCTTTCAAACATTGGAAAATTATATGGTTGCAGTATACTCATTGGATAGCAAGAAGAGAAATGATGAAATTACATATCATATTCTAGGATGTCTTGTGATGGTCTGCAGCTTAGAGCCAATGAAGTACTCCTGAAATGCAGTCACTTTGGTAAAGTAGGACACATGGGTTGGTTTGCCTCAGACAATTGCATGTCAGTGCTATTTTACCTGACAGATTCCTGAAGGAACGAAATTAAAATGGTCAGGTGTATGAGGCATCTGGAGTTCAAGTGAACAATGCAAACAACAGTATATTCCTTCTGGATTCTGATTGTAAAATTCACAATTGACAAGGAAGTAAATGTCTCAAATCAAATACCTGATTAAGGAGGAGAAGTGATAAAATAAGTTAATTTTAAAATATCTCCAACGACTAAAACACAAAGTAATAAGGCTTTACTTTTGTCTGATCTGTTTGGTGTTGGAAAGGTTTATTTATCATTCAAAAGGTACTTACATTTAAATTATTTAATTTTCTATGGCAGGTTTGAATGAATCCTCTGCCCTTTCAAATAGTTGATCCCAGATTATAACATTTTCCTGTGAAGAAATTCTAACTTCCCATTTGAATATTTTTGCCAATTTCCTTAAACCCAGCTCTGTCAGACCTACCCACCAGTGGAATGTTAAAGGGGAAATTCTCTGCCAGAGTAAGCTTCAAAGGAATCTGGTATGGAAATTATTGGCACAATTACAATGGCCTGCATTATGCTCTCAATGGGAAAAGGATAACTCTCACTATTCATGTCGCGGAAACTTTTTATGGATTGGCCAGTTGGGCCAAATCTGGCCTCTACCTCAGTATAGTGACATCTGCTGAGAGCAGGCCAAATGACAGAAAATCTCTTCAACCAACTGCTGTCAAACACCAAATGCCTGAACCAAAGAGTGAACAAAGGCAGTGAATATAAATTGTGAAGAGACAGCAAAAGATTAGAAAAATTAAAGGGAGTGGGGTTAAGTGGAGTGGGGTTAAGGGAGTGGGGTTAAGTGGGGTTAAGAAAGGCAATTTGCTTATCCTTCTAAATCTCAACCAATTTTATTCTGGTTCTATTGGCCATTACTGACTTTCAAGGTAAACAGGACAATTTGCAAAAATCCCACCAATGAACTTAACATTGGCTCACGGCCTTTGCAGCCCAGAAACATTCCTTGGTTCTTACTATAGAACCAGTGGCATATCTAGGTCAAGTCGCATCACAGGGCTGCCACTGACATCGGCGTCCCCCTGTTTTAAAAGAAAAGCACACAAAACCGCCACCACACACACAGGTTGTGAGTCTATGAAGTAGCTATTTAGTTAAGATTTTATTCTATACTTTGAACCATTTTGTTCAGTTTGTCGTTCCATTAAATAGAACATGAATGAGTATTTCTTATTTTTATGTGATGCAATGTCTAAATAAATTAATAAAATTAACACCCATCAATTAACAGATTATTTATTCGGTAAGGTATTAATTGGAAAATCTCGGCAAGCAGCCAGGGCTGGCTGTCAGTGACCGGCCGGGGCGGGTGGCTGGCAGGGCCATCAGGGAGAGGCCAGCGTTGCCGTCAGGAGGTGGCTGGGGCAGGCTGCGACAGCTCTGCCAGCCACCTGGCCTCCATCACCTCACCGGACCACTTCAGCCTTTGGGGCCACTATTTGGTGCTAGATACTCAGTGAGAAAAATGGCCAACCTCCCTACCCATAATCCCCCACACAGCTGGAACCACTCTACATTTCCCTGGCTGGCACTGACACTGTCAGAGCGGATCCAGCTGCATGGGGGATTATGGGAAGGGAAGACAGCTATTATTTTCCCACTGATCCCACATTGAGCCACCACCAGGTGCCACTTGTGTATTGGAGCAGCCCCAAAGTGGCCCAATAAGATGCTAGCTGGGAACAGTGCTCCACTGTGCCCTGGCAGTGCAGCA
Organism: Narcine bancroftii; assembly: GCF_036971445.1. Taxonomy (NCBI): domain Eukaryota; kingdom Metazoa; phylum Chordata; class Chondrichthyes; order Torpediniformes; family Narcinidae; genus Narcine; species Narcine bancroftii. Next base: position 36,841,363 of record NC_091477.1, read on the forward strand.
CTGCACCCCTGGGATGGAGATTAATTATTGGGCTAGGGACTCAGATATTGGGCAGGTAAGGCTGCAATTGTGTTCTGTTGAATCCCCTGATGAAGTGTCAAAGGACAGAGTAGTTTCCTTTTGGCAATAACCTTACTATTCCTGTGACAAAGTAAGGATTAGGAGGGATGTCCCTTGAGATACATGCATACAAGTTTGTCTGCTCACTGGCATCATTAATGCACATTGAAAGAGCATTTTCAATTATTCTTCTGGAATTCAGACAAGTTATTGGCTCCTCTAAAAACAAGGAACCTACATCTGGGAGGAGAGACTAATTGCACCAGACATTGGCTCAGAAAGCAGCACCGCATGGAAAAGGTCACTTTAGAGTGCATGCTTCAGATGGAGAGACACTGGCACTAGTGAGCTACATCTTTTGAGGAGATGCACCTACAGCAGGAAGCTACTGTGCTGGGGTTCTGAAGAGAATGGTTGCCTATTACTACTCTCCTGGAGATCTTAGACAAGCATGACCATAGGGGACCATACATAGGAAGCTGATCCAAATGCGTGAACAGCTGACATTATTTAGTGTGCTTGATTGCAAATGATGGTATAGAGAATTGTTTTTTTCTCATGCCAAGCAAGAGTTTGTGCAGAACTAGAAGCATACATAGTAACTTCCAACTTCTGAGGTGACAACCACCATTGACTTCCATGCTAGGAGAGCTGGCAGACCAAGTTCTTTTCTTTTTTGGAAGTACAGATGAAAGTTCTTGAACATCTTCATTACTGTGTGAATTCTGTGGTTGATCCTCACTGTCATATAGGAATTGCCCTGAAAGAATAGAGAGATACTTGTCCTGAAACTTTTGGACTTGAAACTTTTATCATGTAGAATATATTCATCGACTATTAAAGGCGTTCCTGTTTGGAATAATTTAATTTGCAAGATAAGTCTTTTGAGGAGATGCATATATTTAAAATGCAAATTGTGGGACAGTGCAATGCCTGAAACCAATCATGATAAATGTTTCACCCAGAGAAACATTGAAGTAGTTTCATTTGTAAAGTATCTTTGCTGGAAACTCAGACCTTCTTTACTCTTGTTTCTATGTGGTCTCTTTTCCATTCTGAAGAGAAGGCTTTATCTTCTGAATAGGTCTTTGCAGAAAACAGGATCAATTTTTTTCTCAGTGCAAGAAGCAAAAGGTAATGGTTAACAGGTGTTTTAATGGTTGGAAACCTTTGACCATGGAGCCCTACAGGCCACAGTGAATAATCCATCGCCTTTAAACAAAAATGGGATGTTGAAAGATTGGGAAACAAAAGGAGTGATATTAGTGGAGGATTGCTTTGAAGTAGGTTTGTTTTTTTTTATTTAATAGACAGAGAAATTTTGTAAATTACAAAATATTTATTCACTTATTATCAAGTACGATATCTATTATTGGAATGCTATGGTAGAGAGTTAATTCTACCTGGTCAAACGAAATTTGAGAGTTTAATTGCTGATAAGGGTAAAAAGGGATTTGTTTCAGAAATGTACTTATTACAAAAAAAGATGAAAAAGGTAGATATATTTAAAATAAAGGATAAATGGGAAAAGGACCTATATATTCCTATTTATGTGGAGGAGAAATGTGCCTGGATAGCATTACAAAATTAACATATGATTTAGTTAATTTTTTGCATCAATTATATTTAAGTCCTGAAAACTTGAAAAAAATATGGATTTAGAATGTCAGATTTGTGTTTTCGGTGTGGTGATCAGACAAATACTTTTTTTACATTCACTTTTGGAATGTACAAAGGTGAAGCCTTTTTGGGAAAAAGTAATTACATTTTTGCGAGATTTATTCAAAATAGATTTAAATGTTGATCTATGGGTATGTTTATTGGGATATATGAATACAATTACAGCAAATTTACATTTGGAGAAACCTCAAATTGCATTTATATGTCTAGGATTGGTGGTGGCTAGAAAATGTGTAGCTGTAACTTTGAAAAATGATATTGAACTGAATATACAAAGATGGTATAATGAAATTCAATCATGTATTTATTTGGAGAAAATAACGTACAACTTGCAGAATAATTATTCTTAGAAACATAGAAACATAGAAGATAGGAGCAGGAGTAGGTCATTCGACCCTTCGAGTCTGCTCCGCCATTCAATGAGATCACGGCTGATCTTAAAGTTCAGTACCCCATCCCCGCCTTCTCTCCGTAACCTTTAATACCCTTATACTGAAGAAATATATCTAATTCCCTCTTAAGTATATTTAATGAACCTGCCTCTACTGCCCTCTGTGGCAATGAATTCCACAGATTCACCACCCACTGGGTAAAGAAATTCCTCCTCATCTCGGTCCTAAATGGTTTGCCTATTATCCTCAAACCATGGCCCCGGGTTCTGGATTTTCCCATCATTGGAAACATCCCATCTGCATCCATTCTGTCCAGTCCTGCCAGAATTTTATATGTCTCTATGAGATCCCCTCTCAATCTTCTAAACTCCAGTGAGTACAATCCCAATTTGCGCAATCTTTCCTCATAAGTCATTCCTGCCTTTCCAGGTATCAGCCTGGTGAATCGCCTCTGCACTCCCTCCATTGCAAGAACATCCTTCCTTAGATAAGGTGACCAAAACTGCACACAATACTCCAGGTGTGGTCTCACCAAGGCCCTGTACAGCTGCAGTAAGGTATCCTTGTTCCTATACTCAAACCCTCTTGATATGAAGGCCAACATACCATTTTCCTTTTTAACCGCCTGCTGTTCCTGCATGCTTGCCTTCAGAGACTGGTGTATAAGTACCCCTAGGTCTCTCTGCAGTTCCCCATCTCTTAATCTTTTGTTCCTGCATGCTTGCCTTCAGAGACTGGTGTATAAGTACCCCTAGGTCTCTCTGCAGTTCCCCATCTCTTAATCTATTGCCATTCAAATGGTAATCTGCCCTCCGGTTTGTATTACCAAAGTGGATAACCTCACATTTATCCACATTGTAGTGCATTTGCCATGTATCTGCCCAGTCCCTCAATTTATCCAAATCACACTGGAGCTTCCTGACCCCCTCTTCCGTGCACACAACCCCTCCCAGCGTAGTGTCATCTGCAAATTTGGAGATATTACATCCAATCCCCTCATCTAGATTATTAATGTAAATTGTGAACAGCTGGGATCCCAGTACAGATCCCTGTGGCACTCCACTGGTCACCGCCTGCCACTCAGAAAACAAGCCATTTATCCCAACTCTCTGTCTTCTACCTGCCAGCCAGTTCTCAATCCACATCAATACTTTGCCCCCATTCCCAAGAGCCTTGATTTTGGAAGCCATTCGTTTATGCGGGACCTTATCGAAGGCCTTTTGGAACTCCAGGTACACCACATCCACTGGCTCTCCCCCATCTATTTTACCTGTCACCATCTCAAAGAATTCCAATAGATTTGTCAAGCACGATTTACCTTTTGTAAATCCATGTTGACTCCATCCGATCCCTTCTCTGCTTCTCATATGCTCCGCTATTACATCCTTAATAATGGATTCCATCATTTTGCCCACTACTGATGTAAGGCTCACTGGCCGATAATTCCCCGCTTTTTCTCTACCCCCCCTTTTTAAATAGTGGGGTAACATTAGCTACCCTCCAATCCATGGGTACTGATCCTGAGTCTATCGAGTTCTGGAAAATAATTCTTAAAGCATCTGCTATCTGAATGGCCACTTCCTTAAGTACCCTAGGATGTAGATGATCAGGCCCTTGGGATTTATCTGCCTTCAATCCCATCAATTTCCCCAAGACCATGTCCTTAGAGATACTGATTTCTTTCAGTTCCTCCCTTGCATTAGTCTCTATGTTTCCCAACATCCTTGGGAGGTTATTTGTATCCTCTCTTGTAAAAACAGAACTAAAGTAAGAATTTAATTGGTCTGCCATTTCCTTATTCCCCATTATATATTCCCCTGATTCCGACTGCAAGGGACCTACTCTGGATTTCACCAATATGTCCTCTTGACATATTTATAAAAGCTTTTGCTGTCAGTTTTTATATTTGCCACAAGCTTACTTTCGTAATTTATTTTTGCTCTCTTGATTAATCCCTTTGTCCTCCTTTGGTGCATCTTGAACTGCTCCCAGTCTTCGGTTGTGGTACTTTTTTTGGCCAATTGATATGCTCTCTCTTTGGACCTAATGCTGTGTCTAATTTCCCTTGTTATCCACGGTTGAGTCACCTTTTTTTGGTTTATTTTTTGGTTTATTTTTATGCCAAACGATTTTTGCAATTTCTCCATTAGATCTGTGAATGCTTTCCATTGTCTATCCACAGTCAACTCCCCCATAAACACCACCCAATCAATCTTACTCAACTCCCGTCTCATACCATCATAATTCCCTTTATTTAAATTCAGGACCTTAGTCTCGGTTTTAATTTCATCACTCTCCATGTCAAGTGAGAATTCGATCATATTGTGATCGCTCCTACCCAAAGGGCCTCGTACAACAAGATTGTTGATTAGCCCCTTATCATTGCATAATACCCAATCTAAAATGGCCTGCTCCCGAGTTGGTTCCTCGACATATTGGACTAGATAACCGTCCTGTAAACATTCAAGGAATTCCTCCTCCTCAGTATTTTTACCAATTTGACTAGTCCAATCTATATGTAAATTAAAGTCTCCCATGATGACAGCTGTTCCTTTATTGCACGCTTTTCTAATTTCTCTTTTAATCCCTTCCTTCACCTCTACACTACTATTCAGAGGCCTATATACCACCCCCACTAACGTTTTCCGCCCCTTGCTATTCCTCAGTTCTACCCATATAGATTCCGCATCTTCCGAGTTGATATCCTTTCTGTCAATCGTGTCGGTCCCTTCTCTCACCATCAATACTACCCCACCCCCTTTTCTTTCTTGCCGATCCCTCCTAAATATCGTATACCCCGGGATGTTAAGTTCCCAGGCTTGCCCACCCTGCAGCCATGTTTCTGTAATCCCAATCAAATCATATTTGTTTATTTCAATTTCCACAGCTAATTCATCTACCTTGTTCCGAATGCTTCTTGCATTAAGATATAAAGCCTTCAGATTTGCTTTTTTCACCCTCCTTGCTCTTTCTGATTTTTTACTTTCGCTGCCTAACCTAACTTTTCCTGTTTTATCTTTTCTGTCCTTTGCCCTATCATACAGGTTCCCACCCCCCTGCCAAATTAGTTTAAACCACACCCGAAGGCTGTACCAAACCTAGCTGCCAATATATTGACCCCTTTTGGGTTTAGGTGTAACCCATCCTTCTTGTAGAGGTCATGCCTTCCCCAAAAGAGTTAAAATGTGGGGTTTGTATTTGAAATGTATGGGTTTAGATGTTAAGTAAAAGTTTTATTTGTGATGAAAGATGTAAATGGACGGCACACCATACAACCTGTTATAACTTGATGTTATTGTGTTTTTAAAAAAATAAGCTCAAAAGGGAGAGGGTTGTAGAAGGTAGGATAGGTGTGAGGGGGAGGGAGGGAGGGTAGTAGGGGGTGGCTTTACATTATTTTGTTTTTTTTTGATTTTGTAAATATTTTTAAATATTTTTTTTTAAATAGGATTAAATTTTAACATTACTATCAACTTAACCTCCTTCTAATTCTAAGCATACATGTTTGTAATGTGTACAAGTTCAGAAAAGTTCTTTGATTCACAGTCCAATCTCACTTCTCACTCCTCCAATTTCACCAGTATCAGGCAATTCTTATACAGTGCACAGAATTTAACATTTATAAACTTTCACCAAGCTCAGGTGCTTAAAGGTAATTGGTTACCACTCAGGAAGGTCCTTGTTAGTTTCAGAGAGAGATATGTTGCTCGTTAGACACACAAACTGATGCCCTCCGATCAACCACTTCAGTGTTTTGCTGAAGAAACTTGCTGCATCAGGGTTTTCCAAATGATAAGCTCTTCTTGTGCAAGTCAGCATAGAGTTCCTCTTCTTTCCCTTATTTCAGGTGGAAAAACTCTAGCCAGCCATTTCCTCTTGTATGGACCACAAGGGCTTTCAACAGGCTGAACTCTGAACTCACAACAAGTCTTCAAAATGGGGTTTCAACAAGCTGCCAGCTTGCCATGACTGCAGAAACCAGTTCTCTCACTCTCATAGAAAGCCTGTTTGGTCTCTTCTCTCTCTTCTTCCAAAACCACATGACCTTCCTAGAACAGCAAACTGCATCCAGACCGATTGCAGTGCCGGACCCAAACTTCTGAGTCCATTTACAGTGCCTACTGGTGGCAGTTTGCAGAAGAGGCTGGAACAGACAGAAGCCCAGGTGAAATCTTCCTGCCTCTATGTCATCATCTCTCTTTACTTCATCTGAATGTCTGCTCTCTGCCATGGGAGGCTGCATGATGTGCTAAAGCAAGATCAATTTTTAAATCAGGGAAGAGATTGATGTCCACACTGGCAGAGAGAAGCCACTAATTAGCAGACTGCTGCTCTTGGTGCCTGCCATCAACCAGGTGCAAAGGGATTCTGTGCGAGTTACCCACTGTGCTCCTCAAAGAAGGTATAGCTGCATGTCAATAGCAAAGGTTTCCTGTATTAAGTAGCGATAAAGGGCACATGGAAATTAATCTCTTTTTTGATGTAGCAGAGAGTAAAGAAACAATAAGATAATGTAACGATATCCTGGTTGTTCCATAACTAATTAACATTGTCGATTACATCTTTGAACTCTAAACTATGTTGACAAAAGAAGAAATATGCAATACGCGAGGAATAATGTCATTCAGCTCCTGTTTAGCACCAGAAAAATGTCAGGTATGTCACGACTCATAGCATATGAAGGACCCCACCCAATTTTGCAATGGGCATGTTGCACAGGTGGCAATCGCTGGCTCATTCTACTCGGATTTAAATTATGAATAATAATTTTTATAAAGTAAAATATTCAATCCTACTTCTATGCTGAGCACCATGGCATGGTATATTCAAACCCTAAACTGCGAGTCAATGATCAACTCTCTGAGGGTGGTATGATCCTTACTTCATCCATCCCCACATACTGGGGTCTTTGCACAAAAAATACAACTGATATAAAAGAATCCAGAAAGATTTATACCTCATCAAAACTCAAGATTGTTTATAGACCCACTCATGTTATTTATAGACCCAATCTCAGATAAGAGAGCAAGGCAAATATTCTTGTATTTGTCACCAGAGAGCTAGATCATTGATCCCAGATGAAGGAAAAGAAACATAATTTCATTCTACACTTTAGTATAATTATTTGATCTATAGTTATTTACATGTGAAATGCAGCCAGTTTACTTTTACCCTCTCCCTGGTCATCAGCATTAGTAAAGCAGTTCCAGAAATGCAATGCATTTTGATATTCTTAATACTGTAATATGACAATAATCATCCCTGAAAATTCCCAGGGTTATATATGGCTGCCGTTCATATTTCATTTGTAGACACTAACCAAACACCTGTAAAACACGCTGTAAGTACATATAGAACACATACCAGTTGCTTCTTCTAAAGCTCCAGCATATCACTCTGGCTGCTAAGTGTGGTCAATTTTCTATTGAGATATTCTGCAGAGGTTTCTTTGCATTTACTCTACCCACAAATCCAGTGCCCAGAAGTATAAATCTCCCATAGACAAATACTGTTTAGTTGCTGTTGGTTAAGTGATGGTTAATCATAGTATATTTCAGTGAAATCCATTTTGATACTGTAAATTGATTACTGGTCTGACTGTTTGGGATGTTCATGGCTCATAGCTACTTCTGCATAAAAACAGATGGAGAGGAAGAATAGTCTATATTTGAAGATGGTATGGAAGAACTGAACCTACAAAAGGTGGTCTGTCTGTCTGTCGCTAAGTATCATTTAGTTTGGTGATGAATTTTGTTGCAGCTGTGGCACCCTGTACTTTAATGAAGACATAATGGTGTAGTGAGGTGAGGTCAGTGACAAAAGGCAAAGGAGGAAAAACCCAACACCCAACCCCAACCCACCAATTTTCCCCTGCAACCGCTGCAACCGTGTCTGCCTGTCCCGCATCGGACTTGTCAGCCACAAACGAGCCTGCAGCTGACGTGGACATTTACCCCCTCCATAAATCTTCGTCCGCGAAGCCAAGCCAAAGAAAAAGAAAGAAAGAAAGAATGGTGTAGTGTTGTGTTGCCACAAAACATGAGCAGCAACATTTTCACCATGGTAATATCACGATACCTCTGATATCGTGATATTGGAGGTGTTAAAACCAGCCTAAATATGATTAGTTTGTTGGTGTGATTTATTTATAGGTGGACAAGCAATAATAGATAGAAACAGAAATCAATTTACCTCTCCTATAAACATGACGGAATTTTTAAAGAATTCAGGGAACACTCAATATACATGAAATATATATGAAATAGACAAGTTGACAATTAAATGAAAATAACTAGCACAAACAAATATTACCAAAGCTTTTCTTTAATCTAAGCAATGACTACTGACTCCAGCAGATGGTGCTACAATTACATCATGGGTTGAATCTTCAACCGTACTGTAGCATCATAAAAAAGAAATTGAAGCCAGCACAAATCTTAAGCCAGACATTATATTCAGTAAAGTTCTATCACTCATCACCTGCCATTTCATCATTTGGCCACAGGGTGTCACCTGTGGCCACTCACTATATAAAAGTGAGACAATCGCCTATTGAATACTTTTGACCTTCCCGGCTAGAGGCAAGGCTGTGTTAGGTTTCTTGGTTGATTAAAGTTCCACTTCAATCTCACGCTTTACTTGGTTGATGTGTTGCTACAGATACACAATTAGGAACAGTTCAATCTATTTCAACAAGTAATCCTGGTATTTTCTTTCAAAATTGCAGAGGATAATTAGAAGAATCCTTGTGCAAATCCTACCTAAAAATAACATTGTCCACCTTTCATTGCATCACCATGACCCTTCCAGTATGTTACCTTTCCTTATTTTCCAGGGCCACCTGTACACTTAACCCTGTGCCCGCCAGTTTCAGTCCAAATGTGTAATTTTAAAAATCACCTACACCATCTCCAATACATTTCATTACTACCGAAAGTCTATAAGAAATAATAAAATGCCATCATACTTTGAAGCTTCCATGACATTCATTATGATACAAAAAAGTGGTTTCAATTGCACACAAAAATTAACATTAAATGAAAAAAGATACCATTAGCAGAGGTACAATTTCCAATTTTCTCTGAAAAGTTCACATATGTCTGAAGAAACAACAGATTCAAAAGAGGAAAGAGGATCAAAGGAATTACTGTTATTACTGCAGACCTTTAAAGATGATTGTGCACTTTAATAAATATTTTGGATATAACTTTCAACATATAAACCAAATAGAATAGCTGCAAATGTTTGATTATTCAGCAGATTTTGAAAGTACAGTAGAGAAAATGATTGCTTCTTAAACACTGGAAGGGGAGGTAAATGTAAGTAACTATTATTAAAATACCCCCAAACTCACAATCATGTGCTGATTTATTCCCCAATATAATGGTAATTAATCAAAAGGTTATTTTCTTCAGAAAAGTAAGTGTGGCAAACAAATAAACCATTATAGGGATGCACAGAAAAAGGAAAGGAAAAAAATCCAAAATAAATCATTGTTTTTCCTTAGTGTGCAGAATCCAACAACAAAGGAAGTGTTCAATCAGCCAACAGTGCTGCCGATGACACCGCTAGGAAGACTCCCTCATTTTGTCCAACACTTTCATTCATCCCCCTTAGCCCTGCAGTTGAGCCCAGGCTTTTTGTTTAATAGGACATTTCCTATTCTAATGAAGTCAAGTAAATGTCTTTGAAAGAAGTATCAAATATTATTCAAAAAAGTCTATTGGCCTATGGTTGTAAAATATTTTACGCAGGATTAATATAATGAACGGGAATCAAAGGAAGTGATTTCACCAAATTCAGCTATTCATGAAGTAACAAACTCTTGTTTATCCACTATTTATGCATCCAAAATTCTCATGCATCTGGCAAAAAAAATCTATTACAGAGAAATTTGTAATTTAAAAAAAAGTATGGTGAAATTTGGAATGCCTCGTTCTGATGTTATTTTGTTTACATGCTATTTCTTATCGCCAGACACCACCCTCAGTTCTCATGTGTCTTTATAAGTGGTGGTTGGATCCAGTGATGTTGCATAAATTATTACATTTCCCCTATGTATTCACTGCATCAGTAAGAAAACTCCTGGCCAAGGTGCAAAATGGAGTCATGTTGTTTTATCATTGAAATAGATAATGTAAATATGTAAAGGAACAGAAAAAGGTGAAAATCATTGTGGTGGTACACCACCGGTCTACTGCAGGGGGAAACCTCTGTACCTGCAGGAGTGTCAGGGGACAGGACAACACCTGGCTGGCTGTCAATCAGTTGGCCTGAATGGATCAAGCCCCACCCAGTTGGGTGTCAATCACCCTCCGGGATATAAGCCTGCGCTGGCCTCCCAAGGCCTCACTCAGAGTTGCTGCAGCCACAGCCAGCCTGGCTCTGTGGAAGTCTTTGTGGATTAAAGCCTGTTGTACAGCCTTTATCTTTGTGTGTGTCTGATTCTGGCTAACAGCGCACCACAATCATCATGTTCTCATAAAAAATTCAACATTGGTTCCTTGATGATTTATGACATTAACTCAGAGTTGCAAAGCTTTTTGAGTTCTTTCTGAACTCAGGGAATGATAAATGTTTTGAAAAGCATTTTGATCTTGCTTTATCTGACTGGTTTTCCTTAAAGAGATCAGAGTGTGCAGGAATCTCAGAGCCAATCCTTTTTATAAAAATCAAAGAAGTTTTATAAAAAACAGCAATCACAGAGCTGTGTGCCTTTCGTCAAGGATGGCTCACATGACATTTGCATGGAATACCAGTGCGTAATGTTAGTGTATATTTTTTGCTCAATTTAATTGAGAGATGCAGTGCAGGCCCTTCCAGCCCGTGCCCCCCAAATGCACCCAAGTGACCAAATTAATCTACAAACCCCTTTCGTCTTTGGAACATGGAAGGAAACCAGAGTACCTGGAGTAAACCCATGTGGTCAAGGGAAGAATGTATAATTCTTCACAGAATTTGAACTCAAATTACTGGCATTTGTAATTTGATTTATTTAATTTTTAAAATCAGGTTTTGCTGGCAGGCTTACATTGCTCATGATAAGATGGTGACAAATTGGCTCTTTTCACTAATCCTTGTTTGGACCAAGGCCAAGATGAGGGCTGGATCTGAGTAGCCCTGACGAAAGCCATGCTGGGCATTGTTGGGCATGTTACTTAAGACCAAGTGCCACTGTGTCTTTCTGGTGAAAGTAATCCCAGAATTATGTTGTGCAGAATTTAGACCCAGCAACGATGAAGGACATGGGGATGCATTTCAATATCAAAATGAAATGCAATTTGAATATGAACCTGGATGGTGGTGTTCCCATTCCCTGACTGCCCTTATCTTTCTTGGTAAAAGATGGGACAAATTGTCTGAGTAGTCTGAGTGAATAAATGCAATGCAAGTTGTAAATTATATACACTACTGTCTTTGAAGGAGGAAACTAACATGCAGGGTCGTTGATAGGGCTAATACTTTGCCCTGGATAGTGTTAGGTGTGGCTGATACTGCACCCACAAAGGTGAGTGGAACACATCTATTTATGCATGGTAGATGTTTGAAAGGTTTTGATATACAAGGCAGAGTCACTCACTGCACAGTACCTAGCCTCTGACCTGTTCCTGGAACTGTGGTATTTGTATGACTAATTCAATTGAGTTTCTGGTCAATGGTATCAGTCGGAATATTGATGGTATCGGACTTGATTGGACTCAGAATAGTGTTAGTATTGACTCAATCAGTAAACTCCTTATAGAATCTGGTTGATGATGCTTGGCATTTTTACAGTGTTGTTCTTACAACTTCCGACCCAGGCCTAAATGGTGTCTAAGTTTTGCTGCTTGAAGACATGGGATGGATCATTTTCTGAGGAAGTGAAACTGGAATGGAATATCAGCTGCTTTCCCCAACTTCTATCCAGAGCCTGGAATCCTGGCCTGAGGACCTCCAAGAGTTATGTCCTTGGGCTGAGATGATTGAACTCTGCCAAAAACAATAATTTTCCTGAGCATGAGAAATAGTGCCATCCACTGAAGTATTTTCTCTCAGATATCCATTGACCAGCTTTACCAGGGCACCTTGATGTTGCCTAAGAGTCAAGAGCAGTCACTCACACCTCACCTCTGGAATTCATCTTTGGTCCATGTTTGGACCAAGGCCAAAATGAGGCCTGGAGCCGAGTAGCCTTAACGAAATCCATGCTGGGCATGTTACTTGACAGTATGTACCACTTGAAGGCATTGTCCACATTGGTGTCCATCACTTTGCTGATACTCTTCATCCTGCTACCACTGGGACAAAGGTACAGGAGCTTAAAGATGAGCATCCAATGGCACAAGGACAGCTTCTTCCCCGCTGCCATCAGATTCCTGAATAATCAATGAACCAAAGACATTGCCTTACTTTTCGTGCACTACTATTTTCATTTTTTTTTATATTATTATTATAAGATGCTTCATAATATGAATGTTTGGACTATGATACTGGCACAAAACACTGAATTTCATGACTTCTTCATGACAATAAATTCTGATTCTGATTGAGAATAGTAATTTGGTTGTATTCATCTCGCTTTTTATGAATGCAATGTACCTGAGCAAATTTCTTCATTGCTGGGTAGATGCCATTGTTTTACTTGAACAGTTTAGCTGGACATATGGCTAATTCTCAAGATGAGTATTCAGTCCTGCAACTGAGATGTAGTCGGGTCCCATTGACTTTGCTGTATCCAGAGCTCACCACAGTTTCTTACTATGACATGGGGTGAGTTAAATTGCATCGAAATTGGAGGCAATCTTAAGATGAAGCATCTATTTGGCACTTCTGGGTAAATCTGGTGATAAACTGACATGCTGTTCCCCACTATCATTAAAGATGGGCATATTCTGGCACCCTCCTCCTCCCATACACTGTTTAATTGTTTACCATCATCCACAACTAGATGCAGTAGGATTGCAGAATTCCAATCTGATTAATTGTGAAATTGCCTAATTCATGTTCTGTTTGTTGTTTAGCATAGTCCTATTTCGTAGTTTCATGAAGCTGGCAAATCATTGTTCTTAAGCACACCTGGTGCAGCTCCTGGTATGTTCTCCTGCACACCACACTCAACCAGGGCTGATCCCTTACCTTGATTGTAGTGCTCGAGTGAGGGATACGTTAGGCTCATAAGGCTACATATATTACACATTTCTGCTGCTGCTTATGGTCCACATTGACAGTAAGACATAGGAGCAGAAATAGGCTATTCAGCCTGTCGAGTTTGCCCCACCATTTAATCATGAGCTGATCCACTTTCCCATTCAGCTCCACTACCCGGCCTTCACCCTATAACCTTTGATGCCCTTGCCAATCAAGAACATATCAATCTCTGCCTTAAATACCCTCAATGATGTGGGCTCCATAACTGCCTGTGGCAACAAATTCCACAGATTTACCACCCTCTGGCTGAAGAAAATCCTCCGCATCTCTGTTCTAAGCAGACCCCTTTCAATCCTGAAGTTGTGCCCTCTTGTCCAAGACTCTCCTGCTCTGCTCTGAGCTACATTCTCAGTCTATCCCATTCAGCACATTTATAATTCCACACAGCACAATGATCTGTGTCCTTGGTGAGAGGAGGGGGCAACCTTAAATATACAACAATGATACATAGAAATGAACAAGTGTATTCCATTATAAAAATATTACCTACAATCTAAAAGACAAATATACTTTATTTGAACAAATTTAGAAATTATACATAATTATACTAAAAACCACCGATTTCAGACCATCTCTTAAAATGATAAGCTACAAGTACAAAAATATTTAAATATGGAATTTAGGATGACACGATTGTTTTTCTCTTTTGTTTTCTTTTATTGTTTATTTATTTTTCTTCTTTTTTTTATTTTTGCTTTATGTTATAAGGGGTGGGAAGAGTGGGGGAAAATATCACTGTGTCTATTTTAATGATGAATGCTTGTATATATTGTTATTGAAGTAGTTCACAGTAAAGTATTAAATAAAAAATCATTAAAAAACTATTCCCACATACAAAAAATTATAAGTGAGTATGAGCCTATTGCTATTACCAATGCTATTGTGGTCATGCATTCACATATTTGGCTGATGAAGACCATGTCAAGCAAATGTCTCCCTTAGCAAAACAACAAGAAACTGGAACAATTCAGCAGATCCAGTTGCATTCATGGATGAAAACTGGAACATTCTATGTATCATTTCTATGTATCATTGTTGTATATTTAAGGTTGCCCCATCCTCTCACCAAGGACACAGATCATTGTGCTGTGTGGAATTATAAATGTGCTGAATGGGATAGACTGAGAATGTAGCTCAGAGCAGAGCAGGAGAGTCTTGGACAAGAGGGCACAACTTCAGGATTGAAAGGGGTCTGCTTAGAACAGAGATGCGGAGGATTTTCTTCAGCCAGAGGGTGGTAAATCTGTGGAATTTGTTGCCACAGGCAGTTATGGAGCCCACATCATTGAGGGTATTTAAGGCAGAGATTGATATGTTCTTGATTGGCAAGGGCATCAAAGGTTATAGGGTGAAGGCCGGGTAGTGGAGCTGAATGGGAAAGTGGATCAGCTCATGATTAAAAGTCAATGTTTTGTGTCAGGAAAAAAGTCATGATCCAAAATATTGACTGACAATTTCTATGCAAGGATGCTGCATGACCCACTGATTTCCTCTAGTTTCTTCTTATTTTTTTGCTCAAGACCCCAAAACCTGAAGATGTTATTTCTCAGGTTTATACCTTACATTAGTTCACTCACTATCATGTACCTAGTAGGGCAGCTATGTCCTTGAGGACTCTGCCAGTTTGCTCAGTGCTGGTGCTTCCATTCCAATCTTGGTGATGGACTCAGAGCCTCCATTTAGACTCTTATTACTTTAAAAACTTCTTTCAAGTGTTGAAGAACATGAAGGAGCACTGATTTATCAGCTGAGGAAATGCTATAGGTTTTGATCAGGATAAAGTTTCCTTGCCCGTGTATGGATGCAGGCCCTGAGATACAAATCAATTTTAAGGGCTCCAAAGATTAACGCAACCACCACTGTGCTATCACTGATGGGAGGACAGGATGGTTTGTGACACATTTGTAAATTATATTCTGTGAGTATAATCATGTTTGACTGTTACTAGCCTTGTCTGTGGTACTAGCCTTGTCCCTGGTAATGCTTCCCCAAATTAGCCATCAAATCTCAGATTTTGAGGACACTTTGTAAGGTTTTTGGGCTGGGAGTGACGTTGCTTTCTGAGGTTAGGACCTAGATTGGTGCCAGGTGGTCTCTTCTACTTTTTTTCCTTCTCAATTTTAATGCAACAGCACTAGGTAGACCCCGGGATATGAACGCACAAACTTATGGGTATCCTACACACATGAACAAGTATTTGGAAAACCGGTGGAATGGATAGGGTGGATTTGCTAACTGCTGCAAGGCTGCAGGCTCCTATGCCAGTCTGGAACAGGGCATATCTTCCCTACCCTTTGCACTCTACCCCTCTTTGGTGCTGCGAAAACCAGAGACTGGGTCAAGCCAAGAATAGCTGGGAACACTGAGCACACTCATTCACCTCACTCACTAGGTCAATGAGGCCAACTGATGGATGATCTTCCTATACCTCCTCCAGTATCTACTTCTTTTACTTCCCCAGGTAGTATGGTCCAGGCACCTATCACTCTCTATTTAAAAAAAGAATTCCTCACACACCTCCTTTAAACTTTCCCCTCTCCCCTTAAATGTATGCTGTCTTGTACATGATATTTCCACCCTGGGAAAATACTTTATCTACCCTTTCACAATTTTATATCAGTTTTCCTCCCAGCCTTTAACATTTCAGAGGAAAACAATTCAAACTCTCCTTATGGCCCTAATACTCTCTAATTCAGATATTATTCTGGTGAACCTCTTCTGCATAATTTCAAAAGCCTTCACATCCTTCCCATTACGCAACAAGAACTGAACTGTACTCCAAATGTGACCTAACCAACATCTGATAGAGTCTCAACAAGAGTTTCCATCGTTTATACTTGATTCAAATACAATAAAAACAACTGTTTTCTGGAATTCAAGCAACTGGCAAAAAAGTTGAGGAAAATAAATGGGTTAAAGAAACACGCAGGTTTAAAATTAGCATGCCTTGCCATTAGTTCGTCAATCACACAACACATGATATCAAGCAAGCAATTGGAAAATACACTTATCTGGCATCTACCGGTTCCCATAGGTGCCAGATTCCAAAGGTTTTACTGTACCAGATCATCAAACTCCAGATTATTAACTGAATTTAAATTTCACAGCCATTGCGGTTTACTCAAGTTTCTGGGTGTTGTTTGTCCAGATTTTTAGATTACTGTGTCACCAGTAGACTGAACTTCAGTCTTACCAGACCTCCTTGATGCCACAATCAACTAAATACTACCTTGGTGTGAAAGGCAGTCACTTCCACATCACTTTGCACTTTGTTCTTTGGTTCATAATTCAGAATAGAGAAGCAAGTAAATGTCACTTGATTGACAACACCTTCCAAGATTTTGCTCATGATCAGAAAGGCTGATTGGCCAGTAATTACTTAGCATGGATTTGTCCGGCTTTTTTGTCCACAGGGCAAATTTTCACATTCATAAAAGAAACTGCTGAAGGAACTCAATGGGTCAGGCAGCAAAATGGAAAGGGGCGATTGATGTTTCGAGTCAGACTCCTGCTTCAGTATTTTGACCAAAAATGTTCATTGTCTTTTTTCTCTCCATGGATTCTGCCTGATACGCTGAGTCCCTCCTGCAGTCTGTTCTTTGATTCAGGATTCCAGCATCTGCATTTTTTTGTGTCTCCAGTTTTTCCACATTATTCACTGCATTCCACATAGATACAGGATTATTTTGGGTTTTTTTTGTAAATTTAGCACAGACATGACATTAAGATGGAGAAATATATATTATGTCTAAAATAACTAACTAGTGATGGGTTCCTCGACAATCCCTAATGCTAAAAGCATGACAAGAAGCAGAATTTGTAAAAGTGTTAATTTTGTAAACTGGATTCCAATAAAGAATGCACTGCTATAACTTACACTTTTATTTATCATAATAACCATATAATCACTAGAACAACTCCACTAGCTCAAACCACCCGCTCACCGCCAATAACCCTCCAACCCCCTTACCTCCATGTACACATCCAACCTCTCTTAAAACAAGAAATATTTCAGATTTGTTCAAGATTTTTTTTATTGCTCTGGTTTTGTTAAATTTATCCTTAAATTAAGATAATTCTGCCCAAGGGGAAAAAGTACTTTGGCAGTGTCACTTTCAAGGATGCTACAAATCTGATGTTAGGGCTGTGGGAAACTGAATTTTCCAATGTGAGCAGAAGGCAGGAAGGGCAGTGCTGAGGCCAGGAAACACCAAGACTACTGTTGAAGTAAATAAATTGTAAGATTATGCAAGTTACAGTAAGCGCGTTAGAACTTTAATTTACTACATCAGGGGAGGAAGCACGAGGCATAAATTATTGAAAGAGCAGACATTTGTTTTTTTTAACATTTTATTTCAGAATTTTAAAAAAACACATGCATATATACATAATCAATAAAACTAAAATGAGTAGAAATGTGGTAAATATAGGAAATAAAAACCTCATCCCTCTCATCCTCCCTCCCCACTCCCTAATAGACATTTGTTGCAAATATTTTTACCTGTTACTTTCATAACAGTTACTTACATTTATACAATGGTAACATAAGAAAGGTACTACCCATGGTGCTTCAAGATTCAAGATTCTAGATTCAATTTATTATCATAGTAATAAAACAGTGACATATTACATGAAATTTCTCTTTGCCTGCTGCAAGGCAGACAGATTTGCCACTGGAAGGAATTGTCTAAGCACCTTTTACAGTCAGAGAGCAAGAAGCAAAAGAGAGCCCCCCAGAGCCACCAAGTGTCCGTAGATTCACCTCCAGCACTCCTGCAGACCCCACGGTCACGCAGAGTCCAGTCCAAACCATTGGCACCCCGAGCTCCTGACCTCCGACATGGTCAGGAACCCTTCAGCACCCTCGGGACTTCCTCCAGTCTCTAGCAGTCCACAGTACGGCACAAGTCTCCCGACAGCAGTCTCCACCATCCCACAGCTTCTGCGGGTTCCTCGCCTCGAGTCGCCTGCAGCCCACCACATGCACTGGTCCCACTGTCACAGAGCCCCCTCTGTAGCAGGAGCGCTGCTATTGGTGCGGACCCTTGGGGAGCAAGGGAGTGGAGATGCAGCACTCCCGCAGGGTCCAGCCACTCAGTCAGCTGACATTGGCTCCGCACAGACTTTGAATGGAGCAGATAGTGGTTTTATTTGAAATCCCTTGACTGTGGGTCTGCACCCAAAATGGCAGCACTTATTTATTGGTAGCAGCCATGAAGGGCTGCAGATTCTGGGGTAACGAAGGACTAGAGCAGGACACCTGAGGATGGGAAGATCACCCCACCCCACCCCCTCCCCCATCTGAGAAGGAGAAGCGGAGGAGATGACCCATGGGATAGTGACCACAGTAGTGACCTAGTTGGGGAGGGGGGGGGGCTCTGTGGATGAGGGACCAGTGCAATTAAGAGGTAACAGCCCATCTGACAAAATAAGTGGTAAAGGAGTATCCTAACAAACGAAGGGTAAAAAAGCAGATAGACCTGTAATCCCACAAAATGTGTATCTTTTTGAAAATTCATCCACTATTGTAACGCACTCAGTGGCAAAATTTTTTCCTGAAATAATTTCCATTATGTTCAAGTTATTTCACAACATTTAATTGACAAAAGAAGCTTTCAAATGTTTTTGCTTACTGCCTAAAAAATATTCAAAATGTTCAGTATAGATTCACATTTTAAATGAGCAGAAAAAGTCCCATTAATAAATTATAAGGTTTTATTGAATATTTGCATATCCATTAATGGTCAATAGTTTTACTTTGTTTACTGTCTTCAACAATCCCTAATCTATACCACTGGCACTGTGTAATCTAAATTTGTCTGATAAATTCTTTTTTCTTAATATTTTATTTAAAATTTTTATCCATACATGTAATAATAGCAAAATACAATTATCATTGATGTAGACCCCCCAAACCCCCCAATTCCCTCCCCAGCAAAGAATCCCCAAATATAGAAAAGAAAGGATGAAGCAAGAAAAGAAATAAAAGAGAGTAAAAAAAGATTGATTGCCAAGAAGACATCACCCTCCACACAGTTCTAACTATTTACATCTTTTAATTCTTTCAAGGAGGTTAACGAGGTTCTCGAAGTTCAGGGAAAATATCTATCAGAATCAGGATTTATTGTCATGAACAAGTCATGAAATTCAGTGTTATAAATTAATTCCTTCAATTTGTAAATAGGGGTGCCAAATTTTCAAAAATACATCTTATTCATTTCTGAAATTATAAGTAATCTTCTTCAAGGGAACATTACCATTGCTCAATACCTAGATGAGACTCTAATTTCCACTTTACTGCAATACATTTTCTTGCTACTGCTAACACAATCTTTACAAATTCTTTTTTGATATATATAATCTGATCAATTTTTTTAGTTATATTTTATTTTAGATTTCACAGATTTAGAGTCCAATAAACAAAGCCATCTATATACACATTCGATATACACAAAGTCGATATTTGTCCTCACCCCCGCACCCCCCCCCCCCACCCGCCTCAGCAGATACATTCCAAAAACTTATCGCAATCCCAACCCCTATCAAAACCTGTAATGAAAAGAAATAACAGAAGTAACACCATTCAAAAGAAAACACTAAAAAGAAAGGAACTCAAAAGTGAAGAAAAAAGGACATGAAAAGAAAAGGGTAGGTCCATCGTCTGCATCAAGTCCCATTTCCGTAATCACACCTCTGGCGGTACTGGGATAATTTAACCTTACCCCTATTTAAAAAGGGGGAAATCAACCTATCTGAGTTCCAAAGTATTGCATGTAAGGTTGCCATACTCTACCAAATGCGTCATGTTTCCTCCATAGGTTATATGTGATTTCCTTCAGGGGAATGCAACTTGCACTTCCATATTCCATCGTGTGGTATTTAGCTGGGAGTTGGACTTCCTAGTCGGAGAAATTCTTGAGTAACACCTCAGTGAAGACCACCTCAATGGCAAATATGCCACATCAACTCTTACCTATTCTCCAAGTGGGAAGCTCCAAAAAAAAACTCTAACAGGGTATGTCAAATGCGATTCCTAAACCCAGTTGACTCTGTCCAATCCTATGATCTTTTAAGTGCTTCCTTACAAATAGATTCCAGCATTTTCTCTGTAGTTTCCTATTTTTCACTCCTTCCTTCCTTAAGTATCAGTAGAGTCTTTTTATGAGGTCCCGAATTTTGTATTATTGCAGGTTTAGGTTTCAGTATTTTTATCATTTCAGTGAAGAGGTCTTTACTCCGTGAACGGGACACTATGAAGGTGCGATTTTCGAGTTCACAGTATCCCATTGAAACCGACAAAATACTTGCAGAGCTCAACAGGTTGGATGGAGGGAGGATGTCTCCCCCGGCTGAGGAGTCCACAATTGGGCAATCTCATTTGGAGGCAGGCGACACAATATTTGGAAGTCTCTGCCTTGCAGTGTTGGTGATGCGATGGGTTCATTCATCCGGATATTAAACACATCGAAGGATAATAGAGGGCAAGAGCATTGAGGACGATCAGCCCATGATCTTCATGAGAGGTGCAGCAGACTCCAAAGGCGGGATGGTCTGCTCCTCCTTTTATATATATATATCTCATCTGTTCTGCTGGTTTCCAACCACAATTGGAAAGGAGGAAATCTCCAGCCCAGCAATCTTTGTCTTGATGACACGACTGCTCGGCGTTGGTTAGCGATCACCGGCAAGTTAACGTATCACGGGTCTCCCCGGTGGGTAGGAACGTGGCCGCATTCACCTGCACCTCCCTCGCCGAGTATCGGAGAGCGGCTCCGGTCGTGCCTTGACTGAGAGGCAGCAGGTGGCAGTGTTTCGCCGCTGGCTGCCTCTACCCTGCGCTGACATTTTCCCCAGCTTCGTTGCAAAGAGCATTTTCTTCCTCTCTCCTCCCAACGATCTGGCACGGCGATGCCAGCGATGAGTCCGTGCAGAGTGGAGCGCTCGCACCCGACGGGGAGCTCCGTTCTGCTGCGGCGCGTCTGCGAAATGCTTGGGTCGCGGTAAGCTGCGAGGCAACAGACCCGACACTCGTGAGATTGAGTCTTGGGCACATCCTTTGCGGATTGGGCGTGGAGGGATCAGCAGAACGTGGTCTCCAAATGAGAAGCTACGTGCCGGGGGTGTGATCAGAGTCGGGACCGTCCACCAGAGGAGCGCCCAGCCCAGCGTGTTTATTTCATGGCTTTGACCTTGTGCATCGCCCTGACCGTGACAGAGGAAGATCCCGCCGGCTTCTGACCGCCCGAAATTGGGACTGGCGGATGAGACAACCGCGAAGGGAACTGTTCTCCCGAAGCTGTCAGCATCAGGAACCTTGACACTCGCTGTGGAGAGAGGGAGGGTGTGGGAGGGGGAACCTTGCGTTATGAACACGAGTGGTAAGTGTGCCTTTCTGCCCCCCATTCCCCCATCTCGTCGTCAGGTGGAATTTCCCTCCGCTGGTGACTTGCAGACTTTTAACAAAGAACTAGATTTTAAAAAATGCAGAAATTCTTGCTCGAAGGGTTGGGAAATTGGATGTCTCTCCGCCTTGGGTCCATTCTGCCTTGAATCACTGTGTTGCTGTGAGTCGACATGACCATTGAGCAGACTGGACTCAACGCGATTGCACAGATCTGTCGGGGTTCGGGTTGAAATGCTTTTTTGTTTGTTTGCACGCGAGTGAGAACCATTTGCATCTTTTCGGTTGTCTCCTTTCAAATGATTCTCAGCTACACAATATAACCTTTCAACCGTTTCCCTGAAGGAGAAAGATTATTGACAAGAAGGAAATTACTAGAGAGCAAACGAAATGGTTTTTTTAATAACATTCCCTAGTGAGGTGTGTTCAATGCTGCTGTCAACATTGGAAATAACTCCGAAATTCCAATAGTTACCCGCTTTTGTTACATTTATTTTACCACTAAATAATCTTTGGCAATAGCTCGCTGGGATTCATGTCCCTTTCACACTGTATCCCCTCCTTGCTAACTCAGCGCTGCAGTCTCGCATGGGACTGGACGGTATTAATGGTCTCAAATCCTCCTTTGCTTCACATGGTTATAGAGATGAGCTTTTTGTTTCGTCCGGTATGAGAGAGGAGACGCCCGCATGCATTCAATAATTTAAATTAATCAGGGCGAATAAGATTTAGAGTAATCTGGTTTCATTTAGTTCAAACTAAGCCAGACACTTGTCCAAAGAAAAGTTCTCGTTTCTGGAAACACGTGAATGGAAAGAAACAATTAGAGAGAGCCAACTCCTGCCAAAATGGTCTGGTCATAATCAGCACTCGGTGTCATCAGAGACGATCAGAAAGGGATAAAGACATCATGGCAACACACCAAATTATTGCAGATGAACAATTCCCATATTATCCTGTGAGAGAACACAAGTGTGTGGGCATTACAGCCGACAGGTACTGATGAGTGATGGATTGAACAGGTTCTCATCTGCTTTATCATCTCCATCAATCTTGGACCAAAGCAACTTCAGCAAAAGAAATGTTGGCATGAGAACAATTAATGTCAAGGGCACTACAAATGTGGCTTTTCTCAGACAACCAGATGACTCCCACCAATAGTCTCTGATATCTGCAGGGTTTGGTCTGCTCTGAAGTTCACAATAGAGAGCCAAGAGATTGGAGAAATAAATCTATGAAAAGCAATAAAGAACCACAAAGCGAGCAATAAGGAGACGGAAGGTGGATTATGAAAAAAAGATCAGCACAAAATATTAAAAACAGACAGTATTTTTTTTGTGATTATATAAAGCAGAGAAGGGTGGCTAAAGTGAAGGTTGGTCCCTTGGAGGATGAGAAGGGGGAATTGATGTTGGGAAATAAGGAATTGGCCAAGGTTATGAATGACTATTCTGTGTCAGAATTCATTGTGGAGGACACGTTGACCTTACCAAAGATGTGATGTGATGGGAGGTGAGGAACTGGATGTAATAGCTCTCACTAAAGAGGTAGTGAAGGTCTAAAGATAGATAAGTCCCCTGGTCCTGATAGAATTATTCCCAGGGTACTGGAAAAAAAAAATGGGAGTCATTATAGTAGAGGCTTTGGTAATAATTTACCAAAATTCTCTGGTCTCTCTGGGTAGGTCCCAGCGGATTGGAAGACAGCAAATGTCATGCCACTGTTCAAGAAAGGATGGTGGTAAAAGGCAGGGAAATATAGGCCAGTTAGTTTAACATCTATAGTTGGAAAAATGCTAGAGGCTATCATGAAAGAAGAAATAACAAGGTTTCTGAGTGAAATTGATCCATCAGGCAGATGCAGCATGAATTCAGCAAAGGTAGGTCCTATTTGACAAAATTACTGGAGTTCTTTGAGGATATAACAAGTGCGGTAGATGGAAGGGAGCAGATGGACATCAAGAAGGCATTCAATAAGAGACTGAATTTCAAGAAGGCCTTCAATAAGTGACTGAAACATAAGATAAGCATATATAGAGTTGAGGGGGGGGGGTGGGATGATGTATTAGCATGGATAGAGAATTGGTTAACCAAGAAAGCAGAGAGTTGGGATATAGGAATGTTTTTCTGGTTGGCAATCACTGGTTAGTGGTGCACCGCAGGGGTTGGTGCTAGCCCCTCAACTGTTCACAATATATATTAATAGTTTGGAAGAGGGGCAAAGTATAGTTCATTTAAATTTGCTGATGGCACTAAATTGAGTGGAAAAGCAAACTCTGCAGAAGATAGGAAGAGTCTGCAGAAAGATATTGATAGGGTAAGTGAATGGGCAAGAATGTGGCCGATGGGGTACAATGTTCGTAAATGTATGGTTAATCACCTTGGAAGGAAAAATGGAAGATCAGATTATTATTTAAATGGCAAGTGATGGCAGCATGCTGCAACGCAAAAGGACTTGGGAGTGCTTGTGCATGAATGGGAAAAGATTGGCTTGCAAGTGCAGCAGGTTATCAAGAAAGCAAATGGAATGTTGGCCTTCAGTGCTAGAGGTATTGAATTTAGGCCCAGGGAGGTTATGCTGCAACTGTATGAGGTACTGGTGAGGCTGCATCTGGAGTACTGTGTGCAGTTCTGGTCTCCTTACTTAAGGAAGGATGTACTTGTTTGCAGGCAGTGCAGAGGAGGTTCACCAGCTTGATTCCAGAGATGGGGGTTAGCTTATGAGGAGAGGTTGAGTTGTCTGGGACTGTACTTACTGGAATTTAGAAGAATGAGAGGGAATTATATATTATGAAAGGTATATTAAAAGCCAGAGGTCGGCAAGTTGTTTATATTGGTGGGTGAAACTAGAACTAGGGGACATGTCCTCAAGATTCAGGGTAGATCTATGACGGAGATGAGGAGGAACTGCTTTTCCAAGAGGGTGGTGAATCTATGAAATTCGCTGCCCATTGGAGCAGTAGAGGCTACCTCAGTAAATATATTTAAGACAAGATTGGATAGATTTTTACATAGTAGGGGAATTAAGGGCTATGGGGGAAAAGGTTGGTAGGTGGTGATGAGCCTATCAACAGAACAATCATAATCTCATTGAATGGTGTCACAGGCTCAATGGCTGGATGGCCGACTCCTTCTCCTATTTCTTAAGCTCTTATGTTCTTATCTCTGAAGTGACTCTTGGCTACACAATCAGAATATATCAGGATTTATTTGGAGCAGGAGATGATTAGGTGCTTGCTGATGCAACACAATATTGTTTTGGAAACTCCATTGGCCCTTGAGGGAAAAGGAGGAACTCCCCAGGCACCTGAATGTCAATGTACAACAGAAAACACATGAGCTGAAAGACAGGTTAAGTTTTTAAATTTAAAAAGCAGATTACATAGAACAATACAGCACAGTACAAGCCCTTCGGGCCTCGATGTTGTGCTGAACCATATATTCCTTCCTAAAAAATGTACTAAACCCTCTCTATCTGTACGGTTTATGTTAACCTTTAATTTAATGTCAAACTATATTTCTTTTTTTAATGTCTTAGTAAAGTAAATTATAGAATTAAAATATTGTAACTGTATTCTTAGTAAGTTAGATGTGGGTTGGAACAGGGTCACACCCAGGTCACAGCACATTTATAGAGAACCATTGTTTTCAGAAAAGAGTTCATTCTTGGAGCTGACATGTCTTGGACAGACAGAGCTAATTAATTTCATGGGTCTTAATTATTCAAGAACTGCCGAGGAACCATGTGTTTTAAATCAAAGCCACTTAAGCCTCTTGAACAGAGATTGTTAGTGTTATGGTTTTGAAAAAGGAACAGAATTTAGGTAGAAATAAAACTGATGGTAATGTGATTTCCAAGAATTGGGACTCACCTTGGTGATAATGTAACAGTCATATGATTTGGAGAAATATATTACTGAATTCAGACATTTTGTTTTTAGTTTTGGAACAGTTCAGCTTGGAGTTCACAAATGTCAAAACCCTGTAACATAGAGGGGTTGAAATCTTGTGAAAGACAGTTGAGTTACAGTAACCAGATTTGGTGCTGTTTGTTGTGTGTTACTCATTGAAGAAAGGGAACACAGAATAAGTGGGTTTTGAGTTAATGAAGACAACTTTGCTGTCTCTTTGGAAAAAAAGGACAGAATTCTACTGGGTCTATTTTTGTGTTTGGCCATTTCATTTAACCCTTGTCTGCATTTGTGAATTCATTGTGGAAGAAAATAGCTACATTCACTGTCTTTGAGAAGAGGGCAGATTCTTTGTCTGGAAAACATAATCGTGAGTCAAAGAGGTCTGAAGATATAATGTTAAAAAAAAGCGCTTTATAATTATTTTGGAACTGAGAATTTAGGACCTTCAAGCAAGATTAAAATGATGCTGAACTTTTAAAGATTGACTTTTCAGAGTGGAACTTTGAATTATACATACACACCCATATATTTACATTTGTGCATAGTGGGGTTAAGTTTAGAGTTAAATAAGAAATGTTACGTTATTAATAGTTTAATAAAAACTTTTATTTTGTATTTGCCATTCTCTGGTGAATTTTCCATTGTTGTTCCTGTGTTAGTGCTAACAAAAACCCTTTAGTCCCAAACATAATTAAAAGGGTTGTTAGTGCTTAACATAATCCATAACACTCCCCATAACCCTCTATTTTTCTTTCATCCATGTGTGTGTCTAAGTCTATTAAGTGCCCCCAATGTTTCAGCTTCCACCATCATCCCTGGCAAGGCATTCGAGGAATCCACAACTCTCTGTGTAAAAACGTCTCCCCTAAAATTCCCTCTCTTCACTTTGTACATATGTCCTCTGGCATTTGTTGATCTTGCCCTAGGAAATGGGTGCTGGCTGACACCCTATCTATGCCTCTCATAATTCTTCTGGACCTCTATCAAGTCTGCTCTCATCCTTCTGTACTCCAAAGTGAAAATTCCCAGCTCTGCTAACCTTGCCTCATAAGACTTGACCTTATAACAGGCCATTTTGGCTCATGCTGCCCAATTTACACCAAATTAAGTTACACCCCCAGTACGATTCAAACAGTGGGAGGAAACGGGAGCCCCCAGAGAACATAAACTCCTTACAGCCGGTCTGGGATTCGAACCCTGGTCCCCGATCGCTGGTGCTGTAAAGGCATTGCACTAACTGCTACGCCAACCATGGTGCCCTAGACAGGTTTTAGATGGAATGATAACTATGGATGCAAGAATTCTTCAGTGCTATGAACTCTAACTATGGTCCACTCCACTTAAAACTAGAATCAGAGGTGAACTTATCATGGATAGAAAAACAATTTTTATTATTTGCTGGAAGGAGCAAGTGGAAGATCTTCTCATTGTAACTCTGCCCTGATGTTTCTTCTTGACTCTCTGGTCCAGTTTCGCCACTGCTGAAAAGTCTGTATGCGAGCTGATAAACAACAAGCCTCTGAAGCAGGTAGTATGTCTTCTCCCAGTTACTCCCAGACCATCCTTCCAGAGCCATAGGGACATGATTCATACAGAATATCATCTCCAAGGGAAATGCATTAACCTCTGTTCATGGCATTTGCTAACTTGGCAAAAGATCCTTAACTTGTAATTTGAGGACTGTGAGCATCCATCTCAAAGTTGATTCCATGATGACGGACTAGCTCTGATTCTAGACAAGTACAAAACAGACTCAATCTCAGTGCAGAGCTGCATCAATCACATCTGTTTAATGGCTCCAACATTTGCACATCTTTCTTATTGCAGTTCTGAACCTCACCTCCAACAATTCCTGCTGGAAAGGAGCAACTCAACAGAACGAGAGGGAAACCTTTCATTGTACATCACTTCCACTTCAGAACCAAATTCACCCCAACACCCGTCATCGAAAATACAAGAGAACAGATCAAATGCAAAAACAATGCCCCCCTACAGAGCTAACTTTGGTGCACAACACTGCCTGCACTCCCAACAATAAAAATCAGCAACAAGACGCTGGAAAACATGGACCACCTCCAATATCTTGGAAGCCACTTCTCAATGAAAGTAGAATTCTCTGATTAAATTCACTGTCTTTTTCAGTGAACCAGCAAAGTTTTAGCTATTTGAACGTCAAGATGCCAAATAAGGAACAAAGCTTGCGACTACCGGCAAAAGTGATGCCTGCTCTCCTGAACAGGCAGAGATCGACTGGCTACAGAAGGCAACTCAACACAGCTGGATACCAATAGTGTCTGTGAAAAACTTTCAATCCCCACAGGCAGGATAAATGACAAATATTGGTTCCTTTCCCAAGCCAACATTACTTTACAGAAGCCCTAATTACAAAATCCCTAATTACACTCAGCCTCAGTCTGATAAGCAGACCACATCATCTGCTTGCCTGACATCTGAATCCCAAAACAGACATTTCCAACTCCATTATAAGAAGATATCAAATGTATAGAGGAAATTATTCAAGGATCTTCTGTTACCTTTCATGAAAAGGTGTCATATTTCCATAAAATCTTGAGAATAACTGGCTCCTGATTGCTCAAAGTGGAGAAAGAGCATTTGGGATGGCATTAAAGACCCCATCCATTTGTTGCGATTACAATTGAAGCTCATTGTAAATAGCAAAGGTAGAACATCATCTCCCAAAGCATATATACCTGCACCCAAACCTGGCCATCCTACAATCTGTCCTTTCACTCAAGTCAAGCACGATCTGCCCCACTTGTGGCATGGACTTGAAGTAATCAATATCATCCTGAAAGTACCCTCTTCACAGAACTGCTAACAGACACAAGTATGTTTCAGGGCATGATCTCATTCACATCCAAAGGACTTCACAATTGCACTTAAATTATCTTCAGAATTTCATTTCTCTCAATACTTCTGAAATCATTCTGTTTTCCCTCTCCACCTGTTCACTATAGTCACTTTTCCCTCATATTTCATCTTACTCTTGACAACTGTCACAAATACATAGTGAGCACAATATAATTGCTTTAGAGTCGAAGTTTAACACAGATGAGTATGGAGTGGCAGGAAATTTGTTCTGAGTTGCCCACAAATAGTCATTGTGTGGTAATTTGAAGGTCAAAGTGGTCAAGAAAAAATGACTTTGGCACCATGTTCAGTGAAGAATTCCAAAAATTAACAGCTGCTCCATATAACTATGCAATTGCTACATACACAGCCAAAAATACTAAGAGAAAGTAATCTATTGAATATCAAATGTTTCCATTTTAGCTCAGATACACTGTACAGGGCTACTTGTGTTCACTTCAAATATTGCCCTCAAGAGTCATTCATGCATTCTATATTTCTATCAGTGCATTTGATATTTTTTTCTGAACACCAGTAAAACATGGTGACCAAGGAGAGACAACCAAAGTAGCTACTTTCATAATATCTCATTGTACATGACAATAGACTGATAAGTATATTTATAGATTACATATACTTAAAAATCCATGAATGGTTGCTGTATTGGGTTTCACTTAGTGTTTCATTACAAATAGCACAGATTACATCCAAAACAGAAATTAGAAAGTAAACTTATCCTTGTATATTTGATAATTTGAAATGTATCTATTTCAGAACCAGGGACAGGCATTCCATTATAGAATGAATATTAGAGCCTTCACTAGGTTAATAGTGGGATGAGCAAATACAGTTATACAAAATTACGATATTGGAAATATTGCCTTTTCAACAAAGAAGCTGGTGGGCAATTTAATAGAAGTGTTTAAAACTAATTTGTATGAAGAGGGAAAGGCATCTTTCTTTATATGGGGAACATTAAGAAAGCTTCATTAATTTGAAATTACAATTTCAAAAAGTAAAAAATTGAGAGTAATTCCTTTCTGTGAAGATCTATCATTTTCAGAATTAAGCACTTTTCTTAGTTTATTTCTCAATACCACTTTAAACACAATTAACAACCAAATGAAGATGGCTTTGTTATATTTTAATTTATTTTATTCAGATACTGGGTGCCGATGATTTCACTACATATAAAAAAATTACAGGTAATTTATAATGTTTTCCCATGATTTCTAGATACAAAATTAGGAAATAGTAAATGTAGAGTGAGGAATTATATATTTAGTACTGTATAGCCCTAGATATTTATGCAAGCATTTCATAATGGAAGAAAACTAGATCATTTTCTATTTGGCTTTATCAAGAATGGTTGACATGTTTACCTAAAAATTCCAACCCTCCTAGATAAGCTCAATGCACATATGATTGTGAAAGTATGTGGCAATCCTTCTGAACAAAGGATTTCAATTAATTATCTAAATTTTATCTAAAGGCTGTGTCTGGCAATTGGAGTCAGGTGATTCAGGCAGTTGGATTTGAAAAGCTCAGATCAGCAGGAAACTGATTGGGCCATAGAGATCAAGTCAACTATTGACACAGGGTGGTATTAATTCACTTCAACTCAGCAGTCCAGGGAATTGGTACTTTTTGACTGGAGTTCCACACAGTACATGCAGCAGTGAGTAGGACATTTACAACTAACTAGTATTTTTCTACAAATGGAAGTTAACGTTTGACAGTAAAAGGTTAAATTCAATTTGACATTTCACTGTGCTCTGCCCAATTCTTGCTTTTGTTTAATCTTATCTTCAATTAAATGACATTTTCAACATCTTGCAGCAGTAATTTCAGCACTTTTCATTCCAGTTTTTGGATGGGTAAAAACTAAACCTGTGTTTCCAATCAGCTTGGTAATAGCATGGAACATCTGATTTCTATTCAGTGATTCCCTTATTTCTTACTGATTGGTCTTCCTTTTTTTTCCTGGAGCATTGTATCTAGTGCTCCCTTTGGAGAAATGCCAATTAAAACAAAGCAAAAAGCCATGTAAAAGATGGAAGTTTGTTTGACTTTTTCAAAACTAACTTTGGATGGGATGGTTAACACAATACTGTTACAGCACCAGTGTCATGGGTTTGAATCAGGCACTGTCTGTAAGGAGTTTGCTTTTTCTCACTTTGTGTGCATGGGTTTCCTCCCACCCTTCAAGACATTGTAGGTTCATTGAGCGGTACGGGCTCATAAGCAGAAAGGGCCTGTGCTGTATGGCTAAATTAAAAATTTTAAATAATTTAATTTGACCAACAAATTAACATGGAAATAATTATTTCCAGGTGATTGAGTTCAACTGATAGCTGACAGTTTCTCAGCTAACAGGATGGCAGTGATAGAATTGACCTATAATGGAATACATTATAGCCTTGAATAGTTGTGGTATGTTATTTATCCTTGAAACTATCTCATAATTTTTGAAGTAGTGCGTAAAACCATTAAATTTGATCGTAAAGTACATTGGATAGGTTATAACTTAAAAACAAACACTGCACAGGAAGCTGACCGACTTGTTTGACAAGACCTGCCTTCCTGGCATATGTAGCAATCACTATTGTTTTTGCATGGGAACCACAGTTTCCAAGACTTAACAATGCAAAAGTATAAAGGGATAATAGTTTCTCAGCCATCATTTACAGTGAACTAAAACATCATCAAGATAGACCATGCTGGAAATAAAATTCCAACAATGACATCAACATGCATAGATATAATGAAATTAATTCTTTTTGGCCCTTCTTGATAAATGTGCAAACTTTGTCAGGTGCTTGTGTTCGCCTCAGTTAATTTGCATCTATTTGCAAGGAGCTGAGCTCGTGACTAAATATGAATTTATTTCATAGTGTCACAAAGGAAGATCAAGTTCAACTACAAGTTTAGTACTATCATACACTTGTATAAGTATAACTGGATGAAACAGTGTTCTTTGTTCCTTGGTTTAAAAACATGCAAACACATATATAGACATAGCATACTTATTTACAAAAAAAATTAAGATGCAGTACAAATATAAAAATAAATATTGTTAAATAAATAGTAGAGTCTCGGAGGGATTGCATGAGTAGTTCATCGGTCATTCAGCAGTCCCTGCCCGTGGAAAGAAGCTGTTTCTCAACTTGGTGGTTCTGGCTCTGATACTTCTGTAACTCAGCTGGAAGATGTGGTACGTCTTTAACAATTTCACAAGCCCTCTTCAGTCAACGTACCCAATAGATCACTTCAATGGGGGAGGGTGAGGGGGGCACAAGGGAGACACCAGTGAAATCGTAGCCTTAGAGACAAAATAATTAACTGGGTCACTTGGAGAAATCTTCATACAAATGTCTAAAAATTTATGTAGAGGTCAGTTTGAAGGAGCACCTTAAAGGATGATGGAGAATTAGAGGGAAAAAGGTAGAGGGGGGATTATGTGATGATTTCCAGAGCCAATATCTTTGGCAGCTCAAGGCATGACTGCCAGCTGAGGAATAAAAGGACTCAAAGATCCAAAAAGACTAATCTAAAAGAATTCAGAGTTCTCAGTGGGTTACATTAGAAAATATTACAGAAATAGGGAGGAGAGAATGGAAGGATTTGAAAACAAGAGAAAGAATCTCAACATAGGGAAGAGACCAAGAAAGGTAATTGTGAAAATTGTTGAGCAAAATTAGGCATGAAAATAATTGTCCAAGTTGTAAAACAATGAGAAAATTGAATGCATAGGGTGAGAAAACCTCTCTAAATAGCCTTACCCGAAACTTACCATAAGAATTACTTCAAGTTCTACAAATAGATTTCAATCACTCATCATCACAAGTAGTCAAACTGTGGTGGACCATTGCTGTCTGTTACACTTAGCTCTGTACAATGAATATAATTTTGCAGAGATGTGTAAACCAGCAGCTAATAATTGTGCATGTTGGAAACACTTGGGGCTAAAGATGAATTCCTCCCTCACTGCATCAATGTATATTGTTGTTGGATGTCTTGTGTGTCTATACGATATCTTTATGGCACCATAGATGACTATAAAATGTTGAGACAATATTGTTTTGGAATTGTGTTCAATGCTATAAGACAGAGGAGAATTATCTTCACGTTTCCTCTTTTGAGTGTTATTTTAAATGCAAAATCTGCAGACACTGTGGTGGAAACAGGACACTTAATGGGTTGGGATTTACTGTGAAAATAACTGATGCTAACAAATGGCATTGCCAGCAAATTGGATAGCAACATAATGATCTACTGATGATTAATGTGAAAAATTGAGTATAAATGCTGGAATCTCCTACACTCTCCATGGTTGGAGAACAACATTTCACCAACCAACTTGCCAATCAAATAAACCAAATAGTCATAAGTTTGTGCACTTATCGCAAAGAAACAAAATAAATGCCAAATGTTAAAGTTTTTTGTTTATTTTCATTCAAGTACCCATTGAAATGCTTTGCTAAGCAAACTTTTTGATGCTTTTTGAATTCTCATTCCTTCAGCTTTCCACTATTTTGTTGGAATACCTCAGAATTAATTACTTTATTTTCCTTATCCTTTTTCAATGTTCTTATTTCATTATTTATTTTTTTGTAACTGTCTTAATATGGAATTTGCTTTGCCAAATCCCAAAGGTTTCCGGTACCTCATTGCAGGAACTATGCAGTGATCGAAGGAAACAACATAAGCCTATTGAAAGTCTGCATGCATAGATTTATTCTCTGAGCAAACTTGTAATATTGAGCAGTGGGAAAATAAATGGATAAATCTATCAACAAGTCATAAGTGTGACAGTGTCAGTTCTCGGAAGCTAAGCAAGCACAGGATTGGTCAGTACTTTGAGGGGAGACCACTTAGGGACACCAGGTGCTGTAGGTTTCTGTGGGGGGTGCTGGTGATTCTGTCTGCTTTATGGTAGTCAAAAGTTAAAGAATTTCATGTACGTTACATTCTAAATGTGACAATAATGGAACTTTAATTTTATCTTTTTTACACTTTGTGTAATATACAGTATATAAATTTATCCGCTTAGTCCTAGACCCCCAACAGGACAAACATTAAGAGTTGTGGAACTGATATTATTGTGCACCATGTTACAGTGCACTGTGTGTTATAATTAGTACTTTGACTATATTTCTCCAGATATGAAAAATTAACAGATACAGAAATGTTCATGTTTACATTCTCGAAGGGAACTCTAGCTACATCAAAATAATATCAGTCCAGAAAATGTTGATGAAAGCAATGCAAGGTGCATTTATAAAGTTCAAGTTCAATCTGACAAAACAGTGGTCCTTGATGCAAAAACATGCAAACACACATCAAGACATACAGACAGCAAAACATTCAGTATGTATATACATAAAGTAAATAAATAAATATTGTCTAATGAATAGTAGAGTCTTGGAGGATTTATGTGGGTAGTTCATTCAGTCATTCAGATTCTGTCATGATTATCATCCTGGGCTCATAACATAGGCTTTAATAGCAAATCACACTGTAATTCAATGAGTCTGGTCATTTTTGAGCTACTGTCAGAAAAAGGGTCATTGGAATTATTGACTATTGAGGTTTCTGTAACATGTTCAGTGATGTGCTGCTCGGAAGGAAGATGGCCATTTTTGCCAGGATGTCAGTTATTGTCACATTAAGTCACACCATGTACATTAATGGAATTATTAATCTATGCTATATTACCTTGCAGATGTGTTACAGCAGTATTTGGTACCTGTATTTGATCAGAGCAGACAAATAAAATTCTTATGTCAACAACTACTGAGCTATTCATCAACATTGCAACTGTAATTCCCAGAATTCCCTTATGATTCACAGTAATGCTTGACATTTAAAAGGGGGCCAGAATTCAGAGATGGTAACCCATGATAATTCGGCCTGTGTGTCATTGAAAAGTTGCTTGGGAACCAGATTCAGAATGAATGAAAATAACTCATGTGGAGGTAAACCATTACTTCATAAAATGACACAGAGAATGAGACCATTCAGTCTATTATTCCTGTACCAGCTCTACACCTTCCTGTTGCTTCCTTTTCTCTTTTTTTCTGACTTTTGAGAAGTGCACTATGGTACGACATCATTAGGATTCTGATATACACTACGCAGCTGGAGATGAGTCAAAGAGAGAAGTAGTACAGAGGCCCTTCAGCCCACTCCAACTCTACCTTAACCCATTTTATCTTCCTCTCATTCCCATCGACTTCCTTCAATTTCTACTAACTCATGTACACACTAATGGCTAATCAGGAAAGTTTGCAGATCCTATGATTGTGGTGCAATACAAAAAAGTGCCGGAGAAGGTCAAGGATACCATTGTTTTAGGCTTGCTAGCACTCAAGGGCTATTTGTTTACTGTACCTATTTAACCAACGAACCCGCACATCTTCAGGATGTTAGAGGAAACCCAGATGATCACAGGGTGAATGTGCAAACCCCACGTTGCCTGCTTCTGAAGTCAGGATTGCACCAGGATTGCTGGACATGTGAGGCAACAGCTCTACCTGTTGCACACTGAATTGTTTGATGCAAAATTTTCAATGTTTGTTCCCATTTGAACTGATGATTAACAAATTATTCCCTGACTTTCAGTATATTTTTATGGATCAGTCATTAAAAAATGTCCTTCATAAATCTCCCAATTTTCAATTGATTGCTGGAAAAGATTCCTTGAGGGATTGTGAGTACAAGTCGGCTTAACAAAATAAATAATGAGTGCAAAATCAATGCTATATTCAGAACACTGCTGAGTCGTGGCTTTCAGCTTTCTCAACTCTCTCAAATAACAAAGTATGTGACAGCCATCAGAAACATTGCAGATGCTGCAGTTAGAATCGGCAAAAGAGATAACTGTCTCTAAAATGTAAGAAATAACTCAGAAAAGATTTTTTTTAAAAGAACAGGGTCAAAAATGTTGAATTAATATATCAAGACAAGTATAGAGGCAGACTGCTACTTCCTAAAAGATTATTATTTTCATAAATAGATGTAGAAATTATAAAATTATAAAAGATGCATCTGAAAACTATCACAATAGCTTCATAACACAAGATCAAAGAAAATACAGCCATTTACAAAGATAAGAAGATTGGCAATTATTTTAATACTATCAAAATGGACTTAATACTTTCAAAATAGAGGTAATTCTTTCAATCTCCTTTACATTCATTGATAAACCAAATGAGATCTGCATTTAATTTGAATTAATACAGGACTTGCTGTATTTGGTGACCACGTCACCAAAATTATTAATCATTCTTGGCTGAAGTTTCAAGACTTAAAAAAACATTTTCCCATAAATTTAAAATAGTGAGTCTTTAGACACAAATCAATTCTTGCCTCAAAATTTAAAAACAAGCTCTTCATCACCCTCTCTTGACAGTCCCAAATCAAAAGCAAAACACTGCAAGAACTCAGCAAACAGCATCAGAAGTCACAAAAACATTTGATACCTTAGATCCTGTTTTTCTTTCCAGATTCCAACACCCGCAGTCTTTTTCATCCCCATACATCTAAACTGGTTGGCAACCCCAACCAACCAATTTACCACTGCAACCGTGTCTGCCTGTCCCGCATCGGACTTGTCAGCCATAAACAAGCCTGCAGCTGACGTGGACATTTACCCCTCCATAAATCTTCGTCCGCGAAGCCAAGCCAAAGAAGAAAAAGAAACATCTGAACTCCAGCTTTTAAACCTTCAGCCAACCTGCCTTCCTCTCCAAAGATCTGAAATGTGTTGTAACCATCTAACTCCTTTTCCATTTCATCCTGGAATTCATTTGAATTTGTCCAAATCACAATTTTTCCCTCTTATGGTACCAAAACTGTCCCTGTCGAGGCCATTAATGATATCATATGCGATTGTGACAAATGCGACCAATCGCTCTTCATCCTTTTCAATTTTCCAGCAGCCTTTGATTGGGTTGCCCACACAAACTGTTCCCATGCACTAATCAATCTGCTATTCCTAGTTCCATTCCAATCTTTTGAGTCTCAGCCAAAGAATCAACAACAATGGCTTCTCTTCCACAATGAGCACCATTACCACTGCAGCTCTCCAGGATCTGCTTTTGTCATTTTCAGTTTGCTTATCTACCTGCTACCCCACATGTCAATGACAGAAATACATTGGCATCCCTAGGTGTTCCTGAATAGAGTCAGTCTTGACCCTCCTCTCCTATTTGTATTTCCGCTCATTTAGCCTCCCATATTGATTCAGTCATGCAGTATGAAAATACGCCCTTCAGCCCACTGAGCTGTGCCAATTATGAAGCACCTTTTTACACTTATCTCATTTTCCCAACATTCGCAGAAACTCTCCTCAGATTCTTCTACACTCACCTGCACAGTTTGCATAATCTATCAACCCTTTAGCATGCAAGATAAGACCAAACCCTGGAGGAAATTAACGTGGTCACAGGGAGGATGTGCCTAATCCACACTATCCAGGGTTGAACCCAGAATGTAAAAGCTGTGGGAGGACTACTGTGTGTGTAATAGCCTTGTTCTGCCTTAATACTAGAAGAGCAGAACTTTTCTCCAAATGACTATTAGGAATACTAAAACCATTGTTTCAATCCACAATTGACAGTAAGTAAATCAGTCTGATTCACAACATTGGTGTCATATTTAACCCAGAGGTGAGATTTATTCTCCAGCATCAACACAAGAGCATCCCATAGCCACTTCCATCACATGACCTGACTGAATTTCTGCCTCAGCTTATTTCATAGAACATATAAATCTACAGGCACTCAGCCCACAGTGTTGTGCTAACCTAACAGTCTGCTCTAACAACTGTCTTGAATTTCCCTGCTACATAACTTTCCCTTTTCCACCACTTCATGTACGTATCTAATTAACTTAAAAGGTTATATTGGCACCATTGCTGGCAGTGCATTCCATGCACACACCACTCTGAAAATTTTAACTCTTACATCCCCCTATACTTATTCCCAAGCATTTTAAGAATTATCCTCCCTTAGGTAGCCATTTAAGCCATGGGATAAAAAAGCCCCTGGCCATCTACATGATCATCTCTATCAGGTCACCCCTCATCTTCTGTCTCACCAAGGAGAAAAGACCAAACTCATTCAAAATATCCTCATAAGGCATGCTCTCCAATCCTTGTAAATCTCTGCACCCTTTCTACAACATCCACAGCTTTCCTGTAATGAGGTGACCAGAACTGAACACAATAAGTAAGGTAAAAACACAATGCTGAAGAAACTCAGCAAGTTAAGTCAAGCCCTTCATCAAGGTATTTGCATTGAGATACAAGAAACATTATCCAAGGTCTATTATATAACTGCAACATCACCTCACAGCTCTTGAACTCAATCTTGATCAAGCTTAATTCATTGCTTAGTTATACTGAGATTTGACCATTTCAATGTCCTTTTGAGCAGCCTCCTATATTATTCCATCTGTAAGCTCAGATCATGTAAAACTACGCTGCTATACCCTAACTTGCAATAAATCCCATTCATGTTTACAGGACCAAGCAATTCCTGCTGATGCTTTAAAGCACAGAAGAAAATGTTCAAATCCTTCCAAGGTGCACAAATTTCCAGTAACAAATGTTAATTAAGTTCAGCAATTGAAACAAATCATATCTTAAGCTCTGCATGGAAGTGAGCAGACTGAGAACTGCTCTCTTTAAAAAAAAATCAGAAGCATGAACAGATGTAAATGATCAGGATTCTTTCCCCCTTTGGAACAAATATGTATATTTATCAGGGATCAGTATGCTGCGTTGCAGAAAGCAGATGAATTTTTTGTTTCAACCTTTAAAAATCTCTATTGGTATGGTAAGGATTGATTATTTTATATATATATATTTATCCCTGATAAATCTTGGTACCACTATTGATCTTCAAATACTGTATTTTACATTGGTTCAGAATGAACTTCCAAACCAGAAGATTGTAATGTGCTTTGTCAAAAGACAAGTTGGTGTTTCTTGAGCTTGAATTGAACGTCATTTGAACAGAACAGGATGCTGAGGACAGAGAAGTGGGAGCCAGAGTATGATGATGAATTAAATTTCTAGTAATGTGTTTAAAAGATAATTTGGCTCTTGTTGGTGAATTGCATTCTTAATACGTTGGCCTTCCCAGTGTAGAGTGGAATACATTATTATCTATGAATGCATTATATTAAAGTAAATAATTGTTTCATCCTGGACAGTGATAAAAGAGTAAAAGGAACAGGCATACTGATAGTGGTGAATAAAAGCTTGACTGAGAAGGTTTAAACAGCATCTTTAAAAAGTGGAAAGGGTAAATTCAGTGTCAGGTTGAGGGAAAACATTACAAATATATCCAAGTGGGCTCAGAAACAGGATTGAAGGACACAGTGGACTAATGGGTCTCAATCTTGGGAACAATGATATCCAGAACTCATCTGTTTATAAAGAAGATAAAAAGATTGTTGTTACTGCGGGAAATAAAAAGCAAGAAGTAGGAATCTTTGGATTCTAGAATGGTCCAGGAACCACGAGCAGATCTAGCTGTGCAGAATAGGACTAGCCAGTCAGTGAAGCCTTTATCCAGAAAATTAAAAGCGTGTGTAACCAAGATTAAACGAAATGAGGTACCTGTACACCAAACACTGAAACTAAATAAAGGAATGCAAAATTTGTTCTGTTACTTATAGAACAACTGACAACAACTGTAAATGTTATTTAAATTTTCTAAAGGGATATTTTTAAATATGCCTTTATAAGATGTGTTTTTCTGTACACACTTCACAATAACTTTGTCCTCCAGATCAAAAATTATTTATAACCAGTACTTTCATAAAGTAGGCAATATGTGTATGAAGTGTTAACACTTATTCAGAAACACTTCAAAATATATTTTGTTGTGATCACCTTATAAATAAATAACTACCTTTTGCCTTGTAATTTGTCCTCCACAGAACTACTTGCGTAATTGAGATTATATAAATTGGATTACACATCATTGCTGTGTGCATTTGCAAGCTAGACTTGACCTCTATTTGCATTTCAGGTTACCTGCCATTGCACTACATAATAAAAATTCTTCTTAAAAGATGACAAGGTAAAATATTGGATGGCTGTGCATCTAGATACAAGAAACATCAATACTAAAGTGCCTTGTATATAGCATTTATACGAACTACAAAACAATAAATAGGTAAAAAAAACAGTTATGACTTAAATAACTCAAATAATCAGCGAAGGGTGACCTCTAGTTACTGAATAAAAGCTTTGAACTCTACCTTGAATATGTTCACAATGAAATTTTTAAAAAACGAGTGGAACACTGATCAAACAACTTATAAGGCTCATACTTAAGAAATAAGAAAAACACTTTTTTTAGACATAGAACATGGTAACAGGGCTTTTCGGCCCACAAGTCCATGCTGTCCAATTTACACCCTATTAACCTTCACCCCAGTACATTTTGAATGGTGGGAGGAAACCGGAACCCCAGGGGAAAAAAACCAATGCAGACATGGGGAGAACATACAGACTCCTTCCAGACAGTGCGGGACTTGAACCCTGGTCCGGTCCTGATCATTGGTGCTGTAAATGCATTACACCAAAAAACTGTGCCCACCATGGTTTAATGTAATATTTTCCATCTAGCCTCACATCACCTCTTCCCCACATTCCACCCCCCCCCCCCCAACCCTGCATCTCAACTTGACAAACTCTTTATCCTAATAATGGTGACTAAGTATTTGATGTTAGAATTGATAGCATGTTAATGGGCTGCCACTCATCCAGTGGTTAGAAAGAGTCATCAGATGTGGAAACTTGGCTGATGCATTTTATCCTTTGCCAAACCATGAGTGTCATGTTCTCACTGATATTATTCCAAGCAAATTTTGAAAAATGCTAGGACATGCACTTATGCAAAGAAAGCAGAAACTTGTGTTCTTAATGGAGTATGATTCACCCTATCTTAATTAAAGCAAAAGTACCCTTTTACTTACAAGTACTGTAGTGCACTCTTTTTCCTGATCAAGTCCATCAATTTCAGCTATGTAGTCAGATTAGAAATTTACAATGGCTTCTGAGTACTGAGAGCACTAAAAATTTAAGTATTCATTAATAAATAACACAGGAAATTAGTTCAGGTCTTATCAGCTGCCTCAGAACTGAAGTGGAAACAAGCCATCCAAAACTCTGTTGGAATGACAATGAAGAAGAATTCTTTGTTAACCAAAGTGTTTGCACCAGATTCTTCATTAAAAATGGACTATTTACATTTTACTAAATTCTGCCATTTGATAATTTGCCAGCCTCATCTTTCTGGAAGTCTATTCGTTCAAATTAGTTAGTTCAGAAAAGCTGAATATAAATTGTACAGTTTTCACTCATTTCCTCACCCTATCCTTTCCCCTATATACATTGCTGAATAGTCACTTGTGATGAGAGAAAGTTGCTGGTTTGGAAAAAGACCTGATGTCCCATAAATTAAATCTGGAACCTACAAGGTCAACTGTCTGCCAAAATTATGGCTTTTTGCGAAAAGTGCTTTATATTCAGCACCACTTTCTTTGATAAATTTGTACGATTTGTCAAATTTTTGAAGTTGCTGTTGATTACAGTACCAAATAATCACAGGCAACCAAACACAGGGGTTCAATCACCTCCAGTTTACTAATCAGGCCTCGGAGGCTCTTAAATACTAATGTTAATCCCTGACCTGACCTAATTCTAGCTTCACAAGCAAAAACTATATTGATTGACTCTGGGACATGCTTTGCACTTCTCTTCAATTAATCCACTTTATCAAGGGAAATACTAAAATATTTTCATTATTTATTGCAGTCTACCTTATTTGCTCAAAGTTGTCGATTATCATGGAACTGTCATCCGAAAACAGTGGCTAATATTGACCTTATGTCGACCTTGTCACTTTCTGCACAAAATGTTATTTTCCTTTCTGATAGAATAATCTCTCGTTATTCATCATCAATAGATTTGTATCCCATAACCTTCATAGTTATTTTTAGGGAAAACACCCTTTTTCATTTTGCACCACTTTTCTACATGAGGGTTTAATGGGGAGCAGGCATTCTTTAAGTACTATGGGCCTGAAGGACAAGTGTTCATTATTCACTAACTTATAATAGTTACCTTATTTGATGGCATACAAGTCCCCCACCACCCCCCCCCCCCATTTCAGCAGGGAATATTAAAAAAAAATTTTAGTGAATAGATTCCTCCTGCAAGGTCCCTTGTAGATAATGTGTGTGCCTTCACTCACCTTGAATGGAAACCCTCCAGCCTGGCATGGCTGAGATGCTAAAGCCACATTTGTTGGTCCACCGCTCACTGGAGCTCTTCACCATGTTGGGCTGAGACAGATCAGGCACCCATGCTTGTTTGTGGCCCTCCTCGCACACCAGCAACACACCCTGCTTCCCACCACACACACAGGCTCAGGCTGCTTCCTCCCCCCTCCCAATTGATTGACAGACAAGCCAGGACTCGCAGGAACACGAAGCCAGAGGGAGAGAAGCCAAGCAACAGGCAGGCCCACCATCGTGGGGAGCGCTGGACCTCTGCAATAAGGCTCCATCCTGAGCCTTTGTTTGACGTGTGCGGCCTCCTCCACCCTGAGCAAATTGAACGAGGCGCGGGGGGTGGGTGACTGTGAGCGAGCGGCCTGTTGAACACTGGTTCAAGGTGAGTGGGGGACGGCAGAGGTTTTACTCAGAGAGTGGCGGAGGCTGATACAATAGGCACATGGATGTAAGAAAAAATAAAAGGGTTATGGGTGCGAGGTAACAGAGTCAGAATTCGAGAGGGTGCAGAGGGCAAGAAGGCGCCAAAGGGGTCTTGGGTGCTGATGGCTTCCTGATCATGTCAGAGGCTGCTTGGAACTGGAGCTCAAGTGGCTGATGAATTAGAGTCTGCAAAAGCACTGGTGGTGAATCCACAGGCACTCAGAGTCTCTGAAGGGATTCTTGCTTCTTTCTTACTATTGTGGAGACCGGGTGACACATAGCAACTCTTTGTCTGTCTCGTGGTAGGCAAAGGTTAAAGAACATCATGTATGTTACATTTTTAATGTATTACTACATGTCAGTGAAATGAACTTTGAAACATACTGTAGGGTGGCACATCATTTGCTGAAGGGTCCGTACTGTCTACTACATTCTATGTTTAAAACACTTGAAACACTCACAACCTGGAACATTAACTCTGCTTCTCTTCCCTTAGATCCTGCCTGACATGTTGAGTGTTTCCCAGCATCTATTTAATGCCAAGGGAACAGATAGTTAAGCTTATTATGCATCAGATATGTTGAGGTTTAGATTTGTGGTGGAGAATGACAAAGGAGGTAACAATTCAAGGGAGAATATACATATGGAGAACAATGGAAGGTTTGTAAAACCAATTCCATTAAGAAAAAAATTGAGAGTAATGTATTTGACTGACCTGGCTGGTTCTCTGGTTAGTCTTAAGACCTTACTGGATAATTATGGGTAAGTTGCCGGATAAGAGTGAGACAAGAGTGTGATTTTACCTTTAGGCAAAGGAGACTATACCCAATATCAATATGGCACTCAGTTTAATTGGGCCAAATCTGATAGGAGGTATTTGGGGATTAAATCTAATAGTAATATGAATCTATATAAGCTCATCTCTTCTTGCTGTGGAAAATTGAGGAGGGCCTACATAGGTGTGTAAACCTGCCCATCGCATTATTGGGCAGAGTAAATTGTGTAAAAATGAAGATAATGCTGAGACTTCAATACTTTTTTTCAATCCTTGTCTAATAATTTTTTTTTAATTCTTAATGGATATATTCGTTCAATCCTTTTGTCAGGTAAAGTTTCTGGAATTTCCATGGATAAATTGACCTGGGATTATAAATTGGAGGGTTAAAATTACTGGATTAAAAAAATATATTATTTAGCTGCACAAATTTGTTTTGTTTCTGCTTTTTTTTTAATGAGGTGATTCCTTCCTGGGCTATAATTGGCTTGCACATGGTAGGAGAGGAGATAAATGGGATTTTAAATTAATTAAAATGAAAATGAAAACAAAAAAAACCCATTACTGAAACATTTAATTTATATTTGGAATAAAATGAAACAATTTGTGGGATTAAGAGGGATTATCCTCAAAGACGCCTCAT
This sequence comes from Narcine bancroftii, assembly GCF_036971445.1. Classification (NCBI taxonomy): domain Eukaryota; kingdom Metazoa; phylum Chordata; class Chondrichthyes; order Torpediniformes; family Narcinidae; genus Narcine; species Narcine bancroftii. Next base: position 36,885,025 of record NC_091477.1, read on the forward strand.
CTCAAAACTTTGGGTAATAGAATCTTGGCCATCTGGTACCAACATGGTATCAGGTGCAATGAAGATTGTTATGATTAACAGAGGCAATTTATGTCTTTGAAGGACTTAAAAACAAATATAATTTACCCAACAACATATTCTTCTGCAATCTCCAATTGCAATCTTTTTTGAGGGAAAGTGGGGATCATTAATGGTTCTACCAATGTGCTCAGACATGGACATTCTAATTTGAAAGGGGAATGCAACCAAATTTATCTCTAATATATATATACTCTTATCCGAGATCAAAGCCAAAAATCTGGTCAACGTACATCGAGGGAGAGAAGGGAGTCAGATTTGGGCATTATAATCGATCCATAATGCTAGTTAGAACTATGTGTAGATAGTATGACTACCTTAATTAATTCTAGATATAGACTGATTAATTATAATTTTCTGCACCAATTATATCTCACACCTCAAAAGATTCTTAAAAATAAACCAGAAATTTCTGATATGTGTTTTAGGTCGGTACCTTTTTGCATTCCACCTGGTTATGCGTTAAATTATGACTCTTTTGGATAGAATTGGGGGAAGTGTTGACAAAAATTGTGGGGTGAACTTCCCTCTAGACCTGGAACTTTTTCTTCTGGGGAATTTGGCAGTTATAAAAGTTAACTTCTCCAGAAGTAAATCTAGATTTATTAAAATTCCATTGTCAATAGTGTTAGGTCTGCTTTGTTCATGAATGAGTGAGACAAACACCAGACTGAGTCGAAATCAGGGTTCTTTGTTCTTTATTACCGGATTGTAACACTTGCGACTAACGATGTTAGCCGGAGAATGCATTCTGCCGTTATCAGCAAAATGGTGATTTTTTATACCCTTGGATACATGCTTAGAACATCATCATATCATTACTTGTCCAATGACTAAAACTGTTGCTATCCTTTCCCTGCTAGCTTCCTGCCTCTCAATCCATCAATGTCTCTCTTATCTTGTAAGTACAAGGATGCATTCTGTTACTCCTTAGTACTGGGTGACTCCTTCTCCGGTCCCATCTCATGATGTTTTACCTAACAGGAGTACAAGGACACCTCCCCTTCTTGTTACTGCCCTGTACAGGGTAACTCCCTACACATTCCCATCTCATGATGTTTTACCTTACAATAGCCAGGAAATATATAGCGATAACATGGAAATTCTATTCCCTACTTCACATTGATTGTTGGAACATGGAAGTGCAAAGTTGTATTCCCATTGAGAAGATTACTTGCAGTCTGTTGTTCAAAATTTGGCAACCTTAGATTATTTAAATCTCCAGATTGTATAATTTATCTTGATATTTGTCATTTAGTGTACTCCTTATTAGAAATGTAATACTTTTAAAATGATGTGACTCTGAGATGTCGAACCTTGCTCCTGTTGCTTTTTCTTTTCTATCTTCTTTTTTTCTCTCCCTCTATTCCCTGCTGTCTGACCCATTTTCTGGGAGAAGAGGGACTCTCATTTTTTTTTCAGACCATATGAATGTTTTTTTAAGATTTTATATTCACTGTATTAATGTCATTATATTAATACAGAGTATTTTCTTAAAACTTTTTTAAAAATTAAAAAACATTGAGAGAGTAGTTGAAAAACACGAACAGTTGCAAGAATGCAACACTAAGTGGAGTGTGCCTGGGGAAAATACAACCATCTTTAGTTAACATTCACATCAGCTTAATACCTCAGCCATTTATCTCACCGTAGTGGTTAGTCTGGAAACATTTTTCTATTTTCACTTTCTGTACCTTCTCCATTTGTTCCCATTTTATAAGTTGTGGTGTGCATCCTCCTCACTTCCAGCTCCTACCACACAACAAGAATGGATTTCTGTTTCTGGAGATGGTCTTCTTGCGATAAAGACATACAAAAGTTAATGCTGATTTCCTTTTCAGATATGAAAAGGTAAAATTTTTGTTCTATTTTTCAGCAGGAATTTACTACCTGTAGTAGCACACTGAAAGTCAGAAAATATGTATCTGCCATAACTGTCTTCTGCTGGGTAAATTGAATTTCGTATGACGCAGAAAAAGTCCATTCTGTTTATCAGGTTTATCCCTGCTCCTTGCAGAGCAATCCCATTTCACCTCTAATTTCAGTGTGATTTATTTTCTCTCACATTCATTTCCCCTTGGAATGAATACCATAATTACACTGTTTGTTTATAGCAATTTGATTTTATATTTGGTTGTTTGCAATTCATATATTTTACAGCCTGCATGTGTTGTTCCAAAACTATAAAACCTTACATTATTTAGGAATTGTGTGGACTTGTTAATTAAATATTTTACAAGGTTATTGATAGATCATTGTTGGATCAGTCATGGTGAATTAATGGTTCTTAGCAAGTCTAAGTGGATGGCATAGAATGATGTGCAGGGCAGGTTTAAGCAGTAAAAAGGTAATTATGGCCTGATTCTAAAATTAGAGGGAACCTTTAATTATTTTTATCCATAATTATTGAGGAGCAGCTACTATTTCCAGCCATAATCTGGTTAAGTACTTTTGCATTTAAAGTACTTGTAAATGAATTGTACCTGCTTTTCCTGTGTAGCTTGATAGTACACCATGATGATAGATAGTTCATCTCCATTGATCCATATCCTTTGTTGGTCAAATAAAAATCTGACAAAATTATGTTGATAAAGAATTGTTAGTACTTTGGAGGGGAATAATTCCACATTTCTACATCACTGTGGAGATACGATACTCAACACCTCATGCAGTATTGCAGGAAGAGTCTGAGAACTATATTGTTCAACTGAAGTGACAGTTCCTCCTCTCTGATTTCTAGCCACCATGAGATGCTCTCATATCCTCCATCCTTATTCTTTGACACTAAGATGATGCAATCTACTAAGATACTGCCAAGCTTTCCTGCCTTATCCTGCCTTTAATCTGCAATTGTGCTGCCTCCAACATGCAGTCAAATCAGCTGTTACCATTCTTTCCCCAAAATAATTCACCATTTTTGACTGCCACCCTCCAAGCAAAGCATTACTCCATCTTCAGTCTTCATTAATATTATAGCTATTCATTTGTACAGAAACAGGCCCATCATCTCACCTTGTCCTCGCTGGTCATCAAATATCCAGTTACACTTGATCCCATTCATTAGCACTTGGCCAATAGCCTTCTATATCTTGGCATTTTAAGTGCACATCTAGATACTTCTGAAAGTGTGTTACGGTGCCTTCTGTCCAATAACTTGAACAGGTGTAACCAATCAAATTATACTTTTTCCTCCAGAAATCGTTTGAATATCTCGTTCAGTTTCTAGCATCCCACTACAGCATAAATTATTCTTGTCAATATCACTCAATGTATTTTTCTGATCATGGCAAATGTCATCTGTCACTCCTTGCCTTCTTCAGCCTGTCTGCTGCCTTCAAGATGATGATAAAAATCTTCTTCCTAGACTGTTCCAGGACAGAAAATCACATGCTGTGCCTTCTCTTTCTGCTCCACACTAGTGACCATCAAGTTCTATATTTGGTCCCTTATTTCTTATTTTTTTCAGTAACATCATCTGAGAATGCAGTGCCAATTTTCATTTGTACACTGTTGACATTTAGGTCTTCCTCACCACCATCTTTCGGAACTCCTTCACTGTATGAGTAAAGTTTGATGGAGCAGAAATTTCTTCCAAGTATATATCTCAAAGAGTGAGCCATTGTCTTGAGTTTCTACCACAACTGCAGTTCCCCAGCTACCATTAATATCCCCATCATATGCAGCCATACCTTGTGGTCCTGGTGCCCTAATTGGACCTGACATGAGCTTCAGATCATACACTGTAACATCCCACATTATAAGTTTACCTCCAATGCCATGAACATTTGACTTTGGTAATGCCTTGCATGTAACCATATCCATAGGGATAACTTCTAAACATTCTGTTAAAATCTGCCTAATGATCTCATCAAAACAATAACTCGATTGGTCAGACAAGGCCTCCCATTAACAAATCTATTGTGAGTTTCATATTGGCACAAATGCTCAGTTATGCTGTTCCTGATGATGACTGTGTGTAATTATTATGACTTCCCCAAAACTGGAGCTTGGCTCATATCCTTACCTAGTTCAAGGAGTTTCTGACTACTGAATGTACAATTCCTCTATTATTTCCTTTAATGCTCTCGAGCAGAAGTTATTGGATGCTGCAGAATTACTTATGCCCAATTATTGTCACTGTCACATTTGTCCTTGCTTGTTAATATCCATCAAGTTCATTAATTTGGCTTCTTCAATTCTTTTGTCTTGATAATAATTTGCCCTCTTCGTGAGGAAAGCAAAGTTGACCTGCTAAGTAGAAAATGCAGCATGCCCTTATGATTAATAGAGTAACCTCTATTTTTTCATTTAATCAGCCATTGTGTACAATAAACTAGTCTTTTATCTGGAAAGGACTGGAATTCATTATTTCTCCAATATCCAATTAGATCTAATGTTAATACGGAAAAACAGTTTATATTGTGATTGGCCTGACAGAAATAAAATGATCCATTAATAGATTTGGACTGAAACACAAAAGTCTGCTGTCGCTGTGATTGTAGTAAAGACACAGGTCAAGCAGCATCCATAGGAGGGAAAGATACGTAACCAACATTTTGGGCTTGAGTGCTTCTTCAAGGTATAACATATTGAAGAAATGTTCTAGTATAACCCCCTTTGTGGATTGCAGTCTCAAAAAATTCAAAAAAGCCACTTGTATATTCACCTATAAAAGTTGCTTAAGTTATGCTTTTTTTTATATTTTTTTATTTTTCACACTGTGAACCACATCAACCAAAATACATACAAACATTTCCCTCTTAAATATACACAGTGGCATTTTCTCCTCTCCCCCCCCCTAACTTCTCTCCCCCCATTCCCACCCCCCTCCAAAACCAATAAACATTCAACATATACAATACAATAAAACCATTAAACAACGTTGAAAGGAGAAAGACAATACAGAACCACATCCTCACTGAACTTCTGCTGGCAATTCTTCATCGCACTTTGTTTTAAAAACAAAATATATTTTCATTTCAGTTTTCATCTTGTACACAAATAATAAGCGTTTTGAAATAGATGTGATGTTAGCTGTAGCAAGACAAAGTTACTTATGCTTGAATATCTCATGCCATACAATTTTAGCCTAAAAATGGGCAATTCTAGAATGGAAATTGGCATGGGGATGGGAGGAAATCTGTTAACATAATGCTGGAACCTAGTTAGTTTTGTTTTCCTAGTAGACATTGATTAAAAGTGCCAGGGATTGGCATGAAAAACTAACATGGACTACATGAAATTAGGGTCAACTGAGAAACTGGAAACAGCTCAAAAAAGGCTGTGAAGCAGCCCTGTCACTAAAATTTTCTCACATTACTCGGATAGTAATACAACTTTGGAATTGACTAGTTGAAGCACTATTTAAAAAATATTCTTAGCCACAGAATTAGAAATAACTCATATTTTATTCAATCTGTTGGTTATTTGATCTTTATAGGTTCCCCCTTGTTGCAAAATATGCTAGCTACTGAAATCTACAGCTCTGTTAAATGATTCCAGCATTCCTCATTAAGTTGATGCTGGAAGTTCATCATTATCATCTGCTCTCCAAACGGCAAGTTCCTTACAAGCAATGCATTTAATAGTGGTAACTTCGCCAGTTGAATTAGATGAGATCTGACCAGTAAAATTGATCATGATTCTTACAGAAGTTATTGAGAACATGGAACATTACAGCTAAATACAAGCTCTTTGGCCCACAATATTGTGCCAACCTATATATAACTCCCCCCCCCCCTCCCCAACCCCACTTCATAACCTGCTATTTTTCTTTCATCCACGTGCCTGTCTAAGAGTCTCTTAAATGCCTCTATTGTTCCAGCCTTCACTACCACTCTGCAAAGCATTCCAGGCACCCACAACTCTGTGTGTGTTTAAAAAACAACAACAACATATGCTTGATATCTCCCCTAAACTTTCCTCCCTCTACTTTGTACAGATGTTCTCTGGAATTTCCAACTCCCATCTTGGGGAAAAAATGTGCTAACTGTCTACCTTCTCTAGGCCTCTCATAATCTTGTAGATCTTTAATGATCGTCAAACCCATCATCAACCCCAATGCCTGCCTCAAGCCATCAACACCATATGTTTTATACCTCACCTGATTTTCTATTCTATGGAACTACAGAAACAATGCAGTAAATATTGTTACACCTTAGCAGCAACTGTAACTGATACCATAGAACGTTACCACACAGAAAGACAGGCCATTTGACCCTTCTGGTCTGTGCTGACCTATAAAACTAGCTAGTCCCACTGACCTGCTCTCATTCCATAACTCTCCATACCTCTTGTATCCATGTATTTATTTAATTTATTTTTAAAACTCAGAATTAAATCTGCATTCACGACATCAGATGGCAGCTCATTTCACACTCCTACCATTCTCTAAGTGGAAAATCTTTCCCCTAATGTTCCCCTTTAGGCTGAAAAGGGGAGAGGTATATGACCTCTTGTATTTATCTCCCCCAATCTAAGTGGAAACATCGTACTCACATCTACTCTATCTGTACTCCTCATAATCTTGTCAACCTCCATCAAGTCTCCCCTCATCCTTCTTTGTTCCAAGGAGTATAGTCCTAACCTGTTTAATCTTTCCTGGTAACTCAACTCCTGAAGGCCTGGCAACATTTTACTACATCTATCTGCAGAGTGTCATCTCCAGAATGCTTTACAAATAAAGATTGGCTGGATCAAATATGGACTAATTAGACAATTGCAGCAAGCATTAAGGTCAGATTTTTTTTTTTCAATTTAAAACAATTCCAGGCTTTAATGCTGAAGCAGTTCATAGGACAGAGGGAACAGAATCAGCAAAAAGGATGTCCAGGAAATTGATAAAGAGAAATAAAATGTTAGAGAATGCATTAGTGAGAAACACCAGAGCTTCTGTTGGTATGTCAAAAGAAAATATGAGCATCATGTTTAACCAATCTATTTGAGTTCTCTGAGGACCTACGAAGGAAAGTAGATAAAGGGAAATTAGTGAATGTGGTATATTTGGATTTGCAGAAGGCTTTCACCAAAGTGTATTGAAAGAGGTTGTCCAAATTCAAGTTTATTTATCATCCAATTATGCAAGTACTACCCAATGAAACCGTGTTCTCCAGTCCTCGCTATAAAACATTGCAAATGCACTTACAGCTATAATGCACATGCAGGCAACCAATATATATGTGCAGTATGCATGTGCAAATATTAAAATAAATAAATATTATTTCTTAAATAAATAATATAGTCACGACGGGCTTGTATGAACAGTTCACCAGTCATTTAGCAGTGTCAATGCCCATGGGAAAAAAGCTGTTTCTCAGCCTGGTAGTTCAGGCTCTGACACTCCTGTATCGCTTTCCCGATGGGAGTAGCTGGAAGATGCTGTGTGCAGAGTGGTAGGGGGTCCTCACAGGTTTTGTGAGGCCTCTTTAGACAATGATTCCAGTAAATCGTGTCGATGGGAGTAGGAAGAACCCAGTGGTCCTGTCTGCTGCTCTTATGGTCCTGTGGATTGACCACATCTGATGCTCTACAGCATCCGTACTACACTGTGAAAAGGCCAGCCAGGATGCTGTTGATAGAGTTCCTGTCGATAATTGACAAGTAATTGGCCAGTTGCCTTGTCCTCCTCAGTCTTCTCAAGAAATTCAGTTGCTTTTGCGCCTTCTTGACAAATGAGGTGATGTTGAGTGTTCAGAATCTCCAGATTAATTACTGTTTACAAAATATTGAATTAGGAGTAATATATTAGCATATTTTGACAGTGGTTTACAGATGGAAAAACAAGAGTAAGAATAAAGTTTTTTCTCAGAATGGTAGGCTCTGACTGGTAGGGTTCGACAGTGCTTGGTTCTAACTGTTCACAACCTCTATCATTGATTTGGCCGAGTAGATCAGATACATTTATAAGTTTATTGTGATATAAAACTAAAAGGCAATGTAGTAGTATGAGGATACAAAGAAGTGATATAGACAAATTAGACAACTGTGCAACAACATGGCAATTGGAATACAAAATGGAAAAAATGTTAGATTATCCACATCAATGAAAAAGTCCGAAATACTGAGTAAAATGACAAACAAATCAGAAATGTTAATGCACATAGGTAACTTGGTAACATAGGTAACATAGGTAACTTGTGCACAAGTTACTAAAACACAAGTGCAGATTTATTAAGTTTGTGTTTGATGCAGGAAAATTAAAATTTAAAAGTGGTGTCTGAATACGATATGTAAGGCCTTATACCACCACACTTGGAGGACAGTGTTCAACTTAAGACAACTTACCTTAAAAAATATTATTTACTATTATAAACTGAATGAGATGGGGGGGGGGGGCTGAAATGTGAGGAGAGATTGAGTAGACTAGGACTTTACACTCTAGGATTGACAAAATGAAACTGGACCAAATTAAAACAAGCAAAATCATTAGAAATTTCCACAGGATTAGCTATTTCCCCCAACTAAAATGTCCAAGAATTAGGGATTGTGATCTCAAAATATGGGCAGTTCATTAAGGACTGATAAAGGGAGAAATTACTTAATTCAGGGAATGAGGGTTTTTTGGAACTCCATACTCCCAGAAGACAATGAAAGCTCGGTCAATTGATGTGTTTCTGAATATTAGCAGAATTGAAGGAAAGGGAAATAGAACAGGAAAATTATGTTCAATGTAAAAGACCAACCAAGATTTTACTGAATGGAGGATCATAATGAATAAATGCCACTTTTTTTCCTTTTAATTCTTATTTTCTCATGAAGTTTGCTTTACTATGAGATATCCATTCAGTAGGTTTTCTTTCACTGATAAGGACTGCAAAAGTAATAACATTTAAAATATATAATATTTATGGACAGACTGAAAATTTTGTGAGTCAATTTTTGGGGAAAAAATGAACTCTTGTGGAACAGATTTATTTTGTGTTAGTGCTTGCCAGGGATCGTGGTGGAGGCCAAAATATTAGGAGACTCTTAGACAGGCACATGTATAAAAGAAAAATAGAGGGTTACGTGGTAGGGAGGGTGTAGTATTTTTTTAATGAAATATATAGGTCAGCACAACGTTGAGGGCCAAAGTAGTGTTCTATGTTCGAATTTCAACATAAATGTTGTCAGTTGATGGACAGTAAAACCTTTGTTATCTGCAATTCAAACAACTGGCAACCTCAAGCAACTGGCAAAATATGGTGGAAATAGTTTCCATAAAATATCCCAAAGGTGAAAAAATACCAGGATCTCTGGAACTTACCAAAAAAATTGACCCAGATGCTTCATTATTCAATTTTGGGACCTTATAAAAGTGAGTGACCCAGGTATTCAGTAATTGAAAGTATGAAAAGCCAAAAAGATTGTCAGAAATTAGGTGGAGATATTTACATACAAGTTCACTAAAGGTGCCCATTTCCAGAGTAATTACAAGAACAACACCCAACCCCAACCCACCAATTTTCCCCTGCAACCGCTGCAACCGTGTCTGCCTGTCCCGCATCGGACTTGTCAGCCACAAACGAGCCTGCAGCTGACGTGGACTTTTACCCCCTCCATAAATCTTCGTCCGCGAAGCCAAGCCAAAGAAAAAAAAACAAGAACTAAAAGCTCTCACTAAAGAACTGCTAGCAATAAGGTTCTCACTGTGTCATTATTAATTTCATTCTAATGACAAAGTTATATCTCTCTCTTTTGATATGGGAAACTTAGAAAAAAAAACCTTTGGTTTCATGGTCATCTTCTGGGATAGAAATCTCTAGTTTATAACATCCAGGACAATGGAGAGAAGCCACCATTTGACAGAGGATGTAATGCCCAAAGAGAAAACAGAAGTTTTGTTGTTATTATTCAACTTTGTCATTTTGTTCTGTTGGACACTGTGATTGTGGAACTGTGATGTGAAATGAGCTCAATTCAAAATTGTGCTGCATTAATGTATTCTAAAAATATGATAAGATGATCATTCAAACTTTATTTCTGCTTCCTTTCTTTTCAAAGTACTAACCATACATCAAATTAAATGTAGCAAGAACCTTGAATGTTTTGTTACGTACTCCAAAATTAGGTATTGATGTTGCACGTGAAGTAAAAATGCTATTTCGATCCTAAACAAAATGTAATCCCAATAAGGATCACAATTGGGAGCATACATGTGTATGGCAGTACACGGAGGATTAAATATAGCTGATTCCAACCTGGCACTTTCTGGATTTAACTCCAAGGCATTTGTCTGTACCAAGCATCCACAGTGAGAAAAGTAGGTCGTCAAATTCAGTTCTTCAATTATGGTGACATTACAGCTTAAGTCTGATGCAAGGCTACAGATTTCCTGTGCTTGAAACTTGCAGTGAAAATGAAAAAACTGCCGGGAAGTGAAGAGGCTGAAGACTTGGCAGGGAATGTTGTCAGTAGAGTGGTGTAACCTCACATCTGTTTTCCTTTCTGCTTTGGTGAAAGACTTTGTTCACAGAACTTCTGCTGAGAGGTATTTTTGTAAACCATGGAGAGCTGGAGACTGATCTCTGCTGTGGAGCTGCGATTTATTGGATCAATGCGGGTGGCATATTGCCGTATTACTTCGGGCTTTGGAAGACAACCAAGATGAACAGCAGCAGCTGCAGGAGCACAGGCCCCGGTTGTAGCTGCATGAGTAGAGGATTGAGGGGGCTGGCCACACAGGAACATCAGGGGCTGATCTTTAGAGGAAAGAGATGATCAGCAGAGAGGAAAAGTTTTCTGGAGGCCATTTCCACCCCATTCAGAAAAGAAGCAGCCTCAGAATCCCAGAGCCGCAATCCTTCAAAGCTCACCACCCTTGCAGGGTGTCACCAACTGCACACAAGTAGCAATCAAAGCAACTACCTTGCTCATGGTTTGTAAGGGTTTTCTGTATAACTTGGCACATCTCAAATTATCTTCATGTGGATGATTGTAAAGTTCCCTGTGCTGCCACGGATTAATAAGCATGGCACTGTTAATAAGTGAGAGAAAGTCAAGGTGGAATAAGATTTAGTATATGCAGCAGTACACATTCCAAGTCAGGAGGTCCTGTTTATTGGCAGATTTGTTTCTGATATGCAGTAGCAAAATTCATTTCACTCTCTTTCCCCTGGCACAGAGCAGCCGAAAAAAAAAGCCAAGCCCCCCTTTCACAGAACCAACTGGATCCTGTCATTTTCTGTCTCACCATTCATCGTTTGAAGACCACCCACCTTGCACTAATCAGAATTGAACAAGATCATAAAGTAGCAAAAATGTACATTCCCAGTGCAGCTACAAATCTTACCTTTTCTCCATGGTGCAATGTATGAGGCTGTAGCTCAGATTCCTGCTCTAAGAGTGATGTTGGCTTTTGCCAATGTTATTGAAAGCCTTCAGTAACCCTGCTATGTCCAGTTCTGCATCAATGCTCTGATCTTTGATGAGACCAGGAATTTTCTTTATCCGTTTATGGGATGTGCTAAGAGTACTAGAATTCTTCATCGACTTTTTACCCCCTCCATAAATCTTCGTCCGCGAAGCCAAGCCAAAGATTTCCACTTGTCTATTTAGAAGGTGGTTGTGATTGTCTTCATGGATCACCACAATCCGCTCGGTAAAAGTCCTTCCATTCTGTTGCTAATGAGCAAGAGTACACGGTGGACATGGTCACCATATGCTGGAGGCAGTCAGTGTTTAAGGTGATGATCCAAGCTTCTCTATCCTTTAGGAAGCTTCTTGGGTGCTATTTTGGTTACATTCATCAAGGCGTGTGGAAAGTATTGTGGAGTCATGACCTGGTTCACTTCATAAAGAAGAAGAGCCTCTGACCAGCTCTTGTAACAAGAGTAACTTGTATTTACATCAGTTAAGATTCTAGTCAATGGATATGGTTAAAATTAGTTAAGTGACTAGGCTTCCTTTTGTTGGAGATAGTGACTGCTCAGTATGTGTGGCTCAGATTTTACTTGTTACTTATCAGCTTAGGCTCAAATCATTTCCTGGCCTTGCTGCTAATGGGCGTGGACTGTTTATATGAGAAATTCTTATTGAAGCAAAACCCAATACAGTTTTCATCAAGCATTTCATTTCTGATCTAAAGAATTGGAAATCAAATTCAAGTTCATTTTGCAGTGATCGAGATTGTTATCCTAGCAGTCCAGCAGAACAACTCATACATTATACAAGAAGTAAGACATGGTACAGAAGTGCAGAGTTATAGAGAGAGATCAGTTGGTATGGAACAAGGAAAACATAATTTTACCATTTTGAGTTTCATTCAGAAGTCTGATTAAGGCAAGAAAGAATCTAGTGGTGCGTGATGTCACACTTGTGAATCATCTTGCCAATGGGGGCGGGGGGGGGGGGGCGGGGGGCAGAGAAGAAAAGAGAAGTTCAGGACAGGATGAGTGTTTTAATATTGTTGTCTGCAAGATAACCAGGTCTTGTATACTTTAGCTTTTGTCGGCCTTATGACAAAGGCAGGAACATCATCTCTGGAGTGCAGGCATTTTGTACAGTTCTGTAATAAGGACCAGAACTGAGTTGTCCCAGTGACATCTCACTGATACTTGGTAAATGAGTTATTGTTGAGCAAGTGCTACTTGGTAACACTATCAACAACAACTTCCATCACTTTACTGAGGTTTGAGAATATGGTCAATGGGAAGTAATTCTTCAGATTAAATTTGGCCAACTTTGAATTTTCAGGGACATATGTCCAACATCATTGGGTAATGGTGAGTACTTGAGCTGTCCTGGGGTAATTTGGCTGAGATACTGCTGCTTTTGGAACAGTCCTTCACCATTGTTGACATGAGGTTGTTACAGTACTTTTGTATCAAATTCAATTATTTGTTGGATATTAAGAAGTGTGATGTTCAATTTCAATGCTTGGTTTACATTGATTTTAATATACTTTGATATCTGGGTTCTGGGTTAGAGCAACACTGTTTTTGCCCCTGCTCAAGTGCAGCAAGAGAGTTTCTAAAATTCATCTGATACATGATGAGAATAACAAATGGCACAGTGATGTTACAGTGTCTGAAGCTGGGGTTTGAATCCAGCGCTGTCTGTAAGGAGATTGTACATTCTCCCCATGTCTGTATGGGTTTCCTCCAGCTGCTCCAGTTTCTTACCGCTGTTCAAAAGGTACCAGTGTGCAGGTCCATTGGGCTGCACAGATTTGTGAGCTGAAAGGGCCTGTTACGGTGCTAAATTACAATATAAATTTTATATATATCTAGACCACTGTTTTGATGCACTTGTATTCAAGATCAGGTTAAGAGTGTAATTTTATCTTACTGTGAACTCAGCACCTCCACTGATTATGGTGTCAGCTAAGAGATTTGCTTGTGCCAGTGAAGCCTTTCATTACATGCAAAGGTTTCCAATTACAGATATAATAATGAGTTTCATTGAACTAATATTATTCAGAGCTAAAAGTAGTAACTAAAAATATATATTGACTTGGCTTCCTTCCCTATAGGATTTGAGCCAAATAAAGAACTTGGATGTATGTGGCAGCTTTAAAAATTCCAAGATTGCTTTATGCAAAATAAACCCTTAATTTATTTGTGAAAGGTTCTTCCCTCAAACTGGTGAATCTCAAATTAAGAGGAGTGGTCTCAAGATATGGAATTGTCATTAAAAAAAAAATAAGATGCCAAGACTTTTTTTTATATATAAAAAAAAGTTGTTAACACTGGACTCCTATCCCAGAGTGCAATGAATGTGTTGTTTGCTGGAAGAACTCGGCAGGTCAAGCAGCATCAGTGGGAGCAAAAGTACGTCGCAAAAACCTGTAGACACCGTGGCTTTCAGGCGGCTGCTTTCAGGTGCGTCGGGGGACTTCTCTGATCCGCAAATTATCCCTCCCGGAGGAGGGTTGGTGAGTGTGCCTTGGAGGCACTTCAGGCTCTTTCAGATGGGTAGCCCGACGGCTGCATAGGGGTAGAATATACGGCCTTACATCAGGATATTCTGGCCACCTGAAAGAACCTATGTTCCCAGCCTTACTGAGCTTGTTTGGATCCGTTGGTCCCATTTTCATTAGCCCCTATCTCTGGAGTTAGACGCCAAGAACTAAGATGTGCAATGGAGATCCTGCCCCTGGAATGCCTTGACAGTCTTTAAAAGGATTTGGGGCTGGGACAGAGCCTTGCTTCCTAAACCTGTCATCTTAGAAAATATATAAAAAATAAACTAACTGTAACCGAATGCAGAAAAAAAATTATTGAAAACACAATAAAACATGAACGTAAAATTGTGTACAAAATAAGGAACTACACTCGCCTTTTTTACAGTTCCTGGCCACAGCCATCTTAAGGTGGAAGAGTCACAATTTAATGTTAATGTTTAGCATAATCCCTTTCTTTAAACCGCTTTCAGTTATGTCCTTCTCTATTTTTGTCAATCCCAGATGATATTCACATAGATCTTGAATAATATTTTATTTTTAATTAAATAAATGTTTTTGTTGGAACTTCCCATTCTGTAACTGAGCTACAAACCGCAAAATTTAAATGGGAAATAATTAATTAATACTGTGCCATTCAACTTAAACAGTTAAATCATCATTGAAGTTTACCCTATGGTGGAAGAGAACAATAGAGATTAAAGTCTCTCTTATAATCAGTGACAAACCTCAGGCTGTTTCTTCCCATGTGTTCAGCTGTTACCAGCTAATCCCAGTCAATGTTAGTTTCCCTCACAGTTTGGAATTATTATACTTTTATTGGTGGGATCATTGGAAACTGCTCCTTTCTTAATTAATGTGCAAAATAAATGTTTATCATACCTATCGGTTAAAAGTAGAAAATATATAAAGCAACGTACATTCTTTGGCTTGGGTTCGCGGACGAAGATTTATGGAGGGGTAATGTCCACATCTGCTGCAGGCTCGTTGGTGGCTGACAAGTCCGATGCGGGACAGGCAGGCACGGTTGCAGCGGCTGCAAGGGAAAATTGGTGGGTTGGGGTTGGGTGTTGGGTTTTTCCTTTTGTCAGTGAGGTGGGCTCTGCGGTCTTCTTCAAAGGAGGTTGCTGCCCGCCGAGCTGTGAGGCGCCAAGATGCACGGTTGGAGGCGAGGTGGTCAATAGGGCAGGCACCAAGAGATTTCTTTAAGCAGTCCTTATACCTCTTCTTTGGTGCACCTCTGCCTCGGTGGCCAGTGGAGAGCTCGCCATAGAAGACGATCTTGGGAAGGCGATGGTCCTCCATTCTGGAGATGTGACCCACCCAGCGCAGCTGGATCTTCAGAAGCATGGATTCGATGCTTGCGGACTCTGCCAGCTCGAGTACTTTGATGTTAGTGATGAAGTCATTCCAATGAATGATGAGGAATGTACATTAATATGATATTAATTAGCTACATGTGTAATGACTGATCATTATCATACATCTGCCAAAGGATTTTGCTAATGCCAACAGGTTTATATATATTTTTTTTGTTTTTCAATATTTTTATTAATATTAAAATTTCACATCCAAAAATAGAGTACATATGGATATATGTTAAAAGTCAATAAAATACATTACACTTAAATCATATAATTTCGTCCAAGGTACCTCACATTTTAATCAACAGATTATATTGTATTGATATTTTATTATAAAAATGAAAATCTAAACCCACTACCAAGGAAGAAACTGTTTGGCCAGAAAGGAAGACAAAATTCTTGTCAGAGTGATAAAATACCTCATTAATCAACAGTTCTACCTTCATAACAAATCAAAGATTATAAAAGTAATTCAAAAAGTTCCCCACAGCATTTGAAAATTTGAATTCAAATCAGAAATTGACCATCTAATCTTCTCTAAATTTAAACATGACATGACGTCACGTAGCCATCGAGCATGATTAGGCGGGGTGACGTTCCTCCATCTGAGCAACACCGCCTGCGCAGCCATAAGAGAAATAAAAGCTAATACATGCATCTCAGATGTCGTTAAAGTTATGTCACTCTCTCCAACTCCATCAAATTAATCTGTTAAGGGATCAGGTTTAAAATTAGCTTTAAAAAGTGTAGA
This sequence comes from Narcine bancroftii, assembly GCF_036971445.1. Taxonomy (NCBI): domain Eukaryota; kingdom Metazoa; phylum Chordata; class Chondrichthyes; order Torpediniformes; family Narcinidae; genus Narcine; species Narcine bancroftii. The sequence continues at coordinate 36,901,097 of NC_091477.1, forward strand.
AAAGGTTTGAAATACTTTGTCCAATATTTCTCAAGACTTTGGCATGTCCAGAACATATGAATTAATGAAGCATCTCCATTTTTGCAATTATCATAACGAGGAGATACATCTGCATAAAAATGAGATTGTTTGACTTTGGACAAGTGAGCCCTATGAACTACTTTAAATTGTAAGAGAAAGTGGCAGACACATAAAGAGGGTGTATTAACCAATTTGAAAATTAAAATCCAAGTTTCTTCAGAAATTAAAAGCTGTAGGTCTTGTTCCCAGAATTTTTTTAAAAATTATCTAAGGGAGCCTCTCTTATTCCCAACAATGTATTATAAATATTAGATATTGAACCATCATAGAAAGGTTGTAAATTAAATATTACATCATTTATATTCTTATCAGTCCTCTTAGGAAATGTATGCAATTGAGATCGTAAAAAATCTCTAATCTATAGATAACAAATAAAATGAGCATTTGGTAGACAGTACTTAATTGAAAATTTGAAGCGAGACTCCCCTCAACAAATAAATGTTTAAAGCATTTAATACCCAATTTATACCATTCTTTAGAAATTGCATCATGGAAAGTTTCTTTTTAAACTCAATCTGGTACACCACCATAAAAACATTTAACTAATTTGGATGAATCAGACTGCAATAGAACTGGGACCAGTGTCCTGTAATGTTTAAATATGCTGGAGACACTCAGTACATCACGCATCATGTAGCATGAGTTTCTCCAGCACTGTTGTTTGCACTCAATCCCAGCATCTGCAGGTTTTCTTGTTCGCCAGTATCCTGCAGAAAAGTTTGTAACTGCTGAAAAGGGGAGGTTTTAACTAATTGGGCAAGGCTTGAAAGTTGTTTGATACAGAGGCCAAAGATGCAAAGAGGATTAGGAGATATCAATGACAGCAAAAGGGTCAATGTAGATGAAATTAACCATGAAGAATTCAGAAATCATGCCAAGAAAATAAATTTGTCTTACAAATTAGACTGTAAAGAATTCTAAATATTCCTGGATACATGATGTTAATGAGAGACAGAGAAAAGCAAAGGGAAGGAGGAGGAGGAGGAGGAGGAGAGATGTGTCACTATGGTGAACCTTGCAGTGGTGAGAGGATTTCTTGGAATGAAGTCTATATGAAATTTAGTATGAAGGTGCAGCCAGAGTGGGTGACAGAGTTGCATTGTAGATGGAGCTGCTGTTTCACAGCTCCAGTGTTATGGGTTCAATTTGATCTCTGCTGTTTTCTCTATAAATTTTGGATTTCCCCTGAATCCATCAGTTTCCTGCTGAAAACCGAAACACACACTGGTTATAAGGTTAATGATGACTCTTACATGGTTGACTGATGTGAGAATTAAAGAAATGATAATGGGCAAGGGAGGGGGAAGAGATTCAGTATAAATTTGGTGGAATGCTTTGCCTCCTTCTGTGTATGGAATTACACCACTAGAGCAGTTGGATTGTCTGACAATTAGTGGGGAAAGATATTAAGGGTGGAAATCGCTGAGATATACAAAAACCAGCAAGCTAATAAGGAGAGCTTCAATGATCAAAGTCAGAGAATCGCAGAGATTTACATTAAGGAAAATGACTTTGTCCCAACTTCATGCCAAACAAGTTGTCTACCCAAGTTAGTCTCATTTGCCTGCATTCAGCCAATATCCCTCTAACACAAAAGATTGACATCCTGATGAATTAAGTTGTCAAGATGCCTTCTAAACATTGCAATTGTACTCATCTTTATTACTTCCTCACCAACATCTCTATGAAAAAAAATCGCCCTCGGATTGTAATTCTTTTCTCTCTCATCTTAAATTTCTGTCCTCTAATTTTAAAGAAGATAATGCATTATTTATGGCAAGCTGGTCTGATTGTGAGAAAATGGTTAACAAGTCATTCAGAATTGTGGGCTTTATAAACAGAAGCGTGGTATATATAACATAACGTAACAATTTACAGCACGGAAACAGGCCATTAGGCCCTTCGAGTCCGCACTGAACCAAACACCCCACTCTAGTCCCACCTCCCTGCACGATGCCCATAACCCTCCATCTTCTTCTCATCCATATACCATATGATAGCAAGAAAATCACAATAAACTTTTATAAAATACCAGTTTATTCTCTGCTCGTATATTAGGTCCAGTTCTGGGCTTCACATTTTGCGATAGATCTGAATGCTTTGGAAATGGAGCAGAAAAAACATCAAAATAATTCCAAAAGAGATTTTACTTAGGCAGATAGGCGGGTGAAGTATCTGGGGTTATTTTCCTTGGAATAGAAGAGATGGTGAGGATATGGAGATAGAGGCTGTTTTCATTGTCAGAGCTTTAAGAACTATGGACATAAAATGAAGACAGTTCACCAAAGCAGCAAAAATAACACAAGGATAAACATTTTTATCCTATGAGTGATTACGGCCTCGAATACATTCTGGGGAAACCAGGTTTAATTGCAATATCAAAAGAATAAATATCTGAAATGAAAATTTTGAAATAGGAAAGAATGGGGGAGTGTGCCTAGCTGGATTGCTTTTATATAGATCCAACACAGGCTTGGCAGGCCAAATTACCTTATTCCATTCTGTGACTTGTCTTTATTTCTGTGAGTCGAGACAAAATCTAATGTCACATGTACTGCCTAGACTTGGGAATAATACCTCAATGAAATATAAGGTATAAATTCAGACTGAGGGTTTTCAACCATGAAATTAACGAAAATGGAGGCGGGAAATTAAAAAAAACTTCAAATGCTAGAAATTTTCAGCAAGGCATCTCTGTGGAAAGAGACTTAGAGTTAACATTTTAGGCTGAAGACCTTTCAAACTGGGAACTTCTTTTCTCTTCTTCCATTCTAATGAATGATCTTCAACCCACTATGTTAATTCTGATTCTCAATCCACAGATGCTGCCTGGCCTGCTAAGTGCTGCTTTTTAATTTAGATTTGTATCATCTGAAGCTTTTGATTTTCAGGTATTAAATGTTTAATTTCAATAAGATGTGACCAAGTTCTGCAGAAGTGAAATGTGAAAGGATCGATTGTTTAATGACTGTTGGCCAAGGAAATTATACTGTTTTATCTTTTGGAAATGTTATTTGTGACTGATTGTCTGTAATAATAGGTGGAGCATACTTGATTAAGTCAATATTGGGATACTTCTCCAGCTCATCATTTGCTTGATTTGCTTGCCTTTACTTCAGGGGAAATACAATTGACAATGATAAACTGTAATAATAACCATAGTCCTTACATAGTTCATCTGCTTGGCTGTGGATTATTTCCTGCACAGCTAGACAAGGGAAGGAGCAATGTGAGGAGGGAGAACACTAAAATGCAGTAGAAATATTTATTGATCAGCGAACACTAATAAATCTGATTGTCTCATTCTCATTAATTTGCCATTTATGTGAGATTACTATGTGTATGTTGGAAGCTGTATTACTGATATTATAATTTTAAGAAGAATTTAATTTACTGTAAAATGCTTTCGGACATTTAAGGTAATGAAGGATAATATATTAGATTCCACTTCAATGTCAATATATCCTTAGTGTTTAGAAAATTTCCAATATTTCATGTATGGTTTGACCTAGATGTTGTATATCTGTAAAATAACTTGTATTTTTCTTTTCTAATCTTTGTCTCAGTCATTTCTCACTCTTTTCAATTAGTTTAATTTGCCTTTATCCTGCAAAACCTGAGATACAATCTCTGACTATACATTCTTTTTGTTTATTTGTTTGAGGACAATCATTGCTACCTTTTTTTCCTGATCTTTTATCCCCACTTATCAATCTAAATTCATTACGATCACATTCTGTCCTTTATTGCGACCCTAATGCCAGCACATTTCAGGTGACCTTGTTACTACAGTTACAGGTCCTTCCTGCCAGTGTCGCAGAAAAGAAAACCCCCCTTTCTAAAACAACCACTTTTTAAAATCTTCTTTACCTTTTTCCCACCTCTGTCCATTACAGATGGGTTTTATAATAATCTGCGGTTTATAACCCAGAAATCTTTCTGGCACTCTCCAAACTTTCTCTTTCAACAAAATGGATCAAGTATCTCCAATATATTTTAAAGTTGCTTCTATTTCCCTCACCTTGGTAATGGATAACCAGCAGACCATGCCTTATTCATGATTATGATTATAAAAGATGCTCCTTCTCTCACTATTTATTGTATTTCTTGTAATCACAACATCATGCTTCTCCACCTTCACTAACCTCTGCCCCATGATTAGCATTCTGCCTGCTCATTCTAAGCATATGTTCCTTATCTTCAGAGACAGTAACTGCATTGTACCTTTTGAATAGCATAATTTTCTGCAGTGCCTTATCATCTGACACACCTGGTTTCTGTGCTAATTGGCCCGAAATGCCTCACAATGATCCTGCTCATACCCGTAAACTCTCCCTTGCGTGACAGGCTCTCCCCAAATATCAAAAACCTTTTGATATTTTAATTATTTATTTTCCCCAAAACTCTTTCTGCTCAGAAACATTTAGAAGCAACAGAAAGGCCTGTGACAGCATGATCTGTCAGAAAGCTGCTAAGGTGCTCTGTGTGTGGGGCTTTGTTTCCTGTCATCTGCAATCTAGTCAACTCGCAGAATAGACATGGTAGCAATGACAGCAGTGTTCTACAAGAAGTTCTGGATAACTTTGAATGATGTTAATGTTTTGTCCAGGGGTTTCTTTCATGTTGTTGCCAGTGCTATCAATCAGACTAGACACAATTGATAACAGAATATCCTTCATTGAACGTTTTTATTTGCAAGCTAAACAACAATGGGCTAGATTGCCCTGATTCTGATCCACTACTTGTGATTGCTGCTAGTTCTAACCCTGTGGCTGCATTAAATTGCTTTCACCCAGGTGGTTCCCGATGCACTCCCACCATGCCATGGCGGCCTTTCCTTGAAGTGAAGGAGGCGGCAGGTAATAAGAACTGGGACCTTGCCCACAAACTTCATTCCTGACTTTGGGACATTTCATGCTGTCAAAGACCTCACTGTTCCTAATGTTTCCGATCATCAAAGCAGTGTAAAAATATTTTTTTTTAAGTTGTATAGATTTTAAAACACATGAAACTGCTGTCAAGAAATCAAAAACACAAATATACATTGAAGTAAATAATCTGGAAGTTAGCATTTAGGTGGAGACTGTCTCCATTCGGAAGAGTTGGACCAGGATACTTGCGGAAACAATGTTAAGTCTGGGGGAGAGTCAACAGAGTGCACATCAGTATCTGCACAGTGGTCACAGTTCTTGCTTCCATGAAGAGAGTTGCTTGTCCTCACCGTACACTCTTCCCAAGGCGCATCTTTCCAGCACGTGAATCAGTGGCGAGCAATTAATCATTCTCCTTGTTGGAAATGCAGCTGCTAATCCTGGTGTGAGCCTTGTTTTCTGGAGTTCCTGTGACCAGTGGTCTTTTCAAGTATGCCTCACAGCTTGAGTGGCTCTTGGATCTTGTCACCATATAACACAGTAAATACTTGAAGCACACAATCCGGGACTCAATCAGTTCAGTCAACTTCTGTGATTTTGAGCTGGTATTGGATTAGGACAGTAAATTTTCAATTTATTTTGTGATCATTGACAATAATTTTTGGAAATTGCTAAATATTACAATTGAAAGCCGCTGGAAATGAAAATAATTAACACAAGATAATTACGTTAACATCAAGATTTCTGAAACAATGCATTTTTAAGAATTTCCCTGCAATCTCTCATGATTGAAATAATGTTCCTACAATGTGGGTGTCATGGGTTAGTTCAACGTTATAACAGCACCAACAACCTGAATTTGAATCTGTTGCTATCTGGAAGTAGTTTGTTCGTTCTTCCCAGATGTGTGGGTTAACTCCAGATATTCCGATTCCCTCCTGCGTTCCAAAGACATAAGGGATTGTAGATTAATTTGTCACATGGGTGTACTTGGATGGCACGGGCTTGTGTCCAGAAGGTCCTGTTACTGAGCTATACCTCTAAATTTAAAAAAAAATATTTCCAGCCACTTCAGGTAATTACTGGTAAATGCTGGATTTGGAAGTATCATTTACATTTGTGAAACTGGGAGCTGAAAATATTTAGGTTTATATAAAACTAAATTACCCTTGATTTCTAATAGGCAGGTATGCTCCTTTGATGTGGCTGTAAATGTACAGTTTACATTTACTGATAAGTAGAAATTCTGCCTTGGCACAGGAAAAAGAATCTCAAGGTTGTATATAATGTCATGTATGTACTCTGACAATATATTTGAACTTGAACTTGAATCTCAATAATGATGATAAATACTGTCAAATCAAAACCAACGTGGATCTTTATATCAGATATGCTACTCTGCATATCGACAGCCCGAATTGATTACATTTATTTTTCCCTCATAAGATAACAAAAAGGATAATATTTTTTGATTTCTTTTGTCTTCACCCAGTGCAGTGAGTTTATACTGTTTGAAGTATGTGATATTGTATTTTCAGTTTCATTCCCTTTTTACATTGTACTATATTTATTATAAAAACCAATTAAAAAAAAAACAAAACAAAAAAAGAAAAGAAAAAGAAAAAACATAATTTTTTTTCCAGGTTATGGCCATTGTCAGGGGAGAGAATGAAGCTGCTACATTTGTAACATTTGAACTAATGAAGGTATTATACAGTGACTGTTCCTAATTGAGATTTGTTTTGTTTCAACAGTGCCCTATCAGCAGAATTCGTACAGTCATGGAGGTGAGCCTGCAGGCATTCGCTGCTACAGGTGTGGTGGAGCATGCCAAGGAGAAGTGGTGCGAGTACATAATAACCACTTCCATGTTAAATGCTTCACCTGCCAATGTAAGTGCTCTTTGTTTTCTAAATTGCACAAAGCAAGTCTTTTGCTTTTTAAAATATTTTTATTGAGTTTAATAAAAAACCTATACACATAATAACATAAACCATACCATATACATAACGTAGAAAAATTGTAAATCACAAACCTAACCATAATTCTTTTCCTAACTTAATCTTATCCAAAACATTAAATCTCGGATTAGATTGAATTTAAGGTCAGGGCCATTATCATAATCTTTGGCAGCCGCTGTGGAGCTGTAACGGCAGCGCTCCTGCTGGTTAAGGGAGCGAGGGAGCAGAGATGCAGTGTTCGTGTGGGGACCAGCTGCCCAGTCAACTGCTGTCAGCTCCGAAAGGGCTTTGAACAACCTGTTGAGAGAGCTTATTGGGGTTTTTATTTGAAATAACATGACCGTGGGCCTGCACCCAAAATAGCAGTGCCTTTTGATTGGCAGCAGCCACGATGGGCTATAGACTTCAGGGAAGTGGAGGACTGGAGCAGGGCACTAGAGGATGGGAAAACCACACCTCCCCCCCTCCAATCTGAGAGGGAAAAGTGGATGAGATGGCCTGCGGGGACAGTGATCAGAGTGGTGGACCAGTGAGGGGATTCTGCGGATGAGGGACCAGTGCATGCGGCGGGCTGCTGGTGACTCGAGGCAAGGAACCCTCGGAAGCTGTGGGCTGCTGGAGACTGCTGTCAGGAAACTTCTGCCAGGCAGTGAACTGGTTGGAGGGGTATCAGATATCGGAACTGGGATGCAAGGAATTGCTGAGGGTGCTGAAGGGTTCCTGACCATGTTGGAGGTTCAGATCTGAAGTTTGGGTTCCCAATGCTTTGGACTGGACTCTGGCTGCGGGGGCGGCAGAAGTGCTGGTGGCGAATCTATGGACACGCAGTGACTCTGGGGGGGACTCTCTTTTGCGTCTCTCTCTCTGACTGTAAGTCTGACTGTAAAAGGTGTTTTGGCAATTCCTGCTGGTGGCGAATCTGTCTGCCTTGCAACAGGCAAAAAGAAATTTTATGTAATATAGCACTGTTTCATTACACCATGATAATAAATTGAATCTTGAATTAACAGTTAACACATTCTTAATAATATATCTAAAGATAATACTGGAGAAAGAAAAAGAAAAGATAACCCCCCCCACCCCCCACCCAGAAGGGGGAGTAAAAAAATATATAAACCTGAGAAAAAAATATATATTTTTTAAACTCTCTTAAAACAAACAATTTTGTTCCAGATATTTTTATCTTCCTGAAGTGTTCCCTTTGGGTTAAAACATATAACATCTGGTCTAGATGTCCAATTGATCAGAAACTTATGGCCCTTTGTACAAAATCCCATTGTTATTCCAATGGAAATTCTGCAGAATGACTGCAAATTAACCCAGAACACAGATATGGTAAGCACCAATTTGTCATGAGATGCTCTGATAGCCTTTATCCAGTTAAAAAGGAGGAGAAAATGGGATACTTGGGCAGTTCATTTGTGTCTTGGCCTGAAACAGAATCCAATCCCACAGTTTATTTTGGAGGCAATTTACTGAAAGGGAATTGAAAAGAAGTCTCCCTTAAATCTTGCATATGACTCCCTTCAAATGGCTGGCCCTCCAGTTGTAGCAGGAATACCCAATACAAGATGCAGGATGTCTCCTGGACTCGGTAGATTTACCAGCCAAATTTTCCCAGCAAACTAAGTTAGCAGCAAAAATGTTGAGAAAGAGATCGTATATAAAATGGTCATTGAGATCAGTATGTGGATGAACCAGCTAAGAAGTGGCTGTTTCTGCTCTATTCTCAAATTGGAAAAGACTGACAAATTTTTTAATTTAAATTTTGTTAAAATTAAAATTTCGGTCCATGAGTCAGTGCCACTCAATTTATACCCAATTAACCTACATCCCCAGTAAGTTTCAAATGGCGGGAGGAACCGGAGTATCCAGGGAAAACCCATGCAGACATGGGGAGATGTATACGCTCCTTACAGTACGGATTTGAACCCCAGTCCCCTTGCTGGAGCTGTAAAGGTATTGCACTAACCGCTACACTAATCGTGGCACCCTAATCATATGATTGACTTCTGTAGATTCACAAGTGAAGTGTTGCTTCAACTGGAAGGACTGTTTGGGGCTTTGAATGGTGGTGAGGAAGGAGATGTTGGCACAAGTGTTACATTCCTTGCAGTTACTGGGATAGGTTCTGAGGGAGCAATTTATGGGAAGGGGATGAATGAATGAAAGAGTCCCAGAGGGAGCAGAACTTGTGGAGAGAGGAAGGGACATAATCCCACCAACAGACACATCTTCCCCTCTCCATTTTCCTTAGGGACCTCTCCCATTGTGGCCTCTTCTACACTGGAGCATCTTGATGCAGACTGGGAGATGGTTTCTTTGAGCACCTTCACCCCGTCCACTGCAATAGCAAGAACCTGCCAACGGCTAACCATTTCAATTCCACTCACCATTTCTATACCCACATATCTGTTCATGGCCTCATGCACTGCCAAATTGACACCACCCGCAAATTGGAGAACGAACACCTAATATTCCATCTGGGGACTGTCCAATCAGATGACATTAACCTTGACTTCTCCAATTTCCATTAACCCCTCCCCTGAGTCTCTCTCTTTCCCTATTCTCTGTCTCCACCACCCACACCCTTCTCCTATCAGAGAGCAGCCTCTCCCTCTATCACCTCATCTTTTTTCATGTTAGCCTTTACTCCTGTTCCTCCCTCCTTTCCTCCATACTGTCCTTCACCACCAACCACCCCCCCCCCCCACCACATATTCATCCTGTTTTTTTCTCATACATGATGAAGGTCTGAAACATCGGTTACCCTTTTCTTCCTATGGATGCTGCATGACCTGCTGAGATTTTCCAGCACTTCTAAGGGAATGTGGGGTTACGATAGGGTGAGATTAAAGATCAGCCATGATCTTGTTAATTCAAGTTAAGTCAAGTTTATTGTCACCTGATTGCACAAGTACAACTCAACGAAACAGTCGAGATATGAAAATGATAGAAATTATTTCTCCTGCTTCTATTTCTTTTGTTACATTTATTTATCACAAAATATCTAGTATGGTGAGAAGGTTCTTCTCTGAGCAGACTAGCAAATTATCCCTACACTCATACAACACAAATATAAAGAATGGGATTTGCGATTTAAAAAAAAAGGAATTAGTACCAAGCAAGGACGTGATAATATTGTTTTGTTCCTGTGAGTCTGACTTTTGCAGATTCCCCTTCCTGACACTCAAGGCACAGGCAATGGATTTTATTTGTACCAGCTGATGATGTGAAAACATCTGGCAGCAGCATGACAAATATTGCCAGTTGCTGCCCACTTGGAAAATGCATTGACCAATTTTCACATTTGTCAGGAAATTGTAGATCCAACCAGCTTTTGTGTTTGTTGCTGAACAAAATTCATGCAATAGGAACCAATAAGACCAGCACATCAGTAATCCCACTGTTAAATCCAACACATTTTGACCAATTACAGCAGATTGTAAGATCTCTTGTACTTTATTATGTGTAAATAACTAATGTAAAAATGACTTTGAAATTACATTGCGTGAACATTTTTTGAACATTTAACATGATCTCATGAGTTTCCGCTCTGCTATTTTAATAGATATGTTAATCCACTTATGTTAAACAGATTAATGGCATTGCTGTAGGGAGAATTTCAAATAAACGTAGAGTGTTTTTATGTTGTTATCCCACAGCGTAATTTCAAGGCCAATGCCTTCCTTCTTTGATAAGAGGCTTGTGTCAGCTAATCTTTCATTCTAAAAGGGCTCTTCATTTCACTGCCCTCCACATCCGCCCCCTACCCCAAATCCTTTGACAACTATGGAAGCTATCAAATTAAAATCTATCCAGAAAAGGAAGAGGAAATAAGATCTGGAGAGTGAGAGATAATTCTCCTGTAATGCTCTAGGCTTCAATAAATTGTCCTTACCAAAGGACACAAAGAGGAAATTGATACTTTTATATGAATAAAGATAATTAAGTTGCTGGTAGCTAGCACTTCAACCAATTTGAAATCCCTGCATGAGACATAAATAAACATTTAGAAGTGTGTCTGTCTTGAGCGAATTTGAAAAGCCAAATTTTATTTTAGTCTGGATTCTAACCTTGTTTATGCATTATAAATGATGTCTTGTTAGTGTGAAATTATTGCTAAAGTAGATCAAGTGTTCGCTTTCGTGTCACTTTTTTAATTAGGGTACATATTTCAGAACATTTGTTACATTTTTTTATGTCACCAATTTAACATGTTTAGAAGCACATTATAGATAAAGAGGTCTCATTCTATTCTAAAATAACTGGCAGGGCAGTGAGAGGGGAGAGATTTAAGAGAGACCTAAGGAACAACTTTTTCACTCTGATGGTGGTCTTTATCTGGAATGAGCTGCCTGAGGAAATTTTAGAAGTGGGCACAATTTCAACTTGCAAAATAAATTGGGTAGATATATAAATAGGAAGGGGTTTTTGAAGGATATGGACCAAATATCGAGAAATGGGACTAGCTCAGAATGCCAACTCAGTTGGCAAGGATAAATTAGGTTTGTTATGTGCTGAATAACTCTGTGATTACACCATATGTTCATTGATTGTTGAATGGAAGTTCAGATAATTTACAGATCCATACTACTGAGGTGCCCTCTTCAAGGAAACAGAGAACCAAGTTAATAAGGCAAGCACCTGCTATGCCCAGGCATATTGTTACCAGATCAACAAACATATCCACTTTGGATATGTTTGGAAATTATGCTTGTGTCAAGGATGCAACTCCAAATGCAAAAAAGTCTTTTGACTATGGAATGTGACCTAGGAAAATGATGTCACACTACCTCTGGTTTTGAAATCTGACAATGCTGTGTTTTGATAGCATTCTCCTGTGGCAGGTCAGGATCGTTCTCAATCATGTTCCCTTATTTCCACCTCTGCAATCTTCAAATGGCATTGAAAGCTTCACCCACCCATTGATCTCACTTCCTTCACCATCTTGATCTGGGAACCTCAAGCCTGTCCCTCCATTAAATCGCTCTGGTCCCATTCCCTTATAACTTCTGGTTAACAAAGAAGACATCTCTCTCAGATTTAGAATGAACAGTCCTTCTTTGGCTTGGCTTCGCGGACGAAGACTTATGGAGGGGGTAAAAAGTCCACGTCAGCTGCAGGCTCGTTTGTGGCTGACAAGTCCGATGTGGGACAGGCAGACACGGTTGCAGCGGTTGCAGGGGAAAATTGGTTGGTTGGGGTTGGGTGTTGGGTAATGAACAGTAGTGCAGCAACAAATGGCCTTTTGCAAATGTGGATTCTTCTAGATGTGTTTAAGAAATTTTTAAAAAATTATGAGCCGTTCAGCATAGAAATGTAGATGTACATTGTTTGAGTATAATAATTTAAATAATATAATAATATAAATTTATACAGAGCCTTTCAAATAGTAAAATGTGCTAAGACAGTTTGCATTATCATTATCGAATGAAATTCGGGATTGACTCATGTGCAGAGATAGAAGAGCAGATTAACCAAAAACTTGGTCAAATAACACTGGACAACAATTTTTTTCAAAAGGTTTGCTTCCGAGCAAAAAATTGGAAATTATGATAGACATCTCAAGCTGAACACAAAGACCATTTCAGATTTCCTGTAACATGTAGAAAGTTAGAGAAACATTCAATTAACTTTTATTGAATTTAACAAGTTTAATTCAATAATCACCCCAAAACTGGCACCCAGCCATGCATCCCTGAGAGGAGGGGAGCGGGAATGGTGAACTCCCCCATGAACATAGGGGACAGGGGGTAGAACTAGTATGGGCAACCGCAGCAACAATGAACTAAGGATGCCTAATTTCAACCTTTATTAAAGGACAGTTCACAATAACTTAAAAATGTCTATTAAGTCGGTGAATTTGATGGTCAATGAATTTTCCATCAATGAATTTGATAGTCGTTGATTTTCTTGGGGTGAATTTGAAAGTCACAAGATTACTTATAATGTGTAATTCAGTGTAATACTATGTAAATAGTTTGTTATACTCTTGTTTAAGCAATAATGACAAGCTGGTATGTCCTAAGTCTGAACTGCTGTAGATTTCCCACTGTCTTTCATATATTGAGCACATATGTGCTTTATTCCCTCTAAAATTTCACTGCCCTGTGACATCACTGCTGGAGGTAGGACCTTCCTTATATCCAAGAGATCCAGATGAACCAGATAAATCATGGTTCAGTGTGAATGGCTTACTGGATTCTGCATGCCGGTAAATTTACCCTCTTCCTAGGAGGGTTGGCGGTGTAAAAGGGGCTGCAGACTGCACCAAGATCAGCAGGGAAGAAGTCCAAGTGCGGATGCAGAAAATGAATTTTCAAAAGCCTGTTGTACTTCATGGTCATATGCTTGAATGTGACAGGAAATCACAAAATAGATTATATCTTAAAAAAAGTTACATGATAGGGAAATTTGAATGACTTTCATGATCAGTAGCCCAAAATCCATTACCCAAAAGTGTTCCAGAAGCAGAATCTTCATTGTCCAATGTAATTAAGGTAAAAAGCTGCTGATAGTAAAAATGTGAATCAAAGGAGACATTGCTAGAAGCACTCAGTCGCATTATTGGGAAGAGGAATAGAAATGGTGTGATCTTTTGACCATGATTCCTGTATATTTATGCTTTGTTTGAGCTTGATCAAATAGATGGGTTTTATGCTACCTTAAAAGAGGAAAGGTGGAGGGAAGAGAAAAGGCTTAGAAAGGGCTGGTCACCATTTGTGGGAGCAACTAAAATTTGGGATGTTCAAAAGGCTACAGGAGGAAGGCTGTACTTTTTCCAAAAGCTTATTTTTGTTCTTCTTTACTTTAATAATCGACCACAATTGTTATGATTTAGGAATATTATGTGTACTTTTTAAAATATCTAACATTTTCTGGAAAAAAAAGGATATCTTGAAAACAGAAAAAACAATATATGCATTACATCTATATTCTTTTTGGAGAGAAAATTATGAAAATATTTCATGTTTTTTTTATTGAGAGCAAAGGCAAAAACCCATAAAAAGAAGAACATGTCTTTCTGCTCAAATGGTTACTGATTTAAAATTAAAAACATAAATTATAATATTCTGACATGATGCAAAATCTTTATCGACATTGTCTAATTGCATCAGATAAATTGTTGCCATATTGTTGTTCACTGTTCTGCTCTCTGATGGCCATATTTGGCACCATTGATGTAGTTTACAAAACGAGAGTGGAATGATTTTTAAATTGTCCTCTTGGCAATAGTATGCCATGTTTGTGTTATTGGAGAGAGCTGGGGTAGGAGAAAAGGGGGAGCTACTAGAATCCCAGATTTTTCTGTTACCAAACATTGCATTGAAATTTGTATCTTCATAAAGCTACATGCATATTATGTTGGAGACCAAATCTAGCCTCGCTGTGTAAAAAAAAATAGGAAACCAGATAACTACAGTCATTTGAACAACAGATAAGGAAGAAGGAAAAGTAAATATTTGAGTATGCCTTTCACAGAAAATATTTGACATTTTTTTCTACTTCAGGCTTCAGGTAGTCACTCTCATTCTTCCCCCCACACACACACAACATTTGATTGATTCATTGTGATTCTTGAAGTCAGTGGTATCAGATAAGATCAATGATGAGCAGAATATATTGATACTGCCTGTTTTGCTCACCTGAGCAAGTTTAATTTCCCACTGTAATTATTTACTGCGTTTTGCTGAAATATAAAATATGAAAATGTGAACTTTAAATTTTAAATGTAGACATACAGCATGATAACAAGTCATTCCAGCCCATGAGCTCGTGCCAATTAACCTAATCCCAGTACGTGTTGGAGGATGTGAGGAGGCTGGAGCCACCGGTGAAAACCCACACAGACAGAGGGATAATGTACAAACTCGTTACAGATAGGGCTGGATTTGAACCCCTGTCCTGATCACTGGCTGTAACAGTGTTGCACTAATTGCTATGCTAACCATGCCGCCATAATCTGTACAAGAACTGAGAGTATGGGGATGTTTCACATTATGATTTCATGAAATGACTATTTGGGATTTTTGGCTGGTTTGAACTCCATAATTTGACAATAAAATTCATTTCTGTTTGCTAGACAGAGGAATGGAAGTGGCAGAGTTTCTGAATGTAATCTAAGAATCATTCATGGATTTACAATGATGTCTAAGAAATGAAAACTTCCCGGTGTTCCATTTCCAAAAAGGTGTATTGTTACTACTCAATTTAACCTCAGTGAGAAGAGAAGATGTAGAAATGTTAATTCGAGATAGAATTTAAGATTGTGTAGACAAATGGGGATAGATTTAAGATTTGATGTAAGTCTGCAGACACTGTGATTGAAGTAGACACAATGCTGGAGAAGCTCGCAGGTTAAACAGCATACTTTATATAGTAAAAATAAAGATACATACTTTTCGGGCCTAAGCCCTTCATCAAGGTAAAGGCAAGACGTAGGTAGGCGCCTAAATAAAATGGTGAGGGAGAGAGATGGGGGAAGAGTATAGGCCCACAGGCAAGAAGTAATAGCTGAATACGGGAGGCAGGGCACAACAGCGAATAGGAGGATGACTCTATGAATGGAGGGGGAAGGGAGTGGAGAGCTGGAGAAAAGGAAACAGAGGGATAGGGAAGAAAGTGAGAACGGAGAGTGGTCTAGCAGAAACTGGAGAAGTTGATATTAATGCCATCTGGTTGGAGAGTGCCCAGATGGAATATTAGGCATTGTTGCTCCAATTTACGGGTGACCTTGGTTTGGCAGTGCATGAGGCAATGTACAGACATGTCGCCATGGTAGTAGGGCACAGAATTGAAATAGTTGGCCACTGAGAGATCCTATTCATTGATGCAGACAGGGCGAAGGTGCTCAGCGAAATCCCAGTCTTCGTTCAATCTGTCCGATGTAGAGAAGGCCACAATAAGAGCACTGTATGCAGTAAATGACTCTCGCTGATTCGCAAGTGAAATGTTGGAAGAAATATATATGGTTATATGGTTAAATAGACACAGAAACAAACATGACAGAAGAAGAGTTTGGCATCATGGTGAGCACAAGACTCATTGAGGTGTGGGTGAAGGGGGATAAAGATGAGGCCTCTGCTGAGGGCAATGTTTCTTCTCTGAGAGATGAAGGTCAGAGAGGATGATAAAGAACAAGCAGGGGTCAGAGTGGGTGTCAGTCTGGTGGAGGGTTTTAGGGGTGGAGGGTTGGGGAATTCAAGGGGTGTGTAGAGTTGGGGATGTCAGAGGGGTTGATGGAGGGTGGGAAAATCAGAGGGTGGGGAAATCAGAGGGTGGGGAAATCAGAGGGTGGGGAAATCAGAGGGTGGGGAAATCAGAGGGTGGGGAAATCAGAGGGTGGGGAAATCAGAGGGTGGGGAAATCAGAGGGTGGGGAAATCAGAGGGTGGGGAAATCAGAGGGTGGGGAAATCAGAGGGTGGGGAAATCAGAGGGTGGTTTGGAGCATTGGGATCAAAAGGGGTTGCAGATAGGGGAGGACAGAGGGGGAGGTGGAGGGTGGGGTGAATCGGATGTTCACTGGAGAGTCAGGGGAGATGATGGGGTCTGAATGTTGGGGAGGTGGGGAGAAAGGGTGAACTCAAAAGAGATGGGAGCTGAGTAGGGAGTTGAGCTGGGAGAAGGGCCGTGGGATCCTAAGCATCAGCCTTGAGGAGGCTGAGGTTTGTGTGGGAACTGGTGAGGGAGTTGGAGTGGACGCCAGAACATAGGTTTGGGAGCAAGGTAGGTATCTGCATAATCAGAGACGTTGGGAGCTTAGATCTGTGGGGTCCAGGCGGGAAATCCACTTTGAAGGTGTCGGGAGCTCAGACCTATGGGTGGCCAGGGTGAGAGTTTGTGGATTTGAGAGAGACAGCACAGACTTCTTAAAAGCAAATCTTGACAAAAGAACTTTGGAGATTTTTTTTATAAAGGAAAGAAGGGGGTTAATAGGAAAATGTGATTGGTGTGGTACATATGAAATTACAGAAACTGCTCGAGCGCCACATGAAAGTCTTATCAAGATTGAAGGGCTTGAATAAACAAGGCTTCAGTGACATGGATAGAAAATTGCCTTAGTTATAGGAAACAGAGCAGCAGTGAATGCTTGCTCACTGAACTGGAAAGAAAGGTATGGTGGACTTCCAGAAAGCTTTTCCGATTATACATTAATAGCTTGAATTTGAGTGTACAGGGTAGAATTTCCAACTTTACAGGAGGAATGAAATTTGAGAACATATTGAACTGTGAGTGGGTTAGAAATAAATTTCAAGGAGATGCAAACAGATTGATAGAATAAGTGGATATTAAGAAATATGAACCATTAAATTTTTATCATAGGAATGAAAAGAACCAATTTCTGGAGGGTACAATTCTACAAAGGGACAAGAACACAGAGAGCTATGGGTTAACGTCACTCTTTGTTGAAAGTGTCAGGTGAAAAAAATCACTGGAAAAGGATGAGTTTCCTCCCAAGTTCTACAGACAATTTAAAGATTTATTGATTATAATGGATGTATTAGACCAGACGGTGGAGACCCAGACCCTCCTGGAATCTTTCTCAACTGTATAATTACAGTGTTACCAAATAAAAGTAGAGATCCATTAAAAACTTCATATAGACCTATATCATTCCTCAATGGTGATTATAAAATACTGGCAAAGGCATTAGCTAATAGATTTGCACAATATCCTCCAAAATGAATACATACTGATCTGGTGGGATTTGTCAAAGGAACACATTCTTCAAGTAGTCTAAGTAGACATATGGCAAAATCAAAGTTGAATCCAAGTATAATATCCCCTAGATACAGCATTAGATCAATTAGAATGGTCTTTCTTATTTCAAACATAGGAAAAATTTGATATAGGCAGAAAATTTATAAACTGAATAGGAAATCTTTATTATAAACCACAAGCCAAAATTATAACTAATAATCAGATATCAGTGGTTTCTCCTGTGAGTAGATCAAGTAGACAGGGGTGTCCTCTGTCTCCAGTGCTATTTTTATCCTAGCTATTGAACCACTTGGTGGAGATTATAAGGAGAGATCTGGATAGTAAGGGCTTCAAAAGCAGTAAGAACATAAGATTAGCTTATTGGCTGATGATGTGCCATTATATGTGTCTGACCCAGCTGAATCCTTGATAAAATTACAGACAGCATTAGAAAAATATGGAAGAATATCAGGTTATAAAATAAATATGGACAAGAGTGAGATAATGCCATTGAATAATTTTGATTATGAAAGATATCAAAAAGATAGTAGATTTAAATGGAAGATAGAGGGAATCAATTATTTAGGAATAATGGCAGATAATAATTACAGAACTTGTATAAATTTAATTTTAAATAAAATAGAGAAAGATTTACAGAAATGGAAAGACCTGCCTAGTGAGAAGAAAAAATTGTATTAAAATGAAGGTGATGCCAAGATTACAGTATTTTTTTCAATTGCTGCCTATTGTATTACCCAAAAATGTCTTTAAATTATTGAATAGTTACATAAGGAAATTTCTATTGAATAACCAAGGGCCAAGAATTTCATTAGAGAAGTTAACATAGCATTATAAACTGAGAGGATTAGACTTCCGGACTTTAAGAAATACTATTTATCAGCACGAGCACGATATTCATCATTCCTTGGACTGATTGGTGTTTGGATAGTATGATATCAATCATAAATGCAAGATTCAGCTTAGTGCAATATAATTTCCTACACCAATTATATCTCACACCACAGAAGTTGCATAAATCAAAATCTGAAATATCAGCGATGTGTTTTAGGTGTGGGACAGAACTAGGAATGTTTTTACATGCTACATGGTCGTGTGTGAAGGTGAGACCTTTCTGGCAGGATGTTCCTGCAATATTTACAAGGGTGGCCTTCACGGATTAACCAGAGCATTACCTTTGGGCAGCTTTATTGAAATAAGCAATAAGTTAACTAAATTCCAAATTTTATTTGTTAAAATAGCCTTGGCAGTGGCTAAGAATTGTATTGCCATTACTTAGAAATTTGACTCCCCTCTACAGATATCATGATGGACTGCTGAGATGAATAGTTGCATATCTATGGAAAAAAATTACATACAACTAAAAGGAGAAATATGAAATATTTATTAAAATATGGCAGCCATATTTGGATCATATTGGGGCCCAATTGTAATTATAAATGCAATAATAAAAAGGATAATAAATGCTGCTACAGTATAAATGCAAGTGACTTTGTTAAGAGCCCTAAGGACTCTCAAACCAGCAGCAATAGAACTTCCCCAAGACGATGGCTACTTCAACAAAACTGGTTTTATTTTCTTAATACAGAATAATAAGATCAATATTTATCTTATTACTATTAAGTTACTTAACCCCCTCTGAATTCTATGTGTGTGTGTTGAGGATAGTTCTTTTTTCACTATCCAATCATTTTCTGTTCCCTTTTCCAAGTTTACTGGTATCAGGCAGTTTTCAGTACTGTGCACAGAATTAAACAGTCATTACATTCAGGAGGCTCTGGTGCCTTAACTTAAATTGTTACCAGACAGGAAGGTCTTTGGTGGGTGCAGAGTGAGGTTTGTGGTTTGATGAACACACAAACTGATTTCCTTCAATCATCAACCGAAGTGTCTTTCCAAAGAAATAAGCCATCTTCCAGGTTACCACAGACTTCTTCTTTTCCCCTATATCAGGAGAAACACAACAACCAGTCACTGCAGAGATTTTGAATAGGCTGAACTCAGAACTCAAAACCTTTCTTGAAAAGGGGCCTTTTTCAAAATTTTCACTCTGCCACCTTGCACTGACTGAGGCAGCTTTTTATCTCCCCCACTTGCTTTTTTATCTCCCCGCTCGCCTTTTTATCTCCCCCGCTCGCCTTTTTATCTCCCCCGCTCGCCTTTTTATCTCCCCCGCTCGCCTTTTTATCTCCCCCGCTCGCCTTTTTATCTCCCCCGCTCGCCTTTTTATCTCCCCCGCTCGCCTTTTTATCTCCCCCGCTCGCCTTTTTATCTCCCCCGCTCGCCTTTTTATCTCCCCCGCTCGCCTTTTTATCTCCCCCGCTCGCCTTTTTATCTCCCCCGCTCGCCTTTTTATCTCCCCCGCTCGCCTTTTTATCTCCCCCGCTCGCCTTTTTATCTCCCCCGCTCGCCTTTTTCTTTCTGCTTCAATTCCTGTTTCTGTAATGTGATGTTCACTTGTGAAAAGTGATCTCATTCCCCCTTTTAAATGTATTTTATTTACTTATTCCAATACAACTTCCCCATAAATGTGAGCCCTGATGGTGTGTGGATTTATACTGTGAAAGGAAGGGGGGGGGGGGTGGTTGGTTTGTTTGTTTGTATTTTTCACAAAAGTTTTTTACATATATTTGAGAGTTTTTCTATGTATATTCATGGGGAAAAAAAACAAAAATAAGATTTTTTTTTAAATTATCAGGAAAGATTGAGGAAGTATTTAAAAACCCTCAGATCAAATGGCAAACTGTTCCAAATCATTGGTTTGTCCACAATTGCAGTACCATGCCCTATTATTGATACTGCACTTTTGGGAATGCTATGAAGGCATAAGAGAGAGTAAAGATATTTATAAATTTGGTTCCAGGAATGTAATATTATGTGGATAAAATGAAGATTCTGGGTGGATCCTTTAAACAGAAGGTTAACAGATCTGACAGGTGTTTAAACTCATGATGGGTGTGGACTGAGTGATTAATGAAAACCTCTGCCCATTGAAAAGTGTGGAAGAACTTATAATAAAGGTGATAGGCAAAAGAAACAGAAAGTGATGCAAGAATTTTTTTTTTTAAATTGTGTAGCAGAATGGACTTGCACATGTTCACATGCACAAAGAATGAGCTGCCAGAGATAGCAATGGAGGCATTATTTGAAAGGAAATTTCCAGGGCTAAATAGGGTGGAGAATATGATTTACCAAATGTTCTTACACAGAGCCAATGTGGATTCAGAGAGCCAAGTGGCTGTGCTACAGTCATTCTGTGATTCTGCAATTTTAACATATGTAAGCTGCAAGGTCTGGAAACAAGTATGTCAGGATGGCAAAGTAAACACAATAATGATTATTATTGCCCAAACTTTGTTGCTGAGGTATGCTGAACTTTGGATTTGTTCCAATAAACTATTATCCAATTCATTCTATTCCACCAACTCATTAAAATACTTGTAATATGTCTGGCTTTATTCCACATGCAAGCTCTTCTTGATGACACTTTATCTGACAGAAGCACTCCTGAAGATTTTATTCAAGCACAATTAAATGTTTACCAGCCGAAGACATATTTTCAAAATACTTCCCTCAAATTATTTTGCCGTATAGATAAAGTAGTTCAGATGACAGTGGAGAAGTATATAAAAACAAAGGAGTTTGGAAGAATCTGATTGCTTGTGGAAGTTAATTTTTGAGTTCTCATAAGGTTAAGTGATTATTTTTCACCATTTGTAGAAATGTTTATTAACATCAATCAGAGTTTTGCATGCCTCACCGCTCCATCTATCCCTTGTTCAGATAACAAAGAGTTATGAAGTAAGGCTGCATTGATTGTTGATTTTCTGTGTAAGGGAACTGCCCATCTAAAAGGTTTAGGAATGTACTGCCATTTTTATAGTAGGATGAATATTTACTGAAGCGATATAATTACTAATAGCAGTACAACCCAAGTGCAGTAAATCACAAAACCTTCAGATTTGCAGCATCTGACTGATAATTCTCTTCAGAGGACAGCAATAAAGAAGCAACGTGTCTCAGGATTGTTTAAAAATATATGTTGCAGAATTAACCTGAAATACAAACATGAGAATCAGATTTGGGGTGGGGTGTGAGAAAATAATGTCAGGTGTTGTATTGGCTCCGATTGCTCAGAGGTTAGAGCACTGGTCTTGTAAACCAGGGGTTGAGAGTGTTCCTTGCTGAGGCCTCATTTCTGTGAGGGGCACTTGACAAAGTGGCAACTCTTTGTCTTCCTTACAGTATACAAAGTTAAAGCATTTCAAGTATGTTGCATTCTAAATGTAGTATTAAGTGACAATAATAGAGCCTATACCTTTTAATTGCCAATTGCAACCAATGCAGAAACTGTACTCTTTGTGAAGCTGAAAAGCATTGCTTGCAATTGGACTCTTTATCATCCCCTTTGAGACAAAGTCAGGATACAAAGATGTACAGATACTGGTTCCTATGTTAGGACTGAAAGCATGTTATAAAGAGTTTCAGCAAACAAATCAGATGATGTGAGCCTAATATGAGAAGTTATAAGTCTTTAATTCTTTTTAGTTGGTCGGGAAAAACAGTGCATCTTTCATTGTGTCTGAGTTAATTTCTTTTCCAGAGGAATGATTTTCTGATTCTATCAGACCTGACATGAATGACTTTTTAGCCCTTCTTCTCCTGTGACCCCGTTCACATTGCATTCTTCCCATCAATACACTAGTCCTAAGGTTTATGGTGAGAATATTGCAAAACTGACAGGGTTGTGTTGAGATTTGGTGCCTATATTAATTGCATTTGATCCACTTGCTATCCTTTCCCTGCTTTAATTTAGTAAACATGATATATCTGAGAGATTTTCTAGGCTATTTTCAAAAGATTGCTAACAATGCTGCAAATCTGGAATCGCATATAGGCTAGAGGTTAAGCATAGCAAATCTTCTCTGCAGGGCAGTCGTGAAACATATAGATATTTAACCACCATCCTCTAGGTTCATGCTTAATTTTTTTTCAATTCCAGATGATTACATTCAAATCCCACAGATTCAAAAGTAGGATTTGAACTCTCATTTCTAGTTTACTGGGGCAAGATCCTGGATTACTTCATTGGTAACTCAACCAGTATGCCACTCTGAAAGGGTTTCCCATGAAGAAAATTAAAATGATTTTCAGAAAATTAACTGGCAATACATGTCAGGAGAATGCTTTAGCTGTCACATGGCATCATTATATATCAAATCTGCAAGGATAAGGATTAACCAAAACAAAATGGAAATCCATTAATCGGAGCTGATTAGAAGGCACTCAGTGAATGCAGTTCTGTTCTGAAAACTTTAGCCTATTTGCATTAATAGGTCAAACAAGATAACATTAGAAAGTAATCAAAATTAATGTTCTATAATAACTTTTGATTCCTGTTGAGAAATTAAATTTATGAAGAGTTAGATTAACTGTCATTTTATAACATTGTACAGTTCAAATGGTCCAAATGAGCTCAGACTAAATGATTTGATTAAATCAAATAGACAGAATTTCCTTTCATAGAAAATAATTCTAGTACCCAGTTTACAAATACTGAACCACTTCCCAGTAGTCCTGCTTTCTTCCCAATACTGGTCAAAAGAGCAGTGATCATTTCCAGAAGTTCGACAAGGAAAGAAATCTGGCATCTTAGAGTAATCTATTTATGTGCTTGATTCTAACCGCCAATATGCTTGATTCAAACTTGACCCTTGAAACAGGTCTGCAAGTTGTTCATTTAGGAGTGAAGAGTTAATTCTGGTTACACCAGCATCATTCTCATCCTGTGTATGAATATTATTTGACCTTTGAATTAATACTAATATCTATAATAGCAAAATCCTAACCATAATCTACTCTGGAAATATCCTAAGATGCGTCTGCACTATTGAAATGTCACTTTTTTTTGCACTAACAGCACCTGTGAATATTTATTTATTTGTTCTATTTATTATCTCTTTTTCTGCCTTGGCATGTTGTGGTAATTTAATTTATAGTATTGTAGTCAGTGCACCTGTTTAGGTGTTGCAAGCAATGTCCCATCTAATTTTTAGTAGTCAGTGTGTACAAAAATCTTACGTTGTTCAATTTTGTTTTTTCTTGTGACAAAAGTAAGTGCACAGTGAATGCTTGTGCAAATGTAAACTTGAAATTGTTTCAAGATCATTTTGGCACAGCCTATCTCTCATGGTGACTAAAACTGCATTGGCATGTTTTAATATAGTACAAGTATGATAGCATTCTACAAAGTAACATATTTGGTTAAGATTTTATTTTATACTTTGAACTAGGTAACTAACCTTTTGTGTGCACATTAATTTCCTTTCTCTGCTGGTTGCAAATAAGAATTTTACTGCAGCTGTACATATCTGTACTCACATGATGACAACAAACTCTCCTCATCATCATTATCCAAAAACATCTTACATTTGGAAAGAACAGCATGACTACAATGCCAACTGAACTTTTAAGTCTCGCTAGCCAAGGTTTATGTACAATTTTTACCCCAGTATTCTGTGTGGACAATCTGAACAGAGAGTCGAGGCAAAACTTAAGTACCTCTGTTAATTTCCGACACAAGCCTGCTAAATTTGATTTAAGTAGTATTCCCTTTTTTTGATTGCTGTGAACATTTGAGGGAATAGCAAGATAGCTCGAGATGGAAATAGTTGATGTCAATTGCTTGCTCAAATTTGTGGGAAAAAAGTTGGACAAAAACATTTCTTGCTCAGGCTTCTGTGTGAATGAGGGTTTTTTTTTCAGAAAACACTCAACACCTTTACATTTGACTTGCATTTGTTACTTCACGTTCAATTTTTCAAATGCAGCTCAGAAGTTTTTCACCTAAAATGTTCTGATCCAAGGGAAGAGTTAATGGAATAGGTGGCTCAAATTGTACGTGAGAAGATGATCCCCGGTCCTTTCATAAGTTATAAATTGGCTAATCCCAGGTAATTCAGTGAAGATCCTCCACTGGATCTCTTGCTTACTGGAGATAAAAGATAAAAGGAAAGATGGTCATGACATGGCGTGGTGTCAATTATCAATGTCCCTACATCCCTGCCCATCCTGTCTTGACTGGCATGGCTACTCATCAGGTTAGGCACAAAGAACAGACAAGTAAGACATACACTGGTGGATGCCACTTCCTAACTGATGATCTAGGAGAAAAGATACATAAAGTGCAACAAGAGGGAATGTTCTAGATTTAGCTATATAATCATCACCAGAAATTTACTTCAGTACATATCATGCCTGCGCTAGTGACGGTTTTCATGTTGGTTGCATTCCTAATCAAGCTGTTCTCTGTGCAAAACCTCATGGAAACCAAATCCTGAGATTTTGAGGTGCTAATTCTACACAGCAGAAAGTGAATGGGAACTCCCTGAGCTTGTCCCAGCCAAGTGCCTGAAATCCAATGCAAGGATTAACAATTATTGATCGAAACCGCTTTGGGATACCTTCCTCTTCAGCTCACAACTCCAGCCTGTCCCACCCTCCATCAATCTCCTGATGTTTGCTTCCCAAATCATCATCTCCTTTAATCCTACAGTTCATAATCCAAATCTATTCTAGATCACAGGCCCCAGTACGTCAAACTTTAAAAAAAATCCAAACCATGATATAATTAATATCTTCACACCCAGATTCCAATTTATCAACACCTTAGTGGGCTGCACTGATCCACTAGCGAATTGGGTCGCAGAGGTGCCGGCTCGCACTTGCTGATGTCACAATGGTACCGAAGATGGGAGGCCACAAAGGATCATGGCGGTCATGCTGATAAGCTCTCAGGGAGTTCAGTAAATCCAGTTGGTTGTTACAGCTCACTCACAGCTTCTACGTGGGTTTTCTTTCGTTCAATGCATAGCACACCAACCACAACACCTTCAAACCTGCAGTTCTAATCCAATGACCCAACACCCAGGTTCGGAAACAGTTAGTGTGACTTACTGCACTCATGGAGAACTTAAATGATTTTATTATATTTGCTACTTCCCCAACCTGGTTCCCTCTGATCATCAAGGATTCCTTATCTGGTTATCCTTATCTACTTCCAGCAGCAGTCTTTACTTTTTCTCTCCACTCATTTTGTCTTCCTATTTTTTTTTCCTTATCAATTTCCACCCAACCCACCAGATGGCATTAACATTGAATTCTCTGGTTTCCATTAAACCCTTCCCCCGTCTTCTTCCCTCCCCCACCCCCTCCCCCCCCCCCCCCACCGTCGCCTTTCCCCCCAGCTCTGACTGCCTGTCTCTCTCTCCCCTTTTCCTTCTGATTGCTTTCACACAGCCAAATCAATTCTCACCTTTCTTCTTGTATCCTATTTAATTAACACCTTTTGGCTGTTCAGCTGGACTCCACCCCCGCCATTCTTCAGATACCTTCCTGTTTTTTTGCTTATACCTTGAAGAATGGCTTAGGCCCAAAATATCGTAATCTATCTTTTACCTTCTATGGATGCTGTGACACTGGATGAGTTCCTCCAGCACTTCTGTGTTTTTACTACAATCGCAGCATCATTCCACCCTACACCCAGTTGCTTTTGTCTCACTATTTTCCCTTCACTTGGTTTCATCTGGTCCTTCACCTCTATCATCTGACTCTACCTGTCTGTCTCACCTTGGCTGTTACCTCATAATACTGATTGCGTTCCCTCCATATTCTTCTTTTGATGCAGCGACTCGAACATCCCTTTGCTTTCTCAAATGTTGCTTGACTAGCTGACTTCCTCCAACAGTGTGTTACTTTGCATTAGATTCCACTTTTTGCAGACTCGTGTCTCCTGGTGTCAGCTGGTAGCCATGAATTTATCATTCCTTTGTCTCTTTCACTGGGAAAAAAAGGAAATATTGTAGCATGTTAATGCCTTGGATTTTGCGGGCTACTAATTTTCATTTTATGGCAGGCCTGAAATGAATTGCTCATTGGGAACTGAACAACAGCTGATTACACCACTGTGAGCACCAATGAATTTCTCAGTTGTATTCTCCATTCACCAGCTTAGAACATGCATTGAAGTATTGAGAAAACATTATCTGTCCTTCGTTGAACTAGCCTGAAGGGTCAACTTGTAAATGTGTGGCTAATCCAAACAACAAGAGCACAGATTTGTTTTATTAACTTGAAATACTTCCATCTACAAACAAATAATGCAACCAGTTTCCTGTCATCCACAGTTGCTGAAACCATATTACAACCAATTTGATGCAAGTGTAAGGACAAGTAAAAGATAAGTGTGTTGCATTTAACTGCATCTCCAAACAACAATCTGTGCTCTAATTGTTTCTGTACAAAATGTGAGGATTAGAAAATGAACCTTTGTTACATTAGAATCCGAAGTATTTGCTATTCTCTCTCTAACTATATTGCAAATTATTGATATTTATTTAGTTGGGTGATTTTATATTGACACCCATTATTGTATTCATAATGCTGTTTGATAGTCAGTTGAGGTAACTTCACACATTCCATTTTGCATTATTATCTTTCACTCTGACACGCAACATTTCAGAAATGTTCTGCTGATTAGAGAAATCAAGGATTAAAATTCTGGTTGATAACTTAAATCCATGTTATTATCGTGGTCCATTAAAGCTAGTGGATGCTCCTTGGATTGATAAAATATACATCTGTACATTTTCATGAATAATAAGGCCCTGAGACATGAATCCTCCTCGTTTCCAGTTTCTCTTGTCATCATCAGGGACTCAAGTTTTGTGCCAGTTGAAAGAACCATTGCTACTGAAATCGTTTGAAACTCATTCCGCCACAGGGGTATTAGAAATTAACTTCCTAGTTTTATTCCTTGCCAGCAACTAAAATCTTGGTCTAAGAATCATGCAACATCCTACAAGGTGAAGCCGAACATCATAACTGGCTGTGATGTCTCACTCCCCGATGAGCTGAACACCTTTCATGCTCACTTTAGAAGGGAGAATTCAACCGTACCAATGAGAATCCCTGCAGAAGCTGGTGACCCTGTGATATCTGTCTCTGAGGCCAATGTCAGAGCAGAAGGGCAAAACGATGAGTGCAATGGTGCAGAGCACCAGTGACTGACGTTCAAATCTGGCACTGTCTCTAAGGAGTTTGTACGCTCTCCCCATGTCTGCATGGTTTTCTTCCAAGTGCTCCAGTTGCCTCCCCACCATTCAAAATGTACCAGGGGTGTTAGTTCATTGGCCAACACAGGATAACGGGCCAAAAGGGCCTTTTACCGTGCTGTCTGTCTAAATTTTTTTTAAATTAAAATAATTTTTAAAAATCGTTTAAGAGGGTGAATGCTTAATCAAGGAATTAGGTCCTGTTGGCATGTCTGACAGGGTACTGAAAGTCTGTGAGAACCAACCGAGCTGGAGCGTTCACTAACATTTACAATCACTCACTGCTGCAGTCACCTGCTTCAAAAGGTCATCAATCATCCCGGTGCCCAAGAAGAGTAAAGGGAGCTGCCTCAATGACTGTGGCCCAGTAGTGCTCACATCTACGTAATTAAATGCTTTGAGAGGTTGCTTATGGTCAGAAAGAACACATATCTAAGCCTAATTGGTTGTTAGCAAGTTCATCCTGTGTGGTTCAAATCTGCATCAACCTGGAAGTTAGACAAAGCACAATACCTCATTCACACCCTTAGATAATATGTCCCTATGCTTTTGTCCGTACACACACACACACACACACACACACACACACACACACACACACACACACACACACACACACACACACACCCTTACATGATATCATAAGAAATAGTACAAAATAGAGAAGAAGTGTCTGTAAAATTGCTTGTTGAGCATAAGAATTCACAGTTCATTTTCTTGATATTCAGTAGTTTAGTCACCAACATTTTCAAGTGAAGACAGATCCCAATGAAGAGGATGAGGATAAAGCAAAAGCTGATCATGTAGAACCAGATTACAAGAAATATGCACAGCAAATCATTTTGTCTGTGAACATATAATCCAAGACATAAATCCTGTCACTGCATGTCTGCACTTATTTATAATATCATGACAAGTTATGATCCATAACTCTAATTTCTCTGAAAGAAAGCTTTCCAGATGTCTCAGTGGTATATTTGGTCCTTCATATACACATATACAGAAAACAACAAAGCCAAATGATATTCTCCATCTTAATATCTGCTGCTCTCACAATCTATGACCATGTACTTGCAAAACCTCACTTCCACTTCCTTGCTGCTTGACTCTGCCTTCATCTTGTGCCTTGTGATTTCCAGTTTTGGTTGCAGGCCTCCCAGTTTGGCCCCAACCAGATTATCAGTATCTGCACTGCCTTGACTGTTGTTCTTTTCACTTCTCTCGCCGAATCTAACGTAGCATCCTCCACAATTTCTGTCACCTACAGCATGATCCCACCACCAAATACATCTTCCCCTCTCCTCCCCTTCCCAACTTCCATAGGGACCACTCCCTTTATGACTCCCTCATCCTTCTCACTCATCACCTTCTTGGCATTATCCCCTGTGACCTCAAGAAGTGCCCCACTTGCGCCCGCACCTCCTCGCTCACCATTATCCAGGACCCCAAACAGTCCTTCCAAGTGAAGCAACACTTCCCTAGTGAATACGCGGGAGTCACCTCGTGCTCCGATTATGGCCTCGTCTTCATCAGAGAGACTGGACGCCAACTGGGAGATGGTTTAATTGATGCACCTTCGCTCAATGACAGGGATCTCCTGGTGGCCAACCATTTCAACTCTGTGCCCTATTCCTGCACTGCCAAACCAAGGCTCCATCTCCATTCACAGAGTGATGTCCCCTAGCCATGTTTTTCTCATGTGCCCTCCATCCCTTATCTATCTATTAGCTCCTGCCTGTGGGATTTCATTTCTTCCCCCGCCTCTCCCCTCGCTCTTATTATTTTCTCATACCTCGATGAAGAGCTCAACCCTGTAATGTTGGTTATATAACTTTGCTACATAAAGTCCACCATCTGACATGCTGAGCTTCTGTAGGATTGAGTTTTTGTTCCTATGTAGAGACAAAGAGCCTGCTGATGCTGGAATCCAGAGCAGCCATCATTCTCAATCCTTTTTTTATTGGCTATTGCCCCTTACGACTCTGCTCAAAGTTTATGGGCCCCTTCCCTGTTAAGCAGTCAAGTTTAGTCAGTTTCTTCCCATCTTCTCTATGACTGACTACATTAAAAAAGAAACCCCACATTTAAAAAAAAAATATAATTTCAGTCCCTGATGCCCAGGGTGGTGGGGGGCATCGGAAATGAGTGAGCTAGAACATAAAACAAACTGATGGCGGGACTGAGCATTTATTTGATTTTCAAAAGCATGAACTACTGAAGATTACAATTAAATATTGATATCAAGCCATCAAATGAATGCACACCTGAATCTGGAATTCAGACTTATTATCAGAGAACATCCATGACATCATATACAACCCTGAGATTCTTTATCCTACTGGCCGGGGCAGAATTACTAATTATTGGTAATGCAAAAAAATGTATACAATGTACGTATGTGAAGAAACGTAAACAAATGACTGTGCCATGCAGGGGAGGAAAAAAAAACACAATAAAGTCCACAAGTAAGAGTCCTTAAATGAGTCCCTGATTGAGTTTGTCATTGAGGGTTAGCAGCAGTTCCTGAACCTGTTGGTGGGAGACTTGTGGCATCTTTTGATGGTATCAGCAAGAATAGAGTGTGTGGTGGGTGATGTGGATCCTGGATGAATGCTGCTCCTCTCTGATGGCAGCGTTCCTTGTGGATGTTTCGACGGTGAGATGGGTTTGCCTGTGATGTCCTGGACTGTGTTTCCTACCTTTTGCAGGGCTTTATGCTCAGGAGGATTGGTTTCCGTATACTAGGCCATCATGCAGCCAGTCAGCACACTTTCCGCCACATATCTGGAGAAACATGCTTGGGTTTCTAATGTCATACCAAACCACCACAAACTCTTGAGCAAGTAGAGCGCTGATGTGTTTTCTTCATGATGAGATTACTGTGTTGGCTCCAGGAAAGATCCTCCGAAATCGTGACTCCCAAGAATTTAAATTTGCTCACTCTCTCCACCTCCAATTCTCCAATGATCATGGGCTCGTCCACCTCTGGTTTTTCCTTTCTGGATCAACAATCAGCTCCATGGATTTGGTGACATTGAGCACAAGGGGCGCCATTCAGCCAAGTTTTCAATCTTCACCCTGTATGCTTTTCATTGCAGGTTTTTATACAACCCACTAATGTGGTATCAACAGTGAATTTGTAGATGGTGCTGTTGTTATACTGAGCCACACTGTCATAGGTGTAAAGCAGTAGAGCAGGAGCTAAGAATGTAGCCCTGTGGTGCTCTGGTACTGATGGAGATTGTGGAGATGTTCTTTCCAATCCTCACTGATTATGGTCCGTAGGTGAAGAAATCAAGGATCCAATTCACAGTGAGGTGATATGTCCCAGGTCTTGAAGTTTGCTGATCAGTTTTGAGGGAATAATGATGTTAAATGCCTAAATGTAGTCGATAAAGAGCATC
Organism: Narcine bancroftii; assembly: GCF_036971445.1. NCBI lineage: Eukaryota > Metazoa > Chordata > Chondrichthyes > Torpediniformes > Narcinidae > Narcine > Narcine bancroftii. The sequence continues at coordinate 36,932,249 of NC_091477.1, forward strand.
ATTATGTATGCGTCTTTGCTGTCCAGGTGTTCCAGGGATGTGTGTAGATCCAGTGAGATGGTATCTATGGTAGATCTGTTGCTGTGATAAGCAAATTGGAACAGATCCATGTCGCTACTCAGACAGGAGCTGATATCCATCAGCACCAGCTTTCAAAATATTTCACCATTGTTGATGTGAGTGCAAATGGTTGATAGTAATTTAGGCAAGTTACCACACTCTTCCTTGGCACCTGCACGGTAGATGACTGTTTGAAACAGATGGGTACCACGCCCTGCCGGAGTGAAATGTAAAAGATATCCGTGAAACACACATTTTTTAATACTTGGCCGGGTACTCTCTCTGGACCGGATGCTTTCCTCGGATTAAATATCCTGAAGGCAGCCTGCATTTCATCTTTGGATACAGACAGGAGGACCATCAAGGAGGAGCAATCACAAATGTTTTAGGACTGCTGGTGAATTTGTTTAAATATAATAGGAATGTCATTGTGGAATTGTATATAAAAACTTTGATTCATTTTCATACATTATGAATAATTACTAACCCAAACCTAACATCATTCTACGGTGATATCAGATGTAACTTCATGTCCAGGCACTGTAGACTTGTTGAACAGCATGTCTGTGCAACGCCAATATTGCAAGATGTATTCAAAGCCAAATCAGTTGGTCAATTTTGAATAAAAATTAGTGAAGAAGTACAACTAGCCACCAAATCACTGTCACCTGCATCTTGACCCTATCCCTGATGGCCTGCGTTTTATCATTGAATGCAATCAAAATCTACTTCAAAATGCAGAACTCACAGTTTGATAGAACTATAGAACAAGCAGTTACAAATCGTTCTCAGGTTATGCATTGTACCCCATCCTCAATTCCATTATCTAGTGTGAACGGCATAACCAGAAACTGTTTTTTTACTCACTTGATTTTGATAATTTCATCTTAAATATATCACAGGTAGAATGGGAAATAAAATGGGAGCAATTCCTTCATTTATCTCTCTGCCCATTTTCCCATGAGACAGCATCATATATTATTTTATGCAGAGAGTTCACAAAGTAACTCGACAGGCCCTTCCAGCCCACAATCCTGTGGCGCTCAAATCCACTCATGGCCAATTTATTTTTAAAGTAGGCTGTATCATGTATGTGGCCCCTGCTCACTCTATTGCTCTTAGCTTTTCTGACTATGCCACTTTCCATGTCATCTTATCTGTCACTGCAATACCCTTTCCATGTAACACAGCAGTCCATTAGTGGTGACTGGAGAAACTAAGAGCTGACCCTGGACCAGGAAACTGACCAAAAGCTGTCCTGTTTGTGCAGAATGCAAACTGCAATACTTCAAAGCAGAGGTCACTCTCATCGAGGCAACCCGACCTTTTGAGAGGATTAGCTTAGATTTTAAAGGGTCGTTACCTTATGTAATAGTACAGATTCTATCACCAATGTGTATATGTACATCCTCAACATCCATTGGAGCGCTTACATCCCTAACGTCGAAGTACTCGAGATGGCAGAGGTCGACAGCATCGAGTCCACGCTGCTGAAGATCCAGCTGCGCTGGATGGGTCACGTCTCCAGAATGGAGGACCATCGCCTTCCCAAGATCGTGTTATATGGCGAGCTCTCCACTGGCCACCGTGACAGAGGTGCACCAAAGAAAAGGTACAAGGACTGCCTAAAGAAATCTCTTGGTGCCTGCCACATTGACCACCGCCAGTGGGCTGATAACGCCTCAAACCGTGCATCTTGGCGCCTCACAGTTTGGCGGGCAGCAACCTCCTTTGAAGAAGACCGCAGAGCCTACCTCACTGACAAAAGGCAAAGGAGGAAAAACCCAACACCCAACCCCAACCAACCAATTTTCCCCTGCAACCGCTGCAATCGTGTCTGCCTGTCCCGCATCGGACTTGTCAGCCACAAACGAGCCTGCAGCTGACGTGGACTTTTTACCCCCTCCATAAATCTTCGTCCGCGAAGCCAAGCCAAAGAGTGTAGGATGACTGTGATTGGCTGAGAGTGTAGCCACACTGACTGGCAGGTCTTAAAGGATTGCTCCTACCCAGACCAGGTCATTCTGGACTGGTTGACCTACATGTGATATGCTCCAATTTTTTAGTTAATAAAAGCCTTGGTTTGGATCAACAAGTCTTTGGTTCTTTCGACATGCTCTACACCTTCCAACAACAAAAATGTATATTTCCTTACTGTAATTGACGAATATTCCAGGTTTCCCTTTGCGATACCCTGCCCTGACGTCTCGTCAGCGTCTGTCATGAAGTCACTTTACAGAATTTTCAGCATTTTTGGTTTTCCCAATTACATTCAAACCAATAGAGACTCAGCATTCATGAGCGCTGAACTGTGGCGAGCCCTGCTACGAAAGGGGATTGCCACCAGCCGTACCACGAGCTACAACCCGCAGGGCAATGGGCAGGTTGAAAGGGCTAATGCTACAGTCTGGAAGACTGTTAATCTTGCTTTAAAAACACATGGTATCCATGTATCACTTGCTTCAGTCTTTCCTAGCAGCTGTTCTTTTGATTTTAACCCTTCTTCTGCCGGGGGGAGACTGTGGTGAATGTCTGCCAAGCTGCCTGTTTCCCCTCTGGTGAGCCTTGGTGTGCTAACATTGGCTGTGCATTATCTCTACTGTTAAGGGCACTCCCCTTGGATATAACTGTATAAGCATCTATTGCCTTTCATTATTGTACCATGTTTCTGCTAGTAAAAGCCATGATTATAGTTTGACCACATCATCTTCGTCTACTTCATCAACTGGCCCTTCACAGATAACCTTCAGACATCTTGTGTTAACAAAAACCTTTACAACTGCTTCTAAATATTTCTGTTCATCACAGATATTTTGAGAAAATATTTAAATATTTTAAAATGATTATTTAATTTTAAAAGTCAAGATTATTTTAATATGAGAATTAATTAAAAATTGTTGAATAAAAATAAAAAGTGCCTGAGTGTGCACATTGATGCATTTTTAAAGGAATGAGAATCTGATATTTGTTCCAGCAAGCTAATTCCCTGATACCATTACACCCTGACAACCTGGCATCTCTGCCAAGAACCAGAACATCTAAATTCTGGTTTAGTTGAGAGTATTCCATTTCTCAGAGTTTTATAAAATTTATCAGATTGTTGCAACAAAACTGATCAGCACATTCCAAGACCTGGGAGTTAGCACCCCACTGTGTAATTGGGTCATGGATTTCCTCACCTCCAGACCACAATCAGTGAAGATTAGAAGGAACTTCTCCTCCACAATTTCCATTATTACTGGAGCACCACAGTGCTGTGTTTTCAGCCCCCTACTCTACTCACTTTACACCTACGACTGTGTGGCTTGGTACGACAACAACACCATCTAAAAATATGCCAACAATACCACAGTAGTGGACTGTATAAAGGATGGTGATTGAAAACTTGATTGAATGGTGCACCAACAACAACCTTGCACTCAATGTCACCAAAACTAAAGAGCTGATTATTGACTTCTGAAAAGGAAAACCACAGATATATAATCCAGTGATCATTAAGGGATTATAGGTGGAGGGAGTGAGCAAATTTAAGTTCTTGGGAATGACTATCTCGGATGATCTTTCCTGGAACCAATATTCCAATGATATCATGAAAAAAAGCACGTCGGTGCCTTTACTTCCTCAGGAGTTTGCGGAGTTTGGTAAGACATCAGAAACCCTGACAAATTTCTACAGAGGTGTGGTGAAAAGTGTTCATCACAATCTGATATGGAAATACCAATACCCCTGAGTGAAAAACCCTCCAAAAGGTAATAGACACAGCCCAGGACATCACAGGCAAAGCCCTCCCCACTATTGAGGCAACCCTGCCATTGGAGAGCAGCAGCGATCATCAAAGACCCTCACCATCCAGCAAATGCTCTGTTCTCACGACTCCCATCAGGGAAGAAGTACAGATGCCACAAGATTCACACCATCAAGTTCTGGAACATCTGCTACCCCTCCACCATCAGACTCCTCAACAACAAACTCAATCAGAGACTCATTTAAAGACTCTTGTGCACTTTATTGATTTTCATTTTGTTCTCTCCGTATTGCACAGTCAGTTTGTCTACATTCCTTATCTGTTTGCAGTTCTTTACTTTTTTGCATGTTTTATGCTGTGTACAGTTTATTTTTTTGCACTACCAATTAATGCTAATTCTGCTGCACTCACAGGAAAAAGGAATCTCAGGATTGGATGTGATGTCATGTATGTACTCTGACAATAAATAAAGTTAAAATCTTAAATAAACAATTGTATTAACTGAGCATCAGTTGTATCTGTGCTGTAGTAAATTAGAGTGAGGAAACTTTACCATGCTAGATGAGACAAACATATTTGGTTTCAAAATGCCCAGAGGCAGTGAATGTGGTTCTACTGGCTTTGCAGATACTCAATAGTTTCTCTTGTCACACTGTTTATCACAGAGCAGATTGTTTGCACAATTCGGTTTAACTGCCAGTCAAGGAATTTTACAAAAACTGTAGTAAATGGATAAAATTCCAATGATATTAAATATTGTGAAATCGATGTTACTTGTATCTTGGAACCAAATTCCTGCTTCAATGGCATAATTCAAAAGCAGACTGTGTGTTGGTTTTAATTTATGTTTGAAGGTTGATGGCAGCATATTATTATTTACTAGTATACATTTGCTATTTCTCTGAATGAAACTGTCAAACATAAATATCCTTATCATTTGGATTGATGCATGCAAGCCTCTGATATTTCAATTTTAAGGATGACCAATGGAAAATATTTTTAATTAAAATTTGAAGACTTGCATTGAATTAAGACCATCTGTGCAAAACAATAGGAAGTGTAGGCACGATTTCAGCAGGTTTATATGTCAACATTGTATTCCCTTTCCAATGTTGACACATTGATGGTTGCCAGTCAGTTGCTTGAACTGTGAATACTTATATGCTAATAAGCCATCTTCTGAGCCAAGAACCATCAGGTGAGATGACCCACGGATGCTAATTGTAAAATACCTTTTTTCTCCTCAACGCTGGAATAAAATTCTACTTCTGTTCTCCTTCAATCTAAACGCACAAAATGCACACTGATGGACAATTTCCTATCCAGTTAAAATGAATGAACAAAAAACAAGCATGAATTCCCATTACTCCCAAGGATTACAAAACGTCATTACAGCCTCATGGTGATCATGAACATTAAACTAGATTAATTTTCTTTTTCACAGTCAATAAGGAAAATGCTAGTCTTCAAAAACATATTTCATAGAATTATTTCCGTGCTGTACAATTCTATGATTCTATTATCCTAAGGATTAGATCTATGGGGAACAGGAGAAACAGTGATGTAAGGGCAAAAATGGATGTATCTTTTCTCAGTTTGCCTGGATAAAAATGGAACCTAGTTAGTGCATCCTGGATTGTACTCACATATTAACATTCTGAATAACATTATTCAAAAATAGCCATAGCAGTGGCCCATTTAAAATGAATCATTCTGGGAGTTATCCTTTTTGAATCAAACCATTCTAAAGATGCTTGATAATGGAATGATAGTGAACACAGGAAAGTGCATCCCTGGCTTCAAAATTCACATTCTAGACCAGAGTTTTTACATTTCACTCCAAGTTTTACTCCAGCTCTCCATTCCAAAATACAAAAATGCAACGTAGTTTGCCATGTTAATGCTGCACTGAAATATCTCATGCTGCCAGAAATTCTTTTGGATATTGTTATGCAGAGCCACCTTCTATGAAATAATGCCACGGGAACTTTTACTCCATTTGACAGAGCAGTGAAGTCTTCATATTTCATCCTCTGGACTGTACTTCCATCATCGAAACAGTCTTGCCCTGAAGTGTCAACCTATAATTTTGTCCTTGTGTCATTGGGGCGAGGTTTCCATAACGAATGGAAATCTAATTCAAGTTAGATTTTTTTTAAAAATTACAGCTATGCCAGAAGATTCTTGCAAAAAGAGATGATTCCCTGAAAAGACTGTGTAAAACATAATTAAAATTTCTATTCACAATGGCTTGTTCTACTTCCAAATGCTAGTGATGTGAAGGTCAATAGAAACAAACCTAATTATCTAACCTTATGAAAACTATGGTCCATTGAAAAGTTATTATTTAATAATGCAGTTCCATTAACTGTATTGTGCCTTCAGTAGTAAAATCCTGAGTCATTCAAATATTGTCATGTTTTGCATTGTGGTCAATAGTTAGTTGAAAGACCTCCCAGTGCTAGTGGTCTAAAGTAGCCTTTTGTATGCTTTGCTATTATTCACGTCTTTCTTTCCTTTATAAAAAAAATTTTAATTGAATTCACTTAACACTCCATCTATTAGATTTATCTTTGGCTTGGCTTCGCGGACGAAGATTTATGGAGGGGGGTAAAAAGTCCACGTCAGCTGCAGGCTCGTTTGTGGCTGACAAGTCCGATGCGGGACAGGCAGACACGATTGCAGCGGTTGCAAGGGAAAATTGGTTGGTTGGGGTTGGGTGTTGGGTTTTTCCTCCTTTGCCTTTTGTCAGTGAGGTGGGCTCTGCGGTCTTCTTCAAAGGAGGTTGCTGCCCGCCAAACTGTGAGGCGCCAAGATGCACGGTTTGAGGCGTTATCAGCCCACTGGCGGTGGTCAATGTGGCAGGCACCAAGAGATTTCTTTAGGCAGTCCTTGTACCTTTTCTTTGGTGCACCTCTGTCACGGTGGCCGGTGGAGAGCTCGCCATATAACACGATCTTGGGAAGGCGATGGTCCTCCATTCTGGAGACGTGACCCATCCAGCGCAGCTGGATCTTCAGCAGCGTGGGCTCGATGCTGTCGACCTCTGCTATCTCGAGTATTTATAATGTTACATTATAGCTGCAGGCATTGCAAAGAGAGAGGGAAAGAAAGAAAGAGGTAAAGAAACCAATGAAAATTGTAGCCGTTTCACAATTTCAGGGCATCTAAAAGCATTTCGCAATCACTGGAATATTTCTGAAAGATGTTGCTGTGGGAACATAAAAAATACAGCAGCCAATTTGTGTACAGCTATCTCATATAACCAGTTACAAAGCAATGAACAGAGTTTTTCCTTTGATGTGTACTAGCTGGAACAACTATACAGCATTCCTTTTCTAAAATCTCAGGAAGCTATCCAGTGAATTATTGTTGCATTTCCTCGATGACAAGTAGATCCTTGCTTAGGTCTCAAGAACAAAACTGTATCCAGGTCACACTCTTTCATGCAGGCCCTATATCACTTCTGTTAGACAGAAATCCTCTTGATACCTTTTGCATTGGTAAGAATGATTGGACCTCAGTTTAACATTTGATCTGTGAGATAATGCAGCACTCTCTCAATTCTGCACCGAAGGGTCAGCTGATAATTTTGCTCTTAGTTTTCTAGAGTGGAGCTTGAACCTTCTAACTTAGAATCAAAGTCATTTTGAAGACAGTAAATTCACTTTCCAGTGACTGATCTCTAGGATCTTTCTAACCAGTAGCTTTGCAATATATTAGATAGAGAAAACCTAAATTGTTAAAAACTTCATCTCTCCTACTTAACAATACTGATGGTTCTTTAGTGAAAAGTAAATTTTAAATATTATTTCTCCTTCAAATTATTATCAGGTGACATAATGAATATTAAGGTTGTTATGTCTCCAATAATTTATTTATTATTGATTTATCACTTTTTTTCTGTACCAAAGCAAAGCCATTAAGACAGCTTGTCCCCCCCATCATGGAACACCATCCATAAAGTGTTGCATCTTGCTGCATTTCTGTACAACTTGAATTTACCTCCCAGGTTCTGTTACTTTAGCCAGCCACCAGACCTAGACCTTTTGTTCCATCTGTTCTGGAATGTTTCCCGTTTGACTTGACTTGATTTGCTTTGTTATTTTCACATATATAAAAGGATTAGCAGCAGGAGTGGCCATCTGGCCCTTGAAGCCGATTCCAACATTCATTAAGATCATGACTGATCTTTTTACCTCAGTTCTTGTCCATGCATTTTCCCCATATCCCATTGTACTCTTAATCTCCAGAAAAATATCAATTTCAGTTTCAAATAAAGTTACTAGTATATGCAGTTTGCTATGTTAATGCATTGAGAGACCACTTCATCTCAATCTTAAATGGCCTATCCCTTATTTTGAGGCCATAACTCTTAGATATACACTCCTCTCCCAGGGTGACATTCTCTGTTTGATTATCTCTCATTCTATTAAACTCTGAAGAATATTGGCATAAGGCACTTTCAGGTGCCCAATTGCCCCGCATGTTTCGGCAATATGTGGCTGTTTTGAGGCCACCTGAATGTACAGGAGGTGCTCTTGAGGCGCGCTATGTAACCCTCCTCTGAGAGGGATAATCAGCTCAGCTCAGTGGCTTCCCCCAGCCACCTGAATGCAGCTGGCTGAAAGCGGATGTTAAATGGTCAGACTGCTGATCACAGCTGACACTGGGCAGGAGCCGGAGTGTGCTCAGAGCCGCATCCTGTGCAGCTGTGTCTTTCCGATGTTGCCCTTTAAATGCTGCCACCTGAACGGCAATTTAAAGGGCCGCCTCTGCTTCTTCAGACGCATTCTTAGCGTAGAATGCACCTGATAAAGCCTATAGACTACTCAATCGTTCCTTTTAAATTTGACATTCATCATTAAAATTATCATTATCTGATGATCTTTATTGCACTTTCTCTCTTGAAAATATATACTTTATAGATTATAAGACTAAAATTGTGCACTACAATCAATGTGCCATCCCTTCATTGTTACAGTTAGACATCTCTTCTTACTCATTGCACTTGTAATAAAAGCCAACTGCAGTGCGAGTCTCCCTAATGTGCGCTGCACATGAATATTGGTTTCCAATCATTTGTGGACAAGAATACCCAGATCCCTTTGAACATCAGCATTTCCATATCTGTTTCTGTTTTCAAAATACTCTGCACCAAAGTAATTTCACAATTTTCATATAGACCTTTCCACCAAATCATTGCTATAGATTCTGAATAGTTGAGGCCCAAATACCAATTTGCAGCTGTATCCACATACTCATAGTCTGTCAATCTGTGAAAGACCCATATATTTGTGGCACTTTGCTTTTTGATTGTCAGTCCATCTTTCACTCCCAATTTCATGAGCTCCAAGTTGGTTGACCAACTTGCAGGCCTTATGAAAGGCTTTCTGAAAATCTAAGCATATCACAACTATTGGTTCCCTTTATCTATTTCTATGGGTCAAATCCTCAACATTTGTAAAAATGTTATCTATTTTAGAATTACTTGCTGATTTTGCTCAATCCTGTTATTTTCTGGGCATTGTTCATCTCTCCTTCATGGAAGATTCTAGTATTTTCCTTGCTACTAATATCAGGCTTGGTGGCTCCCTGTTTCCTCTCTCCCTCCTTATTAAATGCTGATGTTGCATTTTTTTAATCAAAACACAGAAGTGCTGAAGGAACTCAGTCGGTCTTGCAGTGCTCATAGGAGGTAAAGATATATTATTGGTGTTTCAAGGCTGACCTTTTCTTCAGGTGATAAGCTGTTTACATCAAGGAATAGAGCAGCAAATCACAATGTCAAGCATATTGTCCTGTTGATTTGACCTTGGCACCTTACGCAGAATAAATCGGAAGTAGCTGGTTTACAGGTAACAGCGAGGCTGTAGGCAACGTGAAGGTTGCAAATTCTGTCATGCTGAGGGCAGGCATCTGTTTTGTAATACATGGAGCTAGTTTTATTGAAACCCTTTAAAAATAGGTTTATCATAAAGATAAGCACTTCTAATTACTACTACCTCTCGATAATCCAATAGTAAATCACTGAAATATGCTGAAAAGAATTTAATATGAAAACATTTCGTAGAGAAGGCTATCGTCAACTTATTTGTAACTTAAAACAAAAACTATGTTCAGTAGATTTTAAAACATAAATTTTAAAGTCCTTCCATGAAAACAAAATGACTTAACTTTTAGGCTTCTCAAAGTTTGTAAATTATGAATTTCTCATTGAAGTTCAAATTTATTGTCAGAGTACATACATGATATCACATACAACGCTGAAATTCTTTTTTTCTACAGGCCAGGCAAAATTTCAAATAATCGGCAAATGTAACCTGTACTCAAAGAAAGAATGTAAACAAACTGACCATGCAAATACACAAGTATAAATATTCAGTAATAAATAATGAACGAAGTGCAAGTCCTTAAATGAGTATTACTCAGGCGTCTGATGGTCAAGGGATAACAGTTATTCCAGATCCTGGAGTTACAAGCCCTATGGAACCTGTACCTCCTTCCTGATGGCAGCAGTGAGAACAGAGTATATTCTGAGTGGTGTGGATCCTTGATCATTTCTGCTACACTTCAATGGCAAGTTTCCAAGTAAATGTTCTCAATGGTGATGATGTACTGGGGTGTTTTTACTACCTTTCCCAGGGTATTTTGCTCAGAAGTACTTGTGTTCCAATGATGTAGATCTGTAGAAGTTTGCCAAGGTTTGCAGATGACCTACTTCTGAGGAAGTAGAGGCACTGACGTCCTTTTTTTTCACAATGGCATTAATGTGATGGGTCCAGGACAGGTCCTCTGAGATAGTGACCCAACCCCCCACCCCCCAGGAATTTAAAGTTGCTGGCCCTCTTCACCTCTGCTCCCCCAATAATTACTGGATCCGATGTCTCTGGTTCTCCTTTCCTAAAAGTCTACAATCAGCTCTTTGGTTTGTGATACTGATAAATTCATCCCTAGGCCATGGCATGGTTTGTCAATGTGGCCTGGTATTTTAAATCAGTAGCAGAAAGGTGGCAGAAAATTGCTTTGTGCAGAACCAAAGTTGTGCCAATAATACTATTTTAACCAAGATGCACCAAAAAGTACATGACGCACAATTGAAGGTAATCTCCTGGCATCAACATAGGATGGGGTTTTATTTATTCTGTTTGAATGAAGGCTTCTACTAACCTGGTCACGGAGTAGTTGCTCATTTCTGCATATCATCTTATTGATTTACTAGATGACTATAATTTTGCCATCATTTAAATTTATTAACGTCCACACTGTGTCATTTTGTATCTCTCTGATATAATGTGGTCTGTTTTACAGTTTGTGGCTCTGACTTGACCCAAGCAAACTTCTTCTACAAAAATGGAGAATATATTTGCACACTGGACTATCAACGGTTGTATGGCACACGCTGCGACAGTTGTAAGGAGTTCATCGGGGGAGAGGTGATCTCAGCTCTGGGAAGGACATTCCATCCAAAATGCTTTGTCTGCACAGTCTGCAGGTAATTTGAAACCTCTTAACAATATGAATATAACATTTCATCAGTCTAATTGGCAAATAGTGTGTTTTCATGATATTAGGATTCAAGATAGGAAATAAATTTTTCTTATTAGCAATTTGAAACAAATTTTAAATAATACACATGGCTACATGAATGTTTAGGTATCCCACTTTTAATATCTAGAGTCCATTATATTCCTGCAAACCTGGTCCAAGATGGCAGTGAAACAGCAGCCCACAGCGGCCTCTCCGGATCTGGTAGCGGTTTCTTCACTCAAGCTATCAGACTTTTAATATCCAGAGTCTATTTTATTGTAGGTTGTCTCTATTGTGCGTATGGTCTAGTTTTTGGTTAATCCAGGGCTGTCTATGAGTTTGTACATTCTCCCTAGGTCTGCATAGGTTTCTTCCGGGTGATCCAGTTTCCTTCCACCGTTCAAAATGTACGGAGGTTGTAGGGGGTTGGGGCATTTGAGAGGCATTGGCTCGTGGGCCATTAGGGCCTGGTACTGTGCTGTACATCTAAATGTTCAATAAGAATAATTTCCTATTTGTCTATTTGTTCTGGAATACAAGCCACTATTGTTGTACTGTTTTTATTCACTTCGTGTCGCTTTGTCTTGTGCAGTAATAGTGTCGTCTTATGTTGTCTTGTGCTGTTTTTGTGTAGTCTTGTGTCATTTAATGTAGCACCATGGTTTTTGGAGGAGCATTGTCTCATTCCTTAACTGCCTCCTGCATTTGCAGTTTGCTTTTAAAATGACAGAGGCTACTTGAAACTGAATTTGAACAGCTAGAAATTACTTTCCAGATACTTTTCATAATGGTGGTGGGAAGCACGTGGGAGAAATTGCTACTTTGAATAGATAAGTATTGGCAGTTCCAATCCTGGCAGGCAATAATTTCTCGAGTCCTAATTTAAGTGCTATCCCGTTATTCAATTCACCAGCTTATCCTGAACACCTCAAGAGTGAATTAATCAATTACCTCAGACTGTCCAGATAACTGGATACTGTGCTCATACAGTGGTTAAAAAAAAAGGTTGTTAAGGTCCCCTGCCTTAGGAATGCTTATACCCCTGTAACACTCATTGATGAGCATCAGCATCTTGTCAAATGCCATCATTGCCATTTCATTCCTTCTAGTTGTTTGCTTTCTTAGACTTATCAGTTACTTTGTGTTATAAGATCATAAGACATAGAGCAGAAATAAGCTATGCAGTCCATCTAGTTGCCTTGGCATTTATTCATAAGCTGGTCCATTTTTTTCCACAGCCCCACTGCCTGGCCTTCCCCCCATAACCTTTGATTCCCTGAAAAATCAAGAAGATATAAATCTCTCCCTTCATTACATACAAAGATCTGGCCTCCACAGCCACCTATGAGAACAAATTTCACAGATTTACCAACTGCTGGCTAAAATTCCTATGCATCTCTGTTCTAAGTGGATGGCTTCCAATCCTGTTGTGTCCTCTTGTCCGAGACACTCCCACCATGGGAAACAACCTTTTGACATCATCTACTCTGTCCATGCCTTTCAACATTCAAAATGTTACAGTGAGATCTCCCCTCATTCTCCTAAATTCCATTAAGTACAGGCCAAGACCAGTCAAATGTTCCTCATCCTTATGAACCTCCTCTAAATCCTCTCCCACATCAGCACATCCTTTCTTAAATAAGGAACCCAAAACTGCTCACAATTTTCCAAGTGAGATAGCACCAGTACTTTATAAAGCCTCAACATCACATCCTGTTCTTACATTCTATTCCACTTGAAATAATTCCTAGCATTGCATTTGCCTTCTTCACCATTGACTCAACATGCAAGTTTACATTTGGGCTATCCTACATGAGAACTCCCAGGTCCCTTTGCATTTGGGTATTTTCTCCCTGTTTAGAAAGTAATCTGCCATTCTATTTTTTTTGTACCAAAGTGCATGACCGTACACTTTCTGACATACTATTTAATTTGCCACTTCTCTCCCCATTCTCCTGATCTATCGAAGTCCTTCTGCAGCCTCCCTGTTTCCTCAACTCTACCTGCTCCTCTGCCTACCTTCATATCATCTGCAGACTTAGTCACAAAGCCATTACTTCCATAATATAAATCATTATTATACAGCATAAAATCAGCATTCCTAACCCTGACCCCTGTGAAACAACACTATCACCTGGCAGCTAACCAGTATATGATCCCTGTATTCCAACTGTCTGCTTCCTGTGGGTATAGGTTATGATCTAATGGTTCAAAGAGTGCATTGGATATTTAACTACTTACATCTGCTGTGTTGTGAATTATATGTCCTACAAGCTACACATGTAATTGGTGGGGAGAATGGCAATTCAACAAATTACTGAATATAAAATTTAAATAATATTTTAAAATTTCTGCTCATACACTCCTATTTTTACAAGTTCAATCACTTCCAAGCATTCCAAATAAACTTTCTGTCCCAACAGCTGCTTACTCTATTATTTTGCTGTGAATACATTTTTTATTTTATCACAATAACTGTAAAAGGTTTGTGTTATCAGGGATAGGTCATCACTGAACCATTTTTTTTTCTCTCTGCTTGCATTTATTTCAATTGGAGTTAGGAAAATACAAATTCATTCACTTATTGGAAAATTTGCTGTAAAGTAAATCAAGAATGTGACGGGTCATAATTGTTATTAGGTAGTTTTAAATACATATTTTGGCTTGTTGATTGAGGTACAGATTTGACTTTTCAACAATTACTTTTGAAGAGAACTTTGTATGGAATAATATAATGATGGCATCAAATGATTCACTCGCTAAGTGCAAGGAAAACTATTTGACAATATTCTTCAGACGTTCATTGTGATTCCTTGTGTGGGTTCCTGGCTCCAGTGCAGCTGTCTTCCTGTGTCAGACACAAGAACCAACAACAGCATCTGCACCTGCTGGCAATGGAACAGATTTAGCTCAGTCAGGACATTGGTCACATAGCATTGAGTGAAGCAATACATTCTCAGCCTGAAATCTGTGCCTTCATTGAAGATACCATATGTGGATAACAATTATTCCATGAATAGTATTGCAACATCAGCCATGCTGATGCATTTTCCACTCTCTTTAGCCATTAGCATTGACCAAACAAGATCAAATAGGATGGACTGAGAATAAAAGTGTGTGCTCAACATTACTGTGTTCATTTAAAATATGGCATTTATTATAATTCTAATTTCCTGTTTAATAACGGTAATGTCATTTACTTCGTGCTGTGGAATGAAAATAATTATAAAGGGTTAAATTTAAAGACACGTGACTACATGAACAGACCAACTCCGTTACTGATGAAGGGCTTTAACCTGTGGTTGCTGCCTGACCTGTTCAGATCCTCCAGGATTTTGTATGTTCCTCCATTTGGAAAACATTGGGTAAAAGAGCTAAAAGTGAATTGGAAGAGTCTAGTCAGTGTGAGGACTTTGTAGCAATGGCAAGATGTGTTTTGAGGCCAGCGATTCTCAACCTTTTTTTGCCCATGGCCCCTTTGGGACGCTGCTCAATGTTTATGGGCTCCCTTCCTTCAGTCATTTAGTTGGTTGCTCCGTACTTCCACCGACTACATAAAAATATTTTTTTGTTATGTGAGGTGAAGTGGCTTGTATTCCAGAACAAATAGACAAATAGGAAATTATTCTTATTGAACATTTAGATGCACAGCACAGTACCAGGCCCTAATGGCCCACGAGCCAATGCCTTCCAAATGCCCCAACCCCCTACAACCTCCATACATTTTGAACGGTGGGAGGAAACTGGATCACCCGGAAGAAACCTATGCAGACCTAGGGAGAATGTACAAACTCATAGACAGCCCTGGATTCGAACCCAGGTTGTCGGCACTGTAATAACATCACGCTAACTGCTACAATAACCATGCTGTGCATGTAGTAAAGAAAATAACATGTCATATATATTACAAAGATTTGAAAAATGATTCTTAAAGTGCAATGGTTTGTACACAATTAGTCATTCGGAAACCTTAAGCTTAAGCTTGAGGATGTGAAAACTTCATAAAAAGCACATTAAAAAATAATTCTTGAGCTTGATGTTCCTGTGCAAGTTTTTTGAACAGGCTCCAAATTGGATAGTGACAGTCAAAGGCCCCCTCTTCTTATGATATCATCTATTCCTGGATTTTGTCAAGGAAACTACCTTGCTGAACTCATATTCAGCTAAGTATGTTGAGAGTCAGGCAATGAAAAATATTTCAGGCTTTTCCCGTAGTTTTGTAAATCTATTCGACCAATCACTTTTAACCAAAACATTTTCTTTAAATTGATTGAACTTATGGCGTACAGTTATATCACTGAAGATCTATCAACCTCTCTAATATGGGATATAAGTTTTAACAGGTAATTAAATCTTTCCTCACATCTGCGTGCATTTGTTTTATGTTTCACATTACTGGCAAAGTCATTGTCGTTCAGTGCCTCTGTATTCATGTCCAAATTTGGAAATTGTGAAAATTCCTGACATCTGATATTGCTCCAATAGGCCGAGATGTTTAAGGGAAGTCTCTTTGGCTTGGCTTCGCGGATGAAGATTTATGGAGGGGGTAAAAGTCCACGTCAGCTGCAGGCTCGTTTGTGGCTGACAAGTCCGATGCGGGACAGGCAGACACAGTTGCAACGGCTGCAGGGGAAAATTGGTTGGTTGGGGTTGGGTGTTGGGTTTTTCCTCCTTTGCCTTTTGTCAGTGAGGTGGGCTCTGCGGTCTTCTTCAAAGGAGGTTGCTGCCCGCCAAACTGTGAGGCGCCAAGATGCACGGTTTGAGGCGATATCAGCCCACTGACGGTGGTCAATGTGGCAGGCACCAAGAGATTTCTTTAGGCAGTCCTTGTACCTTTTCTTTGGTGCACCTCTGTCACGGTGGCCAGTGGAGAGCTCGCCATATAACACGATCTTGGGAAGGCGATGGTCCTCCATTCTGGAGACGTGACCCATCCAGCGCAGCTGGATCTTCAGCAGCGTGGACTCGATGCTGTCGACCTCTGCCATCTCGAGTACTTCGACGTTAGGGATGAAAGCGCTCCAATGGATGTTGAGGATGGAGCGGAGACAACGCTGGTGGAAGCGTTCTAGGAAAGAAAGAGAAAGAGATTAAGGAAAGTAATCTTTCCAATAAACTGAGTTTGTCAAAGCTATCTGCCAGATAAATTATGTCCACCTTTGCATCAACAAGTTTTTTCTCTATGCTCTTTATCATGTCCAAGACTGCAACAAAGCAATGAAGACAATTCTGTTGGACAACCTCCTCAATGTGCAGCAGCAGGTGTCAGAAAATGTTCATCATTTTCTTCACACTGTTTCCAAAATCCTTAGAGAGGCAGTTAGTTCAATCCTGTTACAGGGCCAGCAACCAGGACCTGGGTTTAAATCCCACTCTATCTGTAGGGAGTTTGTGTATTCTCTCTGTATCTGTGAGGGGTTTTCCCCAGGGGTTCTGGTATCTTCCCACCCTTCAAAATGTACCATGAGGTTGTAGGTCAGTTGGGTGTAATTGACAGCATGGGTTTGTGGGCTGAAAGGGCCTGTTACCATGCTCTATGTCTAAATTTTTAAAATATTAAAATTTATAAAAATTAAATTTAAATTTAATAGATGGTCTTGAAGGGGATGTGATTTTATAAAGATTACAGTTTTTATAATAATTGAAAGAGAAGTATTTAAACATCTTCCTAAGTTTTTACCCACCAAGACCTCCCTCTGAATAACACAATGAACAATAAAGACTCAGTGTAACATTTTTCAGGCATGTGATGAACCCTCTGTAATATCCAACCACTGACGCAGCCCCATCAATTGGACTGGCAACTATGTTCTTGAATAGAATACTGTTCTCGTTTATGTAATTCTTAATATCTTTGAAAATAGTCAGTTCCTTAGTATCTTTTTTAATCTTTCTGGCAAACATCACTTCCATCAGTTTGTTTCCTTTCCAGAATCTAGAATCAGCCCTGATAAGAGCATTGTTCTCGTGCTAATTTGTCTATTTGTACAGAGAATTTCTTGGATTATAATGAAATAATTAATTGTTTTTCAAGGTCACTTGCCATCTCCTCAATTCTCATCAAAACAGTGGAATTACTCAAAGGAATTGCTTGAATAGTTTATTTTGTTTTTAAGTTCATGACATTAGATATTATTATGGACAAAATAACTGAAATTATGATCATTTCCAATTTTAGAAATCTATTCACTTATCTTATATGATGCAACGTGGCCATTTTCTCATTTCTGTGACATTTCAGTAATAATCTGTTTGAGCATTAGCCATCTCTCAAAATTAGCTCAAAGGGGTTTGAAGTAATCTGAGGGTTTATCTTTCTTCCCTTTATTTCGTTTCTAAATGTAACTTCAGCTTGCTTGGCCCTCATCCTTTTGTTTGAAAATGTATTCAAGCAGATCAAACACATGGGCAGAGATGGGTTTTATGGAGATGTAATGAAACCATACAATAAGTATTCTACAGAATACTGTACTGCCAACACTTCCATTTTGCCAAGGAACATGGGTCAAATTATTTTTGAAAGTAACAAAAATTAAATATTACAAAATGAAAGCGCTTCTTACAAGAGTTAGCTCAAACGTCAGTTTAAATTTTATGGAAAATAATGAACAATACATACCTTCTTTTATATAAGTGAACAGAAGGAGATGTATTCATTACCCATCACAAAATCTCGAAGCAAAATGAGGGTGTTTGCAGATGGGGGAAATATGGAGCAAATCTTTTCATCGTGCACGCTTGTTTCCTGGAATTGAAGGTGATAGAACAAAAGAGGAAACTATATGGAAGTCAATTCATAGCCAAAGCTGGTTCCATGTCAGTTGAACACGATCATTTTGAAGGATTGTTAGTTTTCTGCATTTATCTAGGTCATTCTCATCTATCTTTAAATGCCTGCAACGTTGGCAGCATTCAGCAAAGCCTTGCAGCAAAGTCCTTTCCTTTCCCCAAAAAATATTTTAATCTGTTCATCCTCCATTCCGCACCCCCCCCCCCCATCCATCTTAAGGCCCCCTTATTAAGTATTTTGGTCTGTGCCCCCCACAACCCCCTTAAATGACCTGCGGCCTTCAGGAGGACTCTGTGACCCCTGTTGAGAATGGCCATTCTAGACTATAATGCAGATGTATTCAAAGGCATGAACACTAGCATTAAGGGACACAAAGTGTGGATGATGAACAATACTTGTTGTTCATGTGGCAGAATCTGTAAGCTGAATTGATATGGGTCAAGTCTTCACATATTTTGATCCTCTACAACTGTCTGGATAGAGGAAGACAACACATTTTAGAATTAGCACTCAGAATGACTTTTATTTATATAATGAGCTGTCTATGACATGGAGTCATCACCCAAAATATTTTGGGTTACCATGAACAAGATGTTAAGCACTTCTTCTGCAACCAAGAATGGGCTTTAATTGCACAATTCCACAGTGGAGGAAACTTACCAAATGATTGAAAAAAATATGAAAGATGTTTCATGAGCAAAAGGTTAAGCTCCAAAAGGATAAACAAGAAAGTCTGCAGACACTGGGATAGAGTCCAATACACAAATGAAACTCAGCGGGTCACACAGGAACAATTGGAATTAAAATGTCACAAACATTTCAAACCTGAGCTCTTCATCAAAGTAGGAGATAAATACCTTGGCCTTTATGTTGGAAGAATTGATCTACTTAGCCCAGAAATTGAAAATGAGTTGTCCACAACCAGTAGGAAAAAAGGGTAAGGCTCTATTCGAAATAGGACAATGCTGGTGAAGTTCCATTACTATATAATTATTCAGTGAACTAAACATGAGCAAAAATGTTAAAAAAAAACTATTGTTGAATATATTAATGACAAGAAGGTAAGCACCATTTTCAGAATGCCTTTACATCGATCTGAGGTGAAACGCCCCAGTAAATATGCTTTGATAGAGTGGCATCCCAAAAATGATGATGGAGTTACATTCACATATATCTGATGTCATTGTCATAGGAAGCCATTCCCAGTTGGAGATCGTGTCACTTTCAGTGGGGAAGATTGTGTATGTCAGCAGTGTTCTCATACGTTGGTTACAGCTTCTGAGCCGATAAAGATTCATGGACCAAGTCGTAAGTTTATTATTTCTTTTCATTTTAGCTGACTTGACTTCCTTTGTATTCTTATAACTGAACTGTTAACTTTGAATTGAACTGTTTATTGTAGCATGTATCAAGATACATGAAGAGCCTTATTTTTCATGCTATCCTAATAAATCAGCCCATACTTCAGTACAGCAGATAGTACAAAAATAAAAGTGGAGGGTAGAGTGTTATTTGGCCAAGGAGAAAAGTAGTTAAACCATGCAATGGCATCATCTTTTATCAATAAGAGGTCCATTCAAGAGACTGATAACAGCGGGAATGAAATGGTCTTTGAATCTGGAAGTTGCTGTTTTCAACCTGGGAATGTGACCAGGGTGGGATGGAACCTTTAATATATTGGCAGCTTTCCCAAGGCAGCAGGAAGTTGAGATATTGTCAGTAGAGGGGAGATGAGTTTGTATGATGGCCTGAGTTGCCTACAACACACTCTGTAGTTTCTTGTGGTGTTGGGTAGAGCAGTTCATGATCCAAGACAGGATCCTTTTTGTGGTGCTTCTATAAAAATCAGTAGGGAAATGCTGAATGCCTGCAGAGAGAGAAAAACAGAGTTAACATTTCAGGTTGATACCACTCATCAGGACTGGCCAGCTCTAATACACACTAGAAAGGCTGGTTATCTGAAATTGTTAAATTCAGTATTGAATAGTGGAAGGGGAAGGGAGAGGAGGCAGAAGACGTCAAACGTGCCATGGACATGAATGTGGAAAAATGGGCATCAAGGAAAAGTAAATTCTATGGGACAAAAATAAATTGTAACAATGGGTTAATCACAACTGTCCTTTGGCTCTCAGGGATTAGGTACAGGCATGTTTACTTGATTTGGAGACTGAGGTTCGTGGCTGTGAAGAGAATTTCAGAGAAAATAAGGTTAGTGACTGATAATGGTCTGTTTTTTAGTGGTCCAATGAAAGTTATGAGGTGTTAGAGAACTGGAATGCAACCTCTGCAAGGCAGAGGTCAGATCATGAAATAACAGCACCATGATCCTTGTCACCAAGTTTGATGACAATGTAGCATTTGGTCATTAATAACCTTAATGGCCTATTTTTTTGTGCAAACTTTTTTCTCAAGCAAAGCAAAATTAACTCTTGTCTTTCTTCCTTTGTATACTTATATTTTAAAAATGTATATGGTATCTCAAAAATGCATTAATCATTGTCTTTGCTACTGCCTTTGGCGAAGCATTCTGAATGCTAAAGGTAATTGCAGTAAAAAAAATCTGCAAAACCTGTAAAAGGACAACTCCCAGAAGTGCCAACCCTTAATTATTGAGAAGGTAGTGAAATCGCAACGGTGGGTTAAACATGTCCAATTCCAAGCCCCTCCCACCTCGCTCCCCCTTCACACAATGCACGCACACACACCATGATCAGGAATTCAGTACCTGTAATTAGCTTCCTTTCGCAATCACAGCAGTTTCAAAGTTTTCAGGCTATTTCCTTTATGTTTGCAATCATAAGGAACATCCAAGATGTGAAATTAGGCATAGCTTTATTACACAGCCAAGCACACAGTCAGCCATTCTCAATGGCAACCATACAGTCCAGAATTTTTAAGTGGGGCACGGACTGAAATCGAAAATTTTTTTAATGCTTTTTATGCAGTCCGTAGGAGAGAAGTAGGGAAGAAACCAACTAAATGTAGCTGCTTCACAGGGAAGGAGGCTCATAAACTTTGAGCAGAGACCTAAGGGGGCCACAGCCAAAACAAGTTGAGAGTGGTTGGTTTAAATATCATTGAAATTCCTAAACTATGAAGATTCATAGTTTGAGATGTTTGAGATGTTTATCCATTTTTAACTTGGATGAAAATCTGAACACAAGATATAGTTGTGAAGGGCAGATATTTTTATGAACTCTATAATACAGGCCCTGGAATTAAAAATCAGATGGAGTTAAGCTAAATTTCTATCTCCCAAAAGCAACACTGCAATAAATTCTGATACTTTATTTCCCAGTTTACTTATAAGTTCCGGAGTACAGAGGAAAATACTGATTTATTTTTAAATGAAATTTTTCATGCTGATGTCAGCGAGAGGATTTTCCTGCAGTGCCTGACAACTGACAACCAAGGGAAGTCCAGCTATGTTCCTGGCCGGGGAGGTCATGCACTTCTGGAGAGTTCTTCAGCCAGGCCAGGACGCAGCTGTTGCCATCGTTTCCTCATTTGAGTTCTGTTAGAGCACTATCGCACTTCCTCTTCATTTAGATGCTTGCTGTGTTACTTATATTTCTTGTTTTGATCTCTTTTGTTGAAATGCAGAATTGCTTATGTCCTGGCAACAAGAAAGAGTCCATTGCAAGGCATTTCCTTTTGAAAATGTGCAAGTCATTATCTGTCTATACAGTTATATAAACATAAATATTCTCATGTCAGAGACAAATGCCAAAAAATTATTATTCTATTGGTTGCCACAATCAGAATTTTCATTGTTAGTACACATCTACAAGACATTCCATGCTGCAGACAGACATCCAATAAAATGTTCCAAAAGTCTCTCTGCATTCTTTCAAAAATTGTTGATGATATTTTCTGATTGACACTTAAATATTCTTTGTTCAATATACTCAAACAAAAGTCTTCATTGTTTTAAACTTATTTTACTCCAATCAGACCTCAAATCTCTCCTTCAACCTGCTAACCATTCAATAAGGCTATGGCTGATCCAATCTTGTCCCCAACTCATACTCCTTGACTTCCTTGTGGTGTAAATTTCAGTTAATTTCCTCTTTGAATATAGTCAGCGACTGCATCTCCACAATATTCTGGGCTGCAAAATGCCAAATATTCATGAACTAAGGTGAAAAATAATGCTCCATATTTTCATTTTAGGTAGAAAACCTCTTATTCTGCGAATCTACCTCCTAGATGTAGATATTCCCCAAGAAAGGAAACATCCTCTCAGTATCCATCCTAGTAATCTCACACAGAATCTACTGCTTTGTACACCTCCATCACCCCAATTCTGTGCTAGTATGGTTAGTGTAGCAGTTGGTGCAATGCTCTTACAGCACTAGTGGCTGGGATAGGGGTACGTGTCCCACACTATCTATAAGGAGTCTGTACATTCTCCCTGTCTGTGTGGGTTTCCCTAGGTGCTCCGGTTTCCTCCCACTATTCAAAATGTACAGGGGATTGTAGGTCAATTCGGTGTAATTGGGTGGCACATGGGCCAAAAGGACCTGTAACTGTGCTATATGTCTAAATTAAAAATTGTGAAAAAATATTTAAATTTAAATTCCCCCTGACCCCCAATTCTATCCCACGAACCCCTCCCATTTTGTATATAATCCTCTGCCCCCTGAAAATCCTCTGCATATCTTGTACATTTTTCTTCCATTTTTACTCTATCCTCTCCACAACGTTGAATCCACTCACTTCCCATGAATTTTTCTATCCCCAATCCTCTCTCTGTTCCTAATTCCCAAATTACTTCTTCAAAAGCAGAAGTTCCTTTGATACAATGAAACATACAAACCAGTTTTATTGTGTATTATTACACAATTACTTCAGACTAGTTTATAAAATGGAATATCACTGCCAAGGGCTTGTGCAAAACAGGCATAATTCCCATGTTTCATCACTTTAACACCATGACTACCAGCCCCCCCACATCTCCATCGGGCACACAGAACTCAAAACGGTCAACCAGTTTACCTACCTTGGATGCACCATTTCAACTGATGCAAGGATCGACAAAGAGATAGACAACAGACTCGCCAAGGCAAATAGCGCCTTTGGAAGACTACACAAAAGAGTCTGGAAAAACAACCACCTGAAGAAACACACAAAGATCAGCGTGTACAGAGCCATTGTCATACCCACGCTCCTGTTCGGCTCCGAATCATGGGTCCTCTACCGGCATCACCTACGGCTCCTAGAACGTTTCCATCAGCGCTGTCTCTGCTCCATCCTCAACATTCATTGGAATGACTTCATCACCAACATCGAAGTACTCGAGCTGGCAGAATCCGCAAGCATCTAATCCATACTGCTGAAGACCCAACTGCGCTGGGTGGGTCACATCTCCAGAATGGAGGACCATCGCCTTCCCAAGATTGTATTATATGGCGAGCTCTCCACTGGCCACCGAGACAGAGGTGCACCAAAGAAGAGATACAAGGACTGCTTAAAGAAATCTCTTGGTGCCTGCCACATTGACCACTGCCAGTGGGCTGATATCGCCTGCAACTGTGCATCTTGGCGCCTCACAGTTCAGCGGGCAGCAACTTCCTTTGAAGAAGACCGCAGAGCCCACCTCACTGACAAAAGACAAAGGAGGAAAAACCCAACACCCAACCCCAACCAACCAATTTTCCCTTGCAACCGCTGCAACCGTGCCTGCCTGTCCCGCATCCGTCTTGTCAGTCACCAACGAGCCTGCAGCAGACGTGGACATACCCCTCCATAAATCTTCGTCTGCGAAGCCAAGCCAAAGAAAAATGAAGAGCAGCGTACCTTCCTGGACAGTTTTCTTTGCCAACATTAATAAATTCTAAGTTCCCCATTGTTATTTTCAACTAGTCTTATGACCTTAGAAGACTTTTTACTTAGACATCCACCTTTCTATATTCCTGCACCTTCCTTGACATTGTACCAGATCACTTTTATTATGACCAATGTATCACTTCACATTTATTAGCATTACATTTCTTCTGTTAAGTATCTCATCACTCCACTAGTCCTGAACTATTGTGCTAACCTAATTTGGAGGTTCATTATACCTAAAATTTTGAAATTATGACCCAAATATCTATCCAATTCAGTAAAGTACAAAAGAAATGAAATGATTACGAGAATATGTAAAAAAATATTGTAATACTTTCTAGTTGGAAGAATTCCATTTACAATAATGTTTATTTTTAGAATATGAAAGATAAAAGCTTTCATTTTTATATGCATGCATAATAAAGTGCTACTGTGTTAATGATTATATCTAAGAAATTTAAGTATTAAATAGAATTCTGTGCCACATAGGTGATTTCTAATTAATTAAAAAGAAGGATATGATCTAACTACCAAAACACAGTTATTTGGTTCCAAAATAATTGCATTTAAAGACATGACCATTTTGAGTTAGAGGGTATAGTCATTACAGTTGACAGCATTGTTTGAAGATCCTGCAGTTGTCTCACAAGGAGCTTGTTAGTATGCAGTATAAAAACATAATGGAGCAAAATACTTGGAAGCTTGGTTTATGGAGGAAAAACTAAAAGGCTACATTTTATTGATCAGTTTAAAGAAATAGAAAGGTCTACAGCTGAGAAATTACACCTATACTCTCAGTAATTATCAATTAAATAAGAGAAAATTAACTAAAGGGTGCCTTTGCCACCTGGTGACAATAGAATGCACAATAGAATTCATATATTCTGAAGTGTAGTCCTAATTGATTATTGCTTGAACAAATCCAAAAGACAGTGAACACATGGCAAGACCCCACATACAGCAGTGACCAAATAAATGAAATGTTAACAAGTTTGATAGTGTTTACTGATAGAAACCCTTGCGTCAAGATATACAGTCATTGGAAGGAGTCACGCGATGGAGTAGTGGCCGGACGGTGAACTCCAGCCCTCTCCAGAAAAGTCGGGAAAAACAAGAGAAAACACAAAGGCACAGAAATAAAAGTTACAGAAAAGTGAGTATAAAGGTGGAAAGAAGATGGCGACAAAAAAAGAAAAGTCGAAAGCAACGGTAAGAAGAGAGGAAGAGAAGACAAAGGAGGAAAAAGGTGAAGGCCTTACCTGTCCGAAGAGGCCCGCTGCGGAGAGAGAAACCCGCTCCCTCAGGTCGGTAAATAATGGACTACAAAAATGGCTCGCAGAGCCGAGTAAAAGTGCGCAACCGCGCATGCGCGATGCGAATGAAAAAAAACACACCGACGGGAGGGGGGACCAGCTGGGGAGTCGATCTCCACAGCCGGCAACGACAGCTGCAGAACACCTGCAGCAAGAAGAGACCACAGAAGACAATAGAAACAAGAAAGAAGAGGAGGAAAGGGCAACAAAGAAACAACAGATGGCCAACCCAGAGGAAGAAGAAGAGGAAGAGTATGGTGAAATAGAAGAAGAAAAGAAAGGCAAGGTAAAGGATATACTTGCTCTTATTAGAGGATACATGGAATCATTTAAAGAATGGCAAACACAGGAATTTAAGGATTTAAGAAACAGAAGAGAAAATAAATAAAATGGAGATGACCTTAACAGAAATGGGAAAGAAAATGGACAAGATGGAAGAGCGGGCAGTAGCAGCAGAAATGGAGGTAGAAGACTTAAAAAAGAAATTGGAGAAATCTAATAAAAAAACTAAAGAGACACAAGAACTACTAGCTCAAAAAATAGATACAATGGAAAACCATAACAGAAGAAATAACATAAAGATAGTGGGCCTTAAGGAAGATGAAGAAGGCAAGAATATGAGGGAGTTTATAAAAGAGTGGATCCCTAAGACCCTAGGATGTCCAGAACTACAGCAAGAATTGGAAATAGAAAGGGCACATAGAGTATTGGCCTCTAAACCACAACCACAACAAAAACCAAGATCTATTGTAGTAAAATTCCTAAGATATACTACAAGAGAAAAGGTACTGGAGAAGACAATGGAAAAAGTAAGAGAGGGCAACAAACCACTGGAGTATAAAGGGCAAAAAATCTTCATTTATCCAGATATAAGTTTTGAACTCCTAAAGAAGAGAAAAGAGTTCAATACAGCAAAGGCGATTTTATGGAAGAAAGGGTATAAATTTATACTAAAGCATCCAGCGGTATTGAAAATATTTATTCCAGGACAACAAAACAGACTATTCTCGGATCCAGAAGAAGCACGAAAATTTGCAGAACAATTACAAAAATAGACTGAGGGAGGAAGACGGGTAATGAGAGTTAAAATGATCACAATTGATATGTATGTGGGTAAAGACAAAAATAGACTGAGGGATGAAGACGGGTAATGAGAGTAAAAATGATCACGATTGATATGTATGCGGGTAAAGAGGTATAAGAGTGAATAGAGACAAGGAGCATACGTGAATGTATCTGTACTTAGAGGAAAATATAGATAGTATAGACAAGAATTAATAAGGGAAGGTAATGGAATAGAGAGAATAAGGAGGGAATTAAAAGAGTGACCTCTGTGACATATGAAAAGTGAAATCTTTTCTGGGGGAGGCGGGGTGGGGGGAAATAGCGGTCACTGCAAAATCAGTTGACGCTTGCGAGTGGATTCGCAAATCCAAATGGAGAGGGGAGATGTGGTTGTCCGACAAGGGATAAAGGACAACTCAGGAGGTGAATGGGAGATTGGGGATAAATAAGATAGAAATAGGAGAATAAGGAAAATGTTGGATGTTGTAGGAATGTTGTCTTATAAAGAGTTGAAAATAAGAAAACAGAAATGGAAAAGGAGGAAAGGTAATGATGGAAAAATGGAAAGAGAAGATAAACAAAATATAAAAGGGCTACGCTGAACTATATGTCTTTAAATATTAATGGAATACATAACCAAATTAAAAGGAATAAACTACCAAATTTAAATGAATAAATGTATTCCATTAGAAAAAATAACATATTGGTTAAGAAATAATATTGAAATATTCGAACAAGTATAGGAGCCTTACATTAAATACAATAGCGAAAACCTACCGGGGACAAACATTACCTAAGTTGATGGAAGGAGAAGGAAAGAAAAGAATGGACTCAGTAGAATTTCTGGTGTAATTTTGTTGAATGACAACATTGTCTGACTGGATTAATGCAACCTAGATTGTATACCTAAAATGGATGAGAGGGGGGGTGGGGGTGTGGTTTGGGAGGAAAGGGGGGGGGAGAAAAAGTCACTGTATATGTGTGAAAAAGAAATTGTGTATATCATGGCTAATGTGATTTATGGTGTGAAAAAAAAAAAAAAAAAAAAAAGATATACAGTCATTGCCTCTTACATTCTTTGAATGCTTCATGACCTGTTGAGTTTCTTCAGCACTTTTGTTGACCTGCACAATTGTCTCTTTAATGTTTTTGTGATCAAGTGGAAGGTTCACTGTATTTTCGGAATCAATTTAAAAATGATTTGTGGGTGTGATTTCGATGATTGGCTTTATTTAAGTATGATGAACTAATAATTTACTGCTTTTAGAAATAATTTATTGGTAACTGAATACACAGTTCAATTGCATGGAAGTTTCCCACCGCAAGGTTACATAGTTAAGTCTTTGGTGGTAAGATTTTAATTACTTTTATTTTTGTCATCTTCAAAGTAAAATTTTACTTCTTTTTAATAAATTACAGCTTGAATCAAGAAATTATAGGTCTGCTTGAAAATAAAGCATTTATAAAATATAAATTGAAAACGCAATTGACTACAGTACATTGGCTTGTTTTACAATAAAACAAGGAGCGACGCAGTTCTCTTCAGTAATGTTTGAGCAAACTCATTCGAGCTTGTTTTTCAGCGTGACATGGAAACACTTGCTTTTTGTCCTGCACCGTTTTTTTGTATATCACAATGCCTCCTAGTCCGGGTAGTTCCCAAATGATGAAAGGATTTTGTTTTTACAGACATCCATAAGCTAATTTTGTCTGTAAGTCAGAAGAATGACTTGACATGCTAACGATTCCTCCACAGTATTGTAATGAATGGCATCGAAAACATACTAGACTGATCATAAAGAACAATTACTGAAAGTGAAGAGCAAGGGAGCTAGTAGAATGAGAGGAATTTCATATTCACAAATTTATTAAAACTATAAATGTTATTAATGACTGTAGCCATTTTCAATAACTTTAAATGGCCCAAGGGAATTATTAGTTATCTCCAGATTGTAATTTCAGATCATTTATATCCAATTTAGGATTTTAAAAATAAACCATTTTCTTTAACTGGTAAAATGGAAAATTGGAACATTGGCCTTCCAATCTGCTCAATCGATCCTTCTGAGTGGAAGTTGAAGGTGTTAAGTTTGAGGGAATTGAGTCACCATTGGACAAATTTATTTTAATACAGTCAATACCTCAATTAGGCAATCAATCTCTGTCTCATCTTCTCTTTCTGTTCCAATTTTAGGCTATGGGGATGACTGGCATAGTAGAAAATTGAAATACTGCACTGACAGAAGTACATATCTAAAATTGGTACATAAACTCCAGACGTCATCATTCTTCTTCCATTTTGTCAAGTTCCTGACATTTTACATTGAAGGAAATAACACTTCTTCTGTAAACTGAGAGCATATTGAAATTCTGCTATGTTTAAATATTATTTAAGGCTGAGATTGAAACAGTAGTTTAATCAGGGAGTGTCCATTCAGAGGGCGAATTGCAGTCAATCAGAGACATGATTTCAGGTTCTGAAGAAATCAGTTGCAAGGAGTGAGTTTGTGTGGAAGTGATTGTCAACAAAAGCACTTGATGAAAAGGTAGTCCAAAACAGGCCTATATTCTCCTATATAGGTCTCATTCAATGTGTGAACCCAAACTGCTTGGCACATTGTGATATGCAGAACAGTTTTGAACAAGTCATCGTAAGGAATGTTGCATGTTACCTGATGGCATCCTCTGCACTTTTGCTTTTCGTTAGAATCCTGATCAAAAATCTGGAAATACAGTGACAGTGCATTAGATACCTGGTCACAGCTAAATATTAGGTGTTTTTCATGAATTCCAGAGTTAATACATAGAAGTTCAGATAATTCAATTTCTTGAGTAGTCAACCATTAAAAACACTTGAGCAAACAATGAAATGTTGCAGGAACTCAGTGGGTCAAACAGTGTTGTTGGGTAGAAATGGTCAGTCAATGCTTTGGGTCGGGTTACTTTGTCAAGATTTGATAAAGTAGTCTTGATGAAATGGACTGACCCAAAATGTTGCATGACCATTAATACTCATTGGTGCTGCCTGATGCACCGATTTGTTCCAGGATTCAATTGTTTGCTCAAAATTCCAGCATCTGCTGTCTTTGTGTTTCTCTATTATAAAACATCTTTTAGGAACATTTGCTGAAATGTTGGTTAAATTCTCGGCATTGCACTGTTGGTTTCAGAGGAGGTGCAGAAGAGATTCTTTGATATACCACAGGTTCCAAGCAGTTTTGTTAGGGTAGATGTCAAGATCTTTCCCCTAGTGTGAAGGTCACAAAATAAGCAGCCAGTTACTTAAAAGTAAGGTGCATAGAAACTTCTTTTAGAGGTAGTGAATCTCTAGAAGACTCTGCCAGAAGTTAGATCATTATGTATATAGATATTTAAGGAAGAGATACATCAGGATTTGAAAGATCAAGAATGGAGTTTATCGGGAACTAGCACAGAAGGAGAAATGAAACCAGAGTAGGTAAGCCATGATTGTAATGAATGACATGATAGGCTTCAGGGACCCAGTAGGCTATTATGCCCCTCTTCTCTTGAACTCTTGTGTCATTATGACTGTTCTTCCTTAAGCAAAGATGAGTGGAAGATTCAGTGGATGTGTTCAAAATCCAAAATAGTTCTGTTACATGAAATAAGGGGAAGTTATTTCCAGTGGCTGTAAGTATGGATAGCTAGAGGAAACTAAATTAGAATAATTGGCAAAAAAAAGTCGAAGACAACATAAGGAAACATTTTCTTAAGAAGCAAGTTGTTGTGATTCCGAGAGCACTGTTTGAAAGATAGCAAATGCAAATACAAAAATAACTTTTAAAAGTCAAATTGGAGGTAGGCATTAAAAGAAAACATTTACAGACCAGAGCAAGAGACTGGAACGAATTAGATGGCTAATCAAATTAACTCACATCAGTCCAAATGGCCACCTTCTATACTGCATCATTCAGAGATGCTCTCATGGTTCAATTCATTTTTTACCCTTCTTGTACTCCAAAAACAAATACAGTACGTGGTGCATAAATTAATTAAATTTGTATTAGTCTTCACAATAATATAATTTATTATTATACTATGAAATATAGCAAAGGTAATTTAAAGTGAACATTTTCTTGTTTCAATAGTATGTTTTTTGAAGGAGCTCATCTTGTCTGGTAGAGGTTGTACCACGGCTTGGACCTGTGGAGATGGCTTTTGATGACACAATTGAGCGGGATATTGGTCTAAGTTGCAGATTTTTACAGGCAGAAATTTGTCATTGTTAGTGGATAGAAAATCTTCCCTGTGGAGCATTGTTTTACATGGCATGAGGATGAATTTTGAATTTTCATATGGATGAATTTCAGCCACTCTGACAACTGTTAGAATGCAGCAGCAAAAAGCATCATATTCTGGCATTGCCAGTGTGTTCCTTCATTTTAGAGGTGATGTTCAGAGTTGAATGAAGTCATCTGAGATGCATTTGTTGGATTTTGTTGGATCGCATTGCCAACCTTGACCTTGAATGGGTTGATAGAATTCTTGCATTGTTCTTCAGTCCTTGGAGACTTGCTCAGGCACTGACCTCCTTTCAGATCATCTCTCAGTAGCACTTTATTTCAGCTCATCGTGAACTCCTGGTACCCCTGGGGTACAACACATCCTTTCACCACTCAGCCTCATCAATGAAGAGATTGAACTTCTCAGGCACATTTCCTGCCCAATTCAACATCCCACATAGCTTCTTCAGTGGTGGTGTGCCTCAGTAGTGGTGTCTTTTTAGAGGTAATACAGTAAGATCAACTAATCCATGATCAATTACACAGGAATACAGTATTGCATGACCAGCAAATATTTATTAGGCAGGCCACAGTGAAACTGTGTCATACACAGAGAATGCAAATGCACAGCTGCGCAAAGATCATGACTGAAAATCATTTGCCAAACATTCCAGGATAAATAGTTATTAGTTTTAGAATGTGTTCCATCTTCCTCATATGAGAATCAACCTTGAATTTTTGGATTAACGTAACCAAACTCATTAGAACTAAAGAATCTATGTTTTGCTGTAGTGGTCCGTTACAGGTCTGCAGGGCAGGTAGATTGAATATTATCTAACACGGTCTATGGTGAGGTGTGTTGCTATGTGTTCAATATTTAAAATGAATAGTCCAGGTTGAATAAAACCTCGAGAGTGCAGACACTCTGGACTGATGTATTACTGCAAATCTGATATAGGTGTAATCAAACAAATAGAATTAAATGACAACAATTTCAAAAATGATCAGACCATGAGGTTCAAAACTCCACCTACCCCCTCCACCTGATCAATTTTGTAAATATTTCAGAAGATTGAGTAAATTTGATGGTGAATCTGTATCTTACATGGTGTGAAATTTATTTACAAGAATCTTGGATGGCCAAAGTCAACATTAAACTGCTTGATTTCAAGCTGTGTTAGTGCTGTTGCCAGCTGTCTAGAAGAAGAACCAAGAATCGCTAGGCATCCCCACCTACTCCATTCCAGTAATTCATGTCAAGTATTTAGAAGAAACTTTAGCTTCGTTTTGTGTTTTTTCTTAATGTTTCCACCCCTCTGGGAGTGAAGTCCTGGCAGCAGATAGGAAGCAGTTTGGAAGAGATTCAGGGGTGTGCTATTCATTGCAGTAACCTTTCTTACTAGATTCTGTGAGTATATTTTGAGATTAGTCTTGATCGTAATCAACCAGAAGCGTAGCAAACCACAACATAAAGGGCAACATAAATGCAGGCATGGAGTGCAAAGCTGTATCTGTGCGACTATTTTTGGACAATATCTTCACAATATTGGTAACAAGCACCGACCGACATGACTCTTCTTCCTGAATTAAGGGTCTTTAAAAATGTGCCCTGAGATTCTCATTCCAATGGATGCATTTATCTACTGGGATATAAATCTGGACTGTTGCTTGCTTGAATTAAATAATCTTCTTTGTCAAGTTAAAGAATTAATTGTCACCTCTCACTAAAACTCAGTGATTGAGAAATTATGAATGTTATTCATAAGATATGTAATAATATTTGGTGCGACATTAAGGCTTGTTTTTATGATGACTGTGTCCATGCAGAACTGAGCAGAATGGGTCTGGTGGCCTGGAAGTGAAGTCTCTGCTCTCTCGCATTGTAGAATGCCCCATTATTCAATTTACCATCATTATTGTTGATTTCAACCACTGTTTTCCAGAACCTTAAAGATGGGCTATGTCTGAATTGTTTTTATTCAAGGAGAGGTGTGACATATACTTCATTTATAATATTGATTGGAAGGTTGTTAAGAATAGCACAATTTTACCATCAGTTCTCTGTATATACAATGCTGTAAAGATTAGGGTGGATTATACTAGGTAGAATTTCCCTGACAGTACTTGTCCATAAAAAGCATATTTGTGGAAAAAAGCATTTTGTTAGTTTCGATAATTATCTAATCTCATTGAGTGAAAGATGTTGTGAATTTATCATTCCAGAGAAAGGAGGGTGTGACCCAGAATACTTGATAGTCAGTGGAAATCTCCTTAAATATAAAATTGTGCTCTCATTTCTTCTCCTTCTTTGGCTTGGCTTCGCGGACGAAGATTTATGGACGAAAATTATGCTCTCACTTCACCTATGTCAAAAACACATCTTCGTTCTCTCTCTCTCTCCCAGTTTAGAAAGCATTGCTGTTGGTGAATGGGTTTTAATATGGGCGTGATTTGCAACATAAGCCTGATGACTGACTTCCCAGGGGAAAGATTAAATAAGAAGATTTCAGAAATTGCTTTAATCAGCAATATAAATCCAATTTTATTTTTATTGTGAAAATGCTGTTATCAGTTCACTTGACGTAGATCAAAGTGTTAATTCAGATTTTTTGTCAGAGTACATACATGACATCACATTCAACCTAGAGATTTGTTTTCCTGCAGGCCAAGTAGAATTTCCATTTAGTGGTAGTGCAAAAAAAACTCTATTCAAGAAAAGATATGGACACGAGAGAGAAATGTAAATAAACCGACTGTGGAATATAGAAAAATTAAATAAATATACAATCATGAATAATGTGCAAAGTAAGTCCTTAAATGAGCCCCTAATTGAGTTTGTTGTTGAGGAGTCTGATGGTGGAAGCGTAGCAACAGTTCCTGAATCTGGTGGTGCGAATCTGGTGGCGCCTGTACCTCTTTCCTGATGGCAGCAGCGAAAAGAGAGTTGCACAGTACTGTGATATGGATCCTTGATGATTGCTGCTGTTCTCTGACAGCAGGATTCCCTGTAGATTTTCTTGATGATAGGGAAAGTATTGCTATGTCTATTACCTTTTGCATGGCTTACCATGGTTGATTGACTGTTTTAATTAAAATCATATTATTTTGGGGTACTGCATTGAAACTCCATCAACCAATATGCAATTTTCTTCTATTTTTATTTCAGAGTGTGCTGGTTGTGGAGATGAAATCAAGCATGGACAGTCTCTGCTAGCCCTGGAGAAGCAATGGCATGTGAGCTGCTTCAAATGTCAGTCCTGCGGTGTGGTCCTGACAGGAGAATATATCAGCAAGTATGTATGTTTCTTCAAGGATCCATGTGGGGAAAAGTGATCCAGGCTCATTACCTGACTTTATGCCATCTTTCCAAATTGGATGAACCGATTTTTACACTACACAATGACCTAACTTTAATTTACTAATAGATTATTCAAAAGGCACAGTATGACTTGGGTTCTCCCTCATCTCCTGAAGATTTTGATTCACAATGAGTTTCTAAAAATGTTTTTCCTTGAAATATCTCACCTAGACATTCATCATTGTATATAAAAAGGCTGCTTTTAATGTTTACAATTTAGATCATAATATAAGAACAGAGATTATTGTCCAAGACCAAAAATCAAAGAATTATTAATTATATGCATTCAAATATCAAAGTTTGTTGTTTGAGTTTTTAAAGTGTTTAACCCACCCAATTTTAGGGATTGAAATGACCCATCTGCTTTTGATTTTCACCACTGCCTGTACTTTTTCAAAGTATAAATATCTGAAAGATTGTGAATGGGAAACCAGGTTCTGCAAACTCTTGATATTGTCTCCTGAACACGGCAGTAATGATTCATGTTCTATTAAGCAATTTACTGTTATTTTATTGTCTTCATCATAAATTTAACATGATACTTCATCATTATCAATCATAATTCCCGGATCAATGATCTCCCCTTCCCAGACAATGAACTAATTCCTATATGCACGTAAGATCCCACAAAGAGCAAGGTGATAAGTAGCCAATGAATTTGTCCTATCGATAGTGGTTTACAAAAATTAAGCACTCTCAGGGGGTCTTTTTAGCATTTACCTTGAGGGAAAATGATGATAGTTCCTGAACCCTGCTACAAAATTCCGTCAGATTATGTGCCAAGTTCTACATCAACACTGCTTCTCCACCTTCCCACCATGTAACTCCAATCTGTGATACTCAGAACTCTTCAAACTCAGCACTGATGAAAAGCAACAGCTTTGTGAAATTGAGCAACTGTTTCACAAGCCCTTTTCACACCAGTCATTGAACCAATTAAGGAAGCCGTTTTTGACTTTCACCTGGGCCACTTTTAATCAATTCTCTGCGTCCTTTCACACTCACCACCAGGTGTCCCTGGGGATAGGGGAGTTTATCCTCCACTGGTGATGTCTGAGTGATCTGCCCGATATCCTGTTCGATGTATAATGATCTTGTATTTAAACAAAATTAATCATGCTCATATTAAACATTATGTACAGCACAGTATGAGCCCTTCAGCCCCTGTTGTTGTGCCAACCTATATAAACCTTTATAAATATAAAAGACCGTGGGAAAGAGCAATAGTGGACCTGCCTTCCCAGAAGTCCATGTGGCAGGGAAAGGGCAGTATGCATGGAGCACTCATTGAGTACTCAGGGAGGGGTTTCTCTGCCGCACAGAATTCTGGGAGGGAAGGTCTGCCATCACGCTCTCTCTCTCTTTCTCTCTCTCCCCCTCCCCCTCCCCACCCCGCTGTGACTTTTCCACAGTTCTTTAGAAATTTATAAAGTTTTATATAGGTCGGTAAAGTTTATACCTTTTTAATCTTTTGTTTCCTTCACTCACACCAAAATGTTATCAATGTGTCATTACTTTGTCCCTGGATAGTCCATGTCCCTTTCACACTGGGCTAATTGGCACATAGGTATCAGATGACCACGGGATCATATACCCTACATAGGTGGTCCATCCCCGGCGAGATTTGATGCCTGCATGCCGATTAAGGAGTTTTCACCGTTAATTACTAGGACAAGGTGCCAGTGCCAAAGGGGCTACAGACTGCTTAATACAATATGAATCATTACTGTGATGTTCAGGAGACAATATCAAGGGTTTGCAGAACCTGGCTTCCCATTCACAATCTTTCAGATATTTATACTTTGAAAAAGTACAGGCAGTGGTGAAAATCAAAAGCAGATGGGTCATTTCAATCCCTAAAATTGGGTGGGTTAAACACTTTAAAAACTCAAACAACAAACTTTGATATTTGAATGCATATAATTAATAATTCTTTGATTTTTGGCCTTGGACAATAATCTCTGTTCTTATATTATGATTTAAATTGTAATATAAAATATTACCTATCTTATTTCTAAAATAAGGTTTTTTTTGCTCACCTTGACACAATGATCTCTCCCAAGAAGAAACCCCAGGTACAGGCACCCCTTTATAGAGCAATGTTCTTCCAGCAGGTCTGGGTCAGTTTTGCACCTGTTTAAAGCCACTTTTACATTTGCATCCCACTAGATTGCCCATTCAGTGTCCCAGGTTAGAAATTGCATTTTTGCTGTTCACACTTGACCACTCTTAACTGGGACACTGCATGCGTTCACACTTGCAATGAGCCATCCCCAGGGTTAGGACTGTTCTACCTTCTACTGGTAACGTTATGATGCATCAAGCGATGGTGGACCTGCCCTAAATCCTGATCAATGTATTATGGCCTTATATTTGAACAAAATTAATCATGTCTAATTATAACATAATGAAGGTTTATGAGCCCTTCAGTCTCTGTTGTTGTTGTGTGGACCTATATAAATCTTTATGAGTCTGTGGGAAAGGGCTAGCAATAAATAGCAATAGTGGACAATTTTTAACAGCATGGGAAAGTTGGTAACACTATCATGTACTATTCATACAGCATGGGAAAGTTGGTAGTGCTATTGCACAAAATTTATAAATACCGTGGGGAGAAGTGATGCAGACCTGCCCTTCCAGAAGACTGTGCAGCAGAGAAAGGGCTGTATTCATGGCTGCATACACAGAGCATTCATGGAGGGGCTTCTCTTCTGCATGGCATTCTGGGAAGTCAGTTCCACCATCAGGTCCACAGTCTTTATAAATTGTGCCCTATAGCCCTACCAATTTTCTCACACTGTTTAAAAATAGTCCACTATAGCTATTTATTCCAATTTATTTCCTCTCTCTCTCTCTCTCTTCTGCTGTGACTTTTCCACAGCTTTTATACGTTCATTTTAACCTTTTCTTCCTTCATGTTCCTGCACTCATGTAAAAACTTAGGTCATTTCAATCCCAGAGTACAATTGCCTGTTCTGCACTTGCCTGATTGTAATGCCAGCATCTGCAAGTCCTGGGATTGTACTAGGGGTCGAGGCCATCTATCCCCCTTCATGCCAGCGTTGAGAAGATTTCCCTTTCATATTAGACCCTTTTTAGGCCAATTGGCCATTAATTCCTGGGACCACTTGCAAGAGTGAAAGGGGCTTAAGTGTGAGGTTCACTCTCCCATATACACCAGTGAACAAGTCAAGAATATGAACATACATGAGCTCAAGAACTTTCATTGAGAAGAGGTAATGTAGATTGGCCAACTTCTCCATTTGTCCTGCAGATTAGTTCCACTTCACTGGGAAGCTTGTAGGAACTGGGGAACAGCATTGTGAGAAAGGTTGAGATAAGTGTTGGTGTGATAATGTAGCCCTGCTTGACAACAATCTACACAGCTATCAAGTTGGGAGAGGATATATTAATGGAACTCAAAAATGCTGTAATTCCATCAGAAAATCTCCTCTCCGCACCTCATTTTGCCACCTTGATTTGTGAAAGTAGCAAACTTGACTTTATCCCCTACAATTTCTTTCGACATGTCATCCACTGGATTGTAATTAAATGATTCTTGGTACATTCAACCAGTCTGTCATTCTAAGTATGAATCATTTATCTCAACTCTTCATGTTAACCAATCTTCACTTGATCAAAGCATAATTTATTTTCCTTTGTGCTATGAGGTTTACTTATATATAATAACCTCCTATCTAGAATGGCTTATAGAAATCTAAATGTACCATATCGTCTGGTATCTCCTTATCCAACCTATTCCTTCAAAAGAAAAACTCAGAAGATTTGGCAAACAAGATTCCCTTTTACTATATTTGTTGACTTTTCTGTATGCTGTAGGTTTTAATTACCCCGTCATACACAAAATGTAATAGTAATAACTTAATAATAGGTGGGATCATTTTAAATGCTACTGATGCCAGGCTCATTGGGGTTCTACTTAATGATTTGTCACTGCGTTAATAAACCTAGATCATTCTGTTAGCTTTGGAATGCTAATTTGATAAGGGTTCAAATTAGGTATTTGCTGTCTCAGAAAGTAGGGATTTGGCCATAACGGTCAAATTTGGAGTTACTACTGTTCCAAAACTGAGAAGGGACTTTGAATTTATCAAAAGTTAATTTTAAAATATTAAGAAAGAATCTGCAACCAACACTAAAGAAACACAAAAGCTGAAGATGGTGGAATCCGGAGCAAACAAAGAATTGCTGAGACACTCCTTGAATAGAAATGGTCAGTCAGCATTTTGAGCCGAAACCCAAGACCGAGTCCGACTTGGATGTTGTCTGACTTGCGGAGTGCCTCCAGCAATTCCCTTGTTTGTAGAATAAATCTGCGCCTGTCACACAATTGTTTGATGTGGCTTTAAGGTTATCTCTATTAAATGATATATTTCGACTGGATGTCAGAAAGTACTTCCTGTCACTTACAGAACATCCCCACAATGAAAATTATAGAGAATACACACATAAAATTTCCTTATTTGTCTTTAATAAATGTCTGCTCATTTATTCATAATCATGGTATTCTATTCACAAATCGGCCTGAGAATGCAGTGGGAGATGAGGATAAAAAAATTGCACATTGCTGAGCTGACTGCCACTTGTGCCCAGCTCCGATAAGCCATCAGGATAAATCAGAGTGAATCACACATGATGTTTCTTAAATTCTAAATTCAATCCTGAAGAATCAGAATTTATTGGCATGAGCACATCACAAATTCATGACAAGTGTAGAATTGCTATAAATTGCATTTTTTTAAATAAATAAATTAGTGCAAAAGAAAATAAAAGTTGGATTATGCATGTGGTTCATTGTCCATACATAATCTGATGGCAGAGGGAAAGAGGCTGTTTTTGCAACATTGGGTGTTCGTCTTTAGGCTCCTGTACCTCTTCCCTGATGGTAGCAGTGAGAAGAGGGTATGGCCTGGGTGGTGAGGGTCCTTGAGGATAGAGGCTGCTTTCTTAAGACATTGCCTCTTGTGGATGTCTTCGATAGAGAGAAGACTGATGCCTGAGATGGCACAGGTAAGGTTCATGAGTCTCTGTAGCCTTGTCTTGTCCTGTGCATTGGCATCTCCACACCAGACAGTGAAGAAACCAGTCAGAAAACGCTCACTTCCTGTAAAAATTTGCAAGTGTTTGGTAACATACCAAATCTCCTCAAACTTCTCATGAAGCATAGCCACTGGTGAGCCTTCTTCATGATTGCATCAACATGAAAGCACCAGGATAAATCTTCAGAGATGTTGTCACCCAGGAATTTGAAGTTCTTAGATGGTTAAATGGTTAGTAAAACACTAATACAGTGTCAGCGACCGAGGTTCGAATCCAATGCTATACATAAGGGGTCTGTATGTTCTCCCCGGGTGCATGGGTTTCCTCTGGGTGCTCCAATTTCGTCCCACCCTTCAAAATGTATCAATGTCATAGGTTAATTGGGGTATTTGGGTGGCACGGGCTCATAGGCAGGAAGGGCCTGTCACAGTGTTGTATGTCTAAATTTGTTTTAAAATGAACCCTTTCCACTATGAGGACTGGTTTGTGTTCACCTTATTTCCCCCTCCTAAAGTCCACAATCAGTTGCTTATTTTTGCTAACATTGAATGCAAGGTTGTTGTTGTGACACCATCCAACCAGCCTCAGTGAAACCTCGTTAAAATGCGATTCGTTAATCCGTGGAATCACTTATAGTGCAGGTGTCTGTGGACCCCAAACGTTGATTTTAGGAGGCCAGGCTAACAGTGACTAACAGCCACGAACTCAAAAATGGTCTCTCATTTACAAGATGTGTAAGTTAATATGTGGAGTTTAAAGGTCATGAAGGTCTTATAGGGTTTGAGTCACAGTTTTCTGTTTTCCTGCTTCATGAATCATGACATATCATGCATCTGTTCTGCGACTCGGCTGTAACACGGTATGAAATCTTGGACCCCAACTAGCATATTTTGTAGATGGCATTTGAATTGTGACTAGCCACATTCATGGGTGGAGAGCAAATAGAGCACTGGGCTAAGCTCACATCTTTAAGGTGCACCTGTGTTGATTGTCAGGGAGGAGGAGATGCTTCCAATTCTCACTGACCCTGTTCTGATGAGGAAGTCAAGGATCCAGTTTCAAAGAGAGGTTTAGAGGCCCAGGTTTTGAAACTTGCTGATGAAAATTGATGAAAATGATCAACAACTCCAGAGCTGTGGAATGTACAACTATTATCTAAGTTTAAATTACACAATATCGATTTTCTTTCTCTTTCTAAGGGATGGTGTTCCTTATTGTGAAACAGATTACCATTCTCGGTTTGGCATTAAGTGCGAGAGTTGTGATAGATATATCAGTGGAAGAGT
Source organism: Narcine bancroftii (assembly GCF_036971445.1). Classification (NCBI taxonomy): domain Eukaryota; kingdom Metazoa; phylum Chordata; class Chondrichthyes; order Torpediniformes; family Narcinidae; genus Narcine; species Narcine bancroftii. The sequence goes on from NC_091477.1 coordinate 36,972,530, forward strand.
ACTGGAGGTAAGTGTCCAATAAAGAGAATAGATGGATTTTGAATGCACATGTTGGAAGTTATATTTTAATTTAGGTCTCCCGGGTCATTCTGTTAATTGTCTTTTTTTTTAAATTAGTAGTATCTATCAGATATTTTTTAGGGTGGCAGACAAGTCAACAGATAAACAAACCAATTTGCAAGGTTGAAGAATTTAAGAGATAATGTAAAATATGTGCACATCACTAACTCAACTTTTGGTATATCATGTGCCAACTTCCCTAACTTAAAGAACAGAAGTGTGCATGAAGTGTATAATGGTAGTAAAGAATGTAAACACTAAATAAACAGTACAAATGCAAAGCATAAGGTATGGTTGATCTGAAATAAAATTAGGAAATGTATTTATCTACTCATTTTATATATTCTCATGCTGAAATACTGACTTTTAAAAAAAAGCACTTGTATTTTAACTTATTTTCCAAGTGAAATTTGTCAGAATTATAATGAACTGATTGTGGGTATAATTTTGCAGTGAGCATTCATAGATCAGGAGATAAATGGTGAAAGCCTTCATACACAAATACTGGCAAGAACAGTCCAAACAACAATGACCAAAATCATAAACGTCTCAGTAAAAAAAACATTTTTTTAAATTTTACTGGAGTAACCAGAATAATTCATCTCTGAGGTTAGTTTTAAGAACTGTAGCAATGTTCAGCCTCCTCCGCTCAAAGAAAACAGGAGGAGGAGGCAGTTTCCTCTCACCAGGGATATGCTCCACCCTAGGCAACATCGTAACGAATCTCCTCTGCACTCTGTCCAAAGCATCGATGCTCTTTCTTGAGATAATGATCAGAACTATACATATTATTCCAGTTGTAGCCTCACCAATGTTTTATAAAACCTCCCTAATTCTTGTAATGATTTCACCTGTGCAGAGATTCTTGGATAATAGGAAGAAATGAAGCAATTACTTTGAAGGGATGTGTCAATTAAACTTCTAAGGGGATTAATTTTCCATTGCATGATACAAATAAGGCATTTTTTTGTCAACCGAGGCAAGATACCTTTACTACTTTGTAATGTGCTTTTGTTTTTGCGGTGGCCAGCTTACAATGTAGCTTTTCACCTTTCTCTTAGATTAATTTTACAAATCTTCGGCATAAGAGCATGTGCTGGATCACAGCCTGAAACATTTTGACAGATAGTAATTTCTCTGTGGCTTTGTTCCCACCAATAATATAAAAACATAATATGTATCATAAATAAACAGCCTTGCAGTTAGAAGCATGCTTTGTATAATTATGTTTTAATTCAGTTAAGCATCTAAAATATTGTTTCTACTTAAACTTTACTCATGAAAGAGAAAATGAGAAAAGTTCAAAGAAACATGTTTAATCATCAAATCTCTGGGCTTGATTATTGTACACACTGAAGTATGTGTTGGAAATCAAGTGTTACAAGGTCAAGTCCCTCTCCCAGTCCTTGAAATCTTTATGTTGAGAATCACTTGGAAGAGAAGATTTGCCTGATGGCATGAAGTAACAGTCCAGGTTCAACCGTACTTTTGCACGATATCTCACAAATTCTCCATATATAAACAGCTGGAATTTCTTTTTTTTAATATTTTTTTTATTTTTCACACTCTGAACCATATCAACCAAAATACATACAAACATTGCCCTCTTAAATATACACAGTGACATTTTCTCCCCTTTATTTCCCCCCTAACTTCCCTCCCCCCTTCCCAACCCCTCCAAAACCAATAAACATTCAACATATACAATACAATAAAGCCATTAAACAATGTCATGTCACTATGAAAAATAAACAAGAAAAATGTGTCATCTACTTTTACACACTGGATCAAGTCATTTTGTCTTCTTATCATTTTAGGGGGTGGAAGTCCGAGGCAAGCCCTCTCTGTTATGCTCCATGTAGGTTTCCCAAATTTGTTCAAATAATGTGACTTTATTTTTTAAATTATATGTTATTTTTTCCAATGGAATACATTTATTCATTTCCATGTACCATTGCTGTACTCTCAGGCTCTCTTCTGATTTCCAAGTTGACATTATACATTTTTTTGCTACAGCTAAGGCTATCATAATAAATCTTTTTTGCGCTTCATCCAGTTTGAGGCCTAATTCTTTACTTCTTATACTACTTAGAAGAAAGATCTCTGGATTTTTTGGTTTGTTGTTTTTTTGTGATTTTATTTAATATCTGATTTAGATCTTCCCAAAACTTTTTCACTTTCTGACATGCCCAAATTACATCAAATTTGTGTACTGTTGTTCCCATTTCCTTCTTACAACAAAAACATCTATCTGATAGTGTTGGATCTCATTTTTTTAACTTTTGGGGTGTGATATATAACCTGTGTAGCCAATTATACTGTATCATGCGTAACCTTGTGTTTATTATATTCTTCATAGTTCTAGAACATAACTTTTCCCATGTTTCATTTTTTATCTTTATGTTTAAATCCTTTTCCACTTTTGTTTGAGTTTATAGCTTATTTCATCATTTTCCTTATCTTGCAGCTTGATGTACATGTTTGTTATAAATCTTTTAATTATCATTGTGTCTGTAATCACGTATTCAAAACTGCTTCCTTCTGGTAATCTCAGTCTATTCCCCAATTTATCCTTTAAGTAGGATTTCAGTTGGTGATATGCAAACATTGTACCATGAGTTATTCCATATTTGTACTTCAGTTGTTCAAATGTTAATAAATTATTTCCCAAAAAACAATTTTCTATTCTTTTAATTCCTTTTCTCTCCCATTCTCTAAAGGAAAAGTTATCTATTGTAAAAGGGATTAGCTGATTTTGCGTCAATAATAATTTTGATATTTGGTAATTCATTTTTTTTCCTTTCTAAGTGAATCTTCTTCCATATATTGAGTAAATGATGCAATACTGGTGAGCTTTTATATTGTACCAGCTTTTCATGCCACTTATAAAATGTATGTTCCAGTACCTTATCCCCTATTTTATCTAGCTCTATCTTAGTCCAATCTGGTTTTTCCCTTGTCTGATAAAAATCTGATAAATACCTTAATTGTGCTGCTCTGTAATAATTTTAAAGTTTGGTAACTGCAAACCACCTTGGTTGTACCTCTCTGTTAATTTATCTAACACTATCCTCAGTTTCTCCCCTTTCCACAAAAATTTCCTTATTATTCTCTTTAGTTCATGAAAGAATTTCTCTGTTAAGAGAATTGGTAATGATTGAAATAAGTATTGTATCCTTGGGAAGACATTCATTTTAATGCAATTTACCCTCCCTATCAACGTTAGCGGTAATTCTTTCCAATGTTCTAAGTCTTCATGCAATTTCTTTATTAGTGGCTGATAATTTAATTTGTACAAGTGGCTTAAATTATTATCTAACTGATCCCTAGGTATTGGATTGCTTGTGTTTGCCATTTAAATGGTGATTCTTTTTTAAATTCTCTATAATCTGCATTACTCATTGGTATCACTTCACTTTTATTTGCATTGATGTTGTACCCTAATATTTCTCCATACTCCTTCAATTTCTTATGTAGTTCTTTTATTGATATTTCTGGTTCTGTTAAGTATACTATGATGTCATCTGCAAATAAACTGATTTTATACTCCTCCTTTAATTTTATCCCTTGTATTTTATTTTCTGTTCTTATAAGTTCTGCCAATGGTTCTATTGCTAAAGTGAACAGTGAGGGAGATAATGGACATCCCTGCCTAGTTGACCTACTTAATTTAAATTGGTTCGATACATATCCATTTACTGTTACCTTCGCCAATGATCCATTATATAATGCTTTAATCCAATCAATATATTTTTCTGGTAGATAATTCCATTCTAACCTGTCAAAGGCTTTTTCTGAATCTAAAGCAACAGCCACTGTTGGCATCTTATTTCCTTGAACTGCATGAATTAAATTAACAAATTTACAGACATTATCCGCTGTTCGTCTTTTCTTAATTTGATCTTGTTTTACTATTTTTGGTACACAATTGGCCAATCTGTTTGCTAATAATTTTGTTATTATCTTATAATCTGAATTAAGTAGAGATATTGGTCTATATGATGCTGGTGTTAGTGGATCCTTCCCCGTCTTTGGTATTACTGTAATTATTGCTTACATGAATCTGGCAAGTTTTGTGTTTCTTTTATCTGGATCATTGCTTCCAGGAAAGGAGGAATTAATAGTTCTTTAAATGTTTTATAGAATTCTATTGGGAATCCATCCTCTCCAGGTGTTTTATTGTTCAGCAGCTTTTTTAATATATCCTATGCTTCCTCTATTTCAAATGGTTTTATCAGTTTGTTTTGTTCCTCTTCTTGCAATTCGGCAGTTCAATTTTAGCTAAAAACTCCTCTATTTTATCATCTTTCCCCTCGTTCTCAGTTTGGTATAATTGTTCATAAAATTCCTTAAAGTTCTCATTAATCTCCATTGGTTTATATGTAATTTGTTTGTCCTTTTCATTGATGCTAATAGAGTTCTTTAAGCTTGTTCTAAGTTGCCAGGCTAATATTTTGAGTTTTTTTTTCTCCTAGTTCATAATACTTTTGCTTTATTTTCATTATGTTCTTCTCCACCTTATATGTTTGTAATGTTTTGTATTTTAATTTTTTGTACGCTGTTAGGTGTGCTTTGTTCATGAATGAGTGAGACAAACACCAGACTGAGTCGAAATCAGGGTTCTTTGTTCTTTATTACCGGATTGTAACACTTGCAACTAACAATGTTAGTCGGAGAATGAATTCTGCCGTTATCAGCAAAATGATGATTTTTTATACCCTTGGATACGTGCTTAGAACATCATCATATCATTACTTGTCCAATGACTAAAACTGTTGCTATCCTTTCCCTGCTAGCTTCCTGCCTCTCAATCCATCAATGTCTCTCTTATCTTGTAAGTACAAGGATGCATTCACATCTTGTTACAGCCCTGCACAGGGTAACTCCTTACACATTCCCATCTCATGATGTTTTACCTAACAGGAGTACAAGGACACCTCCCCTTCTTGTTACAGCCCTGCACAGGGTAACTCCTTACACATTCCCATCTCATGATGTTTTACCTTACAACGCCAATTCTCTTCTTTTTGCTATATCATCCCTTTTTGCTAGTTCATTTTCTGTACTTACTATTTCCCTTTCCAACTGTTCTATTTCCCGATTGTAGTCCTTTTTCATCTTAGTTACATAATTTATTATCTGTCCTCAAAATGAAAGCTTTCATTGCATCCCATAATATAAATTTGTCTTTCACTGATTCCGTATTTATTTCTAAGTACGTTTTAATTTGGCGTTCAATAAACTCTCTAAATTTCTGCCTTTTACGTAGCATGGAGTTTAACCTCCATCTATATGTTCTTGGTGGGATGTCCTCCAGTTCTATTGCTAATAACAGGGTTGAATGATCAGATAGCAATCTAGCTTTATATTCAGTTTTCCGAACTCTCCCTTGAATATGGGCCGACAACAAAAACATATCAATCCTTGAGTATGTTTTATGCCTACTCAAATAATACAAGTATTCCTTCTCTCTTGGGTGCTGCCTCCTCCATATATCCATAAGTTTCATTTCCTGCATTGATTTAACCATAAATTTAGCCACTTTATTCTTTTTGCTAGTCTTTTGTCCAGTTTTATCCAACATTGGATCCAAATTAAGGTTAAAATCCCCTCCTATCAATATATTCCCTTGCGTATCTACAATCGTCAAAAAAAATCTTGCATAAACTCTTGATCCTCTTCATTAGGTGTATATATATTAAGCAAATTCCAAAATTCTGAATATATCTGACACTTTATCATTACATACCTCCCTGCTGGATCTATTATTTACTCTTCTATTTTGATTGTTACATTTTTTATTAATTAATATAGCTACACCTCTAACTTTTGAATAATATGATGCTGCCGCTATGTGCCCTACCCACTCTCTCTTTAATTTATTATGTTCCACTTCAGTTAGGTGTGTTTCCTGCACAAATGCTATGTCTATTTTTTATTTTTTTCATTTAATTGCCTCTTCCATTTAATTTGGTTACGTATTCCATTAATATTTATAGTCATATAATTCAACATGGCCATCTCATATCCTGTTTACACCTCATTTCTGCTTCCTCACCACCGCCATCCCCCTTTTCCCCATTTTCATTTCTCAGTTTTAAAGGTATTAAAGGTTACAGAGAGAATGCGGGGACGGGGTCTGAACTTTAAGATCAGCCATGATCTCGTTGAATGGCGGAGCAGGCTCAAAGGGTCGAATGACCTACTCCTGCTCCTATCTTCTATGTTTCTCCTTTTTAAACTCAATGTACGACAACACATTTAAAATATAAAATACTTCAACAATTCCCACATCCAATATTCCCTTAGCCGCAAATGTCCCTGCAACTCCCCTCTCCATTTGGATTGCGAACCCACTCGCAAGCATCAACTGATTTTGCAGTGGCGGTTATTGTCCCCCACCAAATAGCCCCAGAAAATACTTTTTTTTACATATATACAGAGTTCACCCTCTTTTTTCCCCCTTACTTCCTTTCTTCCCTTCTCTTTCCCTTCTTTAATTCTTACATATACATTATTTTTACATCTTTATATATATTTTATCACCGTTCTTCATTCTTGTTACAACTCTTCATTTCTCCTTCTGTCCTGCAGATATTCTGCAAATTCTCGTGCTTCCTCCGGATCCGAGAACAGTCTGTTTTGCTCCCCAGGGATAAATATTTTAAGCACAGCTGGATGTCTTAACATAAATTTATTACCTTTATTCCAAAGGATCAATTTTGCTGTATTAAACTCCTTTCTCTTGTTTAAGAGTTCAAAACGTATGTCTGGGTAAAAAAAATATATTTTTTGATCCTTGTATTCCAATGGTTTATTGTCTTCTCTAATTTTATTCCTTGCCCGGTCCAGTATATTTTCTCTTGTTGTGCATCTCAAAAATTTTACTAAGATGGATCTTGGTTTTTGATGAGTCTGTGGTTTTGGAGCTAGTGTTCTGTGTACCCTTTCTATTTCCATTCCTTCCTGTAATTCTGCCATTCCCAGGACCTTTGGGATCCATTCTTTTATAAATTCCTTCATATCTGTGCCTTCTTCTTCCTTTAGGCCCACTGTATTAATGTTGTTTAGCCTACTATAATCTTCCAACATATCAATTTTCTGAGCTAACAACTCTTGTGACTCTTTAACTTTTTTATCACTTTCTTCCAATTTTCTTCTTAAGTCATTCACTTCCATTTCTACAGCTATTTCTCGTTCTTCCACATTTTCTAATCTTTTCCCTATTTCTGTCATGACCAGCTCTAATCTATTCACTTTATCTTCTGTACTTTTCATTTTTCTTTTAATTTCACTAAATTCTAATGTCAACCATTCTTTTAATGCTCTCATTTGTTCTTGAAAAAAAAACTTTATCTATTTTCTGTCTATTCGTTTTACCTTCTATTTCTCTGTGCAGATCTTGGTCTTCTTCTTCTTCTGTGTCTGTACCTGTGTTTGTGTCTTCTTCTTCCTCTTCTTCTTCTTCTTCTTCTTCTTCTCTTCCTTGTATCTGTGTCTCTTCTGACTTTCCTGATGAGTTGCTTGTCTCACTTTGCTGGGCTTCTTCTTGTTTGGCTTTTTGCTGTTGGTCCTCTTCTTCTGGGCTACTCATCTGTTGGGCCTCCTGCTGCTGCTCTTCTTTCCTTTCACTCCCTTTCCTGTCGCTTTCCTCTTCTTCCAGCTGAGACCCCTGGTGTTGGGCATCCCTCAGCTGGTCGCATTGTGTTTGCCCGCTCCTCTGCTGAGCCCCCCTCCTGTCGATGTTCTCCTTCTCCTTAGCAAGCGCACTTTTGTTTGGCTCAGAGAGCCATTTTTGCAGTCCAGCGGTCAGGGGGGTCACGACTCTGCGGGGTCGTCACCAACCTCAGAGAATGGGCTATCTTCTCCACGATGGCCCCCTGTTTCTTCATGCAGGTAAGGCCTTCTCCTTTTTCTTCTGGCGTCTTCTTTTATTCTCGTTGTTTTTACCTTTTCCTTCTTGTGTGCCATTTTCTTTCTTTTCTCTGCAACTTTATCTTTTATTTGTTATATTTTGTATTTATTGAACTTTGTATTTTCTTCATTTTATTTCTTCTTTTCTGGAGAGGGCTGGTATTCCCCTACCGGCCACTACTCCATCACGTGACTCCTCCCGACAGCTGGAATTTCTTGTGGATGCTCTGGATCAACAATATTTTAAATATGGTGGGAGGTTACCTTCATTTGCAGTTCTAGCATTGTAAAATCAATTGAAAGTTTCTCGAGCAAATTCAGTCAGAAGAAAGCTTCTGCCTTTTCTTACATTAGCCAGTACACAATGATTATGTGAAGTTTTTGCATTTTTTAAATTATAGTTGATAACGTAGTTGAATTTAGAACTGACATAGCTCCCCAAGACCCCAATAGTTTCCTTCTGACCATGTAGAAGACCTGTATAAATATGGTTATTTGAGTTGCCTGAAGGCTTTACTCAGGCCATCAGAGAACAACAGGTTAAAAAAGTTATGTTCACTCTTTGCTTATTATCAATTGGGAAATTTGAACAAAGAGAGTCAAAGAAGAACTGAAATTATTGCAATCTTTGAGCCTGCTGTACAGTTTAAGCTACAGCTGGATTACCATGATTTCTGACAATCAGGATGTTGCGAGAGGGTGAAGGGGACATTCACCTCCAAGGTGCCTGAAATTGAGCATTTCATTGAAGTGATCAGAGAAGCTCGGTTTGTTTTCTTGAAGCAGATGAGTGTGGGGGAGGGGGGGGGGGGAACCTGACTGAGGCATACAATATTGAAAGAGACAGAGGAAGACCACATAATATAATATTTTTTTGCCATTACAGAGGTATCAGAATTTAGAGATCACAGATTTGGGGTGAGGGATATGAAGTTGGTGGGAAGGGAATTCAGAAGAATATTTTTTTTCACCCAGACGGTTGTTGCCCAAGTGTGTGATGAAATGGATACTCTCACAACATTCAACTAGCATTTAGATGAACATTTGAACAGCCAAGGTGTAGAAGGCTATAGATCCACTGGTAAATGGGATGTGTTGATGGGTTATTGAAGGTTAGCATTGACATGATGGGCTAGATGGGCCTGTTTCTGTGGGTGTGACTCCATGATATATCCAAACATGTATATCATATATCCAAACAAGTCTTTTGAATAAGCAGACAGCATTTTCAGAGTACTTTCTAAATATTAATATTCACACAGCCAAAAATCAGGGTTCCAAATGGCGCTTTTTTTTTCCTTGAATGCTCCCAATCTCTAATGTGTACGTGTGCAGTGAATGTTGTAGCAATGTGTGTTTTGAATGGAATAAATGCCATTTAGTGTCATGCTGGGTCTTGCATATATACACATCCCAGATTTGCAGGGACAACAGAGAACATTCAAGATGAGTTATATTGCAATGTCTCTTTATGTAATTCTTTAGACATTTTTCAATTCAAAATTGAAGGTGGTAAATTATCTTCTAAAATCTATATATAATATATAGATTTGAATATATTCAAATCTTTTATGGTAGATTTATTTGTTATCATTATTATAAGATATTTGAATTAAGAATTCTAGATTTCACAAGTGTCCACTTGGATGCAGCAGGTACTCACAAAAAAATATTAAATTGAGCTCATGAGAGTGAAATCTTAAAGTCATCTATTTTGAAAATATCAAGCTCCATTTAGTAATTGGCAAACCCATAGCCATATTTAATGAAAATCACAACTGCTAATGCTTGAACTATGAAATAAATATAGAGAAAACCATCATAACTGATGCACCATCAATCGCTCAGGAGACTATTGTAGAGAAACCAATAGGCTTTAATTCACTTGAGAACATAGCATATCCCTTCTGTTCGGCTATCCTGCACTGAGTTGCAGGGGGCTGTGGAACAGTCACCTTTATATAGGAACCTGTGGGGAGGGGCCACAGGTACAACCAGCCAATGGGCATGCATGACCAGATAATTATACATTACAGTGGTTGACCACAATAACCAATCATGGAGAATTCAATATTTATCTTTGAAGGGTGAAACATCCCCACATGGGGAATGAGATTGATACTTAAAGCTTTCATTTGACCTTGTTGTAACAGTGCAGGTGGACATGGCCAATGAGTTAGAGTGGCAGAGAGGTGCAGCAGGAAGTTCAGGGTTGTCCCTGTGAACTGAATCGAGGTGCACTGCAAAGACACCACATTGAACTTGGTTTCTGCATTGGAGAGGAAATTGCAAATGCAATACATCAGAGTGACAGAAGCCCAATTTATTTGCTGTATAATATTTGGAAAGATTGATCATTTGTTTGTGGAAAAAGTACTTACCCTTAAATCTTCTCATAGCTGATTCCTTGCCTAACTATTCTAGAGATTTCAAGTTTTTAACCCTTTAATGAAGTTTGACAATAGTAGTAATTAACCTTAACACAGTGGCCAATCCAAGTAATTTAACAAGAATCTAAATTAGTGTCTGATAGCCCTTTAATCAATAATATGATATCCCATTCCTTGAAATACATAATTCAGAGGTGCGATGCCTAATTGATCACATTATAGAATAGAACTCTCAAAGACTGAATTTAAGATTCTGTGATTTCAATTTTACCATGAAATATGGTCAATTTAAATTGGTTAATTCAATAAAATCTAGCACAAAAGCGGTATCCATAATGTTCAAAGTTCACTCTTCCCAGGACTGCCTTGTCTGTGACTCTAGCCATATAGCAATGTGTTTAATTCATAACTGCCTGATATAATCCAGCAAGCCATTTAAGGCTAGGCATTAAATGTTGGCCTATTCAATGAGGCACACAACTTGTGAATTGAACAGAAAAAAAAATCCAAATGTGATTTCTAGTTCGTGACAAATTGCCACCAATTTTTACATTCCTCATGTTATAACGTTATGATAAAGTAATCCTATCAACCCAAATTCTTTTCTCAGAAAATCTGTATTATAATTAATATAGTAGAAGGACTTGCAAATTACATTAAGGCTTCTCATTCTTTGGTTCCCACCATTGCTTGTTTGTAATTGAGCTAGATGATCACAGGTTTGTTTTCTTGTTAGTGCCAAGTAAGCTGTCATTTTTTAAACAACAGAACTGATGGTGAAGCTAATGTGGGATAAGATGGAGTAAATTAGCTAGGATTCCTATTTATATTCACTGTTCTGGGACGAGTCCTGGAAACAGCACGTGTGGAGATTGGCAAAGGACCAGGTAGAATCACAAGATTAAATTCCTGCCAGCACTCGAGGGTGCATTTTTCACATCACTGGTAAAAGAGGATCCAATCTACTTGGGAGACTTGGAGCTGACATCAGGGAATATTCTAGCTTAATGAAAATTTTTGTAGCATCTTTACAGAGTGATGTGATAGGAAATTTTGTCTGCTGAGAGTTTAGCCTAGATGATTTTAATGGAATAAACAGTGTCCTCACTGAAGTAAAATTTAATTACCTCTAAAATTGCTGCCGGACTGGTGTTTTTGCACACTCCCTCTTCTGTGGTTTAAATGTCTTCTCCCAGTTGGTATCTCTTAACATCACTAGATGTGTGTTGAGGGGTGTCACGAATTGCCTTGGATTCTGTTGTTGATGGATTCACTGAGAAATATAATGTCTCATAATCCTTGCTGCTTCATTTTTAAAGTCCTGCCCTTATTTTTACAGATACTTCAGTGTTCAAACAGAATAGTTTATTTAGAATAAATTGGAACAGCTGGAAGGAGGATAATGAAAGTCAGGGGGCAGGGGTGTGGTGTCATTCAGAGTAAAATTTCGGTCTTTCAGATATGATATAACTTTGTTACTTTAGCAAATTTCATAATTAGTCAATTCATCAGGATTAATTTTTTGCTATTATGGAAAATAGCAAATTGGCAGCTGTTGGGTGTTTCCCCTGACTTAGGATTCAAGAACTGGACACCAAAATAAAAGAGAGGTGGGTTATTTAGAACTGAAGTGAAGAGGAATTTCTTTACTCAGATGGTGGAAAATATTTGGAATTCTCTCCACAAGAGAACTGCAATGGCTCCGACAGGGATTGAAGTCAGAGATTGATAGATTTCTGGATTTTTGAGAAAAATCAGGTGTTATGGGGATAAGACAAGAAAACAGTGTCTGAGGTTGAAGATTAGCCATGGTCTTGGTGAATGGCACATGTTTATGGAACCAAATGAACGAGTCTTATTTCTTATTCATACATTTTTTATGTTCTTAATGTTTGAGCAGCACGGTTGGCATACAGTTAGCGCAACCCTTTACAGCGCCAGCCATCATGACCGGGATTCAAATATCGCACTGTCTATAAGGAGTATGTTCTTTCTGTGTCTGCGTGGGTTTTCCCTGGAGGCTCCGGTTTCCTCCCATCCTTCAAAACGTACCGGTGGGCTAATTTAATTGGGTGTAAATTGGGTGGCATGGACTCGTGAACCAAAATGGCCTGTGATATCAACATTTTAATTTAAATTTGATTAATTTTAATGTTCTCAGATCAGGAGAGAAGTAACATGGGTTGTCATTTTACTATGACATTTTTTAACAGTATTACAGTATTAGGAAATTTCCTTCAAAGTGCTACACAAACCTGAAATCTCCACCACTTAGGAGGACGAGCAGATGCACAAGGATGCTGTTGCCCCAAACATCCCTCTGAGATTTGCCCCATTTTGACCAGGAAATATATTATTGTTCCTTCATCATGAAGGTGTCAAACTCCTTAACAAATAACACTGTGGCAGAACCTTTGCTGCATTATTAGCAGCCAAATGCAAAAAACCTCCTACCATCCAGCATCACATTCTCAAGCACATTTAGAAACGAACACTAAATCCCAGCCATACCATTACTGTCACTCCAGCAAATGAATCAAAAGAAATGCAAATGTAAGATGTAGAAACCAAATTGATAATTATTCTAAATATAAAAACGTCAAATAATTCATTCTTGCTTGAAATCAACCAGCAAAATTCTGGAACAAACAGTGAAAACCAGGAGGGAATCGGCATGACAGGCTGCATCCAGGCCCTTCTCAGAGCTCATGATGCTGTCTATAGGAAAGGGGAAAGGATGGCACTAAGATTGTCCAGGTCAGAACTCCCCCATGCAATCCTGAAGGCAAAGCGAGGATATGCACAGAAGATCCACAGAATGCTGTGCGACATCAGCACACGAGGCGCATGTGGCAAGGGATCAAGACCATTACGGCTCCCAATGCATGGTTTGATGATGCCAAAGGAAGTTCCATGTCCTCCAATGAACGGGGCCCTTTCATAGCTGCAGCCAAGGTGACGAGAACCCTATCCATGGTGAACCCATTCAAGGCGGCAGGACCAGACAACATACCTGGTCAGGTGATGACGGACCGCGCAGACCAATTGACAGAGGTCTTCACAGACATCTTCAAAACCTCCTGCAGGGTTCAAGACAGTCACCATCATCCTAGTACCCAAGAGGGCGACAATGGCAGGCCACAATGACTATCGTCCTGTGGCGCTGACCTCCTCCATTATAAAATGCTTTGAGCATCTGGTGATGAAATGCATCAAAGCACACCTCCCAGAGATGATGGGTCCATTTCAATTTGCCTACAGAAGAAACCATTCCACAGATGATACTATAGCCTTGTCACTTCACCCCATCCTGGCCCACCTGGAGAACGGTGCCTCATATGCCAGGCAGCCTTTCATTGACTTCAGCTTGGCATTTAATATGATCATTTCCCAGAGACTGGTGGAAAAGTTGTCCTTCTCCCGGCCCCAGTTTCCCCAGCCCCAGCTCTTGATTTTGGCATCTCCCTTTCTCTCTTTCACTTTACTGCTCCTCTTACTATTATGTTGTTTTCCTCTTGTTTCTTCCTTTACTTTTTCCCACTACTGGGCATGTGCTTTCGTCACCCAGCGTCATTCCTTTTGTCATTCTTTTTCACCAAATTTTCACCTCCGACATCCTTTTTTAGAAATCCTGTGGATCCCGTCGACCGGAGTGTGGATCTTTCATCCTTGTCGTCACTCTCTCCTCTTTGGAACTATCACTGCTACTTACTTGAGAGAGTCAGAGGAACTGTAATTTATTTGAAGACAGCACCAAACTGAAACTCCCCATAGAATGTAACTCCATGTATCTGACATCATGCACACGTGACCCCCACATGCGCATTCCCATATCACTCCCCATCCCCCACCCCCAACTCCCGCTTCAGTAAAATCCCTGCTCTACAGGAGCTGCTGTTAATCCCCACTGCAGTAGGTTAAATTCCCATCTAATTTTTTTGCCGTTTTTTACAGAGGGGCCGGAGCAAAGCTTCAACAAGCTCTGGCAGCACTGCATCCCTGATGACTTCCACAATTCATTAAAACAATCCAGCATTAAAATTCTCAGTGCATCGAGATGACAGAAGAGATTCCTTGTGATCAACCTGTAGCGGCTGCTAATTTCTACTCCAGAGCAGGATTCAGTAGAATCTCATTAGCCCCTTTTATACTGTAAAACCGCTATATTCCTATAGACATGACCTGTCTTAGGAAGCCAGCTTACATGTTCACACAGAACTGAAAAAAGCCAGCTCCATGAGTCAAATATGCTCCACTGCTGAGAATACCTACCTAGGTGGATCGAAGACAGGTTAGTGTAGACCCACCCCCCCCCCCCCCCCACCATCCATCTTACGATTCTTTCACACAGCGCTCAAAAGCAGATAAAACCCAGCTTTCAAGCTCTGTGCAAAAGGGGCTATTGATTCAGTATATAATTGTAGTCATTAAATCAATGAAATTTGCAGGATCATTTTTTTATCTGTGTTTAACGCTTGATCTACATTATTGTACCTTATGAAATGGCCTGAATAATGAGACATAACTCAATTTTTGTTCTTGGAAGCATTGTACACAGGCAAACAGTAGGAACTTGCGATACCCAGGCAACGTAATCTATCATATTCTTGTGATCGAATCATAACCATGAGACTTTTAATTACCATTTTTTTAAACAAACATCCAGGTGTGCACAACACTGGAATTAGACTTAAGAAAACAATGAGAATATTATCCATTTTGTCTCAGCTTTTTTTTTTGCCTTTTAGCATTTTGACTTGAGCTATTTTCTTTTAATTTGATTTTTCCTCCCAGTGTCATGACTGGAGCACATGGATTTCCAAATGGGGGAAAAAAATATTAATTCAGGTTTATGAAGTTAGGGGAAGAAGATTATTGAATGGATGCCAGCAGTGACTTGAGTGATGGTCGGTTCATTGGTGTGTATTCCTCACAATGCCAATTAGTGTAAGCCAAAGCATGAGCTCCCAGGAAAGGTCTGAGAAAGCCAGCCATTATTATTTTGCTGGCTAGTTGTGCAGGAGCATCCCGAAAAGCATGGCAACATATGCATGCTTATCAACACCCAATGAAACATGAATGGCAAGAGCTCTTATCAGATTTTAAACTATCACTTGCTAATTGCAACAACTGTTTTGAATGGTCAAAAGAGATTTGGGAGGATGTTTTTATTATATAGCATGCATAAAGTTGTTGGTATCAATGTAGTCGTACATTCAGTGACAACCTCGATCAGCTACAGCATGAAACCTAACCCCCATCGCCTTCCCTCCAGGCACAGACAGTACGGGGTTGGTGGCATGAGGCCTGCTCACAGCCAATTCATATGATACCAGGCCCAGGTTAGCAGGTATCAGGCACAGACCAGCTCTTCCTCCAGCTTCATACCCAAGCCTTGACTTCCCATTCCTTTCACATTTCTTTGTATTTTTCAAATCTCCTCTTGCTTAACCCATCCAAAAATAGCCAATGTTTTTATCAGATCAATCTTTCAAAGTATATTTCAATTTTTCTTTAACCATTTTATTTGTATGCTGTTGACAATCCTATAATGTTTCCCCCATACCCTCAACCTGTGAACGATTATCTGCTGATTCACCAAGAATAAGGCTGCTGGGATCCATTTATCATCCTTGTGAGATCAGCATAATTTGTTAACAATTTACAACTCACTTGCAAGTAGATAATTGTTGCCACTGGCTTTATGCTTGTGTGAGTTCTTGATTGTGATTTGAATTGACCTTTCTGGGCTGCAATTAGTTCTGGAGATTTTTTAAATGATCAGTTCACATTAACGATTTAGAAATAACTGGTTCCGGTTTAGCATGTAGAGTAATAACAAATGATTGGAGCCAGTTGTCCATAGTGAAGAATTTAACTCATGTTATTTTCTCCATTTCAGTGCATGAGCAGAAAAAAAAATCATTACTTCAAATGGATTTGAATCCTCTACCTGATTTTATAGGCTGAATAATATTTTTAAATTAAATTGATACATTTAATGGTTCTGTAATGTTTTTCACCTCTTTCATGGAGGGAAAGATTCCATTTAATTAACAAAGGAAGCTTCCACATTAACTGTTATGACAAAGCTGGTTCATTATCTTGCTCATTATGTGCAAGTCATGATAAGATAATGATATTTATTAGAGCAATTGCTTTTATAAGAACCATTTGATTTCCATTTTAGTGATACTACAGCAAAAAAATTGGTTCATTTCACATTTCTTTTGTCTCTGAACTTCAATCCAATGCTGACTTAACCTTGGGTAAGAAAACACAATTGCAGCTGAAAACAATTTATTTTCCTCTGGCAAAAGGTTTGGCTTGTCAGCAGTTGTCATGATGGTCGAACAACTAACAATAAACTTATTAGAGAATGCAGACAGAACGGTACAGCATAAGTTTGTCCAATATCTCCAAATTCTTTAAAAAATGAATTCAAGTTCTTTATATAGCATTATGCTATTTTGGACTGCAATGAGAAACACAGAATATTGAATGGTACAGGCCCTTCAACCCATTATATCTGTTCCAACCACAATGTCTCTTTAAATTAATTCCATCTGCCTGTATGTTGTGTAAATCTTCAATTCTATGCCTGTAGACATGCCTGTTAAATATCTCTTAAATGTTTAAGAGGCTTCTACTCCCTCTCCTGGCATTGCATTCCAAGCACCAACCAATGTCAATGGATAATTTGTGTGCCACCCTTTCCCACTGAATGGGACCAAAGAAGATGTGGAAGGTCTGACTGACATGTTCTAAGGCATTTAGCTTTTCCACAGTGCAGTGAGCCATGGTTCAGAATGCACAGATGCATGCACAGTGGTTCTCTCTGGGCCTGCCAGCTAGTCAGTCGTCAGTAGATACAACACATTGAAACTGAATGTGCAAATGCAAGTAAAATAGATGGCCAATACTTATTAAAATATATAATATGAACACTCAAGAAGGATTTTCACCCCTGTTATTATCAATTTAATATGTGTTCAGTTAAAATCTAATTTCTTTCCTCAGTTTACTAAAAATAAAAAAATTGGATTGCCAATGTAAATTGTAATGTACAGATTAATGAATCTGTATTAAGAAAACATTACAACTAATAAAGACTGAGAAATTGAAACAACATAATTTACAGATTGAATGTGTTTGGAGAAACTTCTAAATTGCAATTGCAAGGAATTGCTGGAACTTTTATAAACCCCAATTACACAGATTCTAATATGATACCTAAGAAAAACTACACACAACATAAAGTGATGTAATGTAACGAGCCAGTCCCAAATTGGAAACATTAACTGTTATTTCCTAAATGCTGTAAAGAAGTAATTTGTTGTCAAAAACAAACAAGTGACATGCTGGAAATCTAATGAAAACAGAAAATGTTGCAGCACTTGGCAGGTCAGGCAGCATCTATGGAAAGAGAAATGGTGTTTAATTTTTATCAGAACTAAGAAGAGAGAAAACAGTTTAGTTTGAAATTGCAGAAATAGTGGGAGAGGGATTGATAGACAATGGAAAGGCCAAAGGATTACTCTGGGTGTAAATTGTAGATATCATCCAGTCAATGGATTAATGGGGGTAGTTAGAAAAAGGGAAAACAAACCAAAGCTATGAAATGAGGGTGGTTAGGGACTAAGAATAAAAACAAAAGAACATACGAGTTGAAAAATGCAAGTCTGTGCGATGTGCCAAATGGGTGAGGCCATGATATTGAAGAGAGATAAGTGTGCCAATATCACGAATGGATGGCCCAGCAAAATCAGCAAGTGCATTATGTAAAGATGCAGAATGTGATACTGTGTCTGGAAGCCTGTAACATGCTCAGAAAGAAAAGGAGATTTGTTCCTCATGGATATATTGAGCCTTATTATAACTGTAGGAGAGACGATTATGAGTGGAAGAGGGATGGAGATTGAAGAGAGGGAAGGGGAAGATTAAAGTTACTCCTGCAGGTGAAACAGGAGTTCTCTACAAAAAAAAGTAGATGAAACTATACTGTGAGTTCTGAATGCTGCACACAAATTTGGAATAGGAGCAAGTAAATTTGTTTTTGCAGAGATTGTTTTGGGACCTTGGTAATCAGAAAGGAAATTGTACACCTTAAGTTAGGGAATAGTTATGTGGATAGAGTATGAAAGGGAGCAGACCCTCCAAAATAAATTGCATGAGTATTTAAAAAAGATATTTTGTTGAATTTATCAGGAAATAACAGTAAAAAATGAGGGACTTACTTTGTAAAATTTTTATGATTTTATAAAATCAGCTATTAAGATTTATTTGGAAGAACTGGAAATAAAATGTTTCACATAAAATACAGTACTATGCTTGACCTCTGTAAGACTTTACATTAATAGTGTTAAACTTTTAAACTGTAATTAAAATCACAGCGATAATTTGTACTACAAATGAAATTATCACTGATAAATATAATAATGAAATCTTGATGTGCACATTGAACAGATCCACTTTAGATGTAACCTGTGTAATTAGTTCTGTTTATTTGTCCCAGTAATGTTATATTAACTGCAGTTTCAGGATATCATGTCTTCTCCATTCCTAAGCTTGCTTGAAAACTATTGAAAGGTAAAGCTTTTGATGTTGAATCGTGAGCATATTTTATATTTTAGATCTGCAGCTGCAAGAAATCAAGTGAAAAATTAGCTCATATTCATTTAAGTTAGATCTTTTTAAAAATATGCAGTGCGTTATAACACATATAACATGAATGTTCAGGAATATGTTCCTGATAGTCATGTTATATATCTTCAAAGGAGAGGAGAGAGGTAGGAATCTTGCAGTAAGTGAGATATATCACAAAGCATCCAATGAATGTGGAAACCAATGGGGTGAGAATCAGGAAAATCTATCCTGACTCTGTTCAATGAATACAGCAATGTGACTTGTCAACCTTGGGAGTGGAGAAACAGCAATATATTAAGAAATAAAACACCTCAGAAACACCTATTTCTAAAATTTTGTCATCAGAGATTGAGAAATGGCAGTATAGAATGAAATCCTTAAGGAGGCAGGATGCGAGGAAGTACAGTCAAGATATGGGATGGATGATCATGAATAATTATCATTATAGCCTATTCCCTGAGTTGGATACTGAGATATTGAAAATTAAATTTGCTTGATGAGTCCAAATGTATCACCATGACTCGACCTTTTTCTTTCAAGGAACTTTGGTTTGGAGCCTACCAGCATGAACTAAATTGAAGTTCGGCGCTGAGAAATTCATTGAGAGGCAGAGTATAATGTCATAGCAGAATGTTTAGTGTAGTGGTTTGCGCAACATTATTACAGTGCCTGCTTGTGGGGGTTCGAATCTGGAGCTGTAAGACATTTGCACGTTCACCCCGTGCCTGCGTGGATTACCTTCGGGTTCTCTGGTTTTCTCCCATATTTCAAAGACTTGCGGGATTAGAAGAGTAATTTATCACATGGGTGTATTTTGGCCACATGGGCTCTTGAGAATGCTGGGATTGTTACTCTATTGTAGCCCTAAATTTATTTAAAATTTTACTATTTTGCACATCTTGCTCATGTTTTGTGTGTTATAACAGCGTGCATTTTTATAAGATCTAACTTAAATGAATATGAGCTATTTTTTACTTCAATTATTGTGGCTGCAGGACCTAAAATATAAAATCTGCTCACAATTTCCCTTTCAATAAATAGCTTTCAAATAAGCTGAGGAATTGAGAAAACATATTACCCTGGAACTGTAGTTAAAATAACATTACTAGGACAAATAAACAGAATTATCTTCTCATTAAACAGGTTACATCTAAATTGGATCTGTTCAATGTGCACATCAAAATTTCATTATTATATTTGTCAGTGACAATTTCATTTGCACCACAAATTATCGCTGTAATTTTAATTGCAGTTTAAAAGTTTAACACTATTAATGTAAAGTTTTGCAGAGGTCAAGCATACTATTGTATTTTATGTGAAACATTTTATTTCCAATTTTTCCAAATAAATCTTCAACAGCAGATTTTATAAAATCATAAATATCTTTACAAAATGATGTTGCTCATTTTTTTTTACTGGTTTTTACTGGTTAACATCCATGCAGTTTAGGTTACATCTAAATGAACAGAATGAATCAGAGTAAACTTAATTTATGAATTTCTAGTATTTTGAGATGTGAAGCTATAAAACTTGTAATCATATATGTGTATGTATATATATATATATGTGTGTGTGTGTGTGTATACATATATATATATATATATATAGCTGGCTCTGAATGGGCAACTAAAGCGGCATCGTCTGCAAATAATAGTTTACGGACAAGTTGCTCTTGAGTCTTGGTGTGAGCTTGCAGGCGCCTCAGATTGAAGAGACTGCCATCCGTGCGGTACCGGATGTAAACAGTATCTTCATTGTTGAGGTCTTTCATGGCTTGTTTCAGCATCATGCTGAAGAAGATTGAAAAGAGGGTTGGTGCGAGAACGCAGCCTTGTTTCATGGCATTGTTAATGGAGAAGGGTTCAGAGAGCTCATTGCTGTATCTGCCCATTCAGAGCCAGCTCTTCAGCGCTTGACGTCCTGTTTTGCGGAAACTGCCAAAATGTTTGGCCTGGAAGTCAGCCTGAAGAAAACTGAGGTCCTCCATCAGCCAGCTCCCCACCATCGGGCACACAAAACTCAAAACGGTCAACCAGTTTACCTATCTCGGCTGCACCATTTCATCAGATCCAAGGATCGACAATGAGATAGACAACAGACTCGCCAAGGCAAATAGCGCCTTTGGAAGACTACATAAAAGAGTCTGGAAAAACAACCAACTGAAAAACCTCACAAAGATTAGCGTATACAGATCCGTTGTCATACCCACACTCCTGTTCGGCTCCGAATCATGGGTCCTCTACCGGCATCACCTACGGCTCCTAGAACGCTTCCACCAGTGTTGTCTCCGCTCCATCCTCAACATTCATTGGAGCGACTTCATCTCCAACATCGAAGTACTCGAGATGGCAGAGGCCGACAGCATCGAATCCACGCTGCTGAAGATCCAACTGCGCAGGGTAGGTCACATCTCCAGAATGGAGGTCCATCGCCTTCCCAAGATCGTGTTATATGGCGAGCTCTCCACTGGCCACCGTGACAGAGGTTCACCAAAGAAGAGGTACAAGGACTGCTTAAAGAAATCTCTTGATGCCTGCCATATTGACCACCGCCAGAGGGCTGATATCGCCTCAAACTGTGTACCTTGGCGCCTCATAGTTCGGCGGGCAGCAACCTCCTTTGAAGAAGACCGCAGAGCCCACCTCACTGACAAAAGACAAAGGAGGAAAAAACCAACACCCAACCCCAACCCACCAATTTTCCCTTGCAACCGCTGCAACCGTGTCTGCCTGTCCCGCATCGGACTTGTCAGCCACAAACGAGGCTGCAGCTGACGTGGACATTTACCCCTCCATAAATCTTCGTCCGCGAAGCCAAGCCAAAGAAAGAAGAATATATATATATATAGATATATAGATAGATATAGATATATAGATAGATAGATAGATATGTATATAAGTAAGTAAATATACACATATATATATATAAAAATCTGTTCCCACATCTCAAATATTATGCAATTCAAATCAATAAAAATTCAAGATAAATGCCTAAAAAAAATTTATTTTATTCTTTGAAATTATTGAAAAAAATCTATTTCTACAATAAACCACAAAGAGGAAGATTTTGTGGTTGCAGTTGTGACAATGAGGTTTTGCTCTGAACAACAAATATCAATTAAATAAAATGTTTATCTCTCAATCACTTAATATGTGTTTTGCTTCTCTGATCAGATTAAAGATAGTATTCACTTCAATGCAGATTATCCCTCAATTATTTTCAAAGGAATTTAGCTGTTAGTTTTAATCAAGAACCATGTTCTTGATTTGGTACAACAGCGATTCTTCCTTAGAAAGCTGAGGCAGGCAAGGCTTCTTTACCCCATTATGTCAACTTTCTCCAGGACCTCTATTGAGAGTGTCCTGTCCGGCTGCATTACAGTGTAGTATGGTTGCTGTAGAGTATTGGATCGGAGTCAATCCACAGGGCATAAAAACAGCGGAGAGGATCACTGGGGTTTCCCTCTCCAAGCCCTCCACCCCTTACCCCCCCCCCCCATGTCTCAATTGATGTGATTTACAGAGATTGTTGTTTAAAGAGGGCTCACAAAATCAGGGAGGACCCCTATCACCCTTCATTCAGCATCTTCCAGCTGCTCCCATCGGGAAAATAATACAGAACCAGCAGGCTGAGGAACAGCTTCTTTCCACAGACAGTGAGACTGCTGAGTGACAGCTAAAATAAATCTTTGTAACTCTATTATTTATTAATAATATTTATTTGAATATTCATTTATCTATATATGTATTATGACTTTATGTATGTTTTGCACTGTTCTGCACCATGAATGGGAGAACGCTGTTTCAACAGGTTGTATTAGTATAATGAATGACAAATAAAGGAACTTGAACTTCATATTACTACCAGTTACAATTTATTGCCTTCACATCATGCTTGCACCAGATAGAAACTTCAATTTAGTGGGCTCAAGCACTGTCTCCTGGGATCTGCCCGAGTAGCATTGTGTGGCTTCAATTTGGATATACCGGTACTCTGCCCAAAGAGATTGTGTTGGTAAAATTGCATTATTTTTCGATAAAACTGATTATTGCTCAGAATCTCTGAATTTGGCTTTAGAGAGTAGTTCCATTTATTGAGAACAATTCTTGACTTCTTATTAATGATTATATCTGTAAAAAGTAAATCAGATGAATTGAGAGATCTGCCGAAGCCATAAAAGGCACTCTCTGATTTCTGGGGAAGTTGCTGTATTCTGAGAGCTTTTATCAGATTTGAATTTATTTCAAATGTGTGTGGCCTTGATGCATGTGTCTAGGCATAGATATTTAATACATGATTGATTTCATTAATTAATAAATTACCCCATCAGTGTCAGATACGGTGGTATGTAGAATGATAATATCAATGGAAATTAATTGCCTTCCCAGTTTCACGTTAAATAGATCATTATCTGCCTTTAATAATGAATGAAACGCATGACAACTGACGGAATTCATTGAGTTCCACCTTGCATAAAATTTACAGATTGGTCAGTGATATTTTAATTCATGTAATGCTACCCTGTTGCTGCAGTGTAAAATTAATTGTCTTTGCATTAATGCATGGACTGCCGTAAGTTGTTCTAAATAAGTCTTGCTAACACTTTATTGAGCATGCACAATTTCTGGAAGAACTGTTTAGAATTATTGCTATAGTACTAAAACAAACTGCAGTTATTACGATAAACAGTATACCATTCTCATTACATCATGGTGTGATCTTTAATCTAAATTAATTTATGACTTGCAAATATATTACATAAAAGAACTCCAATGAGTATACTGACGATATTAAACTGAATGAATAATATAGACCCATATGATAAAAAATTTGGTGAAAAATTACTGGTGTAGAATGTGATACGAATGTAACTGGGCGGCATATTTACGTAGCAGTTAGTGCAATGCTATTACAGTGCCAGCGACCCAGGTTCAAATCCGGTGCTGTCTTTAAGGAAGTTTGACTGTTCTCCCTGTGTCTGCGTGGGTTTCCTCTGGGTGCTCCAGTTTCCTCCTACCCTTCAAAACATCGATGGCCTTTCCAGTTTGCCATTTAATAAAACATTATCTACCTTAAATATTACACCAAAGCACATGACAATTGATTTAATTTATTAAGTGCTACTGCACGTAACCTTAACAAATCGGAGAGTTATTTATTAGTTAATTTACGGATATCCAGTTGCTGCACTGTTAAGTTTAAAAGTGTCTTGGTTAACATGTGGGCTAAATGACAAGCTCCAAAAAGAAGTGGCATTTATTTGTCTTGTGGGAATGTTTCAATTTCCACACCATACTACTGTCAATCATCGTGAAACACCGAAGACATTGAGCTTTTCACAGAAAATAAATGCAATTTTAATTCGTCATAAAATACTGATAAATAGATTGCAGAATATATTAAAATGAAGTAAACTTTGAAACACATTATTAATGTTTTCGAATTTTAAAATTCCTTATATTTTCAAATATTCGTGTAAAAATTTGCAGTTTTATTTTAAAACCCAGTCAGTTTGGCGAGCAGTAATTATTACTTCGTTCATTTGGCCTGGGCGATCAGGTCAAGTAATTATTTTTAGTCAGTATTGTATAAAATGTAAAACATTTGTATTTTTGACAGTTCAAAGGATTATGCTGGAGACGACTGCAATCAGCGCAACTGGTGGAAACACATTGGGTAACTGAGAGGAGCTTTTGGATTGGATTGAACAAATGCAAATTCTCAACATTACTGTCAGATTCATAGATTACTACCCCTAGATCCAGACCACAACTCAAGCTGTTGATCTTTACTAAATTTTCTTCATGACTTTGATGTCAAAAATACAAAAGACAGCAGATGCTGTAGAAAATGGATATTTGTTAGACTATCAACTACAGTAGTATCTTTTCATCCTCAGAAATCAGTTTCACTTTTTAAAATCAAACTCAATAAGCAGTTTCTTTTGAGATTCTGGCTACTGGCAATCAAAACAATGAAACAATTTTCTTAAGCATAAAAGAGTCTATAAAATATCCCATTATATCTTGCCTCTATTGTTATAATTGTCGATCTGAATCATCTAGAAGCAAACTGATTCTTCAAGTATCACAATAATGTGAATCCACCGTGAGCCAGAGTGTCACAGTTTTAAGAGGTTGGGTCCTTGAGGTGTGTAATTCATACACTATTGCTCTCTTTTGCTTTTAATTCTCCTGTTGTTAGGGGCACCAGGCCATGCTCATAGCAGACAGCTTCAGACAAAAGTTGAACTATATCGTGTATATTACATTTTTACTGTATTATTACGTGACAATAAAAGGAACCTTTTGAAGTTTAGAAAAATCTGCAATTGTTCAGCCTTGTTAGAGTGATTCCTTGGAAAGAAAATGGCACAGAAAAGGGGACATTTCCCAGATTGTCACAGCATAAAGCATTATCCACACAGAACACATGGAAAAAAATTAGATAGAGTGCTCCCTAATAGAAATCCGAGCATAGTTTTTTCCTAAAGGTAAGCAGTAAGAATAGTAATAAAGTGTACTTTTTTCAGGCAGGAGGCAAGCATTACCACCCAACTTGTGCAAGGTGTGTCAGGTGCCACCAGATGTTCACAGAGGGAGAAGAAATGTACCTAACAGGTATGTGAGACTTGCATGGAATATGCACCACATATTCAACCTGACCAACCCATGCCGTCTGTGGTTTATATCCTCTCAGGTCTTGCCCCTCCTTCCCCATATAACTCTTTAAACACAATTTCAGGCCTTTTTTCTCTTATTTATCACATAGTATCAAACTTCCCTTTGAATTCTATTTGCCCCAAAAATTACCTATGAATTCCCAACAGTTTCTTGGTAAAGAACTTTCTCCTGAGTTCCCTATAATAACTTAAAACAAATCTCTGCTACAGTATCATGAAAATATACATCTAAAGAAGAAGAAACAAAATAATATAAAGATGCACCCTTCCCAAGTCACAATCAGTCTTTTACATCTGGAGTAATCTGAAACCCATAATTGTGCAAATTTAAAAAAAAAAATGATCTAGCACAACAGTACAAAGGGGGAGGTGGTGTAACAAATGTTATTCATTACCCAGAAACCTAACTTTTCAGCCTTGATAGCAATGCAAAGTTGTTCCTAAACCAAATCATGTGACAACCCACTTGCTATTTCTCTGAACTCTTATGAACCTCCTCCAATAGGTGTCCTCTGAATTCCCCATTGTTCAATGTCTCATGAGTGATTTATTAACTAAGAAATGGATTTGTTATGACATCCAAAGGAAACAGTAGTAATTACTTTCTGAGCAGCATCAATGATGAGTAACTTTGGTGGGACTGCACTTATCATTCCCTAATGTCAGCTGTTACTTGAAATATTGAAAGGAGTTTTCTATCTGGGTCTTTCTCAGTGCATGTCTCTGTAACCTGAAGAATTATGCTAAAACCAAGAATATGTCCAGACTTTCTTCTCTCCTCAGCATTTGTGTTAATACTGCACCTTTCATTTTCTGAGGGGCATGGAAAATTAAGCATTGGAGGTAGTATGAACTCACAGCTGATGTTTCCAATAGACTTCACTGAGTAATCTTGGGTGAAGAGGAAGACTGCCTTTTATGCTTCACTCATAAATATCTGCATGTTTCTATAAATTAAAGTCAATCTGACAAACTTCTTCTTTCACAAGATCTACAGTATATCCTCTATTCACAGCCTGTGCATGTATTCATCTAAATGCCTCAGATATTTCTATCAGATCTGCTTCCATCACTTCACCTGGCAACACATTCCAGGAACCTACTGATCCCTGTAAAAAAAAAAAAAATCTTGCCTCATAAATTTCCTTTGCACTTTCTCTCTCACATCTTGAAGCACCTTATGTGTCCTGCCATTTATTCCTCTTACATTTGACTTCCAGAAGTGAAATAGATCACACTTGCCCTGAAATTAAACTCTCTGATCCTATCTAACTTTTCCAATTTTTTTGTTATCTGCAAACCCAATCAGACTGTCTATATTTTGAGCCAATCATTTATATATCAAAAGCAACAGAGGTCCCAGCGTTGATCCTTGTGGAACATCACTAGTCATAGATCTCTACTCGGCATAACAGCGTTCCCTATCTTCTATGGTCAAGCTAACTTGGATTTTACCAATTATCCATGGATCCCATGTACCTTAATATTCTAGATCGGCCTATTATGATGGACCTTGTTAAAAGCTTGATTCGAGTCCATGTATGCAACAAACACTCCCCTAACTCCATCAATCATGTTCATCACATCCTCAAAAAACTCAGTCAAGTTTGAAGACATGATCTCCCTCACAGAAAGCCATACTGACTATTCCAAATAAGCCCACGATTTTCCAGCTGCAACTAAACCCTGTCCCTGAGAATCTTATCCAATAATTTCCCTACCAGTGATGCAATGCTCACTAACCTATATTTTCCTGGTTTGCCCCTATTGCCCTTCTTCAACAGCTGAACAGTATTATTCCCCGTCTCTGCGACCTTCCCTGTGAATAAAGAGGATGGATACAAAGATAGAGATCCCCATCAATCCCCCAGCAATCTCCTCTCTCTTGCCTCTCTCATTAACCCAGCATAGATCCCATCAGACCCTGGGGACTTATTCACCTTAATGTACTTGAAGACAACCAACATCTCCCTTCTGATAACAACATGCCAAAGAATATTAACAAACCCTTCCCTAATCTTGTTATCTTCCTCATCCTTCTCCTTGATGAATGCTGACATGAAATCGCAGAATTGAATAGCATGCATTGGTCAAAATATAATCGTTCACTTTACGGCAAGACAAAAATCTTCCTAATTTGACATAATCTTAATCATGTGGAACTTTGACTATTATTTCTTGTTCCTTATTGAATGAAAAAAATGAACTCCATGTTGATGTATTTCAGATCTTTGAGCACAAGGTGTACACAATTTTTATTTTTACAACATTCCAAAAGCTAATAAAAGTTGTTATAGTAAATTTTATTTCAGTTTACAGTGGGATTTTTCTCACAGTTGAGATAGCACCCTTGACTCTGAAGCTGAAAATTGTGCATTTATTTCCCCACTACAGAGATCTGAGCACAAAGTCCAGGTCAGCAATATATTGGGGTTTCACCTTTTGGATGTCATGTTGACTAAAGTCTCATCTGCTCTGTATATGATCCAATTGTACCTTTTGAAGTATAGTAGGAGAATTATTCTGCATGCTCTAGTCAATATTCATTCCACAATCAACACAATTCAGTTGTTATTATAAGCGCATTATTTACTCTGGAAGCCCACTGTGTGTAATTGGCTGTTACATTATTGTGTACGCAATAATGAGTACACTTTGGATGCGCTTGATTGTCAGTGAAACACTTTGGCCATAAGAAATGCTTCAAGATGTTCCATTTTTCAAGCTGACTGATTTTTTAAAAATTATTTGTTGCTGGAAAATATCACCAATTCCTTCTAAGTTGCATTCATCAAGTTGATGCATCAAGCTGGTTGATGGGGTAGTTGTAAAACCTCTACTGCGAACATAGTTCAGACTGGAGTGGAATATGAAAGTCTGCAGACGCTTTGATTGTAGTCAAAATCCAGAAACACTGGAGGAACTCAGCTGGTCCCGCAGCATCCAAAGGAGATAGGGAAGTATGACCGACATTTTGAGCCTGAGCCCTTCCTCAAGGTATATGAGGAGCTGGACTTTAGAGTTTAAGGGAATAAAGTGAGGAAGATTTGGCGGATGGATTTCTTGCAGCCCAAGAGGAGTCTGTCAGTGCCAGGTGAAAGTGGGACAGACAATGCCAATACATCCTTCTCCTTTCCACATTTGAAGTTTGCAATTGTGGTTGATATCTGGTGGCCGGAACTACTTCAAGTCGATTCCAATAGACTCTAATCAAATGGGTTACCCAATTAATATTATGCAATTTTTAAAAAATGTGTTAAGTGCCTCCAGATCATAATTCTTTGCCTTAGTGAATCATTTATTATGAGGTTGACAGCAGCAACATTTAATTACCACTCATGTTTCAGCTCAAGTGCAGGAGAAGAGCAGTGTTAACAAGGTAATTTTACTGCTGGCCCCAGGAAATTTAACTGCAGGGTCTTTGTTTGAATATTTCTTGTGAATGGAATTCCAAGGCTTGATCATCAAATGCAGTCTCATCACACCTTTATTTAAATTGTTAGAATTCCTACAGAAATGCACTGAAAATCCATTTGATAAAAGGTATAAATGAACCCTGAACCATCAAAGGGTAGTTATTATCTTCAACATTCAGTTGATTACACTGGATAACAAATTTTTCAAAAGGTTTTCTTCCTGAAAAATATAGACAATTTCAAGCTTTTCAGATTTGCTATATCACATCCGATGTTGGAGAAACATTAAATTAACTTTTATTGAATTTAGCATGTTTAATCACATATTGATGCTGACACATTGCGTTAGTTCAACTGACCTAAAAATATTTTGCCGCTGATTTTCATTTGTATTCAGCATCTGATGTCTTTTGTGTCAGAGTCCAGCAATAGTTGCCCAGCATTGATGGATACCAGTTGCCCTGATCGTCTTTTTACATGGCTGCAATATCCTGATGAAACCTTTCACCATGTTCATCACAGACTGCACCAAGATCAGCAAGGAAGAAGTTCAGATGTGAATGCAGAAAACAAATTTTCAATGGCATGTTGTACTTCATAGTTTTGTATGCCTGAAGTAGACTTAAAATATGACAGGAAATCCCAAAAATAGATTATATCTAAAAAGTAAAAATGGTACAAATGATTTTCATGTTCAGCAGCCTAAAATCTATAAAATACACCCAAAAGTGTTCTGGAAGCAAAATTGTCATTGTCCATTGTAATTGGAGATGAAGTTGTAAGAGTAGTTCTTAGGAATAAATATTTTCAATGACATAACCTGGGATCAAGCACATTGATTCACTAGTCAAGAAAGTAATCAACACTTCCACTTTCTCAGAAGTTCAGAACATTCCTTTTGTCCATCAACAAATTTCACAGCTATACCATTGAAGGTATACTTCCTTGATGTATCACAGCACATTATGGGGGCTGCTTGGCTGAAGTTAATGAAAATAGTTGATGAAGCTTAGAATATAATGTAAACCCCTTCCCTCCATGAACTCCATCTCCCACTGCCTAGTGTTTCGAACTAATAAACTCTTATTAGTACTAACAAAGGGACAGCAATAGAAAATTTACCAGACAATGGTAAATTCAAAATAACAGTTTTTATTAAATCATTAATAACATAACATTTCTTACTTATATCTTACATAACTCTAAATTTAACCCTACTATGCTCAAATGTAAATATGTGTATTTATTAAAGTCCAAAACCATTACAGATTAAACTTGATTCTGAAAAAAGTTAATTTTAAAAGTCCAGTTTCAGATATCTTGTTGACTTACAGATCCTTTTAAAGTGCGGGTCAGAAGTAATTATGAAGCACCTTTAAACATTATATTTTCAGATCTCTTTCAACTCACGATTCTCCTGACCAGCTGTCTTTCATCGAGATACTCTTAAAACAGAAGTGACCATTTTTTGGGCACAAATGAGAAGTAGTCTTACTTATTTAAAAGCCACTTATGTTGTATCTCCTGTGAATAGGATAATGGATAATACAAGTCCTGTATTTCCAGAAGGTCAAGTTTTCTTCTTCTTCAATTTTATTCTTAAGAGTCATGGAGTTTCCTTCCATGATGAGGCTGGACTCTTTGTTTTCAAAACAGCAGTTGGAAAGTGGTCTCCCTTTTGAAATCCACTTATTTTTTGTATTCCCCTTTTATTACAAGTAATGCATAACAGCACCTATTCTGGTTACTGTAATTCAACTCTGTTTTTCTCAAGGTTCCAACTCCTGTGTGTGTCACAGGGACTTGACTTCTGTACTGAACCACAACTGTCTGAATTTGATAATACATTTTTCCCAATTATGTGACATTTACATCATCAATGACAATGTCAATTCTTGGAAACCATGTACTGGAATCTTTAACAGTTTTAGTTTCATTTCTGCAAAACTTCTTGTCTTTTCCAAAATCACTCCATATCTATAACAATCTCTGACCTCATCTCTGTTCAAGAGGCTTAATTGTTTTTAAGTACTACACCTGGTACTTGAGTTTCAATTAAGAACACTTCCGTTCGATTATGCTCTGCCTTCCAGATGTGTCGGCTCCAAGAATGAATTCTCTCACTCTGATTACAATGTTTCTCTGCAACTGTGCTATGACCTGTATGTGACCCTGTACCAACCCATGATTCACTCAGTAGAAATACATTTAATTCTATAACTTACTTTACTAAGACATTCTTATCGGAAATATAGCTTAACATTAACCTAAATACAACCAGGAAATCCAGGAGCTGCTGGCAAAGAACCGATCTGCCCACCAGGCTCACATTGCAAAGCCTTCCTGGCCAGAGAAAAAATGAGCCTTCCGTCTCGCATGCAGCCACCTTCAGCGCAAACTCCAGGAGATCCAAAATGAGTGGTGGATTAGCCTTGCCAAATGAACCCAGCTTAGTGCCGACATTGGCAACTTCAGGGGTTTCCATGAGACACTAAAGGCAATGTACGGCCCCTCACCCCAAGTCCAAAGCCCTCTGCGCAGCTCAGACGGCGAAGTCCTCCTCAGCGACAAGAGCTCCATCCTCAATCGATGGTCAGAACACTTCCAATCCCTTTTCAGTGCCAACTGCTCAGTCCAAGAATCCGCCCTGCTCCAGCTCCCTCAACAACCCTTGAGTCTAGAGCTGGATGAGGTCCTTACCCGGGAAGAGACATATAAGGCAATTGAACAACTGAAAAGTGGCAAAGCAGCAGGTATGGATGGAATCCTCCCAGAGGTCTGGAAGGCTGGCGGCAAAGCTCTGCATACCAAACTGCATGAGTTTTTCATGCTCTGCTGGGACCAAGGAAAGCTGCCTCAGGACCTTCATGATGCCATCATCATCACCCTGTACAAAAACAAAGGCGAGAAATCAGACTGCTCAAACTACAGGGGAATTGTGCTGCTCTCCATTGCAGGCAAAATCTTCGCTAGGATTCTCCTAAATAGA
The DNA here is from genome assembly GCF_036971445.1 of Narcine bancroftii. NCBI lineage: Eukaryota > Metazoa > Chordata > Chondrichthyes > Torpediniformes > Narcinidae > Narcine > Narcine bancroftii. The sequence continues at coordinate 37,004,627 of NC_091477.1, forward strand.
ATAATACCTAGTGTCGCCGAAAATGTTCTCCCAGAATCACAGTGCGGCTTTTGCACAAACAGAGGAACTACTGACATGGTCTTTGCCCTCAGACAGCTCCAAGAAAAGTGCAGAGAACCAAACAAAGGACTCTACATCACCTTTGTTGACGTCACCAAAGCCTTTGACACCGTGAGCAGAAAAGGGCTTTGGCAAATACTCCAGGTTCCTCAACATGGTTATCCAACTGCACGAAAACAAACAAGGTCGGGTCAGATACAGAAATTAGCTCTCCGAACCCTTCTCCATTGACAACGGCGTGAAGCAAGGCTGTGTCCTCGCACCAACCCTCTTTACTATCTTCTTCAGCATGATGCTGAAACAAGCCATGAAAGACCTCAACAATGAAGATGCTGTTTACATCCGGTACTGCACAGATGGCAGTCTCTTCAATCTGAGGCGCCTGCAAGCTCACACCAAGACACAAGAGCAACTTGTCTGTGAACTACTCTTTGCAGACGATGCCGCTTTAGTTGCCCATTCACAGCCAGCTCTCCAGCGCATGACATCTTGTTTTGCGGAAATTGCCAAAATGTTTGGCCTGGAAGTCAACCTGAAGAAAACTGAGGTCCTCCATCAGCCAGCTCCCCACCATGACTACCAGCCCCCCAACATCTCCATCGGGCACAGATAACTCAAAACAGTCAACCAGTTTACCTTCCTCAGCTGCACCATTTCATCTGATGCAAGGATCGACAAAGAGATAGACAACAGACTCGCCAAGGCAAATAGCGCCTTTGGAAGACTACACAAAAGAATCTGGAAAAACAATCACCTGAAGAAACACACAAAGATCAGCATGTACAGAGCTGTTGTCATACCCACGCTCCTGTTCAGCTCTGAATCATGGGTCCTGTACCGGCATCACCTACAGCTCCTAGAACGCTTCCATCAGCGCTGTCTCCGCTCCATCCTCAGCATTCATTGGAATGACTTCATCACCAACACTGAAGTACTCGAGCTGGCAGAATCCGCAAGCATCGAATCCACACTGTTGAAGACCCAACTGCTTTGGGTGGGTCACGTCTCCAGAATGGAGGACCATCGCCTTCCCAAGATCGTGTTCTATGGCGAGCTCTCCACTGGCCACCAAGAGAGAGGTGCACCAAAGAAGATGTACAAGGACTGCTTAAAGAAATCTCTTGATTCCTGCCACATTGACCACCGCCAGTGTGCTGATATCGCCTCCAACCGTGCATCTTGGCGCCTCACAGTTCGGCGGGCTGCAACCTCCTTTGAAGAAGACCGCAGAGCCCACCTCACTGACAAAAGACAAAGGAGGTAAAACCCAACACCCAACCCCAAACAACCAATTTTCCCTTGCAACCGCTGCAACTGCGCCTGCCTGTCCCGCATCAGACTTGTCAGTCACCAGCGAGCCTGCAGCAGACGTAGACATACCCCTCCATAAATCTTCATCCGCGAAGCCAAGCCAAAGAAAGAACCTAAATATTAATATTAACACAGATCCATTACACTAGGAAAGGTAGCCAACACACTAAAACACACTCTCTATTCTCTCTTCCCATCAAGGTTTAAGTCTGTGAAAACACTCACCAATAGTTTTAAAGACAGTTTCTGTGCCACAACCAGTTGGCTCCTGAATGAACCTCATAACTGTACTCTCATGCTGCCCTTGTTTGGTGCTAATTGATTTTCATTTTCATTGTATTCCTATACTTTGTAAAGTGTGCTCTTACACAGTTGTATGAATGTTAAAGATCACCTTTCAAGAGAACCTTTCTCACTGTATGGTATTTTGCGACAAATAAACTGATAATTGGGGAGGTAACCTGCAGTTTATAATATTAACCTTAATTCTATTTCTCTGGGTCAAATTGGTAAAGACTACTGATAGTTCATACAAGCTCTTTGTGTGTCACATCATCTCAACTGGGTCTAATAATGAACACAGATACTTGCTCACAATTGACCCTCTTAAATGGACTGATTAAATCAATTTGGCATTTTATCATCAAGAAAGGACCTGCTGGTCAATTGAGCGTCTTTCTCATGTCATAGTATTTTTTTCTTTTAATGTCCTTGCTTATCTTAGAAGCAATTTTCCCATCTTATTTTGGCACTTGGTTTTTGTCCTTTCGGCTCTTACACAGTTACTAGCCAAGAGAACAAATTTCATAAGATTGCTTCTCCTGCACAGACCAATAAGATGTTTTTCATGAATCTCATCCATGTTCATCTATTTTTTTGACATATAGTACTGCCAGACATTCCATGGTAATGCTGAAGAGATACGCTAATAATGGAGAAGCCTGGTCTTGATCCCCACGGGAACCTGGGCCAAAAATGGGACTGAAACAAATCATTTGCAACTTCAGCATTTTAATTGGCCACATAGTTGCTCAATTGCTCAGTGTAACTTCCAACTCCATCTCACTGCTGCTGCTTCTGATGTTCGATTCCGAATTCTTCATCCCTGTCCTTGTTATCATCAAACATAACAAGATCAGTGATCTCCAGTTCAGTCTAACATCCTCTACCTCATGTGAACTCATCAGAGCATTAGCATACAGATTCCTAGCTCACAGCAGGTCCTATTCTCTGTTCAGCCCCTTGCAAATAGACCTACTTTGGCTCCTGGTGCAGTAATACCTCCACTTTTAAATTCTTGCCATTCTTTCAGAAAAAGAGCCATTGGAAAGAAGTTGTGTGTAAATTTTGAACTGGTGATATCAAATCTTAATATTTTCTTCTTTTTAAATATTTGATAAAATTAGAGTTTTATTCGTGAATATTTTTTTTTTCTTGGCTTTGAGGCTCCTATAACCTGTTTGGACGTGCACCAACCATTTTCCCACAGACAAATTTAGAATGTGGTTTTTTGTTCCATGGCACCAACTCTGCTAAAGCATGTCCAGAACATCCAAATGCTTATTGTACATGTGATCATTTGGAATTTCAAAAACATTTTGTGCTCCAAAGGAAAACTGCTGGTGAATAATATTAGAAGCAATTTCTGTGGAAATAATACTGTACAGACCTGTGAATTAAAAAAAAATTTTAAGGTGCTTGTGACAATGTCAGAACATTATGGTAACAAAAGTGTTAATAAATATTTTTTAAAAAGCTCACACCTTTTCATTTGAGAGCATCTTAATAAGTAACCTCAATCCAGTTTGCATGGATAGTCCTTCCACCACACCAGTGGTAACAATACTAGGTTGAAAAACATTGTCACAATGTGAATCTCATTTTAATTCTTGTTGTTATGGATGAAATTAAACTTGCAAAGTTAATCTTAGAGTATACAACTGATGGCAATGGTGCCATTTATTTTGGCTTACTATCACAACATTGGCACAGATTAGATTTGAATCCTTTTCTATTGCAGGCTGTGAAGTATGGCATCCCCTTTGTAAACAGTCTGCTAGAATGGAAAAGAAGCTACGGGTAAGTATAACATCCACAAAAACTAATACCTTTCACACTGGTTACCTGATTGTCACCATTTGTAAATTACTTGACCTGCTGGTTGTTATTTGAACAAAGAATATTTATTTCATTTCAGAATTGACCAACTAATAATTTCTTAGATGAGAGCTGCAACACAGAAACATTTTCTATGTAAACATAAACACAATGTTCTGCAAGCTTTACATGTGAAATGTTAATTCCATTTGGGAAAAGTGTGTTGAGTTTGAATATAATCAAAGACTGTTATGATTTATCAGCAAAGTTTTCTTTTACCTCTTTCTGCCAAAGGAAAAGATGGGTCTTGTATCATATGTCTGAATGCTTTAACCTCAGTAGGCACAACGGGCAGAGATGTCAAAGAAACACATTGCCCCATCTTCACAACACTGAAAACTGCCACTCACTTGAGGGAATCAAACATGTTCTCAAGCTAATGCGCTTGAAATTCATGGGAACTTGATACCTGCTGTATGAGGAACACTCGTGGATAATTTTCTGACTTCTCATTTGGTTAAATTGTTCTTGGCTTTACAAATTAACTTGTTAATTTTTTCCAAGATTTGTTTTCTGAAAAATATTCACTCATAGAGTTGTACAGCACAGAAATCGGTGCTTTGGCCCATGATATCCATTTGTTCCTGTCTGCTCATTTACACTAATTCCATTCACTTGTTTTAAGCCTGTATTCTTGCCCGGTTAAGTGTCTGTCTAAATATCTCTCAAAGGGAGTGATTGCATCCAGGGGTCAAGGGTCAGAGAGCTTTCAATGCAGGCCAGAATGTCTAGTGTAGGAATCATTGGAGCCAGAAAATAACTGCTCATGTAACATTGGATTTCACATTCCCTGACACAACAAATAATAAAAGTTTAATGAAAACTTTGCACAGGTTTGTTTTGATTGTGAGGTGCGTTATCAATTTTGTTTGCAAGAAAACATGTAAAAGTCATTTTATCACAAATCTATATTTTTACAGCACAGGCGTGCTTCAGAAGCCTCGATCTCTCCTCCTGGATCCAGCATATCAGGATCACCTAATCGGGTCATCTGTGTAAGTACCTTCAGTAATATGGAAATATAACTAACTATGCATAGTGAAAGCTCATAAAATCTCATATAAATATCTGGAGAACCTACTTAAGATCAGTTTTATAAAATTAAATGCAACTTTTCCAAACAGTCTCGATAACAGTCTGTGACAATCACTCCCTCATATCCTCCAAAAATTAGATCCACTTGCCCTATGTATATGTAAAAGTCTATACCTTGTAAGATAGGACTCATCAGTGAGGAAAAGCATATTGACTAAAGCAATTTAAATACACTTGGACACAGTTTCTCAACTCTTTATCCTCCTTCTCTTCTCATTCATTGCTTTCAACATATGGTTAAACCTCTCTCCAAACTGGTAATCCAGTCATTAAAGATCCAGCAGATGGAAAAACTTCAGAGGGAAAATTAATTGACTCTGTCGCTAACTTCCCTGTGGCAAAACTAAGCTTTAAAAACAAACTATAATTTGCAAAATGGGCTATTAAAGGCAACTCGAGGATGTAGAATTTAAATGAACTATTTTCAAAGACCTAATACAAATGATTTCATTTTCTTCACGTGTTCTCACAATATAGAAGGCCATTTGGTCCATTGTGCTCAAGCTAACTTTCAGAGCTTGCCAATCAGCTTCATGTGCCTGTCAGACCCCTTCCCCCACCCCAATTCTCCTCCCACCCACCACACAAGGAACCATTTACAGTAGCCAATCACATTAGCAGCTTGGAGGAAACTGGACCATCTGAGAGAATGTCCAAAATCCTTATAGACAACTCTAAAGGTCTGAATTGAACTACATTTTTTAAATCCATATTATTTTAATATAACAGTTTAATAATGGGTCTGACATGGTTGCATTCATTATGTTTATTACTAGATGGAGTTATTACAAGAAACTTGATGTAGAGATGCCCATTTTATTACTTTTTTTCCCTCTCCCTTTGTTATGTATTTGCTTGTATCCAATTAATTATGTAATTGTCATTTATTATGTGTGCTTATTATGTTAAACTCAATAAAAATATATTAAAAAAGAAAGAACTGATCCTCGATCATGGAGCTGTAAGATTCATCTTTAGAGCAAGCTGTAGTCAAAGTCTACCCAAACAATGCCCTGAAAGGTAGTATTGAAAACTGTGTGAATATAAATATTTCTGAGAAGATTACAAAAATGCATTTTAGAAAACAATGTTAAGTTTATTTTCCATATCCATTTGCAAACATCAAGATCTGCTGGTGCAGCTTGTTGAAAAAGTGATCTTAAGCACATGCTGGGGTTGTGGTGGTCAAGTTACGTAGTAATTTTCTGTTGTTATCAAACACGCTTCTTGAACATCATTCAGAAACTTTAACTTGGGTTTATTGCATCCTGTATTCTGTCAGAGGCAAAAGGATCAATTTTGCATGGTTTGAAAAATCTTGTTTCATCTTGTTTGAAAGATCCACAGCCTCATGTTTGCTTCAGGTAATTTAGGCATCAGTTTCCTTTTTAATACCCATTCAGAGATTTGTAAGCGGTAAACAAAAAAAGTGTTAGAATTGCTCCTTCAATATCAGTCCAGGAGAGTTCATGCATTGGATATCTCAATTGCTATGCTCTGGAGACCTTATCTGTTAGACTTATAGCCGCAACAGTGATCTTTTTGGTTGGGTGAAAGCAGAGGTTGTGTTGGTCTTTCCTGGATACTGACCTTGAAATAAGCTTCTGATAGAAACTGTTTTTTCATTATCTATGATACTATCTAGAAGTATTGTTGCCAACAATCAAATACAGATTATTGTATTTAATTTCTGCTTACATGATAATATTCTGCAATTCCCTTAATTTGCAATTACATAATTGTTCTTTCATTTCCCATTGTGTAGGGCCAGTATCACAAGGTGTAGGTAACTTTTCTCCAGAAAAACGGGTCACTCAGTGTCGTAATTCCGACACTTAACAAGACTGTAATATCTCTAAACTGTGGGGTTAGTACACAGAGGCATCAACATCTTAACATTTTTTTTCAAATTTCCTGTTTAGTAATTGAAATCTAATAGCCCGATCTATGCTTGGATATCTTTGGTGTGATTGTTTCAGGAAATAATGATTTAAACTCAAAAATAAATCATTGTTTTTTTCCTTTTGAGTGTCTATATCTTTGTAACTAACATCTTCTGATTCCTTCTTTTCTCCTCTTTCCACTGTCCTCATCTCAGGCAAAAGTGGATAATGAAATTCTTGACTATAGGGATCTGGCTGCTCTTCCCAAAGTTAAAACTATCTATGATGTTCAGCGTCCTGATCTGATTTCCTATGATCAATATCAAAAATCTGCATCAGAAGACAGGCTTGAAAGATACAGTTTCGGGGAGGTACTGTGCAACTAAACACATTTTTTTTCACATGAAGTGGTCATTAATCCTCTCCAATTCGAGTCTTTTTTATTTATACATTGCACATGGTTATTGTGTTCCTAGTTGCCTTGAAGTGATGGGCAAAAGCAAGAATGGATAATTGCTCCTCTGCATGCTCATGGCATTCTGCCCACCTCAGTTATAAAATAAAATTGGCACCTTATTTGTGAATTTGTGCAGAAGCTTGCAATTTAAAATGCATTCAAGTTTTTTTTAAAATTTAATTTAATAAAGCTGGCATTTATTCTTTATAAAAAGAATTGAATGTCACAGAAGGTGAGTTTGGAAGTGTTTTTCTAATCTACTACCTATGCCTTGTTGAATTTATGAAGCTTATGGGTCCTCAGCTACTTAGCGATTCACATTTTCCATCGAAAAGTAATATAAATTTTGGAATCTATCTGATGAGAAGGTGACTAGATGAACCTTTGTATAAATAAATAATTATTTTTAAAATTCTATGACCCACTTGTAGTAATAGTTGAAAGTACCACGGAACTGCAACCATAATGTTATAGAAAATTGGGACTATATTTCCAGGGGAGTTACAACAGAAAAGTGAAAAAAAGGTTTCAAAGAATTTTCTCCAACTTTCTATTTTCCTGATTTAAAATATGATCAGCAACATTACAAAATCTTTTCCGACTTAAATTGTGCATTAATCAGTACACTCAGGGCCAATGTAATCATAAGTAAAAGACCAAACAACACTTAAATAAGTATATTTTAAAAGAATTATAATTGTCATTTCTGCAGGACTCCATCAATTTTCTTTCTGGAATTGGTTTTCTCCCAAGATGACACCCTTTATTTTTCAGTCACCATTTGCATGACTTCAGTTATCTTAACGGTTGACTCATCCAAAGCAAATAATAACCACGTATCAAACCCTGCACCTACAGTATTTATTATTTCATTGTAGAGAGATGCCTCTCTGACCTTGCAGTGAGTGAATTAATTATGTAAAACAAGTTATGTATTCCATAACAATATTATTGTTATGCAGGGAACAAAAATCACAATAATTAATCACCTCAGCTGCCTTTAAGTTAATATTTGTAATATTTGGTTTGTTCGTGCCCTTTTCTTGATCTTTTATTATTCTTCTATTGTAGTCACTTGGAATGCTGTCACCATACTCACAGGTAATTCCAAACTATTTGATATAAAGATGCAATGTATTTTGAAGCTTGTGTATGGAGATCAGTATTATTGGCCCAGATCATTCTCACTGTGCCCACCACTTTGCCATGCTCCCCACTTCTCCTCCCTTCCCTCTCCTTGGTGATTTTTCTTTGCCACATTTTTTTTTTTTGCAGCCATGTGTATCAAATCAACCTGGAAACCTGAACACAGATTGTAGTCAGAGCCAAAAAAAATCAATTGCTGGAGGAACCCAGCAGCATCTGGGGGAACCCAGCAGCATCTGGGGGAATAAGTCTTGATGTGGGGTCTCAAACTGCAATGTCAGCTGCGCCTTTGCCTCCAGCAGTTCAGTGTGTGTGTGTGTGTGTGTGTGTGTGTGTGTGTGTGTGTGTGTGCTTTACATCTTGCAACCCTGCCCACTGCAGCCACCCCATTCAGCAGAGCAGGCCACAAATTCAACCGAGTGTAGGATGGAAGATTCTGTGCTTTCACACTGTCCCTGAAAGCCGGTATTTAATTGCCTTTTAACCATTTCACTTTCCTGTGTGACATTCGCTCCCAATCCAACCCAACCCGGATTTAAGCGTGGGTCGTTGACACACCAGTTTACTGGGATCGTAGCATGAATGCAACTAGAGAGCTCTTCATTTGAAGTGCCCATGATACTGGGAAACATTTAAAAACAAATCTGGTGCATTCAAATTTTTTTAATCAAAAAATAATTGAAAACAAAATTTACTGTAAAAAAAATTAATTTATTAACATGAAGAGAAAGTGAAAAAAAATTGCCTTCACTTCTTGAACTCAATGTCTAATAACACGGTGCTGGAACAGATGGGATAAAGCTGAAAACTTGTCCTTTAAAAGCCCTTTAGCTTTACAGACACCAAGTTTTGGATCAAAACTAATCTCGTGATTAAAAAAATATCCCTTACATCTTCCCCAATCCTTTGTAGAACTTTACGTCCATTCATTAATTGAAAGAGTTCCTCTTTACTTACCCAACCAAAGCCAGTTAGAATCTTGAACACCGCTATCCCAATTTCCTCGGTTTTGTGGAGAACAATCTCACCTCCTCCAATTGAAATCAATAGATTGCACTCTCTCATTTTTGGTATTATTGTAGTTAATCTTTTCTGTGCCCTCTCTGTGTTCTTTACAGAACTGTCCAATTGTGGCCTCTCCAGTGTTTCATAACCTCCTATATTGTGCTGCAGTATAATATCAAGGATAATCAATATTTGGAGTGCAAAATATTATATTTGTTTCTGTTCTAACAGAAAGCAGTAAATGTACAGGGTAAGGGTGGATACTCTAATTAGATTGATGCAATATATAGGACTGCTGGTATACAGTACAATTAATATGCCTCTTGAAATTCATATTCATATTAATTTAGGAGAATATGGAACCTGTTCAATGAATAGCTACACAACAAAATTGATGGTACATGGCCTGTCTAATATACCCTATTAAATGAAGTTAGATTTACTTTTGAATACTTATTTCAACCTCCTTTTTTAATCACTGTACTAGAAGGAGTACTGCAAGCAGCATCTTTTCTGAATTGTAGTTTGTTACTTGACCACGTGACCACATGTTAAAGATGTTACTGTTGGCTTTTGACAGGACATGTATGATGGAATTGATTTAAGGCAGAGGAGATCTTCTAGTCCTGGATACATTGACTCACCCACATACAATCGACAGGGAATGTCTCCCACGATGCCTCGATCGCCACAACACTATCACAGACCAGGTAATAACTGTCCTTGAAACAGTAGATTGATCTGGTGAATTAATTTTTGGATGCAATAATCTTATGCAATATTCTATTATTAAAGAATTTCTTTTTAAATTATAGGAATGGTTTTTGCATTATCTGTTCTTTGAATGAACTGCAGTGCAAAGTCACCTGAGTAATCAATGGGTCAATCCAGTTTATTTGAGATTCAATCTTTGTGTTTTAACATCTTAGATGCACACAGTGTCACTCCAAGGAAAAGGAATTACTTGAAAGTGTAGAACAAAGGAAGATAATTCTGGATTAACATTTCTATCATTAAATATATAGCAAATAACAGTGATTAAGTTGAAAGTAAATTGATCAAGTTTGTGACATTGAACTGTGGTTTCACAAGGTTGTCCAAGACATGTAACTAACCCAGTGCAAAATGTGTCACATAGGAAGTGAACTGTGGACATTTTGAAGTTGCTATCACTGCTTACATACTGTATGTCATCATCCCAGTTTCAATATGGTGCTACTGTCAGAATATCATTTTGATGTTGGCACAACAAGAGCGTTCCCAAGTTTTTTTAAATGTTTTGTGAGACTAAGGTATTCATGGACATTGGCCAGCATTGTAACATTTGGATTTTAACATTATTTTTCATAGGATTCTGGCATATAATTATTAGAGTTGAATATGGTTAAAAAAATTATCTGAAATCAGCATACATACAAAGAGATTGGAGGCAACCTTCGCAAGGGAAATAATCATGTAGAGAATGTAAATTTATTCCGTATAGTTGTTGAGATGGTGCCAAAGAAGTAGGTTATTTTCTGAATAGATGCAACTTACATATCAGAAAGGTTATCAAAATGGCCCTGAAACTGTGCTGGAGTACCTCATCTTAATCCAAGGAAAAAATCCATTTTTTTCAGTTTTCAGTTGACCTAGTCTTTAATTGCTTTATTGGTGAGAGACTGAGAAAAAAGAGTTGAGTCCTGAAGAAACCAGAAAGCAGATGGAAGGGCTTAAAATGGTTAGGAAAGAGTGAACTTTTGCAATGATCTGTGAATGGGATGAATAAGCGACTAAAGAATTGGTCAATTCCATTTGGTCTTTTATCTTTCTCAAAACGGTCAACCAGTTTACCTATCTCGGCTGCACCATTTCATCAGATGCAAGGATCGACAATGAGATAGACAACAGACTCGCCAAGGCAAATAGCGCCTTTGGAAGACTACACAAAAGAGTCTGGAAAAACAACCAACTGAAAAACCTCACAAAGATAAGCATATACAGAGCCGTTGTCATACCCAGACTCCTGTTCGGCTCCGAATCATGGGTCCTCTACCGGCATCACCTACGGCTCCTAGAACGTTTCCACCAGCGTTGTCTCCACTCCATCCTCAACATCCATTGGAGCGCTTTCATCCCTAACGTCGAAGTACTCGAGATGGCAGAGGTCGACAGCATCGAGTCCACGCTGCTGAAGATCCAGCTGCGCTGGGTGGGTCACGTCTCCAGAATGGAGGACCATCGCCTTCCCAAGATCGTGTTATATGGCGAGCTCTCCACTGGCCACCGTGACAGAGGTGCACCAAAGAAAAGGTACAAGGACTGCCTAAAGAAATCTCTTGGTGCCTGCCACATTGACCACCGCCAGTGGGCTGATATCGCCTCAAACCGTGCATCTTGGCGCCTCACAGTTTGGCGGGCAGCAACCTCCTTTGAAGAAGACCGCAGAGCCCACCTCACTGACAAAAGGCAAAGGATGAAAAACCCAACACCCAACCCCAACCAACCAATTTTCCCCTGCAGCCGCTGCAACCGTGTCTGCCTGTCCCGCATCGGATTTGTCAGCCACAAATGAGCCTGCAGCTGACGTGGACTTTTACCCCCTCCATAAATCTTCGTCCGCGAAGCCAAGCCAAAGAATAAATATAATCACTATTCTAACAAGCTGCAAGCTTCGGTTTTATTGGCAGTTACTGAGGGCAAAATCTTAAAAGCCTTTTATCCTTGAACTGATTACATTGATAAATGTGATTCATATTTCCGTGCCCTATGAAAAGTTGGTTCGTCTGTGAATGTCAATAGAAGCCCATTTCGAGCAGCTTTGGTTATATTACTTACATCCTGTATGCTTATCCTCAGCCTTTTCCACTGCATCACAGCATTCAGCTGGATTACTACACATAGTTATGGACCATAGATGAGCAGCAAATTAAAACACATGAATTGTTCATGCATTCCCACGTCGATACAGGAAAAACCTCATCTTGTACATAACATTCCATAAATGATTGAAGGTTGTGCTTCTGTCAGTCAATGCTGTTACAAGTAGGTGATCCATTTGCATCCAGAGTACAACATTTTAAATAAAAACCTTCCTGACCAATACACAAACATGCTGGAGAAACTCGGCAGGTCACATAGCACCCAGTGGAAGTAAAGGTTAATCAATATTTTACTTCCTATAGCTGCTGCGTGATCTACTGACTTTCTCCAGCACGTTTGTGTACTGCTCCTGACCCCAGAATATGCAGGTTTTCTTGTGTAACAACCATCTGGTTGCTCTTGTTCCATATTAGGCTCTTTTGTCATCACTTCAACCAGACAACATTTCATTCTTTTCTTTTTAAAATATTTTTATTGAATTTAGCATATAAATCCTGCATACAAAGTCATCTAATATAACGAACAACAGGTCATATCATATGCATATTGGAAATTTAATATAAATGTAAATAGAAAACCTATCCATAATTGTTTATTTAATAATATTTCTTTAAAACATCAAATTCTATCAATATGGTAATTAACTGTTCATCTCTTTATCATACTATAACGCAGTACTGGATAGAAAATAAATCTCCTTTTTTGTAAACAAATTTCTGTTTTAATGATATGATCCATGACAACCATATTTAAACCCATGTTTAACCAGTTAATCTAAAAAGAAAAAAGAAAAAATTTAAAAAATAACTAAAACTAATCCAACCCCTCTCTCTAATCAAGGATAACTTGTAAAAATGTGGATCCAGTCACTAAGCAGAAAATCTCTGGAGCAGCCAAATTTCTTAAATCTTCCAATTATGATAGTGATTTATGAATGGGCCCCACATCTTGTCAAAATGAAACTTTTTATCTTTAATATTATATCTAATTTTCTCCAAGCTCATCATTAACCATTGGGCATGAGTAGATGGGGAGTCATCCTTCCATTTCATTAAAATTGCTCATCTAGCGATCAACAAGTTAAAAGCCAGACTTTGCTCATGAGTTGAAATCAAGAGTATATCCCCTTCTTAAGAAAAGCCAAACAAGAAATGAGAGGGCTTGGTTCAAATTTGATCTTTAAAATCTTAGATAAAGCCTGAAAAATATCTTTCCAATTTTTTTTTCTCTAAATTAGAACATTCCCAAAACATATGATTTTACCCTTTTCACAGAAAGGATCAACATCCAGGTAAAAAACAAGATCATTTAACTTTGGACATATATATCCCATGCACCCCTTTAAATTGGAACAAATAATGTCAAGCACAAAATGAAGTTTCATTAATCAAGTGAAAAGTGGAAAAAGATAGCACTCTAATCCTTTCTCCCTCTTACAGTAGATTTGGTTCCCTTAATGGGAACTATACAGTTTGCTTCTCCTACTAATTGTGCCAACATGTCCAAAATTGAAGACACCTTTTAAGCAGAGATATATCTGATTTTCCTTTTGTAATTATTAATGACTATTTAATGACTTTGATTCCAGCACAATGAAAATATTTTTTTCCATAATCTATCAAGCATTTTCCTTTAGATCTTTATCATACAATCCCTCTGTCCTCTTTCTAGAAAAGGAGACTCATACCGGTACGCTCTTCCCTGTTTAAGCATATATGCTTCCAGTTGTATCATCACTGGAAATCTTTTTTGGATCACAGCATCTCCATGTCTCGTTTCTTTGACTCAAAAAAGAGTATCAGTGATTAACTTGCATTTTATGTCTTAATCTGTTTTGCTGGTTTCAGTATTTTTTCTGTGTTTTTATTATAATAATTAAAATCATTTGGAAAGATGTTGACTATTGCAGTTCAATAATTCCTCGGTCCTCTTAACAATTCCTCCATTTATTCACTAGGCCTTCATAATCATAATTAAGCTCTAATTCTGCTCCTTAACTTAAAAATGGAACACTCTTAAAACACTCATATACAAACATGTTGTGACTTCAAGTTGCATGGATAGAAGTTCTGTTTGATTACTGATATTTATGTAGATAAAATTTCACCATATTTGATAAAAGAATGATTTATATTGTGCCTTGTGTTCCTTTTGTGCATGTATACAGTGTATATCTAGGTCCCTGCTGCAATTTTTCATTTAACCAATCACAGTCAGGTAAATCTTTCTGATGCTCCCAAGAGAAAGCTTAGATAGTTGTGGTCTACCATACAATCTTTTTGCAAAATTTGAGTATAGTTCGGAGTTATGTGGAACAATTAAAATTGTTAGACTAGAATCCGGCTAAATTACTGTTCTCCTTCCTGTATCTCAAACTGAATTACCTAATACATTATTCAGAGCACTCTGTATTTTATCAAAAGTAATTAACTACTGGAGTTTAACAAGAGAATTTTGTTTATCATCACAGAGTAAAATTTTGAAATGTTGCATTGTCTGGGATCCAACCATTTGTTTTCTTTCCAGCCCATTTATCATTCTCTCATATTTATCATTTATAACCAGGCCAAATGGCAATGTCTTGGGTTTCGATCTGGCAAAGATCATTTTATTTTTACATTGAAAATCTTATTTCTTGTATTATTTTTAACTTCATGTCTATGTGTTTAAAAGAGAAAAGTATATATTTCCAACAATCACTTTCTTTTTGGGTAATTTGTGAAACAATTATTTTGAAGTTCTTACTGGTACAGGGTATTTATAGTAAGTAGTAAAATACTTATAAACCTATCTTAATAGTTCATTACAATTGCAAGTCTGTATTTATTAATGCACCTTAAAATAGCAGAATTAATTTAACTGGATTACATCAGTCACCTTGGGATATCATGCCATCAATATTTTAATATCAAGGTAGTTTGGCGTTTGACTCACTCTTTAGTTCAGAATGTGAGCCAAGGGGCCAGAGTTGTGGGCTTGGTGTGGATAGGTTTGCCACTCAAGCTTGTATATTTGTTAGGGCAGCAAGGTAGGTGTATCGCAACACCATTACAGCGACGGCGATCGTGACCGGACCAGGGTTTGAATCCCATAGTACATTCTCCCCGTGTTTGTGTGAGTTTTCCCCGAGGGCTCTGGTTTCCTCTGTACCAGGGGTTTAGGTTAATGGTGTGTAAGTTGGGTGGCATGGACTTGTGGGCTGAAATGGCCTCTGTATGTATAAATTTAAAATTATTTCCCCCTCCTTTTAAACACTGGGTATACTGGAAAGTGTATTATACGTCTGTGTAACATGTGAGAAACAGTGAAAGAGAATAGCAGCCTATCTGCTTGAAAGCCATCATTAAAAAGGCCCACAGATGTTGGATTATCAAAGTTGTATAACTGCATCAGTGGGTTAATTTAACAGACTGGACCATCATCATCTTGCTAAAACTTTGCCATTTTGTAAAACGGGTGCATACTGATATATGTCACTACACCAACATTTTTAGCTTCTGACAGTGAATTTATATTTTGTCGCTCCCTCAATGACAGCAGAAAGATGAAAAGATGTCCTTTCGGTAACATGGTGCTCATTATAATCTAGTTTTGTGTGATCAAAGCATGGGTAATGGTGGTTGTGTCATGATTAGCCTTGGCTCAACTGAAAGGATCACTCAAAATCAGACACTCCACTCCAAATTGCAATGGTTGATTAGTCTGCAAACTCTGACAATTTAGTGAAGAATATTGACATTGGTAAGCAATTAGTGCCATAGATCATTCCCACAATGAACATCAATTTGGAGGAAAAACAATTCAGTGTTAAATTAAGATTGTTTTCTCTTTCTTGCTTTAAAAAAAAGTGGTTTATTTCAATTGGCATCCATAAAATTATATATAGAAAAAAAAAGTACACTGAGGGGGTGAATGTCATTAGAAAGGAAGAAAATCTTAGAAAAAAAATGTTATAGAGTTTCAGCAGGTCTAATGGTCGCACCTGCGTTGACCATCTTCTTGATGTATGCAATTTGTCAATATTATTATCTTCAATTGTAAAAACTTCTATTATCCTTGATAAATCATTTTCATGCATGCAAGGGATTCAAAAAATATGCATGATATTTATTCAGTCCAAATCTGGTCTTTGAATTGGTGAATGGGATAGATGTAGAGTCTTATTTCCCCAAAGTTAAAACTGCAGCAAAAAAAAGCATAATTTTTTTTAAATTCTTTGAACTGTTTAATAGCACTTGATTAAACCCAAGTAACTATTGAAAAGTTACATATTATCTAAGGAGTAAATTACAAGATGTGAATTTTGAAAATAATGAAATTATTAAATCATTTAAATATATTCCTCATTCTAAAAGCTAACAAATGAGTGAAGTATTGATGCCTAGAAATTCATCTATGGTCAAAATGCTACATGCACTATAATTTGGCATTAGCCCTATTCCTGAATTTCATTGGTAGAGTATTATGTGCTAATTTGTAAATTTATGAATGACAAGATTTGACACCCCTCCCAAATTGTTGAATAGAAAGAAATCTTACTGATGTATTATTCTACTAAATATGAACAATATTTTATTTTTATTTTAGTACAGTGTTTAACAGAGAAAAATCCAAGTTCAAAGAAGCCATTTTAAAGTCAACAAATGGCATAAATGGTAGATTTCATTAAAAAATAACTTTTCATTCTCTGCCAAGAGTTACTTAAACTAGGATGTCAAATGTATGTTGTCAAATGTTGCAATGCACGTAATGATTGTAGTTTGTCAGAAAATTCCACTCAGTTGGAAGGTGAAAGAAGAAGCTGCACATTTCAGTCTTTCTTTCTGAAGGTCGATTGTGGGGTCAAGACCTTATGAAAGTGACAACCTTCAATTAGCACTTCATGTGGCAAGATGCAAGCTGTGTGACCAAGAGTTTAATTCACCATATTTTCTGGCAAGGAGGTTACAAGTGACATTTACACAAAATTCTTACTAGCGTAGGGCAGGGTAGAGTTGACTGGAGGGGAAGGGATAGTAATTTGGGGAGTGAAAAATTGGTGGGAAAAATCTCATTATATTTCCACTCTGTGATTCTGGAATTAGCTCTTTGAAATCCCTTAATTGATTTCCTCATTGATTCTCATCAAATTAGTGTTGAAAAATAAAACACAATGGATAACTCTGCATACATAGTGTGTCTGCCATTCTTGGTGTGAAAGTATTACTGGCTTCACAATAAGCAGAGTGCCTTACAACTTTTCAAAAGGATCCTCCGTGACAGGACAAGCTCCTTGCTGGAAAAGCATGGTTCAGTGAACAGATTATTCATTCTTGTTTGCTTCACAGCCTTTGCTTTTTATTTATTTATTCATGTTTCTGCTGCTTTCTTTGCAATTCTTTGGAGGCACTGAAAGCGGCCGGAGTTCACCTTATTATAGCCAGCTAGACATCAAGCCAAGTCCTGTCCAGACTCCTATACATTTCCATATACCAGGTAGGAGCTTACGCATTCACCAGCATGGCTTGAATGCATTAGACAAAATAAAAGCATTTCTATTTTACATTAAGATGATAGTTAATGAATGTAAAATTGCACACAAGGAAAATCAAGATCATAAGAGATGTAGTTTTGGGCTCAATGAGAAACAACCTTAACCATTTTGAGTCTGAAATATAAAGTTTCAAATTAATTATTAAACACAGCCTATAAATAGATGACCTGATGTTCACCTCTGAAATAATTTGGAATGAGATTCCACAAGTACAAGACAGTTGACAATTGCAGAAATATTTGAGATGCTGAGAAGAATTGCTAGAAAAATATACTTGTTCACTAACCAAAGCAGAGGAAACAAAATGCCACAGAGAGGCAAATCTAGATGGGGAAAAGTAGCAGTACAAGTCATACTCAGACCTTTCTTGGAAATCAATCATGACTTCTTTATCACTGCTGGGTCAAAATCTTTGAATTCCCTATCCACCAGCATTATGAGGCTATCTTTCCCAGTTTTGGAAAGCAGATTTTATTTTTTAATTTTCTCAAGGGCACACGCAGAAATAGATCAAAAACAGAATCAAATAACCTAATTTATTTGGCAATCTCCATCTAAAGGAGTTGAAGACCACAAAATTATCAAGCATAAGTACAATGATTCTGAGTCATTTATCTATTGAGTCATTTATCCGTTAGGATCCTTTCATACCTGCAGTGCATTGAAATTGGAAATAGAGATGACTATGTATAAAAAATCTGAGAAACACATGGATTAAGAGTGCAAATGGAAATGGTTGTAAATCCCCTGCTGTACATTTGATACTAGTCTTATCCCATAGGACTACTAATAAGAAGAAACCTGTTTTAACCCTTTTCCCATGTTCAGCTGTACTGCGCAAAAGTTCTCACGATTCCCCATTATTTAACCTTTCCAGATCTGTAACGTTAGGAAGAAATATTTTGTCATATTTATAACCCTCAAAGAACTAAAGCAGCTATTTCCACATGACTAATAATTGCTTGAAATGAAAATACCTGTATTTCAAGGTAAGGCTGTATGTTTAAAGAAAGTGCATAAAGTAAGTGGCTGTTTATTGACCTAATTACATCCATGGTATCTCCACATGTCCTTGGCCATGTGACATCGTTTGCATTTCTTTATGTCTCATTCATTATGTCAAAACATTTCAAAAGGCAACAAGAGGGTGCATCCCTTCAGCACTTTACTACATTTTCAGAGCAGGTTGATAATGTAGTTTTAACCTCGCAGATCCCCACACCTGGAAAGATAGAACACATGGACTGCAAAATAGGTGGAAATTACTGATAGTTGCATTTCTAAAGTAAAATCAACACCAATACAATCTAGGAACATCATCATCGCGGTCGTGTAGTTAGAGAAGCTGTGGTCAGATATAAAAATTTTTAAAATGAGCTAAAATATCAAGTGACTTTCCGACAGGATGTTAAATTGTATAGTTTGATCATCTATAAGGAAGTTTAAGTGCTGAATATCAAGCCTAGATTTGGGTCACTGACATCCAAAAAGCTTGGGAAGTAGCTCCTCTATTAATATGTGATATACAACCAATGTATTATAATAGTCTCTAATGACCAGAAGTAAGCTTAATTCATGTAGCTTTTAAGTAATGAGACCGTTGTTTTATGCAGCATTTTGTTTATGCAAGAAGGTGCCAATACTTTGCATCATTTATTTGTCTGTTAGTTTTCTTTGATTTTTTTTTCCCCAGAGGAAGTTGCTTGGCATTCAATTGTACAAACAGTCTTACAAGGCATGCCAATCCGCAGAATGCTGTCCTCACATCCAAATTCATTGGATTTGCTCTGTTTATAGATAAGGCCACTCTCACATCATATTACAACATAAAGTATCTCAAAAGCATAGCGAGTAAAATTAATTAGTTCACAAAATATGGACTTTTTTAAGTGTTGGGAATTTTGCCTATCGGCACAATTCAAGAAAATTGAATTGTCAATCAAATTGGCACATGTACTGGATTAACTTTGATTTTATATTCTAATATAAGATGAGGAAGTAAGACGAACATAAGACGAACGTTAATTATTGTGTGTAATTAAGCTCCAATAGTTAACTGAAGTAACATTTTCCTGATTAATACTATTTCAATATAAAGCATTATGTCAGTTGACTGCATTTTGCAAGTTGTGTTAATGATCACTATCCATGCTTTCTTTTTTCTTCAGCAAGTGGAGAAATTTCTAATATCTACCGGAAGCCCCCTATCTATAAGCGACATGGTACTATCTGCATGAATCTTACCCATAAAATTTTTAAATGTTTGCATTATTTTTAAATTGTAGAGTTAATTCAGTTGTGAGCTGATGGGCTAAATTCAAGTTGAATAATATTTTTTCATGTATTACCAAGTGACACTAACATTGAAAACTTCTGTGTTTTCAAATATGATTGCTGTCCATATTCTTTTCTCTGAATTTTGAAAATTTGTTTTTCACACACACATTCTGCATCAATATTCCATGCAGCTCCTGTAGTCTTCAGTTCGCTTTAAGTGAACATCTTTTTGTCTTTGATTGTCACCAAAGGAAATTGTTGGCTCTGTCTGTTTTAAAACTGACCACCAACATCTGGATTTATTTTATTCTGAAATCAGCAGAGAAATTTTCTCATGTTTTTTTTTTTCCCCTTCACTAATCCAATCTGGTTTACAACCTATCAGGGAAAAAAAAAACTATTGCTATGTTTCCCTCATCATATCTTGAGTATGAGCATCCTTTCATTGCAAAAGAAGAAACCCTGTATCATTCCACATTGTTTGGCCATCATTTTAATTGACATACTCATTAATGTGCCAATCTTTCATTATTAAGCATTTTTTTTCATGGTTAATGTTGGCAGCATCTTTATTAGTCTCCAAATTAATATCAAAATCTATAGCTTAAAAATTCTTCCCATGTGAAATAGACAATAATTCTTAAGTCACTCATTTGTCACTGTGGCTCTTCATCAAAGGGGTCATGATGGGTTTTGTACTTTTTTGCAATAGATAAAGAACTATTTAATAAAAATAAAATTAAAATAGACATTAATTTGTACTATTTAACTCCTGCATGACCCTGAAAAAGGGGTATTTTCTCTTCAGCAAATATTTTTCTTATTTATCCTTTTGCTTGCACTCCTCACTCTAATACTTGTCTCTTTTCCTGCCTGCTAACTGGGCCTTGGCTCATCATTATTGCTGTAAGTAAACTTGTTACTTCATAAACTTGTTCAGTGTCTGAATTTCCATGTATGTCTCTAAAATAAATAAGAGCTTCTAAATTCAATCTATCTTGAATCTTCTAATATTAAGAGGAATGCAATTATAGTTACAAAGTTTCTCAGAAGGTTCACTTTATTGAAGATAGGATCATTATGTTCATTTGAGGCATCATATTCCTATCGAAAGAAAGGCCCCAGTATGATATTTTGCCTAAATTGTAATTAATCCATTTTAAGAGCATGGGATGACCTTTCAGTTGATTCCGAGTACTGGGTTTATACTGAGTGAACTCTATTCTATATTTCTACATCCTAGTTTATTATTGCAAAATAAATGTAATGCCTCATGTATTTTCAGTAAAATAGTGTTATTATCAGGAATTACTGGGAGGATTTGCTTTGTACCAAAAATCTACAATGTCATTGCTGATCAGTTAACATGTGAAATGGTGAACTAGTCACATATTCCCAATCCAGTGATGTAGCAGGCAGCATCAACTGTGCTTTGCAAGATGATTATTCAGTGTCAATGGACTTGAGTTTACAATTTAATTTTCCATCATGCACTATGTGTATTAAGTCGCACTAACGACTTTCTGTGATTAACTCAGTAGCGCATAAAAGTAATGCATAATACATGAAATCATGAGAATCGTTGACAATGTAGACAGTCAAAAACTTTCTCCCAGTCTAAAAATGTCACAAACTGCAGGATGTGCATTTAAGGTAAAGCGGGAGGTATAGCGAGCCGAGCAACCGCATGGTAAGATAGGACGAATCCCCGCCCCAGTCATGGGCCCCCATTCCCTTCTGAGGAGAAGTCTGCGATTGGTGACATGCGTTGCCGCTGGCGGAGCATGACGCTGCAGTCCGCTGATGTCACTTCCTAAGGCCAGCAAGCCCCTCACAGGAAGTGGGTTGTCTCCTCAAGCAGTACAAGGAATTCAAAATAAAGTTCAGTTACTGGTTCACCTCGTGCTGTGTGGACGCCTCTCATTTCAGTAGCATTGCCGTTAGCAGACACAACAGATGGTTATTTAAAGGAGATGGGCAGGGCAAGTTTTTTTTGAGGTAAATGCCTTCAATAAGATGCCAGGGGTAGAATTGGAAATTGATACAATAATAGGACATAAGAAGCTTCTAGAGAGTCACATGAATTATAGAGGGATCTGATTCATGGACAAGCAACGAAGTTGTAGTTTAATTTGTTTGATCAGAAGAAACTACTGAAAAATCAGTCAAGGCCATTTGCCTTTGCCTGGTATGGAAGTTATCATACAGTCATTTGTGCTTGTTCAAACATAGCCTCTGAGGTATGCTACATTCAAGATGCATGTTTAACTTGGAACTCAAATCAGAGGTCATCTCTCCAGAAAGATAGTGATCCAGTCCAGAATGTAAAATACAGAGAATTTACTATTTGTATATATATTTGGATAGGCTCCTTCTATTTTTCAACTTTCACTTTAGGAAAAATATGCCCAGAGTAAGGTAGTTATATTTTTGGATACACCAGCACAAGCCCCAAGCCAAAAGAATTTTAGCAAGGTGACCTAAATCCAATCTTCAACTTATAGGATGTGTATAAGCAAAGAGACTACAACTAGATCAAGTAAGGAAAATAATGGATTTTTTTTAAATTTGACCTTGCCCATTATGATAGTGTACTCTGTCTCGAGTAGGCAGGTGTTTCTTACCTGTCATTCTCAAGTTTTTGGAGTACAATAATTGGTTTCTGTGATGAACAGTTTTAGACCAGTATTTCCTTTTTTAACTTTTCCAATTTAAAAGAACTTTTACTGCAACTGGAATTATCTAAAGTGTTAAATTTCTGCACAACATTCAACAACATATTTTGAACAGTTCACCTAAATGCCTTTAACCAGTACCACTGAACACTTCAGCAGAAAAGCTTTAGCACAAAAGATAAGATTTTTTTTTAATGAAAATGGACATTTTTAAATTTAATTTTAGATCAATGGCAATTGAAGATGTATAAGCTACACCATGTTTTTACCTAAGTTGGTAATTTATAGATATGTGATTTGAGAAATGTCCAAAATCACACTAAATATCAACTCATGTTGAAACATTCAAGTTTATGAATATCATGGAGAGTTCCTTTTACTTACTCATTTCCTGTGAGTAATTTTAGAGAGGTTTATGAAAGCGATAATTGATTTGTTAACGTTCTTAACTTGTTTGCATTGTTTTTGACTTCATTTGTTTTCTGTTTTAAACATTGATAGTTACCCCTATGAGAATGAAGGTGACAGAAAGACATTTTCCAAATTTGAAAGGAAGAGGTCACTGTTGTTACATTCTTATTTAATCTTTTCCTCAGTCAATGGACCGTGATTTGTTTCCCTCTATAAAATGAAGGTGTGCTTGCACAGGAAGCAGTTTGCTTAATGATGTAAAGATGTCTGCAACTTGATCTCGTCTTCAAGGTGATACTCTAAGTGCTAACTTCTTAGGGGGAATAGCTTGACCTTACATAATGGGCAATGATACCTTTTCCTGTCAGCCGGTTGTACCCGTGGCCCCTTCCCAAAGGCTCCTGTATAAAGGAGACTGTCCCACACCCCCCCTGCAGCTCAGTCCAGGACAATCGAACAGTAGGGATATGCTACATTCTCAAGTGAATTAAAGCCCATCGGTTTCTCCACAATAGCCTCCTGAGTGATTGATAGTGCATCAGAATCATTTCCCCATTGGGGGTGAGTTCAACTGGCCTGTAATGCACTGAAAAATAACACTAACAACTTATAGTGGAAACTTTCCATATGAAAGTTTGCTTGGTTTATATGATAGGACAGGATACTATCACCAATGTATATATTTGTACATATTTACATACAGTAGTAGTGATTGGCTGAGAGTCGTAGCCACACCCACTGACAGGTCATAAAGGGCTGCTCCTTACCAGACCCAGGTCAGTCTGGACTGGTCGACCTTGATGTACTACGCTCCAGTCTTTTGTTGGAAGCCTTGGTTTGAGTCAACAAGTCTTTGAGTTATTCGACGCACTACAGTTCATTTGTAATTTTGGTTCCAGTTCTTTCCCAATATTTATACTTCATATTTTGCCTCTGTGCTTATCCTATTTCACTGTAATGTCCCAATCCGCTGGGAAATATGTTTGGTGTTATAAATTTTGACAAGTGTTTCTAATAGAGTATAGATGAGCAACTTGGCTTGACTAATGATGACTTTGAAACCTGAGCTCATTTGATTCCAAAGATATTCTGATCAATGATCTGGTATATTTTCAGTGTTTGACATTGGGATATTATTCAGCAGATTTCATCAGGCACAGACAGAAATGATCTTGCTCATCTGTATATTCTCATGGCTGAAAGAAGGTATTTTGTCCCCATTGTATATCATGATTTATAAATAAGATGGCAACGCGGCTGAAGCCCGCAGCGGCCTCTCTGGACCAGGTGTGACAGGAACCCACCCAAGTAGGCGCTGTGCTCAATCTTTGAGCAGAGCGTGAATGGAGACTGGAACATAGGGAGTTAGACATTGAAATTTGGGGAACGCCAAGGAAGAGCAGACCTCCGAAAGAGGCCATGAAGTGAAAAGACTTGACGACCGGAGAACTGAGCTTACATTATGGACTCAAAAGGTCGAGGGGATTGAGACCTCTGCTGTGGTGATCTGGCCTTCAGTCGCTGATGCCAGAATTTACATTGCCTATTGCCAGGGGTTATGGAGAAGGCATGGCACCATCAGAGGAGGTGTCCCAAGGTGTTCGGAGTGGCGGAGCCAGAGAAAATGTCCCGAGGTGTCTTGAGTGGCAGAGTCGTGAGCTCCGACTGGGGGTCCTGAAGATGCTATCCAGAACCACTGGGGCCTCGTGGGGGAGATTCCATGGCTTCAACCTCGGGATATGGCAAACTGCGAGAGTGGTTTTCCCTTTAAAAAAGACAATTTTAACATCCAGAGTCCAGCAGATGCCGGGAAACCTAGCCTTGATTGCTGCATCGTAGTTTCACAGTTTGGCGGGCAGCAACCTCCTTTGAAGAAGACCGCAGAGCCCACCTCACTGACAAAAGGCAAAGGAGGAAAAACCCAACACCCAACCCCAACCAACCAATTTTCCCCTGCAACCGCTGCAACCGTGTCTGCCTGTCCCGCATCGGACTTGTCAGCCACAAACGAGCCTGCAGCTGACGTGGACTTTTTACCCCCTCCATAAATCTTCGTCCGCGAAGCCAAGCCAAAGAGTAGCCTGCAGCAGTCTCTTCAGATCAGGTGAACGGTCTCTAGTGGCCATTTCAACACCTAAAGACATATTTTGACCTGTCTTCTGCAACCATTGACTCAGCCCCTAAAAATCAATGCATTGTGGCTCTGGGTTTTTTAATATACATTTTAAGTAGTTGTGTGTAATTAGAGATGTGTGTGTAAGAGAGATAATTTAATTTTCTGATACTTCACTGTCCTGCGGGGAGATAGTGGCGACTAAGGGCCCAAGATGGCAGTGCAACATTCCGCTCGCAGCAACCTCTTCAGGACCTGGTGCTTCTGTTCCTACAGTGTTTGTAGTTATGTTTTTACGTAGCACCGCGGGTTGCGTGAAACGTCTCATTTTTTTCTCTTAAAGTGACAAATAAAACCTACTACTACTACTAAGTAGAACTACTTGTTATTATTACCAGAAGAGCAGGTCCTGCAAATAAAATAGATTTAGAACGAAACCTTGTGAAAAGTAAAACAGAACTAAGAATTTTAGGAGTCAGACAAATAATGGTAAATTAAAGGATTTCATAATGAAACTAAATGTGAGAAGTATTCGTAAAGTCTATTAAATTTCAGTAAATATCCAAACACTCAGAGTGCAGAAATGGATCATTAATAAGTACATCTTCCAAACAAAGTAATTAACTATATTCTAGTTTAATAAACATGAGCATAATCGCCATTCAACAGAGAAAATATTATAAAGTAACAAACACAAGGCTGGTTATCTGATTCTTCCCGTTGGGAATGACTGCTACTGTATCCACTTATTCTTGAGCTAGAGTGCTTTTAATTAGGAAATTAGACAAGGTCAACCCATGAAATCCTGCTGAACCAGATAACATTCCCAGCAAAGGGCTCAGGGGATGTGCGGCTCATCTAGCAGATGTTCTCACTAACATCTTTATCACTTCCCTGAGAAGTGCCATGGTCCCAAAGTGCTTCAGAGCCACCACCATTGTCCCTGTGCCAAAGAAATTGTCTGTGACCTGCCTCAATGACCACTGCACTATCGCACTCATGTCCATCATTACGAGAGCTACGAGAGGCTCGTTACGGAGCACATCAAGCTCCTGCTGCCCCCGTCACTAGAACCCCTGCAGTTCACATCCCAACTGCTCTATGGACGATGCCATCACGACAGCCCTCTATCTAGCACTCACTTGCCTGGAAAATAAGGACTTGTATGTTCACTGCTGTTCATCAACTTCATTTTGGCATTTAATACCCTGCTGGGTCTAAACACCTCCCTCTGCAAGTGGATTCTTGGGTTCCTGTTGGGAAGACCTCAAGCAGTCCAGATCAATAATAGCACTTCCAAGACCATCGCACTGAGCATGGACCCCCCCCCCTACCCCCACCCCCAGGGCTGTGTGCTTAGTCCACTACTGTTCACTCTGCTGCCTCTCACCCAGGCAGTGCATTCCATATTCCTTCCATTTCCAGATAGAAAAATTCTTCTTCAGATTCCTTCTAACCTCTAATGCCTTCCCTAAGCCTATGCCCTCTAGCTTTAGACACCTCTTCTGTGGGGAGAAATTTGTTGTATCTCCCCTATCTTAATTTTGTATATATTTCTATGATATTTTATAATCAATGCACATGTAATGCCAGATCTATTATCATCTCCATATCTTATCATATTTGACCATTCTGGGATTATACCTGTTTCACCCATGCCAAAAATTGCTGCCAGTTGTGGACCACAGCAATTGCCTTGGATATTTGTCTTAGCACAGACCTGTCTTTTTTTTTCCTTCTCCATCACTGGATCTTGAGTACACATTGCAATTAATGTGAGCAGCTAGAACAAGCCCTCTCGATGAAATGGCTAAAATTACTCATTTTATAATAATTTAGACAGGGGTAAACTATGTTTCCGGCTTAATCTAAAGTCAAAGCTGTCAATAACTTTGAATGCTTCTGAATGTTCATGGCAAGTGAAAACATTCAAAAAGCAATTTTTTTTAAAAAAGTAATGAAAATGTAATAATTTGGCCGCAGAATTGTAGTGAAAATATTTGCATTCTCCATCGTTGCCCACGTGATAGATAGAAATGTATTGATTTCCACGCTTGTGAGTATGAATGCAAAAGCCTGGAAATTGCTGTTATTTGGTTGAGAGTAAGGCAGCTCGAGTTCTCTCTGGAGTTTAATGTGGGAGTCGGACCTTCAGCTAAATACATTTTCATTGCAGAGCTATGGAGGCAGAATGATCACTTTGTTTTTATATGTTCAGTGACTTGTTAATTTAGATTTTGTATGTTTAAATTTGCTCCAATTATTTATTGGCCTATTTAAGTTCCCTTGTAAGTTTCTAATAACTTTTGAACATTTGTGAATGTTTTAGAAACATTCAGAGTATTTTTTTAAATGTTTGGATCTGATGTCCCTTGGTAATTTTGAGAACTTCTGCAAATTCCTGCTGGTTTGATCAGAAGAGGTTTTACGAAGGTGCATAATTGGCCAACAGCACTATTGGTGATGTTGATATCTGCCCCATAATTTCTTCCTAAGTTATTGCTTCAATTTTGAGGACTTACTGCACTGCCTGTCCCAGACTCATTAGCAAGCTTAGATATGTGGCTTCCTATCCAAATTGAGATTCCGACACAGATCGCTGCATGGTACGCTAATTTCTTTGTGCCAACCTGAATAGCTGCCCATTATCCCTCTTTTCTATCTTCTACTGCTCAGCCATTTTCTGGACAGGTCAATAAAACAACTTAATTAAAATTTGGCTTCATTTGTATAATTTAGAATGGAGTGATGTATTTTATACAGACTATTTCAGCTGTGCTAATGGTGCCCAACCAATTTAATATCTTTGGGATTTACTTGGTTGCACATTTGCATTTCATTACACAGTATCTAATACATATTTTATGATAGTTATTGGTAGAGCCAGAAAGTGCATTGATGGCCATTGTTACTTTGTGAATATATTATGAAGACTTGAATGTTCTTATTTTCTTTGTCTAGGACATGTGCAGGCAGATAATTTACCTTCACAGTGTGCTTTGTTTTGCTGAAGCAAATTGTACATGATAGACAATGGAGGCTAATTTATAAAATTAAACATTTCATTGTCATATTGACATTTACTGGAATTGAGACTTGTTATTCTTACATGAAGCAAAATGCAATAAAATTTTATTTTTATCTCAACAGATGATCTAGTAGTTTGTAAAGCTTATGTGGCATGTAAATTTTCTGAGTCATCTATGTTTAACTGAGACAAACTTTCTCCTCAGCGTTGCCTGCAACAGAAGGAAAGAGAAAACCGGCTACAGCTGATTGTTTTATAATTTCTGTGTCAATGTGAAGTGAGAATGAGATTGATATGAACTGTCTAGGAAAGAAATGGGATAGAACATATGAATGGTACAATTGGTAAAGAACAGGGGGAAAGTGTATATATATCAGTTATTGAAGCGAATGAAACAGGTAAAATGCTAACATTGGTGTGTATATTTCTCAGAATATGTACACATAGCAACAAAAAGCAAAACCAGTGAAGATATTGTACAGTCTGCAAGATATCCTGCGGCTTATTCTCCAGATATCTTCCAGCAGTCAGATTCAGAGTATTGGCATTACCCAACTTCACCGAAAGGTAAGGTGCCAAGTTGGTGGATGTTAAAGTGTTTTATAACCATATAACCATTCTTTCTTTGGCTTGGCTTCGCGGACGAAGATTTATGGAGGGGGTATAACCATTAACGGAGCGGAAACAGGCCATGTTGGCCTTTCGAGTCCGCACCGGTTCACTGATTTTGTGCATCCTCTTCAGGCATTGGTCCCGGTAGATCTTCATTCAATCACGATGGGCGAATTGAGTTGTAGAAATACCTAGATATATTTTCCATCACTAACAGGTAGTGCTGGGACTAAAGAAAAATAGCTCTCCTGGTCCTGTGGAATGCATCGCAGAGTCTTGAAATGGCAGAAGTTACAGAAGATGTATTTATGATGATCTTCCAAAATTCTCAAGACAGTTCCTGGCAGATTAGCATATTTAATAAAATATTGCAGGTATTAAATTAATGGAAACACTTCAAAATTCTTATGTGTAATAAGAATCCACAACAGTTGTGAGGAGTGTTGAAGCAGGAAACTAAAACTCTATTACACCACCTGAAAATAAACAAAAATAATTCACATCAGCTCTGTCCATTAGAAATCAAAACTGGAAATATGATTTCATTGCATTCTTCTCTTACTGTTTACTGCTGGATTGGCCAAAATTTTTATAGAGCAAAATAAACTTTCAAACATCAAAATAAACGAAGTACGGCAAGCTAAAGTTGAGTAGCAGGAGTAAACTCAATCTGAATTTGTTAATAGATTTAATTTCTCTATGCCAATGCATAATGTGGGGTGGTGAAATCTACACCACACACAACTTGTGCATTGTTAACTATAAGTATTCAGAATTTCCCAGCTAATTTAAATAGAAATATGAATTAAATCAAGACAAAGTTAACAACTAGCTATTGCTGTGGCCGACTACTAAGTAATGTCCTGATCTTCAAGCACAATATCTCGTGGTTAATCTTCATGTATTTATGTAATTTTGTCATTAAAAAATGACACGCATAAGAAAGCTCCAACGTAGGGAAATAATGGCAATGAAATCCTACCCTGCTCCTGTGAAGCTCTAGCTCTCAAACAGAGGAGTTAGAAATGCTGATGTTGAATTTTTGAAGAGGCCCGCTGAAGTTTTTAAATATTGAACATAGAATGAAACTTTCTCACAGGTGCAGAGGCATATTGAAGTGGTGATGATCCACAAAGCACCAGTGTGACAATTTTGTTACATTTATAACGTCATCTGAAACTTGAAAATATTGATGATAAAGGATGACGATGAGAATTAGTTTATTGTCATATACATTGCACAATGGACGTATACACCAAAATCTTACTTGCTACAGTTAAACAGGTACTTTATTTTTTTTTTAAACTGAAATAATATACATAATTAAATTTATATAAGAAAAATATATTCAAAAGATAGTTACTGGTAGATCGTATTCACAGTTATCCTAGTGAAAGAAAATAGTGAACTTGCAATAGTGCAGACTGTCCTTCTGTGGTGTGAAGCTAACGTGTCTGTAACAGTTAAATATAGACAAAGCAATCTTGTTTATAATTCCAGTTGTTGCTTTGTACATTTTAAATGGTTTGGATTTAAGATTATAAAAGTTGAATCCTATTTCAAGAAACTCTATGCATAATAGATCGATGTGAAAAGACATTTCTAAATGAGGTGGCTAACATTTGTTTAAAATCAGAGATTTTCCTCCAATTTTCACTTTTAAGTACTTAATAATATTCAATTTTTAAGTTGTTTTAACTTTCTGAGTGTTTTATCTAACTTTCAAACTTACTGTCTTCTTGCAATATTAACTCTCTTTTATAATTGAACTGTCTACTCTTTCGTGAAATGTATACATCTGTGAGCCAGCTGTCTCCCATTGATTGTTCACGAATCTTTTGTTACAAAGATTAACAGAATAACATTGTCATAATTAATCACTATTAGTCCGTGGCTTGCATGGCAGAGTAAATTTTAGTTATAATAAATTTAATGAGTAATTTGAGTCAAATGTAATGCTTGGATACAATGGGCATTCTGTAGCATCTCTGCTCAAAGATAAATACACTTTCAAATAATTTCTGTCATTGTCAAGGACAAAACTAACCTTCTGTTAGACCAAGCCTAGCCATATTATTTGAGCTTAAATATAAAGAGGATATCAATATCTGATATTAAGCTCAACTCCAATAACTGATCTGAAAGATGGAAAGAGCTTGTGTTTGCTCCTCTGCGTAGAGTTATGGTGTTAGTAAAAATATTAATGAAGCATTCTGAATCGATGCACAGAACAAATATTAATGTAAATATAACTGACTTGCAGAAAAGACTGAATTGAAAGGTTGATAACTCAGACTAATGGATTCAGTGTAGTTTTCATGGCAACAGCTTAGAGAAATTAGAGAACTGTTGAAATGAAAAATGCAGCAAGAATTGGGAGGACACTGAAGCTGGAAATGTCGTGCTTCGTTCATCTGCTGATCTTCTGATAACTGAACTTTATTTCTGATAGATGTCTGTTTTTTTTAGCCTCGAGATGGAGTCGAAGATCTTCTGGTGCTGAGGATGATGGCCAAAATATTTGGGACCAGGGTATTCAGAGGGTATGAATGTCATTTCAGATAATTAGTTGCCAGTGGGAACATACTTACAGAATTTTTAAAAAAATGAATATTATCTCAGTTATTGATTGGATAGTGCATGTCAAAAAGAAATCCATTCACACGTCTTAAATCGCAATTGTCAAGTAGATATCTAAATTAAAAGTTTGTTGTGGATCTCCCGTCTGAATGAAACTTTTCTGTACTCACAGTTCATTATAAATTATATAGAGAAGATCCCCTAACTAGTCCTGGAAGCAGAGGTTGAAAGCAAGATTTGCAACATTTTTGGTCATTACCCTCCAATCATGGCTCGGTTTAAAAGTCAATAATGTCGTCTCATTTGGCAGAGTCATGCTTATCCCTTTTTATGAAGAATATTATTAAAATGAATAAAGTGTTATAGGCCATGGATTTGATTATAAACTAGTAGTCAGAATTTTCATTCTCTTAACATGCTTTCCCTTGGATGATAATATTGTGCTAAATGAATCCAACTATTTATATTAAAAACTATTGATATCAATTTTATCTAGTCATATCAATTGGTCATAAAGTTATATCCAATGCTTATTGGTGTGTTCCCCAAGATCTAATAAAAAAACCAGAATAAACATTTTAAAAAGATGCAATTTGATTCTTTTGGCTCCCTTTATTTTAGATTCAGAGTGGCATTAATCGTTTAATTCTGAAGGAGGAAATGAAAGCTCGATCAGGAACATATGATAATGACCCTTGGACCACACGGAGTTCCACATCAAGTAGAGAATATCTGCAGAATGTCGGTTATGAGTCTCCAGTCAATGGATGTAAGTAACAACAATCGTTTATTAGTAGTTTCAGTAAGCAAGCACTCAGTCAATAGTCAATAGACTAATTCCTTAAAACCAGTTCAGTCATGTAATTGAGTCATTCTATACTTCTAGAAATCTTGTTAATACTTTGGTTTTATTCAGAAATCATCCAATTAACATCTAGTCTTTAAAGCAATTAAAGCTGGTGGATAATACATGGTAATTTTCAAACAGAGTTTGGAAAGTGCAAATGTGATGTCCATGTTTTTAACAGTGTTTAGAAACTCCAACAATGCCTAGAAAGTCAGCAGAGTGTGCAGTTGAGTAGGGCCGGAAAGGTTTCCGTTGATTTCTTTCACTGCTCAGAGCTAACAAGGGGATACTTTTAAAGACTAAATAAAACAACATCTCAATGTGATGGAACTTCTAGCTGACGGCAAATGAGTTAAATCTTAGCTTTATTTGTTCCTTTACTATATGAACTTTGAAATAAACCACACAGATGGAAGGAAGGATTATTTTCAATTCTATGGCAAGAATTATTGCTGGATAGATTTTTTTTTAAACATATGACATTCAAAAGTAATTTTATGGAACTGGGTCCACTTGCTAATTGTTTTTTTTTGACTAACATGCACATTTGATGCTGGAACATTAATCTGTTGGAAGAAACATACAGTGACACCTCAGTTGTCAGAAGATTGAATGGCATGAGCAATTTGGGCTTCCCATATCTTGTTCACAATATTAGCCATGTGGCAATATCTTTATGAATGACCTGCATTGTTTTATTTGTCTGACCTTAAAGAACTTTTCCAAAACTGAATCAGTAATATTTACACACAATCTTAGAAATTTCATCTGCATCCAATTACACTGCGGTTTTATTTTTTGAAGAAAGTCAAAATAAGATCCAGAACATTACAGATCAAGAAACTGGAATAGAATAAAAGTAAAATATTGAAGATGCTGACAATCGAAATAATGCAGATAATTCAAAAAGAACAAAGTCAGACAACATCTGTAAGAGAATCTAGCTTTTATTCTGATCTAATCAGAATTCATATATTGGAATACAATAGTAAGTCAATGAAATGTGTAAAGATAGCATATTTGCATTTGCACAGAATTAATAATGTAAATAATTTCTATTGTGTATAGCATTTTTGAATTAATTTATTGCATCTATAATTTGCAATGTTACTTAGCTTATTTTGAATAGGAGGCTGTGAATTTTGGGATGAATATGCTATATTAGTTTATGGGAGGACTGCAGTCTCTTATATAGCTCTATTGCATTGTGTGAGCAGAAATAAAGTTAATTTCACTACAAAATGAAAAACATCAACCACTTTGATGTCCCAATCTGTTTTCATTTTTTTTTTCTTAACATTTAGCATCAGCAGGTTTTGCAGAAGCTTGGGCTGGATATTGCTGAGGTGTAAAAGGCAGAGCTCTGGGTGAAGAAGACTAAATATAAAAGCACTAACATTTTTGTATTTTTTTTAAACTTGCAGCATTTTATATTCCTAATGTAATCAATACTGATTGTTTAGTTATGTAGCCTGATTAGTACATTTAGTAAGAATTCACAGAATGCACTGGCTGATAGGTGCTGGTTTGATTGTCAATTGAGAGACAACTGCAGTGCCGGCAGTAGCATGTAGCAGTCTACTTTACCTGTGCACTGCAATGCAGAAGTTGGGTGATCACATTTGCTATTTAGTTATGCTTTTAAATCCATTCAAATTAGGCTAATGGCTGTTAGTAATGTTATCGGTTCGTCTTTCGAACAGACATAACTCATTGCATATTTCAATGAGTAAAATAGTTGCTAAAGGAACAATCACCAGAAGATTGTTCGCAACAATTTTCCACTGGCTGTTCAATTCAGCAATTTCAAATGCAATCATTTGCACTCTCTCAGATTGCGATGAAAAATAAAATTCTCTGATTGATATCTTTGTTCAGTTAGATAAAAGGTTTTATTTTCCACTGCCTTATTCTAATTTCCATTTAATCCTCTGATTGCAGCCCCACGAGGAATGCATATGGGTGACAGTGGTGAGTTAAAGGCCATTTACTGTTGAACAGTTTTCCAAGGGCAACTCTTGCAGTCATGGTTTAGTCCATCAACTTTCCTTTGATCTTCAATGACTGTTTCACAGACCAATGCATTTGAATAGTTTTATAAACTCTCAACATTTGATGCAGAACTGTTGGAGATGTTTCATTATATCAGTGCCAGTTAAAATAAGTAAACAGCAAATTTTAATTGTTATTTGGCAACAAGGACAATTGGATAATGGAACTTTGCACTTGTTGCTTTGAGGCATTGGCATTTACCGGTAATCACAGTATTACATAGTTATGTTTTGTATTTCATCACATATTCCTCTACTGTACTACATTTTGCTTGGGTTAAATGTGCATTGCATTTCATTGTATAATTTGTTAGTGAACCAATCTATTCATCATGAGAGAGATGCACACTGATCAGGGAGTAAAGATTAAAAAGGAGCATTCACGAGGCCTAGTGCTTTAGCGGGCCAATCAAATCACTATTCAGTAGCAGGAACAAATAAAAGTGAAACAGGCACAAAAGGAACAGCCATTGTTGGAGTGGCCAGTGTGAGAGTGGCCCAGAGAGGGAGTGGAGAGTTTGAGCCTATGGCTCAAAAGGCTCGAGAGGCTTCAGTGAGCAGAATCTGAGGACATAGGTAAGGTCACATAAGATTTTCCTAATATCTAAGAGTAGGTAGTGGAGATGGCAGCTAGGGCAGTGGTATGCTCCAGAATCAGCCTGTAGGAAATCTGAGACAGCACAAGTGTCCCTGATGACTACACCTGCAAGAGGGACACCCAGCTGCAGTTCCTTACAGACCATGTTGGGGAACGGCAGCTGGAGTTGGATGAGCTCCAGATCATTCAGAAGGTAGACAGGATGATAGACAGAAGCTGTAAGGACACAGTAACACCCAAGAGGCAAGAGGCAGGTAACTGGATGACTGTTAGGAGAAGGAAGGGGAATAGGCAGTCAGCACAGGGGATTGTGTGGCTGTTTCTCTCAATAATAAGCAAACTATTTAGGATACTTTTGTGGGGGGAAGGGACGATCAACCAGGAACAAGTAATAGTGGTCAAGTCTCTGGCGCAAAGTCAGGCCCTTCAGTTCAGAAGGGAAAGGAGAGAGGATAAGAGCTATAGTGATTCGGGATTCGATAGTTAGGGGAGTAGATAGATGGCTCTGTCAACAAGATTGAGATGACCAGATGGTATGTTGTTGCCCAGGTGCCAGGGTCAGGAAAATCTCAAATGAAGACCTTAGCATTCTGGAGAGGGAGGATGATCAGCCAGATGTCATGGTCCACATTGGTACCAATGACAAAGATAGGAAAAGGGATGAGGTCCTGAAGTTAGGAAGAAAGCTAAAAAGCAAGAGCTCAAGGGTGGTAATCTCAGGATTGCTATCAGTGACATGGGCCAGTAAGGGCAGAAATAGGAATTTATGGCAGATGAATGCTTGTCTGAAGTATTAGTGCATGAGATAAGAATTCAGATTCATGAATCATTTGGATCTCTTCAGGGGAAGGTAGGACCTGTACAAAAATGGTTGTGTTGCACCTGAACGGGAGGGGGACTAATAACTTGGTGGGCAGGTTTGCTGGTGCTGTTGGGGAGGGTTTAAACTAGTTTGGCAGAGGGATGGGAACCAAAATAAGAGGGCAGTGAATAGGGCAGAAGATACACAAGTAAATGCCCTGTATAGCAAGATTGTGAGACAGTCAATAGGGCAAAGTTGCAAGTGTAAGATTAAGGATCTAACTTGGGGTACTTTGGAAACTATATTGAAGTTGGCAGGTAAATGTTGTGGTCGTCACTGAGTCGTGGTTGAAGGATGACTGCAGCTGGGAACTAAATGTTCATGAATGCACAGTGTATGGAAAGGACAGGAAGGTAGGCAAAGGTTAAAGGCTTGTTCTGCCAATTAATAATGGAATTCAATTTTGGAGAGAAGAAACATTGGATCAGAAGATATAGAAACTGTAAGGGTAACAAGTCCCTGATAGGAGAATGCAAACTACAGAGTGAGATAGAGAAGGCATACAAAAATGGCAATGTTGCAACAGTCATGGTGAATTTCAACATGCAGTTTGATTGGGAAAACCAGATTAGTGCAGGATCCCAAGAAAAGGAATTTATCGAATACCTCCAGGATGGATTCTAAGAACAGGTTGTGGCTGAGCTGACCAGGGAACTAGTAGTTCTGGATTGGGTATTGTTTAATGAACCAGTTGGGCAAAAGTTAATTGGAAAGGCACACTAGCAGGGAGGACATCAGACCAGCAATAGCTAGAGATTCTGTGAGAAATAAGGAAGGTGCAGAGCAGTTATATTCCAAATCAGAAATATTTGAAAGGAAAAATGGCACAACTGTAGCTAACAAGAGAAGTCAAAGCTGAAGTAAAAGCAAAGGAAAGGTTAGACAAGGAAGCAAAAATTAGTGGGCTGGGAAACCTTTGAAAGCACGCAGAAGGCATCTAAGGTCATTAGGAAGAAAAATATGAAATTTGAAAGGAAGCTAGCAAATAATATCAAAAAGGATACTGAAAGCTTTTTTAAATACTGTATATTAAGAATTTTTTTATAAAGAATTTTTTTTAAAAAGGCAACAGTAGATGCTGGAGAAATTGTAACGGGAGACAAGGAGATGGTAGATGAACTGAATGAGTATTTTGTATCATTCTTCACTGTTGAAGGCAATAGCAATATACTGGACTTTCAAGGGTGTCAGGGAAGAGAGGTGAGTGCAGTTACAATCTCCAGAGAGGAAGTGCTTGGGAAGCTGAAAGTCCTAAGGTAGATAAGTCTTTTGGACCAGATGGAATGCATCCTCAGGTTTTGAAAGAACTAGCTGTGGAGATTGTGGAGGCATTAGTAATGATCATCCAAGACTCGATAGATTCAGAGAACATAAAAATTGCAAAAGGCACTCTGCTATTTAAAAGGGAGGGAGATGGCAGAAAGGAAATTATAGATCAGTTCACCTAACATCAGGGGCTGGGAAGTCATTGGAGTCGATTGTCAAGGATGAGGTTACAGAGTATCTGGAGGTGCATGATAAGATAGGCCAAAGTCAGTATGGTTTCCTTAAAGGAAAATATTGCCTGACAAACCTAACATGATTTTATTTGAGGAAACAACAAGCAGGCTAGACAAAGGACATGCAATCGATGTAGAATATTTGGACTTTCAAGAGGCCTTTGACAAGGTGATGCACACGAGCCTTATTAACAAGATGAGAGCCTATGGAATTACTGGAAAGATACAAACATGGGTAGAGCATTAGCTGATCAGCAGAAAACAGAGAGAGAGAATAAAGGGATTCTATTCTGGTTGGCTACTGGTTAAGTGGTATTCTGCAGGGGTTGGTATTGGGGCCACACCTTTTTAAGTTGTATGTTCATGATTGTGGCTAAGTTGATAGAAAAATAGGTGGTGGGCCAGGTAGTGAGGAAGAAACAGAGAAGCTGCAGAGAGTGACTTGTATACATCAGGGGAATGGGCAAAGAAGTGTACGGTCAAGCACTTAGTAGAAGGAATAAAAGGGCAGATTATTATTTGGATGGGGAGAAAATACAAACTTCAAAGGTGAAAAGGGAATTGGGAAGAAGGTGAATGCAATTTTGGCATTCATATCTAGAGGAATAGGAGCAGGGATTTGATATTAAGGTTTTCTCAGGCATGGGTGAGACCTCACCTGGAGTACAGGGTACAATTTTAGGTGCCTTATTTAAGACAGGATGGGCTGACATTGGAAAGGGTTCAAAAAGGATTCACAAGAATGATGGGATTAGCATATGAGGAACGTTAGACTTTACTCCTTGGAGTTCAGAAGAATGAGGAGGGACCTCATGGAAGCATTTCAACTGTTGAAATACTTGGACAAAGTAGATTTAGCAAAGTTGTTTCCCATGGTAGGAGAGGTTTGGACAAGAGGGCATGACTTCAGGATTGAAGGGTTCCCATTTAAAACAGAGATGTGAAAGAATTTCTTTAGCTAGAGAGTGGTGAGTCTCTGGAATTTGCTACCACAGACGGCTGTGAAGGTCAGGTTAGGTGTATTATAGGCAGAGATGGATAGGTGTCTGAAAAGGTTGTGGGAAGGAGCCCAGAGGAGTGGGGCTGAGTGGGAGAATGGATTAGCTCATGATAGAATGGTGGAGCGAACTCGATCCAGTATCTTATGGTCTTATCTTATAGTCATATGATATATGTAATATAAACAGATAATGGTTTACTTTTCTAAAAGCAATGATCTGTTATGCTATTGGCCTCTATATCACTTATTTAAATAATTTTCTTGACCATGGTGTATCTATTTTATGGCTTTTTTTAATATAATCATCATGTTTTCAATAACAAGATTCCTTTTCAGGGATTAGATGAAATAAATTTGCTTGGATGTTGCTTTCTTCATCCTGTGTTGAACATACTTGTGGACTGCATGCCTCCCTTTATTTGATACCCAGATCCTTCTCCCCTGCTGGTATTGTGCATGTTACATTTCCTACGGACATCTGCTGCTCTTATAGATATTAAACGCATCTCTTCAACACTGCATTTCAAGTGTAGGGGTTGGGTCACAAAAAAAATTATGGGGTTAGGATGCTTTGCAGTGGGAAAGCTCTGTTTCCCAATTATAACTATCTGTGTAAAGAACACATATTTAGGTTTTCTGTCGGGCTCACATATAAAATGTTTTACCTTTCTTGTAAAGTCGTATTATTATTCCCTATCATTATTTCTATAAGATTTTAGTGCATTGTATCTTAGTCATTAAGTGAGCAAAGACCATTCTATGTTAAACAAGAGCAATTCATCAAATTTCTGATCCATCCATCCATCCACCCATCCTGCCTGCCTCAATAAGGTTATTCTACACTTTAACTTTAAGCGCCATCTAGTGTCGTCAGGCAAAGATACAGTGGATTTTCCAATTAAGGCATTGTTGGTTGGAATTCCAACCTTGAGAAAAATCATGAAATATGTTTCCCATTCCTGAGTTTCAGTCATTTTTCATTGATTCACTGAGACAGTGTTGTTTCATTCTTGTTGCCAATAATGCATGTCAGTTAGCTGAAAAAGTGTTGTGTTGTGTATCACAGATCCACTGATTTCCAAGTCTGCTTCTCTTCCTGCCTACATGAGAAATGGAATGCACAGGGTAAGATTTCAATCAATGTATATTACTGAGAGAGGGATGAACAATTGGATAGAGGTATATACGGAATAAATATCAGCTCCCTACATCCATCTCTGTTGAAGATATAATATTGTCATTTCATTTTCTGCACTCCATTTAATTCATATTAAGATTTCACACTGAGATGACTTGAGGGTTATCTAAACCATACCTTGGCCTGAAGTGTTGATTATATATCTTTGCCTCTTATGGACATGAGGGGCCTGCTGAGTTTCTCCAGCAATTTTGCACATTTACTACAATCACAGCATGGCTACTGTTTCACTGACCTGAAGGTTGTCAGTTTACATCATTCATTTATGACAGTGAAAATTGAAAGTTCTATCCAAAATTTAAAATTGTCATTTCAAACAGCTGAATAAGACAGGAAAATTTGCAACAGGTCAACTGTTGTTTATCTTGAAGATAATGTGGCAACCTGTGTCTCCAATACAAGAGAAGATGCAGGTTTTCAACGTTGTTGGTGAGAAAAGCCATGCTACTTAAATGGAAGGACCATAACCCACCTACTCTATTTCAATGGCTCTCTGCTGTCAAGTTTGGGAGAAAATTAGGAGTCGGACATTTGATACATCTTTTAAATTTGAAGTTTGCTGACCATTTATTCAATGTTTCTGTATAGCTTAAGAATAACATTTTTATACTGGATTCTCTCCTATGGTAAATATGGTTTTAAACAGGAAACCCTTTGTTTTCCTACTTTACTCTCAGAATGGACTTCCCAGTCCCTTTTTTTTTCTTTTTTTAGTTCTTGCAATAAAAAAAAATTCTTTCGGTTTACAACAGGAGAATAAACTTACGGTTAACATATATTTGTTAAATACTAATATGTTCTTTTTCTTACACACATAAATACATGTAATAATGTATCTCTCCTCTTGTATACAACTCAATAAAGAGATTGGAAACAAAGTTAAGATGCAGGCTATTAAAAGAAGCAAGGCCTTGATCAGTTTTCCAAATTTCTTTGGCCACAGGTGAGATGCTGAAGGACTGCGATCCCCATAGTTCAGGGGTGGTGGCATCAGAGCTGTGGTAGGTTCCACAGACATTTGATGTCTCTAGAGGGAACCTCTTGCTTCCCTTTCTCATCTTGATAGTCCTGAACTTGTAGCGACTCCTTGTGTGCCTTTACAGGGCGACAAAAATAAAACAAATTTTGTACGTGACAATAAAAGAATCTCAAATCTTTAAGGATCTTCTGGGAGGTAAAAATGGTCACAGTGTGATATGTTTTTGGATGCATTTTGAAGCCATACATCACAGGACCAAAAGCATTATCTTAGATAGGGATAATTATAATGATACGAGTTATCTGAAGCAGACTGGGAAAACAAGGAAAGAGACAGACCAGTGGAGAAATGATGCCTGGCGTTTATACAGCTTCACCATAGCATAGCAGAAAGTTATCCCAATTAAAATTGGATTCCATCAGAACAGGACACCATCAGTGATAAAGGAGGTCAAGAATAATGTTAAATTGAAAACTACAGCATAAAAAATGGCAAGGGCTGGTCATCGGCTATAGAACTGGGAAGTATTTCTGATCCAGCAGCACGACTAAAAAAAAAGAAGGAAGAAAATTCGTTTTGAGAGAAAATTGTGTGTAATATCAAAACTGTGGATGTATAAGTAGGAAGAAGGCAGCTAATGTCAAGTCAAGTTTATTGTCATCTGATTTGACAAATATAACCCAATGAAGCAGCATTCTCCAGTCCTCGGTGCAAAACCTGTAGGCACACAACCAGACATTACACATATATAGACCAAAATACATATGCAGATCAAGTACAGGTGTATTCACACGTACAAATAAATAAATAGATAAATTAGGCTTTCTGAATATGAGAGTCTCAGGTGGTTACTATGTGCTGTTCCTTTGGTCGTTCAGCATTCTCTCTGGAAAGAAGCTGTTTCTCAGTCTGGACGTGCTGGTTGTGATACTCTAGTATCACATTTCCAATGGGAGCAGCTGAAAGATGCTGTCTACAGGGTGGAAGTGGTCCACAATGATTTTGCACACCCTATTCAGACAACAATCCCAGTAGATTACATCAATGGAGGGAAGGACCTAGATTCCAGTGATCCTCACTGCCACTCTTTTGGTCCTGTGGATTGACCTCCACTCTATTTCTCTACAGTAACAGTACCACACTGTGGTATAGCCGGCCAGACACTCTCACGAGAGCTCCTGAAGAAGGTTGACATATTGGTGGCCGATAGCCTTGCTGACCTCAGTGCAGTCACTGTTGCACTTTCCTGACAAGTGAGGAAATGTGTGTCCATGATGGGTCACTAGTTAAAATGGAACTTGGTGCTCTCTACTCTCTCCAATACAGAGTTATTGATGTAGGTGTGGGACCTCTCCAGAATGAGATTGGAGAATTAATAACAGGAATAAAATGGGCATATATTTTAAATCTATTTTATTATGTTAAATCTATTTTATTATGTTAAATCAATTCCACTGCAATTATCCCTAAAATAATACATGAGCTCATTTCAAGTAACAGGGAAAAACGTAAAAAATTCCAATCACAAAGGATAAACTATTGGACCGAAGGCAGACAAATCTTTGGGATCCACAGTCCACATCCAAAAAGTTTTAATGGAAGTGACTACAGAAATAGTACTCCCTTTGGTTGAAAATTTTGAAAATTGACTACATTTCAGGCGGGTGCACAGAGCCTGGAAAAAGTCAATGTGGCTCCCTTATTCAAAAAGGGTGGAAGTCAGAAGGTGGGGTATTTTGGGCTACAGGTAGTTAGTTTAACACCTTTTGCAGATGCAAGAGTCAATCAAGAGGAAATAACTGGTCATTTAGAAAACTTGTCAACATGGTTTTTTTTGAAAGGTTGACAAATTTGGACAGTTTTTTTTGAGGATATTATAGGGGGATCTCCATGTATTTTACGAAACAAGTGCTGCACAAGAGGCTGTTGCTTAAATTAAGAAGCTAAGGTTTTGAAGGAAGAGTGTTAGCATGGATTGAGTCATTTCAGGATGAACTTGATATAACAGAAGGACCTACTTTTAATGTAAAAGTTAGTGAGCACAGATTTGTTGGCTGGGGGAACGATTAGAGGAGAGAATTTTAAATTTATTTCATTCAATCCCAGAAGTTTTGCTGGAATGAAGATGAGGATAAGAGTTGAGAAGTGGGATTGATCTGTAATCTGTTCTTGGCTGGCATGGACATAATGACTTCCTTCTGAAATCTAATTTTCAATGCTTCTTAGATGAGCAAGATCTAAAGCTGCAAATAACTGACAGGTATTTTTATTTTCTCTCAATTTCTTTTAGCCTCAAAGTGCTGACATTTTCCAATATGACAATGACAGTTCTGTTAACTGGGGAATGAGAGGTAAGGTCATTACAGTACGAAATGTTTTATGCTTACTCATTGGCACGTTGTACTGTACTATCATTTTTAACCTGCTGAAAGCACTGCCAAAGTAATGGGACCTCT
Organism: Narcine bancroftii; assembly: GCF_036971445.1. Lineage (NCBI taxonomy): Eukaryota > Metazoa > Chordata > Chondrichthyes > Torpediniformes > Narcinidae > Narcine > Narcine bancroftii. Next base: position 37,047,322 of record NC_091477.1, read on the forward strand.
AACAATTGAAAGGAAATATTGCTCCTTCCCTTCACCATTATATAATCAGTAGTCGAAATAGCAAATTGTCAGAGTTGTTAAAGGGACAATGTAATGTTGTTCTCAATTTTTATGAGAATGGAAAAGTGAATCAGTTGGGAACTGTAAAAAGTCAAAGACTCCACAATGTTAAAAATGTTGGTAATTATATCTTCTTTAGCATCTGTGTAAACTGTGAACATCTCCCTTAATGTCTGTGAAGCTATATACAGAAACAACGATGAATTTTAAACTTGGGGAGTAGGCTTAGTTATTTATGAAAGTGCAAATATGGTTTTATTTATTGTTCTGTTTCAAGTAAAAATTCTTCTTTATCACAGAATACAAGGTAAGAACTACAGCTGTGGCCTTGGATAACTGTGATGCGGCAACAATGAGAGAAAAAAAGTGATTTCTGCGTGATTCCGTCACAGTACCTATAAGTAGCATTTGATTTCTAAATTATGTTCTCATGTAAATGTGTATTTACATTGTTTAACAAAAGTTACCTTGTATCATAATTTTACACAGTTTTAGAAAATCACATGGTTGCAAAGACGGTATTTGTCATGTATTCCTTTTATACATCTGTGTATTTATATGGTGATTCCATTAATATGTGGTGCCACAAGGATGTCTGCAGTTGCTGTAATATCCTCAAGCTGGCTGATAAATTGTGCAAATTCCAAGAAGCATGCAGCATATTTTCAGTAAGCATTGCAAACCTATTTAGAGTACTATAGAAAATTTTTACACTGCACATATGATTAAAGAAGAATGAGAAATAGGATAAATTAATATACAAGAAAAATTAAGTATACTTAAGTTAAATGTTGAAATGTTATTGGAAAACAAGTCTTATGAGGCAAGGTTAGCAGAGCTGGGACTTATCTCTTTGGAGCGTAGAAGGATGAGAGGAGACTTGATGGCGGTCTATAGGGTGGAGAGCCAGAACCTGTTTCCCAGGATCAACAAACACCAGAGGACATATGTACAAAGTTCAGGGAGGGAAGTTTAGGGGAGACATCAGGGGTAAGTTTTTTTTACACAGAGAGTTGTGGTGGCCTGGAATCTCTTGCCAGGGATGATGGTGGAGGTTGAAACATCGGGGGCATTTAAGAGACTCTTTAGACATGGATGAAAGAAAAATAGAGGGTTTTGGGGTAGGGAGGGTTTAGTACTTTTTTTAAGTAAGGAATATATGGGTTGGCACAACATCGAGGCTGAAGGGCCTGTACTGTGCTGTATTTTTCTAAGTTCACGAGGGAAGTCTAAATTTTTAGAATCAGATAGCTTGACAGGTTTTATGCTATTAAAAATTCAACAGGAATAAAAACAAATTATGAGAATTGTTTCCATAAATACATTAAAAAAAATGTCAAATGAATTCTCCTGATTGCAATGGAGAGTATTGCAAACAGCATAGCCTGCAAGGGAGCATTAAATCACAGAGAGAATCTTCAGGATATCTACACATGAACAGAAATCCCAAATTCTTTCAATTTTGCAGAGTAATGATTGTCAACACCAATAGTTCTGTGGACGTTACTGCAAAATCTAGTCCATTACATTGTTGATGATGTATGATGAATTTGGTCATTTGGGACTTATGTAATTCTATTAGAGAGTTAGTGCTGATGTTGTGATGTTATTCTCTACTGCAGCACATCCCAAGTAAATTTATTACTTACATTTATCAGAACCTAATCCGCCATTTGAAATTGTTCTGAATTCATATTAAAAATTGGTATTCTGTCAACCATCTAAATAACCTACCTCAAGTAAGACAGAGTTTCAAGTTGTGATGACGGTTTGGATGCTTGCTATCCGAAATGATTGAATTTACATTTTGACAGCAACAACTGGGCTGTGTCAAGGTAACCTGTTGGATTGCATCTTAGTACCATGGACTGATTTCTCTGCATTTATCCTATAGATTTTCATGCAAAGTCCTTTAAAAATAGCATCGTAGAACCTACCATAATAGTAAACAATCCCAATGTTTTCAAGCACATATAACTCTGGATATCTAATTTATCATTTTGTCCTTCCATGATATTTCCCAATCACTGGAATCTTTGACTATTTACCCTTTCCATTCCTTTCATTTTTTTTAAACTTTAGCCCCTGGTCTACCTTGGTTTGATAAGCCCAAATTTTGTAACTTTTCTTAACATTCCATTTTCTTTTCCAGTGAATCTTTGCTTTGCTTTTTCTAAGACTTTCAACATCTGCCCGATAATGAAACCTAGAACTGCGTGCACTATCTCATTAACGACCGTATCAAAACCTAGTACATTTTCACCATCAGTCTCCTGCATTTTTAAATTTCCTTGCTCCATTTAAAACCAGAATCCTTTTTTTCTCTGGCTTTCAACTTTAAGGATTCCTGTATGTGTGGCTTGATGACTTTTGGGACTGCAAGCAACCACACCCTCAAGTGCTATGACACTAACATCTAAGCATACATCAGTAACATCAATTTTCTTTCTGATAATTCGCTAAAATAACTTAGCACAAAATAAACCCAATGTATCACATTCCTACTGAATAGACTTCGCTTTCAGAAAGACTTTCTCCTTCATCTGCTTCACCTTTCGGGAGACTGCAAAGAAAGCTAGATTCCTCCATGTACAGGGAATTCTGGGGAATAGAAGTGGCTCAGAACAGCAGAAGGGGAGTTCAAGGGGTGGGTAGGGCAAGGATGGTGAGCTAGGAGATGTGGAGAACATCTCCAATAAATAGCAAGGGTGCTGTGGCCAAGCAGGCTGAGCTATTAAATGAAGAGGACTGACCTAAGCTAAAACCTCAGTTTCAAGCTTGAGGTTATACCGAACCAAGTGCTGTAAAAATCTGCTTCTTTGTGAGAGGGCAGATGCATACATAGAATCCCAGAGATAGCAGCCAAACAGGTGTTGTGTTTGACACATGGCAGGTCTGATGCACAAAGGATTAAGAAGGGCAGTTGCAGATATTGTTCAACTTTCAGTTAATCCCCAAGTTTTCATTGTTCAATTTCCCAGTGAAAATTAATCACAGAGCTCCCTGCAAAAGTCTCTCTGTGAACCAATTTTTTTCTGCTAAAATATAGATTACCCCCCCCCCCCCCCACACACACACACACACACACACACACACACAGCTTGCTTCCTTGTACCACAATATAAAATTGAAGAATTACATTGTTCATTTTAGGGGCTTCTGTGATAGAAACTTAAAAGAAATGCTGCATTGATTGTATTTATACAAAAGGGTCTTCACTGTTTTATGATGCTTGCTGGTAATGAATATTTACGCTGTGGCCTATACAGTAGTCTAATTCATATCTTTCCAAGTCAAACATTTGTAATACAATTGAGTTGTCTACTTTCTAGATTTATCCATTTCATCTGCTGATGGTAACCACCAGAGGTCGGAATAAGTTGCCAAAAGATGTTGACAGGACAAGATTAGAGGTGAGTCATGTAAAACGATTGAGGCTCTGTACTATCCAAGAAGGTATACTGTTTCTGTATTCATGTATACAGAACCAGGTGCTCAAACACACAACAAACAAAAATCCATATGTATGAAATTGTTTTCCATCAATATACATAAATTTATGAAAGGAAATCTGCTTGTGCTTGTGGAGTTTAAATTTTTAAGTTTGGAACTAAAACAGATTTAGTTAACAGAATTCTACACATGAACCAATTTAAATTCAACTTAAAACCAATTTTGATAACCCCCATGGATTACTTAAACAGGCAGAAAACATTTTACATTCTTTCAATCGACTTCCACAGGACTTTACTCCCAGTAGAAGCCAATGAATTGCCTCTCCCATTTTGTTTTGTATCATTTGATTTATTGGGATAAAGGAACATGAAGGAGTAATATCTTTATGTTCATCCATTTGTGTTCTTGAAACTTCATAGGATTTTGATAGATGCATCACGTACTAATGATCATATCTGCAACAGTCTTCTGAATAGTATTCAGAGCCTTTATGGAGCTTTCTAAGCGATGTCAGCAGTCTACATTATGATGGATGTCCATTCCAGGTCATCACTTTCATCTGGCTTTTCTAAATCAATAGAGTCAAGTCTTTTGAACTGATAAGTTTGGGATTGTGATAGTACAGATTCTATCACCAATGTGTAGTGTAGGATGACTGTGATTGGCTGAGAGTGTAGCGACACCTACTGGCAGGTCTTAAAGGATTGCACCTAGCCAGACCAGGTCATTCTGGACTGATCGACCTACTTGTGATATGCTCCAGTCTTTTAGTTAATAAAAGCCTTGGTTTGGATCAACAAGTCTTTGGTTCTTTCGACGTGTATTTACAGGGATCCAGTTTACAAAAAGACCAATGACTTTGCAATGAGCTGATGATCTTCATATTCTCATATTTCATAAGTTAATATCAGGGAAAAAGAGATACCACAAGAGCAGGAAAGAATTGCTGACATTTTTAAATGAAGTTGATTACAATTGAGTTAAATATTTACTCCCTAATATGGTGGGTACCATTTTTCGCAGTAGAGTTTGCACTGCTTTCTAATGTTTGATATAACATGTGGTATATTAAGAGCACAGACATCTGCAGTATATTACACTTTAAAAGCAATGTGTCGACTTTACTATACAGTAATTGCTAACAGGTTTACGGGATTTCATTTTTTTTTTATAAATTCAGCGTCACTTATCACCAGAAGATTTCTACCGTGTGTTTGGAATGACACTTCCGGAGTTTGATCGACTTGCATTATGGAAAAGAAATGAACTGAAAAAGCAAGCAAGGCTCTTTTAAGCAAATCTAAACATCCTTTTGAAGAAAGAAGCTACCTACTGAAGTATACAAGCATTTAATCACACAATCTGTTAGTAGTGGTTTCACATCATATCATGTTAAGAAAGCTACATGTATCTCTATGGATGTTCTGCAAATGACTGTCAGCTGTGGGATCATATCTCCATTATTTTATGCAACGCTTGTGATATAATCCATTAATCATAATGTTTTGGGGAGTAAATTTGCAGTGACCCTGATTGATATTCAAAAGTCGGATTTTGGAATAAAATTGACGTCTATCTCTTGCTCATTTATCTTTTGTTTGATTTTCTTTTCTTGCACAGATGAGATTTTTCATACTCATTCTCTGTGTACTGTTTTGAACAATTGATTCACTGTACATTTTGAATTGTTGAATGGTAAAGCTCTACAGAAGAGAAACTGCCGATAAGATGTATTATTGAAGTAGATCTTGTGCACATTGTTCTAAATGGGTGCCATGATAATTTCACAGATAAACACATGTAAATTATGACATTTATTTTAATGATTATGAACATTATTTTCCTCAGCTGACATAGAGCCCCACAATTGTTTGTTCATGGATAATAGCTGCATTTTGTTCGCTAAATAAATGATAAAAATTTGGATTAGCCTGATGTGTTTATTTCACCTCAATCAAGGTTTTTTTTGAGAATTTGCAGTTAACTCCTTCTGAAGCTTGGAGCTGAGGATCCCAGTATGGACTGAAACTAGAGAATCACTAAACTGTTTGAAATTTGGGGCCTTTACTGCTCATTTTTTTTTCCCCTGACCAGCTTTTATTCTGTTCAGGAGATAGGGGCATTTGCCTGTATGCTCCTGTCAAAGAACAATGTCAGTTCCTTGCTATTCAACAATGGACCATAGTAAAGTTCTCACCTGCTGGGAGCTGGAGTGAAATGGGATGTGAATATCATGGAGATTTTTGTAGAAAGTTGGAGGAGAATAAATGAGCTTGGAAATTATTGAATTCTTTTTTTGAGTTGAAACCTAGATAAAAACTTCTTTTTTCAGTTCTGAGATTATTGTGAAAAAGCAAAGACCAAGCTTAACACAAAGCTGAACAAAATTTTGAACTAAATCCTTCTATTTACTTGTACTGATTTCATGGTTAAACTCATCATGAAGTTATTTTGCTTGGAATGCAAAGTACATAAAACAGTCAATCATCTTAATAGGGACAGCATATTTGCAAAATTCAATCATTTAAGTGAAAGACTCTATCAGTAACCCCAATAATAACACAGACAAAAACTGAGGAAAACAATAGGCTTTATTGGACTAGATACTGCTGGCCCGGGTCCAAGGCTAGGAAATGAGTGGGAAGGAGAGGGGATTCTACCTTTATGGCCTGAGGTCACATGGGCAGCACTAAGGGAGGAGCGAAGGCAGGAAGACACCTGGAGGGCGGGCCAGCCAATGCACATAATCATATCACTACATTCACCCCCTCTTTTAATAAATGGAACACACCAGCCCTGTTTGGATGAGTTATCTACCAGTGATTTTAAGATGAGGACATGAGACAGTGCAGGCTTGAAATAATAAAGAATGCAAAAAGGGCAAGAGCTCGTGGAGGAAATGACAGGGTCAGTGGATGCGGAAGGTGCAGGGGTAGGGGAGGAGAAGAAGGAATATGTTTGTACAGAAGAAAGAGAATTTTGAAGTTAACATGTGAAAGAGTGTGGAATAAGTGTAGTATGTTAAAAGCAAACATTTATTACCTCCTGCCTGTGGGACTGTACTCCTCCTCCTGCCCCTTCTCCACACAACCTACCCCCCTCCCATCAGTTTCTTTGGGCGCCTGCCTATATTTTGTTCATACCTTGATGAAGGGCCTGTAATCTTGGTTATGTATCTTTATCTTTGCTACATAAAGTACAGTTTGACCTGCTGAGTTTCTCCAGCATTGTGTTTTGACTTCAATTACGATGTCTGCAGACTTTAGTGTTTTACTTCCAACATTGATAAATGTTTGTTTCAACATTCTTCATATCCTCCACAAAGAAGCAAGTATAAGTGAATGGGTTTTTATGTAGATCACTGCCAGCAAGTCAAAATGAGTTTCCTGATATCAGTGATGTCATTCAGAAGGTGTGACAAATGTACCAGAAGGTGGCAAAGAAGAATTTCACTGACTACAGAGTATTTATAAGTGAAACTGGACAGACTTGGTAATTGAGATAGGATTTGAGCACAGTTTAATGCAACTAATTGTGGGGCATTACACTGATATTCTTGCATATGAGAAAGAAATAGAATAAATAGATAACCTTATGGATAGGCACAGATGTTTTTCAGGAATTGAACAAAATGGCTTCACTCTTGCCAACGACAAAACAACAAAATAATCAGTACCCTGGATCAAACTCCGCTTTAATACAGATTTGCAAAAAATTAAGTAATCGAATGAACAGACATTCACCTCAGGCTCTAGAATGTAGATGCTCAGAATGGGTGCTGCATTTAACAACACAACATGAGTCACTGAATTTGAAAAATTACAGTGTCTGAGACATGATTCAAAAGACACTGTATCATCATTATTATGTAGGTGTACAAAGTTTCAAAACAACTCCCAAGATACTATCATTAGGGAAGGTGGTTATTGGTCTACTATAATTAACTCCTGACCAACATCAATTGTCTATACCATATAACACAGCAGAACTTGTTTATTACTGTTTTGTTACTCTGCCTGGAAACTTCACTATTCTTCTCCAGAATAAGAAATTCAATTTCCTTCAATTTAAAATTCAAGAATGCCCTCCAAAAGATGTTGGTCATGAGTAATTCTCAACATCCAGTGTGATTTATACTGATCACATAATGGAGCTGTTTTGTCTCCCCATGGTGCACATGTTTGATGGGTGAGCTCAACTATGAGACCCAGAGGCAACATGAACTTTTTTCATCATCAGACTTCATTACTATTGAATAACCCATGATCACTGAGCATGACAATAGGTCACTGGTTACACTAGACTACAAGTTGTTTTCAAAAGGGTGGCTCCCTGAAAAAAAAATTGGGGATGATGATTGGCAACTTCAAACTGAACACAAAGTTAATTTCAGATTTGCTGTATCACATAGGAAGTTGCAGGAACATTAAATTAACCTTTATTGAATATTTAGCATGTTTAATTCCAAATACCTCTGAACTAAGGACTCAGGTTGACTACACGTGTTGCACAACAAATGTGAGGAGCCAGAATTTGTCTTGGTCACCAATTTTACAATCGAAGTAGAGCTCATATGTTTTCATAATAAGTGCAGTCATGCTGCGTCTTTGAGCCGTAAACATATACTCGCCTTAAATGTAACAGAATGTATCACAGCTGTTACGGCATCTTCCTGAGGTCAATAAATGCTATTGTTAAGAATATTCACTATGATATTGCCTGAAGAACATGCACATCAACATGGTTCAATCTATATCAATGTAATGCACAACATCTGTATATGTGAGGGCTTTTAGAGCCTATCTGCATCTATCCTGAATCAGCATGTCCAGGCCAAAGACAACATTTGCTTAACACCTGCACCGAGTGCATGCCCAGGCATGCTTGGACTGACCAAAACAGATTGCTTTGCGGGTAATATACTAATAGACTTAAAGTATGACAGGAAATCCCAAAATAGGTTATATCTAAAAAATAGTGATAGGAGAGGACATTTTTAATGTAATTTTTGTGATCAGCAAGCCAAAAATCCATAAAATACACCCAAAAGGGTTCAGGAAGCAAAATCTTCATCGTCCAGTGTTATGGAGACAGGAAATCCAATCATGGAGGTGATCCAGATGTGTACATTTAAAGAGGGGGGAACCTATTTCAAAGAAAGGCCAGCACAAGGCCAAAAGATAGTGAAGGCTCATTATCCTAACCCATCACTAATCATTGCTGACAGCATTTTTGGATTGGCCTTCTGCAGTTCTTTCATGACTGGTTAGATTCCTCAATGTCCTGTAACCAATGAATGGACTGTGCATAGAGTTATTTCATCTCTGGTATTCAACAGGCAATTTGATTGGTCCACTTTTTTCAGTTAAGTGTAAAAATATCCATTCTGAGTGCAGTCTCAGAATAACAGCATGCCTGTTCTCCAAACATTCACTCTGCACAGCTGCATCCGAATCAGGTTTCTCTAGCCCAGACCAGAATAGCACTGTCTGCCTCAAGGTCCAAACCTGCTTAAGGTCATCTTCTGCAACCAAATGACTGCCTTCAGCAGTCGTTCCACTTGAGAAGAGGGAGATGAGCAGACTTGACAGGTACAATAGAGTGCACAAAGAGTGAATTCTCTACCATCAGCTAAAGCTGGGAAATGCCAGCTTCAACAGTGCTGGCTGTAAGGCTGCACTGATTTAGATATAATTAGTTCAGCACATGGCAGGTATCACAGTGGAAAACCTAGCTCTGTTAAGAGTTAGGTGGAAGAGTTTTTTCTGGATTTGAACTGGTATTTTATTTTTAAGATGAAGAAAAATTGATATTTTGGATAATAGTAGAAAGAAAGGGAAGCTTGGTACAAGTGTCTGGCCGAGTCTTCAATTATTCCTTCAGGAATAACTGGTTGGATCACCAAAGGGCCCCAGTGATCATTGTTGACTTTGGGCATCCTTCAGTCTACTACTCTCCTACTCCTCTTTCTTTTCTAGCTGCCCAGGTTGTGCTGAGAGCTAATCTCAGACTGCAGTGCACCACCACAAATTGGCAAACCTACTCTTGCTACCAAGGTACCAAGCTCCAGAAACATTGATGGCATAATGCATTTGTCAACAATTATTGACACTGATGTCTTTAGCCACCCTCTGAAACATTAACCAAGCTCCTGACAGGAATCATGAACACTACCTCAAGATGATTGCTCTTGTTCACTTTGGGATAAGCTTAAACCTAAGAAAATGGTTGGATAAAGAAAGACTGGTTGCCACCACCTAACTGAGTGCAGACATTTAGGAAGCACTGCCTGTCATTGCAAACAAACAATGTTAAGGGGGTGATTTCTATTAAGAAAGATTCCAGGATGATAATGCAGTCAAGGCATTATGGGTACAGGATAAGAAATACTGAACCTTGGGGAAACTTGCTGTACATGTGACACCTCGTGCTATTTTGTCTTCAATAAATCTGTTCGTAGAGAGCCCCAATCTTGGGAATCATGATGGTCTTCCAGATTATTACTGGTATTAACTGAGCATCTTAGCCATCTGAATAATGGTGTCATAAGCAGGGTTCCACTGGAATTCTTGACCTTAACTACTGTACACATTCATGAATATGAAATTGTGTAACCTGATCTGATATTGATGATCGAATTTTACATTTAAAAATATTTCAAGAAATCTTAATTTTCTGAAAAGCTAAATAATTATATGAAAGCCACATTGAAAGGATCAACAATATTTGAAATGCAGAAAGCAATTTGATTGTCTTGCAGCGTTTTTGTCATAAACTGTCACATCAAATATAAATAAAATTAATTACAAATAGAAAACATCCATTTAACTCCAAATTATTAGGGACAGTGAATTATTCGCAAGCAGAAATTCCTAGCTTGCTTGTACAGTAGTATAGTAAAGTTCACTGTATAAATTGATATGCAGAAGTTATTGCCTACTATTTTTGGAAAATACTTTGAAAACTTCTCAGCATTTTTCACGGTCTGTTCTGTGTCAATGTGACTGAGAGTTATTTATTTTGGAAACAGTGCACATTACGAAAAAAAAACCTGCTGAGCAAAACACAAGAGTTCTAAAATTTGCAAATCAAATCTTAAAAATTGCAGCATTACCTGTTGTCTGAGGAGTTTTAAAGAGCAGATTAGTCTGGTCAGCCCTCACTATCAAGGTAGCAGGAAAGAGCGGAGCCAATCCAGGATGCAGTGGGTGGCTCCAGCTGATATTTTGATCTATTGATCTACAATGTCAATCAATCTATAGATCAATAGACGTTAGCAACATACACACCAGCATGTAATTCATCCCCTGGAATCGATCCTTTTTGATCCCTTCAAAAATGTATTTGAAAACCAACTCTTGCAATTCATTATACAGTAATCAAATCAAAGCAGCAGTCGTGACATTGGTACTGGGTCAAGCATCTCTTGACACTGAGCAAAATTAGTCAATTTCCAATTACCTGCGCAGGAAAATACATCTTCAAATAGAGTTGCTCCATGCAGTGATGCACTCCATATTTAAGCAGTCTGCCAAATTGCAACATTATTATTCAACTATGAGGATAGGCTGACAAGCAACAAACAGTTTTTTTTTCCCCAAAAACCATGCTATTTTACTGATACAATGACATTTATTACGATTTAGCTCAAAATTTGAGATAATATTTGGCCAAGAGAAGGCTTCTTTTAACTTCATTCCTTCTCTGAAAAAGGCACGTAAAAGTATTGCCATGAATAGATGGAGATTTTGCAAGATTTCTTCTCCAAAACGAATTGGACATTAAATTGAATAATAGTGATGGGCCAAACAAAGCTGATAATGAAACTTTATTTCTTTTTGTCAAGTTAGGTTTAGTTCATTGTTCAATGAAATTGTCATATCAAAAACTGAGATTTTAAAAAAACTTTATTTTCCAGAAACTAGCCTTTATTTCAGTAACAGCAAAATGCTTTTCTTCTTGTGAATGAAACAGGAATTGATTGTAAATAAAAGCTAACATTTTTGGAGATAATGTGCACATGATTTTCAGATCAGGTTTTATAAAATATGCAAGAACAATAAGATTGACTGAACAATTTATTTTGTATAGAAATGTAACAGAATGACAGAAATGGAAATGATGATACGGCAATCACTGCTACTACTTCAGTTCCCAGAACTAGGCTTGACCTGACTTCGGGTGCTGCTCATGTGGAATTTATATGTTTTCCTCTGGTTTCCTCCTACATTTCAAAATACAATCATGTAGATTAATTGTCTGCTGTAAATTAGCCTTTCCTGCAGCTGTGAAGAAAGGAGCCAAAAGAAAGCTGAGGGACACCCGAGAGTAAGTGGGAAAGGGCTAAATGGACAAATAAAGTTGCAAAGTAGTAATTAAAATTTAATTAATGACAGTAACTTGCAATGATAATTTGGGCATATTTACTTCTTAAGGGAAACGTTGCTTAAACTTAAACATGTCCAACACAATAAATTTTTTTTTGCTAAAATAGGGGAGAAGGTACCAGAACATATACTTTATAAGTGGGATGAAAAACTGGTGCAATATAGAAGTTCACCAGTACTGCACCATTTACTCAACATTTGGAAGAAGATTCATGTAGAAAGGAAAAAAACAAATTACCAACCACCAAAATTATTGACACAAAATCAACTAATCCCTTTCACAATAGACAATCTTTCCTGAGAGAATGGGAGAGAAAAGGAATTAAAAGAATAGAAAATAGTTTTTTGGGAAATAATTTATTATCATTTGGAATGCAAAGTACATAAAACAATATGGAATAACTCACGGTACAATGTTTGCATACCACCAACTGAAAACCTACTTAAAGGACAAATTGGGAAGCAGACTGAGATTACCAGAAGGAAGCAGCTTTGAATATGTGATTACAGACACAATGATAATTAAAAGATTTATAACAAACATGTACATCAAGCTGCAAAAGAAAGAAAATGATGGAATAAGCTATAAACCCAAACAAAAGTGGGAACAACATAAAGATAAAAAATGAAATAAGGGAAAAGTTATGCTCCGGAACTATGAGAAATATAATAAACACGAGGTTATGCATGATAGAATATAATTGGTTACACAGGCTATATATCACGCCCCAAAAGTTAAATAAATGGGATCCAACAGTATTAGATTGATGTTTTGCTGGAAGAAGGAAACGGGAACAACAGTATATGCAATTTGGGCATGTGAGAAAGTGAAAAAGTTTTGGGAAGATCTAAATCAGGTATTAAATAAAATCACAAAAAGCAACATATCAAAAAATCCAGAGATCTTTCTTCTAAGTAATATGAGAAGTAAAGAATTAGGCCTCAAACTGGACAAAGTGCAAAAAAGATTTATTATGATAGCCTTAGCTGTAGCAAAAAAAATGTATAATGTCAACTTGGAAATCAGAAGAGAGCCTGAGAGTACAGCAATGGTACATGGAAATGAATAAATGTATTCCATTGGAAAAAAATAACATATAATGTAAAAAATAAAGTCACATTATTTGAACAAATTTGGGAACCGTACATGGAACATAACAGAGAGGGCTAGCCTCGGACCTCCACCCCCTAAAATTATAGAGGGAGAAGAAGACAAAATGAACTGACCCACTGGGTAAAAGTAGATGACACAATTTTCTTGTTTATTTTCATTGTGTGATGACATTGTTTAATGGGTTTATTGTATTGTATATGTTGAACGTTTAATGGGTTTGGAGGGAGGTGGGAAGGAGGGAGGGAAGGGAGAGGGAAAAAAGGGGAGAAATGACACTGTGTATATTCAAGAGGGAAATGTTTGTGTGTATTTTGATTAATATGGTTCATAGTGTGAAAAATAAAAAAAATTAAAAATATATATTTTTTTGCCGCTAATAGTGGCAGCAACCTCCTTTGAAGAAGACCGCAGAGCCCACCTCACTGACAAAAGGCAAAGGAGGAAAAACCCAACACCCAACCCCAACCCACCAATTTTCCCCTGCAACCGCTGCAACCGTGTCTGCCTGTCCCGCATCGGACTTGTCAGTCACCAACGAGCCTGCAGCAGACGTGGACTTTTTACCCCCTCCATAAATCTTCGTCCGCGAAGCCAAGCCAAAGAAGAAAAAAAGAAAGAAGAAATAGTGGATTATCATTCCTGTTGAGAATCAGTTGCAGAATGGCCTTACTGTTAACATTGTTCTTCTGGAAGGATTGTTAACCGCTTTTAGGTGTTCCGAGGAAGATTATGCGCCTGCAGGCGCGACTAGCGGAGTTCAACTGGCACATTTAGGTGGCTACAGAATGGACAGCTTTCTAGCACTTAAACGTGCCAGCTGACTGCTAGCTGTCTCTCAGCGAAAGCCGGCTACTCTAATCAGTGGCCTAGTCCCGCCCACACTGCCTTGACGTTATTTACAGCACATCAAGGCATGCTGACAAACAACTCAGGCATGACTTGACTCTCGTTGCCAGTCTCCCCCCCCCCCCACCCCCACCGCTCAGCTGACTCCTACTGCCGGTCTCTCCCCCCTCTTTTGCCTGATTCCAACTGCCGGTTTCTCTCCCCCCCCGCTCACCTGACTACCGGTCTCTCACTCCTCGCTCACCTGATTCCCGCTGCTGGCCTTCCCGTCGCCTGACTCCCGCTGCCGGTCTCTCCCCCCCACTCGCCTGATTCCCACTGCCAGTCTCCTGCCCGCCTGTCTCCCGCTGCCGGTCTCTTCTCCCCACCGCTTGCCCAACTCACCATTCGAATCAGGATTCAATGGCTGACGACGTCACCGCGATGTCATCAGTACGCCCTCTGGCAGCCCAACCGCTTTCAGCCGCAACAGACGATACTCAAAGCAGGATATTATACCTCCTGGAGAAGGGTTAGGTAAGTAGACCTCCTGGCCGGCTTTTCCAGTTTCAGATGGCCACCTGACAGCCGCACAGGAGTATAATGTACGCCTTTACAGTAGGGTACTGTGGCCATCTGAAAACTGCTATTGGGTGAACAGGGGTCACAGGCAGCCATCAACTTGGAAAGGGAGGTTTGGGTAGGGGACTATTCACACTCGCTCAGATAGGCATGGCACTGCCCAGTCCAATACATCCATCATTGGTCCTCTGACTCCATTAAATCAATTAAATTTTACAGCAAGGAAAACAGGCCATTTTGGCCCACGAACCTGTGCTGTCCAATTGAGCTACCCCGCGGACACGGGGAAGAGCGTACACACAGACAGTGCCGGATTCGAACCCAGGTCCCAGCAACTGGTGCTGTCACAGCGTCGCACTAACCGTGCCGCCCCTTTCTCTGACAGTCCATGGAGCAGCATCACACACCCCGGTCCCTTCATCGGCTCCTCCATATACTGCAACTGCTTTGACTCCATCATTTTTCTGGTTGTCGTGTCTGGGTCAGTCTGAACAGAGTCCGGATGCGAGACGGCGAACAGGGCAAAACTCGGCATTCAGCCCAGGTGTAAACTGCAATAAATCCCTTATTGCAAATTCAGAATCTTTGTAATTTCCAATTTGGTGGCAGTGGAGAAAGTGGAATGTTAATGCAATTCCTTTTTTTTTGGTTCTTTAATACAGCTTCCAGAATTTGTCAAACAATGAAGGGGGAGAGAGAAATACGCCCAATCTGAAACAAAAAGTAAATCCCCCCAGAAGTCACAACTTAATTATGAGTTGCAGTGGTCAGAAGCTGTCCATTTGATGGGTAGAGGGCGCTAGGACCCTGGGCGGCTGATTCTCTCCAACCGTGACAACTTGGGAGACCAGAGAAAGTTCAGGAGGATGCTGGCTGTCCTGGAGTCTGAGCAAGCGGGTGTCCCTGGTAGGACAGGCTCGGCGCGGCTCTGTGCTCTGCCCTTGTAACTCTGCCGTGTCTACGGGCTCTTTCGTCTGTGACCGTAAACGAACCATGGAGAAAAGCAGTGGTAAGTTTAACTTTTCAGAACTCGCGTTTTGTCACAGTTGCTGGATCTACAGTAACGTGAAGCCTTTAACTTTAATTCAAAGCACATGTGCACCATTTGTAACTAATTGCCTTTCAGTGTTACTGAAACTGCAGTGATTTCGTGGAAGAGAAGTTGGCTCTGTTATTTGTCTTCCCCAACCTACTAACCGTGTGCACCTGGATATGGGGCGTGTGTGCAGTTTCGTCCCAACATCTTACTCCGATTCTTTCTACATCGGATGTATAGCATGGAAATCAATTTGATTCCAGCTGCAAAAAGGCCAGGTTAACACCTGGGTTACATCTGAAATCTATTCCTCTCGCATCCTCTCCCGAGACTTATTTTTTAGATTAAAGTCAATGATGTATAATTTTTTTGTTTAAAAATCATCCCCCTCTGGTCTCCTTGCAGATTATCTTGATTCTATACCCGGTTCCTGCAAACTAAAATGGAAATAATAAAGTCCAGAAAGTGCATTCGGTGCGCATTTAATGACTGATGTATGGTTTGCAGAGCAGCACTGTGTTCTGCCTTTCCCACATGCCATGTTGCAATTCGTTGACGAACCAAAGCCCCCTCTGTTAACTTGGCCTGGAAAGTCATTTGGGGTAGATCTGACACATTGAGGTCTCATTGCAGTGACAAGTACTGTTAACTTGGCCTGGAAAGTCATTTGGGGTAGATCTGACACATTGAGGTCTCATTGCAGTGACAAGTACTTCAACTCTGGTGGGATATCACTGCGGTTGTCTTGCCCTCGCTGATCTCTTCCTTGCTGACCTGACCGACCCCCCCCCCCCCCCCCAGGTGCGATAGCAGCGCATCTCCGGCCAGCTGGACCTGCTCCCATTTGCAAAGGGTTTGCCCACCCACCCAGCTGTTCCGGTGGAACAAGCATGTGTGCATTCTCATTAAATTAAATCATGCCGTTTGCTTTTTTGGCTTCTTCTGAATTTTTCAGAGCCTCAGAAAAATATCCTCAGCAGAATTTCAGAGATCAAACCTAACACTATCAATGTCAGATTGTTTTAATTCATTGCAGATGAGCCCAACGTTTCTTATTCATCCCAAATTGCTTGTGCATCTGACAACTGGGCTTGGGGGGTGGGGGGTCACACATCTAATAGAACAACTAAGGATGGGTACTATGGTAGCATTTAAGGGGCTTTAGATGGGCAAGTGAATGTGCAGGGGTGGAAGGGTGTGGATCATGTGCAAATGGAAGCGATTTTGTTGAATTTGATATCTGGTGTAGTGCAGGCATTGTGGGCTGAAGGGCCTGTTCCTCCTCTGTTTTATAGCGTTTTTTTATAAATCCCTTTCCTGGAGGATATTAATGGATCAAATGGGTCTTTACAATACACTAGTAGTTTTGTGTCATCCTAAATGCTAACTAGTTTTTGTGATCGATTTTGTATTATGAATTAATTTAAATTCCATCGCTGCTGTAATGGGTTTTTCATTTTGTTACTCCAGTGACTTGATTGCTGCACCGGTGCCTTGCCCTAAGGCTCCAAGAGTAAAAATTCATGATGGTCATTTTGAGAACATCAATGAATGCAGAGGAAATGCTGGAAGTAGGCTCTTGTGGTGACCTTTTGCAAGAAAATGTATGCAACTAGAGCAAAAATGAAGATCAGGCTGTTATGTTGGGCAAAGAAAGGCATCTGGAAGAAATGGGTTCCACCATACCTTCTGCTGGGGAAGTAACTAACAATGCACAGAGATGATGGAGCTTTGCCAAGAAAATGCAACTCCTCATTGTACTGGATTGAGCCCCACCTTAAATGTTACATTCATTTGTACTCACCTAATAGTCAAACCATTTTTGATGCAGAGTAAAGCAAAAATGCTAACATCTCATTCAAGAAATATCTAAATATCAAAGTTCCTTAAAAATATGACCTATTGAGCCTTGAAAAGGGGTACATAAAATGGGATCCTATAAAGCATTTAAAAATAACAATAAAACATTAATTTAATTGAACAGCTGTCTGAATTAATTGATAAGAAAAATCTAGAAATTGTCAATAAACAATGAAATTTTTGGTACAGATCAGTTATGTCTCAGGTGTTTTGGAATTTTTTTTTAAACTTTGTCTTCTTGCCTCTATCATAACACAATATGTTGACTGGAAGCTTCCTGAAGAAGCAATCATAATGGATTCTCAGAAATATTAACTGTATTTAGGAGAAATAATTGCATTGAAACTTGTGGGTTTTTTTTATTTTTTGGCTTATCATTCAATATTTCTAGCTGTCAGTTGATACAACCTTGCCATGAAATATGCTGTATTTTTTATCTGCATAACATCGAGGAGGATGAATCAGTAATGTAGGTGAGCATGTCAACAATTATGTTCTCAATGTACCTGACTCAGTTCAGAGCTAGCTTTGGTTTCCTTGACAGCTTTGCCTGAAACCTTTGAGCAGGAAAGAACATCATTTGCTGGCTATGGATTTCTTTGATGGACAGTTCTATAGCCAAGAGTCTCAGGTTCCTAGTTTATATTGATGAGTAATTCAAGTGTCAGATTATTATGTGTTTGAATCTTACAGCTGGCAAGTTGCGGTCTGGAGTTGTCTTTCCTTGAGCTTGATGTGGGTGAGTGAGATGGGGTGGAGGGTGTGTTTGCATTTTTCTCCTGTAACTGTGACAGGAGATTGGCAGGAAATCTGCATTAACAGCAAAAACAGCTGTTAATTTCTCCAGGGATACCAAAGACCTACTACCATGCATACAGCAGGAGATCAGGAAATTGATTTGGAGCTTCAAACCATTTATCTTTAATATGCGTCAACGTGAGCGATGCTTTTGTTTTAAGTCTGATTTAACTGTTGAATAGGAAAATAAATGGCTTCTATTATTTAGTCATAATCATAGCACAGAAACTGGATTTTCAGTCCACATTAACTATTGAGCACAATTCCTACACTTTCTTTCCACATTTGGGGCAATTTACAGTGAGAATTAACCACCAACCTGCACAATTTTGGGTCGTGGGAGGAAACCAAAACATCCATGTGTTCGCAGTGAGAATGTACAAATTCCAACCAGAAGGCACCAGGGATCAGGATTAAACCGAAAACCCCTGCCTTCCAGCTGTATTACTATGCCACTTTGTGTACGTAGAGGTGGTATTAATGGTGGTGCTTTGAGAACAGGCTGGAAGAATGAAAGGAAAATACAGTACAGTAATGGATTTTGATCTGTTTTGAAATGACCATTGCTCGAAGATAAATTTTGGAATCCTTTAATGTCGTTATTAATGATGTACTTAATGGGTCATTGAATGGATCAATCAACATCTAGAGTAGAAATGGTCAGTGTTTTTGGATTAAGATTATTTATTGAGGTATGGGTTCTGGCCTGAAATGTTGATTGACCATATTTACCCCGGTTGCTACCTGGCAGGTTGAGTTCCTCCAGCTTCTCATTGTTTGCTCAAGATGGCCCTGAATTTGGAAGTTTGGCTCATGACCAGTAAAATGATATTTAATTTGATATTATGCACTGTCTATGGGTAGGACAAATCCAGAACAATGCATACCCTACATTATCAAAGGCATGGATAAAGGTACCGTGAAACAACACGCAGAATGAATTGAGGGTACACATTGTACATTTTATACGACAAAATCAGAATTTATTGTCACGAGCAAGTCATGAAATTCAGTGTTTGCTGCAGCATCATATTATAACCATCTTGCAACATTATTATAAATTTTAAAAATTAAAATAATAGTGACTTTAGGCTCCTGTACCTTTTTCCCGATGGTAGCAGAGTGAAGAGGGCATGGCATGGGGGGGGTGGGGGGTCATTGAGGATAGAGGCTGCTTTTTTTTAAGACACCACCTCGTGTAGATGTCCTCGATGAAGTGAACTCTGGTGCCTGTGATGTTGCAGGCTGAGTTGGCAAACCTCTGTAGTTTATTGTTGTCCTGAGAGTTGGCGTCTCCAAACCAGGTAGTGATGCAACCAGCCAGAATGCTCTCCATGGTACACTTTTTAAAGATTACGAGAGTTTTTGGTGGCATACCAAATCTCCTCAGACCCCTCACAAAGTATAGCCACTGGCGAGCATTTTTTTTTTGTGATTGCATCAATGAGGAGGCTCCAGGACAGATCCTTCTGAGATGTTGACACCAGGAATTTGAAGTTCTTGTCCCTCTCCACTACTGAGCCCTCAATGAGGACTGGGTTGTGTTCTTTTGACTTCCTCCTGAAGTTCACAATCATCTTGGTTTTGCTGATGTTGAGCACAAGATTGTTGTCATTACACCATTCAACGAGTTGATCTATCTCCCTCCTATACACTTCCTCATTGCCACTTGTGATTCTGCTGAGTGCTGACAACTGTAGTAAAACACAGAATTCTGTGGACACCATGGTTGAAGTAAAAACGCACAATGCTTTTGAGACTCAGCAGGTCAAACAGTGTCCTTTATGTAGAGATGCATAACTGATGTTTCGGGCTTGGGCTGACAACTTTGGTGTCATTGGCAAACTTGTAGATGGCATTGGAATTGTGCCTGGCCACACAGTTATGGGTGTATAATGAGTAGAGCAATGGGCTAAGCACACATTCTTGGGGTGCGCCTGTGTTGATGATTAGTGAGGAGGAGACGTTGTTTCCAATTTGTACTGACTGTGGTCTTCAAATGAGAAAGTCAAGGATCCAGTTGTAAAGGGCGGTACAGAGGCCTAGAGTTTGTAGCTTCTTGACCAGCACTGAGGGAATAATGACGTACTTGTACCTGTTCAATATCTGAGTCAGACCTCGCTCAGAATGTGATGTCTTGTTTTAGGCTAATTACACAATGGATGATGTTGGGTCTATGGGAGAGAAACAGAGGAGGGTAGCCAGTCTAATTTCCAGTACAAACATCTTGCCAATCACAAGATGTTAGGAGTTTAGTTGTATATGTGGAAGGTGTCCATTTTGGGATGCTCTCATTTGTGCACAGCCTTCCTGATAATCGACTAAAAACATGAGGTTATTTGTGAATGTGTTTGCCTGTGACACTATAGATATGTGCATATGTACCTGGTAGTTATTGGGTTGATAAAGTTGAATAAACTATTTTCCTTTTGAAAATGTTCTGATTGGTGATCCCTGATCTCCTGCTAACCTGTTCCCAATTTAAATTGTGTTAGACCATGATTAGGTTGAATCTTGGAGCTGAAACTGTTCCCAATGAATTGTGGATCTCTAGGACAATGGTGATTTCCAAAGCTCCCAGTTGCATGCCATTTCAATTTCCCTTCCCATGCCCACACTGCTCTGTTGGTTCTCTGCCTTCTCCACTGATGGCTGGGGTGAAGCCCAATGCCTATCAGAGATACAACACCTTATATTCTGCCTGGGTATTTTCCAATCCATTGGTTTGAACATTGATGATCTGAAATTGGACAATTCAATATGACTTCAGTTAGAACCATAGAAAGCTGCAGCGCAGAAAACAGGCCATTTGGCCCTTCCATTTGGTGCTGACCATAATTCCACTAGTCCTATTGTCCTGCTCCCATTCTATAACCCTCCAGAGCTCTCCCATCCATGTATCTAACCAATCTATTCTTAAAACGATTGACCCCACATTCACCACGTCAGATGGCAGCTCCCACCACTCTCTTAATATTCCCCCTAAACCTTTCCCCTTTCAGCTTAAAACTATGACCTCCCATATTTATCTTCCCCAATCTAAGTGGAAAAAGCTGACTTGTATCCATTCTGTCTATACCTCTCATAATCTTCAAAACCTCTATCAAATCTTCCCTCATTCTTCTTTGCTCCAAGGAATAAAGTCCTAACCTGTTTAATCTTTCCCTGTAACTCAACTCCTAAAGATCTGCCATGTTATTGATATCCTTCCTGTTCTTCTCTTTCCTAGTGGTACAAAAATACCCTATGACCACACTTAGCAACAGTTGTTGTAAGACTGCGGCTGCAAAGAGGTAAAATGTTTACAAACAAATTTTAAAAAGTTTTATTTTCCCTTTTAAAGGACCCCTTGAATAAATTTGTACAACCTTCATAATTTATTATCAATGAACTAACAGCTGCAGCTTTTGAAATGAACAATCTTTCTGCCAAAATTCAACATAATCCTCGTATTTTGTCTTCCCTCCAACCCTATCGCCCAATAACCTGTCTTATCCCTCTCTCCCTCTTGGTTCCATTCACTTACTACCCACGCATTTTTCCAAACAGATCCCATCCCCCATCTGTTTCCATCTGCCTTCGCCTCTTCCCTTAATGGTTCACATTATCACCTTTCTCACATCAGATTTCAGCCCTGGTAGCACTGTGCTCTTGTTCATCACCCTGTTGCCCGTGGTTTTACCTCCCCCCTCCCCGGCCCCCCTGTTGCCCATGTTTTCCTCCCCTGGCCCTCCTGTCACCCATGTTTTCCCCCCACCTCCCCTGGCCCTCCTGTCACCGATGTATTCTCCCCCTCCCCTGGCCTGCCTGTCATCTTCTAGCTCCTGTTTCTTCCTTCCCCTCTATACTGACTACCTTCCCCTCCATTTTTTAGGGTACTGTCCTTGAATGTCAACTATTCCTTTCCCTGCACAGATGCTGCTCAACCACTGAGTTGCTTCAGCATTGTTTTTGCTTCACATTCCAGCATCCAGTCTTTTGTCTGTGGAACAGACCTTTATGGTCAATCCCTATTCACTGAATTCCTTCAAATAAGAACTGCAAGAAACTTGGGATCAGGGGTACAGTATTTAACAGTTGTGTTGTAGAGGAATTTGTCAGTTTCTCTAGATTTATCTTGTTTTATCCTCTCTTGGGAGATCATAAAGTTTCTGGTGGATGTAAATAATTGTGATGTCCAACAACGTGGAGCAGATTGGATAGGGTAGGAAGAAATTCATCAGTGTTACAAATTTGTACACTATAACTAAGAATAAAAATGTACAGTTTTTGTTCTGCTCCATTAGTATGCCTGCCACATATGAATATAAACACTGTTAGGTTCAAATCTGTGATTTATTCTGGTTCAAAAAAATCTTTTCAATCTAATTTCCAAGGAAAGGGAAAACAGTCTCCAGCCTACTAAGGGAGCTCTGAAACCGTGCACATGATGAGTCAATGAGGGATGAATAAAGCAGTGGTCTTCAAACTTTTTCTTTCCACCCACAGACCACCTTAAGCAGTCCCTTACTAATCACAGAGCACCAATGGCACAGGGACGCGAGTGGAAAGAAAAAGGTTGAGAACGGTTGTATTGTGGTAACTCCACATCTGTAGACTACTACAACAGCTCTGTGAAAACTCTTCAAGGGATATCTACCCTGAAAACGTTTGCCCTTGCTCTCCAAAGGGAGCTCTGTGCGATTCACTCTCTCACTGCTCCCCATCTGTAAGCCCTGCTGCTCTCAAGCTCT
This sequence comes from Narcine bancroftii, assembly GCF_036971445.1. Lineage (NCBI taxonomy): Eukaryota > Metazoa > Chordata > Chondrichthyes > Torpediniformes > Narcinidae > Narcine > Narcine bancroftii. Next base: position 37,070,173 of record NC_091477.1, read on the forward strand.
ATGACCGTGTACTCACCCAGACTCAGAATCAGAATTTATTGTCATGAACAAGTCATGAAATTCGGTGTTTTGTGGCAGCGTCACAGTGTAAACATTCATATTATAACCATCTTACATTACTATATATATTTTTTAAAAAGTTAAAATATTAGTGCATGAAAAGTAAGGCAGTGTCTATGGTTCATTGATTATTCAGCTATTGAATGACAGTGGGGAAGAAGCTGTCTTGTGCCATTGAGTGAGCATCTTTAGACTTCTGTTCCTTTTCATCAAATGGTAGCAGAGTGAAGAGGGCATGGCTTGATTCCACAGCCATGATGGTGTCTGCAGTGAATGTTGATTTGCTTAGAGTTCTACAGCACAGTAGCGAGCCCACTGACCCAACTCAATCAAGCTGTCTATTTGTTAGTCCCATTTGGCTTCATGTGACCCCTATCACTCTAAACCAGAGGTGTCAAACTCAAATTCACGGAGGGCCAAAATTAAAAACTTGGACTAAGTCGAGGGCCGAATTAAATATTTATTGAAAATTTTCAACAACATCTGCATGTTTTCTCTTCTTTCAACATATGTAATGTTAAACTTTTTCTTATTAAAATAAATGTTTAATAATAATTTTGGATAAACTCTTTCATTGTCATTGTCACTGGCCCATTTCCTTTGGAGCTCTGAAACCGTGCACATGACGAGTCAATGAGGGATGAATAAAGCAGAGGTCTTCAAACTTTTTCTTTCCACCCACAGACCACCTTAAGCAGTCCCTTACTAATCACAGAGCACCAATGGCACAGGGACGCGAGTGGAAAGAAAAAGGTTGAGAACGGTTGTATTGTGGTAACTCCACATCTGATTATGTTAATTGTTAGGCAAGTGGTCAGAGAAGGACCCCCCCACCCCAAGAAAGGCTTAAATCACAGGAACAAAATAAGCTTCCGTCTCACTGCTCCCAATCTTACACACAGTCCTGATGTGGAATGTGGGGTCGCAGTTCCACGTTCACCCGAGTTCAGGTGCTGTCTGTGTGGAGTTTGTACGCTCTCCCCTTGTCTTGGACCAACAGGTCGGTCGCCTGACGAAGGCACCCGAACCCCCCGTTGAAACGCCGCCGTCCGGGGCGGTGGAGGAATTGGCTGAGAAGAGCGCGTTGCTCCAACCCCCCTCCCATGGTTGGAGAGGGATTAAAATGCGATCTCACGGCGCCGGGCTCGTCTCCAACAAAAGGAGCGGGAGGCAGGGTACGCCGCGCACGGAGCGAGGGGGAAGGCATCGCCAACGAGACGTTCGGTCCGGCGCCGCCGCTGAAGCGCAGACCCAGCGAGGATGGTCCCCAACTCCAACCGCATCTGTGTGTCCGGGAGCCGGGCGGGCTGAGTGCGGCGCTCCGATCCCCGGGATTCGGGACTCTGAGATCCCTCCATACTTCCTGCGTCTTCATTTTCACCTTCAGTGTGCATGCGCTATACTGGCGCGGCGGCCAGCGGGCCAACTCTAATATATATTTAATATGATCTTGCGGGCCAAATATAATTATATCGCGGGCCAAATTTGGCCCGCGGGCCAGAGTTTGACATGTGTGCTCTAAACCTTATGATCATGTACCCGTCAAAACTCGTTTTAAACAGAATTACACCCACTTTTACTATTTCCTCTGGCAGGTCCTTCTGCATACCTCCAACGTTCTGTCTCAAGAAGTTGCCCATTGGGTTCCTGTTTAAATATTTTCCATCTCACCTTCACCTCTGTTTTTGTTTTATTTTCCCTCTCAGGAGGATGTCTGACTATTTGCCTTGTGCCTTCCATGATGCATTAGATACTTCTTTAAGGTCATCCCTTAGCCTGGGGGGGAATAAGTCCCAGCCTCCTTTATATAACTTAAGTGCTCTAGTCCTGATAACATCCTCATTCATCTTTTCTTCCCCCCCCCCCCCACCCTCCCCTTTCCAGCTTAATGACATGCTTCCTGTAGCTTGGTGACCAGACTGCACATAATGCCTCAAGTGTGGTTTTGCCACCAATGTCTTGTACAATTGTAACATGGCATCACATCTACAGTTACTAAACTGTCTAGAATGAAATCTCTTTTCAAAAGTAAATAATGGAGACAAAAAAAAATCTGAAATTATTACATTAGGCATTCAAAGTTATTATGCAAGGATTATGTGAATGGGCTGTTTGTTCTTGAACCAAACAGCGACTGGGTCACGAAGAAATACATTTGTGTCCATCTTGTCTGTGTCTGCTGTTACCCAAAATAATGAACAAAAATTCCAAGAAAACTACTCAGTGGTTTAATAGTATCTGTGGAAAGGGAGATAGTGAAGATTTCAAAACCATGACCTTCCATCTGTTCTGATGCAAGGTCATTGATGTAAAGCATCATCTATGTTCCTCTCTTTAAATATGCTGAATCCTTTGAGCATTTTCTACTTTTTAAAAAATGTTAAGATTTGCATCAATTGCTGTATTTTTTGTTCTTTGCCTAAACTAATTGCGTTGCCTCATATGTATGGTTTATCAGTTTGCAGGATACAAGTTGATGGCAAGGTCAGCATTCACTGTCCATCCCAAGTTGCGCCTGAAGGTGCAGGCAAATGACCTGCTTGATTCCATTGTAGCCTTTATGGTAAAGAGCTCCAGTGATGGCTGTATGTTTCCAGGTCAGGAAAGAATTTCAATTAGAGATCAATTCGCAGGTTGTGGCATTCCCTTGGAACTTCTCCCCTTTAAATCAAATGGTCGAGTGGTGCTTTGGAAGAAGTCTTTTGTGTCACTGCAGTGCAATTCATCAATGGTACACAGAACAGCCATGGTGTTGTGTATTTGAAGAAGAAAACATTTAGTATGGGAAAATGTGGTAACAATCCAGTGGTCCTTCATGCCCTGAATAATGTCAAACATTGATTATTAATGGAGATGATCATTTCCAGGCTGCGATTAGCCCACACCAGAAAAATGTCCAGGTCAGGCTGTCTGTGGCCATATACGACTTCAATATCTGAAGAGTTATGTATGAAATTGAATATTTAAGTCATCACTGAGCATCTCTGCTTGTGATCTTATGAAGTAAAAAAAAAAGGTGGCACTCGTAGAGGTACTGTAATGGCACCTCTGCTGCTGGACTGGACCTAAGAGAGTGGGGAGCAAAGATGAGCCACAAGGTCCTACCACCTGGTCCTCCGATCCATACAGCTTTTCAATGGCCCGTGTAGAACCCAACTGTTTTAATATATCCCACAACTGTGGGGCCTGTACAAGTGGCCCAGCAGCTGAAGGACTCACACAGGCAGTGGGCTGCAGGTGACTTGCAGTTGAAAGACCCAGTGAAACACGAAAGTCTGCAGATGCTGTGATTGTAGTCAAAACACAGAAAAGCTGGAGGAACTCAGCCGGAATAGCAGCAGTCACAGGAGGTAAAGAGATATTATCGGCATTTTGAGAAGACACTGGCTGTGAGCTGCTGGAGACTGGCTCACAGAAACCAGGTACTTGAACTGCGATTTGAGAGGGAAAGACTGGCTCCCAAAGAGTCTCGGGTACTGGCGGTTTTCTGATCGTATCAGAGAATTGGATCTGGAATTTGGGTCGCTGATGGTCTGAACTGGAATCTGTGTGGCTGCGGGAGCCCGAGAGGGGAATGTATGGACATGGTGTCTCTGAAAGGACTCTTGCTTCCCTTTCTCCTATCACTGGGAGTGATGGGCAAGGCTCATGGCAACTCTTAAGGCAGACACAAGTTGAAGAATCTCATGTATACTACATTTTTAATATTACGACAATAAAAGGTACCTCAAACCTTGTTAAGTATGAAGTAGCTGATTATAACCTATCTAGAAGCTTCTTTGATGTGACTTCATAATGGGGAGATCAATGACTGGAGGAAAAGAAATGGCCGAAAACAAAGGAGAGGAAAGACAATTGGGTATTATATCTTCTGAGAATGCAATCTCAACGTGTCAAAAGCAAATGTTGTTCTTTAGCCCAAGGATGAAGTGACTTGAAACAAATGTAAACTCAAAGAATAACTAACTTTGAAAACTGATCCAAGATAATGAAGTATAACATTTATGAGTTGGTTTTGTTTGTGGGTCACTTTCTAACAGCAACTTCCTTTTCAGTGTAAAATCCCTGAGATCCTCGTACAAAGGATATGAATCTAGTGAATGAATTGTGTGCATCTTCTGCTCTTCCTGCTGTCACTTATCTAACTCTTCCACCTATTGTGTTGTGCCATGGCAGGTAGGAAAACTTCCATGGAGAAATCTCCATACTCGGTTATAAATGGAATAAGTATTTGTAATGGTATGTATTGTGTTTTTTTTTTTACGTATTGGTTATGCAAATATGGCTGGTCACTCGTTTAATTTTCCCTCTTTTTCTGGAACCTCTTCTTGCATTGGAAAAAAGAATGAGACAAGAAATTGCACAGGTGCCATGTGGCCAACACCGTGGTTCTCAGACAAATTTTGAAGTTTCTCTGCTCCTTGTTTTCCAGTTCATGCTTCCAAAATGCCAGAAGGGTATACTACTGGTGGTTCAGACAAATTAATAGTTACTGCTGGTCATCCCAATGCTGTGAGATTAGCTGAATATCACCCAAAAATATCCAGGTCTTTTTTTTCCTATGTGGCATCACGAGTCTGGCCCTAATGCCTTGCTCAAGTCAGATGGTAATTATGTAGACCTACACTACTATTGGATTAATTAATGTAGCTGTTGCACAGTTGCAAGGTTAGCAGGGCTGTTAAACCACTTCTGGATAATTTCAACTTGGTCTGTTGTATTCAATATTTGTGATGTGGCCTCGTCTACATCAGCATGGCCAAGAATGTATCAGATAACTATTTTGTAGAGCACCTGTGCTTTTTCTGCATCTGCCATGTTTAGGTTCTGGTGGCAAATCATCTAAAGTCTTGTCTGGTTCCCACACTGACCTGTCAGTCCTTTGCCTTCTCCAAGGCTAATCACAAATTGGAAGAACCTCATTCTCTGCTTGGATAGCCCACAGCTCAATGATAGGAATGTTCAATTTTCCAATTTCAGTTAACCCATGCCCCTGGGTTTCTATCCCAATCCACCCAGAGTCTCTCCCTTTGTTTGGCTTTCTCGTCCCTCTCTTTTCCCTCCCCTATTACTCAGACTCACCCAAAAGAAAATCTAGTTCCATCTGGCCATCATCCATATACCTCCTCTACCTGGATTTCTTTAGATCAGCTTTCATAGCTTTTCCCCCACCTGCTTCCATCTGCCCATCATATTCCCCTGACCTGTTTATACCTGTAACCTACCAGTCCCACCTCACCCCTCCCTCTTACTTCTATATACCAACTGTTTTGCCCTCTACACTCTGTCCCATCGACTGCTCCTTTCCTCTTCCAGTGGATGCTACTAGACCCATCAAATTATTTCAGCAGTTTACTTTCTGGCTGCCTCCTCTAGGTTAAGGAGATAGAAGTCATTCCCTCCAAAATGTTTACAGAAGCATGTAGGTTTTGTCCCTCAAATGCCCGCTTTGAAGAAGAACCAAGCAATACCTACTAGAATTCCTGAAACTGCTGAGGACCCTGTGATATCTGTTTCTGAGAGCAACATCAGAACATTATTCAAGAGGATGAACCCTCTCAAGGCATCAGGCCCTGACGGCGTACCTGGCAAGGTACTGAAAATCTGCACCAACCAACTCGCCAGAGTGTTCACTGACATCTTCAGCCTTTCATTACTGCAGTTAGAGGTTCCCACTAGCTTCAAAAGGGCATCAATTATCCCGGTACCCAAGAAGAGTAGCGTGGGCTGCCTCAATGACTATCGCCCAGTAGCACTAACTTCTACTGTGATGAAATGCTTTGAGAGGCTGGTCATGGCCAGAATTAACATGTACCTAAGCAAAGATCTGGACCCAGTGTAATTTGGCTATATCCACAATTGCTCCAAGGCAGATGCAATACCGCTGGCTTTCCACCCAGCTCTGGATCACCTCGAAAACAGCAATTCATACATATGACCCTCTTCATCGACAACAGCTCAACCTTCAATATCATTATTCCCTCGATGCTGATCAAGAAGCTACAAACTCCATGAAACTGTTCAAATTCCAAATCCAATTTGTAATGATCCCAGTGGCCAGGAAATGCATAATGGTTACCTGGTAATCTGACTCTCATTTGGGGGGTATTGTGTGCTGTCATACGTAAATGCAAAGCTGTGTTTCCTTGGAGAAAATTGCCTTTAACTTGAGGAAAAAATGTAACATTTTTCAAAAAGTTTGGCAACTATATTTAAATTTCATAGGAGCACAGTTATAGTGTGGCTCTCCATATCTTGCCACCATGCATTCCCTGTCTATCCTTTTACTGAGGGAGGGGTGGGGTGGGGTGGAGGAGGTCCATTCCATCGCAATCAAGTAAAGTCAAGAAAAATGTAACAGCCTAGGTGCCGGCGCCAGGCTGACAAATCCCTGATGTGCTCCTATTGCTTGGATGCAACAGTGAATTTTGTATATAATGGCTAACTGTAATTTGTGATTGATTACTGGAAATTGAGTGAGAAAATTTATAAATAAAATAGTCAAAAAAAAGCTACAAACTCTAGGCCTTTGTACCCCCTCTGCAACTGGATCCTTGACTTTGGCAGTCACTCTGAATTAGAAGCAACTTCTCACCCTCTCTGATCATCCACGCAGGTGCACCCCAAGGATATGTGCTTAGCCCACTGCTCTACTCATGTCTGTGTGACCAAACACCATTCCAATGCCATCTACAAGTTTGCTGATGACATAACAGTATCGGCAGAATCACAAACGGCAATGAGGAGAGAAATAGATCCGCTCAATGAATGGTTTAACAACAAAAACTTTGCACTCAATGTGACATCATAGGGACCAGACTTCACTCCATCGAGGACCTCTACATGAGGTGATGTCTTTCTTTTTAAAAAGTAGCCTCTATCCACAAAGAACCCCATGCCCTCTTCACTCTGCTACCATTGGAGCCTGAAAATGAGCACTCAGCAGATCAAGGACAACTTCTTTCCCCGCTGTCATCAGATTCCTGAATGATCAATGAACCAAAGACACTGCCTTACTTTTCATGCACTTATTATTATTCTTTTCTTTTTATAGTAACATCATAAGGTGGTTATCATATGAAGGTTTCCACTATGACACTGCAGCAAAACATTGAATTTCATGACTTGTTCGTGACAATAAATCCTGATTCAAATTTGAAAGCATTACTGTAGTAATCACATTAATACTCATTTGATCTTACTGTAACACCCTATCCTCAGAGATTCCAACCTAGTTCCAATTAAGTTCAACATAGACTTCCAGAATACCCTCTCTATCTTTTAATGGATTGGATTGCAGCATTCCAAAATCAACATATTCAATCGTTTCAGGTGAGCAGAAAGTTATTCCACTGTTTCCATTTCTGCTCCCTCTGGAGCTATAGTTTCTTTCAGTTTTTATTATTCACTGCAATGTTTTTGGCAAGTAATTCTCCTATCTTTTATGGACCTTTCCTCTTGTTCTTTGCTTGCACCATTTTCATCTGACTGACTGGCACATTGAATGCTTCTAGCATTTATTTGTTTGTGGGTGTTCCATAGTACCTCATTATGTTTTTTTTAAAGCAAAAATGGGACAATTAACTTGGGGTGGTAGGTGTGTATTTGTTGATTTTTGTATACGTGATCTGATGGCACAAATTGCATCTCACCACATGAGGCAGGAAGTGGCCAAGACAGCAATAGCACAGGAATGATTGCTTCTATTGTGGGATGTTCATTTAAAGCATAAGCATTTTGGAGAGCATGCAAGCATTCTTAGTACAGCAAAATTATTAATCAGTGCCATATATGTAAAGGACTAGAAGCTCAACTGATTGTGATGTTGGAAAATGCAAATTTGCTTTATCTTAGTAAATCAAGCCCGTGATCACGTGAGTAGAGTTTGCAGAAAGAAAAAATGGAGAACAAAGAAGCACTTTGACCTAAGGAATACAAAGCTATATTGTGTGTAACTGGATAATGACCCAAATCCCTAAAATTATTATGGATTCAGTTGAAGAATTCAAGGAAACTATCTTGCATGGAGCAGATTTTTGCTTGTGTGAATAGTCTCAGGTTGATACTTTTCCATCATGTACTTGAGAAAATATTGAAGGAGATGAAGGGTGACCTGATAGAGGTACATAAAATTATAAGAGGCATTGGTAGGGTAGATAGTGGGTTTTCTTTTCCCCCTTGTGGTAGAGATAACAAAAAGAAGGCATAGGTTTGAGGAAGGAGTTGTAAAGGGGGGTTTGAGGGACAGGTTTTTCGCAGATACAGTGAGTGGTTGCTATCTGGAACACACTATGAGATGAAGTGATGAAGTCAGATACAATAGATGCAATCACTGCATTTAAGAGTGATTTAGACATGAACTTAAATAGGCAAGTCATAGGATGCAGGCCTAATGGGATTAGTTGTGGATAGGCACAAAGGAGGTGGGAAACTGAAAAGTGTTTTTGCTCTGTGCATTATTTTGACTCTGTGGCCAAATTACTGCTTGTTTTTGTCTTTATTTGAAACATTATTAATGTAATACTTGAGTAATTGTGGAATGACTTGCAATAATTTGACAAGCTTTTCGCAAGTTGTTAAAGGGCCTTTAAGAAATTGAAATGAACAGAGCAGACGAGCAAAGGTTTTAAAACTGAGAAGGGTTTTATTGAACTGGATTTTCTGTAAATTTAGGAAGAAGGCTGGATTTTGCCAAGGTGTGCAGAACGCTGACATTTTGCTTCATTCTGTATGTTTATGAATGCAGAATGCAGCCCTTTTCCTTTATTCTGGCTAACTGCTCAACCTGAAATGTCAGGCCTTGTTTGTTTGTAGTTAATTTGGCTGAGCTTACAGGTGACACTGAATTAGGAGGATAGAAAGCCTGTGGATGGAAATGGGAGGTTGAAAAGGAACATCAACAGATAAAATGCATGGTTGAAAATTGTAGGAGGTGACCAGCATGAAAGCAGGTGTGGGGTCACCCACTTCCCACCACTACAGGAGGGTTGTTTGTTTTCAAAATAGTGAAAGGCCAGAGGCTACAAAATAGTAAGAGTATCAAGGAATCTTATCGAATTCAAAGTTGTATTAGTTGGAATGCAGCACAGATGGACCACCTCGGCGTTAAGGGTTGCATTGCAAATGTCAGGTTTTGTTCCCCTAAATAAAGCTGAGTAAGAGGTGATCTGGTCAAAATGATAAAGCATTAAAACAATCCCTTTGATTGAACTTGGTGAGGCTATTTCCTCTGAGACAGAAAAATGGGACAGTGTGTCATCATCTTCAAACAGAAGCTCATTAAGGAATGGAAGATGACTGTTTTGCATAGCTTGATTGGAAGTTTAGATTGCCTTAGTCCAAAAGGACAGAGGATGTGAGAACATCAGAGGTTATCAAGGCTAAAGTAAATAGATTTGTTGTTGGGGTAGGGTATCAACCAGGAATATGAAACAGAACTATCCTTATTGGTCATGATTGAATTGAAAACCAGGCCAAGCCTGACTTGAACCTTTCCTGCTTGCAGTTTTCTTTTTCCCAATCTATGTGGATCACACTGCAGCAATTAACAATCATTAATGTTGTTCTGCAATTACTGATGGAGATTTTAACCAGCAGTTTGAGTTGATTCTACATTTTGACTTTGAGGAAACCTCCTCCTTCCTCCATCTGGTGCTTTTTCTATGTCAGTAATCCTTAATTTCTTATTCTGTAACATGTGCTACAGACCATATTTGGTGCTCCTAAAACAACATGTTGTTTGTAGCTGAAATACCTAATATTTTCTGAAACACAGAGGTACATTAGAGGCTTATTAAGCAATATATTCATTACAAATTCTTGCTAAAGCACTTGAAAGTCTAGAGTCATGAATCTCCTCCTCTTGCTTTATCCGTGACCTTGCTTTGGGTGCTATCCCTTTAAGAATTATGTGCACAAGGACATGAAACCTTCTTTAATATAGATGGAAGACCCAGCAGATGTGGGTGTGACCGAATATTGAATTGCTTCCTTTGCGAGGATCCAGAGCACAGCAACTTCCCCAGGATTCTTTACAGAAGCATCTGTGTCGTGAGATTGACATCATCTCGGTTCCTTCCTCACAGTGCACGTATGTGCATATTTTCCTTCTCAAGATGCGGGTGAAGGACAGGCCTTGGGATCATTTGGTTTGCTAAATATGTGCTTCCTGTTCTGCGGAAGCAGGACCTGCATTGTCACGTCAGCTTCAGAATGAGAACCAATGCATCATTAGGCAAACTAATAGTGACTCCAGTGTGTCATTTCATCTATGAAGGACAAAATGTGTGAGACGAAGAAAGGGGAAAGGTAGTAACTTCACCAGTTTAACGTGATGTGTGTCACTCTCTGGTGTAATTTTTTGGAAAGCAAAATACATACAAATTGATCCCATTTGGTTGCCTAGGAGACCTAATTTACACATGGCTGTTTCTACATTACCAGATTGTCATGCCATGATAAAAATAATAATTTTACAGACAATGATTCTGCTGGTTTGATAAGTACTAGAATTTGGAGATAAAACGAGATGAGAAGGATAAAGATTAGGGGGGAAAAAAAATCACTGAAAGATCATTCCATTTTCAGCCATTCAATATTATGCAGCAATGAATTTTAATACTACAGATTGTGAACAGAATTAATGGATTTCATTAAACAATTTGTTCTTGATGCCAAGTTATGTTAAAAATGTACACACTTCTGTAATAAGTCTGCTTTCGCGAATTTAAGTTGTGGAATAGGCAGACAATAAATTCAAATGTATCTTAATCACCTGTAGCAGGATATTTCACAACAAGAGAAGGAAGAAATATTGAACATGTAACATGATTTATATTGGAATAGTATCAAACCTGCTGAAGAAAAGTCTTGCTTCATTTCAGATAAAATTCCGAGCCATCAGTAAATACCTCAACTGCAGACCCAACTGCTGCCCTTCCTCTACTGCCAGAACTTGCCCTCCCCCTCAATAACTACTCCTTTGACTCCTCTCACTTTCTCCTGGTCAAAGGGGTAGCCATGGATATCTGCATGGGCCCCAGCCATGCTTGCCTTTTTATTGGCAAAATGGAGCAATCGATGCTGCAAGCATACTCAGGCAAGGCTCCTCAACTCTTCCTCTGCTTCATTGATTCACGCACCCATGATGAACTGGGTGACTCTTCACTTCACTGCCAACTTCCTCCCCAACCACAAATTCATTTGGTCCATCTCTAGCAACACTCTCACTTGACTCGATCTCTGTTTCCATCCTGGGAGACCAACTTTTGACAGATATTTTCTACAGACTCACCACCTACCTTGACTACCCTTCTTCACATTTTATCCCCTGTGAGGATTCTATGCTCTTCTCACATTTTCTCCATTGCATCTGCTCCCAGGATGATGTCTTCCATGCAAAATCATGCGAGATGCCCTCTTTCTTCCAGAAACATTGTTTCCCCTCTACTACCATCAACTCAGCCCTCACCCACATATCCTTAATTACTTGCACATCTGCTTTTCCCAGCTCTACCCCCACGTGCATCAATGGCAGGATTCCCCTTCCACAGGGACCAGCCTGTCTGTAACTCCATCGTCCACTCTTCCTTTGCAACTAATTGCCCTCTTGGCATCTACACCATGACCACGGGAGAGTCCAGACTTCCTCCCTCGCCATCATTCGGAGCCACAAACAGTCCTTCCAAGTGAAGTAACACTTCATTTGTGGATTGGCAGGGGTCATCTACTGCATCCAATGCTCTATTTGTGGTCTCCTCTTCATTGGAGAGACTAGACACAGACTTGGAGATCGCCTCATTGGCAATTTTCACTCTATTTGCTACAATAGTATGGATCTCCCATTTCAGTTCCCATGCTGACATGTCTGTCCACAGTCTTGTGCACTGCAAACTGAGACCACCCACAAATTGGAGGAACAACACCTCCTATTTTGTCTGGGCACCCTCCAATCTGATGGCATTAACATTGACCTCCAATTTCTGTTAATGCTGCCCTCATCCCTGTCGTTCCCTATGTCCTCCAACTCTCATCCTCCTATCCATGTCGAATTATTGCCTGTGATCCTCCCCCTGCTCTTTCTTCCCTCCTCCCCCAGCCTTTTCATTCAAGCACCTACCTGCTTTTTGCTTGTCGCTTGACCTTGGGCTTGGCCCGAAATGTTAGATAATGTTAACTCCTACCTCCTATGGATGCTGTGAGACTTGCTGAGCTCCTCCAGCATGTTTGTGCTTTTACGTCAGTGAATATGTTTTATTACTCCATACATTTTAAAATCAAACCACAAACCAGACTGTAAGCAAGCACTGCAGTGGAAATGGAGGAGGTGCCTCCACAGATACTGCAGTACATGTTAAAGAATGCTAGAAGGCAATGTGTTGTGCAATAGATTGGGCCAGGAACAGGCCCTTCAGCCCACCATGACCATAATCACATCTGCCCAGACGTGGTCAATATTCCTCTTTTCCTTTCCTCTTCATGTATCTAAATCCTGCTGAAACCTTGGCCATTGTATTTGCTTCAACTGCCTTCCCTGTCTGCATGTTCCTCACAAATCTCCCTTAAACACCACCCCCCCCCCCCCTCACCTTAAAGAGACCCTCCAGTATGTGAAATTTCCACCCAGGTCCAAAGACTCTAACCTGTCTATATCTCAGCCTCCAATGCCTCAGTGAATACAATCCAAGCTTGTCTAGCTTCTCCATGCAGCTAATGTTCCCAATGCAAGCAATATCCTGGGAAATCTCTTCTGCAGCCTCTCAAAACCTTTCTACTTCTGGTCACATGGTGACCAGAACTATGCACATTATTCCAAATGTGGCCAAATTGAAGTTGTTTTTATTGTTGCAACATAACTTCCTGTCTTTTGTATTCAATGTCCCAACTGATAAAGGCAAGCATACCTTCTTCTTTCTTTACCACCCTATCCACTTGTATTGCCACCTTAGGGAGCTATGGACTTGCACCCCAAGATCCTCCAGTATAATCAAGAATCCAAAGGATCCTTCACTTGCTATTTGACTTGACAAAATGCAATATCTTTCATGGCTGGATTATACATGCTTGCCATTTTTCCAGATAAATTTCCAACTGATCTTTATCTTGCCATATCCTTCGAAAAATTTCCTCACTATCCATTTCTATCAGTTTTCATGGTTGATGATCAATTACTCAAGATTTCTCAACTGAGTATGCTTCAGCAAACTTGATGGCAACAGACTGAAATCCAAAAGGCAAAGGTGGAATTGGATTAATTGAATCCGTGAATTTTGAAACCATGACTTTTTAAAAGGAGAGACAAAATTGGCTGATAACTAAGCAGAGGTTGCAGATTCCATTTTATCTGAACAAAAAATTGTAGGAGGTCTAAATGTGTGTTTCTTTACAATCAAATTTTACAAGAGTTTTTATTTGGGAACTTTAAAGAGTTGTTTGTTGAAATTATTTCTCCCTGGTGGATCAAAAAGATTCTACAATTTGATTCCTAAATAATTAATCTTTTTGAAGAATATCTGGATTTCAGGCTCTCTGAATTTCAGGAATAATCCGAACACAAATTTGAACCCTTGGAACAACTGGGCCGTCTTGAACCCATTGCTTCTCTCCCACTCAATTCCACTGGATGCTGATTGCCAAGTAACACTGTTGACAAAACATAGAAAGAGTGATACTTTTGTTTTGTAAACTAGCTCCCAAAGGGATCTAAGTTTGCAAAAAAAAATCTCAAGAGTAGTTACAATATTGCATGAGAATGTTCAAAATTCTCTTTTCCCGCCACCACCCCAAAAAAAAATGAATGATGGTGGTCCTGGCGCTGTTTTCTTAAGTCTGTAATTCTAATCAATTCAATGGGTTTTCTGGAAAATGTTTTTCCTTGGAGAAATTTATGTTCAAATAATTCAAAAACAGATAAATGCATTTACAGCACAACTCTGATTATCCGAAATGGTCGGGACCGGGCCTATGTCGGATAAACAGATTTTTTTTGGACTAATGTTCTTTTTTTTAACAAAACAGCCCAGTAGCAACAGAATATCACTTGTAACAGTGTTTAAACAACAGCAGACAACAAGGGAAGGCTTTTTAAGCATTAAAATAATGTTTAGTTTTCACCAAAAAAATGCTAGCCACCGCTGATCACCGACACCTCCCCACCAAGGTCCATGCTGCTGCCGGCAGCCCAAGATCCCCAGTCAGTTTGGCTCTGGAAAAAAATTTTGGATAAATGAAGTTTTTTGGAGAATCCATTTTCGGATCATCAAAACTGTTCTTATCATGCACAAATAGATTCTGACTTCAGTACAAATGTCATGCACATCTATTGAACAAGAAGTTTTCATTTTAACTCTCTGCTGATATAAAAACAGTTGTGATGTAATTCTGAACCCTATGGATTTTATCATGAAATTAAAGTTTAATGGTCTGTAGAGCTCGTCGAAAGAACCAAAGACTTGTTGATCTAAACCAAGGTTTTTATTAGCAAAAGACAGGAGCTCTTCACAGGTGGCCGACCAGTCCGGAATGATCCGACCTCGCTAGGGACACAACCCTTTAAGGCCCAGACAATAGGCGTGGCTTAGCTCTCAGCCAATCGCTGTAAGCACAGTCTAGATACTGTAACTATATACACTATATACATTGGTGATAGATCTGTACTATCACATGGTCATTTCCTGTCTTTTAGAGTCAAATAGCTGAAAGATGATGTCAACCATTTTAAATTGCATCAGACCAAACTTTCATTTCCAATTTGCATTTTCTTTGATCTTCATTTCAAATTCCACAAATCTGTGGTGAGATAATTGAAGAATCTTTCCTGAAGATTCATAATTAGCATTATTATAAATAAGCAGGTATGCAACCAGAATCAGAATCTATTGTCCTGAAATACATTGTTTTGTGGTAGCATTTTAGATGGTCACATTATGACCATCTTACAACATTACATTTTTTTTTTAAGTTTTAAAATGCACGGAAAGTAAAACGGTGATTTTTGGTTGATTCATGAATCTGATGGCACCAACTAAACTTGACTGTTTCTCCATAAACTGCAGTCTCCTAAGGGGGCCATAGCCCAATAAAGGTTGAGAATGGCTGGTGTGGACTGCACTCAAGAAAAGATAAATATACAAAAGTGAGAAATGCAAACAAAGAAAAATATTTAAACAAACTGGGCAAATACAGAAAAACATTTCAGTAATAAATAATGTGCCAAGTAAGAGTTCTTGAATGAGTCTCTGAGATTTTACTTGAACAAAAATATACAATGATTGGGTGATCCTTATTTTTAAACAGTTTGCAGCTCTGTTCATTACTTCTATAATACTTGGAATTATGCAATGCCAGTAATTTTAGTCATCCATAGCATTTCTAAAAATATATTTATAGTGTTTCTATCTTTAGTTTTTGTAGCCTATGTCTGCATTAGTGTTTCTGTTAATAGCTCACTCAAAAACTTGGTATCCTGCTTGTTGCGTAAGACTTTCTAAAATCTGAACTGTGAGGTTCTCGGTTGTCCTGAATATTATAACATTATAACTATTGTATCAATTGGATTTATTATTATTCCTTATTATAACAACACCATTACCTTTATGAAATTGTCTGATTCTCTGAGACCAGATTCGCTTAATTTTCCATAAATTGTTCTCTGCTCTTCAGCCTTGATTTTTCCTCTTTAGGGTTGTAAATTTACCCTGGCTTGATCCTCTACTCTAATTTTTCACATCACTTTGAATCCCTGTGGTATGATAATACTGCAAAGAGAAGATTTGTTACAGACTTGATAATAATTTTGATAGGCATTGGGGAGAAATGTTGAAAATGAGCAAAGTTCGCACATTTCCTCGAAGCTGTGCTTTATCATGAACCACTGAAGAAACATGACACTTTCATTTCCCATTCATGGCCCTTTGAGGAAGAATCCCCAGTTAGTACTGAATTACATGAATTTTTCTACAATGGTTTCATCTTCTGGGAACTGGGATGCGATTGTCCAAACTTATTGATAACAGAACAGCCATCAAAGTAAAATTTTTAAGTTAGCCATGTGGGGATTCACCCTTGAAGCTTGGGAGTGAAATAATTGTACTTTGATTGTTACAACAACTGGCTCCTTCACAGTTTGAAGATGTAGGAAATTTGCATTCATCATGTGATGTCCCTCCATATTTATAGATTTATTGAGAAATGATAACCAGATGACATGTGGAGAAGTCTTGCTAATTCTGATGTCGTATTTCATGGGTTGAAGGAACTTTTTGTGTGGAAATTGGAATAGCTTTTCTGGAGGCAATATGAACTCATTGTAGCAATTTAGTAATGGGGAGACCAATGCCAAATCACAACCTCTAGTTTCAAAACTAAATTTCTGGATATCATTTTGAAATTGCCTCAAAACAGGCAAAAAAAAAAGCAAAGAAAATCTAGTATATATAAGGAGCTGCATAAAATATTTAAATCCTGAAGACTAATAACTTGAATATGCATGAAATTGCCTGATCTCGGGACTAGTCAGTACTTGGAGGGGAGACTACGTAGGAACACCAGGTGCTGTGGGTTTCTGTGAGGGGCACTGGACAAAGTGGCGACTCTAGGTTTGACTTGCAGTGGACAAAAGTTAAAGAATTTCAGGTTGCATTCCAAATGTAGTATTATGTGACAATAATGGAACCATTACCTTTAATCGATGTGCTCTATAGAATACACCATACTACGTGCCCTATTGCAATTCTTTAATCAAACTAACAGATGATAGTAATGTAGTTTACTTGAGTATTCAAAAGTAGTTCAGTAAATAGGGGAAATTTAGTCTTTTGGAATAGGTGATATATTCACTGAATTTGATTTGGCTTTACACAAGAAACAAAGAGAAGGTGATGAATAGGTATCTTGGAGAAGCACTGATCTGTGATACAGTATTAATTTCTTCCACTTGGAACAGGTGCCTGCTGCTGGAATTCCATATCCTTCTTGCCAGGGAGAAAATCTCGAAACAGAAGATAAAAATAATGTTGAAACTCTGCCAAAACTATTAAAATGAAATTGATCAAGCATCAGAGTGCATCAGTGTGGTGCCTGTGGTCCACCCGATGTACAGTCAATCCATCATTAGACAGACTTTTATCTGGAAACTTAATGATGAAGCTCTATTGGCAAGTTCACTTTCTTTACAAGGACGGAATCCTACCTCTATTGTTATACCTGTTGTTGCAGAGGGCCATGGGAATTTTTTTTTTAAAACAAGCCATGTCTGCTGCACAGTAGCAGCTACAATTACGTCTGGGCCTTTTGGCAATGAAATACTCATTAAATGTGCATCACAACAGTCCTCAGTTCTGAAAAGGAGACAGATACCACTGTGTGTACAGTTACAGCTTGTATTTGTGCAATCTGCAAACACAAGTTCACTATTGTCTTACAACCCACAGGCTGAATAAATGAGGGGCAGCACAGAGTTTAGAGAAGGAATGTTCAGCAAGCTATAATCTTTGTTTGACGAAATGCTTCACTAATGATATCATAGATCTAAACTGGCCATTTTTGAGTAATGTACTGGATGTATGTGGAAAGTATTTATTGGAAGACTAAGGAGATCTTTGTTTTGATCTACCCGTGCCCGAAGTTGGAACTAACTTTCAAAGTCAAAAATCAAAGAAACTTTGTACAAGCTGGTCAGATATTGCTAATGGATGATTTCACATCCTCTGTCTGTTCTGTCTAATGGTTAATATTGGTCCAGTGGAATCTATCTTGTTTGTAGAGGGAGTATTCGGGTTTTCCAGATCCATCTTCTAAATTTTCAATACTAGAGCTTGGTTTGTAAAGAATAAAATTGTCCATTAGTGATGCCCCTGAAGCCTTTACCAGATAACCCAGAAAAGGGATAAAAACTGCCACGACTGGTTGTGAAATAATCACCACGCTACTTTTATTCCTGAAAAGCTGTAGCTACGGATATTGCACAATGCCAGGTACTTCATTACATTCAGTATAAAAATGTCTTAGCGGGATGTAATATTTACTCTCTGTGCAAACACTTCATTAATCTGTAGACCCAATAAGTGTTTTGGAATGTTGCTTCAGCAGAAGGCAGTTCAATTATATGTCAAGCAAACCACAACAATGATTTTCATCTATGTAGAAACTTGATCATTATAATGTAGGATCAAGGTTATCAAACATAAATTGGCTCTCCACTGTGTTAGGTGGGAGAAGAACACAAGTTTCATGAAAGAGAGAACATTTAAGGTGAAAACTGAGTTTTTTTTTTAAATGTAAAGTTTTATAAAGGAATTCCAGAAACTTTTCACCGAAAGTGAAAGACTCAGGAAGCACAAGGGATCTGATTTTTTTTTTAAGTTCCATTCTTCTCCATTTTGTGCTGTTCCCTGGTAATTTCACGAGTGTCTTTTACTTGGAATTTACTGGTAAATCTTGTACATGTCCGAATTAAATTACCAAAATGCTTTTAAACATATTAACAAATCATGTTCATTAATTTTTTTCACCTAAGTTCGGTGTCCACTTGGTACTGTGTAATGAGTACTCTCTAGGTAACTTAGCAGTACCCCTGTATTTATATATTCGTTGGGTGGGTGTGGACCAGAGTTGATGAAAATCCAATGTTTTTGAAAAGGGCAGCATATTAAGTAAATTTAATTGTATTAATATTATAAACCACGTGTGCAAGTAATTTTAAAAAATGACGACAGAATGTCAGTATCCATTCAATGTGAGTGGGATAAGTAAAAAATAATTTGCTATAAATATGCATGGTGAAATGGTGTAATGAATTATGGTCTGATTGACTTCCCAAGGATGTTTATCAAAAATACTCCAGATCTTTCAAGAGAATACAAGTAAAGGAAGAATGATCCTTGAAACTTTGGCTGAATTTCTGTTGGTACATGATAACATTTGTCTGTAAGCAACTCTAGTGGAGTAGAGCAGCCCAGGCAATGCAATTAGATTTGGCTATAAATCTCATGACCTTGAAATCTAAACCCAGCTGAACATCAAAGCTTGGATCCCCTTGGGTGGAAAGGCGAATCTACATCAAAGCAATTAAGTTACTGAGCAGGTGAATCTCAGTTTAGCCTCCAGTTTCATACGTAATATAACTAATCCCAAGGGGTCATGGCATAATGATGCTATTTCTTTGTACAGTGGTTCAAATAAAACCGGGTGCTTTATTTCTGACTTGGGAGGGGGGGCGGTGAAATGTTCTAGTGTAGTCTAAGACTGTTAAAATGTCTAATTTCATGTTATTGTGGTAACTATACACTCTTCCTTCCAAGGAATAGCATGTCCACATCAGGGTTATTTGTGGGTGATCGTGCAGGCAGATGTTTGCCTGGAGCCACTCAAGGTAGAGGTAGCCATTGCCGGAATCTAAGCAGATTTCCATCTTGAGTTACAGAGCAATTTGACATGTCCATTTAAAATTGTATTAAACAGAAATTACCAACAAATAATTATGACATTTATATACTTCCCACTTTTTAATCCATAAAAAAAGCATTTGTGGTGTTCCTACTTTCTGTAAAGTTATTAAATTGCCTCGCCAATGCACAAAAATCATAAATGACAGAAATGCTAATGGTTCCAACCTGTGGAATGGTTCCAACCTGTGGAATGGTTCCAACCTGTGGAATAGTTCCAACCTGTGGAATGGTTCCAACCTGTGGAATGGTTCCAACCTGTGGAATGGTTCCAACCTGTGGAATGGTTCCAACCTGTGGAATGGTTCCAACCTGTGGAATGGTTCCAACCTGTGGAATGGTTCCATCCTGTGGAATAGTTCCATTGTCTCCTATTCTTCCAGAATCTGCAGTTTCTTGCTTTTCAATGCATTCCTGTTGTGAGTGACTGTAAGGGACTTTATCTTCCAACTGGGCACCTTCCAACCAGATAGCATTAATCAACTTCTCCAGTTTCAATGAACACCCCAGCCCTTCTTTCCCCTTTCTCCTTTCTCCCAGTTCTGTCTCCTCTCCTGTTCCCTTTTCCCTCTGTCTCTTTTCACAGAGCTAAAATGAATTCTCACTTCTCCCCTTATCACATTCAATTGACACCTTTTGCTGGTCTGGACTCCTTCCCCTGCACGTCTTTATTCTGCTGCCTTCCTGTTCTTTGCTTATTCCTTGAAGGGCTCAGGCCCAAAATGCCAGTAATATACCTCCTACCAACACTATGACTCCGCTAAGTTCCTCCAGGATTTTTGTGTTTTGGTTTTTACTACAAGCACAGCATCTGCAGACTTTCGTGTTTCACCAGGTTCGGTATTAGAAACTCAGCTGCTTTTTATTAATCTAGTTATTCTTCAAGTATGAGTGGAGATAGCTGGGCGGTCTGTTCAATTATAAAGGTTGATCAGATTCTTGGCAAAAGCCCACACAAAGGGAGTTTCTAACAATTTTAGTGATGCAATACTGATTACTGTAAATCTTGACCGATTCCAATCCATTGAAACTCTCCAGCTGCTGAGATTGATCCTGCAATCTTCAGATTGATAAAGCTCATTGAAGCATGTTGTTAAATGGACTTTGTTAAATAAGTCATACCATTTCCTTTTTTTAATAGAATAATTGTTGGCCTGAAATTCGAGCAAAACGGCTACTGGTTCTGCATGGAACTGCCAGCATTAGCACCATGACGGTAAACAAATTTAGGACTTCTGCACTGTTGTACACAAACGTGGATGCCCTGAACTTCTACACAGCTGATGGCTACTGGGCCTGCGGTAGCACAAATTCTTTATAGTTTTGCAGCTGTTAATCGGGGAAAATCTGCCTGTTGAATCTGTGCCAGGCTGCAAAAGAGAGATTTTAGATAACTGGACAACCTTGCAATGATTGAGTTTCTGCTTTGTTCAATGTTATTTAACTTTTTTAAAAATTTATTGTTCATTGTATTCTGATGCTCTGAAGATTATTCATGAGGCATGTTAAGCCTAGAGCATAGTGAAAAGATTTTTGAATGTTTGTAAAGTAAAAGATATTGAATTATTTGACAGAATTAACATTCTGTTCTGCTTGGGTGTGTGGCTTTATCAGATGTCAGAATATTTTGGTGGAATTTGCAATATAATCAGATACACCTGTAAGGAATCTGGTGGTGGTAGTGGTTGTGGTGAGGGTGGTGTGTGGTGCCTGTTGCAGGTAGCAGCATGCTTGGAAAAATTAGCAAGCAATGATTTCAGGTGGATTACTTCTCTGAATAAATTCCAGGCCTAAGCCTAGCGATGTCAGCTCCTGTCTATTCAGGAAAATTGAGCCCCTGAGAAACCAGGGGTGCATTCTATCTGTGGAGCCACATGATGTGGCCAAAGGCCTAAATGAATACTTTACATCTGTATTCACCCAAGGAGAAGAATAATGTGGAAGAGAATGAGTTCTGGGAGAGTTATGTGATTAATCTGGTGCAGGCCAGTCTTAAAAAGGGTGTTGTTAGCTATAATGCTAGATACAAAGAGCCTGATCAATAAAAAATCCAGAGTTAAAAATTTGCTCCAATTTTAAGACAAAAAAAAGTTCTTTTAAGAGTGGTTGTGTTTAATGCATACAAAATGGCCAATTCTGGATCAAAGTGCTATTTTATAGAAGGTGCAAAATTAAATCCTACTGTTCAATTTCAATGAATTAAGTGAAAGCTCATGTGCTGCAACATTGCATCCTTGAAGTTTTCTATTTCATTAATTTCTACAATGCAATTTCTGAAGGGAGTTCCAACATAATTGATGTAATTGACAGCAAGGTTATTAATATTGTCAGACTCCCACCAGCAAACCCCCATTTGGGGATAAAAATGTAATTAAAATGCAATAATTCAAGCTGGAATAATTTGGGGATGGAGGAAGCAACTGCAAATGTAGGTGGGCTGAGTATTCTGCAGCTGTGCTGTGTAGTCCCACCCACTAGAATGTCTAATCTCTCCCAGTGAGAAGTGATGACAACTCTAACTGCAATTCACACATGATCAACACCCACACTGGCTTCATTGAGCAAAGGCAGGTTAGCACTATACCAAATTATGTCCAAAAAAAGTTCTTCTGTTCAAACAAAACAACCCTGGACATTAGTTTGAGAAGATTTAGAAAAATTCTTCAAAAACTCCTGGAAGTTTTTTTTAAACTAGAACTTTCAATCCTTTAAACACTTTTATTTTTCTCTCTAAATCCTTTGCAGACCATTCTTAAATCTTGTCCTACACCGGCCCACAATTTCTATTGATCCTAGTGTAATTAAGGACCACTTCTATACAAGCAGAGTATCAAGGTATTCTCTTCTGCTAAGTTGACAAACTTACCAGCAGCCTAATGTCACAATGCCTCTACAGTCTGAGACACTTGAGATAGATGAGGCATTGGTGGAGCTGGTTGAACTGTGATCTCACAGCTCTAGTGACCTGGGATTGATGATGACCACCGACTGTGTGTGTGTGTGTGTGTGTGTGTGTGTGTGTGTGTGTGTGTGTGTGTGTGTGTGTGTGTGTGTGTGTGTGTGTGTGTGTGTGTGTGTGTGTGTGTGTGTGTGTGTGTGTGTGTGTGTGTGTGTGTGTGTGTGTGTGTGTGTGTGTGTGTGTGTGTGTGGTTTGCATGTTGTTCTTGGATGGGTTTTCACTGCATGCTGATGTTTCCTCTCGCATCTTGAGATATTGCAGGCTGCTAGTCTATATAGATCAATATATAGTGTCTCTAATGTGCATGTGATTTTACAATGGGGGAAGACAGCAGAGTTGATGGGCATGATTTGGAAAATAAAATTCAAGTAGTGTGAGTAGATGGGCGAAGACTTGATGGGCATATTTCTATGCTTTTTTTTTCATAACACAACCACTAAATAACTGCATTCACTCCAGTTCCATTGGAGAAACAGGATGAAGAAATAAAGAACATGCATTGGAAGTTGGCTCCAATCCACCACAACCTAAGAAATCGATTCCTTTTAATGTTATTGTTGTTTACAGTGCATAGGTGTCTTGATTAACTTGATCAATATAAATTAAGATGATGGATAAATGAATATAATGGAAATGTCATTAGGATTATTTTATAATCTTGGTAGATTGGACGAATATCTCGGGAAGCAACTTCATTAATTCACTCATTTCCTTCACTCCAGCATATCTTTAAAGCCTGTCCCAACAAATGGAACACAGAAGAGCATAATCCTTTTGTAAAATGCGCCTAGTGTACAAGAATAAACAACTGCATTCATGAAGAATTGAAATTGCACAAAGATTAAAGTCAAATAGCTGTCTGAGGCAAAGCTTTCAACAATGTTCTCAACTGGAAAATATAATAATTTTTATAACTTGTGTAGTTAAACCATCTTCATAAATAATAAGTAGATCGACTATAAATTGAATCTCTTTGTTAAGCAATTGTAAGAATGTAATTTTGGATTGTAATTGATGTGATTGTACTATCCTTTTTTGAAAAGTAACATTGATCAGTTACTGAAGACCTAAACCAGGAGCAGGCAATCTGTTAGCATGTGTGGGCTGGATGGTGTGTCAGTGATTGAATGGTGGGTTGCACTGATGCTACCCTAAGTTAATTAGATAAATAAATGAATGGAATGAATATGCTGATGAATTTCAGGTCAGGGAAGGTATCTTCAAATCCAGAAATTCACCAAAAATCACGAGTTCGTCATTAAAATGACACAATAGGAAAAAAAAGTCAAAAAGGAGAAATATTGGTCACAATGAAAACAAAATAACTAACCCCAAAACAGACAGCAGTGAGAGGGGAAGAATGTCACAGAGAGAGCATGAGTCACATACAGAGAGGAAGTGGCCGAGAGAGGAAGTGGCCGAGAGAGGAAGTGGCCGAGAGAGGAAGTGGCCGAGAGAGGAAGTGGCCGAGAGAGGAAGTGGCCGAGAGAGGAAGTGGCCGAGAGAGGAAGTGGCCGAGAGAGGAAGTGGCCGAGAGAGGAAGTGGCCGAGAGAGGAAGTGGCCGAGAGAGGAAGTGGCCGAGAGAGGAAGTGGCCGAGAGAGGAAGTGGCCGAGAGAGGAAGTGGCCGAGAGAGGAAGTGGCCGAGAGAGGAAGTGGCCGAGAGAGGAAGTGGCCGAGAGAGGAAGTGGCCGAGAGAGGAAGTGGCCGAGAGAGGAAGTGGCCGAGAGAGGAAGTGGCCGAGAGAGGAAGTGGCCGAGAGAGGAAGTGGCCGAGAGAGGAAGTGGCCGAGAGAGGAAGTGGCCGAGAGAGGAAGTGGCCGAGAGAGGAAGTGGCCGAGAGAGGAAGTGGCCGAGAGAGGAAGTGGCCGAGAGAGGAAGTGGCCGAGAGAGGAAGTGGCCGAGAGAGGAAGTGGCCGAGAGAGGAAGTGGCCGAGAGAGGAAGTGGCCGAGAGAGGGATTTACTCACAGATGGGGGGGAGTCCTACCCAGGGAGAGGAAGTGCAACACTCTGAGAGGGAGTCCAACACACATGGTGTTTTATATGCACACACATGGAAAAAGTCTCACATACAGAAATGGCAGGGAGGAGGTGGGGGGAAGAGAGAGGGGTATACTACACACACAAGTTGAAAGGGCGTTACAGAAAAAGGTTGTGTTGCAAAGAGAGAGGTGGATTCTCACAGACATGGTCTCTCACAGAAGAGATGGCTCTCACGCAGAGGTGAAGGCTCTCACAGAAAGCGGGATAATACACTGTGGGGGTAGCCATGCACAGAGTGGGAACCTCCAACACGGAGAGCATGGGAGGCACTCACTGAGGTGGAGCTTGCACGGGGGGTGGGGGGGAGTGCAGCTGCACACCAGGCCAGATCCATCGTAGGTTACCCACCCCTACCTAAGCAATCCTCAGAAAAATACAGCAGGCTTTGGACAAAACTGTTTGTTCAGCAACTAATCCCTCGTTTTTCACTACAGATTTATTAAATGCTAAACTCTTGGGGATGAATTGAGGTTGTGAAGTATGCTATCTAAGCATAAATTCATTTCCCTCTAAGTGGTTTTGGTTCTGGGGGCTTTCAATGTTTGATGATAAGACACCATTTACTTAAAGTCCATTGAAATACAAAAGCTTGGGGGTGGGAGAGAAGGATTGGTGAGGGTGTGATTTGTTGATCTTCCTGCCAGAGGAAGTGCCCAGCAATTCACTGCAATGCAGAGAAATAATGAAAAAGGAAAATTCATTTCAGCCAGACATTTTCCTTCTGCATAGTTCTGAATTTTAACAAATGTGAATAATTTAAAATCCACTGGCTTCTGTGAACTTGGATCCAATCAATTAGATTAACTGGCCTAGCTTTTACAGTGGCATGTGTCAAATAGGACATTAGTAACTAGAAATTGGCCCACAGTTTCTGCAGATTTGTTTGACATGAGTGAACCAACTTGATTGGCCTTGTTGACAGATGAAGATGTGCTGTCAAAGAAGCATTCAAAGCTTCGAAAATACCCTAATATTAAATGTACCGGTGTGTGGGGGGGGGTGGGGGGGGAATTTAAATGCACAAAAACATTGAAGTACAAGTAGTTAACTCGTATGAATTTTAAGAGTCGAGCACGACCTTTGAACCTTCTCTGCCACTGAGTAAGATAATAGCTGATCTAATAGTAACATTTAGCCTGCATTCATGTCAACTTTTCATCCCCTTGCTTACCAATGTCCATCAGAAGTTCGTGCATTCTCCTTGTCACAGTGAGGGGTTCCTCCGAGTTCTCAGGTTTCCTCCCATGCTCCAAAAGGGTTATGAAGTTTACGCATCCCCGTGATTCCTGATGGTCCTCTCCTGTCCATATCCAAGGATCCATCTGGGCTGCCCTCAGGAGAGTAAATCCGAGGAAAGCATCTGGACCAGAGGGAGTACCAGGCCAAGTATTACAAATCTGTGCTGATCCACTTACAAGCCTTCAACATCTCACTCTGCCAGGTTGTGGTAGCCACCTGTTTGAATCATTATCAGCTCCCAAGAAGAGTGCCTGCGTAAATGACGATCGACCAGTAGCACCTACATCAACAGCGATCAAGTGTTTTGAAAGGCTGGTATTGAAGCATATCAGCTCGTGGCTGAGTGGCGACCTAGATTTATTCCAATTTGCTTATTGTAGCAACAGGTTTACGGCAGATGCCATCTCACTGGCTCTACACAAAGCTCTGGAAGACCTGAACAGCATAGATGGGTACATCAGGATGCTCTTTATCAATTACAGTTTGACATTTAACACTGTTATCCCCCATCTTCTCCCCCCGACCCCCCCCCCCCAATCTCTGTGGATTGCTACCTTGTTGTGGTGGAGAACCTTGTGTGGTCCTGAGATCCCAAAGTGATGCTCCTAGTAGGGCAGTAAGGTCGAAGGTGAGGTCCTTGACAAAGAGCCATCTAGTCAAGACCTCAACAGTGGAACAAGCAGATGAAGTTGCTCTGAACTAGATGGCTGGAAGGCTGCATTAAGTCCATCAGCTCCAATCATTGTGGTTTTCATACCATTGGAACTAGTGGGTTAATTTGTGAAGTAGCATCTACTTCTTCTAGCGCATGTTAAATAAATGCATGTACAGGCATCTTCGCTCTGTATAAAATGGAATGAAGGCCATCATCCTTGATTACGAGGGATAGCCATAATTGACTGAACCCCCTCCCCAAAAGAAATAACTGGTCAGCAAACTCCCAAGACCTGGGACTCAGCGCGCCACTATGTAATTAGATTCTAGATGTCCTTGCTCCAGACCACAATTAGTGAGGATTGGTAAGAATACCTCCTCAGTCAGTACCAGAGCACCACAGAGATGTGCTCTTAGCCCTTTGCTCTACTCGCTTTACAGCTATAACTCAGTAGGACAATAACACTATCTACAAATTCACTGATGATAACATGGTAGTGGGTTGTATAAAAACTGGGGATGAGTCATCATACGGGAGGGAGATTGAAAACTTGTCTGAATGTTGCACCTTGTACTCAATGTCACCAAAGTCAAGGAGATTATTATTGACTTCATTGTGTACAATCCAGCGATCATTGGGGGATGAGAGGGTGAGCATATTTTAGTTGGGATTCACTAACTTGGAGGATATTTCCGGAGCTAACACATGAATATCATTGTGAAAAAGCACGTCAGTGCCTCCACTTCCTCAGGAGTTTTCAGAGGTTTGGTATGACATCGGAAACTCTGGCAAATTTCCACGGATCTGTGGTGGAAAGTGTGCTGTCTGGCTGCATCATGATCTGGTAATGAGGACATCATTACCCCTAAGTGTAAAGCCCTGCAAAAGCCCAGGACATCACAGGCAGAACCTCCCCACCATCAAGGACATCTACGAGGAACACTGCCATTGCAGAGCAGCAGCAATTTTCAAGGATCCACACCACCCAGCACATGCTCTGTTCTCTCTGCTGCCAAAGGGAAAGAGGTCTAGGTGCCACAAGACTCTCATGCCACCAGGTTCAGGAACAGTTGCTACCCCTCCACCATCAGACTTTACAACAACAAACTCAATCAGGAATTTATTTAAGGACTCTTGCATTTCATTGTTTTACTTTCCTCTCTGTCTTGCACAGTCCATTTGTTTACATTTCTTTGTTTGTTTAGATGTTCATTGTGTAGTTTTTTTTGCACAACCAATAAGTGGTAATTTTGCCTCACCCAAAGGAAAAAGAATCTCAGGGTTGTATGTGATATCACGTATGTACTCTGACAATAAATATGAAATCTAATATTCTGAACAGCAGGGCAGGCTCAAGGTGTTCATGTGAGTTAATTTAAATGCATGTAATTGTTTTGAATGCTTTTATGGTGTGCGTTTAAAATTTACCTCCTCCTGCATTATAACTGTTCAAAAACTTTTCCTCAGTAAAGTTCAAAATGGTCCTAACACCTAAGAGAGAAAATTTTCATCTCATCTGCCTTAAATATCAGTCTAACATTATTTTTAAATTGTAACTTGGAGTTGAGATTCTCCCACAAAGAAAATCTCTGCATCTGCTCTGTTAAGATCTTGTTTCAATAGAGTTCCCTCTTGTATATTTCAGAGGATACAAACCCATTCCTCATCAGACAACTCATCCATTAAATAATGTGTAATAAACTCTGAACTGTTTCCACGCATTACAGTCCTTCTCTAAATAAGGAAACTAACATTGTACACCATGTTCAATATAATTGAAGCATCACCTCCTTTCTTTTGCATTCATTTCCCACAGCGATAAATGATAACATCCTGTTTGCTCTTCTAATTATATATTGCATCCCTATGCCAGCCTTCTGCAAATTTTGTGCAAGGACAGGTCCAAGATCTGCAGTTACTTGGCAGAATGATGTGTGCACCATTCCCTATTTCACAGCTTCAAGGAACCAAATTCAATGCTGACTTTGAGTGCTATCTGCATGGAGTTTGCATGTTTCCTCTTTGACCATGTGATGATCTCCATGTTCCCTCCTGCCTCTCAAAGATGTTCTGGTAGGTTAACTGACCACTAAGTTGCTGCTGCTGTGTTGGTGAGCGGTAGGATCTGTAGAGAATGGATGAGATTATTGGGAGAATAAGGTGTGATGGACATGGATACCAGATTGAAAGGCCCGTTTCTGTGTTGTATATTCAACTTAACTAAAATTATTTTTTTTCAAAGGTTCCTTTTATTGTCCAGTAATGATGCATTAAAAATAGAATATACATGATATACCTCTATATATACTTCCACCAAATAAAAAGATAAGAAATCTCTGCCCCCCAAAAATAAGAAACTAAATAAAAATAGAAAGATATCTCTTAGATCTATCATCCAAACTAGAAGAATCTATTTTTCTTTACCAGGTCCAGGGAGCATCAGTATGAATTCCATAAATACAAAATAAGTTAAAATTACAACATTATGTTGTCAGATTATATTATATCTCATCATCACTGTACTTTATTTTACAATAGGGAATCGCATATTAATCATTATATTTCATCATCATCTTTATATTAAACATCTAAAAACCATTTCACAAATATAGGCTCATTTTTTCAGATATTTACAAATTAGACGTTTTGTTTGATCTCCAATTTCTGATTTTCCTTGAATCACTGAGGTGAATGTTCGTGATACCTGTTTTGAATTATAACCTCCTCATAAAAGCTGAATATGTCTTATCTGTGACAAAGTGGTTAACTTAAGACAAGCCTCATTAATTAAAATCAAGAATGCCTGGGAGCAGGATTTGAACCTTTTGGTCTCCAATCTGGTTTGGGATACTACTTTTAATTTGATTAACACTACTTTCTTTTGTACATGACCTTATTTTCTTCAATTTAAAATGGTCCATAGAGCACGTATGTCTAAAGTTAAGCTGTCCCATTTTTATTCGGCTACAAATCCTTTATTCAAGATTCAATTTATTATCACAGTAATAAAGTAGTGTCACATTACATGAAATTTCTTTTTGCCTGCTGCAAAGCAGACAGATTTGTCACTGACATAAGCACCTTTATATGACAGATGTCAAACAGGTGATGCCTCTTTAGTTCATATGTTCTGGACGTGCCGTAGCTTAGAAAAAGTTTTGGAAGGATGTTTTTCAAACATTGTAGGTGATTTTAAATTTAAAATTGGATCCTTGTCCTTTAATTGCTCTTTTTGGAATATCTCAAGATGTGACTTCCGCTTAGAACTGAATTTTACCTTTTATTTCGTTGATAGAATGGAAGGATAATGCCCCATCTACACATGCAGAGTGGCTAAATGATACTATATCTTGCTTAAAGTTAGAGAAAAATAGATATGCTAGCAAGGATTCAAATATCAAATTCCAAAAGGCATGGGGCTCGTTTATGGACTACTTTCATAAGAATTAGTGTTGTTCAGAATTTTTGGTGCTGCATTGTCCTACTCCAGGAATGTGTTACTTGATTCATACATGTCAATTTTCAACCTTACTTAGAGAAACGGGTTTGGCATTTTTAAATCTTTCTTTCTTTCCTTTGTTTTTTTTTTGTTGTTATGCTTTATTTCATCATTCAGAATGTGCTCTGGATTCCTTAATTTTGATCAAATTTGAAATCTTTTTTTCTAATTTTGTTGTATAATTTATTATTTAAATATCAAAAAAATATATTTTAAAAAGGAAAATGTAAAACATTTTTCATGAATTTTTAGTACTTTGGAAATACTTAGTTTCAGGTTGTAAAGCAATGAGAGCCTTGTTGAATCTCGTAGAACACTGTTTTTCCAGTGCAATGGTGCATGAAGCTAATGTTATTGGTTTCAGCAGGCAATTGCCCATTAATGTTTTGCAAGTTTTTGCATTACCTGTATATAGCACACCATATGTCTGCAGTCCCACAGTTACTCGACTATTTTATTCAGGCACCTGCTTAATGAAAGGCTCAAAATGTTAATTCTATATCTTTGCATCCTATGGATGCTAAGAGACCTGCTGAGTTTCTCCAGCACTTTTCCTGTTTTAAGTACACATGAGTTTGTGTTGTCACAGGAGGTTGAAAACATCAGAAATTCCTAAATGTGAATTTTGATTTTTTGAATAGCACAGTTTTAGAGGAAATGAGGTCAGTAGGCACTTTTACACAGATGCTGAAGAGCAGAAATTTCAGGAAATTTTCTGCTTCAGTAACAGAGTAAAAATGTCGAGACAATTTATTATGTAAATTTCACCCCGTAATTTTTCCACTAGGACCCCTACAAATTTTTACAGAGTGTCTGCAATGTAAAATAACTGCAGCCACTCTGTAAGAAACCGGCCCAACACGATGGAGGTAGCCCCTACACGATGGAGCTAGCCCCTACACGATGGAGCTAGCCCCTACACGATGGAGCTAGCCCCTACACGATGGAGCTAGCCCCTACACGATGGAGCTAGCCCCTACACGATGGAGCTAGCCCCTACACGATGGAGCTAGCCCCTACACGATGGAGCTAGCCCCTACACGATGGAGCTAGCCCCTACACGATGGAGCTAGCCCCTACACGATGGAGCTAGCCCCTACACGATGGAGCTAGCCCCTACACGATGGAGCTAGCCCCTACACGATGGAGCTAGCCCCTACACGATGGAGCTAGCCCCTACACGATGGAGCTAGCCCCTACACGATGGAGCTAGCCCCTACACGATGGAGCTAGCCCCTACACGATGGAGCTAGCCCCTACACGATGGAGCTAGCCCCTACACGATGGAGCTAGCCCCTACACGATGGAGCTAGCTCCTACACGATGGAGCTAGCCCCTACACGATGGAGCTAGCCCCTACACGATGGAGCTAGCCCCTACACGATGGAGCTAGCCCCTACACGATGGAGCTAGCCCCTACACGATGGAGCTAGCCCCTACACGATGGAGCTAGCCCCTACACGATGGAGCTAGCCCCTACACGATGGAGCTAGCCCCTACACGATGGAGCTAGCCCCTACACGATGGAGCTAGCCCCTACACGATGGAGCTAGCCCCTACACGATGGAGCTAGCCCCTACACGATGGAGCTAGCCCCT
Organism: Narcine bancroftii; assembly: GCF_036971445.1. NCBI lineage: Eukaryota > Metazoa > Chordata > Chondrichthyes > Torpediniformes > Narcinidae > Narcine > Narcine bancroftii. The sequence goes on from NC_091477.1 coordinate 37,101,667, forward strand.
ACACGATGGAGCTAGCCCCTACACGATGGAGCTAGCCCCTACACGATGGAGCTAGCCCCTACACGATGGAGCTAGCCCCTACACGATGGAGCTAGCCCAATCTAATTCAATTTCCTTGTGTTTCCTTAGAGCATTCATAAATTTGACCTCAGCAAGAAAACGGTGCGATTTTATTTTTTTAACATCATGAATATTAACGATAGGAGCCCCTCTCATGCTACTAGAATGAATGCCTGATAAATAAAATCATGAAATCTAACCACAATTACAACATAATAATGAAAACTTTATGATGAATGCCAAATTATGAAATGTATAATAATCACTGGTAAGAATTATCCTGCACTATTCTTGCACGTTCATATTGCAAATGATTTTGAAGCCATTTACTCTGCAGTGGTTTATGTATTATTGTTAACTACCCCACACGGGCCACTAAATCAGCAAGTTGAAAGTACAGAGGCAGCCTATTTTGCTCCATAACCTCTGATGATTGCAACTTTTTTTAAAGTTTTTATAGATTTCTGCCTTTGTAAAAAGTGAAAGAACATTACTAATATTCACTTCAATCAAAAGAGCAAACTAAAAGCATGAAACTTTTGGGCTAAATTCTACGACTGTTTCCATATAAAAAAAAATGCTCAAAATTATGAGCATAAGTGTATGAATGATATGTTCATAAATGTGCACTACTGTACGAAAGTTGAAAGAATGTATTTCATAGGTGCCTGGAATCAACAAAATTAGGTGGTTCCAATTGGTCCCTCATCCATTTGAGGTTGACTCCTTCAGTACTGCAACAACACAGCTGGGCTGACAATTTTACATGATCTCTTTTATTTTTAAATCTTGCATTGTTCATCAGTGACAATATTAAAGTAGTGCATTCAAGGTTCTTTTATTGTCATGTAATATTACACAAATTGCATTTAGTCTGTTGAAGGGCAAAGATTCACTATCAGCAGAAATTGCCTGGCACCCCATACTGTAAGAGAAAGAAAAGCAAACGGGAGCCCCTTCAGAGTCACCTGAGTGTCCATGCTTTCGCCTGCAGTTCTCCCATAGCTTCTGCAGCCATGCAGACTTCAGTCCAAACCATTGGCAACCTGAGCTCCAAATCCAAACCTATGACACGATCATGAAGCCTTCAGCATCCAAGGCCCTTTGGGAAACCCTCCTGCCCTCCACTCCACGACCTAGTACCCCATAGCAAATTCTTCTCTTTCTTTGGCTTGGCTTCGCGGACAAAGATTTATGGAGGGGGTAAAAGTCCATGTCAGCTGCAGGCTCGATTGTGGCTGACAAGTCCGATGCAGGACAGGCAGACACGGTTGCAGGGGAAAATTGGTTGGTTGGGGTTGGATGTTGGGTTTTTCCTCCTTTGTCTTTTGTCAGTGAGGTGGGCTCTGCGGTCTTCTTCAAAGGAGGTTGCTGCCCGCCGAACTGTGAGACGCCAAGATGCACGGTTTGAGGCGATATCAGCCCACTGGCTGTGGTCAATGTGGCAGGCACCAAGAGATTTCTTTAGGCAGTCCTTGTACCTCTTCTTTGGTGCACCTCTGTCACGGTGGCCAGTGGAGAGCTCGCCATATATCACGATCTTGGGAAGGCGATGGTCCTCCATTCTGGAGACGTGACCTACCCAGCGCAGCTGGATCTTCAGCAGCGTGGACTCGATGCTGTCAGCCTCTGCCATCTCGAGTACTTCGATGTTAAGGATGAAGTCGCTCCAATGAATTTTGAGGATGGAGCGGAGACAACGCTGGTGGAAGTGTTCTAGGAGCCGTAGGTGATGCCGGTAGAGGACCCATGATTCGGAGCCGAACAGGAGTGTGGGTATGACAACGGCTCTGTATACGCTAATCTTTGTGAGGTTTTTCAGTTGGTTGTTTTTCCAGACTCTTTTGTGTAGACTTCCAAAGGCGCTATTTGCCTTGGAGAGTCTGTTGTCTATCTCGTTGTTGATCCTTGCATCTGATGAAATGGTGCAACCGAGATAGGTAAACTGGTTGACCGTTTTGAGTTTTGTGTGCCCAATGGAGATGTGGGGGGGCTGGTAGTCATGGTGGGGAGCTGGCTGATGGAGGACCTCCGTTTTCTTCAGGCTGACTTCCAAGCCAAACATTTTGGCAGTTTCCGCAAAACAGGACGTCAAGCGCTGAAGAGCTGGCTCTGAATGGGCAACTAAAGCGGCATCGTCTGCAAAGAGTAGTTCACGGACAAGTTTCTCTTGTGTCTTGGTGTGAGCTTGCAGGCGCCTCAGATCGAAGAGACTGCCATCCGTGCGGTACCGGATGTAAACAGCGTCTTCATTGTTGAGGTCTTTCATGGCTTGGTTCAGCATCATGCTGAAGAAGATTGAAAAGAGGGTTGGTGCGAGAACACAGCCTTGCTTCACACCATTGTTAATGGAGAAGGGTTCAGAGAGCTCATTGCTGTATCTGATCCGACCTTGTTGGTTTTCGTGCAGTTGGATAATCATGTTGAGGAACTTTGGGGGGCATCCGATGCGCTCTAGTATTTGCCAAAGCCCTTTCCTGCTCACGGTGTCGAAGGCTTTGGTGAGGTCAACAAAGGTGATGTAGAGTCCTTTGTTTTGTTCTCTGCACTTTTCTTGGAGCTGTCTGAGGGCAAAGACCATGTCAGTAGTTCCTCTCTTTGCGCAAAAGCCGCACTGTGATTCTAGGAGAATATTCTCGGCGACACTAGGTATTATTCTATTTAGGAGAATCCTAGCGAAGATTTTGCCTGCAATGGAGAGCAGCGTGATTCCCCTGTAGTTTGAGCAGTCTGATTTCTCACCTTTGTTTTTGTACAGGGTGATGATGATGGCATCACGAAGGTCCTGAGGCAGTTTTCCTTGGTCCCAACAAAGCTTGAAAAACTCATGCAGTTTGACATGCAGAGTTTTGCCGCCAGCCTTCCAGACCTCTGGGGGGATTCCATCCATACCTGCTGCTTTGCCACTTTTCAGTTTTTCAATTGCCTTATATGTCTCATCCTGGGTGAGGACCTCATCCAGCTCTAGCCTTAGGGGCTGTTGAGGGAGCTGGAGCAGGGCGGAATCTTGGATTTTTGATTTTTTGATTTTCTGTGTGTTATTTGTTGACTGAGGCAGGCGGAGGCCCCGGTCCGGGCAGAAAGTTGGTGGCGGCGGGTCCGGGCACAGGGAAAGCAGCAGCGGCCCCGGCCCCGGTCCGGGCAGAGGGTAGGTGGCGGCGGCCCCGATCCGGACAGGAGCAAGGGGGAGACGGCGGCCCCGGCCTTGGTCGAGTGAGGCAGGCGGAGGCCCTGGTCCAGGCAGAAAGTTGGAGGCGGCAGCCCGGTCCGGGCACAGGGAGAGCAGCGGCGGCCCCGGCCCCGGTCCGGGCAGAGGGTAGGCGGCGGCGGCTCCGGCCCCGGTCCGGGCAGAGGGTAGGCGGCGGCGGCCCCAATCCGGGCAGGAGCAAGGGGGAGACGACGGCCCCGGCCTCGGTCGAGTGAGGCAGGCGGAGGCCCCGGTCCATAGCAAATTAATCTCAGTGCATTTAGTGTTCCTGTGTTCCTTTATTATCATTCCTCTAATCTAGCCTAATATTCTGTCATGATTTCTGAATCATTTACTAACACTGGAAGTGAATTCAGTGGCTGACCAATGTTTCTCCTGCCCACTGTTCTAAATGTGTTACTGTGAATTCTAACTCCCTGGTCATCTCTTTTTGACTGGTCCATGACTGAAACTATCTAATTTCATAACCCTTCATAATTTTCCATATTTTATTTTAATACAGTGAAGAAATTAACCTGTGCCTGTGAAGTTGAATTAATTAGTTGGTTTGTGTTGGTCACTGAACATTTTGCCTCCTGTTCAATTTGGTTGAGGTGTTGCAAATGGAAGATCTTTTGTTTGTGTGCTCTGCCAATGTAGAACACACAATGGAAATTGAAAGTTCAGGACGGCCTGAATTCAGAAAGCCATACTTGGAAGGAATAGAGTAATTCAACTTAAAGTGGGAGTGTGAGGATCTCAGGAATAATCATTAGGAAAGTGGGTGAGGGGGAGTCTGGTTAACAGGTCCAGTAGATTGTTTGATGAGGGCAAGCCATTTGAGGGGAGATGGGCCTCCTTCTTAAATCAGGTGAATTATTTTTAAGTTGGAAAAGTATGTTTTTAATTTGAAGGACATGAACTACATTTGTGGCCTTGTTCCTTGAGCACATCCTCTGCTACGTAAGCTGCTTGTACATTGAAGCTTTTTTCACAAATATGGTATGTTTTGCCAGCTCAACAATATGCTCAAAGGATTCATTGTTTGCCTTTTATGGGTGTAAAACCTATCAGTGCATAAACATCAAATTGGTTGTTCTCTGTGATTTACCGTTCCACTTCATGACGAACTCCTTTTTTCAACAAAGCTGACACATTAGGTGCCACTGCCTTAAATAGTCAGGCCTCTGATGCTTCACCATTTTAATGAAGGACATGTTTGGATTGTTTGTGTCAATATTAAAAAAAACTAATGTTAAATAAATCCCTCATTATATTGCCCAGATCAGTGGTTTTCAAATTGCACCCCCCCCCACCCCCCACTGAACTCACATTCCACCTTTAACAATCCCTAGCTTTAAGTGCTCTGTGATTAGTAAGGGATTGCTTGAGGCGGTATGTGAGTGGAAAGAAAAAAAATTGAAAACCACTGTTTTAATCGTACCTAATTGACTTGTTATGTGCACAGATTCATAACTCCAAAAGTAAAGGGCCAATGACAATTTTTCTCGAGCAAAATATTTCAGAAACAGTTGGGTCTAGAGAAGTGGTTCTCAACCTTCCCTTCCCATTAGGGATTGCTTAAGGTAGAATGTGAGTTGGGGGGCAACCTGAAAGCCACTGTCCCAGATGATTCATTTGAATTTGTGGGGTTTTTTTAATTGACCAGAGGATTTGGTATTATTTTTTAAAAATCTGCCACTGATACTAGCATGTAAAATATTATTTCATAGAGAGATGGGTTCTCTTTATGCATGAAGTCATCTGCACAAGGTTATCTTTTAAAATGCTCATGTCACAAAAGTAGTATTGGACAGAGCTTTGAAGATAACCTCCCAGCTAACAAGATCTATAGGGTTTAGACTCTTGGAGTGCACTGAGGTCTTCCATGTTTAGCACTTGGTTTCTCTACCTTGATGAACAGGATCAATTTGAGAATGACTGGGAAATCCAAGCTAATTAACCATAAATGCAGGGTGATCCTGAATTGTATCTCTTCTGCCTCCAGTGATAAATATGTAACTGTCAGACCTGAATCCTTCAGTTGGATGATTATCCCTTATTTAGTGATTCCAGGAGATAGGCCATTTAAATTAAACTATTCTGTAAGCAAATTCTGAGCTTAACTCTGATATAAGTGTATTACTACCAATACATCTTTTATCATTTTTTTTAAATTCCAAGTTCTGTTTGCACATTTCCCTCATCCAATCCCACTTTATGATCCAGTCTTACTCCAAATGATCAGTTATTGAACAATTGTCAATTATATTCTTTCCTCATAAAGCACAGGGGCAACTTTCATTGATGTTGCGATCTTCATGGAGAGCATTTGGGTATGCAACCTTTAATGGACTGTGGTGATATGTAATTACACCACTAGGTCACCAGAGGTCATCCCAGTGACCTTGTATATTAAGCAGTCCAGAGCTACAGTCTAGCCTTCCAGGTTCATCCTGCAGAGAGACAAGACCTCTTAGTGTACATATTAGTTTATTAAAGCTGTCTTATACTTGCACTGCTGGTGTGATTATTGTCAGTACAATTTAATAAACTAATATGTACACTAAGAAGTCTTGTCTCTCTGCAAGACGAACCTGGAAGGCTAGACTGTAGCTCTGGATTGCTTTATATACAAGGTCACCAAGATGATCCCTGGTGACCTAGTGGTGTAATTACATATCACCACAGACTGAATGAGAAAGAGTAGGAAATTTGTAAGAAGGATTTTGATCAATTGACGTTAATACTCCATTCCTGTGTGACTGGCACTCCCACTTGACTCGACTTTGAGGCTGATGCTGCAGATCACTCACAAATGCTGAAGGCATGTACATATGGCTGTCAGTGGAGAAGTGCCAGAAGATGGAGTTGCAGAGGACAGAGTGAGAGGAATAAATTCTTGTGGTTGTGAGATGAGAAGAAGCCAATCCACAAATGGGTTTGGACATGAGGGATTGACACTAGTTGGACCTTATCTCTCAGGATACTCTGAAGCTTCTGTTGGTTTAGCTACACTATTGCATTCTAGATACTTTCTGAATTTCTTTGCTAATAACCAAAGCAAAAAGTTGCTAAATTCTATGATATAAAAATCTTAAGACCTTATGAGTGAGCTGCATCAGTATTCCAATTAAAATGTGTTAATCAAATGTAAAATTTAAATGCGACTGAATATCAGTACATCTCCAATCAGTTAACGTGAAGTTTTAGATCAATAGTAAGTGTACGTTTTGATTTTTTAGCTCTGTTCTCCGAGAAATAAACACCAGTTGTGTTTGGTCCTGGTCTGATGGTTTTCAATCATGTTCTGCACTTAATGCAAATACTCAAAAAAATTTTTTTTAGGAAGTACTGCCTTCAGAATGAAGCTTTTCATAGTTTGTCACTTTTGGCCGACTGGGTTCTTGTGCATGATTGAGAAAGGTTTCGAATCCTAGGATGTTTATAAGGAATAAAATAGAAAGTGGAAGAAGCGTGTGCCTTCCTGCAGCAAACGTCAAGGTATAAAATAATAAAATACAAAATTAGCACTGTATTTCCTGTTGTTTCCTCAAGCAGACAAAATACTTTAATTTTGCTGCAAATTGTGATTTTTTTGGCACGGGAAGGATCTGGCTAAAAACGATGCTTACAAGGGGGAAATAAGTCTATTATATTTCTGCATTATGCTTTGGAACTAGTTGATCAGTAGAAAGCTGCAGTTGTGAACGGATATTAGAAATTTGTTGTGTTCAGTTTCCCAACCATTAATTTAATGGTCCCCACGAGGACTGCAAAATCAAAGAAAATCCCTTCTCTGCTTTGCATCTCAAAAAAAATTCTAAAATCTCATTCTAGTCATAGAATTGTACAGCATGGGAACAGGCCATTTGGCCAATTGCTTCTATGCCACCATCATATAAATTTGTACTAAACCCAGATGACTGAATTAATTCCATAAATCTCCATGCCCTGCTCATTGCAGTTCTTGCCTCCATCAGAGCTTCTCTCTCTCTCTCTCTCTTGCTATCACATGTCATCATTTTATATACTTTCATCATGTCACCTCTTGATCTCCACTCCAAGAAAAAAGACCTGCCTACCCAATCTCTCCGGATAATTCAAGCACTCCAATCCAAGGTAACATCCTTGTGAATTTTGTCCATTATCATGGTTAACATTGGTAACCTCTCGACCAATACGCAGACACTTCAATTATTTTGAAGAAAGCTGCAACTATTCAAATAGATTCTATATGTAAAGTGTCAAGCAAAAGCTGTTAAGACTTCTAAGTGGATTTTAAAATACTAAGATACATATGGAATTGCTTTATCCATTATTTCTTTGCATTTATACAATGCCTGAGATGTAATTCCATTCATTGCATCAGAGGCTCTAGATGTCATGAAGATTCTATTCTGTTGTTGAATCATTCCATCCACTATTCAAACATGCAAGTTGAAGTACAAAATTTTTATCTGTGTTGAACTAACCAAATGAGAAGCTATTAGTGTTCATTCCAATTTGTACCTTTCTCCTGAGCTCTTCCGATTTTGTTTTCTGAAAGTATTACGTTTACTGTTGTACATTTTCTCCTAAAACTAATGGTCCATTCTATGCATGTGAAGTAGGGTTAACAGATTATTTCTTCATGTAGAGAAGACAACATTATCTGACCCAATATAGTGATGAAGAGAGTGAATTATCACCTGGTTTTCATTTCATTTACTAATTCCGAGGTTTATAATTTCATTTGCGTTGAGGGAGGTAAATCTGGAAAATTCCTGTTCTCTTGTTATTTTGTGATAGAACCAACATCAGTTCCTATCCCAACAACAGTTGCTAACTACACGTGTTTTGTATATGCATCTCTTCTTGTAGAGAATGGGTCATGTTACCTACAATATGGTGCAGATTATTCCCTCTGTTGCATTTTTTAAATAAATAAATAAATACTTAGTTTGGCTAATAAAGATGTTCCACTGGTGGAAATATGTTGCCTGAAACTCCTGCTTAAAAAGCCAGCTCTTCCACCACTGTCATTCCGATTGGGCTCTGATGCTGAACTCAGTGCTGAGGCATCTACCTGCTGAACCCACGTCTGTCACCGTTCCCAGAGTCCGGTCTTTTCACTGAAAAAGAATGCCTGCAATGGAAGTAGGAAAGTTATTGGCAATGTAGACCTTTTAATTTAATTGAGTTAATTCAAAATAATTGATTATTTTTGTATTGTAATCGTGTTATTTTAAAATGTTTAAACATTGTTCAAACATTTAATTTATTGTGTTCTCATTTTTTTTATAGCTTTTGATTCTTTTCAAATCTTTTGTGAATGTCAAATTTAAATTTAAACATACAGCACAGTAAAAAGCAGTGTTCTCTCTAAAAGCTGTGTGTGCGTGAGCACAAATGGTGCGCATGCATAAAGGAAATCGGTGAACACATTTGCGCGCATATGCACATGCACACGGTCTGTTTTGTTCGAACATGCAAGTGCATAGCTTAGAGGAACCATTTTCAGCCCACGAGCCCATCCCACCAAAATGACCTATAATCTCTGGTACTTTTTGAATGGTGGATGGAAACCAGAGCACCAAGAGGAAACCCACAGGAACAGGTGGTACTGGGTTCGAACCAAGATCGTTGGTGCTGGTACTACTGTGCTAATTGTCCTGTACCTTTGGAATGCATTGATTTGGTTTGGGATCAGGCTTTGCCATCTGTCAACACCCTGCATTACTCAGGGCTTTGCTAACTGGTCTTCAGCCAGATTCAGAGGTCGTTTGTGCCAAGAAACCCACTGAACAAAATGGCCAGCTTAGTAGGAAGGCAAATGGAGAACTCGACAGTGGACAGCTCTATAGAAGTTCTGCGTCTCTGAAGAGCAGGCAAAACATAAACTTCAGAGGTTTCGTTAGAATACCTTTTACTAAATAATTGGATATTTAATTATGATGATTTAAATGGTTTTCATGTAGCATACGCAAGCACACCAAAGCCTTGGAAAATTAGACTGATTTATTGCTGTGGCCGTCACGCTTATATAGGCCCCTGGTGCTGATGTCAGGGCCACATGTCATCGGAGCATCGGCCTCGGATTGGCTGGCATTCCTGCCAGAGTTCCCCATCTTCCTGCTGTGCGGTGGTCACCCCCAGGTCCACGCAGTTTCCGTGTTCGTCAGCCATTTTGTGGGCTGGTCCGTGTCTCCATGAGTGGGCCGCTACATTCAATATTTTTGGTTGTAGAGTGTTGAAATGACCATTATCAGTGTCATCTAGGCTGTAAGTGGATTCATACATTTTTCTTCAATCAAACTGTTCATATATTCATGGTTATGTACTAATGGCTAGTGTGAAATTTCCTATCCAAAACAATGAACAGTATAAAATAAAATATTTGGATCCAAAGATGTACATGAAGATAAAATTTATCAAGATTATGACTAATCTATCTCTGCTTCACATCCCTGTGTCATTCCCATGTCGATCACATCAGAAAATCTGTTGTTCCCTGTTTTGATTGAAGGCTGTTTTTGCATCATTTGCACTCTGAGGTAGAGAATTCCAAATACTTCCAGCCCCATTCAGTATTGAATACATATGAATATCAGAGGATTGTCCATTTTATCACTGGGGCAAAGGGATGATAGAAGGCATGAACCAAACCACCCAGGAGGCGCAAGGAAGTCTGAACTATTTCACCAAGCATCAGTGAAAGGGAGTTGGTAGATTAATTAATTATTAAATTTATTCTGCAAGTGAAGGGAGGTTGTGTTAAATCCACATTACAAAAATAAACTTTAAAATGGAGCCCTCTTTTTTTCTAAAATGTTATGGTAATTTAACCAACCAATTTTCCCCTGCAACCGCTGCAACCATGTCTGCCTGTCCCGCATCGAACTTGTCAGCCACAAACGAGCCTGCAGCTGACGTGGACATTTACCCCCTCCATAAATCTTCGTCCGCGAAGCCAAGCCAAAGAGAAAGAAAGGTGCTAAGTGTAGGATCATCCGAATGATGCAGTGTATTATTAACCAGACTCCCCATTAATTGCATCTGATTCCAACACAGTGTTCTGATAGTCATTACCTTAGGAATATCTTATGGATTCTCACAGATGCATCTACTTGGCTTTGAAGGTTTTTCCAAAAGGAAGTTCTCCTTCCTATGTTACGTCAACGGAAATGCTACAAAGGGATTAGAAAAAAAACCAGAGAAAAATTAACTTTCTGCAATGGCTGGTACAAATAGATTTGGAATTATAAAATACTGTGCTGTGTAACATTATTGCCAATGTTACTGTTTGAGTTTTTTTTGTGATCTTTCCTACATCAGGATAAACTGGAAGATATCAGACTTCAATGGATAGTTTGTTATCCTGACTTTGATCAATTTTTAAAGCATACAGCTAATTAAATGTTTACAAATCTGAGTTCATTGAACTTTGTGGACATATTCCCAAAATAAACCAGTCTGTTTTTAAAGGAATGGGCATAGCTTGCAAAATTGGTTGTTGATCAATAATAATATATCTTGCTAACAGACAACAATTTGCTCTCGTCATTGAACGCAAAGGCCTTGAGTTGTTTGTCGAGGTTAAACCTGCCTTTTGGCAGTTCTTGCCACGTTTTCACATTTATTTTGGGGAAAGGCAGTGAATAATTAACTGTGCTGAGTTGAAAATGGAATTTAACACAAATAAATAATTGTTGCTCCAACTGAATTGTGAGAAATTAAACTAACAATGTAGAATTTAGGCTTGTTTTTCACAGTTGCTTTGCGCCATGGCTAAGCTAGTGTTAAAGAAGTACTTTCCAAAGTAAAAATAAACTCTCTGTATTCTAAGCACCTTATCTCCTTGAAAGTGTAGTTTATCTACACAGTGTACACTTGTACTGTAAGTGGAAGTACAGAGAGCGGCACAAAATGAAAGAGAGACATAACTGCAATCACGAAACTCAATATCCTTTGACAATGTTAATTCTGTGAATGGAACTGAGAAATGAAAAAAGTTGATATTTCTTAGAAACATTTGTGTGTAAAATACCTAAATGCAGGACATGGTGTTAATTATATAACACGAGTGAGCAAACTGTTGAAATATTAGTTCGATCTCTGCATTGCATTTTGAACTTCTCCCAAACTGTGCTACGCATTGGAAAGACGAGTTCCTGACAAGGTCATGTGTCAAGGACTCCACAATGTGTTTTGGACCAGTTGTGGCTCCAGTCACTCTGAATTGTGTCCTAAATTTGGCTCCCATATTTTTCTCTTTAAAACGTAAACCAGACAATATCATGAATGGTGGAACCATTTAATGGGAGGTTCAGGAGTTACTAATCGAAACAGACAACAGGAAAGCAGTCTCAATTGAAAGCTTAATGTTACTGAACATTTTTCTTTTCCACTCATTCTGGTGTATGCAAGTAATTAAGTGTCAGTGAACAATGAGGATATTTCAGATTCTGTCAAACCTTCCCATTCTCCCAGAAACTAGGGCTTAATCCCCAATACTTATTGCTCAGTAAATTTTTCTGCAGAGATTATATCAATCTTTTCTTAATGTTTCCCATTCTTTTGCTCTAATTGTTGATTTGTTAAATTCTTAACTAAACCTGAAAGACAACATTTTTAGGGTTTTGGACAATCTGAGGGCCTCTCAAAGAACCATTAAAGAAAGAACAGGCTGGATGACCTTCCACAGAGGCAGGTTCTGATTTATTTTGAGCCAAATGCTACTAAGGTTGAATTCCACCAATACCTACCAACCTCCAGTTTTCTTCATCCTTCCTGGACTGTGGAGTAGGCACTAATTTCAACTCTCCACTAAAAGGAGCTTTAACAATGATTTTTCCTGACAATTCCAACTCTTGAATCAAAATGATCAATGTGTTAATTCACTTATGATCTCTGTGGGACTGTCTTTTTCAGGAGAAAAAACCTAATAGTTTGATAAATAGCATGGTTTATTTTAAATGGTTAATATTTTAAATTTCTCCTAATTTGAATCCTGATTTCAGAATTAATAAAATAGAATTCTCCACATCCTTGGAGTGGAACATGCTTATTGCAGAACTTCATTATTCTGCAGATGACCACAGAAATGTTAAATAAAAACATTTGCTATGAATGAGTCTTGATACCTCTGATCAAGGCCAAGACCCTGGGATACAGTTCCTTTAAACTAGCTATTTGGGTGCTCCGCTGCCAAATGAATGTGAATACAGGATGAAAAGGAAACAGAAGGTACTAAAGATACAGCAACATCCAAGGTTTACAGGAAAGGCCATCTGTGAACGAGCAATGAAATGTTAAACAATTTGAAAGTGTTGCAAATCCAATCCATTCACAGAATATGGAACAGCACAGACTATATTATGAACTTCTTAAGCTGTGTTTAAATTTTGATTTTAACAGTACAGAGAAATTGAAATAATAGACATTGTAAGTAAACCTTGATAGAAATGCATTAAAATTATTTAACCTTCTGAATTTGCTGTGAATTTGGACAGGAACATACATTTCACTTTGACCACAGGGTGTTTTTGAAAGGAAATAAATTCCCGATGCAGGACGTGCAACTTGATTGATTGTAAAAGATGAAAATTAACCCTTCTTATTCCAAATTAGAGACACAGGAGTTCTACAGAAGCAGGCCCTTCGGCCTAGTTTGTCCATGCTGACCAAGCTAGTCATGTTTGCCTATGTTCGGCCCTTCTAAAACTTTCCTCTCCGTCTATGTCAAAATACCATGTACATCAAATGTTACAATTGTCCCTTCCTCCATTTTCTGTGCTAGCTTGTTACATGAACCCACCATCCTCTTTTTGAAGAAGACATTCCTTGGGCCCCTTTCAAATCTTCCCCTCCTACCTTAAATCTATGCCCTCTAGTTTTAGATTTCCCTACCTTGGGAAAAGGATTGACTATTATTCGATGCCTCTCAGCAGTTTATAAACCTTTATAATGTCCCCTCTTATCCTCCTGGGATCAATGTCCTCCCTAATCTAGCCATATAATTCAAGCCTTCTAATAACAGTCTTGTGAAACTTTTCTGGGCCTTTTCCAGCTTAATGAATCTTTCTCTGAGGTGACCAGAACACAATATTTCCAAGCACAGTCTCACCAACAGCTTGTACAATTCTATCACGATATCCCTGCTCTTTTACTTAATGCCTTGATTGATGAAGGCAAGCTTGCCAAACACCACTTTCTCTACTCTATCTAACTGTGTTGCCATTTTTATGGAAAAAATATCTGTATCCCTCTCTGTTCCACATCCCTCTCCATTCACTGTGAAAGTCCTGCCCTGGTTTAACCTCCTGAAGTGCAATACTGTACCTCACACCTATCTGAGGTAAATTCCATTTCTTGGCCCACTTTCCCAGTTCCTCTAGATCCTGTTAAAATCTTATAAAATGCCTTTAAAAAATACAAAATGAAATTAAAATACCTGCTAATATCTCAAATTAAAGTTCTGAGTGCTTTATTTTAACCCTCATCCTTTTATTATGGATAAAGATTTGGCCAATAATTTCCCATATTATGGAATACAGAGAAATAACTCATTGCTTTAGATATGTATGGAGCACAAAGCCTCCAATAAATTATTTTAGATTTTCTCCACTGAAAGATTTTTTTCCCCCATTTTCCCTCAATCATGCCATCTGGCACAAACATTCTGTTCACACCTTGCCTAAGAAACTTGATCACCTAGATTTTTAATAATCCATTCAACAATGGAGAACTGCACAACTAAGACCAATTCTGTAATTGTCCTACATCCTGTACCCTTTTGAAATTGGAGGATAGTAATTGGTTTCAAGAATTATGGGTGTCTTCTTGTATCATTTGGTTCAGAACTAGGATAATTTTACTGTCCGAAAGTGCTTCTGGTTATTTTTTTTATGAGAGTCAATGCAGTGTACTATTACTTTGTAGCTGTCGACATGTGTCATTTTGTTTAATGCTCCCTCCTCCTGTGATGATGTATTTCTCATTCATCTCACCAAGGTCCATCGTTGGCAAGATCTCCACAAACTAGTTTGGGAAGGGGGTGGGAATCAGAATGTGAGTGCAGAGATTAGGATAGAAAGATAAAAGCATGATACTATGCACTCTGAGTTAGTAAGGATGGACAAGCAGAGGGCAAAACATAAAGATAGCCAGTTAGATATGTGTCTATTTCAATGCTAGGAGTATTAGGAATAAAGGGGATGAACTTGGAGCATGGCTCAGTACATGGAACGACAATGTTGTGGCCATTACTGAAACCTGGCTGGAGGAAGGGCAAAATTGGGTGATGCAGGTACCTGGGTTTAAGTGTTTTTAAAAAGAATAGGATGGGAAGTAGAAAAGGTGGGGGGTGTTGGGGGGAAGGAGGAAGGGAAAGAGTAGTATGGTATCATAGCTATTCAAAGGAAGTATGCTGCAGATGGAGTGTCCACTGAATCTGTGTGGGTGAAAGTCATAAAGAGTAAGGGAGCTATCTACCACTGTGCTGGATGTAGTCTATAGGCCCCCAAATAGCCCTCGAGACACCGAGGAGCAGATAAGCAGGCAGATTTTGGAATGGTGCGGGAAATTCAGGGTTGTAGTTATGTGTGATTTCAACTTCCCTAATATTGACTGGCACCTACTGACTGCAAGAGGGACAGATGGGGCTGAATTTGTCAGGAGTGTTCAAGGAAGATTCCTGACATAGTATGTGGACTGGCCGACTAGAGGAGAGACCAGCCTGGATCTGGTTCTGGGGGATGAACCTGGTCAGGTGGCAGGCTTTTCCGTAGGGGAGCATTTTGGTGAGAGTGACCAAAACTCCCTTAGCTTCAACATGGCTATGGAAAAGAATATGAACAGTCAAACTGGGGTAAGTGCTTAACTGGGGAAAGGCCAATTATGAAGGGATGAAGCAGGAACTAGTGAGGATAAATTGGAAACAGATGTTTAAGGGTGAAAGCACAGAAATAATGTGGAGGAAGTTTAGGGGCCACTTGTGCAGGATTCAAGATAGGTTTGTTCCACTGGGACAAAGAAATGATGGTAGGAAAAGGGATCCGTGGCTGACGAAACAGGTCAGGCATCTAATCAAGAGGAAGAAGGAAGCATACAATAGATTTAGGAAGGCCTCATGACAAGTATATGGTAGCCAGGAACGTGCTTAAAAAGGGACTTAGGAGAGCTGGAAGGGGGCATGAGAAGTCCTTTGCATGTAGAATTAAGGAGAATCCCAAGGCATGGAATACATATCTGAAGAGCAGAAGGATGGTGAGAATGAAGGTTGGGCTGCTAAAGGATAAGGAAAGCAATGTGCCTGAAGGCAAAGGAGGTTGGGGAGGTCTTAAATTAATATTTTGCGTCAGTGTTCACAAGAGATAAAGACCTTGATCACTGTTTATGCTGGATAGTGTGGAGATTAAGAAAGCAGATGTGTTGGACCTTCTTTAAAAACCAAGATTGATAAGTCCCCGCGGCTGAATGCGATATATCCCAGGCTGCTGTGGGAAGTGAGGGAAGTGATGGCTGGGGTAGCAGCTATGACCTTTGTATCCTTTTTGACTGCAGGGGAGGTGCCAGATGATTGGAGAATGGCAAATGTAGTCCTCTTGGGTTTTTTTTTAAAGTAATAGAACCCTGGGAATTATAGACTGGTGAGTCTTGTGTCAATGGTGTGCAAACATGTGGAGAAGAGTTTTAAGGATACGATCTATGAGATTTTGGAGGTACAATCTACGCAAGGATAGTCAGCATGGTTTTGTGAAGGAAAAATCATGCTTCACATGTCAAATTGAGTTTTTTGAGGAGGTAACAGAGAAATTGATGAAGGTAGGGCAATAGATATGGTCTATGTGGATTTTAGCAAAGGATTTGACAAATTCCCCCACAAGAGACTCATCCAAAAAGTCAGGAGTCATGGGATCATTGGAACTTTGGCTGTTTGGATAAAAAGTTGGCTTGTAGGAAAAAAGCAGAGAGTAGTAGTGGAAGGAAAATATTCTGCCTGGAGGACAGTGACTAGTGGAATGCTGCAAGGATCTCTCTGGGACCCCTGCTCTTTGTGATTTTTTTTAAAATAAATGATTTGGATGAAGAGGCAGAAGATTAGGTCAGTAAGTTTGTGGATGACACAAAGTTTGGAGGAGTTGTGGATGGAGCAGAAGGCTGTCAAAGGTTACAAGAGGTTATAGATAGGATGCAGAGTTGGGCAGAAAAGTGGCAGATGGATTTCAATCTGTATAAGTGTGAGGTGATGCACTATGACAGGACTAACCAGATGGCTGAGAACAGGGTTAATGGTTGATTGCTTAAAAGTGTGGATAAATAGTGGAACCTTGGGGTCCAAATCCATGCATCCTTCAAGGACACTGCACAGGATTGTTAAGAAAGCATATAGGATGCTGGGATTCATTAATGGGGAGTTGAATTCAGGAGTAGAGAGGTCATGTTACAATTTTGGTAAGACCACACTTAGAGTATTGTGTTCAGTTCTGGTCACCTCATTATAGGAAGGATGTGGAAACCCTGGAGAGGGTGCAGAGGAGATTTACCAGGAAGTTGCCTGGATTGGGAAATAGTCTTGTAAGGCAAGGTTAGCAGAGCTGGGACTTTTCTCTTTGGAGCATATAAAGATGAGAGGAGACTTGATAGAGGTCTACAAGATTATGAAAAGCACAGATAGGGTGGTCAGCCAGCACCTGTTTCCTAGGGCAGGATCAGCAAACACCAAAGGGCATATGTACAAAATGAAGGAAGGGAAGTTTATGGGAGACATCAGGGGTAAGTTTGCCTTTCTGGGGATGGTGAAGGCTGAAACATTGGGGGCATTTAAGAGACTCTTAGACAGACACATGGATGAAAGGAAAATAGAGGATTATTGGGTAGGGAGGTTATAGTATTTTTTTTGGAAGGAATATATGGGTTGGAACAACATCGAGGGCCGAAGAGCCTGCTGTATTGTTCTGTGTTCTAATCCTACATGAACCACATTGGTCCCACTCTACTGTTCCACTGAATAAAGCTTTCTTTCTCATTATGAGCAGAGTTGCCATAGGAGAACCTTAGGAGCTGTCAGAATTGATTTTGAGAACCAGCTCATGTTCCTGTCACAATAAGATCAAATCAGGGGGGAAAAAAACATATTTTTCTACCAGCTCACATTTCTGTGATGAAATGATGTATATTTGCCTTCTTGAGTATAGAATTGCCAGGAAATTTAACTGTAGGGCACAAGGTTTTTTTTTGTGACCTCAATGACTACATTTTAATGGAGGTAAATTGTGAATAAAAATTGGGTGGACATTAGCTTTATGCAACCCATACATTTTATTTTGAGTTCCTTTGTGCATTCTATGCATCATACATGAAGAACCAGGTCATTATTATAGAACTGTACAACACAACAGACCCTTCAGCCCAACTACTCCATGCTGGCCAAGTTAACATTCTGAGTTTGTCCCATTCACCAGCATTTGATCTGTATCCTTCTAAGCCCTTAATCATATATTGCTCCAAATATCTTTGGAATATTCTAATTGTACCTGTTTTATAGCTTCCTCTAGCTTCTTGTTCCAGATAAAGACTGTGCTCTGATTTATATCCAATAATGTACAAAGCATTTTTGATGGACACTTCACAACTTTCCTTCACTTGATCCATAGCCAAGACCAGCAGAATCAGGCTACCAGCTCTCCTCTAACCTGTGATTCACTTCACCAACCACTCCACAGTAAAGCTGACACCGTGTCAGGTGTGACTCTGCAGATGCTGAATAAATTCTACCACAAATCTTTTGGAGCCTGCACGTTAATTAAAATAACTTGGCATGAATATTGCAAGCCAATTTTCGATGGCGTCTTGGTGCTTAGCAGGTCACGTATAGACTTTTAAATTCAGAACATGGGTTGTCAATTAATCACTTTTACAAAGGAATTTATTCATTCACAGAAAAATGGTCATGTTGGGACCCTTTATCAAACCGAAACACTGACCATTTCTCTCCATGGATGTCGCCTGACCTGTTGATTCTCACCAGTTTCTCTTTATCCTCTGAAGATTCCAGCATCTGCAAGAAAATCTGCAGATTCTGATTGTAGTGCAGAACACAAAAAATTCTGGAGAAACTCAGCAGATCGTACAGCATCTAGAGGAAGCAAAAACTTGATAGAGGTCTACAAGACTATGAGAGGCATAGATAGTGTGGACAGCCAGCACCTGTTTCCCAGGGCAAGATCAGTAAACACCAGAGGACATGCGAACAAGGTTAAGAGAGGGAAGTTTAGGGGAGACATTAGGAGTAAGTTTTTAAACACAGCGTTGTGATTGACTAGAATGCCTTGCTGGGGATGGTGGTGGGGGCTGAAACATTGGGGGCATTTAAGAGACTCTTAGACATACACATGGATGAAAGAAAAATAGAGGGTTATGGGGTTGGGAGGGCTTAGTACTTTTCTTAAGGGAGGGTTGAATGGCCTGTGCTGTGTTGTTTTATGTTCTATTAGCTCAAGAATTTCACCTTCCGGTAATTAGCTGGAGGAAATAATGGCTCATGTCAAATCCAAATGCTGAAAAGGATGTCAAATAGCACAAAGATTTTTTTTTAAGTGGTCACTTAAAGTGGACAGCTGAGGTACATATGTGGAAGCATCTTGCATGTCTGGATATTCTATCAACCTGGAAGAGTGTGCATTGAAGAATGTGGCTGAAAACAGACCCTCAAGGGCTCTTGAAGTGTGGGTGTGGAGCAGGAGAGAAAGTCTTGTTTCTCGATGTGATCTACCATCCTCTAGATCAGCCATTGTCTCCCTTTGTTTTGGTTATGCTCTCATTAGGACAGTTCAAGTTGATGGACCCCTTCCCTGTGAAGCAGTCGAGTTGTTTTCTTCCTTACTTTGGATGATACGAAAGGAGGTGGAGGAGCAGATATTGCTAAGGAAATGGGGTGGCTGTAAACAGACTTGCACCAATTTAGGAGAATGGGCAGAGAAGTGGCAAATTAAATACATTGTTGGAAAGTGTTCGGCTGTGCACCTGGGTAGAAAAAATAAACAGGCAGACTTTTTTAAATGGGGTGAAAATTGAAACTACCTGCACGCAAAGGGACCTGGGAGTTCACATGCAGGGTAGTCTGAAGGTTAACTTGCATGTCGAGTCGGTGGTGGAGAAGGCAAATGCAATCTGGCATTCATTACAAAGGAATAGACTTTAAAAGGCACTGGTGAGACCTCACAGCATTATGAGCAATTTTGGGCTCCTCATTTAATAAAGGAAGTGCTGATGTTGGAGGGGGTTCAGCAGAGGAAGGTTCCCAGAATGAAGGAGTTATCATATGAAGAGCATTTGACAGCTTTTGGCCTGTACTTGGTGGAATTTAGGAGAATTAAGAGGGATCTCATTGGAACATTTCCAATATGGAAAGGCATGGACAGAGTAGATGTAGAAAGTTTCCGGTGGTGGGAGAGTCTAGGACAAGAGTGCACAACTTCAGGCTTAGAACAGAGATGTGGAGGAATTTCTTCAGTCAGGGAGTGGTAAATCTGTGGAATTTGTTGACACTGGCAGTTGTGGAGGCCAAGTCATTAAGGCAGAGATTAACAGATTTTTGACTAGCCAGGGCATCAAAGGTTATGGGGAGGCCAGGTTGTGGGAAAAATGGATCAGCTCATGATTAAATGGCAGGGCAGACTTGATGGGCTGAATGGCCTATTTCTGCTCTTGTGTCCTATGGTCTTCTGGGCACAGGCACCAGTATCTCGGGCTCAGAATCTGTTGTCGCGGGATTTAAAATAAAAACACCATCGGCTCTTTTAAAAGCTGCTTAAAGCCTGGCTGGGGTCGTAAGTAGTTGGACTGGGCAGTGAAACCCTCGCAGGGTTACTGTATCTCTGCAGCCCTGCTCTCCTTTAGTCCACACCAGCGGCCCTGCTGCCTTTGCAGCAGTTCCAGCAAGGCCATAATGTTTTTGATGGTTAAAAAAAACTCAGTTGAAATAATATTCTGTAAGACTGGCTGAATTCGCAGAGCAGCTGAAGTGTTAAAAAAATTCTCCAAGGTTTCAAATCTCATTACCTAGGCCAATGAAGTCAATTTGATTTTTTTTTTAAATTAAATTAAGCCTCTACTATCAGACTTAAAAATGGGATAAAATTCTACTGGGTTGAAGGGTTTTGCAGATCATTGATGATGCTAGCCTGTACCTCTCCTTGGCAACAAAACCCCACTGAAATACTCTTATTTTGATCCAAATTCTGAAAGTCATTAACATGAATCTTAAAGCATTTCCATTTGGGTTTAAATTGTATATTTGGTCAATATTAAATTCTGAAATAGTACATCAGAATTTTATCACTTTCAAATTCCATGTCCTGTCTTGCTACATCAGAAAAATATCTTGATACCCAATGCCTTTGGTTCCATTGGAAGTAACTATCTGGGGAGGGAAAAAATCAGCAAGAATAAACCTTGGTTCTGCAGTCCATGTATGCTACTTCCTATCCCTTGTTATTTTAGTCCAAGGCAGGAGAATAGGATTGAGAGGAAAAATAGATCAACTGTGATTCAAATGGTGAGGTTGACTCATTAAGCTGAATGGTCTAATTCTGCTCCTGTGTTTAGTGGAGGTGATGAGGCATATTGAACAGCCTTTACATTATTTTATGATTCTACCCTTTGGAGGATTGCTCTCTGGATGTACTGTAGGTGGGAGGGTAAAGTGACATAATGAGGTGAATGTGAGGGTGGGGCTTTCAAGGGTGCGTGAGTGTGAGAGAAAGAGAGAAGGTGGAACTTTTTTGTGGCCTGTAGCCCTACTTTATCCATGTGAGGTCGTGAAATTACTTATGATGCTATAGTGTTGTGCTGGGACTCACCTCTCTGGAGGAGATAAAGCCACCTCCTATACAATCTTGTGGTGCCTCATTACAGATTCCCCAGCCCCATCTAAGACCAGCATGCAGGTGTGTCCTCTTGGTGCTACATCTGAGTGCTTCAATGTCCCTCTTGCGTATCCTGAATCCCTCTTCTCTCTACCTTGCAACCTCTAACATGGTGCACATGGTGAGTGTACCTTACAGGCTGATGCCCTCCTCAGATTAATGTGTGATAGAAGTGGCAGCTACTGCCTTAAATTTAGGATGATCCAGTCGGGAGCACAGTGGGCTTTGTTTTATCACCTATTTGTATGTGGAAACATCAAAACACATTTGCTCATGACCAATTTCATAATTTCTTGTGGGAGAGCTCAAATTGGGACAACTTAATGTTTGCATGTGCTAAAAAGAACAAAGCAATTATTCCCTCAAAAGATAAAGAGCTTTCTCTTTTATTATTAGTAGAGAATTAAGGGACAGGGTTTTTATCTGTTAACAGTGGCATTATGTTTACATAAGGATTTGAGTATAGTTAATACAGTTTAAAACAGAAATAAGAAGACAACTAATTATTCTGCTGCTAGAATCTTTAGGGTTTAGGAGAAGAGCTGTACAGTATCTTTGCAGTTGTATTGTGAACCTTGAGACCAGTCTGATGTCGGTTCCATTGTATCAAATACTAAACATCATTATTCAGTCTACAGGAGGTGCTCAATGTAATGCTTTTTCATTCAAATTGAAATAAATATTGGGTGATATAATGATACTGTAGTCACATCAAAAGTGATTGGGTGACTAATTCAATAAAACAATGAAGGTACTTTGACCCTGTTGAAGCAGCTCTTATTTTTTCTATAGAATTAAAGATTGCTTAATAGTCAGCACATGTGCTTGGCAGGGGAGTAAACTGTTGAGTGTGAAGGATGGGAGATCAAGGCTAACATGGTTACCTTGAAGGTGGATTTGAGATTACATTAAGATGGGATTAATACTGCTAGGGAAGTCTCAAATTCTTCTGAAGCCATTCCAGTGTCTTCCCTGGATGTAATAGTTCTGCCTTTAGGTACATTAAATAAGAAACATGTAAAGGTCAATTTACTGTTGCAAAGCATTATGGAGAATTTAGAAAGATATGTGTACCCCTTGAGAAATAATCATAAATTTTAATTTATAAAACTCACTTTTCTGTGCGTCAATGACTGTAAACATTGCTTCAAAAAAAAGTGACCTTCAAAAGAACTATTAAAGAATTAATCTGGGCAAAGAAGGAGTAGGAATCATTGAGAACATTATTTCCATGGATCAGGAACAGCACAGCTAGCGTAGCCGTTAACGAAATACTATTAAAAGTGCCAGTGACCCAGGTTCAAATCCGGCAGTGCCTGTAAGCAGTCTTCTCCCTGTGACTATGTGTTTCCTCCAGTTGCTCCAGTTTCCTCACACTTTCCAAAGATGGATGGGTTAGCAGGTTAATTGGTCACACGGGTGTAAATGGTGGCATGGAATGAAAGGGCCCTGTTACTGTGCTGTATCTCTAAATTTAAAAATTATACTTGAGGGGTGGTCACATACCTTGAGGTAATCTCTTCATAGAAACTGGAAATAAAAATAGAAACAATGATGAGTATTATGATGGCCGATTGATAGGTGTTGGCCAGGACAGCAGAAGGACTTTTAGCTGTACTTCTAATGTACCCATGAGATTTTTAATGGCTATTTGAATAAAAAGGAGGAATTAAGTTAGTTTGTACTATAACAAAAAACAGCAATGTGGCTGCAGGTTAAGTTTCCTGTTGTATGTTAAATATATCAAAGTCATGGGAAATTGATGTTTAGTATACAGCACAGGTTAGAAATGGATACCTTGTAGAAAGCAGAAAACACTGCAATAGGTTGAAAAGGCTGCCCATTTCATCAGTCACTGTTGGGCTTCAGGGCACGCTTCAGCAAACACTGAATCAGTAGGTGATTGTCTTTCCTTTGTCTCTTTAATTCTCCAAGATCTTGGAATTAGAAGAATGAGCCTGAAAAAGTCAGGCCCAAATAAAAGTGGCAGTAGTCGAGGGTGGTCCTTGGGAACAAAAACTTGTGGGGTCTGGAGGTGACACACTCAGCGGAGGAAAAAATAATGTGGCTCTATCCACATGGTTGGCATTAAAGTACAAATATCTTCAGGAATATACAAATATATTCCAATAATTGTTCTTTTTCATTTCAAAAACTAAAGTCATATTATTTGAACAAATTTGGGAACCGTACATGGAACACAACAGAGAGGGCCTACCGCGGACCTCCACCCCCTAAAATGTAGAATGAGAAGAAGATGAAATGAACTGACCCAGTGTGTAAAAGTAGATGACACCATTTTCTTGTTTATTTTCATTGTGTGATGACATTGTTTAATAGGTTTATTGTTTTGTATATGTTGAACGTTTAATGGGTTTGGAGGAGGGAGGGAAGGGAGGGGAAAAAAAGGGGAGAAAATTACACTGTGTGTATTCAAGAGGGAAATGTTTGTGTGTATTTTGATTAATATGGTTCATAGTGTGAAAAAGTTTTTAAAATTTAGAAAAAAATGTTCATGTATATTTGATTGAGTCTTTTTGAATTCAGATCAAAATTTCAGATGGGTTCAGCTTTGATTATTTGATTAAGTTTACCTGCACCAATGATTTGACGTTTTGAATAATTTTCAGCCATTTTGAGTTTCTTATCAACTATTTGAACATAAGCAAAATCATTGTTTTTGAGGTGTATGTTATGATCTGCATTTTGAATGACTGCATTGTTTTAATGCTTGCAAAATAGTTTCTAGTAAATATGAAAATATCCACAGTAAAACCGACAGATCCAAACAAGGTGATAAACATTGTTGAGTGTTAGAAAAGTTTGATGCCTGGAATGCACTCACATGTGAATTTCAAAACGAGCCTCCTTTGTGCATTCCAGACTTCATCTGTGGAAAAAGGGTACCTGATTGATATAATAAATGAGAGAAAATTAATACCAGTTTGAGCCCTAATCACAGTTTTACAGTTCATTACTGAGAGTCTAAGAACACTAATGTAATCCCATTAGAGCATGATTTAAAAGAAAGTAAACAATTGAGATTTGGTTTTAATGCTTTCATTTTATTTAATGCAATTTTTCAGATGCAACCATTTTGCATGACCCTCAAAATCTTCTTAATTTTGTAATTGACTGATCAGAGTGGTATACTAAGCAGAAATGGGAGCTCACAATCCAGTACATTGCAGATTCAATTATGAATCTAGCTTAATTACTGAATCTTGTACAACAGTTATTATCATTACCTGGAATTATTTAAGTGTTATAATTTAATTGTGGGATTGGTCAAAGTACATTTTGTTCAAGGGGTTCTTTGCTGGTAAGTTCAGTTGTGCTTGACATTTAGTTAACCAGGATGTAAGCAGTGGAGGTTGGACGAGATCCTGATGAAAAGACCAGGAGGCTTTTGAGAGAGGGATTGCGTCATTGGGTTAATAGGAATTTCAACGAGAACAGGTGAGATGTTTGTGCAAGCTAGAGAAACTCAGCAGGTCACACAGCATCTATAGGTATTAAAGGGTAACCAATGTTTCAGGCTACAGCCTTTTCTTACAGTACGAGCAAGGCAGGTGCTTGAAAGAAAAGGTAGAGAAGCAGAGGAGAGGTGTAAGGACAGGGTAGGGAGAGAAGCACAGATAAGAATGCAAGCTTGACATATACTCACATGTCCATGAAAATGGACATTCTGCAATTAAAGAGCAAAGTTCCGATATATTGTTACATACAACCCTTAGATTTTTTTTTTAAACTGTGTCCTATGGTCTTGTGTCCTATGGTCTTAAGCAGAATTTCTACTTAATGGTAGTTCAAAAACAAACTGTCCACAAGAAAAGATACGAATACAAAAGAGAGAAATGTAAGCATAGAAGTAGAAACAAACTGACTGCAGTACAGAAAATAAATATTCAATGATAAATAATAATATGCAAAGTAAAAGCCTTTGAATGAGTCTTTGATTTTGTTGTTTGAGAGTCTGAAGTTGGAAGGGTAGCAACTGTTCCTGAACCTGGTGGTATGAGTTTCCTGATTACGCCAGCGAAAATAGAATGTGCCCTGGGTGGTTGCTGCTGCTCTCCTTCGGCAGCGCTCCATGTAGATTTTCTTGATGGTGGGGAGAGTTTTGCCTCTGATGTACTAAGGCTACCATTTGCAGGGCTTTCTGCTCAGTTATTGGTGCCCCCATACCAGGCCATGATGCAGCCGGTCAGCACATTTCCCACTATACATCTGTAGGAGCTTGCAAAGGTTACCAAACCTCAGCAAACTTCTGGAAAAAATAGAGACACTTGACATGCTTTGTGCAGGATGACATTCGATTATTGTGATCAGAATATATCCAAATAAATCCTGCTCTGAAAGTATATCAACAGTGCAACTTAAATAAAACTTGCAAACTGCAAAACGAGCAACAAATTGTGAGGATACATTGGGGATAAAAGGATGAATGTGATTTGCATGTTTTGATGAAAAATTATTCTGATAAATTAGCAATGTGTAGTTCAAATATCTAAAACACTAAATCAATGCAAAAACAAATTTCTAACCTTTCTGTAGTCCTGCCTTTTTTGCATCCTCTAGTGAGCCTGATTGTTTTCATCCAAAGTTTATACATGTCCTTCCCAATAAGAGTCACTGGTTAGCAGTCAGGATAGGAAACCCTGGATGATTTTTTTTTTCCTGTGACCAATGCCATGGAGGGTCATTGAAATAACTCATATGCAGCTCCAACTTGAAGCAGCTGGCTTAGCACAGAGCTCTGATGTGTCTGTCCATGGCCTCGTGTACTGTCGAACCAAGACCACCTGTAAATTGGAGGAGCAACACCTAATTTTGCATCTGGATACTCTCCAACTGGACGGCATTAACATCGGCTTTTTTCAGTTTCTGCTGGTTCACTCCCAGGTCTCCCTCTCTTCCCCATTCCTTTGTTTTTCCTTCAGTTCCTTCTGCATTCACAGAGCTATTTCCACCCCCCCCCCCCCTAGTTTGCTGGTGTGCCCTCCCTCCCTTATCCACCTATTAGGGTGGCACAGTTGGCGTAGCAGTTAGCACAATGCTTCTACAGGACCAGCAATCGGGACCAGGGTTCGAATCTCACGGAGTTTGTATGGTCTCCCCATGTCTGTGTGGGTCTTCCCTGGGTCTCTGGTTTCCTCTCACCATTCGAAATGTACCGGGGATTTAGGTTAGTGGGTGTAAATTGGGTGGCATGGATGCGTGGGTCAAAATGGCCTATTACCGTGATGTAAATTTTTTTTTTAAATTGCCTCCTGCCTATGGGACTGTGCTCCTGCCTGCTTTTAAACCCCCCCCCCCCCCCACCTCACCATTTTGTTTTGGCCTTGATCAAGGGGTCTAGTATGAAACATTGGTTATGTATCTTTATCCTTGTGAGACAAAGTACACTGCTGAGTTTCTCCAGCATTGTGCTTTTACTTTAATCACGGTGTTTCACTTGTTAAAAATATTTTGGTTGGAAGTCAGAAGTGAGAGTTAGTGACCTCAAATTTCTGAATTGGTGAGGTTGATAGTGGAGAAGGAGTGGCAAAATTTCAGATGCCTGGAACTTTTTTGTTCATGTGCATGGTTTAAGTGGATTCCCCTCCCAAATCTTATAGCATTGGGGTACTACCCAGTAGTAAATGAATTAAATGGCTGTGGGGGCCTAAGGTACAGGAGAGGGGTTGTTGGGTGGCAGAAATAGTTGGGAACAGTCAGTCATGAACCTGGTTGGGTCTTGTGGAGAGATTAGGAAATGGGGAGGAGAGGCATTGGATTTTGACAGGAAGCAGTCAACATGAAGTTGGATGCCTTTTAGCAGAATTTATTGTTTTATTTCAGAGAATATCATGTTTCCAGTCAGTGCTAAGCCAGCTGATCTTAGTTGGAGCAACAAATCAGTTATTTCACAGCCCTAGGCATAGGAGGGGCCAACACATTTTGTTCATTGAAAACAAATTTTAATCCCATTTGAATTGTTTGAGATATTTTTAAAAATTGGATGCACAAATAAAATACAGCACAAGGGTGTGTTGAATTTTTTTTTTCTCTCTGTTGTGGATGGATGTTATTTTCACAGTACTCTTAATTGATATCAACACTGATATCCTGTTCATTTTATTGGAAATAAGACAGGTGTTGTTTACTGTTCCATCACAAGCAGGGTGGGTAGTGTCATACCTGAGTCCTTTAAGAAGTCAGGCATTTTGATGGAAAAACTGGAGAATCTCATTTTCAAATACTTTAGAAATGTGTCCTTTATGAAGTGTATATTAGATGGTAGGAATCTTATGGGATCATATTATGGATAGCAATCAGATACAATGGTGCCAGTGTAGGAGAGTAATCCTTTTGATTAGCTGAAATTGTGGTAACAATCATAAAAGAGAGTGGCATTGACCCAGTGAAATGGAGCAGGTTACTGGTAGAATGTTTGTGGCAGGGCACATCCCAGAGGGAGGGTTCAGGGAGGGCTGCTTGAACACCAACAGCAGAAATCCTTAAACCAAGTGGGAGTTTTGATTGCTATAGCTGCACTCAGGCTGAAGAGGAAAATCTAACAAATTGGATAGAAAACATTTGTTGGAACTACTTGGAGATTTGGTGAAGTATGTGGTCTGATCCATATAAAGCAGCTGAAAATGGTAAGTTCTAACTTGTATTATTGCAAATTCATTCAACTCACCAACGACTTTCAATTTTATTTTCTTTTTGCAATTGGATAACTATTTAAAAAGCAAAATTGAGATAGAAAAATTATTTTGCTTAAATCTAGAGTGTGTCAGAATTTATCTGCATTGCGCTTTGTATACATGGATGTGATGAAGTTTGTAAAACAGTAAAATAATGGTTATCCATACCACTGCACTATATTTATACAGTAAACCTCCAAGTCTCAAAGTTTTGGAATTCATCAGTGGGATTAACTAATTCATGCAATGGTTTGAATATAATGAGGATAGCTGCTGCACTTATTAAATGTTTATGCAGGCTGAAGTGAATGCTTAATTCAAAATTACAG
This sequence comes from Narcine bancroftii, assembly GCF_036971445.1. Taxonomy (NCBI): domain Eukaryota; kingdom Metazoa; phylum Chordata; class Chondrichthyes; order Torpediniformes; family Narcinidae; genus Narcine; species Narcine bancroftii. Next base: position 37,129,850 of record NC_091477.1, read on the forward strand.
TTATCACGAATATGGCTTGAATCTGTTCAGTGATCTAATGCAGCAATGAAGAGGATTAAAACACCAGAAGGGAAGTTATTCCATCTTGCTTCAAAGTTCAGTTTAGTCTTGAAGCTGGATTTATATTCTGAGAGTTCAGGGGTTTCTGCTGTATTTTGCGGCTGGCAACTGGGCACATGTCAAGTGTGGCTTTAAAATCTGAAGAATTTTACATATAAGTAACTTGTGCAAACACGGCCCACCACAATATCCTCATCAGTTACAGCTGGTGGTTGGTCCTGCTCTCTTTCCATCGGGAAAACCTTGCCACCATTTGGAGAGCCTTGCACGTGTGCTTCTTGCAACGGCATTTGCTCGGAGCCACTCCTCAAATTACAGACTGATCTTCAGGTACAGCAGAAAACAAAATAATTTTCTTGGCCTTCATTTAAACACTTCTACTGGTGTATCCTCATTGATCTCCGACTGGTATTTGTAGTTGCTATGACTGTATTTTTTAATGATCTTAGTATAGGTTACATTAAAAATTGAAAGTTCTGCTTAGTTGCAGATTCTTAAGGTTATTGATAATTCTGAAATTTTCTTTGAGCCCGATTAAAAACGTTTATTTTATATTTGCCCATGCTCCTAATGGAAGCCACGGTGATTCTGAGCTCAATTGGCATCTGTAAGTGTGAGACTATTTCAGGTTTTATACCCTATACTCCTCGTGCCAAAGAAAGTAATTCTCAATCTCATTTGGAAAATGGTGCCAAAATAACTTTAGTGAGAAAGAAAGAAACAAAATTCTTGCATTTATATGGGCAAACCAAAAATGTTTTACATCCAGACTAAATTTGTGTCAAAACACTACCAATATGTGGCTATTTTTTAAAGAGAACTGGCCTTGACAAATCATTCCATTAATCTGCAAATCTGAAGTCAACAAATATTTCAAAGAATTCTAAGGAAGACAACCCTTAGTTGATTAGTGAGGCCTCTGAAGAATAAGGACAATTCCACCTGCATTGAATTCGCCCATCGTTATTGAATGAAGATCTACCAGGAGCAATGCCTGAAGAGGGCGCACAAAATCAGTGAACCGGTGTGGACTCGAAAGGCCAACATGGCCTGTTTCCGCTCCGTATATGGTTATATGGTAGTGCTTTGCTTTTAAAGCTGAATCATCTCCATCAGTCAATAATTTCTGAATGTCAATGCCATTTAAAACTTATTGCAAATTAATACCAATCTTGTGCTTCTATCAAATGGAGCAGTCACCCTGGGTGAATAAATTAAACTGGAATTTTACTTGTGGCACTTGCAAAACTCAGTAATAAATCCAAAAAGCTATATTTTTTTAAATGAAAAAGCTCCAAAGCATTTCCTTTAATAATTAGTATGAGCAGATCTCTTTGCTTCACAGATTTCAGATTTATTATCAGAATACATAACATCACATACAGCCCTGAGATTCCTTTTACCTGTGGACACATCAGAATTACCACTTTTTGGCAGTACAAAAAAAAAATTGTGCACAGTGGAAACATCTAAACAAACAAAGAACTGTAAACAGATAATGAATATAAATAGTATGCCACAAGAGAAATCAGAAATCTGGTGGAAGTAGTTTTTCCCTGCATTGTTACTCCAGGTTGTCTGCAGTTACGACCTCCCCCGCCCCCCCCCCCCAAAAACATATGGACACCCTTAATTATTCAGTTCTAAACTCTGATGTACAGTCATGCATTCGTCCCTATGAACAGCAGAACAAATTTCCTGTTTCTTCACTTTAATTGTTAGTATAGGTCCTGTGTGCTTTTGATGCTGTTCTTTACTGTGAAGATAGAATTACCAGATTGAGTGTTTTTTTTAATGTTTTTCAAAAAAGTAACAAAATCTACTTATAGCCTCCGCATGTGGAAACTGCCTCTGCAGTATTAGAGGCTAAAACATGCCATCTTTGTGTTGTTGCTTTCATTTCTGCTCCAGCTAAAATTAAAACAAGTTAGTATTTCAAAACTTTATCTTCCTTGCTTTTGATTTTTCTGGCTTTCTTCCAGTCCTCTGTGCTCTCTTCAGTCCTATCCATTGACTTTGCAAGAACAAGGAGTTTCTGAAAATACAATTTATCTCCTGCTCTTAGCACTCCTCAAAATCTGAGGGATGATTACAGGGAGAAACGTGAAATCTCAGAGATACTGACATCTTACAGCACCTCCCTGCTAGATCACCCAATAACATTTGGAGGGGGGCATCATGTCACCAGTAACTTTCCACAGTTGCTGCTCTGTGGAATGCTGACGTTTCCCTTTCCACTTTGGCAGAAAAGGGAAATTGAAGATAGATGTTTTGATTATTATATTCCCATAATTAGGTGGGGAGAGAAGGATACAAGAGTCATGCAATCAACATGACTGTTCAGCCAAATGGGAAAATTAATGTGGTTCAAGTGACTGTGTCACTGTTACCAATCCTTCATCCTTTAAGTGGGGGTCTACCTGTTGTAGGAGGTTGTGTCTGAGCTCTTTGGCTGGGATGGATCCAATTAGGTCTCTGTAAAATGGAAACCTGGTTCTGATGAATGGTCTGCAATTGAAGGGGACTTTGGACAAGGAAAGTTGGAGATTGAGGGCAAGTGTGTGTGTGAGACTCATGGTAGAGATGTCAGACCCTGCTTTGTTGGATGGGCAGGAAAAGGAGAGAGATGGATCAGAGAGCTTCATGAATGGTTGTGGAGAAGATATTGGGTCCTGTGCTGTTTTTTGGTCAGAGTTTCGGATCCTGGGCTTCAGGAGATCATGACAGCAGGTTAAGGTAGTGTAATGCACGTTGAAAGAACCAAAGACTTGTTGATCCAAACCAAGGCTTTTATTAACTAAAAGACTGGAGCATATCAAAAGTAGGTCGACCATGCCAGAATGATCTGGTCTGGCTAGGAGCAATCCTTTAAGACATGCCTGTAGGTGTGGCTACACTTTCAGCCAATCACAGTCATCCTACACTACCATCGGTACATATACACATTGGTGATAGAATCTGTACTATCACAGGTAGGTCATGATCATGGTTGGGTACAAGGGGAGAGCTGAAAGGATTATGGTGGATAAAGGATTTGATTTAGAGTAAGCTTTGTTGTTCTTCACTATAAGACCACAGTGAGTCCAAAAATGTTTGTACCTTGGAAAAGTTTTCTGACAATATTCGTAAAGGAGCTGCGCATGGGGATAAACTTTGTCCCTAATAGCCCATGAAGCAAAATTCATGTCAAGGGCACAAGGCTTGCAACACATCATGAAGAAGACCATAAGTGGAAAGAGTTGTGATTATTTTTTCAGAAAGAAAATCCATTTTAAATCACGTCACCGCCCCCCCCCCCCCCCACCCCCACAACATGAAAAGCCACCATATGCAATTGAATTGTTAGGCAATAGGACTATGCTACTGAAGTATTTTCCATAGTATTTCTGAATAAAGAAGCATTTATAAATCTAAATGCAGAGAACTAGTCTTAAGCAATCCATGATCTCAAACTTTTCAGCTCTCTGGAAGCGGCAGGGCTCGGCAGAACCAGCTGCGTTGTCTTAACTTAAAGCAGCATATCTTTTAAATGTCAGCACTGATTGCTGAAAATCTCTGATAAGTCATGACAGCCAAGATAAAAGGCATTTGTTAACTTAAATTGCTTTAAATCCACTGTGACCTAATTCCTTCAACAGGTTTGAATTCCAGTGTTACAAGTAACCTATTACCCTGCTCCTATGAATCATCCAACACTGAGCCTTAGATTGACTTTTTGCTACTTTAAACTCATGAGCTCAGTTTGTACTCAAATAGTAGAAGCCGTAAAGTGGCCCGTTTACGGTTACAGCTTGTGGTTATAGTTCATTTCTAAATCAATAAAGCTGAAGCATGCTTTGACAGTGTTATAACCTTGGTTGTCAGCAGTTCAGAATCTATTGAGTACTTGTAGCAACCATCAATAAAAGCCTTCATATGAGCATATATTCAGAAACTAATGCAAAGCCTTGAAGCATTCTTCAAATATGCAAATAAAAATCTTGCACATTTTTAAGGAATATAAGTTGGAGTGGTCCATTTCACCCCTCAAGCCTACTTCAACATACATATATTCTACCTCTGGGCTGCTTTCCTGCAGTAAACCAATGTTCCCTTAATATCCAAAATTGTAGTAGTTTTTATCATGGGATATGCTTTGTCACTGTTGAGGACTAAATTCCAAAGATTTGGTTACTCTCTGGATGAAGAAATTTCTTTTAAATTCACCCCTGAATAGCCAACCCCTTATTTTGAGCCTCATCCAGGAGGAAAATCCGATCTCATCAGATGGGATAAATTCTTCCATCCCACATGTTATATAGTCTCGATAATGTGAACTATTTTGTAACTGCATAATAATACACCCTTCTCATTGTGGTAACTGTAGTGAACCACCGTGGGGGGGGGGGGGGGGTGGGGGTGGGGGGGGTGAAGGCGTCAGTAAGTAAAGTCTCTTTTGTTATTTGAATCATTTTGCATCTCTAAATTATTTAAGATGCCTCCCAAGTAACTCCAGAGAAATAACATGGTGGCAGTGGTATAGAGAACAAGAATAAAGTCATACAATTGATTGTAAGTCACTGAGATACGAAGGGGAAGAAGAGAAAAAACATTACTGGAAAAAAAATGGCTGGAACAACAACGGTTCACCCAGTGATGGACTGGGAGGCTGAAGACATTGTTGAATCGTTTTAAAAGTTTCAGCAGAAGTGCAATTTAGCATTCAAAAGCTGAACAACAGAGGAGAAGGTCAGTTATATACTTTTCTGGACAGGCGAGCAAGGCCTTGACTTATTTAATAGCTGGGAATTTAGAAGTGGAGAAAAATGATCCAGGGCAAATATTTGCAAAGTTTGCTTCTCACCTTGAACCCAGGTCTAATCATAGAATTAAATGCTATGAATTTCAAGATTTAATGCAAGAGTCTGATGAAACTTGATAACTTCCTCACTAGACTAAAAATTATTGCTGCAAAAAACAGATTTAAGGAAATAGAGGAAAGATTAGTTGATCATCTAATATGGGAGAGTGCCCATCCTGAAGGGCAAAAGTCTCTCATAAGGAAGGATAGCTTGAAGCTGGCCAAAGCTGTAGACCCAGCCAGAGCCTTCAAAGCCACAAGGATGTAAATTAAATCCGTATCTATGCAGACCCACCCACAGCAAAGAGAAGGAAGAGTTGATGGTATAAAGAACACAATCAGAAAAATGCAAGCCCCCAAGACCTGCAGCAATTGCAGCAGGCAACACCCCTTCGATGACTGAAACAAATGCCCTGCAGACAGTTCTGAATGTAGAGTCTGTGGTAAAGCAAATCATTGGGCAAAGATGTGCCAGTCTGGTATGAAGAAAACAGTAATAGTAAACAGTAACATGAAGAGGAAGATCTACCACATAAAAGGAAACAACAATGAGGACTCAAACACCCAGATACTGGACATAAAATCCATACACCTTCACAAGATGTCAGGTGAGATGAAAAAAGGAAGCGAATTGCACACAAGGACCCAAATACAGAGGACAATCCAGAACAAACCTACGATATTTAACCTGAAGGTGAAGCTGGATACTGGATCACAAAGCAACGTCCTCCCATTCAGACTCTACCGCCAGATATTCCCAGAGAACATAATAAGAGGGTATCCAAAAGATAGTGCATTGGTAACAGCAAATATCACATTAACGGCCTGTGGTGGACCCATGATCAAGCAACTAGGGAGAGCTAAGATCAATGGCTACCATAAGGAAAGGAACATCCTCTGTACTTTCTACATGGTAGATGCAGACGGACCAGCAATTCTAGGTCTGGATAGCTGCCGGGAGTTGCAATTGATTTCTGTCAATTATGAGATCAAGACTAAGAAAATATCCAAAAGGGTCATCAGAAACACACAACAAAAAGAGGGAATGATTCCACAGAAGTACCTGCCAGGCCATGGCACACAGTGGGAGCAGACTTGTTCACCATGAATCAAGAGTGATATTTAATAGTAGCCTGTTACTACTCTAAGTTTCCATTTGTCAAAAGGGTAAAAGACCTGAGAATGTCAACTATCACCTCAGAAATGAGAGCGCTCCTTGCTGAACAAGGAATACCCGAGCAAGTAATATGTGACAATGGAACACAGTTCATGTCACAAGAATTCAGAAATCTGACTGCAGAGTATGGTTTTGTTATCATTACATCATCCCCACACTACCCCAAAGGACATGGTTAATTGAAAGACAAGTGCAAACTGTGAAACACACACTAGTTAAGTGTTGCAATACAAAAGAAGACCCATACCTCGGTCTTCTAACATTGCGAGCAACACCTTTCAGGGCTGACCTGAAGTCCCCGGCAAAACCTGTAAATGGCAGGAGATATAAAACAACTCTGTCAAGCAAAATACACCCCCCCCCCCCCCACAGAAGACTAGGAGGAAAAGCAGAAGAAGATGGCTGACACGCAAGAAGAAGGACACCAACATTATAACAAACATTTTCAAACTTTGCCAGAACTCTTCAGAGGGCAGCATGTGCATATTCAAGAGTCAATGTTGAAAACATGGATCCCAGCAAAAGTCATCAGAGGAGCTGAGACACCAAGAACATACATTGTCGAGACAAACTCTGGCAATCAGCTGAAGAGGAACAGAATTCACATCCAGCCGACACAAAATTTGATGAAGCAGAAAGCTTCAATACCAGCAAAGCCTGCAACATCAATATCAAGTGAAGAGACCACAACCACTAATACTGAAACATCAACACAGCAGTTGTCAGGTAAAGTACAAGCTACATCACCTACATGTGTACCAGCAACACAGAGCCCAATGGTCACAGCCAAATCTACAAGATGGCAAAGCAGCATACTGCCACTAGTGCGATATCAATAAAAACTATTTAAAAATAGTCATGTAAATAAACTAGTGGACAAGTTCAGTTACTTAAGTTGCATTGGAAAGAAAGTGATAACACTAAATTTTTTTTGAGAAGGAGGGATGTTATATAGTCTGGATAATGTGAACTATTTTGTAACAGAGTAAGAATATATCCTTCTCACTATAGTAACTGTAGTGCACCACTGTGGGGTGTATGTATATATGTGCGTGTGTGTGAACAGTTTCCTCAGATGGTGAAAGGCATCAGTAAGCAAAGTCTCTTATTATTTGAATCTTGCATCTCTAAGTTATTTAAGAAGCCTCACAAGTAACTCAAGAGACATAACACCACAAATCAATTTAATTAACCATTTTGCAAATATATCCTGCATTATCCAGAAAGAACTGACCTGTGCACAATATTCTAGGTGTGGTCTTACAGGAACCTGTAAGAAACCTGACAGGCTTAGAATAACATGTCATCTTTTAACCATAAAAATAGCTTTCGTTCTGATTTTATGACCATTTTAATCCACAATATATTCCTGCCGCCCGGGGGGCCCGAGATCCTGTTGCTGCCATGCCGGAGGACCGAGGTCCTGTTGCTGCCGCCCGGGGGGGGCCCCGAGGTCCTGTCTGAGATAACAGCCGCATCGCGGGGAGAGACAGCCAGCCGAGACCAGGCCTGCCTGCACCGCTGCCCGAGCACCGAACACAGGCCGCCGTCGCCAGGCAAACCCCAGCAGCCCACACAACCCGACCATTGGCAGCCGAGCCCTGGGCCGGGAGCAGTCAATGAGAACTGTTTAATGTATTTGAAAGTTTAATACACACCTCAAAAACCAATAGTCTAAACACTAACAACTGTGAACTCCATTGCAGAGTTCTCTCCAATCTTAAAAAAATTTTCTATTAGAACTTTTCTTTCTGATCCTCAACCAATGCTGCATCCCCTTTACTCGGCCGCGGCAGGAGTAAACGCACGCAGGCCGATTCCAGGGCGCACCACTCCATAACTGTGGACAGCAGTCGTAGATCTCCAGAAATGGTTTGACCTAAAAGGGGAGGCAGGCCTCTTCAGCCCGATAAAGCAACCTGCAAAGGAGAAGGTCACTCCGATATAAAACCTACGACCCAAGGACCTCGCTGCCACGTCCCAGCTTGCTTGGCCACAGCACACGAACCATGGGTGTAAAGGGTGGGGACAGTACTGCGCACACTGCACTCCACCTAAAAGCTCCTTTGCGCAGGCCCAAGGACAGGTCCACGTCCTCTCCCTCAAAAGATGCACACAAACTCAAGCTAGCATGCTGGAACATCAGAACCATGCTAGACAAGGCTGACAGCCACCGACCTGAACGTCGGTCTGCCCTCATCGCACATGAAGTCCTCAGACTCGACATCGACATAGCCGCTCTCAGCGAAGTCCGCCTTGCAGATGTAGGCAGCCTCCAAGAACACAGCGCGGGCTACACACTCTACTGGTCTGGCAAGCCTCAGGCTGAACGACGCCTATCTGGTGTTGGCTTCATGGTCAAGAACTCCATTGCCTCCAAATTCGAAAACCTCCCGACAGGCCACTCTGACCGGATCATGTCCATGTGACTCCCCCTTCAAAACAAGCGACGCATCACCCTCATCAGTGTCTATGCTCCAACCCTTCAGGCGGAACCAGCAGAAAAGGACAAGTTCTACACTGATCTGCGCAACCTCATCTAATGCACCCCTACAGCTGACAAGGTTGTCATCCTTGGCGACTTCAACACTCATGTCGGCAAAGACTCAGAAACCTGGCCAGGAATCCTTGGCAAGCATGGTGCCGGCAAGTGCAATGACAACGGGCGCCTCCTGTTGGAACTCTGCGCAGAACACCGACTTGTCATTACTAACACACTTTTCCAGCAGAGAGACAGCCTGAAGACTACAGGAAAATGGAGTCTGGGGAAATATATTGGCCTGGATTGAAAATTGGTTGTCTGACAGGAGGCAGAGAGTCGGGATAAATGGGAGTTTTTCAGGTTGGCAGAGAGTGGTAAGTGGGGTGCCGCAGGGGTCAGTGTTAGGCCCACAACTGTTCATCATTTACATTGATGACTTGGAGAACGGACAAAATATGGTGTAGCCAAGTTTGCGGATGACACCAAATTGAGTGGAAGAGCAAATTGTAATGAGGATGTGGAGAGTCTGCAGAGGGATATAGTTAAGCTGGATGAGTGGGCAAAGGACTGGCAGATGGAGTACAATGTTAGTAAATGTGAGGTTATCCACTTTGGCAGGAAAAATAAAAGAGCTGAATATTATTTAAATGGTGAAAAACTACAGCATGCTGTTGTGCAGAGGGACTTGGGAGTGCTTGTGCATGAATCGCAAAAGGTTAGGTTGCAGGTGCAGCAGGTTATTAAGAAGGCAAATGGAATGTTGGCCTTCATCGCTAGAGGAATTGAATTCAGGAGTAGGGAGGTAATGTTGCAACTGTATAAGGTACTGGTGAGATCGCACCTGGAGTACTGTGTCCAGTTCTGGTCTCCATATTTGAGGAAGGATATACTGGCTTTGGAGACGGTCCAGAGGAGGCTTACTAGGTTGATCCCTGGGATGAAGGGGTTGACTTATGATGAAAGATTAAATCATCTAGGATTGTATTCGCTCGAGTTCAGAAGAATGAGAGGAGATCTTATAGAAAATATGTAGGATTATGAAGGGTATGGATAGGATAGATGTAGGAAGGTTTTTTGAGCTGGCCGGGGAAACTAAAATGAGAGGACACAGTCTCAAGATTCAGAGGAGTAGATTTAGGACAGAGATGAGGAAACATAGTTTTTCCCAGAGAGTAGTGAATGTTTGGAATTCTCTAACCAGGGAAGTGGTTGAGGCTGCCTCATTAAACATATTTAAAATTCAGTTAGATAAATTTCTACATGATAGAGGAATTAGGGGATATGGGGAGAAGGCAGGTAGGTGGAGTTAGGTCATAAATTAGATCAGCCATGATCGTATTGAATGGTGGAGCAGGCTCGATGGGCCATTTTTGGCCTACTCCTGTTCCTACTTCCTATGTTCCTATGTTCCTATGTACCTGGATGTATCCCCGATCCAAACACTGGCACCTCCTGGACTACATTCTGGTGCGAGGAAGAGACAAACGAGATGTGCTCCACACCAGGGTCATGCCCGGCGCGGAATGCCACACTGACCACCAACTTGTTCACTGCAAGCTCAATCTTCACTTCAAGCCAAAGTTCAAGAACAGTGGAGCCCCCAGAAAGAGGTTCAATGTTGGAAACTTGCAGTCAGACGTAGTGAGAGGAAACTTCCAGGCAAACCTCCAAGCAAAGCTCGAGGATGCAAACTGCCTCATGGACACGTCTCCTGAAACTCTATGGGATCAGCTGAAAATGGTCATACTGCAATCCACTGAAGAGGTACTGGGCTTCTCCTCCAGGAAAAACAAGGACTGGTTTGATGAAAACAACCAGGAAATCCAGGAGCTGTGGCAAAGAACCGATCTCCCCACCAGGCTCACATTGCAAAGCCATCCTGGCCAGAGAAAAAACGAGCGTTCCGTCTCGCATGCAGCCATCTTCAGCGCAAACTCCGGGAGATCCAAAATGAATGGTGGACTAGCCTCGCCAAACGAACCCAGCTTAGCGCCGACATTGGCGACTTCAGGGGTTTCCATGAGACACTAAAGGCTGTGTACGGCCCCTTACCCCAAGTCCAAAGCCCTCTGCGCAGCTCAGACGGCGAAGTTCTCCTCAGCGACAAGATCTCCATCCTCAATTGATGGTCAGAACACTTCCAATCCCTTTTCAGTGCCAACTGCTCAGTCCAAGAATCTGCCCTGCTCCAGCTCCCTCAACAACCGTTGAGTCTAGAGCTGGATGAGGTCCTTACACGAGAAGAGACATATAAGGCAATTGAACAACTGAAACGTGGCAAAGCAGCAGGTATGGATCCCCCCAGAGGTCTGGAAGGCTGACGGCAAAGCTCTGCATTCCAAACTGCATGAGTTTTTCATGGTCTGCTGGGACCAAGGAAAGCTGCCTCAGGTCCTTTGTGATGCCATCATCATCACCCTTTACAAACACAAAGGTGAGAAATCAGACTGCTCAAACTACAAGGGAATCACGCTGCTCTCCATTGCAGGCAAAATCATTGCTAGGATTCTCCTTAATAGAATAATACCTAGAGTCGCCAAAAATGTTCTCCCAGAATCACAGTGTGGCTTTCGTGCAAACAGAGGAACTACTGGCATGGTCTTTGCCCTCAGACAGATCCAAGAAAAGTGCAGAGAACAAAACAAAGGACTCTACATTACCTTTATTGACCTCACCAAAGCCTTTGACACCGTGAGCAGGAAAGGGCTTTGGCAAATACTAGAGCACCTCGGATGCCCCCCCAAGTTCCTCAACATGGTTATCCAACTGCACGAAAACCAACAAGGTCGGGTCAGATGCAGCAATGTGCTCTCCGAACCCTTCTCCATTGACAACGGCATGAAGCAAGGCTGCGTCCTCGCACCAACCCTCTTTACTATCTTCTTCAGCATGATGCTGAAACAAGCCATGAAAGACCTCAACAATGAAGACACTGTTTACATCCGGTACCGCACAGATGGCAGTCTCTTCAATCTGAGGCGCCTGCAAGCTCACACCAAGGCACAAGAACAACTTGTCTGTGAACAACTCTTTGCAGACGATGCCGCTTTAGTTGCCCATTCAGAGCCAGCTCTCCAGCGCATGACGTCCTCTTTTGCGGAAACTGCTAAAATGTTTGGCCTGGAAGTCAGCCTGAAGAAAACTGAGGTCCTCCATCAGCCAGCTCGCCACCATGACTACCAGCCCCCCCACATCTCCACTGGGCTCACAGAACTCAAAACGGTCAACCAGTTTACCTACCTCAGCTGCACCATTTCATCTGATGCAAGGATCGACAAAGAGATAGACAACAGACTCGCCAAGGCAATAGCGCCTTTGGAAGACTACACAAAAGAGTCTGGAAAAACAACCACCTGAAGAAACACACAAAGATCACCATGTACAGAGCCGCTGTCATACCCACGCTCTTGTTTGGCTCCGAATCATGGGTCCTCTACCGGCATCACCTATGGCTCCTAGAATGCTTCCATCAGCGCTGTCTCTGCTCCATCCTCAACATTCATTGGAATGACTTCATCACCAACATTGAAGTACTCGAGCTGGCAGAGTCCGCAAGCATCGAATCCATGCTGCTGAAGACCCAACTGCGCTGGGTGGGTCACGTCTCCAGAATGGAGGACCATCGCCTTCCCAAGATTGTGTTCTATGGTGAGCTCTCCACTGGCCACCAAGACAGAGGTGCACCAAAGAAGAGGTACAAGGACTGCTTAAAGAAATCTCTTGGTGCCTGCCACATTGACCACCGCCAGTGGGCTGATATCGCCTCTAACCGTGCATCTTGGCACCTCACAGTTCGGCGGACAGCAACCTCCTTTGAATAAGACCGCAGAGCCCACCTCACTGGCAAAAGACAAAGGAGGAAAAACCCAACACCCAACCCCAACCAACCAATTTTCCATTGCAACCGCTGCAACCGTGCCTGCCTGTCCCGCATCGGACTTGTCAGTCACCAACGAGCCTGCAGCAGACGTGGACATACCCCTCCATAAATCTTCATCCGCAAAGCCAAGCGAAAGAAGAAAGATATTCCTGGAACTTTTCAACTTCAAAATTATCTGGCTGCAGATTACAACCAAATAAAACATGAAAAATTATCACATATATACATAAAGATAGATATATAAAGATTCCATTTGATCCTGGAATTCATTAATTTTGTATAATAAGAATTTAAGAAATTGGATCAGGAGTAGGCTATCTAGCCTGTTTCACCATTCAACAAGGTCATGGCTGATATGGCTGTGGACTCAACTCCGCCTACCTGCTTTTTTTTCCCAGAATCCTTAATTCTCCTATTATGCGAAAATCTATTCAACTCTATCTTAAATGTACATAATGTTGCAGCCTATACTACCTCCTCGGGCAGGGAAATCCACTGATTCATGACTCTCTGGGAGAAGCAGTTTCTCCTTGTCTTTGTCCTAAATCCAATCCTGTGAATCTTGAGGTTATGTACTTTAATTCTGTCTCACCTACCAGTGGGAACAACTTTCTTGCCTCTATCTCATCCATCCCTTTTCATGATTTTCTTATGTTTCTTAAAGATCATCTCTCATTTTTCTTAATTCGAACAAGTATAATGCTGGGCAACTCTCTCTCTCTCTCTCTCTCTCTCTCTCTCTCTCTCTCTCTCTCTCTCTCTCTCTCACTCTCCTCTCTCTCTCTCTCTCTCTCTCTCTCTCTCTCTCACTCTCCTCTCTCTCTCTCTCTCTCTCTCTCTCTCTCTCTCTCTCTCTCTCTCAATCAATAATGCTGAAATAATAATAGTCAAAATATCCTTGAAGACCTCTAAATAAAGGGATTTTTAAAAGAACCAATGGTTGCAGTGAAAGTAAATTGAACTTTGTTTTCAGTATCCTGCACTGAAATCAGAGTAGCAGGTAAAAGATAATTGTTTCATTCAGCAAATACAAATTTTGGTGAAAATATGTTTGGGGCAAGTTAGTAAATCAGCTCCTGTTAAAATACTGAGTCTCTCTGAAATAAGTCTTCAGCTTTCATTGTTAATCACATGTGTGAGGAATATCCTGAGTGGTTTGAAGAGAGGAATTTTGGGTAAACAAAAGCTGGAGGGAGTTGACGGGTAAGGGTAAAACCCAGTGAGAGAAATGATCAATAAATATTTCTAGTTGACACTTTTTCTGGAGATTGTAAAGAGTTGTGTGCATATGTTTTAATTCAGTTGGTTGTCTACGGATTTTGTAGGTGGTTTGGAGTTCAATATGCTCTCTGTGTCATAAATCTTCCCAGTATTACAGCGTTATTTTAGTAGCCATCATTGACCAGAAACCAACAACTCAATGGACACTGAAATGAAACATTTGTGATAAAACTATCATTGTCCTTCTCAGTTTTATTTGTTTTTCTAATGTCAGTAGTCACAGGAATTTAAAATGTAAGCTTATTGTTTAAATCCTATATAAAGTCGCATTGAGTGAATGAGCTTGATTTTGACTTGGCTGTGTGTAATTTCGTGGATCTTGTGCTGTTCCAGTTCAAGGGAAGTTGTGGTTAGAAAGTATGCGAATGCTTTCTGTGGGAGCAGTGTTATTTATTGACAAAGAAAATATCCCCTGCTGATGGTTTGACTTATTTATCTTTGAGTTTGCTTTGGCCTCCGATCTAGCCATGAGGTATGATAAGCCCCCAAGAGGGAGGGGAAAAGGGTAGGGAAAGGGAAGGGGCACAGTGCTTGTGGGGGCTGAAGGTAGTGTGGATGGAAAAGCCTACGATATGAATGTCATGGAAATATTCCATAATTGGCCGAATCACAACATTTAGATAATTTCGGCAAGAGCTGCTTCAGACAAACAAAAAGGTGAAATACATTATTTAGGGCTGGCAACAAAAAAAAATAGTAAATGAACATTGGATTAAAATACGAAACAGTAAAACATTACCTGGTTTATTGTAATGAAGTCGGTGTTAGTACTAATGTTAAACAGTGGAGATTAAACATTAAATTATTCTATAAACAAAGGGATCAGATTAAAATAGTCCTGTCGCCTTAGTTCCTAAATGCAGAGGGACAATTAACAGCAATCAGAACGAGAGTCCATCCCTTAAGAAGGTGGCATGGGAATGCAAAATTCGACCTACACCTTTGGATGGAAATGATAAATGGATGATCTACCTCTGTCATCATTTCAAATCCCATAAGCACAAATAGCTGTCTTCATCCCATTCACGTCACTCAATGGGATCTCAAAAAGAATGAGCATATGCACAATACCTTGGCCACGGTGTAAAAGAATGAACAATGTACATGGTGAAATTATTTAGTATGTCCACAAAACTGGTATCTAAACAGCATTTTTTTTTAAAGCCAAGCCAAATGTAGAGCAAATGCAATGTTGCTGGGTGCTACCCTATCCTCAAACATCATCAAGGTAGTGGTGTGTTAATGCTGCTAACAAGCTGCATTTAAACCTCAACTATCTCCTAAGCAGGGTTCCACTGGATCACTTGGCTCCAGACATCAAAAGAGCTGAATTCCACAGGTGAGGTGAGAGTGACAATGGCCTTTTTGGCCACCCCCCAGTGGCACTTCTTTAACTCTGAGTCTGCCACCATGAAAGCCTCCGGGGACCACTGCTGTCAAGAAGTTTCAAGCTTAGCATCCTGCAGTGAATCGCTTTCCTTCAGAGCTCCCAAAAGCTTCACTACAATTTACAAGCCTCAAGTGAGGATTTTAGTGGACCATTTGCCATTTGTCTGAATTAACAAATACACTGAAAGTAGCACAACACGATGCACCTTAAACAGCTTTCACTCCCTCCCACGTCATCTTTAGGAAATGCACTACGGCCTCTTTGTAGATACTGGATCAAGAGTTCTGTGCTCAATAGCATTTTGGAAGTATTCACATTGGATCTGAAGTAATTTTTTTGCCATTCTTTCAAGGGAAATTAGAGTACAAGAACATGAGAAAATAAGAAGAGTAGGAATTGACTCAAATCTGCTCTATTGGTTGATAGGAGACGGCTGATGTGATCATTAGGCTCAACGTTACTTTTGCTGAGCCTGTAGTCCTCATGGATTCAAAGAAATGATCAAATTTTCATCTCTCTTTAATTCTTCCAAATTAGCTGGAAGTTCAGTTAAATTTGACATCTCAAAATTGGTGCGTGATTGCAAATAACACTCTGTTCATCTATAATAGTTACAAATCTCTCATTCAGAATTGGTGGTAGAAGGAATTAAGAATTGAAGAATTGTAATTGTTCCTTTGTTGAATGTGCTGTAATTTAAAAATACACCTTGTTCTTCTGTTGATTTCGTCTTAAACCTGTGTGAACTGGTGTCTCCTGACCACTTCATCTCTCTTCATTATTTCAGCTGCTCCTCCAGTTATCTGTTCCAGGAGTTTGGTTTTTTTTCTTTCCTCAAGATTCGAATCAATTGTCAACCTTGTTGTAGAGAGCTACAAGGCACCTTTCTGCATCTGAGAAACTTTGAAATGTTACTACACTTTTAAACTTTATTACCAACCCACCGACTTCCACAGCTATCTGTACCTCTTCCTACCCTGCCTTTGTAAGGACTCTACCTGTTCTCCCAACTGGTCTGCCTCACTGCATACATTCTGAGATGAACCCTTCCACTCCTGAACACTCCATGGAATCCCTCTGACTTCTCTTTATTTACTCTGCAGTACTTGTGTTTCTCAACTACCAAATGTTGTTGATTTAGTCTCTGATATATCACTTGCTATGCTTGCTCATACCATTTCCACAACAGGATATTTGCACAACTTGTTTCTTTAATTTCTCTAGTGGTGGAGCAGCTTATTCCAGAACTGAATCTCTTACTAAAGTTACTGGACCACGAATACCTGAGTGCCACCACCAGGGAGAAGACCGTGACGGTGAGCAGCATGCTGCAACGGCTGCAGCCAACCTCTGGTGAGTGATAGGCTCCTACTCCAATTCACTGAATTTGTAGTAGAACAGAGTCAAGTTGTAAGCCTGGTTTCCACTTACAAAACATTGAGTTTTATCCTTGTGGGTATTTAACCAGGTTTAGTCGATCACTCATCATCTTATTTCTTCCTTCAAGTGGTGAACGTGATGGAGTAGGGACATAACCTACAGCTCTCCACAGTTGGGATTCGTGCCTCTTCATTGCTAGTTAACTGACAGGTTCAAAGATTCCATTTGTTGTCACGAACAGAAAATATTTCCTTTTCTTTGTTCTGCAGAGGCACATAAAGAGGGACTACTACCCCAAAGCCACTACCTATTTTTAGACATTCAGCACAGTAACAGGCCATTTCGGCCCATGAGCCTGTGCCGCCCAATTTACCTACAATATCCGTTATGTTTCAAATGGTGGGAGGAAATCGGAGCTCCCGGGGAAAACCCATGCAGACACAGGGAGAACGCACAGCATGGGACTCAAGCCTGGGTTCCAATCGTTGGCGCTGTAACAGTGTGGCACTAATCACAATGTCTAACTCTGCTGCTCAGGACCAGAAAGAGAAGCAAATGAGAGTCATTCCAATATAAAGAGTGTCCATGGATCCCACTACCAATTTCTGCACCCCTGTAATATCTTCAGCCATGCAGCCTCCTGTCCGGTCCAGCAGGGAAATAGAGCTTGAAGCTCTCTATGTATGTTATTTTGCAATTAAAAAAATCTTGATCTGAATTTTCAAGCTCATTCAGATGCAAGATGTTTTTAAAAATGGTGAACTACCAATTCATTAAAGGTTGGAGCTGGATCCTGTGTGTGGAGAAGATATTCTGGTATAGCAAAAACCATTCTTCCTGCACATCTAGGTCCAACCTTTGCATCCTCAGGATGACTTTGAATCTGTGTTAGTCCCTTCACTAGATCATTCCTCATTTTATTAAAGCCCAACAAGTTGTATTCAATGTTACTGTAGAAATACAATATTGTTGCACTGTTTATTTTGGAACTATGCCATTTAAAATGGATATTTCCCAATGTGAAGTAGGGTGATAAATATTTTAAGGTAGTTCCACATAACTCCAGACATTCAACCAGGCACTTACCAGCTCAAGTCGTGCTAACAAGATGTGATTTCTCCATTGTGACCACACGGAACTTTTCTTTTGAAGAATTGTAATGGAAATTAGATCACCTACCCCAGGGAACAACCATGATTACTCTTGGGACAACTATGTGTTATAAGTGTTTCTCAGGGCTGAGTTCGCATTACTTTTGTCCACTGGGCTGACCCATTACTGTGCACTCCCACCCCATCACCAATTGTCCTTTGCACCAACATCCTGCCTTCCTGTCCTAAATGTGTGTTCATTGGTAAAGTCAGAACCATCACTCTCCACACCATCACCATAGACTCTAGTCCTCCTGTGGATGAACCATGTATCCCCAGGCCGAGAAACTTGAATAGATCTTCCAAATCTCAGTTGGATCTCTGACCACCAGCCTCCCTCCTCCCTCCATCTCAGAATTCAGCCTTTGATCCATATGCCTAGTTTACCTTTACTCTTCTTCTGTGCATGAAGAATTTATCATAATTACTTGGCATCTCTCCATCCCATTGTCGCTTACAATGGAAGACTCACAAATAAGATCATCAAAGGGGCTCTACAGTGATGTTCCCATTCCTTAAAATGTTCCTTCCATACATTTTCATGTGTTTCCCTTTTACCAAATGTGATACCATTTAAATATGAAAATCATAAAATTTTTAAATGTTAAAGTTAGAGAATGGCAATAGGCCCTTCTAGCCTACGAGCCACACTGCCCAAATTCACCTACGTGACTTATCAACTTTTCAACCCTGTATGTCTTTGGAATGTGGGGGTGGGGTGGGGGGGGGGGTGGAATGAAACCAGAGCACCCAGAAGAAACCCAAGCACATTTGTCCATCTTTATCATGCCAACTAGTTAACTCATTTTGTCATCCATCAAGATTTCTTGATGATAAGTTATGGTGATAAGGCCAGCAATTTCTCGTTGTCTCTGGCTGTGCCTGTTCCCACATGATAAAGCATAGCAATTAGCATTTTTCCTTTCATCATATGTAGATGTATAAAAAGAGCAATCAGTTGCTTCAGTTCTTTGATGTGATTAGAACACATTTTTTTCTGTCTAACAATTTCCAGGACCAGTGAGCCAAATTGTTACTGGCTTTGAAGTTTCACAGCCCAGCTGTGACTTGACAACATGCATGTTCCTTTAGGGCTATTGTCAAATATTGAAAGGGGGCTGCATTTAATTTGTCACTATTTCATCTTAGAAGTGTTTTCAAGGTACGTTTCATCACTCTGCAGGTTTTCAATAAACCCATTGGCACATAGAATTTAATAATGCCCAGCACCATGCAGATAACTATTCCATATGCCTCCAGTGCAGTTCCATGTTTTGTATTTTAACTTCTCAATTTGAATTAGGATTTCTAAAGGGCAATTTGAACTTTGTGGCATTACAGTAAAGTCTGTCACTTCATATATAATCAATTTGGGTGATAAATTCAATGCAGTATATGAAGCATAGAGGAACTTTAAGTGGGTTTTTTTCTTCTGACGAGTTGCTACTAAACACACTTAAAATAACAAATCATAGGCACAACATTGAATCTGAAATTGTGACAATTTCTGGGTTCCAAATCCTCATTGAGAGGAGATTTTAAAGTTATAGGGTTTCAAAAATTACAAGAAACAGATGTAACATTTTCCCTAATTCTATAAGACCAAATTATTGCAAACCTGAGCCTGTCACTGGCTTGGAACGAGCTTCTTTGGGGATTCTGTTGATGCTAACTTGATTGGAAGCAGGAAGAACATGAAAGACATATTAATTATTAAGGGGTTGCTATTCCATGAACAAGGGAAAAGTCATAAGTGGACTAAAATTAAAGGACCTTAAATCACTGTTAATACCTTGAATGTTTTTGTCCTTTTCTATCAAGGTGCCTATATGATTTTAATTATTTTCACCAGGAATTTGGGGCCGCTTTATGTGGCAGATGCTTCAATTACAAATTTCTATCTCACGAAGCAAAGCTACACAGAAAATTGTTGGAATTTGACTTAATGGTAAATAAACAATGCAATGGTGATAATTCATAAACAGTATGGCTTCAAGTTGGAAACTAATACTGCAGTTGCTTCAAACCAGTATTTGTAATAGTTAATCCGTGGAAAAATATCAGAGTTGAAATGTAACATGTGTAAGTATTAATGTTCAGTGTTTTTGTTATAATTAGATCTTTCTGTGTCTCTTTCTTTAGTTCCTGAGAAAAACTATATTTACATGAATACCTCAGACTGTCGGAATGGCACTAGTTTTGTGGAATCCTTGTTCGAGGAGTTTGGTGCGTAATGCAATATGTTTGCCTGAATATTAAACTTGTGTAAGTTCAAGACTGATAATGACTTTTAGGAACCGCAAGAGCCCAGATTTACAGTTTTACTAGCAAGCATAATTGTCAGTACTCACGATAATTGCCATGCAAAATTGACAGAAATGTTTGTGTTTGTTTGCACAGTGCAGTGAAATATAGCAATCCAGTTGCCAAAGATATTCTTGTCCAGGAGTGAGTTATTGCAACTTATTTGTGGAATCTGACATGAATTCAACCTTTATGTATTATTCCACTTTGAAAACATTGAGCATTATTGAATGTGGTGTAACTGTGTTCCTAGAAGCAGAGTATCTTTAAGTTCCAGAAGGTGGCCTTTTGTTCAATGTGCCAGATCCTTGTACACCAATCTACTTATTTTGCTCAATGTCCCCAAAATTATTTTCCCTCATTTCTAACCAAGTTCCTATAAAGGGATACAATGTATTTACTGCTGAATCTCTGCGTTGGGTCTTTTCAAGAAAAAAATAATTGAACAAGTGCAGAAAGGAACAAATACAGTAAAACCCCTGTTATCTGGAATTCAAGCAACCAGCATCCACAAGCATCCGGCAAAAATATCACGGAAAATAAATAGGTAAAAAGTACGGAAGTTTAACATTTGCCTCAGCGTGCCTCGTCTCGCCATTAGTTTGCCAATCGCGCCACGTTCAATCTCAAGCAAGCAAAAAATTAATTTATACCAGTCCCTATAGGTGCTGGATACCAGGGTTTTACTGTTATTGGGCAATTTGTTGAGGATGAGTGTTATGATATTAAGATAGAAGAAGCTGTAAATGAAAGAATCTGGAACAAAATCTGAATGCTGGGAGAACTCAATATTTCAGGTCGAGACCCTGTGTCGATCCTGAGGGGGGTCATAGTGAGGGTGGATGCAGTCTGATAAGTAATGGTTGGAACCAGTTGGGGAAGGGATAATGAGCAGATTGTATCAGGGCATTTGACCACTCTCTATGATAATGGACAGATAAGTTAGTGTGGGAGTGGGAAGGAAAGATAAAATGACATGTATCCATTGTGGACTGTTGCTTTGCCAAACAGTTTCCTGCTCTGTATTAATTTAATCAATGTAGAGAAGGTCACATTGTGAGCATTAGAAGCAGTGAACCATGTTGGAAGAGCTTCAGGTGGAATAATTAATAGCACAAAATGAGGCAGAGGTTCAACTATATCTTCCAATTAGAGCTCATGGTGAAGCCAAACAAAGAGCTGGCAATCATTTTGCAGAACACCTGCACTCCGTCCACAGCATCCATTATGAACTTCTGGTTAGATTATTTTAGCTTTCCTCCACTCCCACATTGACCTATCTGTCCTCTGCCTTTACAATGAAGAGGACAAGTACAAATTGGAAGAATACATCAATTAATTACAAGTATATCGAATTTGAAATTCATTATTAACTCACTTGTTAGTGCCTTGTATGGGAAAGGATAACCAAATTGAAAGTGAATCTTTTCTTAACCTGGTATAAGAGGTACTCAAATACAATAGAAAAAGCAATTCTTCATCACTTCATATTTATTCTTGACTGAGATAAATACACCAAATTACAATTTAGTTAGGGTAGGGAGCAATTGGCAAATGCAAGTATTTGGTACTATTAATAGTTTAATATGGGTGTCTTCTGTAGTTTTCTAATTCTCTAACCATTGCAAATCTATGCAACAATAATATTTTTAAAACCTGAATCATATGATGTATTTGAAGTATAGCAGTCTTCTCGGACATTTTATTTCAACAATGCAAAAGAACTATTTGGAAGGTGAAGCCAAAGGAAAAATTTCAGTTAAATGTAAGTCTCATGTCTTACAATTCAGATTTCTGCTAAAATCCAGGAGTGCAATTTTTTTAATGTTTAAAAATAATATCCGTGATCTTAAACCAACACATACGGGCACATTTATTTCATCTGACAGATTAATCTATTGACAATACTGAATTTACTTGACTTTAATCAGTATCTTGGTACACTGGTTTAAATAAGCAAATATCTAAGCATGAAGATTCAAGTTTGTTTTATTGTCATGTAATATTACACGAAATTTCCTTTAATCTACCGAAAGGCAGGCAAAGATTCGCTATCAGCAGAAATTGCTCAGTGATCCTTGCAGCCAGAGAAAGAGAAGCAAAAGAGAGTCCCCCAGAGTCGCTGAATGTCCATGGATTCTCCCTTCAGCTCTCCCGCAGCCTCCGCAGCCACCCTGCCTTCTGTCCAAAGCATTGGCAACCCGAGCTCCGAATCCAAATCTCCATCACAGGAAGCCTTCAGCGTCCGTGGCACCGTATTGCATCTCAGTTCTGATACCTGGTACCCCTTCAGCCGATATTGAGCCAGTCTCCAGCTGTTTACAGCCTGGTTCGAGTACCTTGACTGAGTCACTAGCAGGCCCACAGCCTACGTGGTGATGATTTGTATATGCTGTTCTATGCTGCTCTGTGTATAAGTGGCTGACCCGCTCACTGATGACTCAATCCCCTCTGACCCCTACCCCCGAGACCTGGCCATAAAGGTTGACCTCCCTGCCCCCTTCCATTCGTTGGAGCACGTGGAGTTGGGCCAGCTGAAATCTAATATGTATTAAAGCCTATCGTTCCTCACTCAGTCTTTGGAGTCATTGACAGAGGGTATCAGAGGATTCCTTGCCTGGAGTGACCATCAGCCCATCACCTGCATTTCTTCAGCATTAGAACATAGGTGGGGTCATCTTGGGCCAAGGACGCAGGATTACTGTGGCTCCTTTAATGGGCTGTTAAAAGCTGTAAAGATCTGACAGGAGTCGAACTGAGTGGTTGGACTGCGCGGGGGAAGTGTCGATGCAGGCCTGCACCAGTGGCAGTGCAGCCTTTGCAGCTAGCAACATCATTTTTTTCCATGAAATGGAATAGGTCTGATTTGATGCTAAACGTGCTTAGATTAGCTAGTAGGCAAAGAATAGACTGGAGGAATAACCAAGCCATTCATGACCTTTTAAATCCAAGTCCAAACCAACAGCTGAACGTTGTGAATGAAGTAGCTCTAGTAATATTTTAACCCAACATCATTTTGGCAAGGTGTTGCACATAAAATCCACGATGCCCATTGTAGAGCGCGTCGAAAGAACCAAAGACTTGTTGATTCAAACCAAGGTTTTTATTAACTAGAAGACTGGAGCATATCACAAGGAGGTTGACCGTTCCAGAATGACCTGGTCTGGGTAGGAGCAATCCTTTAAGACCTGCCAGTAGGTGTGGCTATGCTCTCAGCCAATCACAGTCATTCCAACGCTACAATCTGCACATCGACACATTGGTGATAGAATCTATACTATCACACCCATCCAGTTGAAAGATTGATGAAAAATAAAAGCAAGTTCTCTAGGGTTTGGTCCAAGTGACAAACTTGTATTTTGGTTACATCCAGCCACCTTGTACCCAATTAGTTTTTTTTTTTAATTTTTTTTATTTTTCACACTATGAACCATATTAATCAAAATACACACAAACATTTCCCTCTTGAGTATACACAGTGTCATTTTCTTCCCTTTCTTTCATCCTCCCTTCCCCCCTCCTTCCCACCCCTCTCCAAACCCAATAATATCTGTGATCTTAAACCAACACGTACGATAAACTTAAGATACAATAAACCCATTAAACAATGACATCACACAATGAAAATAAACAAGAAAATTGTGTCATCTACTTTTACACACTGGATCAGTTCATTTCGTCATCTTCTCATTCTATCCTCGTACCCAATTAGTTGAAGATTGCCTGCAATTAATCATTTGTTGCTCAAATAGTAGCTTGAAATATCACCTCCATTAAACTGAGATGGATAGAGACTGTCTGAGGACAGATCTGAATATACTGTAGTGATGCTATACAATTCCACATCTGAGAAGCAGAGCATTAAAACTTTATAATGTAGAAGGTTCCTATCAGTAGCAGCAAATGGATTTAACCAAGATTTAACCCTTCCTATTAACAAGAACTTTTAAAAAATTCTAACCCCTCATTTTCTAGCTATTTTTTTTTCCTTCCTTTTCATATAGTTTGCTCTGGAAACTGGAATAGGTTTACTTCAATTTTGCAATCAGTTTGATTAAAACATAAGGCACCTAAGAAAATAGCTGAGTTTAACAGTTTGATAGCAAGGATTAGAGAGAAATCCACTTGATGTGTCAGAATTGATCCAGAACATAGCCATGCCCTTTCACATCTGGCCCCTTCCATAATTTGTGTTCGGCAATAATGAGAAGTCACTGAAATGTTCTATTTCATTATCATTGCTCTAAAATACAGGAGCCCAAAGCAGAGGCCAAGGAATTGTGATGGTGCAGGAGTCTAAAAGAATAACCGATAAATCTTCATCATTTCAAAACGTCAGCAACTAAGCCATCAGAAAAAGAAACCCTCATTGATCAGTAAAACTACCAGATAAATTTGCATTTGATAGGTTTAAGAAAAAAGAGATGGCAATCAAATATTATCCACAGCAGAAGTAAATGTCTGTTTGCTTCTCAATTTTTAGTCCAAAATTATGTTAATTTAAACAAAATACATTGCAGTAGCTCACAGTTGGTTTAAATCTACCTGTCAAAATTGTCTTTCCAATTCTAATTTAAACAAGTTCAAGTTGCCGCAGAAGAGATCAATTTCAGTATTACGTGCTTTGTGTATTCTTCCCTCTGATGACTGCTCTTTTGCCTTGTCTTCCTTATAGTCACGGAACACACAGGAAAAGCAGAGGTAAATGGTATAGATACCCAAACCAAGTTTCAAAGAAACAGGTTCATGTTTGTGCTGTTCCATGACTCAGCTGTGCTCACAATATCTGCCTTCTAGAATTCCATGTGGTGAGAATGGGTGTTGTAATTTAAAATGTTGTTTGTGTTATTAATGAGATTTCTACGTCTAACACACATTTCCCATATTGGAATCCATACATATTTAACGGACAGCCCATGGCTCCTCAGGTGATGATATTCACAGAAAAGTATTTGCAAGTGGGATTTTTCTTCAGGACTATTCTTTCTTTTAATGTTACCACTTAATTCTTTATACTTGAACCTACTTTGGCTGAAATTTCTCTGGAACCCAAATTAGACCTGCTCAGATAATTTTGCTTTTTTTATTAAAAAAATTATTTCAACATAACAGGCCCTTTCAGCTCATGCTGCCCAATTACACCCAACTGGTCTACAACCACCGGTAGGTTTTTGAATAGCTGTAGGAAACTGGAGCACCTGGAGGAAACCCACACAGACACTGAAAAAAAGTGTACATACTCCTTACAGACAGCACGGGATTTGAACCCCAGTTGCTGGCGCTATAATAGCAATGTGTTAACCATAGCACTCTGGGAAACCTCAGGCATTCAGGATTTTTATCAGGTTAAATGATGGAAATGCCTCTGCTCTGTGTGTGCGTGTGCATGCATGTGTGTCTTTAGATCGACAAACTCTTCTAAATAATTTGGAGAGGACCCTGGTGATGGAAGTCGGTGGGTCTTATTCGCTGCACCATTTTCAACAGCAGTGAATTTAATTTTTGTTCTTGGTTGTCAAACCTTGAGATCTGATATTTAATCAAGTGACAGATCAAATTGGATTTCACATGGAATCCAACAGCTCAGTCCAGTGTTTCCGGGAGTACCAGTTTACTGCAGGATTATCTTTCAGGCACCAGAGGTACCATTGTTTTCATTGAGGAATTCTAGGCCTATAAATTTGAAAATGTAGGGAAAGAAAGTATATTTTTTAAATTATTTACTTTTAATTTATTCTTAGTGTTTAAGTGTTCATAATTGATCATTTGGTTTTTTTTAAATCCCAGCTGTACCTGCCTTTCTATTGATCAGGTAGAACATTCCCTGTTCCAACCCTATTCAGGTCTACTCCCCAACTCTTTCTCTGCACCTGTACCATGCAGAACTCAGTGATTTCATTAATTTCATTGCTAATTTCCATCCTGCCCTTAAATTTACTTAGACTGTTTCAGATACTTCCCTCCCCTTCCTGGAGACAAATTATCTGTAGATATCTAATACAAATCCACTGACTGCCACAGAAACCTAGATTATCTCTACACCCCCTCAGTCTCTTATAAGAGCTATCCCTTTGTTCCAATTTCTCCACCTCAACTATATCTGTTCATGGAATAAAGTCTTTTACTCCAGTATATCCGAAATGTCCTCTATCCTCAAGAAACATGACCACCCCACAGCTGTCATTGAAAAAGTCCTTACCTGAATCTTATCCCTTTCTTACACTTCCACTCTCACCAATTCCCCCCCCAAGAAAACAGGGATTGAGTTCCTATGATCCTCACCTTCCACCCCACCAGCCATTGCATATTATTCTCTAACACTGCTGCCATATTCAACGAGATCCAACCAGAACCCACATAAGGTTTCCCTTCTCATCCACTTTTCACAAGGATAAGTTTCCCCAAGTCTCCTTACTCCTCTGCTCCCTCTCAATCCATCCCTCCACTCCCTTAGACATTTCCAGCTGTATCCACAGAGGATGTAAAGCTTGTCCCTGCATCTTCCCCCATCACTTCCATCTGGTGCAATAAACAAACCTTACAGATGAGACACCTTGTCCAATATTATTTGCTGCTTTCAATGAAAGTTCAAAGACAATACCCATAGATTGGAAGATGATTTTGCCAAACACCTGTGCTCTGTCTGCAGGTCCAAGCCAGTACTCCCAGTTGCCAGCCATTTTAAGTCTCTTCACCATTCCCAAATGAACATATCTGTCCTTAGCCTCTTCCATTGTCAGGGTGAGGCCAGATGTAAATTTGAGGAACAACCTGTTCCTCTTGAACAGCCTTAAACACGATGGCATGAACATTGAATTTTCAATTTTAGGTAACTCTCACCTGTATCTGGTTCCACTGTTTCCATCTCTACTTTGCCTGATTCTGTACTGACATTTCTCTCTCACAATTCCCCGCTTCCCCAGGGGCCACTCCCACCTTCTTCTGTCCAATCTCTTCTTAGCCCTTTCACCCCTTGATATCTCCTCTTCCCATTTTATTGTAAATAAAGCATCACAAGCTCTTCTCTCCATGGATGCTGCCTGACCTGCTGAGTCCATCCAGCTTCTCCTTGTTCATTCAAGATTTCAGCAGTTTTTGTGTTTCGCTTTTAAAAATCTTCACATATCCAGCCTGTCAAGCCTCTTAAGAATTGTACTGTCATCAGATAGGTCACTAAGCACTCGTCTAAACTGTAAATAATAGACCTTGATCTGATCAATCTCTCCTCGTATAACAGACCAACCATCCAAGGTATTATTCAAGTGAACCTTCACTGTACTCCTTTTAGTAATTGTAACATTGTTTCAGGCAACAAAATGGAAATTGTACTTCACATTACAGATAGGGTCTTGCCAAAACACTATGTAATTGTACGTTCAGTCTTGTGTGATGGTTAGTTTACGCACGCAATGTGACCAAGATCAAATGTCTTGATTGGTTTTCTTAATAATCATTATGGATAATTATTCAGACAATGTTAGTTAATTGAGCCAGAAACCTGTTTTATATTCCCTATCACAGCATCAAAACCCTGTTCTCTTTTGAAAGATTTCAGAGTTTCTCCGACAGTCCTGCATCAAGAAGTCCACCCCACAAACACTGCAAAAAAGAATTTTCCAGATATTTGTACAAAGATTGCTGTGGTTTATTCTGTTGTTTGGCCTTTTCAAAATCAAACATTTCAAATTTCCCTCTGGTGTACTGTTATGACAAAACTGTATATGGCTCTGATGCACGTCCTACAGATACTGCACATGGGACCACATACAGAGAAATAAATGTGGGGAAGGAAGTCATAAAGTACGACAGAAAAGGATGCTTGTCACCATCAGTGAATAAGTGTTCCAAAGGGAACACAATTTTAAAAAAAACAAGTGTGGGAGGTGAAATTTATTACAACTTTTCAACTGCGCCACAGTTAGGAAATTATCACACCAGGTATATCTTTGCAGTTACCCCCTGCTTCATTACGTCCTCTAACACGTGCTCTATCAAGTATATTTAAATTAAGGTTTTTTTTAAAAAATCATGCACACTGTGTAATTTTATCTATTTTAAGTATAAATCTTGTTCATGTAACTGTAGATTGTGAACTACGTGACCTTAAAGATATGCCAGAAGAATGCAAGGATGGAAACCATATTGAGTTGCCACTTCCAGAAACACCCCATTCCAAATCGGTGAGTTTTGGGTACCTGGGCATTTCATTTCTTCTGTAGAAATCCTTCCTGCACTCAATGTCGGATATGGTTTGCTTCTCATCTGGTTTTATGGGTTCAAAGGTGAACGATAATGTCAATGTGGAAACCACAGACTCTTCCACAGATAGGGCAGGAGGATCCTGAGATAACAGATAGAGGTGGGTAGTTTGTGAACTGGTGTGTTCATTCTGTGATGTGCGTAGAAAGTATTATTTTATATGTATTAAATTACATCAAGTGTTTCTAGGCCAACTCTGGAAATTCCAGTGATGTCAACTACTACAGGTCTTTTTAATAAATGAACAACATTTTTTGTTCATTACAAACTGTAAAAATTTCTGCTGATAGTTTTTTTTTATTCAGGCAGGAGAAACTAATCAAAACATGAGACACCAGATGGTTGAGTGTTGAAGAATTTGCAACATGATTTGACCCCCTCAGTTGGCTCATTTTCCTATGACTGAGTCCTGTAAACATGGTAACCGCAAAACACACCCTTGAGCAGCTGAGAACTCAAAAAGAAATGTAGAACTGAAAAACAACAGCTACTTGAAAACAGAGCGATGTAATAAGTTGCATTAAATTTACATTAAATTTTGGATTCAGTTGTACTCATTGGGTACTTTATATGGTCATTGACTTTTGACTGAATGTCAATGGGCTTTTGGATAAGTCCCAAACTGCCAGCATAAAATGCCCTCTGTTCATATTCCCTTATTCCCTTGCATAATATTTATCCATCTACCAACATCATTTTTAAAAATTGATTTTTTTTTTTTAAATCAACTGCAGCCGCCGAAAATCTGAAATAAAAACATATTTTTTGGAAGCGCTCAGAATGGTCGTGCTGGGTCATTTAACCTGAAACATTATCGCTGTTTCTCCTTCCACAGACGCTGCCCTGTTGGCTGATTATATTCAACATTTTCTGTTTTTGTTTCACTTTAACAGATTACACCAAAGAACAATTTTTTTTTCAAAAGGTTTGCTTCCTGAAATAAAAATTGGGGATTACAATAGACAACTTCAAACTAAATACAAAGTTAATTTCAGATTTGCTGTATTTCATAGGAAGTTGGAAAAACATTAAATTAACCTTCATTGAATTTAGCATGTTTAATCCAACCCCTAACCTTATCCCTTTATTGAAGACAATAAATGCTATTGTTAAATACATTCACTATGCTATTGGCTGAAATTTGTTCAATCTGTATCGATGTAATGCACATATGTGAACTGCTTTCATAGTCTGTCTGCATCTATCATGGCTAAGCATACCCAAGCCTAAGATATCATTTGCATAACACCTGCACTGAGTACATGTCCAGCATGCTTGGACTGACCAAAACAGCTTGCTTTGTGGGAAATATACTAGTAGACTTAAAATGTGACTGGAAATCACAACAGTGTTTTATCTAAAATATAATATGTGATAGAAAAATGTCAAGGTGATTTTCATGATTCAAAATCCATAAAATACACCCAAAAGTGTTCAGGAAGCAAAATTTTTATTGTCCAGTGTTATCTGGTCATTATCTAATTAGTGTTTTTGTGACATTCCTGTATTGAAATTCAATAAAGAAGATTGTAATATCTAATGCAAGTTTCTCTCATTTTCAGGGAGTATCTGACACACCACCCCCTCTCCCCACAACACCCCCACCTGAGGATTACTATGAAGAAGCTGTACCTTTAAGCCCAGGGAAAACTCCAGAGTATATCACCTCTCGCAGTATGTGGCTTAGCCTTGTAAAGAGAGCACTTCTAAATATTTTAGTGTTTTAAAAATATGAGCAATAAAGCTGTCAATTATTGTTCTATGAGGTAAATTTGTATGTAAAGCTCGTTATATAAGCTTAATGAACCAGACCGTCTAAGCTTCAAATTGTAAACTGCATATAACATTGTTGGCCTGTTCTTGTGATTTCAACTGTAGGTCAAGTAGAGTATTTGCTTTATTAGTGCAGTCTCACTGATACATGTGTATTTTGAGCTAAGCACATTCCACAGTTGTCCAAGATTCAGTGATACTTATCCCATGCCAGTAGATAAGATCCAAAAGTGAAGAATTGTAGATGCTAGAAATCTGAAGCACTGGAAATGTTCAGTTAGTCAGGCAGCATCTTAAAAGAAAGAAACCAAACTAATGTTTCAATTAATGATCTCTCATCACAACTTCTTTCCTAACATTTTCAGTGCATCTTAGGAGAATAATTCAAACAAATAAACAATACTAAACTCAGGAGGAATTAATTTACATTTTAAGTTTGAATCTTTGTTCCAAATAAGATTAAATAGTGTGTGTTATCTTTAATGATCTAAGTGGTACTGGTGGCAGCCTGGAAGAATTGTTCATCGACTTCTGATATCAGTTCATGTTTGAGTCCAATTTTCCTTTCTGTATATCATTCATATTATATCAAATATGTTCTGATTAATAGAATAAGTCCACTCAGCCCATCAGGTCCCTTCCCACTCCAACACACTTCACTGGAACCTATTTGCTCTGATTCTGCTGTAACACACCTATGCTAGGAGTGATTTACAGCAGCCAGATAACCTATTATTTGGCTCGTGAGAGGAAACTGAAGCACCTTGGAGAAATCGAGATGGCCCGTGAAGAACTGCCAACTCCATGCAGGCAATACTCAAGATCAAACTAACTGCTTTGCCACCAGGCCATGAAAATGAACTTTTTCAGATTAATCCAATTTTCCATTTCAAATTTATTCATTTCAAATTTCTTGTGGAATGAACACTTGTAATCCTTGAATTTCTGATACTACCATCAAAACAAAGCATCTATTTGGAATCCTTTTTTTAAAAATCTATATGTTTATGGATCCCTTTAGCTTTGATATTTTTGCACCTGGGTAACTGCTGCACTGCCCATGGAGCTGACAAACCAAGCACTTTCTGAAGGAAATATGAGCTAACTTCTGCTCAGTAATGTGATCAGGCTACCTTGATTTGTTCTTGCCACTGCATCAAATCTGATGGTGGAAAATTGAGGTCTGGCTTCATTTCGCTGTCAGTTTCTGAAATTTAACAGAATGTCTCCACACAGATGGTAAAACACTAAAACTAACCAGCGATTCGGATTTCTGTTCAGAGTAGGCCACTGACCAGTGGCAAATGAACACATTGAAAATCCAGACTATACCTATGTGACCTGCTTAAAAATTAATTCCATAAAACTTTAATATGATATTTGAGGTTTTGGGCCAATTAATCTACTGAATAATTTTAAATATGATGGCTTGGAAATCCAAGACCTATAACATATTCAAATGTTGCAGCACATTTTAACCTATTTTCCATTATGGGAAAGAATAACTGTAATAGGAATGCTTAGGAAAATGAATATTAGTGAAGAAAAATTGATGATAACAGAGCCCATGCCCTCTGGATCTTTGTGTATTGTTCATTCTTGACAATATTGGATAGAAATGCAACTCTGGTTAGAAATCAGAGATATTGAATTTAGATGATTTATGTGCCCTTCATCTCAAATACCAAATCTTCAAGCTTACTTGCTTAACATCTAAGAAATACCTAAATACGTTCTCTGCATAGAAGCCAGAGTGAAAAAGTCATGGCTTAATTTATTTCTGTTGGTGACAGCTTTATAAATTTGGGATGCGACATCAATTTTTTTGTAAGGTACCGTGGCTGCAAATATCACAATGGCAATGCAGTATTGTCTTCAAATGAGTTCAAATCAGAAC
The DNA here is from genome assembly GCF_036971445.1 of Narcine bancroftii. Classification (NCBI taxonomy): domain Eukaryota; kingdom Metazoa; phylum Chordata; class Chondrichthyes; order Torpediniformes; family Narcinidae; genus Narcine; species Narcine bancroftii. The sequence continues at coordinate 37,161,724 of NC_091477.1, forward strand.
ATAAAGTATTAGCATTTTAATTTCTGTTGCTCATGGAGAGAAGGAATAAGAATTGTCTTTTACACGGGTTCATTTAAAAATGCTTTGCTTATTCTCAAGAGAATTCTTTTGTTACGTTGGCATAAAAGCATCTCTAAATCTACAAATTTGAATTATTTGTCTGCCTTAAAAATAATGCTTCACGGTGTTGTTAGTGGGAAAATCTCATATATTTACAGTACTGTAATTTATAAATGATGTACTTCGAACACTGAAGCTTAAAAGGATGATGAACAGCACCCAAATGAGATCTGAGATTAGAGATTAATAGCAAGTTACTATGGTAACACTATTGGTGCTGATTTTAGACTTGTTACTACATTGTGTTTCCACTGGCAAAATGTGCCAAGCCGTAAAGGGGATCTTTTTGCTTGCATCTGTTTAAAGAACGGGATAATAGAATTGTTCCTAAGTACTGTAGCTATGTAGGGAATCATCACACAAAAATTGAGAGTGGTATCAACTAACCCTTGCAGACCCTCTGTTTAACACAGGAATTCCATTGTTTGCTCGCCAGGATTCTTCAGTAAAAGCTTTTGTGAACTCGCACCTATATCCAATATTCCCTGAAGTTCCAATTTTTCAATATCCCACACTGGTTTTTAGAAGTGATATTTAGGGGAAGCAACTGTTGCTAAGTCCAACCAGAGCTCTGTAAATTAGAATTATTAAGGGCAGCAAAAGAAAAGGTATTTCCTTTTCAGGCATAATGTCCATTAATGCACAAATTGGATAGAAATATTAACAGAAGGGTTGTCCTGATTAATTCAATTACTTATATGTTGTGTTGGAACCCCGACAGGTTGATGAGCATTTGATTTCCAGGCGGTGCTAATTAATTAATCACATCTGGAGTAAAACAACTGGTCTTTACTGAGGCGAGGGAGACAAATACTTCCTGCTTTCGATTATTAACCAATGATAAGCATGTGGATCTAGATATCAGTTCAGGAAATGAACTGGCTGTGCTGTGATTTTTTTTTTAAACAACCTCACCTCCAGTGGTATTGAAATAACTACCTGCTACATACCTGTGGAAGTACACACCAGCAAATGGTCAGCTTGTTCTGAGGAGGGGCAGAGAATGAGTAATGATGGAAGAAAATATTGAAATGTTCCCTTTGGAAATGATGTTGAGGGAATCAGAAAGACACAATGCATTTAATGAATTACTTGAACTGGCATTTTGAAATAAAGATTGCAGACAAATTTTAAGCCAGTTAAATTTGGTGTTGGAGTTTGTAACACTACAGTTTGAGGGAGTTTTATGCACATTTTTATTCTACGGCATTTCTGACATTGCAGAAAGGCCTGCAGTTCAGAAATACTTAATTAGCTGTCAAAATCCTTTGGCACATCGTGCAGTTGGAAAGGGTACTTTATAACAATATGGCGTATTCTCCTTTGCTTAATCTCCTGTCATTTTGGTTGATAAACTTTATTTAAATCAATTGTCTTTTCCTAACTTGCTGTATTTTCCTTTTTTTTCCAGACAGTTCCAGTCCACCAAATTCCATTGAGGACGGCTACTATGAAGATGCTGACAGTAATTACCCTGTCACCAGGATTATGGGGGAACACAAGCATTCATGTAATTAGATAATGGTTCCTTGTTTATTGAAAAGCAAATAAAACAGCAAATGCTGGAATCGGAAACAAAAACAGAAATGCTGGAAGAGCATAGCCAGTCGGGCAGTATCTGGGGAAGAAGAAGCCAGTTAAAGTCTTGGCTCACAAACTCTTCCTTCTCTTTCTACAGATATTGTTTGGCTGGGTGAGTTCTTCAAGCATTTCTATTTTAACTCCTTCTTTATTGTTCAAATTGCATGATGTATAACATAGAACATTTGAGTGCAGTACAGGCTATTCAACCCACAATGTTGTGCTGACCTATATATACATACCCCAAAAAAACTAAACCCCTCTACCTCATAACCCTCTGTTTTTCTCTCATTCATGTGATTATCTAAGAGATTCATACATCTCCCTATTGTTCCAGCCTCCACTGCCACCCTGGCAATGCATTCCAATCACTTACAATTCTCTGTGTGAATGAAAAAAACTTACCCCTGATGTCTCCCCTAAACCTTCCTTCCTACACTTTGTACAGATGTCTTCTGGTATTTACTGGAGGGAGAAAAATGTACTGGCTGTCTCTCATAATCTTGTAGACTTCTATTAAGTCATCTCCATCCTTCGTTCCAAAGAAAAAGCCCTAGCTCTGCAAATCTTGCCTATAAGACATATTTTCAATCTCGTCAACAACCTCATAAGTCTCGTCTGCACCAACTCCATAGCTTTTACATCCTTCCTGTAATGAGGTGACCAGAACTGAACACTATAGTCTAAGTATGGTCTCACCAAAGATTTATAGAGCTGCAACATCACCTCACGACTCCTCAGTCTCCTGACTAATGAAGCCCTGCATACAATCAGTCTTCTTAATTATCCTATCAACCTGCATAGCAACTTTAAGAGCACAATGGATTATAACCCGATATGAGCAATAATGTGCACCCTGAATGCACAGTTTTAAAATTTTTGTGACTCATTTTGTTTGTTTTGGAAGGAAATCTTCATTTCATTGACTAACATTAATCTCCATCAACAGCTCAAACTTAACTTAGCTTTCTCACCTCTGTGCTGACAAGTCTAAGGAACTTATACATTTTCAGTGAGAGATGTGTATTAATGAAAAGAAAATGTTCATTTCAAAAGAAACTCATGACATGCACATTGTAAATGTTCAAATGTTCGTATTCTGTTAATGGAAAGCTTAAATTGAGATTTTACTGATTGTGGAGAATTATAAAATTAATTCTTAAATTAGCTGCCACGAAAGTCTGCAAGGAAACCATTCTCTAAATGACAGAAATTTTATTTGATAGAAATGTGCTGGCTTTTACAATTCAGCTCCATCGCTCTCCCTCGTTCACTCTCGTTCGCTCACTCACTTGCTCTCTTGCTCGCTTGCTCTCTTTCTCAGTCTTGCTCTCTATCAAACTTGTTGGTTCAGAGCCATTGTTGATGAACAGTCGTCTAGGGAACTTTGGTCCTTCCTAAAATCTGAGCAATGTTGCAAACCAACAGCATCCAAACAGGAACATGACAGGGAGGGAGGAAGTGTGGAAATGGATGTGAAGGGGATATTACAGTAAAATAAATGGAGTGATCTTTGGCTTGGCTTCGCGGACGAAGATTTATGGAGAGGGTAAAAGTCCACGTCAGCTGCAGGCTCGTTTGTGGCTAACAAGTCCGATGCGGGACAGGCAGACACGGTTGCAGCGGCTGCAGGGGAAAATTGGTTGGTTGGGGTTGGGTGTTGGGTTTTTCCTCCTTTGCCTTTTGTCAGTGAGGTGGGCTCTGCGGTCTTCTTCAAAGGAGGTTGCTGCCCGCCAAACTGTGAGGCGCCAAGATGCACGGTTTGAGGCGATATCAGCCCACTGGCGGTGGTCAATGTGGCAGGCACCAAGAGATTTCTTTAGGCAGTCCTTGTACCTTTTCTTTGGTGCACCTCTGTCACGGTGGCCAGTGGAGAGCTCGCCATATAACACGATCTTGGGAAGGCGATGGTCCTCCATTCTGGAGATGTGACCCACCCAGCGCAGCTGGATCTTCAGCAGCGTGGACTCGATGCTGTCGACCTCTGCCATCTCGAGTACTTCGACGTTAGGGATGAAAGCGCTCCAATGGATGTTGAGGATGGAGCGGAGACAACGCTGGTGGAAGCGTTCTAGGAGCCGTAGGTGATGCCGGTAGAGGACCCATGATTCGGAGCCGAACAGGAGTGTGGGTATGACAACGGCTCTGTATACGCTTATCTTTGTGAGGTTTTTCAGTTGGTTGTTTTTCCAGACTCTTTTGTGTAGTCTTCCAAAGGCACTATTTGCCTTGGTGAGTCTGTTGTCTATCTCATTGTCGATCCTTGCATCTGATGAAATGGTGCAGCCGAGATAGGTAAACTGGTTGACCGTTTTGAGTTTTGTGTGCCCGATGGAGATGTGGGGGGGCTGGTAGTCATGGTGGGGAGCTGGCTGATGGAGGACCTCAGTTTTCTTCAGGCTGACTTCCAGGCCAAACATTTTGGCAGTTTCCGCAAAGCAGGACGTCAAGCGCTGAAGAGCTGGCTCTGAATGGGCAACTAAAGCGGCATCGTCTGCAAAGAGTAGTTCACGGACAAGTTTCTCTTGTGTCTTGGTGTGAGCTTGCAGGCGCCTCAGATTGAAGAGACTGCCATCCGTGCGGTACCGGATGTAAACAGCGTCTTCATTGTTGGGGTCTTTCATGGCTTGGTTCAGCATCATGCTGAAGAAGATTGAAAAGAGGGTTGGTGCGAGAACACAGCCTTGCTTCACGCCATTTTTAATGGAGAAGGGTTCAGAGAGCTCATTGCTGTATCTGACCCGACCTTGTTGGTTTTCGTGCAGTTGGATAATCATGTTGAGGAACTTTGGGGGACATCCGATGCGCTCTAGTATTTGCCAAAGCCCTTTCCTGCTCACGGTGTCGAAGGCTTTGGTGAGGTCAACAAAGGTGATGTAGAGTCCTTTGTTTTGTTCTCTGCACTTTTCTTGGAGCTGTCTGAGGGCAAAGACCATGTCAGTAGTTCCTCTGTTTGCGCGAAAGCCGCACTGTGATTCTGGGAGAATATTCTCGGCGACACTAGGTATTATTCTATTTAGTAGAATCCTAGCGAAGATTTTGCCTGCAATGGAGAGCAACGTGATTCCCCTGTAGTTTGAGCAGTCTGATTTCTCGCTTATAACTATTTGGGGAAAAAGGAAGGAATTGATTAATATTTAACAGGAAATGGAATAAGATAAGTGAAAGAGACAAAAAAAATTAGGAAAAGATCAGAATAGCAAGAAAGGAAAGCATGCAATCTCTTTTTTTTTAAAGAGTATGTTCAGTTATCCTAAGAGTCTGGTGAAGAAAGGGAAAAAAAAAATCTCTGAATAATGCATGTTAACTGAGCAGTGATGGCTCAACAGTATGTCCATCTAAAGTACCAGTAACCCTAATTTCTGAAAATACTAGCATAGCAAAATTGGTCTTCAACTCAAAAGTTCAGGCTCCCCATTTGCTTTAGTTTCAACTTCACAAAAATTCTTACCACATCAAATGTCAGCTGGACTGACCAGATTAAATTTAAAATTTAGACATGTAAATTTTGGCCCATGTACCGGTGCTGTCTAATTTACACCCAATTAACCCACAACCCCAGTACAATTCAAATGATGGGAGGAAACCAGAGCCCCCAGGGGGAAACCCACACAGACACAGAAGAACGTACAAACTCCTTACAGACAACGTGGGATTCGAACTCTGGTCCCAATTGCTGGCTTTGTAAAGGTTTTGCACTAACCAATATGCCAACCATGCTCCCAAAATGCATCTCAAATGGCTAGGAAGGGAATGAGACATGGGAGCTGGCAAACAACCTATAGAAGAGATTCATTGACAGTCCATTCGGAAGTCAGCCCATTTAACCAGCACATATTAACTCCAGTGAGTCAGGCTACGTACAGATATGAGCTGTAAATTTAATGCACTAGTCAGTTCCAACTGTTTTTTTACTGGTTTTATTATGTCATGAGGATATGAAAGACATTATATATATATATATTTATTTATATATATATATATATATATATATTTATTTCTATATATATATATATATTTATTTATATATATATATATATATATATATTTATATATATATATATATATTTCTCCTTTTCTTTACCAATTAATGAGAAAGAGCTTGTTTGGCATAGTTTTGTTGATAGGCTGTTTTCCAAAACTGAATAGAGCACCTCTCTTTGCTTCAGGCCATTCCACAGTGTTTTAATGCCCATTACGGATAGAACATCTGGATAACATTTAATTAGAAATGCATTGCTAAGACAATAATGCAAGTTATTATAAGGAGGTTGCTATTTCATGTAGAATCCCACGTGACATGTGGAGTGGAGTTCATTCAAATGTGTTGCCAGTGACTAGAAATTCCACATTTCCAATATTGCAGGATGTGTTGAACTCGATACCTCCTTCTCTCTGCTTGTCACTTGCAGAGGTAGGGTGAATTCTTCTGTTTCTTTCCTTTGCCTCATTGTTCTGTGCTCTTTTCTATAAGGAAGGAAGAAGGGGATGAGTGTGTGCAGAAGGCATGTGTTCCTTCAAGGGCATTTGATGGGAATGACTGAAAGAGAGAGAGATATTTCAAAGCTCAGTGTGGGTGTGAGGCAGTGGTAGATGAATAGGAAATGCGAGTAAATACATGGACAATACAGCATGGTTTCTTTGTGTATCAGCTGAATATGGGGAGTGATGTTCAAGGGTAGTGGACGATGGGTGATGCTGCAGGTACTTTTTTTCCCCCAATCAGCTAAGCTCAATAGGATCTTCATTGTATTGAATGTGACACCAAGCTCCGGGCTTGCAACTTTCTTCACGTCCTCCCACCACACCTCATTGGTCACTGTTGCAAACATTTTTCCCCTTTATTAAGGAAGACTAACTTCAGCACACAAATTTGGACTATCACTTTGAATGCAGAAGTTCACTGGGTGGGTTGAAATCTCTCTGATAAACTGAACACAGCAAAGAGAAAAAATATATATATTCTAGACTTTGGTCTATTTTCTGTGGCTTTAAGAACCTGCTGGTTTTTTTTCAAAATAATGGTGGAATTTTCAAAGTTCAGATTTATTGTCAGAGTACAGATATGACATCACATGCATCCTTGATTCTTTTCTGCAGACCAGGCAGATTTTTTTACATATCTGTGGCCCAAAACACTGCCCTTAAGAAAAGATGCATATATAAAAGAAAAAATGTAAAGAAACTGAAATATACAAAAAAAATTCATTCATAAGGGTTCTCAAATGAGTCCCTCTGATTGAGTTTGTTGTTGGGGGTCTGATGGTGAGAGGTAGCAACTGTTCCTGAACCTGGTGGTACACGTCTTGTGATACCTATACCTCAGTTGATGGCAGCAACGAGAGCAGATAATGTCCTGGGTAGAGTGGATCCTTCATGATTGCTATTGGTCTCTGATGGCAGCGTTCTTTGTTGATTTTTTTTTTCAATGGTGGGGAGAGTTTTGCCTGTGACATATTGGATTGAGTCCATGACCCTTTCGTGAGGCTTTCTGCTTGGGGTATTGTTGCCCCCCCCTACCCAAACCAGGTTGTGATGCAGCCAGTCAGCACACTTTCCACTACACATCTATAGATATTTGCAAAGTTTTCCAATGTCATTCCAAACCTCCACAAACTCCTGAGGAAGTAGAGGTGGTGATGTGCTGTCTTCATTATGACATTGGTGTATTGAGTCCAGGAAAGTCCTCCTAGCTAGTGATTCCCAGGAACGTAAATGTTCTCACCCTCTCCAAGACCTAGGCATTTCCATTCTGATTTCCCCCACCCCCACAAATAATCTTTGGATCATACACCTCTGGTTTTCCCTTTCTGAAGTCCACAATCAGCTCCTTAGTTTTTGGTGACAATAAGTACGAGGTTGTCGTTGGTACACCAGTCAGCCAAGTTTTCAATTTCCCTCTTGTATGCTGGCTCATTCCCGCCTCTCCTTTTATACAATCCACTACAACGCGATCATCAGCAAGTTTATACATTATGTTGTTGTTGTACCGCGCTACACCGACGCAGGTCTAAAGCAAAAATTGCAGAGGACTGAGAACGCAGCCTTGTGGTGCTTCTGTACTGATGGAGATTGTGGAGGAGATGTTCTTACCAATCCTCACTAATTGGGGTCTGGAGGCGAGGAAATCCAGGATCCAATTACACAGTGGGGTATTGATGCCCAGGTTTTGGAGTTTGCTCATCAGTTTTGAAAGCATAATGGTGCTGCATGCCAAACTGCGGTCAATAGTGTATGTGTCTTTACTGTCGAGGAATTTTGTGTCATTGTTTGAAAGTATTTCTAATCAGTAATGTTAAATTTATTAAGACTGTTTATCAGCATGCTACATTTATCCACACAGACGTTCAAGCTAATTGTTTGGTGTAAAATGTTTACTATTGAGTTGCTTCTAATATTATAAACCACAGATGAGTCTGTATTTTAAGACCCTTCTTCAACAATGATTTCAAAAAAAATAAATTGTCCTAAAGTAATTTCAGGATTCATCTTACTGAAGGTCAAAGGGTCAAAACATTCACTATTCCCAACAGCAAACAAATTTCCAACAATTTTTGATTATTTTACAAAATCATAGCAGAAATGCTTCAAAGCCATGTGAAAATGATTCATGCCAACAAATCAAGCAATAAAAATCTTTTAAATGCTACTTGATGTGGGAAGCTGGTGGATCGTTGTCATGGTAACTGCACCCAATCATAGCGAATCTTCTGATTTCAATCCTAGCTTTGAATGTCATTCAAACTGGGGAGCCTTCCGCTACCTGCCCAGCTCTCCACTGGGCAATTACCTTTGATAATAGCTGAGTATTCCAGTGGGAGAGTCAAAAGACGTGTGAGTGGACAGGTTTGCATGATTGCGGAATGCATTGATGATACGAGCGGAGAAGTCCACAGCAGAGGCAATTGTGTAAAAAGACAAGTTGTTTCCATTCAAATTCACATCACATTTTTCTAGCTTTTCATTCTAATTGTTTTTCAGAATCATGGAATCATAATTTATTTCCCCTCAAGTACCTACCCAAATCTCTTTCAAAAGCTCTGACTGTTTCTGTCACCTTTACAGGTAAACTGTTCTTGCACCTGAAGTCCCTCATCTCCAGAACTACCCCAGTAAAGCTGTTATGCAACCACTTCACATCCCTTTGTTGCAGCCTAACCAATCATTATATCAGTAGATTTACTGCCTAAGTGGCTAATGGATAAAAGGCACTGGAAATACTAATTGGTGTTAATATTTCTAAAACTAACTCTTTTAAAAAAAAAATCACTGCAGTTTTACCAAACATAAATTATAGAAATTGCTGAGAATTATGCAGCAGAATATTTTTATCTGGATGGATTATTCTAAAGATGGATTAATAGTGTGGGCATGGACGCTGAATAGTTTATTTTCTCTCTCCACTGGCATGTGCTGCCATTTTGTGCAGGACAGTTATGGCTATGGTTTGTAGATTATGAGCACATGCCAGGATATTCTATGCAGCCAAGAATTTGTTTTGAAATGTTGCTAATTTTTCTAAAAGCTCTCTTCTGGGATATGGTTCAGTCTATGTCCGTCCCAGTATATTGCCCCAATGGACATTAATCATGTGCAAACTTTGAAAGACTATTTGCTTTAGCAGTCGCGCTTGATGCTATCTGTTAATGACATTCCCAGATGTATATTTCAATTCATTTGGTTGCCTTGACAATTCAGTTGCTTTTTCTAATGCCAGCAAGATCTTTCTCTCAGGGTTTTTATTGGCATATTTTTATAGTATTCTTTCATTCTAAGCAAAGGGAATAAATGAAGTTAAGAAAATGATTGAATGTAATTAATACCAACACCCATTCAATTTGAAGCAGGCCTCTTGTTTCATTGTATGATAATAATGTTGAATGAATACAGAATATAATATGGTGCGGATCAGAGGGGTGATTCCAGTAAAGGGGCAAGGGTCCCAAATGCAACAAGAGTAAAATTGAACAAAAGACTAGTACTGCTCCTCTCTTCCAATGGATTTGTATTAGTTTCCTTCACTTTGAACCCTTCAGTTCTGTTTTCCTTCAGTTTTTTTTTTATGTTTTCCACCACTTTTGTCACTCATTCTCTACTGGTCTCCAGCCTATCAAAGGCCTTCTGTTTTGTTCTCTCTGCCCCAATGCCCTTCTGTGACACTTAGTTTGAATCTAACCTTTCCCACTACTGAAGAATAGTCTCAATGAGAAATTTTAAACTATCTCGCTTTCTCCACTGGTATTGTCTGACCTGGGCAATTCCAACATCTTCAGTTTTATTTAAAAAGAAGAGGTTATATTTTGCTGTTCATTAAATTGTAGAATATGAACTGCTTCCTGTCATGCCGGTGTGACTGAGCTCGATGCTTCATTGACAAATGTACTAATTACTTTATGTAGACAATGACTCGGATGTGATGAGCAGTTCATATGAATCTTACGATGAGGAGGAGGAAGATGGAAAAGGTCAACAGCTGACCCACCAGTGGCCATCAGAGGAAGCTTCCATGGACTTGGTGAAAGATTGCAGGATCTGTGCCTTCCTGCTGAGGAAGAAGCGCTTTGGGCAGTGGGCCAAGCAACTCTGTGTCATTAAGGAAAACCGACTACTGGTAAGCTGATAGCTATAAATTTAAGAAGCCAGTTTGTACTTTAACCACTTAACTACTAGGTCTTAATCAAATGCTGTTTTGGAAGTTAAAGCAGCCTTTCTTGCTGGAGTGGGTGGTGGGATGGACATTGAAATATCATTTAAAGTGCAGTCTATTCTTCTTAAGGGGTAGATTGTTAACATCAGGAATTGTTCTGTGGGTTAATGCTCCAAGTTCAATTTTCAACACTGCTTTCCAAAAAGATGTATTTTTTTTCAATTAATAAGTTTTGAACAAGTATCAAAGATCATGTAACTGTAAAAACGCACACTTCCTAAACATATGATTTTTATCAGAGGTGGTGCTCCATCAGTTAATTAGGATGCAGATGTCACCATGAATCAGCCCCACTGTTGGACCTGTCATTAGTGCCACAGGAGAGCTATGTGGTTGTGCTCAGGAGGAAACAGGCCAAGGCATTAGGCAGCAATGGTTCTGAATATCACTCCCAAATTGTGAACTCATACAGGAACTTCATATTCAAAATAAAACTCAAATTTTATTAATGTTGCCTACATCCAATTCTGGATATGCTACCTTGTGAAAGATCCATTTCTGAATAAAGTTAATGAATGAGTTATAAAGAAATATAAAACAATGTGACTTCATAATAGTGGTGTTAATAATAAAATTTAATTAGTGTGAGTATTTATCAGAATTCCTTTTGGAATGCATTAACAAATGTGACTACTATATAACCATTAGAAGAGCGGTTAGTACCACACTGCCACAACACCAGTGAACCAGTGCAGTCTGTAAGGAATTTGTGCGTTCTCCCCATGATCTCTGTGGTTTTCTCTGGGTACTCCGGTTTCCTTCCACTCCCCAAAATGTATGGGGTTGGGAGGCTAATTGGGTGGCACAGATTTTATGGGCTGAAAGGGCCTTCTGCCACGCCATAATGTTAAAATTTAAAAAATTAAATATATTTAGTAGTTGGGTTCAGGACTAACATTTTAGTTATCTTGGTTCAGACTTTTAAAAGTTGCAACTCAACTCCACTTGTTCCTCCAAAACCACTCCACCATTTTTTCACTTGGTCAACAAAGAGGCAGCGAAAAGAGTACTTATTTATCAGGTTGCGTCCTGCACAGCTCCAAGGCGGAATATTATCCAAACTGATAATAAAATAGCCTCACCTGGTGTGGTTCATCTGAGCAGGAAGACAATGGAAGCAAATGAGATATAAAAGTTGTAACCATATAACAGGGTCAAAGAATTTATCGTTGCCAAAGGTTGAAAGTAGACACATCAAGAATTAATATTTAAATGAAATTAACCTGAAAAGCTAAGACACTTTGAATTTTTAGTTTACAATTTTTGCTGGTGTATGTTCCATTCTACATCTGCTGAATAATGCCTTATTTTGTCTACAGTCCCAATTTCTGTTAAATAATAACGGCAAAGTTCGGATTACAGTATTTGTTCTGTTCTACCCCTAAATAGAAGCTTCAATAAGTTTAAATTTACTGTAATTAAAGTGAAGACTGTTTTCTTTTGAATATATGTATAAAGTAATATTACTTCTGTTTCCATCAGTGTTAATTACAAAGCTTTTAATATTTGGACTAATGTTAAAAATCACATTGATAGTCACACAGGGCATTGTCTCCATGTTTTAAACAAATAGTTTTGTTACAAATTGAGTCCAAAGGATATAAATTGGTCTCTGAAGATTATGTGCTGCAGAAAATTCTTTTCAATGCAAGTCTGCAAATGGGGAAACTTCCTACAAATTTTTCCAGACATCCGTTTGGAAAAACTAATGGGATGTAAAAGCATGTAAGGCAAACTTGATTATTACATTCAATAACTAATGAGCAACACTATCAAGTCAAAATTTTCACTAACAGTTTGCATGTTGATTTTTTTTTTGCCTTCATACTGAAAGATTATCCCCAAATAAGAAATGTACATTTCTCTTAGTGTTACAAAAGTTCCAAAGACCATCAACCTCACATGGAGCTGCCAGTGAACATGTTCAATGTTATTTACGTGCCAAAAGATGGTCGACGCAAGAAGCACGAACTAAGATTCTCCCAGCCAGGAACTGAAGCCCTTGTATTAGCAGTACAAAGCAAAGAACAAGCAGAAGAGTGGTTAAAGGTACTTCCAACAATTTATAGTAGTTCCAATACACATCAGGACTATCGAATGTTTGACTATCAATATGCTCTCATGTTGTCCATAGATTTGGAATCATTGCAGGATGTCTTTATAGTCACATTTGCTATTGTATTTCCGTTTATCATGTCAAACAGTGATTTCCACAGAAGTCTTCAAATACCAAATTGCATCCATCTGTTAATGTTCAGTGTTTAAGAACCGCAGGTACAGTTTGGAAATGAACAACTGAAAACATTTCTCGTCCAAAAGATAGTGAATGAAACTGTTACTTCTTTTCCTCCTTCATTTCCTAATGCATGCAACTCCAAATAATCTTCAGGGGTCAATGGGGTATTTTACATTCCTGCTATTTCAGCTAATTTCAAAAGTTCAAAGTGCCATCTTATTAAGACAATCAATTCCGAGTACAAAATGAAGTTAAGTCCATTAACACACCACTAAAAATCCCACAGGCAAATAAAATTCATCTCACCTTAATGAGCTTAGATGACTATAACTAAAATTGTAAGCCAAATGCTCTTGGCATTTGTTCAGTATTCTGCAGTCAGCTATTTTAATAGAAATGTGAACTGCGTCCTTTTAAAATGAATTGGTTAATATTTTTTAAAAGAGATGGAGGAGATGAACCTTATTCACACTCATAGTGGTAGGATTACCACTATGCCCCATATTAAAACTTGGAAATATAGAAAAGACTAAAACAAAAGATATACCTACATTAAACATGTACAGTATGAGTGAAATCTCCAATGAGGTTTAATTCTTTTATGTTATACTGTTGCTATATTGTGTGATTAAATTGCCTATTTGGAGTGTTTAATTGCTGTGACATATTAGATCAAAGGCCCTTTTTTGATTTTAAATATTAAATGGATCAAGATGTTCCAAAGCATTGACAACCACTGAGTTTGTTTTAAAAGCAGACACTATTCTGAGGTAGAGCATTGATGAACCATTTCACACAGTCCACGCTCAAAATAACAAGGTGCTAATGACCAAATGATCTTTTTTGGCCATTATCGCATTGCTTCAAAAAGGTTGAAACATTGGCCTGAACTCTGGAGATAATTTCCATGCCCATGGTGGAAATGGTGCCAAAGCATTTATCTCACCAAAAACACCAGACTCCTGGATTTACTGTACATCTCATCTGAAAGGCACCAATGCCACTGACGGGCTAGCATTCCTTCAGGTACACACTGCAGCATCAGTCTCGATAAGCGAGGTCAAGCTTCCAGACTGTGGCATGACATAACAAGAGACTATCTATTTGTGACATCCAAGTCCAAAACTTCCAAATCGGCGGCAACTTTGCCAAAGTGAGCAAAGGTTTGATTCTGTCAGCTTGTCACTGCAGTATTTAATGTTCAATACAAAAAAAAATCCTTTTATTAGAATTATAAGTGACAAATTAAACTCAAATTAAACTATTTTACTTAAGATTGTTTGATGAAAATATATACTTCCTTATTGCATTACAAAGTTAAGAGAGCAGCAAAAGAAATACTCACAAGAATAACAACATTAAATAGGTTTGCCTGTTAAAAATGGTCTGTTATATTCTGATTAAATGTGCTGGTATTTCCATTTGTCATGAGATTTCATATCTGTCAGTCTGAACCAGAACTTAGGGAAAATTGAGAAAGAAAATAGACACCCTTTCTGGTGCGAATCATGTTTTTATTGGTGTGGATCATAATTTTGATTATTTTTTTTGTGATATCTGATCTGTTTGAATTTTCCACCCTGGTTTTCCTCTGATTGTTCACAGCTTCTCTGAGAGAATCAGAGTAAAGGATTGTTTAGTTAGGAAAGTCCTACCTCCCCACTGGCCTTTCGGATGGTGTGATCCCCCAGCAGGACTGAGCGCTGTTGTGAAATATTTCTACGGTTTCCTTCCATTGTTTCACACATGGATGTCTGCATTACATCTTTTGAGAAATGTATAAAGCAGAACGATAGATCCAGACATAACCTCAGCAGATTGGACCACAGAGAGGCCCTCGGTCAGCAAAGGAAGATAAAAAGTGAAACCCTACTTTACCATACTGTTACACAGAATGGAAACTTATACACAAGCATAATTAAAGCAAATCAAATCTGCTTAACTGTAAACTCTCCATAATCTGATGTTCCAACCCACAACATTAATCATTGGTCACCATTTTTGCTGTCCCTGATCCTGGCTATTATCTCTCTCCAATGTCTTTACTCTTCACATGCACTGACTATTGCCCTATTTTAATGAAGTTTTGTTCTCCATATGAATCCTTGGTGTTCTCGGTCTACGTGCGCTATCAAAATGTAAGCAGCAAAATAAGTTGCATTTTGTTATGTATTATTTTTATTTGAAGATTCTACCAGTGGGAGCCCCAACTCTCTCAAAAGTAGTTAAGGGTACAGTATATTTCTGATGGACGTCAGTGGGTGAGCTTCCAATTTGCTGACTCCTGTGTGTTTTATTTATTTACTTAGGTAATTAGGGAGATATGCAGCCAATGCAACGGACTTGAGGGATCAACATCACCACTTTTCCTCCCAAAATTGGAACTAGAGAAGGTAAATTAGGTGTGGGATGCAATCACGCTGGAACAAATGCACACAAAAAAAACCTGATATTCAGACCACTTCTCTTCAAAAACATGATTTAAAATGAAAGTACAAATAAAATCTTATTTCCAAAATTATCTTTACTCCAACCTACACCTTTCAGTTAGTTTGTTTTACTTTTAGTTTTGGTTCCAAAATGTTGGTTTTTAAAGTAGTTGTCACCTTGACCGCTTTGGTCTGCACCTCAGGGTTGGTGCCAGATTGAGTATTAGAAGAGGGCATAGTGCAATGCTCGTAAACTCATTCAATGGGGAGGGTGGGGGGCGGTGCATGTGGATGCTCTGCCAACGAGCGTTATAGTCCTCTGTCCCTCCGATGCAGCAGACGAAAGCACTGCTATTATTGTTGGGAGAGTCACTAGCACGTGTCAAGCTAGACGCTAGTGACCCTTGACGCATGATAGTGGCGGGGACGGATCTGACGGCTGTGAGCATATGGGGGGGGGTACAGCACCTCACTTGGAGGGGGCAATGTGCACAGATGT
Organism: Narcine bancroftii; assembly: GCF_036971445.1. Lineage (NCBI taxonomy): Eukaryota > Metazoa > Chordata > Chondrichthyes > Torpediniformes > Narcinidae > Narcine > Narcine bancroftii. Next base: position 37,177,296 of record NC_091477.1, read on the forward strand.
CCTCCCCCTCACTTGGCACTGACCCTGAAAACACTTCTGATGAAGGGTTCTAACCCAAAATTAACTGATTCTTTCTCTGCTGGTGCTGCCTGACCTTGTTTGTTATTTTATTTCCTTTGAGAGTGAAGATCGTGCCCCTTCTGACCTACTGGGCAGGTCTCCCTGGTCTTTCTTTCGCAACTCGTACATTCTTTAGTCTATGTCTCTCCTCTGATTGATCCCATTCACCTAATGACCACATAACATTTTTTTACATAGAACTTGCGTGATTTTTCCATTCTGAAGTGTCTCCCTGCCTTCTGGGAGTGGCTGTTCACACAAGAATGACCAAAACTCCAAATATCTGTATCACACAGCAAGTTTAGACAGAATACCTGAAGTAGTATTTAAGGAGGCTGGGCGTCCTATTCATTAGCCCATTGTTCACGGATCATCTGCAGTTCAGTTTAGACTGCAGGTGATCCATGAAAATAACTAGGGGCCGAGGATGTAAAATGTCGGAACGGGAATCAGGTCTTATTCCCACTCCAATCTTTTTACACAGACTGTGTTCTGGAAAATTGGGAATAATTTCCTGGAATGCAGCGGCTGTGTATTTATTTAAAAAAAAACAAACACACATTTGTTTCCTTCGGTCACTCCAGTTTTACCCCATCAGAGAATCTCCCCACTCCCCATCCTCCCTGCAAGCTGCTTTGGTCTCCTTCCCAGTTATTATAAATGGCCTTCAACCTGAAACATTAACTGTTTCTCTTCCTATAGATGCAGCCTGACCTGCGAAGTGCTTCTATTTTTTTTTGTTTTATTTTAGTTTTCCAGTATCTCGAGCTATTTTAACTTTCCATTTTTTCTGTGCTCAAGACTTCAGAGTAATTAGCAAGATCACATATTATAAGAAATTAGATACAATTCTCAGCAATTAATGTAGAAAATGCCTGTTTAGACGAAAAGGCAAGCAAGACTAAACAGCTAAAATGTATATAATCACTGCTTTCATGAAGCAAATTTTTAAAAATCTCAGCCACATTACAGATATTTTTTTAATATTTTTGCTGTTACCCCATTTTCATTAAAAATCATTGAGATAAATGTGTGGGAAAATGAGAGTAAGACTTCCTCATATTGTGAAAAAAGAAAGACTCATCTTTGTTCTGACTTTTTCTACAGAGATTATCAAATGAAAAACAGGCTTCAGACGCTGAGAGTGTAGTAACAGGAGAAAATGGGTCTCCAGTTAATGGCAGAGAAAGTCGAGAACATGGTGAGCTATTACAGATACATTAACAAGACTCTTACACGCCACACTTTACAGATCCATTAGATATTTATCAAGCAAGCTCTGAAAGGCACTATTTTTATTCTGGCTCTAATGCAAGTGAAGTATCTTGAAACTAAGAGTTAAATATTGTTTGCATGGGTTCTCATTTTTATCCTAAATTGATCTCTGATTTTTTTTGTCCTTGTTCTTTTCATATTGGAATGAATGGGGGAGATGGATATTAGTGCTGCTCCACAGTTACACCTCCCCATTACAGGACAGGCCAGTTGGTTACTAGTTTGGACATAGTTGTTTGTCCTACCTTTCTGGATATTCCTGTATTTAAACCAACAAAGTTCCATTTTTATTACTTTCGAGTCGCATAATTTATACAGAAGAATTTCTAAATTAAACCTGCTCTTTTCCAATAAAATAAAATGTACAGAACAAATAAAAATCAAAATTTCAAGGTGATTTTTTTAATTGTCTTTTGACTAAACATAAAGCAGTAAGAGATAAAAATATTGAATCTGGTTAAAAAAATTAAGATGACATTGTATGCAAACTAACTGCTTGCTAAAATAGAATTTTCTATGTTGATTAGATTCAAACCTGATCTCCAATAATTTTCAAAACTGGATAATATATTCATCAATACAATGCTAGTTTCAAGAGAGGACCACTCCAGGGACTAGCTTTCATGAAAGCAAAAGCTGCATACTATTAGAATTTGAGGATGAAAAGATTTCAACATCAATGCTATCATCAGGTTTCCTTGCTGCATTAATAATGTTAGCAGTTTGACATTCGAGTATCAGTTACTGAGGATTCCAATGACATGCTGGCATCAGGGATGCATTACTGATAAGCTACGTTGAAAAAAATGTGGCTGCTTTTGGGATCACACCTGGAAATTCAGTCATGTAGAATATGATTTTTTTTAAGTGTAAAATTAATCAAGAAATGGAATTGGATGCTTTTGTGACTTTTGCTTGGATGCTTCCGTGAGTACACCGTGCCAACTTGTGAACTATCTGCGACTAATGTCAAACCACATTCAAGGACCAATTATTGATTCCTTAAACCACAAATGCTCTGCTTGCACCTTACACAGGAGAGTAAGGCTAAACAGAAGACAAATTCTACACTTATGCACTTACAATAACATTTTGTGTAGATTCTTCGTCATTTTCAGTGGACTTCATTGCACTTCAAAGGGGAAAAGGTTGCATTTTGAAGCTGTGTGGCTTGCTTGCCGTCTTGAAATGTTGCATCCAGGTCCTTAAGACACATCACCTCACATTAACTCTCTGGGCACAGCTTTGCATGTAAAAGATAAATGGCTCCTAACATGGATAGGATTTGTCTCCTACTTCTCCACTCCTCCTTCATCGAGACTTCCAGTGCAGTCCAATTTCTCTTAGGTTCATCTATAAAACATTTGCTAATACTGTATCTGCTCTTGCTATAGCACACTTCCCATTAAAGATATGCAGGCCAACATTAAATTAGTGTGTCCAGCTTTAACTAGTGCTAGCTACTCAGCTGCCTCCTGAACTATGCAGCATATGTAGTTACCTTTGGGTGGATGCATATTCAAAACAGACACGATAGATTTTTGGACACCAAGGGAATTGAAAGATTTTGGCTTTAAACAGGAAAGTGGAGCTGAGTTCAAGGTTTTGGTATGGGCATCTTGAATGGCAACATGTTATTTTTTTGCTCTTGTTTTTATTTTAAAAACACTGCAGGCAGCATGAAGTTGTCTGAACTAGCATGTATTAATCACCCACCTTGACCCCTCAACCCATTTTAGGAGTCAATTGCATTGATGTCTGTCCATGTCCTCCTTATGCTATAATGTTCATTAAAATCCTTTACCATGTTGTCCTCTCCCTAATTGTGTTGATAAATTATAAATGCTTTGCTACAAACTTTTCCCTATTTATGTGAAAATATTAACCAGATAAACGATTTTTTGACTTTAAAAGGAATACCATTTGTTTGACACAATCCAGACACTGCTAGAGACATATGGGATGTTTTCATGAAGTTCTCCAAATGTGTATCATGTTCTGAAGGGCGAGATGGGAATGATATGTTCAACAGTCGCTCCTCAACTTGCAAATAACCCTCCCTTGCATTCCGCAAAGAGTCGTGTCATATTCCCTTTGCATCGTGCTGGGCACATCATTGTAGCGTAATCTAATTTATTGTTTACAATCAAATAGTGAAAGGAAAGAAAAGTGGATTGGCTGAACTGAAAGGCACAATGAGCAAGGCTGCAGGGAGGAAGATTACCCGCATCATGAGTTTGGCAAAGAAGAAACAGTCGACAGAAGAGCAGACTTCTTCCACTGAAGAGGACATCCCATGCTGTGGTTAGCATTGATCTACTTTTCATTACTTTGATTGAAAAACATTTCTAATGGGTCACTATGATGGATTGATCAGACTGAGGATATTCTGGACCTGGAGTATGTCCAATGCAAATCCACTAATCATGCTTAAACAAAATAGAAAAATGTTCAGATAATATCTCTTTTTTAAAAGCATATATCTTTATGAATATGGATATTAATTTTTTTCAGTATATATCAGGGAACCAACCAAAGGACTTATCTTTTCCATTTGGTATTAATGAATGGGGACAGGGTGAGGTAAGCCAGCAATGCCTGCATGAACCTGAAGGGCCAGATGGGAAGCGAATCCAAACCATCAATTAAGTCCAGGCATCTTCTCAGCCTTTTAGCTTAGATCAACTGTAGTTCTAATAAGAACTGATCAACTAAATCTGTGAGAAGCTTTAGCCACATCGCGAAAGGAGAAGGAAGACGATGACATCTGAAAGGACATTTTGGAGCAGGAGCTCATCTCATGTGAGCTGGCTTACACAGAGGTGGATCCATGCTGATTAGGGGACCAATCTAACACCCTTTCCAGCTGTAAGCCACCTCCACAGGATGGCTGCAGCTGGAAGTATGAAGGGCTCAAGCCTAAAAAGTCGGTTATGTATTTTTGTCTTTGCTGCATAAAGGACACTGACCTGCTGAACTTCTCCAGCATTTTGTGTTTTTACTACCACTGCCCTCAGCGAGGTCAACTTCAACTGTGACCGAAACGCACTGTGTCACAGACCCAGATCAGGGGTGGAGAGGAATCCCTTAAGCGCATCCAACCTTCAAACCCCAGCCACAAATCTGGAGGCCCTTCCTGAGGAGGCAGAGGTGATGGAGAAAGGAGCTCTGGGGGTAAAATGGCAGATGGTGGGGAAAAGAAAAAACCCAAGAAGGAAACCAGCAACAGATGCTGCATGCAGGGAGAAGAAGAGTCAAGGTTGTTGTGAGTACGGTAACAGGTTTGGTAAATCTCGAAGGCAAGGACTTGGAACACAGTTTTGGAACTCACTCTGAACTGATATGTACAATGATCAAGGAAAAATCACTACAATGCCCCACCACCCCTCGACTCAGTGCAAGCACAGCTCTATGCTACAAGGGACACTAATTAAATGCTCCCAACCCTTTCAACTGTGCACACTTTATCAACAGTTTCTCCAGCACCCTTCTACATTTCTAGGCCTAGAGTGAAGCAGGGTGGTCCCAAGCTGGCAAAGAGAAGGCACTTTCAGGTGGTCAAAATCCCCCGATGTAAAGCCGCATATTATACCCCTATGCAGCTGTCGGGAGGCCACTTGAAAGTGCAGGAGATGCCTGCGAGGTGAACTTTGTAACCCTCCTTCAGGAGGGATAATTGCCGCAGCTCAGTGGTCTCCCCAGCACCTGAATGCAGCCGCCTGAAAGCGGCTGCTGAGGGCGTGACAATCAGTTGGCGAGCACCTGACAGCCCCCCTCCTCATTGCTGATGCCCCCTGGCACGGGCTGCCAGGGGTTGGGGTGGGAACTAACACAAGGCTATGGGGAGAGAGCAGAGCAGTGGGATCAGTGTAGGGACCGACATGGGGATAGTTTAATTGGGGGATAATGTTTGGTGCAGACATTGTGGGCAAACGGGCTGTTCCTCTGCTGTACTGTTCTTCATCTTAGATATTCATTATATTTGGTGTTTGCATTTCCCTCTGACAAACTCCCTGGGTTTTTATTTGCCACCCTGATGTCTTTTGCTAACTGATTCATATGTAAATTGTTCTACACCACTGAGACCTGTGTTGTTATATATTTCTCCCGTTGCCTCTGCTAGTTCAAACCCTCTGCTGGTCTGATTCCTCTCTGAGCACTCAAGATTTGGCGTGGCTATGGGCAGATTATCAACAGACATTTGGTGCTCGGTTTATTGGAAAGCAACAAATTAACCTGTCCCTCATTAGTGGGATCAGTATGGGGACAGCCCGCGCCGGCCGCCCCAGCCCTGACAGCCCGCCGCCCCAACCCTGACATCCCGAAGGGACAGGAGCCGGAGTGAACTCTGAGGCGCCTTCCATGTAGCTGTCCCTTTCAGGTGGCCAGTGCTGTGCTTTTTGCGCTACCACCTGAATGGCAATTCACAGGTCTGCTTCCGCTTCTGCAGGTGCATTCTTAGTGGAAAATGCACCTGAAGAAGCCTAGAGAGAACAAAGAACACATGGCATCTTTATAGTGCTGGCGAGTCCAGCCTAGGTTGTTAGTAGAGACCAATGGCTCGGTGCCAGGAGGGTTAATCCAATGATAACAGCCAATGGCCCAAGGCTAAGTACAGGCAGGCTGGAGAGTGCAGTCCAGGTAATTTACATGGATCCAACAGCAAGGTGTGCACTGATGGGTGAGGCAGAACCAAACCTTGATTGGCAGCTGCTGTGTCCTCCAACTAGTTAGGGGGCAGTGCGGTCACAGGACAGCCACAACCCTTCCCAATACAAAGGTGCAAGCTAAAACCAGCAGCCTCTCGGCATCTGAGGAGGAACTCAGCACATGTACCAGACAGAGAAAGTGGAAGGACAGAAAAATGAAAGAATGGAAGAAAGTGAATTAAAATCAAGCCTTACGGTGGGAAGTAGAACAGTGACCACCTCCCCCCCCCCCACCCCACCCCAGCTCTGGAAGGCTATAAGTAAGGCAGGAGCCAGTGGCCCCTGGCTCCAGGAGATCGGGTGCAATGGATAGGCTGTCACTACCCTCCAACCCCAGATCCGGGAGATTGAGAGCAGTGCAAAGGCAGCCGGCCCCCATCTCTGGGAGACCGGGAGCAGTCCATATGCTGTGGCTCCCCAGCTACGGGAGAAGAATAAAAACCAGCCAGGAGACAGAGAAGCAGGAGTACAGGCCAATCTCTTCCACCAACCTCCCCTCCCCCCAGTGAAACCACCAGGATTGCCCCAGGGGAAGATCGCACCCTGTTCCTAAGCCCGCAGTCAGTACTGAAGCCCACCAAAGGGTTGGGCATGTGGGCTCAGGCTGATGAACACCAACCACACTGTAAAGATTGTTAACTGTGAACTCTTATGAACAAAAAATGGAAATTAAATTCACAACTCTAAACATGCACAGTGTTAAACACACTACACAATGTGTTAATGCTTTACCATACCTTGGTAAAGTCTAGATATGCGATTTTCCTACAGGAGTGCGGGTTGCCACACCTCAAACTACGGAAGGAGGTTGCAATGGTAGTTCCGTGGGTTGTCTGTGTGATTGGGGGGAGAGGAATTAATTGTTGCACATAGGAACTTTGCTGCGGTATAGCAACTTTGCAGTCACCGAGGTTAAGGAGGTCCTCATGGTGGACCTGAAGAACCACAACACCCCACTCCTGCTGCTCAACGTGTATGCCTCAACATGCGGAGTGAAAGGTTGGCTGTTTTCCACCAGCTTCTACCATTCCTGGCAACGTTCAGGTCGGTCGTACTGAAAGGTGACTTCAGCTGCAACATCAGTGCAGCTGGGCGATCTGGCAGTGCTGACAGCAGACTGGACAGCCGCTCCAGACTCCTGATGGAGACAGTAAAGAATGCCATCAGGTGGAGCACAACCGCAGCCCATCTGGTGAAGATCAGATAGCTCAACCATGACACTGATAGACTTTGTCTTCGTGTCAAAGGCTGAAATGGTCAGAACCATCGATGTTACGCCAGTGTTCTTTGGCCACTGCCTCCTTTGCGCCACTTGTCACCTACAGGAGGACCAGAAGGTGGGCAGGGGAATGTAGAAGTTGAACATGAAGTTGCTGACTCCAGAGAAACTAAAGAAGGAGTATGCTGGTTGGAGAACTGTGAAACCCTTCTTCGACTACGTGACCAGGTGGGAACTGACCAAGGAGAACATCCAGAGGTTATTTATCCTCAAAGATGTTCAAAGGGAAAGACAGAGACAACGGGAACTGAGCCAACTCCAGACTGGCCTGCAGCAACTCCTCCTTCTACAGTCAAGAGGGATGGTTGTGAGGGAAGAACTCAAAGAGATGAAGAGCCAGCAAGACTTCCTATTCGCCACAGAGTCCTCCAAGATCATCTTCTGATCCAGAGTCCACACAGTGAAGCAGGATGAGGATGGCTCAGCCACATCCTCTAAGAAGGGCATTCAAAGGATCGGCAGATCTTTTTATGCTGGATCTTTCAACATGAGGGCTACAGACAGAATGGCCTCCCAGAGCTTCCTATCCTCTATCACGGAGGTCTTCGACGACAGCAAGCGGGAATGTCTGGATCAGTCAATTACTCTGGGGAGCTCACGGAATCCATCCACTCCTTTGGGTTGAGAAAGACTCCCAGAAGCAATAGCCTACCAGCTGAGTGGTACCGGACCTGCAGGAAGTATACAGCGCTATGCAACCCTCCCAGTGGGATCCTCCTTGTATAACCGGAACATCACTCTCCATGCACAATGGCTGCGGTGGAATTCGCAAAGTGTGTGGAGAAGGATGCAGGGGTCCTTGTCACGGTTCATTCCCGAGGACATGTTCTGAGTCCAAAATCCAGAAATGCTGGAAGACCATCAACTGGGTAAAATATGTTCTTTAGTCTACATGAAACCTGTTGGTCTTTCAACAAACTGAGATGTCAGTCAGGGAATGCTGCCAACTGGTGCCTTCCAGGCTGCAGTAGTACACTCTGAGGGACGGACCGAGGCTTAGATCAGCCAACACGAGGGCACAATGGGGAAGGATCACAGTTTAGATCATCATATTGCCGGGCAGTGGGGGGCTGAAACTGAGGGAAAGCTCCTCAACCAAAGGAGGGGTGGGGGAAATGGCAAGGTGCCACAAGGGCATTGAGAGAACAATGTACATTTATGAGAATATTTAGATATGGCTAACAATATGAATGTAAAAAGTCTTGAATAGTTTTGTTGTTTGTAAATAACTTATTGTGAATAAAGTATATTTGGGGGGAGGAAGAAAAGTGCAGGGAGGAACTGCTCCTTTTAATGTAGTGCTGGGGCGTGGTGATATTACAACTACTATGTATTCCAATGGAAGGAAAAATTCCAAGTGGATCCACCCTCAGTGATTAATGATTGCATCAAACTGAAAGAAAAAGCATGCAATTCCACAAAGGTTTACAAATTGTATCATTTACTTTAATGTTATTGAACCAATCCACTTTCTCGGGGAGGGTTTAGTTATAGTTTAAAACCAATCATGGTTTACCAGCTGACTTAACCACACTTTTATAACTTAGAATGAGATTTTTCCTTAGTGTTCTAATTTGTTTTATCACTTCAATGTTCATCCTACATTTTTAAATCATGTGTTTGGCAGAAAAACTTTCCTGATTAAAAATTATTGATGTCCACAAAAAAAATTAAGATCTCTATCAATACCTTCTTTGATTATTTCTCTGGAGAGTCAAGACACAGACTCAATATTGTTGAGAGCAACCAGTTCAAGAACCAAATGTTCAGTTCTCCTCCTGACTCCAGCCAGAAATGCAACAACTTGCCGGCTGTATCATGACCAACATTGAACAAAGTGCTCCAGATGTGACCTCCCTCCCTTTGATTTCAGCCACATCCTTATTTTTTTACATCTCTGTGTTTATGATACAGAACCAAAACAAAATCCCCTCGTTGCATGACTGTAAATGGTCAAAGTGTCTAAAGTTCAGAAGAGTGTGTTTATTAGCAAACAATATTCTACAACGGTATTACCTTGGGAATAGTAAAATAACACACCCATGTAACCAAGATTTCCTTCTTTTCTGCATGTGTGGACATGCATGCTTTTCCAACCTTATGGAAGATAAACAAAGAATCATTTCAGACAAACAAAAATGGAAAATGTAGAACCACTCTGACAAAGGATCTTTAGTCTGAAACATTAATTTCATTCCTCTCTCCACAGATGCTGCATGACCTCCGGGTGTGAAACATGAAAGTCTGCAGTTGCTGTGACTGTAGTAAAAATACAAGACTGGGGGAACTCAGCCAGTCTCACCACATCCATAGGAGGTAAAGATATATTACTATTGGGATGAAGATGATAACTTGAAGGGCTCAGGCCTAAAATTTGGTGATATATCTTTACCTCCTATGGACGCTGCGAGACTGGCTGAGTTCCTCCAGCATTTGTGTCTTTTTACTGCACAACCTACTGAAGTGTTTCCACCACTATCTGTGTTTCAGATTTCCAGCATCTGTCATGTTTAATTTCAGACATTTTAGTGAGATGAGACCAGATAAGAATTATTACTGTATAGAAAGCCAACGATCATAAAGAAGAATAATTATAAACATCTTATTTGCTGTTCTGACTTTACACTTCTCACCTTGATAAAGGAGCGTAGTAGATTCTACACCACACTCCATTCATCTTAGTCCTACAGTTATAGGACTTGTAAGACCAGTTCAGACAATCCCACAGTCATCATACCTGGACACCTCTGGCGATGTTTTCAGATCATAAGCTCTCACTGGAGGCATATGCAGTATCAGGTCATCAGCTGGGATATGTGCAGCTCAGATGACGGAGATACTGGGAGCCCTGGCAGTCTTCAGTGACCCTGAGTTCACTCAAAACCTCATTAATAATTGTAAATAGCCAAGAACTCTCAAGACCAGGGAATTCTTGGAAGCGTTGCCTGAAGTACCACAACTGGATATTTCCAGCATATCCAAACAATCATTGTTTCCACAGAAAAGAGAAATTAAACAAAGAAAAGCTACCAGCGACTTGCAAGCAGATGATTATTAAGAAGATGGAGGATTTGAGACTGGGAAATTTATAACATTGGCATGTGAAGAATAAATTTAATGTGCCTAATAATATTTTTTTCAGTTACTCTCAAGTTGAAGCCTTTTTTGTCTGGTAAAATGGGTCCGAGTTTGATGTTACCTAGTCAGAGTGAATTGGAGTTATTGATTTGTAAATAAATTTACTTCTGTAATATATAATTTATTTCAAAGGAAAGCCCCCAAAATAGGGGTGCATAAATCAAGATTAAGATGGGAAGTAGATCTAAATAGACAAATAATTGAGAAAGATTGGATGGAACTATATAAGAATAATATAACAAAAATTATAAATGTAAGATACTGTTTAGTTCAATATGATTTTTTGCATCAGTTCTATTTGACTCCACAAAAATTAAATGGACTAAATCCTGCTACATTAGACATGTTTTAAGAGAGGACATGAGATTGGAAGTTTTTTGCCTTCTACTTAGCAGTGTCCTAACGTCAGATATTTTTGGTTGGAAGTCAGTAATTTTTTGGAATGGATTACGGGGGTTAAGTTCCCACAGGATCTGATGTTATTCTTATTGAGTAATATTAAGGTTATAAGACTTAAATTAAAATGAACTATGTATCATACTGAATTTGTACAAATTGCTTTAGCAATTTTTAGGAAATGTATTGCAATACCATGGAAGTCTGATATAGATTTAGGTATGGAAATATGGCATGTAGAATTTTGTAGCTGTATACCATAGAGAAGATTACATATAGTTTACAAAATAAATATCATTTGTTTTAGAAAATATGCCACCCATATTTACAGAATGTGGGTTTGTATGTTTAAAAAACTCTCTGAAGACCTCACTTCTTGGTAACCTCCAATATTAGACTTTATGATATAAATGCTCTATTCCCTTGGCATTCTCCTGTCCTTCTTTCTTTACTCTTTTTTCTTACTTTTTCGTTTTAGGGGTTTTGAGAGGAGGGAGAGGAAGTGGGTTTCCTTGTATACCACAATTATAACTTTCTGAAATAATTTTTTGAATTTTGACTACCATCACAGGGTCAGCAGACTTTTGTGCTTCACTCTCGCAGCTCCAGAGTACTGGGTTCAATCCTGACCTCTGGTGCTGCCTGTGAGAAGTTTGTGTGTGGTCCCTGTGGCCACATGAGATTCCTCTGGTGCTAAAGTTTGCCCCCACATCCCAAAGATGCTCAGTTTGGAAAGGTTAATTTAGCCACTAAGTTGCCCCTAGTGTGTAAGTGTGTGGTAGAATCAAGAAAGTGTATATGAGTATGTGGAGAGGAAAGAAGAGATTCGTGTAAATAATATTCCATTTACCAAGCAACTTCTCAAGGTTGATGTTAATGCTCTTGCAGATGGCAATATTCTAATGGAATTTTAAGACTTTAATTACCTCAGCTGAAGTTTGAAACAATAATTTTTTGGTTATATTGCATATACATTTTTAACCAATGACTTAAAATTTAAGTTTCAATCTAATGTACAATTTAATAAAGTTCATTCAGGGTATTTTTTATATTGATTCTTCCATCAACTTAAAAATGGAGCATAGACTGGAGGATTAATTCAATTGAAGACCCAAATCCTAAAATATTTTGCAGAAGTTCTTGCCAGCATACAAACCAGTGGTTCTCAACCTTTATCTTTCCACTCACATATCATGTTAAGTATTCCCTATGCCATAGGTGTTCTGTGATGAGTTAGGGATGTGGATGGAAAGAAAAAGTTTGAAAACCACTGTTTGAATCATACCTAATTGACTCGTTATGTGGACGGTTTCATAACTCCAAAGGAAATGGGCCAATGACAATTTTTCTCAAGCAAAATATTTCTGTAGCAATTGGGTCCAGAGCAGTGATTCCCTTCCCATTCACATATCACAATAAGCAATCCCTTACTGATCACAGAGCACCAATGACACAGGAATTACTTAAAGTGGTATGTAAGTGGAAAGAAAAAGGTTGAAAACTACTGATACAAATCTTTCAATTTTATTCTGAGCTGAAGGTCCTGAGGTAACAAAATCAGTTAATAAATGCAATATGGAGGATATGTAAAACCTATAGAACAATATGCAGGGTGGCAAGGTTGGCATAGAAGTTGTTACAGCGCCAGTGATCTGGATCAGGGTTCGAATCCTGCACTGTCTGTAAGGAGCTTGTGCGTTCTCCTTGTGTCTGTGTGAGTTTTCCCCACGGTCTCTGGTTTCCTCCCACCATTCGAAACATACTGGGGGTGTAGGCTAATTGGGTGTAATTGGCGGCACAGGCTCATGGGCCAAAATGGCCTGTTACCATAATGTATGTCTAAAATATGTTCACACTTGCATTTTGGAATATTAATTTGGGTGTTCTAGTTCATGACTAACACCAATTTGAATGCACATAGGCACTTCAGGCAGTTTTGATTTTTTTTACATAAACGATTGGAGGATCTTTAAACATTGTGTTCATGAATAAATTGGATTTACAAGTCATAGGATGCTGACATTGAGATCAAGTGTTTATTTTTAAATAAGCCAGGGACTGAGGATGTGTACTCAGTCTTTGTGAGGCAAGTTGTGGATTGATGTGATTTATTACTTCACTTCCATCTGAGACAGAGGGTCAATTGACTTATCTTGGGATTACTGAAACAGTTCTCATTCATTTTGAGAGTGGTAGGGAAATGAAAAACTTTTACATGTATAAGGCATTTCACATTATCCCAAGTACAGCCAGTGAAATACTTTCTTTCAAATGATGCTGTACTATTGAAGGAAATGTGGGAGGCAATTTGCCTACAGCAAGTTTTCACAGCATGACATTGACCAAATAATCTTTTTTATAGGATAATTGAGGGATAATTATTTGCCTTAAAACCTGGGTCAACTCCCCAGTCTGTCTCATTCAAAAGACAGCACCTCCAAGGAATGCAATATAGTATAGCCCTAATCTTTTTTCTTCTTTCTTCTTCTTCTTTGGCTTGGCTTCACAGACGAAGATTTATGGAGGGATATGTCCACGTCTGCTGCAGGCTCCTTGGTGACTGACAAGTCCGATGCGGGACAGGCAGGCACGGTTGCAGCGGTTGCAAGGGAAAATTGGTTGGTTGGGGTTGGGTGTTGGGTTTTTCCTCCTTTGTCTTTTGTCAGTGAGGTGGGCTCTGCGGTCTTCTTCAAAGGAGGTTGCTGCCCGCCAAACTGTGAGGCGCCAAGATGCACGGTTGGAGGCGATATCAGCCCACTGGCAGTGGTCAATGTGGCAGGCACCAAGAGATTTCTTTAAGCAGTCCTTGTACCTCTTCTTTGGTGCACCTCTGTCTCGGTGGCCAGTGGAGAGCTCACCATAGAACACGATCTTGGGAAGGCGATGGTCCTCCATTCTGGAGACGTGACCCACCCAGCGCAGTTGGGTCTTCAGCAGCGTGGATTCGCTGCTTGCGGACTCTGCCAGCTCGAGTACTTCGATGTTGGTGATGAAGTCATTCCAATGAATGTTGAGGATGGAGCGGAGACAGCGTTGATGGAAGCGTTCTAGGAGCTGTAGGTGATGCCGGTAGAGGACCCATGATTCGGAGCCGAACAGGAGCGTGGATATGACAACGGCTCTGTACACGCTGATCTTTGTGTGTACAATCAATGAAAATGTTTGCCTGTCTATCTTGAACCCAGAATCTTCCAATTCAGAAGTATAAAGTCAAGCAACCATTCGTATTTGAAGCCGTAGAAGTTGTTTTTATGGACCTGCATATTATGCAGGGCAAAGAGCTACTAAGTGTTGAATGTTGATCTACAATTGAGTAGTTACCTGTGAGGAATTGAATTACACAACAATGAAAATAGGCCTTTCAACCCACAGAATCTGTACAACGATGGCTGTAATGAAAGTGGAGCATTTATAAAGGTATGGAACAGTGAAGCAAGGGTTCAGAAAAATGTTTAGTGTTCCAATTAAAATAGGAATATCTGTTGCAGATTCATTCATCAAATTTATTAATTCATTGACGATTTGCCATTGCTTATGTTTGTTGCTGAGATTTAAAAGCTTCTGACTTAACTAAATCAGGCTTAGTATTAAATATTAGAAAATAAAATTATACCATGAGAAATATCCTATATAAATTCAGCTAAGTAGATGACATTGGCAATTCCCATTATAGGGCATTTTTTTATTGAAAATCTTCATATGAATAATGAAGAGAAGGGAAAATAGTTTCAGCCGAAGCATTGAGTAAAGAGAAGGCACAATTATCGGAGTTAGAAGGTTTTGGCGTCTACATGTCATGGATTGGTTGTTTTGCAGCAGGGTCAGAGTGCAAATATTGGCTATAAATTACGTTTAAAAATAAATTAGTGCAAAAATAAGAGAAAGTGATGTATGGTCTGTGGTTCATTGTCCATTCAGAAATCTGATGGTAGAAGGGAAGAACCTGTTCCTGTGCCACTGGAGGTGTCTTCAAGCTCCTGTACCTCTTTTCCAATTGTTGCAGTGTGAAGAGGGCATGAGCTGGGTGGTGGAGGGTTCTTGAGGATAGAGGCTACTTTTTTAAGACACCGCCTCTTATGGATGTCCTCGATGGAGAGGAGACCGATACCCATGATGCCTCTGGCTGAGTACACACTCTGGGGTTTTTTTATTGTCCTGTGCATTGGCCAGTGCATTCGAGACCACAGACAGAATGCTCTCCATTGTTCACCTTTTGAAATTTGTAAGAGCCTTTGGTGACATACCAAATCTCCTCAAACTCCTCCCAAAGAATAGCTGCTGGCAAGGCTTCTTCATGATTGCATCAGCATGTAGACCCCAGGACAGAGTAGTGCATTGACACAGCTAGTGAGCTGTCATTCTGCAGTGCCAGGGATCTGGCTGGGCACAGTCTGATTTGGGATGATGTCTGTGTGGAGTTTGTGCATTCTCCCTGGGCTTGCACGGGCTTCTTTTGGGAGCTCTAGTTTTTTTTTCCTACATCCTGATCAGGTTGGATCAATTAAGTGGCCATTTAACCAATAGATAACTTTTCCATAGCGTTGAGTTGGGAGGTTGAGTTTGGGAGAAGTTGAGAACATGGGGAGATCATTTTTCAATAGGATTAGTATAAATAAGAGATTGATGGTTGGCAAGAGCTCAGTGGGCTGAATGGCCTTCTCTGTGCTATATCTCCCTCTGACTCTACCTCTCAAAAACAGGAATTTAGAAAAGAAATATTGATAGAAATATTTGTGTTTTACAGAATGAAGAGACTGATAATCCTACAATCTATTCAGAAATATGAGCAGATTTGCATTAATTTGTTAACACTCCAAAAAGGAACATTTGATTTCTGGCTATGGTTCCAATTCCACTGATACAATTACTATTAAATCCATCAGCACCCATCGGGCGGGTTAGGAGGGGGTTGAAATTACACCCCAGTAACATGTCAATAAACACTTGATCACAGGCCAGTACTGATTTTTGAGTTCCTGCGAAGGTTAGAATTTTGTCTGCCTGCCACATGTCTGGTCTGTTTCATGTATCCCCATCAGCAGACACTTATCAAGGGCATCTGCACCAGATTGTGTGTTTCTCCTTTGCTCTTGTGATGTGTATAATGTTACATGGATTTGTGAACAATTAAGTCAAATAACCTTCTCGTCATGTTATATAGACTGGTTTACTGGGTGTCAGGACTGTTTTTACACACAAGTAGGCAAGATTCAGGTAACTGATCGTTGGGGATTTGTGAGCTAAACTCTCATAAAACTTACATCTTAAAAAACCCCCCACAACAAGTGACTCTCTATAAATAATACTGATATGCAAGCTTGCTTTTCAACTTAATAATAATGGTAGATTTGGTATGGAGGCGTAGAATTGTTGTCAGATGTTAAAGCACCTCAGATACAGCCAAAATAAACACTGGTGTGGATTTTTTTTCAAAACAATGTTTATTTCTTCTTCTAACCACCACACACATTTTGTTATCTTTTAGTTTGCCACAAGAATAGTTCCATGGTATGACCTCTTGTTGAGCATTTCCTTTTAAGTTGCCATGATGAGTATGTCCTTATGCAGTTTTGTTCAGTTCTCTGAAGGTTCACATTTGGGCTTGTTCTCATTCACGCCCACACTTTTACAATTTCTGATCTGGGACTCTGATGGATGAGAGATATCCATTGGTGTTTTCATTCCATAGATATTCTGTAAGGTCCACCCCATCCCAACTGACACCAGCAACAGGCAGAGAGTTTTACCAAATATTGAATGAAAGCCCAAGAAATTGGATGAGGATTAAATGAAATGATTTGTGCCTGTTTTTATCCATAAATTCCGTGTGTGTGCATGTGTATGTTTTTTTTTAAAGTCTTTGCACACTTATCTCACAGAATTCCTGCCTATCAGGAAATTGTTCCACTTGTCAAAATTCACATAGTGCAGGTGTCATTTCCATAATTCCCATGCATTGATTTCCACAAGCTGCTCTTCTTTTAGGACATTCTTTCAGAACAATGTCATGGGGTCATGAAAAAGAGAGCAAATGTCACCTTGTTTTAAAATCTTATTCAGAGACAGTAGTTCCATTAGTGCAGAATTATGGCCATCCCATACAGGACTGTCAGCCAAGAATTTTGAAATTATATTTCTCGAATGCATCATGAACATACAACCTCCTAACAATAAGGCGAACCATGAATCCTGGACTGGTAATGGGCAATTTGTAAAATAATGAGATTAATTTTGGTTGTACTACAGAAGGAAATATTGTATGTGTTGCACATCAATATGAATATTGGTATCAGAAATTAGATCTGTGTGTAACTCACAAGAACTGATCAGATACATTCAATTATTCTTTGCAATTTTGCTTTTTGTCTCCAAGTAAAACAGAAACATTAGGTGTTGATAATTTGGATCTCAGCATTTCTATTTGCTTTGAAATGATGGCGGTTTAGCCAGCTGTACACTTCATGGCTATTTACTGTTTTTCACAGCCTTTTAAGTCTAGAATTTTCTGTTTGGAACCTTGGGAGCTCTGAGATTTTGATTTGAATCAAAAAAATTAATCTGGGACAATTCAATTAATACTGACTTGGCTGCTACCCACATTTGATAAGATTTCTCAAAAAGACCACAATGTGGTTGATGTGGGGATTACACCTTGCAACTACTCAGCATCTGAGATCGGGCCAGCGATAAATTCTGGGGAAATGTGGATCTCGGAATCTTCCTCGGGTGATGCTTTTCGATCATCGTTGTTGCATGGACTGACGGAAAAGCGTTTTGCGGCTCCGCAGAGAGCTGCAAGTTGGCCCTACATGCATGGCGTCTCTGGGAAGGAAAACAGGATTCATGTTTTGGGTCAAGACCCTGACAAAGGATCTTCAAGCCAAAATGTTAACTGTTTCTCTTCCCACAGATGCAGCCTGACCTGCTGAGTATCTGCAACACTTTGTGCTTTTATTTTGGATTTCCAGCATCTACATTTTTAAAAATATGTCAGCTGTATCCTAGTGGAAAGTGAAGGATGAGTGTGTTCTTTCATAGTGGAATACAGTTACCAGGTTGATCTTTATTAATTCTTCATGGGTGCTTCAAAGCAACAGCAGTGCGAGTCTGTAAACTGATTCCCACTCCTGTTCGTTAAAAGTAGCTATGACTTTTTAGTTTTTTTTTCCTTTATTTTATACTTTATTTCAACAAAGGGGTTTAACGTGGTTGCATAGATCATTTTCAATTATTGAAATAATCCCTCAAATATTTGAGGGATTATAAGCAATTATTGGTGTAGTTTTATCTACTTATTTTTCATTGGCTTTTTTGTGCATGCTTACTTTATACAAATAAATTGTTATGTAATTGTCAATTCTGTATTTATCCTTATATGTTAAACTCAATAAAAATATTTTAAAAGAAAGGAGCTATGACTTGGAGGTACAAGAAAGAGCAATGTAGGATGTATAGGGTTCGTATCAAAACGGGAGGGTTATGGTCAGCATGGTATTTGGCAAGCCAAAGGGCGTGTTTCTGTGATGTATCACTCTGATTACATGACTTAATAATAAAAATTTGTCACACTATTTTGTTCACTTTTGCTATTATTAAGAAGAGTGAATATTGATATGTTTTAATGTAGGCCAATTTCTGCTGCCAGTTTGCTTTGAGTTCAGTCTTGTAGTCAGAAATGTAGCTACTGTTGAGAACAGTGACCGATGAGATTAAGTTTATGTGGTTTGGTGTATGTTGAGGTTGCATGCACTGCCAGTCAAAACGCTTGAATCTCAAAACATGTATGTTCCTCTTACTCTCTCTACAATCATAGCTGTGTTCAAACTGATGTGACAGGTAAAATGTTTACAGTAGACTAACTCATGCCTTTTACCCTTAAACCCTTTCTAGGTTATCTCAATGTAATGGTCAACAACTGCTGGAGAGAACGTTGGTGTCGATTGAAAGTAAACACTCTGTACTTCCACAAGGACAGGACAGATTTACGCACACACGTAAACTCTATTGTGCTACACGATTGTGAGGTTATTCCAGGATTTGGTCCAAAGCATCCCTTCGCTTTCCGGATTCTTCGAAATGGGCAAAACATTTGTGTTCTGGAGGTACATTTTTATTTTATGAATTACAATTCATTGTTTATTTCTGAAGTTTTTAAGAGGTTCAAAATAAGTTGAGCTGCAGAGCACATTGTACCTCTTGTGATTATTACAATGCACTTCAGTTCACCTGAGCACCTTTGTTATCGTGATGAGTTCAACGAGTTAACGCAATGAATGCATGAGGAGGTCACACAGTTCAGGTGAGCTGGACAGACGAGGAAGCTTTTAGGCTTGATTAGAAGACCAGAGACTGCAGATGCTGGAATTTAGAGAAAAAGCAGAACACTGGAAGAACTAAGCAGCATCTGTGGAGATAAAAGTGCCAGTAATGGTTTGAGGTGGAGATGAGGTTCAGAGAAAGCATTCCTATAAAGCAGCGAATAGAGGAGTAGGAGCGAGGCTGGTAGTCATTGGTGGAACCAGTTGAGGAGATAATGATGGTCAGATGGAACAAGGTGGGGGTGGGGGAGGCAGTAGATGAATAATGAAAGAGGTAAACTAGGTGGACAGGCAAGCACGTGAGAGGACGGCACCAGGATGTTGGTTACGCTAAACTGGAGAATTTTATGTTTCTACCACTAATTTTAAGCTATCCAAACTGAACAAATGTGGTTCTAAAATTTGCATTTGGCTTCTCTATAGAGATAGAGAGGGCAGAGAACAGACCAGTTCTTGTAGGAGTAGGAAGGAAAGTTAAAATTACATGTAACCAGATGCTTGAGATAGCTTCTGCAGACGGTGTGCAGGTGTTCTGCAAAATGGTCACATCTTCACCTAGTTTCACCAAGCACCAAATTAGATCAGGTTGGAGAAAATGCAGGAGAACCTCTACTTTATTTAGAAGGGCTGTTTAGGGTATTTCTTTGGCAGTGAGGAGAGAGATAAAGGGACAGGTGACAAAACGCACTTGTGGTTGCAAGGAAAAATGATGGATAGATGAAGGGTTGAGTGGACCAGAGATTTCTGGAGAGAGTGGTCACTACAGAAAGGGGTAGATGTGACTGGTGTGGGAGCCTGGAGATGACTGAAATGGCCGTGGATGAGGTGTTGGTTGTAGAGATTGGTGGGGTAGAAGGTGTAGCATAAATAAAAGCTCACTGGAGGGAGTACTAACGCTTTTATTAGCTTAGAACATGGGTAGTGTTCATGAACAAGCTTCAGAGGGGTTCTGGGTTTAGGCAGGAAACTAGGGTTATATATGGGCCACTGGGGGAGGAGGTGGGACCAGATATCAGTGCAGGACACTTCTACTGAATCCCAGTTCACTACATTCACCCCTTCCTTCAGAATTATGGATCTGTGGATGAAGAGGACAAGGAACAGAAGCCAGTAATGGACACAGAAGATAAATATTTACAATACTACTACAATAGAGGGGGGTTCACTCTCCTCCTGAACTGGGTCCCCTGAGGCCCTGGGCGGGGGTGGGGGGGGGAATCTCCCGGGACACCTGAGGCAACGGATCCACTATTCCGGCAGGTGCCAGGTCCCTGATGGAGACGGTGTCCTCCCTGCCATCAAGGTACTGCACGTAGACGTACTTGGGGTTGGCATGGAGCAATTACACCCTTTCCACCAGGGGGTCTGTCTTGCTTCTGCTTGCGTGTTTCTTGAGAAGGACTGGACCAGGACTAGTGAGCCAGGCTGGGAGTGTAGTCTCTGATGCTGTCCTTCTGTTGAATGTAAACATGAGCTTATGAGGAGTAGCATTGGTCGCAGTGCAGAGTAGCAACTGAATTGAGTAGAGCGCAATGGGAAGGACATCCTGCCTGTGTGAGTCTGGAAGGCCTCTTTGCTTCAGGGCAGGTTTGACAGCCTTCCAGATCGAGGCATTCTCTTTTTCAACCTGCCCGCTCCCCCGGGGGTTGTAACTGGTAATCTTGCTGGAGACTATGTCCCTCACCAACAGGTACTGACAAAGCTCATCATTCATGAAGGCTGTGGCCCGGTCGCTATGAATGTAGCCGGGATACCCAAACAGGGTAAAAATAGAGTCTAGGGCCTTCACAATGGATGTGTCTAGGCACGGATTGGCGAACAGGAAGCGGGAGTACTCATCAATGACTGAGGGAAAGTAAATGTTCCCGTTTGTGGAGGGGAGAGGTCCCTTAAAATCAACACTGAGCCATTCAAAGGGCCTAGATGATTTAATCAGGTGCGCTTTCGCGGGGCGAAAAAAGTGCAGCTTGCACTCAGCGCAGACCTGCCATGACTTGGACATTTCCCTGACTTCTTCTATTAAGTAGGGCAAATTGCGGGACAACAAAATACGCCATGTGGTGACCCCTGGATTGTAGAGCTCATTGCGTATGGTCCATACATCTCTTCACGCGGCAGACCCTCGTCCAATGTTCTTCCCACAGCAAGAACATGCTAAGTCTTTGGCCAGGCAGCAGGCATGGGGGTGCTGTCCCTGGCTGCAGAAAAAGCACTCCCATGCTTAGGAAGCAACAACCATTAGAGCAGGGGCCGCTGTAGTGGGAGTAGCTGGTCCTTGGAGGTGCTCACCCGAGAGCGTGAGTTCGGTGGCCTCAAGGTGGTCATTCACAAGACTGGCCTGTTCCAGTGATTTTGCCAGCTCAGCGTGGCTAGCGAGGTCCTTCCTTCCAAACTCGAGCAGTCGCTGCCTCACTTACCTCGAGTGGACCCCTGCAACCCGGGTGTCCCAGATCTATTCATCTTCCCTGACACGGCCTGAAGCAGCCTCATACCTGCACTTCTTAGCCAACATCCGTAGATCCAGTAAGTA
Source organism: Narcine bancroftii (assembly GCF_036971445.1). NCBI lineage: Eukaryota > Metazoa > Chordata > Chondrichthyes > Torpediniformes > Narcinidae > Narcine > Narcine bancroftii. The sequence goes on from NC_091477.1 coordinate 37,199,001, forward strand.
GTCGTCAATCAACTCTCTGGGCCGTTGGTGGCATAGTGCGAGCCGGTGCCTTGCTACGACCTCGTTCAGGGCCTTCATGTAGCGGGCCTTCAGTACCTTGATGGCAGCCTCATATGTCGGACAGTCTCGGACAACAGTGTACCCCTTCATCCTCTGTATGGAAGACGACCTTGGTCACATTCAGATAGGTATGGAAGCATTCTAGCCAGTATGTAAACTCCTCAGCTGCATCGGGGGACTGGGGGTCTATTAACAACATACTGGGCTTGAGTAATGCCTCCATCCTTGTTAGTAAGCCAATAAAATTGTATCATAGATAAAAGCTCACACTCGAATGAGGGGGAGAACTAGCGCTTTTATTAGCTTACAACACAGGTAGGGTTCATGAACAGCTTCAGAGGGGTTCTGGGCTTAGGTGGGAAACCAGGGTTATTTACGGGCCCTTGGGGTGGAGCCGGGAGGCGGGACCAGTCATTATTACAGGACATTTCTAGTGAATCCCAGTTCACTACAGAAGGGGAGAACCAAAGGAATTCCTTTCTTATTGTTGTTGTATCTGGGGTGAGGGATGATCATTCAGAGCAAATGTAGGGTAAATGGAAGGAACATGTCCAAGGGCTTCCCCAACTACTTCCTGAAGAGGAAGGGGGTTTCAGAAGCTCTGGAACAGAAGGTCCAGCTTTAGAACAGATGCAGCAGAGATGGTGAAACTGAGAAAAAGGGATGGCATCCTTACAAGAGGTGGGATGGGGGGGTGCAAAATTTTTTTTTTTAGAATTACAGCGCAGTAACAGGCCCTTTCAGCCCATGAACTTGTGCTGCCCAAATGTCCTGAATATTTTTGGAAGGTGGGAGGAGTCCCACGCAGGTCACGGGGAGAACAGAAAATGTCCTTACAGACAGCTATGGATGCGAACCATAATAGCATTGCACTGACTGCTGTAGTTGAAGAAGTAGAGGGTGCTGGTGGGTTTCTAGAAAAATCAGGGGAAAGTCTACCTCCTGTGATGGGGATCCAGAAAAGGAAGAGAAGTGTGAGAAGGTTCCAGGGGAATTTGAGTGCAGGGTGGAGTTAGATGGCAAAGGTGATGAAATTGATTAATTCTTCCCAAATGCAGAAAGCAGCACAGTGGCAGGAAAATAACTGTGGGGGGTGGGGGAGGGGGACGTCAAAATTGGCTTAGGTCAAGGACTATTCCATGAAGACAACAAGACATAGATAGGGCCCATGTGTGCCAGTCGCAGCCCTTCGAATCTGTACAAGGTGGGAGTAATTAAAAGAAAAGTTGTTGATGAGGGTGAGAATATTAGCAGAGTGGAACTGCTTGGGTCTTTGTTCAAAAAGAACAAATTTAGATTTGATTATATGTTTTTACATTAGCTGAGATCAGTCAAGTGATACTCCAATTGACTTCCGCATCTTCTAATTACAATGGATCATCCGCTCCTAATTACTATCCTTAATGGAAATGCAGAGGTGAGGAATGACTCAGACTGCAGAGAATTAAAATAACTGGACATTAAAGCACAAAAATTGTCTGTTCAGCCTAGCAGATTTACCTCTGGGTGGACAGCACTTTGTGCTCAACCAATTCACTTTCTTCAATTCCACTTCAGGCTAATAGTACAATGCATCCATGTTATGTGCCTGACTCACTTTACCTGTAAGAAGTTTGCACTTTTTTTTCTCTTTGGGTTAATTTATCCCTACATTTTATTGGTTTTCTGATTTAATGTTATTGAGTTAAGCATGGTCCATCATCTACAGGATGATCCCATCACAAGGCAAATCTTCCCCTCTTCTCCTTCCACCAGGATCACTCCCTCTGTAACTTCCTCGTCCACTCATCCCTACCCACTAATCATCCCCTTGTTACCTAACCCTGTGGCCATAGGAAGTGCTACACTTGCGCCCATACCTCCTCTCTCACCATCGTACGGAGGCCCAAAACAGTCCTCCCAAAAGAAACAGCGCTTCACTTGTGAATCTGCAGAGGTCATCTACTGCATCTGTAGCCTTCTCTTTATCAGACACTGGACACAGACTAGGAGATCATTTCACTGAGCAGCTTTGCTCAGTCCGCTGGAATGGCAGAGGATATCCCATTGGAAAGCACATCAATTCTGCGTCACACTGCCACAGCAACATGTCTGTCCACGGCCTCGTGCAATGCCAAACAGAGGCCACCTGTGAATTGGAAGAGCAACACCTAATATTCTGTTTGGGCCATTTCCAACCAGATGGCATTAATATCGACCTCTCTTGTTTAGGTTAGGCCACTCCTCTGCCTCTCTCTCTTCCCCACCCTTCTGTCTCTTTCCTCCAGTTCTCCATCCATTGATCTATCCCTTTCCCTAACACTCTAAACTTTTTTCTTCTGTGCCTGCCCGCCCATATTCACCTATTACCTCTTGCCTGAGGGCCTGTGCTCCTCCCCTACCCCCCCCCCACCATTTTATTCAGACACTTGCCTGCTTTTTGCTCATACCTTGTTGAAGGCTCATTCCAAAATATTGGTGATGTACCTTTTTCTTTGCTCCATCCAGCACTTTTTGCATAAACTTCTATTACTGACCTCAGTTTTTTTTTCTTTTCCTTTACATTTGGATGTGTAAATATTTTTCAGTGCAACATCTCTGGGGGGAAAAAATCGTATTTGCAAAGAGGAAAGTAATGGTGGCCATTTCTGGATCACCATCATTCTCCACCAAAGAGTTGAGCAGGCATTTCCAGCCATGTGGCCAAGGAAACTGGGTAACATTGCTCCAAGATGTGTCCACCATTGGTCAGTCTTGCAATAGTCACAATTTAAAATGTAGTAAAACATGAAAATCTGCAGACACAGTGATTGAAGGAAAAACACAATGCTGGAGAAAGTTAGCAGGTACTTTATCTTTTTTCTTCTTTGGCTTGGCTTCGCGGACGAAGATTTATGGAGGGGGTAAATAACCAACATTTTGGGCTTGAGCCCTTCATCACTGTATGTTTAAAATTAAAGTGTGAGAGGACTCAACCCAGAGAAGTCCCACTCAATCTTTTTTAAAGCATTCCTTCCTTCCACGGAGCATCACCACTATCCTCACTCTAACCCCTCCCTTAAATACCCCCGGACTCCCCAGTACAATCTTGTGGCCCAGTTATAACTTCCCACTTCAAAAGTCCATCCTATTCCTCTCAGGGTGCAATCTTCAGCTATTTCACTATTCCCCTGATCCTGATCACTGGACCCTGATGCTGATCTCTATACTGAAGAATCATTGCCCTCAGAACGCCATATTGAGCAACAAATATCACCCTCGTGGATGTATGCTTCCAAGGCTCTGAAATCGCATTGTCCATCCTGCCTAACTCAAACTTCCATCTTTGGGCACCCTTCTTTGCAAGTTCTGATCTCCAGCGACCCAACTCTTCAAACTTTGAGCATCAACCTCCAAGGTCCAACTTGCCATTATCCTCGCCCAAGTGCGAATCCCCAAGTAAAATATGTCCCAGGCTCTGACCTTAAATCACTGTACACCTCACCAATTTCCCACAGTCCTGAAGCACTGAGTCCACTCATGCCCTTGGGCCTCAGATGCCACAAATTAGCCATAGCATATCAACGGTCAAGATGATCATTGCCTCACTACACAATGTAACCTTGGAGAACATTTGAAAGGTGCAAATCAATTTCATGGTTCTTTCCATATAGGTTAAGTGAGTGGGCAAGTGTCAGGCAGATAGAGTACAATGTTGGTAAATGTCAGGTTGTCCACTTTGGAAGAAAAAAATGGAAAATCAAATTGTTATTTAAATGGAAAGTGATTACAATATGATGCTATGCAGAAGAACCTGGGAGTGCTTGTGCATGAATTTCAAAAGGTTGGGTTACAGGTGCAGCAGGCTATCAAGAAAGCAAATGGAATGTTGGCCTTCATTACTAGAGGGATATAATTTAGGTCCATGGAAGTTATGCTGCAACAGGGAGCAGGTGGAGGTGGTGCAGAGGAGGTTCACCAGGTTGATTCCAGAGATGAGGGGAGTTAGCCTATGAGGAGAGATTACGTGGTCTAGGACTATACTTGCTGGAATTTAGAAGAACGAGAGGGAATCTTATAGAAACGTTCAAAATTTTGAAAGGCATAGATAAAGATATGTAAGGTGTTTCCATTGGTGGGGATGACTAGAACAAGGGGACATAGCCTCAAGATTAAGGGTAGCAGAATACAGACAGAGAAGAGCAACTACTTTTCCAAGATGGTGGTCAATCTATGGAATTTACTGCCCATTGAAGCAGTGGAGGCTACCCTGGTAAGTATGTTTAAGGCAAGGTTGGATACATTTTTACATAGATGGGGAATTAAGGGTTATGGGGTGTAGAGCGCGATTAACTAGAAGACTGGAGTGTATCACATGTAGGTCGACCAGTCCAGAATGACCTGGTCTGGCTAGGAGCAACCCTTTAAGACCTGCCAGTAGGTGTGGCTACACTCTCAGCCAATCACAGTCATCCTACACTACAATCTGTACCTATACACATTGGTAATAAAATCTGTACTATCACATGGGGAAAAGACAGGTCGGTGGAGATGAGTGAAACACGAGAGGCTGCAGGCGCTGTGATTGTAGTAAACACACTGAAATGCTGAAGGAACTCATCTGGACTTTTCAGAAGTGAAAGGAGACAAAGATGTATTGCTGACATTTTTTGGCCTGAGCCCTCTTCAAGGAAAAAAATCCGAAAAAAAGCAGAAGCAGGATATTTCAGAAAGACTCAGAATTCAAACAATGGGGGAGGAATCCAGACCAATGAAAGGTGTTAATTGGATAAGATAAGGGACTAGGTGAAATTTATCAGATCTATGCGAAAGGAGACAGGGAATGGAGAGTCGACGGGGCAAGTCAGCCATGAACTCTTTGAATGGCAGAGTAGGCTCAATGGGTCAGATGGCCTATTCCCGCTCTTATTTCTTATGTTCTTAAATCTCTTAACAACAAAGGTCTTTCAATATTGGTTTTCCTTTGCCAAATATGCATAACAAAAAAAAGGAAAAATGCAAACTGATGGAGGAGCAATGCACAACCAAGTGACTGCACTTGGACTATGAGAGCACCCGTGATTGAATAACCTCTGATGCTTAACATCAGGGCTCACTCATGGGCAAAATCTCATCAATAGTCAATTTCTTCAGAAAAGTAAGGAAGTCCAAAATTGTCAAAATAAAATGGAGTCAATCTTAATATTAATGATTGTCATCCAAAGGTAATTTTCAATTTACGGTTTTTAACTCTTTCACATTTTGTGATTTAAAAAATAATTTAATTGCATGAATTTGATGAGTCTGAGGGTGCATTATAAAAGTACATGTACATCAGCACAATGGGACTAAATATTTTCTTGAAAAGAATTTCCAACAGAAAGTTAAAATCTATGTGAAATAAACATTCCACTGGTAGTTCATTTGATATATATGAAGTTTCCAAATGATATTCCATTTTGCCTTACGAACTGTGTGATTTATGCTGAGGTATTGCTCATATATTTGTCTTGTGGCTTATACAGACGAGTTCCTCTGAGGAGATGGGTAGGTGGCTCGGACTTCTGCTTGCCGAGACGGGCTCTACCACAAAGCCAGAGGCTTTGCACTATGATTATGTGGATGTGGAAACGATAGCCAACATTGTAGATGCCGTCAGACATTCCTTCTGGTGAGAGCACTATCCATTATACAAAGTGAAATGGAAAACTCCTGACTGTTCTTTTGTTGTTGTTGGCAGATTATTTTTAATTCTTAGAAGGACAAATCAAATGACAAATCCAGCTCCAAATGGAAGCGGGATTAAAATAGAAAACGCATTAAAATACCAAAGCCATAAAAAGATCAGCCCCATTTTACGAGGTGTTTTTAGCATCTTTCCTATAACCTCCTGAATGATCTTCGTTTGTGTCATGGCAGTTTGTGTTGCGACTTGAATAAGAAATGCAGTAATCAACAGAAATCCTTTGTTGAAGGCAGTAATTCTCAGCTCACAGCAGCAGCTTAGACAACAATGTATCAAAATCATACCACGTGGTGCACTCACTTCACAGAGACACCCTTGCATACAGGCAATAATTATAGGCAGAAATGTTCTCATCCTTAGCCTTTGGATACTAAAATTAACTGGTGCAGTGTTCCTCAAAGTGGAATGTGATCATGTTTATTAAATTAATTTGGTTTGTTTCATTGGACAGGTGGGCAACCTCCTCAAACAATTCAGCACTTTATCTGTACGAATCCAGAACATATGATGACGTCCCATATGAAAAAGTACAGGTGAGGTCTTCGATGGTAAGCAATTCTCTGTTGAAGCAATGAAATAAAAATCAAATGTATGAAGCAGAGTAGCATTTCAGAGATTTAAACTACCATTATTACAGACTTGGTTGTTTTTCCAGACTCTTTTGTGTAGTCTTCCAAAGGCGCTATTTGCCTTGGCGAGTCTGTTGTCTATCTCATTGTCGATCCTTGCATCTGATGAAATGGTGCAGCCGAGATAGGTAAACTGGTTGACCGTTTTGAGTTTTGTGTGCCCGATGGAGATGTGGGGGTGCTGGTAGTCATGGTGGGGAGCTGGCTGATGGAGGACCTCAGTTTTCTTCAGGCTGGAAAAACAACCAACTGAAAAACCTCACAAAGATAAGCGTATACAGAGCCGTTGTCATACCCACACTCCTGTTCGGCTCCGAATCATGGGTCCTCTACCGGCACCACCTACGGCTCCTAGAACGCTTCCACCAGCGTTGTCTCCGCTCCATCCTCAACATCCATTGGAGCGCTCACACCCCTAACGTCGAGGTACTCGAGATGGCAGAGGTCGACAGCATCGAGTCCACGCTGCTGAAGATCCAGCTGCGCTGGATGGGTCACGTCTCCAGAATGGAGGACCATCGCCTTCCCAAGATCGTATTATATGGCGAGCTCTCCACTGGCCACCGTGACAGAGGTGCACCAAAGAAAAGGTACAAGGACTGCCTAAAGAAATCTCTTGGTGCCTGCCACATTGACCACCGCCAGTGGGCTGATAACGCCTCAAACCGTGCATCTTGGCGCCTCACAGTTTGGCGGGCAGCAGCCTCCTTTGAAGAAGACCGCAGAGCCCACCTCACTGACAAAAGGCAAAGGAGGAAAAACCCAACACCCAACCCCAACCAACCAATTTTCCCTTGCAACCGCTGCAATCGTGTCTGCCTGTCCCGCATCGGACTGGTCAGCCACAAACGAGCCTGCAGCTGACGTGGACTTTTTACCCCCTCCATAAATCTTCGCCCGCGAAGCCAAGCCAAAGAAAAAGAAAGATTACAGACTGAATTTTGTGCCGAGTTTTGATGATAAATTGGATTGCAACTTCTGAAGCATGTAAATGCAGTTAATGTACAAATGCAGAAGTTGCCGGCAGATATCCTGCTCCTCCACAGTGCTGTCAATAGGCCACATTGAATTGAATGTAACAGTGTTCAACATTCCAGCTCCATACTAAAACAAAACAGCTAAAAAAGGTTAGATCTCTCACATTCTAAAGAGTTCATTTCTCACGTTTAGAACTCAATGACCTCAGCCCTTAGAATTCACTTTTATAGGAAGAATTTTCATTTGCTCAGAAGAAGGTCAGTGGTGGTGAATTTTATTAAATCCAGTGCAACTTTTTATGTCCATTCATTTTTTTCTTCCTGCCTTAGTCACGTCTCTAGTTCCCAACCTTTGTATTACTTTATCTACATTATTTACAAAAAAAATCTGCTTTGTACTTTGATCTTAAAAGAGTACCACAGGATTACATTATTGTGTACAATCTGTCTGCCAACGAGTTGAAACCCTTTCAGCATATGTTTGGTGAATCCAAACGTTCATTCGTGAAGATCTGCATAAACAGGATGCTTAAGTTGAAACAGATTGGCCACACGGCAGTCAAATCTGTCATGGTGCAGTCATCATTTAGGGACATCTGAGCTGCAATAGATTTCTATTCAATATTTCCACTCCTGTCATTGTCAAGTCATTCTTCCAAACGACTCAACTAATCTAAACAGTTTTATAGCCACAGTTGTAGCTAAGCATTGTGTTTTAAGAGGTCCAGTCGTTATCTAAATTGTGCAAGTTTATGCGGTGTTTTGCAAATGGCTTCTTAAAGTCTAGAAGTGAATAAGAAATTGTACGTCTCATGAAAGATTGTAAATAGTGTTGTTTGTGCACAAGATCTTGGCATGTGTTGTGCCAAGGCCACTGGAGCCAACTATGTCATGCTATTTTAAGCACGCATTTTCATGATTGGATGCACTTCCACCCCACCTGTTTCTTACGTTGCTAACTCATGTCTTGTATCACACACCTGATTAGAGCATGTTTATATTTTAAATTTGTGGCCTGCTATCAGTGAAGATTTCATTATGATACAACATGGAAACTGACCATGTCCCATTTGTATTAATCACATTTTCTGACTCTTAGCTCCTAGACTTCCATGCCAGGGTATTAGAGTGGGCATCAGTGATTCTACTTCCATTACTCCTTCAGGCATTGTATCCCAAACATTGAACACTGTTTGATTATAAAAAGGTCCCCTTCATATCCTCTCTTAAATCAACATGCTCTAGCTTTATTTATATATGCGTTCTCAACCCTGCCCTGCCATTTTCAAAGACTTGTGCATCATACAAACAATGTGCTGTTTAGTTATTCATTCATAAAATATCAGGCCTTCTATATATTTGTAGCTTCTGAAGAACTCCCTTCTTAGTTTTAACTGCTTACCTTCTAACATTTAAAATGTGGCTTGGATTCATCCCATTTTCTAAGTTCCCCTCTACATTCCTCCATGCAAACAATCCACCTTTCATTTGCTATGAGCACACTCTCCCAAAATTTCACATGCTTGCATGCCTAATCCCAAATGTCTTCTTTTAAATCAAGATTTCTGTTCGCTCATCAGTTCTACCTTCACGTATAAGGCACTGCTATTACCTCCCTTCCAAACTGGCAAGCACAGAAATGAATTGCACAGACGATGTGCGAATTAAAATCAAATTAGGTTCATCTTATCTGATGGTTTAAAAAAAAAGACATGTCCACACCTGGCAGGAATTATATCAAGCTTCTGCCTCCTAATGCAATCAAAATAAAATTAGGGCCTCGAGCCATGTTGTCGTTGGGCATTTGCTTTGTGCTAAAGTTCATAAAGTCATGATTACTATTAGGTTACAAAATATCAGGTGATCAATGGTGCATTAAATTTCATTTGATTTCCATGAGAGTTTGTGATTTTTTTTGGGGGGGGGGGTTTATATCGATGGTGAGCTGTCACTGGAATAAATTGTTGACTTTGTTGGCATCTGTGAGCAGAGAAAGATTTGGAAAAAAAATGTAATTGAGCCAAATGCAGGGTCCAGTAATGCTGGTGCAGAACAGGATGTGTAATTTTCCATTTAAGTCTCCATATCAACAGAGCATTATTCCAGATGACAAAACTGTATAAGAAAGACTAAGTTACTGCATTAGTGTGGCTTTTTATTAATTGCCACAGAATATTGGACCTGCAGGTGCATTGACTTGTGGAAGTTGCTTGCGGCACGTATGATACTGCTCTTTATAATCAATGTAGAGTACTCAGTTCAGACAGTTGACTGTAATGAAGGAAGCAAACTGGACAAAAGCAAACCAGCTGGTGCACTGTACAGGTTTTGAGAAGACATTTGATAAAATGCCACAACGATTATTGTAGAAAATGGAAATGTAAAATGTAAAAGGCAACAATTTAGCATGGATAGAAGATGGCCAACAGGCACTAATGGGTCTTTTGGTTTGGTAAGATGCAATAAGTGGGATCAGTGCTGAGGGCACGCCTTCTTCTTGTTACAATTTATGGATGAAGGCACTAAAAAGTATGGCTGCTAAATGTATTGATGATATAGTGATGGAGTAGAGAAAATATTGTAAAAGAGCTCCAAAGTATCATCAATTAGCTAAGTAAGTGGGCAAAGATATGGCACATGGGGTGAAAATGTGAAATTGTCCAGTTTTGCAGGAAAAAAATAGCACCATATTTAAAATGGTGCAAATTTGAAAAGCTCACATACAAAGAGATCTGGGTATCTTCTTCATGATACACAATGGGCTAACATGCAGCTAGAGCAAGTAATTAGCAAGACTAACAGAATGGTACCATTTATTGCTGGTAGAATGGAATTTAATACAAAAACAGGCAAGTTATGTTTCTATCGAACAAAATATAAGTAAGGCCTTAGCTGGAGTACTGTGAATAGATTTGATCTCCTTATTTCATAGAGGGATGTGAATACATTGGAAGCAGTTCAGAAAACATTTACTACACTAATAATATCTGGAATGGAAAGTTGGCTTTCAGTAAAGATTGGACAAACTCGGTTGGTTAAGATATTTAGAAAGGTGACGGAGGCCTTGATTGAAACATAAGGTCCAGAGGATTCTTGGCAAAAAGGATAAGCACAAAATATGGAAGCACAATTAAACCATTTGGCCCTTCATTCCTGATCTGCCTTTATTAAGATCATGCCTGATCTTCTTCCTCAATGCCATTATCTTGAAATGAATCTGGTTTAAATGAACTCAATAACTTGGTCCCCACCACTCACTGGGGTAGTTATGTTCATAGATTCACCACCCTCCATGAAATTCTCTTCATTTCACTCATAAATAATCACCCCTTTATAGTCCTTGGTTCTAGACTCCGCAGCAAGTTTGTTGAGTGTTAAGAATTTTGCGTTTCAATAATATTTCCTTTTATTTTTCTAAACTCCAGTTCTCAATCTCTCATCAAAAAACTCCTTCCCTGCAATTAGTTCAGCACATTTTCACCACATTCCTTCCATGACAAGTGCATCCTTAGAGTAAGACACCAAAACTGGTCACAATCTCATTAAAAACCTCTGCCTTCACAATCACTTTCTGTAGCAACATGCACTGCTCAGCCTTTTGGTTAAGATCAAGTATCGATCATCCACTGAGAGCTGACCAACTGGATCTGTGGGAAGTTGCAGTGTCAAGAAGGAAGAGGAAGACACCCAAGACAACAATTGGGGCACAAGAGATAGTCTGGCGTGAGCTAGCCGGCTGACGCAGGGTGGGTCCATGCTGATTTGGGGGCCAATCTAACACCCTTACCACCAGCAAGCCCACGGCCTCCAGTTTCACGAGGAAACTCTTCAGCAGCACAAAGTATTTTCAAAACTGTCAAGCGAAGGTTCCCCATTTTCACAGGACTTTTTTGTCCAGAGGGTCTTGATGGAATACTGCAAATTTGAGGAGAAGGACATTGATGGCCTCCAAGGCTTTTCTGGTAACAATCACTTCAATGTGACATTCAAGACTCCTGCAGGATGGCAGAGGATGCTCCAAGACTTTGAGGAGGAGGGGAACATGGCTCAACTCTCATTATTCAAAGCGCAGCCACTTTTCACCCTTCCTATGCAAAAGGAACGAGTGATAACAGGTACATGTTCAACCCACATGTTCCAGATATGGACATGCTTACATTCCTGGGCCATTAGGTTGAGGAAATAGTGACCTGCGTGGATATCAAAGACACATTTGGAATCTGGCCCAGCAAACATCAAGTGAGAGTGAAGCTGAGAGAGGACAGCAAAGGTGCCATCATTAATAACCCTCCCCTCCTTCAGTGTTTGCCATTGGGGAGAACTGTGGATACCTTGTCTACGCTGGACAACCCAGGATATCCAGCAACTGCAACAACCTGGATATGTGGTGGCCTTCTGCAGCACAGTCATCTGTAAGAACTGCAAGCAGGAAGGCAACCAGATCAAGGACTGTGAAGAGAGCGAGTGCTGCAACTTGTGTGTGGAAGCAGGCCACTTCCACAGAGCCTGCCCAAAATGTGCAGCCACCCACAAATAGGCAATAAAAGGGCAAACAGCCAACATCACCACCACCAGTGAGGTCAACAACCCCCTCAACCTCAGTGTGATCGAGACTGCGACAGAGGCCGAGACTAGGGGGAGGAGGAGACCCCAAGCACAGCCGCCTCCAACCTTCAAACCCCAGCCACAAGGCCGGAGCTCCTTTCTGAAGAGGCAGTGTTGATGGAGGAGGGAGCTGCAGAGGAAAAATGGCAAGAAAATTAAAGAAAACTCAAAAAGCCCCAAGAAAGAAACTGGAACTGATGCTACAAGCAGTGAGGGGTATAAAAAGGGTGAAGCTTCAAACAGAAGCCACTTCTCATCAGCTGAGGATGGAGCTATCAGAAGTGCCAGACAAAGAAGTGCAAAGACAGAGAGGAATAAAAGGAGGAAAAGGGTTACAATTAAGCCCAACAATGCAAGGTACAGCATCCAGAGAATCCCAGCTCTGGGAGGCTTGGAGCTATGCAGAGGCCATTGCCCCACCCCACTCCCCCGCACCCCCCTCCACCCAATGCAGAGCCTGTCACTCCCCAGCACTGGGAAATTAGGAGCAGTGTAGTGGCAATTGCCCCCCAGGCTACAGGAGAAGAGTACAAGCCAGCCAGGAGATGGAGGTGTAGGAGCACAGCCTGATCTCACCCCAGTGACACCACCAGCTTTGCCTGAGGAGACCCTGCTTCCAGAGGAAGATCACCCCCTGTTCCTGAGCTCAAAAAAATTTAAATGTTTTAGATTCAGACATACAGCACAGTAACAAGCCATTTTGGCCCACAAGTCCGTGCCATCCAATTAACCTACACCGCGGTACGTTTTGAAAGGTGGAAGGAAACCAGAAGCACCACTCTCCCCCCGCACACAGGGAAAACCCAATCAGACGCAAGGAGAACGTACAAACTCCTTACAGACAGTGCGGAATTTGAACTATGGTCCCAATTGCGGGCGCTGTAAAGGTGTTGTGCTAACCGCTACACCAAAAGTGCTGTAGTTCACCAAAATGGTGGGCATGAGAGCTCAACCTGATTGACACTGAAATAAATCGGGGTTCTGTGGAAACTAAGTAATGAAAAATTGATTATTCTTTGAAAAAGATAACTGACCACTTTCAAATGATTTAAATTACATTAATTGTTCTCGAAACCTCTCTGCTTTTAATTGTCATGTAAGTATTTATGTGATCATTTGCCTAACACATACCTCTGTTTAATTCTTGTATTCAATTTTTTCTGTTCTGTAAATTTGTAATGTTAATATTGAAGTTTTTTTATTAATTGGTTGTTTATCTTTAGAACTTCTCCTTTGAAGATCTTTTTCCAAAGCCATTATTTCTTGTTCTAATTGATCTATCTCTTTCATATATTCCTTATTAATTTTAAAAGTAAAACTTATAATTTCCCTCTCAAATATGCTTTTAAAGCATACCATATTACAAACTTATCATTCACAGAGAACAAAATTGTATCATGAAATAGCTGAATTTGTCTCCTAATAAAATCACGAAAATACATTCTTTTTAATAATAATGAATTCAATCACCATCTATAAATCAATTTCTCTTTATCGGCATTACAATCATCAATAATAAAGGTGAATGATCCGACAAATTTCTCACTTTATATTCTGCTTCTAAAATCCTGCTGAATTTAAAAATAAATCAATTCTAAGAATCATGCCTATTTGAATAAAAAGAATGATCCCTTTCTCTATGATGAATGCTCCATGCATCTATTAAGTTCAAATCTCTCATTAATATCAATGTAGTCTTTGCTACTTCAGCTCTTGGCTTTCCTCTAGTAGATCTATCTAAGAATGGATCTAAACAAAAATTAAAATCTTCTCCTATTAAAATATTCTCATGTGCCTCTGCTAAATTAAGAAATGTTTCTTGTATAAATTTCTCATCATCTACATTTGATGCATATGCATTCAGATAAGTCCATAATTCTGAATACATTTGACAACGTACCATCACATATCTCCCAGCAGAGTCTGTTACTACATTTCAAATTTTAATTGAAAGATTTTTTTCTTCAAGACTCCCATACCTCTTGCCTTAGAATTAAACAAAGAGGCTGCTATTTACCCCACCCAGTCTCTTTTTAATTTCAAATGTTCTCTTTCAATTAAATGAGTTTCTTGCAAGAAAAAAGCCAAGTCAGTTCCCATTTTCTTAATATATATTAATATCCTCTTCCTCTTCACCAGACTGTTTAACCCATTAACATTAAAATTTACAAATTTCACTGCATTACGCATCTTAATAAACCATCGCTTCCTCCACCTCTGCCTGTGAACCCTCCTCCTTCAACTCCATTACTCATATCCAAAGTAATGTTTTGGCACACACTTCCTCTGGCAAACTAGATAGATAAAAGAAAACCGATTTACAATGAAAGCAAATACGTTTTAAAAGTATATATAAACAAAAATATGCGCGCGCGCGCGCACACACACGCACGCCCACGCACACACACACACAATAACTTTCTCCATTTTACAGGCCGCGACCAAGGTCACAAGTGTCCACAGGATCCAGTAGGAGTTAAAAACTCAACTACCCTCCCCAATCCACCTGGTACATTTACCATTTAATCATTGATCATTTTTAAAAATTCCCCCAAAAAACCAGAAAAATAAATAGGCATTATTCTGAATTGTTCAGTCCTATGGAAACTTAAATAAATTTAGTCCATCTAGGACACAGTGGCAACAGCTGATTTTCTAATTCTTCATTCCACCTGGACTCCTGGAAGATGTTGGACAAACTCTGTGATTGGACAATACTTGAGAAGAACTTATTTTCACCTCCAGGCAAGAAAATCTTCAAAGTTGCAGGGTGATGCAAATCTTTTTCCCCAAAGAATCTTCTTAACAGAGTTGAATTCTCCTCTTTTTAATAAATCTGCACTCCTGTCTGAGTAAAATAAAGCTTTACCCCCTGTATACTCAAGCGGGCCTTTCCTCGCTCTTGCTCCTTCTGCCACCACAGCCAAGATCTTCTCTCTGTTTTAATCTCGAAGAAACTTTATTAGCACAGAGCGTGGTTTCTGATTTGGAAATGGTTTTTCTCTAAAGGCTGTGTGTTCTTTCAATCTCAATAGGGTGTTCAAAATTCTCACCTCCCATTACTTCAGGAATCCATTTCCTAAATAATCCAATTGGATTGTGCTCCTCCACTCCTTCCTTAAAACCCACTATTTAACTATTATTTCTCCTACTGAAATTTTCCAGAATATCTACTTTCTGCTGGAGCTTTTGATTTTCCACAGTTAAAACAGTAGTGGTGTCTTCCACTCTTGTTACTCTATCATCAACATGCACCATTTCTTCCTGCATTTTCTTCATTTTCCCATCTAACTTATCTAATTTTCTCTTCATTTTATTAACAGCATTCAACAGTATTTATTTCCCCTTTCACTTCCCTATTCATTCCATTAAATTCTCTTAATCACAAATCAATAGTGGTTATATCTTTTTGCATTTACTTTTAAAAGTTTTAACCTCTTTCAGTACTTCCTCTTCTTGTTGCTGGTCTTCCTCCCCTTCTTCTTCTTCTTCCTCTTCGCTGCTAATCCCTTACGAGCCCGACTCTACTTCTTCTGACTGTTGCTGAAGGTGGCTTTTCACACATGCACAGGTCACTTCCGAGTTCTTCCCCATCAGCAGATTCACAGGCTCACTCACCCCGGGAGCATCTTAAACACTAGCTCCCTACTTCAAGTTTGCTGTTGGCCTCAGATCTCTTCAGGTCGGGCTCCAGGTAGGGCTGCAGCAGTTTTTTTTTTCTTCTGAGGCATTTTTAAGATGTTGTTCTAGCGTTTAAATATACTTCAAAAATTTTAATTCGTTTAAAACTAATATTTTTTTATTAGTTTACCAGGAGGGTCAAGTTCCTATGGCATCACTTGACCCCTGCCCCCTTCTAGAATTTCATAGCCATCCCAAAGATTCTTGTGTACACACACAAATTTTGATGGAACAACGAGAAGCTAAACTATAATCTTATGTAATACCAATGAATGATTGTCAGCAAAAATACAAATTAACCCAAAACCCTTTTGAATTTAAAATTGTTGCTTTCAGAGCCATTTCAACACAAGTCTCAGTCATCCCCAAACCCATTATGGCAAATGCAATTTCCCTTTAGTTTGAAACAACTTCACATTAGTTTTGTGGTGAGTGAAAAAGTGCTCTACTGCTGAAAACTTTTACAGATGTTTCCTCCATCAGTCAGTGGACAAACTCTATCCTGCACCTCAACACAATGGCCATTAACAACTGACAGACCATTGTTTTCGATATTGATAATGCAAACTCATGGAGCATGATTAAGGGGTCACCTTGGCTAATGATTACATTTTAACACATTCCTCTCTGAAGGGAGGAAAGCCAAGAATTTCTCAATTGTACTTCTGTTGCTTTGCATTATGTCGCAGAACTCCATCTTCCATTCGGCTCCCTTTCAGAAGCATGAATGAATAAGTACTGCTTATTCAAATACTGCTCTGAAATTGGCTTTGAGGTGCTAATAATATCCACAGGTCACAGTTACCACAGGGCATGGAACCAACTTGAAAAGGTGATAAATGTTGGGGAGCAGAGAGGTTGTGCTGGAAGGGCATTATCCTCTCCAACGCACAATGTTATTGGATGGGGTGATTTACATACTCCCCAAGGGATTGAAGAAAGAAAAAAATTGTTAACAATTTCAGAAATAGAACTTAAATCACAATAATCTTCACCTTTTGGGAATGGCAAAGAAACTATGCTCAACTGATCTTCAAAACTACTTCCGATCTGGAATTGGCAGTTCTCACTGTTAATTTGTTTCCCTATGCACATTTTAACAATGGTGTTTTTCCAACAAATTTTAAACATTAGCATAGAAGTTCTTGACAGGTGTGACATAAAAGTCAGACTATTTAACCTCTGCAGGCCTCTGATTTCCTACAGCCTCATATAATTTATGACTATCACAGCCCCAACTCTGATCTGAGAAGCTTCTCCCATAAACTTTCACAAGAACAAAAGTTTTTTTCCCACTTTTGTCTCCAGGGAGTACTTCCTGGACTGTAGGAGGGTGGGGGGGGGGGGGGGGGGGAGGGAAACAATGCAGTGGGAATTGAGGCTTACTAAAAAGAAAACAGCTGCTTTCAATGCCTTTCCTCCCATTATCTGAGATCTTGTTGCATTACACCAGCACGAACTTGCTTTGCCTTTGTTAATCTGTCACAATCAAGAAAAACAAGGGTGCAATGGCTTGACTCTTACAACAACAGGAGTCCCCACCCCAACATGCATGTATTCAATAAGCTCTTGGATCTGGAAAGTCCAAATGCCCAATTGGCTCAGAAATACACAGTAGATTCTAATTACATAACTTGGACAAGAAAATCACTTTTTTGGACAATGTGGCCATATCCTTAAAGGAGGAAATCTCAAATTAAGCCTCTGTCTCTTGCTGGTGAAATGAGTTTTCTTTATCCAAGCATAAAACATTGTGTTTTCACATTCCTTTAGCTTTTTGTCATTAGTAGACCATGTGCAGACATGTGTTCAAACAGATGGAAAGAATTTTGAAAAGTTAATATATAACAAATGGATGTTTGCATGGTTTCCCCACACAGACAGTTCCCAAAAGGAAGACCAATATATTGCATCCCTAAATGTTCCACCCAAAGAAGTAACTTCAGAAGTGCAGCCACAATTGCAATTTGCAGGAAATATGGTTGCCAATTTGTGCATGGGAGGTTCCACAAGTGCAGCAGAACATGCGAGTTAGCCTATGAGGAGAGATTGAGTCATCGGGAACTCCACTCTCTGGAACTTGGAAGAATGAGAGGGGATCTTATATAAACGTATAAAATGATGAAAGGCATAGATAAGATAGAGGTAGATAAGTTGTTTCTATTGGTGGGGGAAGAACAGAACTAGGGGTCATAGCCTCATTGTTCAGGGTAGTCGATTTAGGACAGACATTAAAAGGAACTGCTTTTCCCAGAGAGTGTGCATCTGTGGAATTTTCTGCGTATTTGAAGGAATGGAGTAAATATATTTAAGACAAGGTAGGATAGATTTTTAATTCGTTGGGGAATTAAGGGATATGGGGAAAAGACAGGAAGGCAGAGGTGAGCCTATCGCCAGATCAGCCATAATCTAATTGAATGCCAGATGGCCTACACTTGCATATATTTATTATGTTCTTATATCACACTTATGGTTTCCTTCTCTTCAAGACAATGACAAGTAATAGGGCAATAGATATTTAACAGACCCTCCACCATCCATTTCCCTCCCTCATGTTGAAAATACTGTTCTGGCATTCCCAACATCATGAAACAGTCATGAAAGTTGGCAAATGGCACATTTCTTTTCAAATTAAAATCCTGCAGATGGTGCAAATTAGAATTATTGAAAATGCAGAACGTTCAGATCAGATACTATTTAATGTCATGAAATAAAACAGAAAAATAATATTACATGAAATTACTTTTAGTCTGCCGTTAAAGTGGTCAAATATTCATCATTAGGATTTTCATTGCCTGGTACTCCTTACAGTTAGAGAAAGAGAAGCAAAAGAGAGACCCCCCACCCCTAGAGTCACTGCCCCTTTTCCCAATGGCATCCCAGTTAATTGGCCGTGCACTGTCCTGGGATAGGAAGCCATTTGTGCTCTTTCCACTGGGCCAGGACACTGTTTTTCAACTGAACACACTCATCCCCAGGTCGAGGAGAGTCTACTTTCAACTGGAAACGGGTGACTTCCTGCTGTCCTTTTTCCACTGGTTTAACCGGCATCAGCTGACTCTGGGAATATGAGTAAGGGTCGAGTCCATCAATCCCCAGCGTGATTTCACGTCATTTGACACCAGGGTGCTAATTGTTTACTTTCTTCACTGGACCCTGTCCCTGTTGATTCCTGGGACGAGGTGCCAATGGAAAAGTGGCTACTGAGTGTCTGTGAATTCACCTCTGGTGCTTCTGCAGCCGCACAAAACTCTGGTTCAGTTCAAACCATCGGCGACCTGAGCCCAGCTCCAAACCTCTGACATGATGAGGAAGCCTTCAGCAACCAGGGCCCTTCGGAAGTCCTCCATGCCCTCAGCATCCTCTTGAATGTAAACATTCAGCAGATTAGGCAACATAAAGTGTTAATTGGTTCTTGTGGCATCTTTGACTTGGAATGTTTAACTTTCCTACATTCTGCGTGACCTGCAGATCAGTTGTGGCAAATTTCGTTTGATGGCAATCATGTTAGGTACAAAGATCTTTACTCTACACAATCCCAAAGAATTTGACTTCCTTTCCCCAGATTTCCATCTAATTTCAGTGATGTCTGAGGACCCACTGGGACACGATGCCAAAATCAAATTCTCCCCGATTATTTTTTTTTCTATTTTTCATTTGGTCGATGCTGGCTCTAAGCAATTTGCATAAATTCCATTCTGCCACTTATTTCCTTATAACCTCTGCTTTTTCGCACATCCATCAATCCTTACCCAAGTTGTGCAAGGGTCAGTTAACCTTCTGACCAACACATCTTTGGGACACTGGAGGAAACTGGAGCACGTGGAGCAAGTCCAGAAAGTGACAGGGAGATTTTACCAACTGCATTCCTGTCCCACTGGAGATCAAACTGGATCGTTTTGCGTCCTCTTCAACCTGGTGCTTCATGGCCATTCATTTCATGGATCCTGATGAAACCAATAAGAAAATTTGTAATAACCTCACTAATGCCTCATTGCCTGTCAAATGTCAAACCTGCAGGGGATTGTTGTCTCACACTTGTGTCTTGTTATGCAGATTGAAGAACCGAAGAAATCAGTCAGCTCACAAGTAATACACCAAGCCTCCACATCAAATGATGCTTCAAGTAGAGCTAATTCTCAAAACAAAATTAAACGGCAGGGCTCAAGTAAGCACACTTTTATTCTCAATTTATTCTTTTACAATATCGCTGCATTTAGAAAATAATTTCTATCGAGTATAGAACTTGGAGAATCAATCATTCCAAGAGCCATTCATTCTATTGTGCCTATGCTAGCATTACAGAAGAGCTAGCCAATAATTATGGTACTCATCCCCATTTCCACTGTTAGCTGGTGAGGATGCCTGCAGTAAGCCCTGTCCAAGTTTCCTCCTTTCTGCACCCAAAAAGCTATATAACACCCGTTTTATATGTCTTGCATGTCTCAGAGGGTATCGTGGTAATATGCACTCACAATTGAATCAGCTGAGCTACAAGATACAAAAAAAAGCAAATCCTTACAGAAATAGACTGTTTCATTATAAATAAAACCATTTGTGTAAACATGAAAGCCAAGTCCAGATTATGTTTGCACTCATCACTCAGTCCCAACAGTGATCGAGACAAAGTCAGTGTTTACGACAGGACTTAAACATTTGAGCCTACAGATGACCTTGGCCATGTTCATGTTCTCTGGCCACACTGTCGTCATCACATAGTGGCAAGGTGCTGAGATCAAAGATTGATTAACACAATGTGAATATCCATGTCCCTGTGGTAGCTCGCAAAACAGCTGGTGAGCTTCCTTTCTTGGTGGGGGGGGGGCACCACCAAACGTGTCTTCAAAAATTCAAAGCCCCTGATGTAATGCAGGAAGAAATCCTTTTTCAAGATCATAGAGGATCGTTTTCTCCCTTGCTAGAAAGACCATCAAAATGAATACAAAATGACCAATACCACTGTACAAAGGGGAATTTCACTTCTAAACTGTTAATAACTATTTAAAAGCAAAACACCAGTAAACAGCTCGATGTTGTATTTATAGCCTATGTAAGCTCTGGTGTGCCATATGAGACATTACTTCAAGGCTTGCCATATACCCAGAC
The DNA here is from genome assembly GCF_036971445.1 of Narcine bancroftii. Taxonomy (NCBI): domain Eukaryota; kingdom Metazoa; phylum Chordata; class Chondrichthyes; order Torpediniformes; family Narcinidae; genus Narcine; species Narcine bancroftii. Next base: position 37,219,763 of record NC_091477.1, read on the forward strand.
ACACCAGCTCCCAAATTATTATGTAATTTGTTGCTTTCCATGAAAGCAATGGCAATATATTTCACAAGAAAGTTATACTCAAACTTAGTTAATCCCTGTTCTTGATTTCTGCAAAATTTAGCAATGTAAATAATATTTGCTTCAAATTGCTCTCATTTGAAGTCTATCCTATTACAGAAGTGAGGCCACGCGCTGCTCAAAAGACACACATGCGTAGTGTAGTCAGGTTAAGTTCTGAGTTTTATTAGGGCTCAGGCCTAACTTTTATACTTGCACTGTTCCCGCAGTGGCCCACCTTGGCTGACATCACAGCCTGCATAACAAAAGTGCGTTACCCACGCATGGTACTTTCCTGCATAACAATGCCCTTCTTCTCCACCCAGTATCCCTGTCTGTTGGCTGTGCAGCAAGGCCAGCACCATTTTGGGGTTGCTGGCCTTTAAGCTGCCCTTGCCATTCACCTGCCGATTCGCTTGTTGGGGCTAGTGTCGCTGGCCTTTGGTTGCGTTTGTTGCCGGCTCAACCACCGCAGTGGCGAGCCACCGCACTAGCATGGATAAATGATTGGCTGATTAACTGAAGGCAAAGAATGGGAATAAAGGGGCCTTTTATGGCTGGCTGCCAGTGACTAGTGGTGTTCCATAGGAGTCGATGTTGGGCCCACCATGTTTCATGTCACATTGTATTGTAAATGATTTCGATGATGGAGTTGATGATGGCTTTGTGGCCAGGTTTGCAGATGATACAAAGATAGGTGGAGGGGTTGGTAGTGTTGTGGAAGCAGGGACTTGAATAGATTGGGAGAATGATCAAAAAAAAGTGGCAGATGGAATACAGAATAGAGAAGTGCATAGTCATGCACTTTGGTGGAAGCAATAAAGGTGCAGACTAATTTCTAAATGGAAAGAAAATTTAGAAAACAGTGGTCCAAAGAGACTTGAGGGACCTAGTGCAAGATTCCCTAAAGGTTAACTTGCTGGTTGATTCAGCGGTAAGGAAGCCAAATGCAATGTTAGCATTCATTTTGAGAGGGTTGGAGTATAAAAGGCAAAGTTATAATCCTGAGGATTTTAAAACCATTGGACAGACCATTTGGAGTATTGAGAGTAGTTTGAGGCCTCATATCTAGAAGAGAATGCACTGGCATTGAATAGGGTCAAGAGGAGGTTTACGAGAATGATCCTGGGGATGAGAGAGTTATGAGAACTCTGGGCCTGTGCTCGTTGGAGTTTAGGATAAGAGGAATCTCATTAAAACGTACTGAATAATGAAAGGGCTGGATAGAGTGGGCATGGAGAAGATGCTTCCAGCAGTGGGACACTTTAGGACCAGAGAGCAAAGTCTCAGAATAAAAGGATGCTTCTTCAGATCAACAATGAGGATACATTTCTTCAGCCGGAAGGTGATGTTTCTGAGGAATTTTCATTTCCACAGGTAGCTTTGGAGGCCGTCACTGGGTGTGTTTGGAGCAGAAGTTGATAGGTACTTGATCAGTAAGGTTATGGGAGGAATGCAGATGAAAGAAAAAAAATACATAGGCTTTATATGAATGGCGGAGAAAATCTGATGGGCTCAGTGACCTAATTCTGCTCCAAAGTTTTTGCTCCTTTCACTTTTCCTAAATTAATTCTGATTTGTGGATGAATGGGATTGTTATTTATTTGAGAAAAATATATTATTTTGCATATAATTTGCCACATGACAGAGTTAAACTCTCAGGATAAGGTTTAAGAATAGAATATTGCAAATGAATGAAAAATATCATGTGGAATTTGAGAGTTGAGGTAATGGTTATGTTGATCATTAAAAAAACAAAACAGCAAGTTCCACTGATTAATATCGAATGTCAGCAGACGTTCAATGTATACCTCTTAGCTATTACTCTATTTTGTTAATGGCTCATTAAACATAGGAATTAATTTGCTCATTTACCACTTTGTTAGAATGTGAACTATTCTGCTTTTTCATACCTGACTAACTGAAATGGCAGCTTTATCTAATTTCTTCCTTTTTTATGAACTGCTGTTTTATTATGTATCTACGTGAAGAAACTTCAGAGTGGACTTTTCTTGGTTTGGATGGAGATTTTGTTTTCTCTAATTTTTTTTCTCTCTATTCCTTTCCTGTTGATGCGCATCTCCATACACTCCTCCCCCAAATCTATGCAGTATTTTAAAAGTAGTCACTCAATTAGCTAATCCTAATGTGCACTCACCAGGGATCAGAATAAAAGTGCTGGAACTGAATCCTTGTCAAGTGGGAATCACATTACACTTAAACAATATTCTTTTACTGAAAACTAGCAGTCAGATGACCCATCTGTCACTTTATTCCATTCTTAATTCTCAGGTGCAAATCAGTCTAAATACGGGAAGACTCGAGCCGAAGAAGAAGCGAAGAGATGGTTGTCTGAGCAGGAATCACTCGAGAGTCAGAAGGATTCAATTCGTAAAGAACTGATGCAGCTCCGAAAAGAGAAAAAAGAGTTCCGCAGAGCTCTGAAAGAATGCATAGGTAAGTGCTCTTCTTTCTCAAAGGTGTAATTCTGGTGTGTGCATCCTTCTCATTGTTAGCTGGGAGACGATATCCTTAACGTAAATCAATTACATTTTTTAAACATGGAAGGTGGCCATTTGGCCCATTGAGTTTATACACAGACCCATTTTCCCCCACTTGCATCCCAGTGACATGTACTCTCTCATATGCCCATCAACTGTTCTTTGATTCTTCCTCACCCACCTACTCTAGAGAGTTAATTGGTACCTACAGAGACCAATTAACCTAACAACCATTGTATCTTTTGAGTGGTGGGGGGGGGGGGGGGGAGAGAAGGTATTGTTACACCCAGGCCTGGGGGTGAAACTAACACCATTAATAAGGAGATCTTGCTAACTCCACTCATTCAGTACCAAGGTCAAGATCAAATTTGGGTTGTGAAGCTGTGAGGTAGCAGTAAGACTTAGCTCCCCAAAGATGGTCACTGTCGAAGAATAGTGGACTTTCTTCTTTGGATATTATGACATTGAGATAAGAGTAGGCTTACATACAAACATTTTTTGTCATTGTTTTCTCTGTGTTCAGCTACTGGTTGACATGGGGGATGTGGGTTTGAGATGCTTGGATCAGAATCAGAATTTATCAGCATGAACAAGTCATGAAATTTGGTGTTTGCTGCAGCATCATAGAGCAAACATTCATATTATAACCATCTTATGACATTACTAAAAAAAAATTAAAATAATAGTGCAGGAAAGTCAGGCAGGGTCTTTGGTTCAATGATCATTCATAAATCTGATGGCAGAGAGGAAGAAGCTGTTTCTGTGCCGCTGAGTGCTTGACTTTTGGCACCTTTACCTTTTTCGCGATGGTAGCAGAGTGAAAGGGCATAGCCTGGGTGCTGGGGGTCTTTGAGGATAAAGGCTGCTTTTTATAAGACACCGCCTCATGTAGATGCCTTTGACAGAGTGAATTCTGGTGCTTATGATGTGCAGGCCAAATTAACAACCCTCTGGAGTTTATTCTTGTTGCCTCTATACCAGGCGGTTATGTAACCAGCCAGAATGCTCTCCACGGAACACCTGTAGAAGTTGACAAGATTGGTGCATGCATGGTAGGGGTATGGAGGACAATGGCCCAGGTTCAGGTTAATGGGACTAGGTGGACAAATAGTTTGGCATGGACTAGGTTTCTGTGCCATGGTGTTCTATTCCAAGAAGGTAGCAGACTCAAAGCAAAGTTAAAATATCATACGTCCTCCAATAGCTCAGTTAACAAATTGCCCTGCAGAGAAGCTGGATGGAAGAGAGGCAAGAAAGACCCACATTCAGTCTTTCTTATGTTTTCAGTTAACTGGTCTCCCGTAATCTCATCCCATCATCACCACCAATCATTTGCAATGTCCACCAGATTTGTAAATGGAAACATCATTGTCTCCACAACTGAGATTGGAAATGCACACTTGGGCACTGGTGAAGATGGGAGGCTTGACATGATTCAGATATTGCCTAGCATTCAATGTCATGCACGTGAAGCAAGGTATCAAGGAGTGAACCTTACCAATACAGGCAGTCCCTGGGTTACGAATGAGATCTGTTTCTAGATCTGTCTTCAAGTCGAATTTGTAGGTAAGTCGGAACTTGCTGCATGTGTAGTTTTTAAATCATGGAGAAGGATTTGAGCCTTTTCTCGCAGTGAAGTATGCACTAACAGGCATATTATGCTGATTTTGATCGTCAATGGTAACGTTAATGGCAATGTGATGTGACTCAAAATGGCGGATCCCATTTTCCTTCCTCGAACCGATGAACCGCTGAAGCCACGCATAGTCCATTTGTAAGTACAAGTTGTCTGTAGGTCAGACATTTGTAATCCAGGGACTGCTGTACTGTATATTTTCCTCCGACCTGCCAGTGGAAAATGGTATCTTTTGTTCTTGACTCTTCCTTCCTATTTCTTCCTTACTTTCTTGCTGGATCATGGGTGGTTTTATATTGCTTTATATCCAAAATTGCATTCATCATTTGTGTAAGTAGGTGGCACAGTTGAGGATATTTTTTTCAAATACACGTGGAGATCTAATGCAAATGCAACCACTTGACAGGAAAAAGTTTATTGTAATCGGGCACACGTATTTGTATTTTTCCCCTTTAGAATAGGCACAATGAGAGTGACTGGGGAACCTTTACTGCTACAATACTGGAGATTATCTATATTAGTATTGTTTCATTAAATTTAGCTTGGATCACACTTGCTAAGCCAGACTTCAATGGAGCTGAATTTTTTTTTGGATGCAAATTTCAACTGGAATGCATGATTTTGTGATCAAAGACAAACTTTTACTTTAATTCATTTCTATTGCTCCACCTTTCTTAAATAGCATTTTCATACACCATTAATCTTTGAATAAATGTAAGGAGTTTTTTTTAAATATATTGGGCTATAATTTCCTTTCAAACTTACTGAGGTTAATGGCTGTACATGTGGGCAAATGGTGCAGCAACTCCAGCCGATGATCTATGCACAAGTGGCTAACCAGCTGAACCACTCTGACATCCTGCTGTCCAGCTAGCTTCTGAAATACTTTGTGTTGAGCAGAGCTCCTGTGTTGTATTTTAATGTGAACTACAATGACCACTGAAAAGGTTTTTGATCTTTTTCCAGACCTTTCCCAATACTCACTAATCTTAGGTGGAGATTTTAATTGTTGTTTGAACACAATTTTAGACCGTTCTTCAAAACAAAGACTATTCCCTCAAAATCAGCTTCAACAGTACACGCCTTCTTATCTAATATGGGAGTGTCCGAGGTATGGAGATTTTTGAATTCTATTTCTAGGGATTACTCTTTTTTCAACCATTCATAAAGCCCATACCATGATTGATCAATTTTTAATTGACAACCAGCTAATTAACTTGTGAGTTAATTGTGAGATCACCTTCCGGTCTCTAAGTTTGAATTCCCAAATACACTGAGTATTTTAAAAAACCAATGATTGAACAAACAGTGTCTTCAGAACACTAGAAATAATGGGGGATTAGCCCTACCCAAATTTCATTTTTACTATTGGGCTATAAACATAAGAAATATGTTACAACTGTTGTAATGTGAAAGGACAGATGAATATCCTAATTGGATTGAGATGGAGTTGAAATCCCTCAGAAATACCTCCCCATGGGTGGTATTGGATCATCTTTCCCTATCTCTATTCAAAAATTGACAAAGAACTTAATAATGACACATAGATTGAAGATTTGGAATCAATTCAGAAAATATTTTGGGCTTGCGGGATTTATAGTTATAAGTCCTATAATATCTGATTGTTTATTTCAACCAGCTAGTTCAGATGTCAGCTTTCAAGAATGGAATTTTTAAGGATTAATAGTTTTAAATATCTTTTTATACAATATTTTATATCCCTTCAACAATTGGGGGCGATATTTAACCTATCAAATAGACATTATTTCAGATATTGTCAAATTCAACATTTTGTTTGCTCTAAGCTTTTTAACATTTCCTGACCCAAATTTTATCGATGAACTCTCCGAGTTACAATTTACTTATAAAGGCATGATATCTGCTTTATATTATAAACTATTAAATATGAAGGTGATTTCTTTAAGTGGAATTAAAACTGAATGGGAGAATTATCTGAATATCTCCTTCTCAGAAGAAGAATTGACTTCAATTTTGGGCCTGATTTACGATTCATCATTGTGCTACACAATTGTGCTACATTGTGTGCATTTCTTCAAAGTCAATCATGCTCGAATTTATTCTGATATGAGTCTACTTTGTGACACGTGAAATATTTGAAGTCTCTTTGTTGCATATATTTTGGACTTGTCCTGATTTTCAAAATTATTGAACTGTGATTTTTTTTTCTTTTAGAATGTTTTCAATCATATTTAGGATCACTCCACTTCCGGTAATTGCGCTATTTGGTTTCTCTAAAGATATAAATGTTATCTTCTAATCAAAGACAAGTTAGAACGTTCTCCACTTTATTAGCAAGAAGTGCAATTCTTTTAAAATGGAAAGATGATTTCCAACCGACACGTAATCAATGGCTATTAGATATCATGTCACGAAAATCAAGATTTCTTTCGATAAGACTTGGGACCCATTTATAGCTCACTGCCATCATTTGACTAATTAGGTCTGATGATGAATGTCGCTGGGCCTGCTTGTTTGGATCCCCTGAGGCTGCCTGTTCGGATTTAACACTACACACAATATGTATGAACTGTGGGTTTGAATTTTTTTCTTTTCATTTTTCCTTACTTATAATATTGTATTATTAGATTTAGAATTAAGTCGTATTGCTACTGTACCATATGTTATTATTTGTAAATCTGCAAAGGTTTCATTGCAATTGATTTACTGTTTTTTGTTCGTTTTTCTGATAAATCTCAATAAAAATGATTTTAAAAGAAAGATCAAGTACAGTTGAGCTAAATCTGACAGTCAGCAGATTTTTCCATAGCTGTTGTTTCCGATGTAATTGAATACTTCAACACTCTTTGATTCCTTTTTAAAGAACATGTGTAGTAGTTTCCCCCCACCCCCCCCCCCCCGAGTGAACCAAGGAAGTTGAAAGGGAGCACTGAAACTGGGACGCAGGATGGGAGGGAAGGGAGCACAGCAGATGATCTGGATCAACTATTCTCAAAGGGGGCGGTATGGTCTCCCCTGGGGCCCATAGCATATTTAAAGGGTGGGGGGGGGGTCCGTGGACTGAAATCATAAATATTCATTCCGCTTTTTATGTAGTCAGCAGAAGTATGGAAGAAAGCAACTGCTTCACAGGGAAAGGTGCTCATAAATTTTATGCAGAGTCCTAAGAGGACCAAAGCCTCAAAAAAAAGGTTGAGAATGGCTGATCTAGATGCTAAAGCATCAAGATTTCAGAGGCAAACAAATCTCCAGATGCTGGGATCTAGTGCAGTACACAAATACGCTGGGGAAAGTGCTGGACAGCGCAGTTGGCATAGCGGTTAGCGCAACACTGTTACAGCGCCTGCGATCAGCACCGGGGTCTGATCCCGTGCTGTCTGTAAGGAGTTTGTATGTTCTCCCCAAGTCCGTGTGGGTCACCACCCACCGTCCAAAACGTACTAGGGGTTATAGGTCAATTGGGTGTAATTGGACAGCGCAGGCTCATGGGTTGTAAAGGCCTGTTGCTGTGATGTATGGTCTAAATATAAAGATCAGCAAAAGGCACTTGATGATTTGGGCCTAAATGTTGATTGCCTTTTGCTTCCCTACAGATCCTGCATAAACCTGCTGAGTTTCTCCAGGCCTTTTTCATATTGCATCAGGATTTCCAAGGGTTTGGGTAGCAGGATTTTCCTGTATGAGCATGAAGTGTTATATAGTCAGTTGGCTCCTCTGTCATTGAAAGCATTTGTTGGAGGTTCAATCATTGGGGGCTTTAATTGTTCTTGAGGATTTTAGAAATTTTAAAATTCTGTCCATCATGCCCACTAATTTGCATGTCTTTCTCAGGTCCTTACCCTATTTGTCATATTTCTTCCAGTGGATTGACTAAGTGATTCCTTCTGATGCCAATGTCACAGCCCTCGATTTCAGTAATTTGGGCAACAAAAGGACAAAAGTTAATTGGGGCAAATCTCTTCACTCGATCAGGTTTTTTTTTTGGCTAAACCCTCTATTGCCATCTAGTGGTGAAATACAAGACTGGCCTAATTTATCAATTTCGGGGGGCTACAACAGATTCCGTGATACTGCTGGTAGACATTTATCCTCATATCAAGGTGGGAACAGAACAAATATGTACAGTCAAAAATTAATCAGTTTAGCATCAGTGATAATAGAAACACATCAAGAGAAGGCAAGCGTCTAGAAATAAAATGCACCGACCATAGAGGGTTCAAGGTTTAACATTCCATGTAATAATTATCAAAAAAATTGGTATAAATATTTGCATCTTTGTTGAAAGTGACTCTACATTTGTTTTTAACTTTGTTGTAAACCACTGTTATGCCATGATTGGCTGATGCCGGCTGGACATGCCTCCCGAGACCAATCCTACCCATAGCATGTTCCCCTTTCTCTTTGCTTCGATCAGTCAATGAGGTTGATGGTAGTTCTAGTCTTTTGCAACAGCTGCCTTTTATGAATATTGATGGTACATCAATTTTATTTACTAATTTTTTTTTAAAAAGCATGGAACAATACCTGAAACCTGAGAAGCGTGACGCAAACTCCTGACCACCAGATGACCCGAACACATTCGAACTTTGGCTACACTGCTTTGAAAATTTCCTGCCGGCAGCTGCAGATGCCTTCACCATGGATAATAACTGACTGAGACTACTCCTCTTGCATGTTGGGCCCCAGACTCCCCCCACCATCTCCAATGAACAGTTCACAGAAGGTCCCCTACAGGCAACATGTGGTCTCTCGACCCCCAAGGTTGACCCGCCCCCCCCACTGTTTGCCAACCTCATCCCCGATTACAAGCAGGTGTAGACGATACTGTAAGACTTGTTGGGCAAGGACATCGAGACCAGTAATAGCCCTTGGAGGTCCCAGGTGGTCGTGGTGAAGAATAGGATGATCATAGACTAGAGCCAGACCATAAACAGGTAGACGCAACTTGATGCTTACCCCCTTCCCCACATATCCGATATGGTCAACCAGATTGCACAATATCAGGTATTCTCCACGATTGACCTGAAGTCGGCGTATCACCAGCTCCCGATCCATCCAGAGGACTGCCAGTATATGGCATTCGATGCAGATGGCCACTTCTACCAATTCCCCTGGGTCCCTTTCAGTGTCACAAACAGGGTCTCCATCTTCCAGCTGGAGATGGACCACATGGTGGATGGCTATGATCTACAGGCCCCCTTCCCATATCTAGATAACTATCTGTGGCCACAACCTGCAGGATTATGATGCAAACCTCCGCAAGTTCCTCCAGGCAGCCAAATGCATGATCCTCACTTATAACGAGGATAAGTGTGTATTCCAGACTGTACAGCTAGCCATACTTGGCTGTGTAGTCAAAAATGGTGTCATTGGCCCTGAACTGGACCGCATGTGTCCGCTGATGGAGCTACCCCTCCCATGTACCCTCAAATCACTGAAGAGGTGCCTTGGGTTCTTCTCATACTATGCTCAATGGGTCCCCAACTATGCAGACAAGATTTGCCTATTGGTCAAGCCTACCATGCTTCCCGTGCCAGCAGAAGCCCAAGCCACTTTCAACAGTATCAAAAACATCACCAAGGCAACCATGCATGCCAGAGATGAGTCCACAACATTCCAAGTGGAGAGCGATGCGCCTGATTTGGCCCTGGCTGCCACACTCAGTCAAGCAGGAAAACCCATTTCTGCCTTCTCACGACCCCTCCAAGGCCCTAAAATTCACCACTCCTCCATCGAGAAGGAGGCCCAGGCCAACATGGAGGATGTACGTCACTGGAGGCACTATCTCGCAGGGAAACGGTTCATCCTCCTCACAGATCAGCAAGCGGTAGCTTTCATGTTTAATAATAAGCAAAGGGGTAAAATCAAGAATGAAAAGATTCTCGGGTGGAGAATCAAGCTGTCCATTTACAATTATGGCATTCTCTAATGGCCCAGTAAACTTAACGAACCCCCGGATGCTCTTTCCCGAAGAACTTGCGCTAGTCTTCAAATGGACAGACTGCAGGCTCTCCACAATGACCTTTGCCACCCCAGAGTTACTTTTTTTTTCATTTTATCAAATCTCAGACTCTACCATACTCCGTTGAGGAAGTCCAGGCTATGACTAAAAACTGTCAGGTCTGTGCCAAATGCAAGCCTCAATTCTATCGGCCGGACAAAGCGCAATTGATCAAGGCTACCCACCCCTTCGAGCACCTCAGCATTGATTTCAAGAGACCCCTCCCCTCCTCCAACTGGAATGTCTACTTCCTTACAATCATCAATGAATACTCCCATTTCCCCTTCACCATACTTCATCCGGATATGACCACGGGCATAGTTATCAAGGCCTTCAGGAATATCTTCATGCTCTTTGGGCACCCTGGTTCATCCACATCATTCATGAGAGTACCTGCTGACCAGGGCATCACCATGAGAAGGACTACCAGCTACTTTCTTAGGGGTAACAGACAAATATAAAGGGAGAACACCACAGTATGGAAGTCATGGGGTCGCCCTGTCTCGCAATGGCAGGAAGTCCTCTCAGATGCTCTCAACTCCATCTGGTCAATTTTATGTACGGCCACCAACAACATTCCTCAAGAACAGATGTTTGCTTTCCCAAGGAAGATGGTGTCAAGGACTACGCTGTCCACCTGGCTTACCTCCCCAGGACCAGTCCTGCTTCGGAAGCACGTCAGGCAATCTAAGATTGACCCACTGGTCAAAATAGTCCGCCTTCTCCACGCAAATCCACAGTATGCCTACATTGCCTTCCCTGATGGGTGAGAAGACACAATCTCAATCCGGACTTTGCTCCATCAGGGGTCTCCCTGACCACCACTGACTTTCAACAGACACCTCCAACCTTAGGAGTCCTGGAACCTGCAGCTGACCACCCCCCTACCCTGGCCACTCTTGTCGCCAATGATGTACCAGCTCCATGCACCACCACCTCCCCACCCCTCAACCAACTGTTATCAGGCCAACCTTACAAGCTGGTCCCAACCATTGCTGCATTGCTTGCTGTGGCAGAAGAGACCCCCTGATAGACTTTAACCTGTAAAAGCTATACGTGTTTAGTTGTTTCACCTTCTCCTTTATCAGCTCACCCCGCAGCACTATTCTTAAAAAGGAGGGGTGAAGGTGGTAAACCATTGTTGTGCCATGATTAGCTGCTGCCAGCTGGTAATGCCTTCTGATACCGATCCTGCCCATAGCCCCTTGTATGCTCCCATATCTCTTTGCTTCGACCAGTCAATGAGGTTAATGGTAGTTCCTGACTTTAGTTAATAAAAGCCTGATAGTTCCACAACATTTTCAACCAATAAAAGCATTTATATTAAGATTGTGTGTGAAAAGCACTAGAGGAGAAAAAGTAGATGTGGTTTTGAAAGAAAATAGGAAGAACATAAGATGAATTCAAACAGTTCCTTGTTAATCGGCAGCTTGAAGCAAAACAAATTAATTACTCTGGCAAGGTCTGCCCCATGAAAACTCATTACTGCCTGCTGTCAAGTTTCAAGTATATTGGTATATTATCATTATTAATTTGAAGAAACTGTGCCCACAAGTCATTTACATTATTTGGACCAAGAAAAAATCCCAGCTGCTGTAAGTCTGAAACAAAGATGGAGGAAAGCATTCAGCACCTCCCATCTCAGTGAAGAAAGAAATAGAATCGACGTTTTGGGTTCAAGGACTCTCCGTCAGAACTGGAGAAGTGTGTTAGTTGCAGAGGGAGACCTGAAGTACACCAAAGGAGTGTCTATGATAGTCCAGGCCAATGTTGTCAAGGTAACAATGACTTTAAAAATTAACAAAGACAGAACAAGGGAAAGAGAAACAAATTGAAATGGAATGGTACAACCACATCTGCAGAGGGAAGGGGAGCCATTATCTGAAATTGATAAATGCAAGGTGAGTCTCTGTGGATTGTTAAATAAAACATTGAGTCCTGAGGACTGCAGTGTATTTATGTGGAAAATAGAGGGTACCTCAAAATGCAGAGGGATCACACATGTGTGAGATGGAGAATTAAATTGATGGGTAACTGAAAGCGCAGGGTCGACCTTGAGGACTGGATGAATATTTTGCATTATTGTTTTGTTATTCCAATACAACACTGGACGATGTTCCATATTTATCAGAATCTAATTTAAGCACAAAATTGTCTTGTGTGTTTCAGCTAATGAAGATGCAGCTCCATCAACATGTACAGCACTGGAAAGAAACAAAAAAGGTAAAAAAAAAATTTTTAATCTCATTTTAAAAATGATAGTGAGACGTTCATACAGCATTGAAACAGGCCCTTCAGCCCACCAGGTCTACTCAGACCGTCATGCCTATCCATACTAATTTCTCTTCCATATCCATCTCTACTGTGCTTGTTGAAGTGCCTGCCTCTTAAATGGCATTACTGTTCCCATCTCCATCTCTGACACTTTATTCCAGATACCAAGTACTCAGCACGTGATCAATGTGCTCCTTGGGTCCTCTTTAAACTTCCTGCCTGTTTCTTTAACCTTTAATATTAGACACCCCGATCTTGGGAAACCAGCACTAGCGATCTACCCAATCTCATCATTTTGTCAGCATCTATCAGGTCACCTCTCAACCTCTTTCATTCAACAAGAAACTTATAAATACAATTAATACAAATATTTATTCTTGAAAAATATGAATACTTATCAATCACATCCAAGTGTAAAATATTAGTTCATGCAAAGATGTAACTGATATTGATGAGGGCCCCCAGAGCTCCAATCCATTGCAGCAACAGTGTGTTCATTGTCAGTAAATGACAGGATAAATGAATTTCTGTCCATTTCACCAAGTTCTTCATCTCTCTCTCAGACACTCTCTCACTCTCTCACTCAGTGGTGTACATTTCCAGGCAATCTGCTGACAGGTGATATTGGCAGAAGCCAAGAGCATGCTGTCTGCTAGCCCTGCCAATAGCAGCTGAGGATAGAACTGTATTAACACTTGAATAACAACTGGAGGAGAGCATGAGAACTAGACAAGATGCAATCATGAGCAAGACATTTATTTAAGCAAAGTGGAATACTTTTCCCAACTGATGGTGAAATTAATCCAATTAGAAGGTGAACCACATATTTACATTAACCTTAATCTCTGGAGTTTGTAGATAGCATTTGGAATGATGGATAAAAGAAATTATCTTGCTTGATTACCCTGACATGAAGAAATTCAAAGTAGAAAAAAATGGACACTTACAGTTCAGAAAAGTTTATAATAAAATGTGGCAATAATAATTATAGCCTTATTTTCTGAAAGTGAGATTACAAATACACCCTTAGAACATTGCAGCAAAGAAAACAGGCCCTTTAGCCCTTCTAGTCTGTGCAGATCTATTATTCTGCATAGTTCCACTGATCTGTACCCAGTCCACAGCCCTCCCATCCATGGACCTGTCCAAATTTTTCTTAAATGTTAAAATTAAGCTCAAATTCATTACTTCAACTGGCAGCTTGTTTCACACTCCCACTACTCTCTGTGTGAAGTTGTTTCCCCTAAACATTTCCCCTTTCACCCTTAACCCATGTCCTCTGGTTTGTCTCTCAACTAACTTCAGTGAAAAAAGCAGTTGCATTTATCCCACATCATTTTGTATACCTCTACCAAATCTCCCCTCATTCTTCCACGCTCCAGGGAATAAAGTCCAGGGACAAACCAGAAGGCTGAGTACTGGGTTAATGGTTGGGTACTTAAAAATGTGGATGAACAGAGGTCCTTGGAGTTCAAATTCATACATCCCTCAAGGTGGCCACACAGGTTGATAGGATATTTAAGAAGGCCAGTGAGATGCAGGGATTCATTAAAAGGGGGATTGAATTCAGGAGTGGAGAGATGATGTTAAAACTCTACAAATCTCTGGTGAGACCACACTTAGAGTATTGTGTTCAGTTCTGGTCATCTCATTATAGGAAGGATGTGGAAGCTACGCAGAGGGTGCAGAGGAGATTTACGAAGATGTTGCCTGGATTGGAAAATTAGTCTTATGGGGCGAGGTTAGAAGTGTTGGACTTTTCTCTTTGGAGTATGGAAGGATGAGAGGAGAATTAATAATGGTCTACAAGATTATGTGAAGCAGAGATATGGCAGACAGCCAAGACCTTTTTCCCTAGGGAAGGAATTGCAAACACCAGAAGACATTTGTACAAAGTGAAGGGAGGTAAATTTAGGGGAGACATCAGGGGTATTTTTTTTTACACAGAGAGTTGTAGGGATTGCCAGGGATGGTGGTGGAGGCTGAAACATTAGGGGCATTGAAGAGACTCTTAGAAAGGTACGTAGATTGAAGAAAAATAGAGGGTTACAAGGTGAGAAGGGTTTAGTATTTTTCTAAGGAATATATGGGTCGGCACAACATTGAGGGCTAAAAGGCTTGTATTGTGCTGTAGTGTTCTATATTCTATGGAACAACATGAGCAGGTTAGCATAATTAGGTCATAATTTAGGTATAAGGTAATATCCAGTGTTGTTTATACAATTAATCTATTTTATTTTCTTTTTCTGATTTTATTTGTGCTTTTCTTGGGGGGTTTTCTCTGAGGGAGTGAGTGGGTGGAGGGGGGAGAAAAAATTATAGAACAGCATGTATTGATTTTGATCTATGTACTTTTTACATGTGCTAATAAAATAAAATTTGAAAAAAAAAGAAACAACATGAGCTTCTCTCCAAAATGGCTAAGGTCATTTTAAATATTTCTGCCAGGGCTCCTGCAATTTCTACACTATCTTCCCTCAAGGTCCGATGGAACATCTTGCCAGGTCCTGGGGATTTATCCAGCCTTATTTGCTTTAAGACAGGAAGCATCTCCTCGTCTTTAATCTGTACAGGTTCAATGACCTCACTGCTTGTTCTCCTTACTTCCCCCAGTTTCCTGAGTAAATACTGATACAAAAACCCCATTTAAGGTGTCCCCCATCTCTTCTGGCTTCAAACATAGACAGCCACTCTGGTCTTCAAGGGGATCAATTTTGTCCCTTAGTATCCCTTAAATTTGTTGATATAATTTTCATCTTGTTTGGCATAATACAACTTCTGCATCTCAGGTATTGACCTATGTCTGTCAGGGGAGGTGATAATATATAGTAATTAGTACTATTCATACTCGATTCCAATTAAGATTTTGTTGGAAGAAGGAAGAGTTACAATAGAATAATAGAAAACAATGCATTAACTTTGAACTGACACAGTATTTAAAGCCAGGCATTCCTATTTTTAATTTCTGTGACCAAGCCAAATATCAATCTTTTGTGTAAATTATAACATCCAATTTGGTGCATTTTAGCTTCAGCTAAATTTTAACAATAAGTAAATCTCTGATAATCCCCCATCAGATTTGGCTTGTTCATTAGTCCAGCGTGCTTTGACAAGCTGAAACTTAGCAAATGAATCTCAACAGATTCAATTTCCCAATTCAATTCACCTCACAGGAGAACAGTGTCTTCATTAATCTACATCAAATTCACCTTATAATTTATGATACTACTATGTAACGCTTTTTTTAAAAAACATGTTTGGGCATTTATCTAACAGTCCAAAAAGAGTGTGCTGGTCCAGCACCAAGGTCCTAAGAATATTTACTCTTTTGTCATTAGGTGCAGATGCAAGGAATGCTAAGGATGGGGGAGGGGGTGGGACCAATCATTGGTTTTTCCTTGCACTAAACAATTGAATCTCAGCAAAACATTTGTGAAACATGTTTGGGTACTCTGTGAACTTGGCACATTTCCAGAGATATATACCCACCGTCCATGCTGGTAATGCACTTAGGTGATATCAACCAGAGATGATCAGCATCACTCCCTTGAACTTCTTTCATAAATGTGTGGTATCGAGATAGCACAGATCTTGACTGTCGGTACCAGAGGACAAAGGCCTCTCAATGTAAGATCCTAAAAACCTATCAGTGAAGAAACCAACAGAATAGAGCAAGTTACTTCAAATTCGTGTTGTGTTTTAACCTGGGATTCTGAAGGTTCAAACACCATGCCCAGGATGCCCACTTAACTATTTGATGAAACTTGCCTTCTCTCTTTTGATGATGATGCCATACAATCTATTATGTCCAAGCAATTACAATCATCCCATTTCCCCTTATTTCTCTGTACCCTGTAACGTGTTCTTTTTCACACATAAATTGTGCCAATACACTGCCAACCACTCTCTCCCTTCCCCCACCTTGAAGATCCACCACCAAGATGATGAAGCACTAATTATTTACAGACTCCGTGTGAAGGGTATTAGAGTCTTTTAAAGCTTGTGCACTTCAGAAATGGCCTCACCTCAAACTGGCGTAGATCCACATTGTAACATTTGCTTCAATGTGTATTTTCACGTATCGAGGATCTCTAGGCCCAAGTGTTTGGGAAGAATTTCAACCCCATCTATTCAACAGAAAAATGCATGAATTAATGAATCTAAAAATGTTTCACAGGTAAAAAATCCCAAATTGTCCTGGAGGAAAAAGTACGAACGCTGGAAGAAAAATGTAAAATTAAAGAGGTAGAGCGGGTGGAATTGGAACTGAAGTTAACACAAGTGAAGGAGAACCTGAAGAAAGCAATTGCAAGGGGAGCAGAAATTTGTTTATCTGTTGACTCTAAAACCCTGCCTGCTGCTCCACAGGTACTTGAGAAGCATTAGTTCTCCCGACTTAACCTTCTGTTATACCTGGTTTACTTTCACAATCTTTCATTTTGGATCTTCGTTGAACTCTTAAAATCGATTTGACAAATTTCCTGTTAGTTAACTCTCGCGTTGTTTTTTTCAACCACCTCTCCTTGTCCTTTTGTTTGTTATCCTCTGATAGATTCTGTAATACATACCATATATACTCGTGTAAAAGTCAAATTTTCCAAACAATTTTTACTGTTAAATTTAAGGGGTCAACTATTACATGGATGCAACTTTTGAGAGGCTGAAATTCACACTAGAATCCAAAATATTCACAGGCAAATACTAATATCGGTAGCAACATCAGAATTTATTGCATGAACAAGTCACAAAATTTGGTGTTTTGCACCAGACCCTCATATTATGAGCCATCTTACATCACTAATATATATTTTTTTAAAAGTTAAAATCATAGGGCACAAAAAAGTAAGGCAGTGATTTTGGATCATTGATTATTCAGGAATCTGATGGCAGTGGGGAAGAAGCTGTCCTTGTGCCGCTGAGTGTTCATCTTTAGTCTCCTGTACCTTTTCCCCAATGGTAGCAGAATGAAGAGGACGTGGACTGGGTGGTGGGGGGGGGTCTTTGAGGATAGAGGCTGCTTTTTTAAGACACCACCTCATGTAGATGTTCTCGATGGAGTAAGTCTGGTGCCTGTGATGCCACAGGCTGAGGTAACAACCCTTTTGGAGTTTATTCTTGTCCTGAGAGTTGGTGCATCCATACCAGGAAGTGATACAACCAGCCAGAATGTTCTCCACAATATGCCTGTAGAAGTTTTCGCCAGTCTCCGAATGTATCGAATCTCCTTATGCACCTCACGAAGTATAGCCGCTGGTGAGCCGCCTTTGTAATTGCATCAACATGCAGGCTCCAGGACAGATCCTTGGAGATGTTGACACCCAGAAATTTGAAGTCCTTGACCCTCTCCAAAGTCCAAATAATCTCCAAATAAATAAACAAAAACAAAATGAATTAAAGTAATAATTCGGAGTCTGCACATCAAAATGCACATCTTACCAAGAAGTAAAAACCATAACAGTAAAACACAAAAGTCTGCAGACTCTGTGATTGAAGTAAAAACACTAAGGGTGGGTGGGGATGGGAAGAGGGAGAGCTCAAAGGAGGAGATAAGGTTGAGAAGGGAGAGAGATAGGGAAGAATGAGAAGTGGTGGTGGGGGGGAGAGGTGAATGAGCCTGTGGGATTCAGCAGTGCAGGTATCCAAGGTGTCAGCCCGGAGAGGCTGAGGTTGGTGTGGGAACTGGCAAGTTAGTAGTCGTGGATGCCGGAATGGAAGCAACTGAAACCGGGTGTGAAATCTGCGTCAAAGACGTTAGGAGCTGTGGGCGGCCAGGGCTGAGGGGTGAGTTCATTACCAAGGTGACAGGAGTTCTGGTCTGTGGATGGCCATGACTGAGGTGAGAGACCAGGTTTGAATTTTACATGAGATGTATGGAAAATTTCTGATTTATTTTCGCCAAAAATAGGGGGTCAACTTTCACAAGAGATCAACTTTTACACGAGTATGTAATCCTTAGACATTACTCTTTTTGCAACATATAAAATGTTTTATTAATCATTCTCAACCCTAAACACATTCCTTTCCCCTCCAGTTAATTTTGTAACCTGACTTCTATATCCAACTGAGTTTTTATTCTGTGAATCAGTGGATCTCTTATAAGATGAAAATGTAAAACTTACTGTTTAAAACATTCTCCTATAGCCTGGTTGCTGAGATCTGTTCTGTAAATGAGCCCCATTTGTCCTCCATTGTAACTTAGACGGTCTTAACTGGAACCAAGATAAGGCACTGCAGTGAGTTAAAGCCCCTGGATAAAACCTGGGAACAAGTCCAATTACTAATTAGCAAATTGGATAGTAAAAATGTCTGTCTGAATTTTGGATGATGACTGTTTCAGGTTTAGCTGCAATGCCTCTCAATGGGATCTCTTAAAACCACAAATACATGACCTGATCTCACACCTTGCCTCATATAAGGTCCCAGAAAACCTGGCAAAACTTGTACCATGAAAGTCAGCACATCCACATTGCAAAATGTTATACTGCAGCAAATGTCAGGTGCTGTAGAGTCACCCTCGGCTTCCTTCAGTTCTGCACATCACACTAATCCCATTTACCAGCCTTCTGCACAGTAACATTTCAAGTGTTCATCCAGCTACTAAAATGTTGCGAGAGGAACAATTTCCATCACTCTCAGACAATGTGTTCCAGATTCCAGCCACCCGAAAAGAAAATCTTTCCTCAAATCCATTCTAAACCCTTCTCTACATCTCTGTGCACTAGCTTTCACTTCCTGTTACAAAGGAAAACCTTCTTACGATCTCCCCTATCCATGCCCCTCGTAGTTTTCACATCTCAAATTAGGATTAAGATCTACCTCCCCTACCCGCCCCCCCCCCCCTCTCCCCCGTGCCCCAAGCATTCTCCACTCTACAATGACAAACCCAGCCTTTCTCGTCTCTCCTCAGAAATGTAACAGTTCTTTCCAGCTGAATTTCCTCTGGTCTCTCTACAATTTAATCTGAAAGTGCGCACAATGCTTTTTATATTTAGAAAAAAAAATTCTGCACCATAATCTCCCTTATTAATGGGAGGTTTAAACAGAGTGATTACGCTACAGCAGTTTTTTTTTATTTTTAAAAATGTAGCATAAGTAGGGATTAGTGCAACAGTGTCAGTGATCGAGGTTCGAAGCAGGCGCTGTCTGTGTGGTTTTCCTCCGGGTGCTCCGGTTTCCTCCCACCATTCAAAACGTAGCAAAGTTGTTGGCCAAAATGGGTGGAGTTGGGTGGCATGGGCTGAAAAAGCCCTGATTTTAAATTTAAATCAGGAAAAAAATGATATTGAGTGTTTCAGCGTGAAAAGTAAATAGAATAGATTAGATTCAATTTTATTGTCATTGTGCCAAGTAAAACACAAAGCCAATGAAATACAATTAGCATCCAAACAGAAGTTTTAAAAAAAGAGTCTGAGTTAAAACAAACAACTATTAAATTAATTCTTGCAAATATACAATCAGTTCCAGATTTGTATATGAAGTGAGCAGGCTGCAGCCCCCGGGACCTCATAATCAAGGGGAGCCTTGGCCTCATGCCAAAAATAATTTAAAATTTACCATTAATTTTATTTCATTTTTAACGATAAAAGTCAGGAGTGTACCTAGGCCCAAATAATGTGTAAGCACAAATCCAAAATTCAGGAACATATTGCTGAGCGTGCCGAATGCATAGCCCTTGATTTTATTATCTGGACCCAGTTGCTTAGTAATATTAAACACATATATATATAACAGTTGCACAGTTTTCAAGCAGGATTTTCTCACATGGCTAATTCTCACCTTGTGGGAATTCTGAATTCTGATTCCTGCAATCCCGCATACTGGCGAGAGCTCTGAGATCACTGTCTATCATTATAGCGTGCACCTTGAGAGCAAGTGAAGATTCTTTTTACATCATTGTGAATCACAATAATATTTAATTTTGACTTTTTGTGAAAATAATAATGAGTAAGCAATATGAAAGTGGCACTAGTAAATGAAAGCAACAAAAAGAACAGAAGGCAATACTGAAGCGTTTAAAGCCAATCACACCATATGACTTTTTACAGCAGGTAGAAACAGCCCTATATAATCCCTCAGATACAGAATGTTCATGATTACAAACAGAAGAAAGTCAAGTTGACTACACTGAGGATATAGAGGTAAACCACAGGATTCTGTTGACACTGTGGTTAAGTGAAAGAACACACAAATGCTGGAGAAACTCAGCAGGTCAAACAGTGCCTTTATGTAGCAAAGGTGAAGATACATCACCAACGTTTTGGGCTTGATATAGTGTAATTTTGAAACATAGCTATGAATGTTCTGTGTGAACATCTTCATTAATTCCATATTTTTGTAAAATTATTAAAGGTTATAAATTTATAAACAATTTATTTTATAAAAGCTAAAATTTCAGCAATGTTCTACTTTCATTGAGTAGATAAAGAAGAGAACAATGTTTTGTTTCTCATGATCAAATGCTATTAAGTTTGGGCTTCCCAAGGTCTCCTAACCCAGGGCCTCTAGTTGGTTAATCTGGCACTGTATACAATGTATAAATTTATGGAGGCTATTTCTAATATTTGTGATTTTTTTTTAATCATTTGTGGCAGTGAATAAACAGATGTTGAATGAATGGCCCCAAGTTCTGGAATTCCTCCCCTTAAGTACTCTACACTTTTTTTGCGGAGATTTTAAATGCCTGATCAATCTTTTTGTCATCCTACATTTGACTCAGTATCAAATTCCAATAATGCACCTGAAAAGCTACCTTAAAATGTAAAATAAATCTAGTTTAAGCCAATAAGGAGGTCTGCCCTTGGATGACTGGTTCAATCAATAAAACATTGTTCCGCATTTTTCATAGACTGAAAACAATTACACAGAGCATCATTTCATTCCATTGAACTGCGCTTCAGAAAAGAGGAGAACTCCCACCACAATAGCCTCCAGTAAAGTGTGCGTTTTACAGAAAGCCAAGGTATCAACTTTGTTTTCATAACCTGTTCCTCGTGCAAAACAAATTGAAGCTTGAAAGCATCCTAATGTGATACCCTGATTTTTTTTAAATTCAAGTTTTCAGTCGGGTTTGATGCTCTTTGTGGAAAATATGCACACAACAGGCTGAGCTACAAAACATGAATATTTATTTTTAAAAACGAGTTCTGCTTCTTAAGTGCAGTACAAGTTTAAATCTATTATACATTTTTTTTCTGTAATGGAAAAGACAACTGCAGTGTTAACATCACAATGTTGTTTCTATCAATTCCAAGAGTTAATACTAATATTAACTGAGAGCTAACTGTGAATCAAATATCTTGAAAATATTTTCATTCAGCACAGAAAACAGAAATGGTGAACTTTTAAATGTTCCCCTAATTGTTTTGAGTACTGTTGTGCATTTTTTCTGCTCTTCCGCTCCCTGTTGTTTAAATTCATTTTTAATGGTTCCTGTTGTGCACAAGCATGTAACTTGTTAATCTATTGCATGCAGGATGAAAGAAAATACTTCCTGAACCAATCATTATTAAAGCAAAGTGGAACCCTGGAGGGATATCTAAAAGTGCAGAATTACTCTGTTTAAAACTACAGAAACCAGTCAGCTATAAAGACTGATGAAATAAACGAATGTTTCTTCATCGTGTGACTGAAAAACCAAACTAACATTAAGATTTCCTTGTTTCATCCATAGGAATGGGAGAAAAAGACAGGAACATGAAATGATCCAAGGAAGATGAAACATGATAATTATTTATTAAGTTGGAAAATGTGCGATAAGTTCAGAATTTTCAAAGCACGTCGGTTTTCAGAAAAGGGAAATTGCAGAATCCGCCTGTTCAAGCTGAAGTGTCGGAGGGATGTGCAAGGAAAGTAAAATACTATAGGATGTTGGGTCATAATGATTTGTCATAATTTCTTGGTTATTATGCTTCAAATCTATCTTGTGTTTCACCAATTTGGATTTCTTTAGTTTCTCAAAACTATTATAAAGACCATCAGAGTTTAATTTTCTAACAATAGCATTTGAGAGATTCATCTTTATACCAGATTGCAGAAATACTGATTTTTTATGATTTAAAAGCTGTGATTTCACTTACATTTGCCTTCTCAGGGCAGGATCTCTCAACTTGGTGGTCAAACCAATACCCCTAAACACATCTTGGACCGAGTAAAAGCCACTTGCCATTACCAAAGCACAGTAATGTACCACCATCCCTTCACAACTTCACCAAGCCCACTCAATCAACATCTCTGCAAACCTTGTCTCTGACCTGGCAGCTACTCACTGAGGGGATAAAACATCTTTTTTTTTCCCCATGATCTGTGCACAACTGGGAAAGAAACTTCCAATTTAATTTTTGTTCAAGACTATTGAATATGTTGCATCGTACTCTGAGCTTACTGACCAAGTTGTCCCTGTTTACTTACACTTTACTAATACAGTTACATGTTTCTGCATTTACTTCACTCTGAAATATAAAAAGTACAGGAACATTTGCTTAAGTCAATGTAACTAATTTACATCACTATAAAACAATAAGCTGCCTGGGTCACTAAAAAAATCAATTGTGAGGCAATATCTTGATATTGCAGTTCATCAATAATGTAATATTGATGCTAGGTAGTCATGTGATGGAACTATATGGTTAAGCCTTTCCAAGGAAAAGCAAAGTCTCAGAGAGACCTCAAGTTCCATGCTACATTGCATAATGGCCATGTTGCTGCCAGGATTTGAACACTTTCCAATACTGTTAGATTACAGTTTGCACTTTGCACAAAATTGGATGAAGAAGGAAAGGCTTGCTTTAAATCCACAGTTCAACACAAGTTAGAAGGTAAGGAGTCATTTTGAGCTAAGAATTATGATCATTTACAAATTAGAAAATGTCAAAATGAGAATGAATTTAACAAAATCCAACTGTTAATATTCAATCCCAAAATGTTAGCTTTTATTCTTATCAAATAGATAAATGCTGAATGTTATCAGATGCCGCTGCACTCGGGATTAAAAACACATCCTTCAAATAAATGACTAATTGCATAATTACTGACAATTGTAATTTTTTTTTAAATGAATGATGACTTGCTACAAAGTATTGTTGAACAAATTTTAAAACTTGCATATTTCAGTGCTGATTACACTGGACAAAAAAAATATTTTTCTTCCTGAACATTTTTTGGGTGTATATTATGGATTTTGGACTGTTGATCAGGAAAATTGCCTTCAAACTTTCCTATCACACACTGTTGGTGATTTCCTGTCATATTTTAAGTCAATTGTATATTGCCACAAAACAAGCCGTTTGGGTCAGTCCATGGGCATGCACACAGTGCAGGTGCTATGCAAATGTGTTAGGCCTGGGCAAGCTTAGTCAGGACAGATGCAGACAGCCTATAAAAGCACCTCATATGTACAGATGCTGTACATTATATTGATATAGAATGAATGCTGCTGATACACATGTTCTTCAGGCAATAGCATAGTGAGTGTTCTTAACAACAGCATTTATTGTCTTCAGGAAGATTCAATACAGCAGAAATAGCTCATCAATGTCAAAACAGCTGCGACACATTCTGTTACATTTGTGGCAATTCCACGCTTAAGGCTCAAAAACACAGCATGACTGCATTTATTAAAAAAGCCTATGAGCTCTCCTTCATTTGTAAAATTGGTTACCAAGACCGGCACTGGGCTCCTCACATTTATTGGGCAACATGTGCAATAAAAACCTGAGAGCTTGGTGTCAGCATCATTATGCAATTAAACATGCTAAATTCAATAAAAGTGAATTTCATGTTTCTCCAACCTCTTGCATTATACAGCAAACCTGAAATTATATTTGTGTTCAGCTTGAAGATAGCTATCATATCCCCATTTTTTTCAGGAAGTAAACCTTTTGGGGGGGGGGGGGGGGGTTTGTTGTCCAGTATTAGTGAATTAAATGTTTTCTTAAAATAATTCAAAAACAGCTCACAAATAAGTGGAATTCATCTGTATTTTTGATAATGTTTCAAATGATTAATGTATTTCTCCTTCTGATTCATCTTCCTTACTTAAGGGAATCTTAAAGTTTTCTGTTTTTTAGATTCCTTCTGTTAAATCCATTTTATGAAAAACTTTTTTTATTGTGCACATGTATATAGTTAAAGGCAATGCGACAGAAATGTTGTTGTCCAATTTAGGATAATTGAATCATGTATAATTTGATTGACACCAATTTTTGTCTTGCAACAAAACTGTTTAATTTGTAAGCACTTTAAGGGATAAGATTCCACATGTATTTAAGGACTAATGAACATTTTTCATATCTCATAACAATGATGTCTACCCAAATGATAATTATGTACAATCCCTTCTCAATCCATAAAAATAAAAGATTTTGTATCAAGGAATGTCAAAATTGAATGTACACATTCCCCGTTTGAAGTTTAACTCATCAAAGACCTGTCTTGCTAATTTGACTGGAATCAGATCTGCCATGTGTATTGCACATTTTATTTATGGACAGGTTATTCAGGATCCGGATTTATTGTCATCAACAATCAAGAAACTCAGTGCTTTGTGACAGCATCACTGTGCAAACATACATATTATAACCATCTTACGACATTACTATAAATATAAATAAAATAATATAACAATAATAGGGCACAAAAAGTAAGGCAGTGTCTTTGGTTGATTGACTCCTCAGGAATCTGATGGCAGCGGGGAAAAAGCTGTCCTTGTGCCGCTGAGTGTTCGTCATTAGGCTCCTGTATCTTTTCCCCGACGGTAGCAGAGTGATTGTTGCATGGGTATTGCTTCATAGAATGTTTTCCTCACAAAGGACAAGTGAGAAAAGGAGAAGTGAGGTGGGGAATACATAAAAGAAATTGGATGGTCCGTTTAAAAAGGTAAAATGAACAGAGATTACGTTGCACAAAAATTATACTTTAGAAAACTAAACGACATAGAGTATAGCACTAATGCCCACTCAGAGCTCCAAAAAAAAAGTGAGGACTTGGGCAAAAAAATTAAAAACCAACACTGCAGCATTTTGCAGAAAATCACACACTTAAACAGGGCACGGACAGCTCTCTTCCAGTGCTGCCTGAGGAGCTTGCTGTTGTCACCTCATTGCCAATAGGAAGCAGAGTCAGGGCTTTGAAGGATTGTTTAGCACAGCTGCAAAACAGGCTATCTTAGAGGTAAGGGCAGGGATGGTGCTTTCCTGCTTATCATGGAGGCTACCCTGCCCCCACCCCCAACGATACCCGGCCACTGTTTGTCCCTATCAACCTCCATCATTGATGGTTCATGCTACAGCAAAGTGTTGGTGATCAACAGGCATGCGACTCCAAATTTAGTTGCATTGGAGGCTGCAATTAGTGAAGAAGTACAATCATTTCTCATAATACTGAATACCAAATTGTGGGTTGGGTGCCAGACATTACTGTCCCAGTAAAAGCCTTATAAAATGGTAGGGGATGGATGGACACTTGATATTCAAGGAGGTGAAAAGTCATTGGGTAGATGGGAATACAGAGCTGAGAATATGGAAATTAGTCAGGTAGGCTAAGTGGCCCACTCTTACACCCAGTTAGTATGTTTGTATTGCCTTTCCCTAAACAAAGTACTTCTAGATCTCCAGCAAGTAAAGTTCATGGGTTGCCTCTCGAAGCCTCAGTTTCTGCAGAAACAAGCACTGCACCACCCATGACATTAACTGACACCCAGCAAGCTTCTGCTGCATGAACTTAAATCCCATGTGGAAGTGCCCAGGCTAATTTCCTGGTAGGTGCGATTTCAGCCAGAACCAATCAGCACATTCTAACCTACATGAAATGTCTCATTGCAGGCTCAATGTCCACGCCGTGTGATTTTTGACATCAATGTGATACTAAGTCATCTGATAATGTAATACCCAATATTTGACTTGAAAATTAGATATCAAAAAATGAAAACAGAAGTTATTCACATTGGTCATTCAAAAAATCAGTATCTCGGGATGAGTGCACATATAAACAAACACAAGTTCTGTAATTTGTAATCTTAATTTACCAGATTAACTTTGCATATTTAAAAAGTAACCTGTATTTTATGATCATAAAATGTTCTGCCAAAACTAACAAGGTTTCAAAGAAGCCAAGCTATCAGGATTGATCCATAAAACTTCAGTTTAAACATCCTTCCTTTGGTTATACCGATATTAA
The DNA here is from genome assembly GCF_036971445.1 of Narcine bancroftii. Classification (NCBI taxonomy): domain Eukaryota; kingdom Metazoa; phylum Chordata; class Chondrichthyes; order Torpediniformes; family Narcinidae; genus Narcine; species Narcine bancroftii. The sequence goes on from NC_091477.1 coordinate 37,246,383, forward strand.
TTAATTAATTTTAGCAGTCAGTTTTACATGCGATTTTCACTACAGAGGCCTGGATTTTAATCCAAAAAAAAGAGAGAATTTAAATGGAGAGGCAAGAGCAAAAAATAAATTTAAAATGCATGATGTGTCTGACAACCAGTCACCAGAACAATTTTTTTTTTCCCTGAATGAAAACTCAATCATTTAATTCACTGATTTTAAGAACCCAATATTTTATAAGCACACCTTGCAAGATCACATATTTTACATTTGCGTTCTAAAGTTAGGAAAGGTATTTAAAAGGTTTTGTTAAAGTTAGCAGAAACTATTCACTAGTATTTGGGAAAAAATTCCAAAAAATGTTAACTATTGCCCACAAGTACCTCAACTCTATTTTTGATTTCCAAGTTATATTGCTCAAAATGATTAATGGACTTTGCAAGATTAGAAATCCAAACCAACCAACCTGAGTGTCTGTGTCATTATCAGGATGTTCCTCCCTTGCTGGCATTTGATGGGTTAAGCCTGATCAAAAGAGCAGAAGGGACTGAAAAAAAGGTGGCCTGAACACTTTTCCAATCCACTTAATAGGCCATCCACGGTTGATCCTGAGGTCTTGCAGCAGACCCCTCAGCATCCAGACCTGCACCACCTAGACCTGTTGCCCTTTAATGATGAGATCAAGAAAGCAATCTCGCAGATGAATTCAAATAAATAACCAGGCAGGATGGTATTTCTGCCGAGATCTCAAAGCTGTAGGTCCGAAAGCATTACAGGCGTTCCAAGACCTCCTGGAAGATATCTGGATCACAGAGAAGATGCCTGGCAACTTCTGCAATGCCCTCATCGTGGCTCTCTACAAAAATAAGGGAAGCAAATCAAACTGTGGAAACTACAGGGGTGTCTCACTGCTATCCATCGCAGCCAAGATTTTCGCTCTCATGCTCCTGAATCGATTTGTCACTGACTCAGAAAGGAATCACCTTGAGGTGCAGCGCAGAGTACAGAATGGAGTACAGTGGACATGGTATTTGCCTTGAGACAAGTTCAGGAGAAGTGCACCGAGCAGAACAATCCACTTTACTCTGTCTTTATTGACGTGACAAAGGCATTTGACACTGTAAACAAGGAGGCTCTCTGGATTATCCTGAGGGATGCCCTAAAAAAATTCATAAAGATTATTCAGCTGCTCCATGATGGAATGATAGGACAGATACTTTGCAGTGGTGATACATCAGCTGCATTTGGCATTTCTAATGGGGTAAAAAGATGGGGTAATGCGGTGTACTAGCCCCAGTCTTGTTCAATCTGTTGTTCATTTGCATGTTGTCACTTGCTGTTCAAGGTCTGGAGGAGGGAGTGTAAATCAGGTACTGACTGGACGGCTCTCTCTTTGACCTTCGCCGCATGAAAGCATGGACAAAGTGCCTCTGAATAGTCATTCCAAAAACCCTTTTTTCTGATGACTGTGCACTCTTGGCGCACCAAGATAGTGACCTACAGTTAATGCTGAACAAATTTTCAGCTGCTGCTAACCTCCTCGGCCTGGCCATAAACCAGAACAAGACTGAGTACTCCATCAGTCAGTGCCAAACACCAACAACATAGAACCAAAAATCACTGTTGTCGACACCTAGCTGACAAATGTAAATAGCTTCAGATACTTGGGGAGCATCATTTTGAGTGATGGGTCTTTGGACAAAATAAATTGACTCCAGGATCAGCAAAGCCCCCAGACTCTGGGGAGGCTGCGTACCAGAGTGCTCAATCAACACAACGACCGCATCTCCACAAAACTGAAAGTCTACAGAGCTTTGCTCATCCCTTCTCTACTATATGGATTTGAGACCTGGATTCTGTACCGAACAACTGGAGAAATTTCACATGCACACCCTCAGTTCCATCCTTGGCTTCCGTTGGCAAGACCGTGTCTCCAACCTGAAGGTCTTGGGTCACGCAAAGTCCACCATCATTGAGTCTTTGATGATCAGAACCCAGATGCAGTGGGTGGGACACGTCATCAGAATGGATGACCACCATATGCCTCGCCAGCTGCTCTATGGTGAACTGGAGACCAGAAGGAGACCTCAAGGTCATTCACGCAAGTGCTATAAAGACACTGTGAAGGAAACCCCATGCTACTGTGACATCCATCTAAGAGAACTAGAATCTGTGGCTGCAGAGAGAACCTGCTGGCAAGCCCTGTGCTATGAAGCCTGCACCAGTTTTGAAGACAGGCGCTGGCAAAAACTGATGGAAAACCACGAGTGGCGTCACAAAGCAGCAGCCACAGTTATTACACCAAAGGACTTCCAATGCCCCCATTGTATTAGACTCTGCACTTCCAAACTGCGACTGCAGAGTCACCTTCATGTCCACAAATGAACTGCAGAAACAATGTGTCTTCTTCAAATTGAAAGACTACCATGTATTATAAGGATAGCAGACACCTAATTCTATTTTCTCATAACTAAAATATTTTCAAAGCATCATTAACTTGACAAATTAAACTGAAGTCTTCACCTTAAGAAGGTGAGACTGCAGATGCTGGAATGTATATTTTAAAAACCAATTGCTGGAGGAACTCAGGAGGTCAGCCAGCATCCATCGAGGGAAGGGACAGTCAATTTGCTTCAGGAAGGAGGAAAAGATTTTGAGGAAGAATTGTTTTTCTCCACCCCTAGGGGTGGTTGCAGTTCATCTCAACAGTTTTTAAATTCTGTTTTGCCATAAAAGTGAAGAAGTGTTGCTGTTAACATTACAAATGAGAATGTTTTGCTCATTGGTTAAAACAACGTTAAGTCAATGAGATGTTTGAACAATTTCCAGGACCACCCACTGTCTGATCAAAAACGGAACTTCTACCTTGCATCACAAGCATTATCACAAGAGACAGGAGCAAAAGTAGGCCTATCAACCCATTAAGTTTGTTCTGCTATTTTATCATGACCTGATCCATCCTCCTATTCAGCCCCACTCCCTGGCTTTCTTCCCATAACCCTTGATGCACTGACTAATCAAATACCTGTCAATCTCTGCCTTAAATACTCTCAACAACTTCACTTCCACAGCCATCTGTTCCAACGAGTTCCAGACTCACGATCTTCTGACTAAATTTTTTTTTAATGGGTTGATAGGCCTACTTTTGCTCCTGTCTCTTGTGATAATGCTTGTGATGCAAGGTAAAAGTTCCTTTTATCCTGAAATTATCCATTTTTGTCCTAGACTCCCTACCATGGGAAACAACCTTGTCACATCTACTCTATCCAAGCCTTTCAGCATTTGAAATGAAATGTCTCTATGAGACATGCTTCTGTACACCAACGAGTTAAATCCAAGAGCTGACAAATGTTCCTCACATGCTAACCCTTTTGTTCCTGGAATCATTCAAGTAAATCTTCTCTGAACCCTCTCCAATGCCACCACATTTTTTCTCCAATAAGGCACCCAAAACTGTACACAATACTCCAAGTGAGATCTCACTGGTGCCTTATGGAGGCTCAATATTACATCCCTGTTCTTGTAAGCTATTCCTCTAGAAATGAATCCCAGCATTGCATTTGCTTTCTTCACCACTGACTCAACCTGGAGGTTAACTTTTGGGTATCCTGCACGAGGGCTCCCAAGGCCCTTTGTATCTCTGAATTTTGATTTTTCTCCCCATCTAAGTAATAGCCTGCCCATCTATTTCTTCTTCCAAGTTGTATGACCATACACTTTCCAGTATTGTATTTCATCTGCTGCCTTTTTGCCCATTCTCCTAATCTATCAAAGAGACGACATTGTTTGCTTGGCAGTTAGTGCAATGCTGTTACAGTGCAGCGATCTGGACCAGGGTTCAAATCCTGCCCTATCCGTAAGGAGTTTCTACATTCCCCCCCATGTCTGTGTTGGTTTTTCCTGGGGGTTCCAGTTTACTCCCATCATTCAAAAAGAATACCGGGGGTTGTAGTTCAATTGCGTGTAATTGGGCATCACATGCTTGTGGGCCGAAATGGCCCATTTCCGTCTTGTATGTCTAAATGTAATTGAATTAAAGTCTCTCTGTGGCCTTTCCATTTCTTCAGCGCCACCTACCCTACCACCTTTTTTGGTATCATCTGCAATTTCAGTGATTGGATCCAAAATTTTCATGGAATGTTGAGAGATTGTTGCCTATACAGTATAGTCTTTTAAATTAGTCTTTAAATTTCATCCTGCCAATCTTTTCTAATGGAGGCAAAAGATGCTATGACTTTTTATTATTCAAAGTAATGAAGCACAGTAAAAGGAAGGCCCTTTGCCCCACCATTTTCTACTGACCCTCAAGTATCTATCTACAATACCAGAGCTCCCAATGCCCCAACCAACATCACTTGCCTGGGCCCTGGCTGCTTGTCCATCCAAGCTCCCATTGACCCAACCACCATCCCTCAGCCAGGTCCTGGCTGCTCACGTGTCCAAGCACCCAATGCCCAGCCACTCACCCTCTGAACTCCCAACAACCTGACCGCAGACTCTCACCTCTGCCCCAGCAGCCCATCCGAGTACCCAATGCCCAAAATGCAGACTTACCTGCCAGTCCCTGCTGCCTATCCGCCCATCTGAGCTCCCGGTGGTCAAAGTAGTATTCATATAATAGTTGACCACCCCCCAAAAAAATTTTCACCCTAAAAATTAATCCACAAAATTTGACTATTACTGGCATATATACAGTAATCTCCTTTCTCAGCATTTGGTACATGTCTCACTACACCATGGCAATTAAAATTACCAGATGCTGTTAAAATGTTGTAAGACTACTTGTCTCTAGCACCTTCTTAGACAGTGTGTTCCAGATTGCAACCACGCTATGACTGAAAAGAAATCCTCAAATCGCCTCTGAACCTTTTATTCCCAACCTTAAACCTTTGCCCTCTTTTCTTAGACAACTCTGCAATGGAAAGAAGTGTCTTACTATCTTATCTACACCTCTTCAATGTATGTACTTTTATCAGGATCTCCTCAAACTCTTCTTCTCCAAGGAAAAGAAACATATCCTATCCAGTCCCACTTCATAACTGAAATGCTGCTTCCTTGGCAACATCCGTTTTGAATAAGTGAATTCTACTGCACTCTTAAGTCTCCATTCTACACAAAAATAGCTTCTCTGGTATTTCAGACAATGCTGCTTATGGGCTCTGCCATACTCCTCTTATTATACCAACAAGTAAATTTTAGAACTACTTCCTTGGTCACCATGTGCTTAGGGCACACGTGCCAAACTCTGGCCTGCGGGCCAAATTTGGCCCGCGATATAATTATATTTGGCCCGCAAGATCATTTCAAAAATGTATTAGAGGTGGCCCGCTGGCCGCCGCGCCAGTATAGCGCATGCACAGCTAATACTATAAATCCCAGAATGCATTGGCGTCAGCCCGCTAATCACCCCCACCTCCTCTGTTTACGTTGCAGGGTCTAACCGTGGACTCTGGTTTTGGGGCCTGGCCGGTGTCAGGGGAAGCCAAGGCCGCTTCCCAGCACCAGGAACCGGAGGCCTCGGGCCTGACCTCGCCAGGACTGTTGCCCACTCCCCCTCCCTGCCGCAGGCCGACCCGCGACTCACGGTGACGGGGCCGCTGATCCGCCGAGATGCCGCCCTGCAGCGAGAGCCGATGCCCCCGCACTGTCGTTGTCCAACCCGATCGCCCATAAAACTTGAAAAGTGTGTAAATCAAAGGATATCTGTACCAATGGAAAAAGGGCATGGCAAATAATCCTGCTAGAGTTCATGCCCACAATCAGTCACCCATTTGATTGTTTCAGGAATCATGTTATTCTCCCACATTCTCAATAGCCCTCAGATTTTACTATTCGACAGCACGCTAGCAACATTTGACAAATCCTCTATAGAGAAATATTATTTATTGAATATTTTATTTCTATTTGTTAATGCTTCTGGAAAGAGTTTTTCCAAAACTATTATTAAACCTTTATTTTAATAAGAAAAAGTTTAACATTACATATGTTGAAAGAAGAGAAAACATGCAGATGTTGTTGAAAATTTTCAATAAATATTTATTTCGGCCCTCGACTTAGTCCAAGTTTTTAATTTTGGCCCTCCGTGAATTTGAGTTTGACACCCCTGGCTTAGGGGGATCCTGAACTAGAGACCATGTTGTCTAAATCTTGGCAGAGTAGGTCATAAAACAATGTGACTTTGGAAGATATAGATCAGGTGCCGGTAACCTACAGCCTGCAACCCAATACAAAAGTACCATGTGCACCCAGCCCACTGATACAAATACAGGTGTGCGCTGCTTAATGTCCGATCAGGGAACATCCAACTGCATATACGTCTGTCATCTGTGGTCTGATAGGGTTATAATGGAGTTCAGTCAGAAATCCTGATCAGAGGACACGAGAACGGGATGTAGGGGACAGAACCGGAACTGAAGAAATATGGTAAAAGTGTTTGCTGCATATAAAGGAATTTATGAAGAAAAGATGATTGTTTGCATGCAAGTAACTTCAAGCTGTTTGCAACCCCATTCAGTGTGAATGTGGAAACTGTATCAGAAATTTTTCAAATGGAACTTATTGAGTTGAAGTGCAATGATCAGTTGAAATCCAAATTTAATGCAGATGATGTGCCTTTGATTGACTTCTCAAAAAAATATCTTCTTCCATATGAGAATTATTAAAACTTGGTGGAGCACGCAAAAAAGATGGCATCACTGTTTGGCAGTACATACGTTCTTAAAAATGAAGTAAAGTAAGAACCACTTGAGAACAAATATGACTAAAGCCCATTTAGATGATGTCTTGCTATTTGCATCAACAACTCTGTCACCCAATATCAAAATGCTTTCAAACAACAAACAAAATCAAGTTTCCCACTGATTGAGCTGCTCCCTGTTTTGGAGTTAGTTTTTTCATTGTGACTAATTTTTTTCTCTTTTTTTGACTTTTATGTTTTTATTGTGTCATTTTATTGATTAACTCATGATCTTTGGTACATTCCCAGATTTGAAGATCCCTCCCTTGACTTCAAATGCATCATTGTGGGGTTTTTTTTGGAAGGAATACAGTTGATCTTGTTGCTTGAACATTTTCTGTGGGGATTTTTTATAAATTATCGTCAGTTATGTTCATACTTCAAGCAGAGGCAATCAAAAACTTAAATTACATAATGTCTGCTTCAGTATTTATTTCATTTATGAAATATCAGTGTGGCCTGCCATCCAACCGCTGACACACCATCCGGCCTACGCATGGTAAAAAGTTACCTTCCCCGATACAGATAATGGAAACTGCTCAAGTCCAACTTTAACTTGTACTAAATTTACTACCTTCATACTGGGAGAACTGTAATTTCCTTCTGAAACAACAAATATAGTAGACTGCGTGAAGATTTGCATCTTCTTTCAGCCAAGTCTGAACAAAGGTCATTTGTGGAATGTCAGATTTCTCTTTCAGCATTTGCAATTCATTACACTTCAACCATATGATGGGTAGCAGGTAATATCTCCACCTTGAACACAAGTGTAAAAGTTCTAAATTAGAGGGACAAACAAAAAGGAGCACAGGACCAAATTATAATATTAAAATACACAAACCAAAAGGAAAACATTATCCTTGCATTGTTCCTGCATTTACTGCTATCTAATTGCACAATCCATCAAAATGACAACCCAATAGCTGTTCCTTGGATCTATGTGGTGTAAATAGTAAATAACCAAGTATTTCTATGCTCATTAACACATACAGGGTTAAGGTTTTAGCCAATTTCTTTTTTTTTCAATTAATGCAATTTCCCTGGCTCAGCCTTTAACAGCAATGTTCATTTACAACTGTAACTCAAAATCTAAAACCAGCTCCCAAGAATTTTTATTTGTTTGTGGTTAATCTGTATTCTGTGAGAAATGAACAGGCCCTGTTATCTTGCAAGATGGGGAAAAAACATTGAAATATAAACAAAATTTGATGGAAACAGCAGGTCAGACAGCATTTGTGGAATAAGAAATAGTTAAAATTTCAGGTCGAAAATGAAGGTCTTTAATGCAAAAGGATAACAGGCACCGACTGTTCCCAGCATTTTTTGAGTTACCTTACACTTCCTGGGATGATGATCACGTCCACGATCTGGCCTCAGTATGTACTCAGAACAAAAGAGAAAGAAAATCTTTCTTTCTTTCCAGAAGTCACATTGAATAAATGAGACAATCAGGCTTGACCTCTATTTTGACACCAATTCCTGTCACCTCTAATCATGTGGTTACCATCCCACAATTATTATACAGCACTGTGTGGTGATATGTAATTACACCACTAGGTCACCAGGGGTCATCCCGGTGACCTTGTATATAAAGCAGTCGAGTGCTGCAGTCTACCCTTCCAGGTTCGTCTTGCAGAGAGATAAGACCTTTTAGTGTACATATTAGTTTATTAAAGCTGTCTTATACTCACACTGCTGGTGTGGTTATTGTCAGTACACACTGATAAACCATTCTACACATAACAATTACCACAATGTTGTAAACTTTCTCGTCTTCCTGCAGATCAACTACCAAAACATTCCTTCACAACATCCTATATATATGGTATTTGTCCCGGGGTGGAACAAGATGAATCTTTTCACCTTCACCCTGCCAGTTTTCCACCAACCCAGCCAGATGCTAAGGGTATTACACATATATACTGTACATACATACTGCACAATAACAAGTCCATTCAGCCCACGAGCATGTGCCACCCAATTTACAACAAATTCACCTACCACCCTGCTACAGTTTAAATGGTGGGAAGAAACTGGAGCACCCAAAGGAAATCCGTGCCTTCGCGGGGAGAAGGTACAAACTCCCTACAGGCAGCGCCAGATCTGAACCCTGGTCACTGGCGTTGTAACAGTATTGCACTAACCGCGAGGCTAACCGTGCCACCCATATCAAAACTGGTCATTTCCAAAAGTGAAAATTAATGAGGTAAGTCAGCAAAATCACATCATTGCATTTACAAAAAAAAAGCATTTTAGTGCTTTACAAGCATTTTTTTTTTTTAATTGATGCAAGACAGCTGTTTTATTGCTTAAGGACAAAAATTGGGCCAACATACAAAAATTTGAACTACATTTTTTTTTTGCAGAGTCAATGATCTAATCAGCCCTTTTATAGGGTTCAAAGTCAGTTCAGGGAAGGGTGATTAAACTTTCCTGCCACGGAAATCTGTTATAATTCAGGAGTTTGTCAAAACTTCAGCCAGCAGTAGATCCACGGCTTATTTCAACAACTGCTCTACCAAGTCAAAGAGAAAACTTAACAACTGCTAATCTCTTACACTGCAATTTGAAGGGATTCCAGCTGCATTAGAATTAAGCTAAGATTTTTATTAAATCTGCAAATCTATTTTTTTGAATCATGTATGAACTTAAAGTGAGAAGGCTATTGTTTTAAGCTTTAGTGTAGCTATCAATTTGGTCGGCTTCAATATCACTGAAAATGCGATGCATAGGAGATTGCCTTTTGATTTGCAGAATAGTCGAAGAACACTGAATCTGGCTGCTCCACCCATAGATTCTGGGCCATCCATCATTTACATTAATCTCTCATTCCCACACAGTACCAGTGAGAAGGGGCGAACTCCAGATGGCACTGGAAGTCAGGTCTCTGATGTTGTGAGGCAGTACCTCTACTGGCAATGTCACTGTGCCACCTAATCTGCAAGATTTAAAAATCACTGCTAGTTTAAAAAGGAGCAAAATTCTAACTGTTTTACCTATACGGCACAAGATTGGGACTACTTAAGGATGATCCCAGTCAGGGCAGAGCCTTGACCTCAAAATGTTAACTCTGTTTTTCTTTTCACTGATGTTGTCTGAGCTGCTGAGCATTTTCTGTCATTTTATATAGGACACCAAAAGCTGTCACCACTAATCTTGCATCCACACCTGTGAGACCCAAGCCTTGATCCCAATAAGCCTCTGATGGTTCCCCTTCTTGTCTTGATGTTTCAATGTCTAATGGTCCTGATCATCTAAAGGCCAAGCCCCTTCCCCAGCAATCCTCCAATGGAAGCTGTGAACTTTTCACTACATGTATCCTATTGACTCAATCACAGCCTCCATCCCTTTGCTAATTCTCATACCCAATTCCTTACTCTTGTCCCTGATCACCCAATAGCCATGGTTGTGGTTTGATCGTGGATTCCTACTACAAATAACATCCTGATTCCAAAACTAGTAGCTCAGTTAGAAGGTGCCTACATGGCATGCTGATTACAGGGCACAAGGATTTCTAGAGAAATATGTTTTGGAGCATGTTTGGCTTTTGATTGACAAAGAGAAAGAACAGTAATATCTGGAATCTCTGGCCAGAACAGACAATGTCTGCACATGATAGCTACAAAGCCAGCAAAGGCTGTTTTGATGAGAGAACTGACTGCAGCTGATACATCTTGTGATGGTTGCAATGGCTGGGGAAGTGAGGAGTGAAAGGGGAGAGAGAAAGACTATCCAAAGGTCAATGGCTTTTATGCATTAATAACATTCATTTATTCCCCCCATCATTCAAATCAATAGGTCTACAACAGATCTAACTGCCATCTCAACACTTTACTCAGTGCTGCACCATGCTTCCAACAAACTTCCCCTCAGCAACAGAATTAATCTGCAGGATTAATGAAACACACACATTGCCTCCACATCAGAACCACTATTGAGAACACACACACACACACACACAAAGAATTGTTTGCTAACCTCTAATTCAGTGATTCTCAACCTTTCTCTTTCTACTCAAATACCACTTTAAGTATTCCTTATGTCATAGATGCTCTGTGATTAGAAAGGGATTGCTTAAGGTGGTATGTGGGTAGAAAGAAAAAGTTTGAAAACCACTGTTTTAATCATACCTAATTGACTTGTTATGTGCACGGTTTCATAACTCCAAAGAAATGAGCTAATTATAATTTTTCTCAAGCAAAATATTTCAGTAACAATTGGGTCTACAGCAGTGATTCTCAGCCTTACCTTCACACTCACAAACCACCTTAAACAATCCCTTACTAATCACAGAAATCCAATAGCATAGGGATAACTTAAAGTGGAATGTGAATGGAAAGAAAAAGGTTGAGAGCCACTGTTCTAATTCATACTGGTTCATACACACGTTATATTCAACCATAAAACAAAGGTCATCTACCGACCTGCCTGCATGGCATTATACAACTCCTTAATAATTAAGATCTATGACAAGGGCCTGGAAATTCAGCCACTTCATATATTACAGGAGCCACCTTAGAGAGAAGGCATACATTGAAGATGAGATTCACTATTAACAGCCTTGGCTAATTTGGGGAAAATAGTGTTTGTAGATCAAGACTTCAAACTAGCACAAAATTCCATGGTTTATGTGTAGCAGTGATCTAACTCTCCTGCATCCAGAAAGGTGGGCTGCATAGATCAGGTATCTTATATAATTGGAGAGATATATGGTCTCTGCAAAATCCTCTACCAGTAAGCCCCTTTTCCACTGGCATCCCAGTTAACTGGCTGTGTAGTGTCCCAGGATAGGAAGCCCTTTGTGCCATTTCCACTGGGCCACCCTTAACTGGTTCTTCCTTAAACTGAAAATGTGTGACTTTCTGCTGTCCCCTTTTCTCTGGTTTTCTCAGCATGCTGGCATCAGCTGATGCCAGGGATATGAGTAGGGGTCGAGGTGGTTAATCCCCGGCATTTGAGCCAGCGTGCTGACAGTTTTCTTTCTCCACTGTATCTTTGTCCCAGTTAATTCCTGGGACAAGATGCCAGAGGAACAGGGGCTGTAGTTTTGTAGGAGTTCATTCATACTTCACGCCCATTGAAACCAATAGAGATACATGTTCCTGTCCATGGCCAGCATAGGTAGTTTTTGAGCACTCAAGATACCTACCCAGAAACAGAGATCTCATTTCATTCAGTGATTGCTATAGACCAAGCATAATTACATGTGACTTGGATCATCTGGTTCTAAAGTTGCACATCGTATATGACCATTTTCTTGGCCAAAGTGCAAATATTTATCAATCACTTGGAGGCCAACCTGAGAAAATACGTGAGTCAGTATGTGAACATAACAAAATATCCTTTTGATTGAAATATCCAATGTCGCATTTCTTCAAAAGTAATTTGTACCCAACAGGAATGTTATTAGGAGCCATATTTCCTTTGCTGACCATTTATATTCACAAACCAATCACTTCTCCCCGCATCCCTACAGGTATTGATTTTTTAAAGAACCAACTCTGGCTCCTTTGTCTCTGTTACCTCCATAACTGGTCCATCTATCAAATCTTTTCTATATACAGTAAAATCCCCGTTATCTGGAATTCAAGCAACTTGCAGCCTCAAGCAACCAGCAAAAAAAATTGCAAAAACATAAGTAGGAAAAAAATACAAAAGTTTAAAATATGCTCCCCCTAGCGGTTACCAGTAGTTTGCTAATCACGCAACAAGCCATCTCAAGCAACTGGAAAATTCACTTATCCGGCATCTACCAATCCCCATAGGTGCCAGATACCAGGGTGTTTTTATTGTAATTGCTATCTGTATTGTCATAGACATTTCAACATAAACCCCTACAATTCAGTGTTAAAATGTTACCTTCAAGGGGACATTGCCACAAACTGTTGGATATTATTTGCACTCCCATCTGTTTAATAGGGTAGGGTCATTTATTCGGCTAGAACTAGTTTTTTATCAGCTGTGTCAACATCTCAAATGCCATAAAAAGATTCCAGAATCCTACCATCAGGATAAGTGAACCAATATCCCACCCTCATTTGGTTTTGTTGGCCAAGTCACATCATTAGCATGCCTGACACCAAACTCCCAAAACAGACACTTTATTCAAAGCTCCATCACACCAGGAGGTCAGAACACATGCTTCAAGGATCTTCTCAAAGCTTTGGGAAGAAATCCAACATTCCCACAGTTTTCTGGGAATTCCAACCCATGTCGGATGAAAACAGAGGACTGTTCAGGATGCCAGAGTGAACCTGGAGCTTCTTCACAAGGATCATATGGAATCCCAATAAAAACAAAGGAAGGACCAATCACTTTCCAAACACCTCATGATCGGCAATTCATTAGGGTTAAAGATAACTTGCTTCTATTCCATTCCTGAAGAGTGGAAGGATTTGTTTTAGCATGGGTTCTGTGTATTCAAACATTTTTCCTTGGACCTTATCCCTCACAAAGTCCAACTATCATTCCCTCTTTACTCTCCCAACTCATTCCCTACCTGCTACCTCCCTTCCTCCTCCTTCTCATCCTCCTGGCCTCTTCACAGTCCTCCCTCACTTTTAGATCCCTTCAATTTCCCACCAATTCTCCAGTTGCCAGCAACTCTCTCTCGCTCTCTCTCTCTCTCTCTCTCTCTCTCTCTCTCTCTCCCTCTGGCACCTGTGGGGATTGGTAGATGCCAGATAAGTGTATTTTCCAGTTGCTTAGCATTACAAGGCCTAACTAATACACCTGCATTAAGATTAAACAGTTTAAAAGACAAAAATACTATCCTGTACTTACACTGAACAATCTTCATTTGCATGGATAGATAAACCTGAAAGCATTTTACTTTATTTTCAGTCACATTCTTTGAAAACATTTAAGCTTTTCTGTATCTGCAGGTTCCTCCACCTCCACGGAGCCCCCGAAAGACAAATAATAACATTATAGATAATTAAATCCCCTTCCCCAAGGTTACAATAAAGCCTCTGACTGGGGCAGCTCTTAGTAAGCAGGGATAAAGGAGACACTTTAAGAGAGAACCCCAATGGCATGCAGCATCAACCAGTTAATCATCCTGGGCGACACAAGTTTATTCAAACAGCTGCTCGGAGCAAAGCACGACTAAGGCTGAATATTTGCTCCAATCTTCACCAAAGGTTTTTGTGTTACTTCAGAGAACATTTACTGTACTTTTACAATTTTAAACTTAAGTATTCAAGGCTGTCAGTTGCTTGAATTCTAAATACCAGGGGTTTTAAATGTTTAATTTTTAAAAATTTTAAATTTAAACATATAGCATGGTTACAGGTCCACGAGCCCATGCCGCCCAATTACACCCTTTTGACCTATACCCCCAGTTTGTTTTGAAGGGTGGAGGAAAGCGAAGCTACAGGTTCAGCCAGTGTTCTTGAATTGTACGGAAAAGGATACAGAATGCTGTCTTGGTCAGTCAGTAGAGCAAATTAAGTTGGCATCATGACAGTAAATGTAATGGTTTAAAGAATGCAATCTTTATACAATGAAGCGCACATTTTCAAATGACTGAACCTTCAAGACAACTGCCTCTCAATAGAATGGCACAATGTTGTTTGTTGTTTATAGAGGAAAATGAGAGATGTTCTTGCTCAGATTATTTTGTGCATCCACAAAACCTTTTTACTTTTGTTCCTGTGTTTGGACTCAAATAGAATCACTTAATTTAAAAAGATAATATTGATGTTGGCTGTCAAAGGCAACGGATTTTTGTAGATGGAGATATGGCTGCTTGTCAGCATGAGGCATGCAGTACCACACAGTCCTATACTCCATTTTAAATCAATAACGTAGGCCTCATCCCGAGACAACCTTCTATACGGTATTGTCGCAGGAAAAGGGACATCAAAAGAAGTTAGTGCTCCTTCCTGTGAGACAGTGGCTAACATGGCTGCAAGTTCTGAAGGGATTCTTTTGACAGAACCCCAGGGATTCTCCAGTCGGCCTTTGTCAATTACAACACAATATGAACTGCTAAAACCAGCTCTGTGCACCGTTCCTGTACCTGCCACTAGGTGGAGCCTAGAGGCCATCAATGTTTTGAATGGTGGGAGGAAACCCGAGGCCCCAGGGAAAATCCACGCAGAAACCAGGAGAACGTAATACCTCCTTACAGACAACGCAGGATTTGAACCCCAGTCCCGATCACTGGCGCTGTAACAATGTTACACTAACCGTGCCACCCTTGTTTTATTTAATCAGTCATCCATATTTGAAAGAATTCAAAACTTCTTAAGACAACTACATTCTATTATATGTAAATGAATATATCATCCAGCAAAATTGATCATTAATGCTTACCAATTAAATGTATCAACCTGATAATGCAAAACTAGCTGGTGTAGTAGCTTTGGAAGTTTCAAAATTTAAAAAAGTAAACTCCATGATACAAAAATCAGTGTTACAGTAACAGCAAGACTTGATAAACAATAAATGTAAAGGATAGTTAAAATTATGAATGAAAGGAATAACTCCTGCCATAAAGGAATACTCTTAAACAAATACTAATGCCGGACAATGGGGTCTGCAGAATTGTTAAACATGGTTCAGATGCTTGTCACCATCTTCTGCTCAGACCCATGGTCTGTCTTCTGATTGATAAGTATTTGTGAACAGTTTGAACTGGCTTCAGTGCCCAAAGTCAACCACAGGACAAGTTCTTTGGAACTTCTCACATCCAATCACCCATTCATTCCCTTCACTGTCAAGTCTGACTACCCGAAGCTCTGGTTTGGAGGAATTGGAGCATGTGGGGAAAATGGTGCAGAGGTCCAACAAAAACTGGAAATAAGACTTTGGTGAAGCTCCAAAACAAAATAGAGCTTTTGACCCAGGGCAGGTTATCCAAAGAACTAAAAGCAATCTACTCTTTCAACTTCAGTGTCAGTAACAGGGGAGTGGATTCTACTCTCTCTGCTGAAGTCAACAATCATCTCCTTTCATCGTATTGATGTTAAGAAAGAGGTTGTTATCTTAACACCATTCTACTGGACATTCAACCTCTTTCCTGCAATCTGTCTCATCATTATATGATGCTTGACATACTACCAATGTATTGTCAGCAAAGATGGTGTTGGAATGGTATTAAGCTATACTGTTGTGGGTGTAGAGGGAGCTTAGGAGGGCATTGAGTACACATCCTTGAGGAGCACAGTATTGAGAGTGATCGAGGAGTTTTCCATCTTCATTGATTGCGGCCTATTAGATGGGAAGTCAAAGATCCAATTGCAAAGGGGAGCTCTGAGGCCTAGTCTTGAAGTTTGGGAATGAGTTTATTGGGGACAATGGTAGTGAGGGCAGAGCTGGTGACTGTGTATTCACTGCAGGCATGAGAATCTGAATTTGAAAGAAATATTTCAGCTTTTATTTTGAAGTCTTAGTTTGATATTAGAGCCATAGAATACAACAGCACAGAAAACAGGCCATTCAGACCTTCTAATCTGAGCTGACCACTGTTCTGCTAGCCCTATTGACCTGCTCCCATTCCATAACACTCCAGATCTCTCATATCCATGTACCTATCCAATCTATTCTTAAAACTCAAGATTGAGCCCGCATTCACCACATCAGATGGCATCCCCACCACCCTCTGAGTGAAGAAATTTCCTCTAATGTTCCTCCTAAACCATTTCCCTTTCAGCTTAAAACTGTGACCTCATATATTTATCTCCCCCAATCTGTGGAAAAAGCTTACTTGCATCCATTCTATCTATACCTCTAATAACCTTGCAAATATCCCCTCATTCTTCTTCATTCCAAGAAATAAATTCCTAAACTGTTTAATCTTTCCCTATAACTCAACTCCTGAAGACCCTGCAACATCCTAGTAAATCTTCCCTGCACTCTTTCAATCTTATTGATATCCCTCCTGTAGTTAGGCGACCAGAACTGCCCACAATATTCCATATTTTGCCTCACCAATGTCTTAAACAACTTCAACAAAACATCCCAACTCCTATACTCAATAGTTTGATTTATAAATGCTAAGATGCTAAAAAGCTTTCTTTACAATCCTGTCCACAGGGAAAAATGTATCTGCATTCCAAGATTTCTTTGCTCCTCTACACTCCTCAGTGACCTACCATTTACTGTGTATGTCCTACCTTGGTTTGCCCTTCCAAAATCCATCACCTCACACTTGTCTGCATTAAACTCCATCTGCCATTTTTTGGCCCATTCTCCCAGTTGGTCCAGATACCTCTGCAAGCTTTGAAAATTTTCCTCTTTATTCTCTCTGTCCACAAGGCCGTCTTTCTTTGTCTCATCAGCAAACTTCAAGTGAAGTTTTTTTTTTGTTTAATTGGCTATGCCCAAAGATGTTCTATTCATTAATTATTCCTTTAGGTGAGGCTGTGCAGAAAGCTAAAAAAAGTTCTGCCAACCTTGATCTAAATTCAGTACCATCACATCAATTCAGTGGTGTGTCCCTGTGTAATAAATGTAATACCTGTATCCTAAGGTAATAAAATCATAGGCTTACAAAGATATCTAATCAACTATAGATATTTTACATCACTATTGACTTCAATGATGAACCACTAATCTGATGCAGAACTGTGTTGCTATTGTATAAATGAAGGAGAAAGCTACTCTGAAAAAGTACTTTTAAATATAGTAATTTTAAATAGTTGACCATTTCCCTCCTTGTTCGATCTCCAGAGAAAATATACTGATTGACTGATACAGGTAATGGGGTTTAGATGTTTTAAAAGGGATAGGGTGGGAGGTTAAAGAGAGGGAGAGTAGCATTACTAATCAGGAAATAGCCCTTGGGAAGCTGAAGAGCAGATATTGCATGTAGGCAGATTTTGGAGTGGAGCAGACATAACAGGGTTGTTGTTATGGGAGACTTCAACTTCCTAAATAATAACTGACATCTCCTTCCTGCAAGAGGGATAGATGGGGCAGAATTTGTCAGGAGTAAATCACAAAAATCTGTTAACATCGTGGTTGAAGTAAAAATACAAAATTGCTGAAGAAACTCAGCTGGTTAAAGTGTCCTTTATGTAGCAAAGGTTAAAATATATAATCAATGTTTCAGGCTTGAACCTTTCATCAAGGTATGGAAGAATGTCTGCAGGTGTCTGAACAAAAGGATGGGGTAGGAGAAGGGGGGGTGCAAAAGCAAGAGATGATAGGTGGAAAAGGGAGGGAGGGGACATCAACGATCAAGGGGAGGAGGGATAGCTGGGTGGGAGGAGGGGGAAGGGAGGGGGAGAAATGGAAAAACTGGAAAGGGGGAGGGGTAAAAAGGTGAGCAGGTTAGCAGAAGGCAGAGAAGTCAATGTTAAAGCCACCTGGCTGGAGAGTGCCCAGACGGAAAATAAGATGTGGTTCCAGAATTGTCAGGTGTGTCCAAGAAAGACTCCTGATACAGTAAGTGGACCAGCCAACTAGAGGACCTAGTGCTGGGTAATGAATCTGGTCAAGCAACAGACCTTTCATTGGGGGAGCATTTCGGTGATAGTGACCACAACTTCCTGTCCTTTACCAAAGCTATCGATAAGGATAGGAGTAGACAAACTAATAAAGTGTTTCATATGGGAAGGAATAATTACAATGGGATTAGGCAGGAACTGGGGAGAGTAAATTGGGAATAGATGATCTTGGTGAAAAGCACTGAAGCAATATAGAGGATGTTTAGGGACCACTTGTGTGGGTTTCTGTATAGGTTTGCCCCACTGAGACTGTGTGGATTCAGAATTGGCTTGCCTGCAGAAAGCAGAGGGTGTTAGTAGATGGAATGTACACTGCCTGAAGATCAGTGGCTAGTGGAGTTCCACAGGGTTCTGTTCTGCTCTTTGAGATTTTTATAAATGACATGGACAAATAAGTAGAGGGATGGGTCAATAAGTCTGCAGATGACATGAAGGTTGGAAGTGTTGTGGTGTTGTAAGTATTCATGTTGATCCCACAGGTTAAGAACCAGACCAAGGTCAAGGTACAAAGCACAAGTTTATTTTGGGGATGCAAATTGGGCAACAGGGTCGAAATGCCAAATGAACCTATACACACACACACACAATATGCAAGGGTTAAGTGTACACTTCAGATAATGAGGGAAAACCGACAGAAACGGGGGAAATTATTTAAGTTCATACAATCAACAGTCAGAGTCAAAGTGATACTATGTGCTCCCACCCTTGACCAGTACAGACACACCTCTCACTACCTAACCTTGGGACTCACCCAAATCCAGTGTGAAAGGTGATACTTACATGCCACAGGGAGTCAAAAAAGAGGCAGAACAAAGAGGCACATGGGCCTTTAGAGTTCTGCATCTGGTATTGGGTGGGGGGGCAATCACTCAGGGCAGGCTGGGCCCCTTTAGCTAATGGCTGGAAGCCAAATGCAGGGGCTCAGCAGGGGTCAGCGCAGGTGATTCACCTGGGCCAATTGGGTGAAGGGCAGGGATGAGTCCACGCGGGCTGTCTGAACTCCAACATCTGACAATTTAGGTAGGCCAATTGCAAGGGTCGCCTTGGGGTGAGACTTAACCTTGATTGGCATGTAATGTGTCCTCCAAATAGGAGTGCAGCAGCGCCACCCTGTGGTGGCTGCAGCCTCTCCATTACATGTGGATAGTATTAAAAAATTGTTGCTGGTTACAACAGGATCTAGACAGGATGCAGTGTTGGATGGAAAAGTTGCATATGGAATTCAATCTGGGTAAGTGTGAAGTGATCCATTTTGGAACTTGAAGGCAGGGTACATGGCTAATGGCAGGCACAACAGCATGGGAGAACAGAAGGACTTGGGGTCCAAATCCAAAAATCTCTCTTGCTGTGCAGCTTGGTAGGGTAGTTAAGAGCCATATGGCATGCTGGCTTTCATTAGCCAGACGATTGAGTTGAAGAGTCGTGAGGCTATTTAAAACTCTGGTTAGGGAACACTTGGAATGTGGGGTTCAGTTCTGGTCACCTCATTACAGGAAGGATGTGGAAGCTATGGAGGAGGTACAGATGAGATTTACCTGAATGTTGCCTGGATTGGAGAATGTGTCTTATGAGGCAACATTAACAGAGCTAGGGCTTTTCTCTTTTGAGTGAAGAAGGATGATAGGTAACTTAATAAAGGTCCACAAATTTATGAGAAACATAGCCAAAACCTTTTTCCTGGGGCAAGACTGAAGAACATCTCTAATGTAAGGGGAAGAAAGGTTAGTGGAGACGTCGGGGTGTTTTTTTTTAAATAGAGAGTACTGGGTGTCTGGAATATATTGCAAGGGATGATGGTGGAGGCTGGTACAATCAGGACATTTACAAGACTCTTAGACTGACACATGAATGCAAGAAAAATAGAGGGTAGAGATGGTTTAGTTTGTAGAGTAGGTTTACATAGGTCAATACAACATTGTAGCCTGATGGGCCTCTACTGTGCTGCAATGTTTCAACTTAGGTAACTTAAAGGTAAACATTGAATATTCAGTGATTTAAGGTATGCTGAAGAGTTACTGACAATGGTAGCATCAAAAGTATGATAAATTTATTGGAAAGAAATAAGGTAATTCACAAATCAATAATCAACCCATGTTCTGAATCAAAGAGAATATGATGATAAACCTTTAAGGAAGACCTTTTAGATCGGTTCACAGCACAAGACCTAGATGCAGTCACTGGAAGAGGAATGCAGAATTCTCATCAAGCAGTCAAGCAAGACTTTAGAAGCAGTCAAAATAAGGAATATCTCTATGAAAGTTTCCAACACAGGCCAAGAGGCAGTGAATTATGAAGGAAGTGGATGATCTGACATCTAAAAAGGGTGGAAGACTAACCAAAGAGCAATGATCAAAACTGGACAAGTCAAAATACTGTGGTAGGTACATTGGTGGAAGTACAGTACCTCTGAGAGAAGGTGCTTGGGTCAAGAAAGGTTCCCAAAGGGACTCAGGCACTGAGAGCTTCCTGATCATGTCAGAGTTTTGGATCTGGAGCTCTGGATGCCGGAGAATATGCAACTGGCAAATTCACGAAGAGATTCTCCCTTGCTTCCCTTTCTCTCGTACTGTAAGGGTGTGGGGGGGGGGGGGTGGGGGGGTGGCCAGGCGACACTAATGGTGTCTCTTTGTCTGTCTTACAGCAGACAGAAGACAATTTTGTGTAAAATTACATGTTCTGTATTACATGACAATAAAGGAATCTTGAATCTTGGATTTACAAGTCACCAACTGTCCGCAGCTTGTGTGGGTCTTGTAGCCTTAGGGCTGCTACATAAATGGCAATGGTGCTATAAATGGTTAAAAGCTACAATGTTCAACAGAATGTACAAGTATGACACTTTGAACATGGAAAGACTTTGCACTGTTTTCACACGTGAAAAGACCTTGTACTGTGTTTATATGTTTAATTGTGTTTAACATTTAGTTTGAAACTGAAAAAGATCATTTCATCCTTTGGACACTCCAGTGATTCTTTCTCCAAGTTCCAACAAATGCAACTTTTGTTTCTTCCAAGTACTATTTTCTACTTTGGTCTGAGCAAATATGCAGTAGTTTTGCAATTTACATACAACTGACATTTACTGAAGGGATAAAACGTGAAAGTCTGCAGACATGGTGGTTGAAGTAAAAACTCAATGCTAGAGAAACTCAGCATATCAAACAGCGTCCTCTTTATAACAAAGATACTGTGATGAAGGTCTTAAGCCCGAAACATTTGTTATGTATCTTTATCCTTGCTATATAAAGAACATTTGACATTTGACGTGGACTTTTTACCCCCTCCATAGATCTTCGTCCGCGAAGCCAAGCCAAAGAAGATAAAGAACATTTATTGAAGTGTTGTTTTCCCATGAAAGTATTAGCATGCAAATCATTATATTCCAGCGCTGACTGCTAAAATTGATATTTAAATTAAAAAGATGCTATTTTTCTCAAGATTATATAAACTTGCGTGATCTGGTCACTGAAGAAAACACAATACCCGCTGTTATCTCTGATCATATGGTAACATACCTCCAATGTGTGAAATTCCTTCTCTTGTGTTGGGTCAGCTCTGGGAAGGGTGGCCATCACAGAACAAATGTGCAGCTAATGTAATCTTTTGATTTGTGTTTCCTCAGCTCTTATTGTAACCGCACACCTTCTTTGCCCACTTACCTCTCAAAATTGGCACTATTAACATTTCCTTTTCATGCATTGAAATCCATTCCTTTTTGTTTTAAATCGGCCAGAGAAAAAAAACTACTCTGAAGGGGAAAAGCACTAACTGTGCCAATTAATTATAGCTAACCAACAAAAGCAGAGATAAACCATACTGAATAAATATACTGAATAAATCACAGGCCAAATTTTAGAAAATGCAGTTCCTCATATATACTTTTTTACACGGCTACTACGTTCCAGGAAATTATTCCCTTTTTTCCAGAATGTATGCTGTGCAAAAAGCATGGAACCGGAATGGGGGTGCCGTTTCAGAACTGACTTTTTTGTGTTTTAGATAGACTTTGCGTGATTTTACCGGTTTGAAGAATGTCTGACATCTCGGCAGTGGTCATTCATACACGAACAACCAAAGCTCCAAATCTCCGTTTCTTTGCTTGAGTTTAGACAGCATACGTCACAATCGACGTCAACACAGTGGTGTTGCATGTCCCACCTGTTTACATAACACAATGCTGATATGCTGTATAAATTTGAGAACTGAATCAGAGATTTGCAGGTTTTGGTTATTCCAGTGTGAATGACCAATACAGGGATATCGGAGTCTATTCATAACAGTAAAATTGCTCGAAGACTGTGTAAAAATCATAACTGATTAAAGCAACAGTAAAAGTTATTCGTAAAACAATTGTGTGAGGAAGCATTTTCTCCACGGTGGTTGGCTTATTAGTGTTAATGATGAAATAATGACCTAACTTTAACAGAGTAAGGGCAAAACACAGTGTGGATTTTTTGCTCACACCTTGACAAAGGGTTCAGGCCCAAAACATTGGTTATGGATTTTTGCTATATAAAAAGCACTGTGTGACATGTTGAGTTTCTCCAGCAGTTCCGTGAGTTAACAATGTGAACTTATTTGTGTATGATTAACTTTGGTGATAGAACCAGTCCCAGAAGTAACTCTTCAGATGAAAAATAGGGGAGTGCATGGAAGCAATTTTCAGAGTTGTGAGGGAGAGAAGGAATAGCTAGGTCAAGAAGCTGAAAACGTATAACAGATCAAATCACTTGAAGTTTTAACCTGTAAGTTTAACTCCAGATTACAGTGCCTTCTTTGGACATGGGAACAGAAGAACATAAGAAATTGGTGCAAGGGTAGACCATCCCTGCCTGACAAGCCTGCTCTTCCATTCAATGAGATCATGGCTGATCTGATGGTAGGTTCAGCTCCACCTACCTGCCTTTTCCTCATATCCCTTAATTCCCCTGCTGTGTAAAAATCTATCCAACCTTGTCTTAAATATATTTACTGAGGTAGCCTCCCCTGCTTCAATGGTCAGTGAATTCCTTATAGTCACCACCCTCTAGGAAAAGCAATTCCTCCTCATCTCCATTCTAAATCTACTACCCTGAATCTTGACGCTATGTCCCCTAGTTCTAGTCTCCCCCGCCAATGGAAACAACTTACTGTCTCCATCTTACCTCTGCCTTTCATAATTTTATATGTCTGAATTTGTCATCTCTGAAATCAACTTGGTGTCCCTCCTCTGCACCAGCTCCAGTGCCAGTACATCCTTCCTCAAGTAAAGAGACCAGAACTATATGTAATACTCCAGATGCAGCCTTATCAGTACCCTGTACAGTGCAGCATAACCTCACTGCCTTCTTGATAACCTACTGCACCTGCTAACCAACATTTTGCAATTCATGCACAAGTTCTCGCAAGTCCTTCTGCACGTCAGCATGCTTCAACCACTTGCAGTTGAACTAATTATCTGATCTTCCATTTTTCCTTCCAAAGGGATAACCACACATTTACCAACATTTGCCAGACCATTGCCCACTCACATACCCTATCTATATCTCTCTGTAAGTTCTCTGTATAGTCTGCACAATTTGTTTTCCACTCAATATAGTGTCATCAGCAAACTTGGATACATTACCCTCTGTCCCTATTAATTAATCCAGTTTCATTAGATCATTAATGAACATAATGAACAGTTGTGGGCCCAAAACCAATTCCTGTGGCACACTACTCACCACTTAATGCCAACTAGAAAAACACCAATCCCAACTCTCTGCTTTCTATTGGTTAACCAATCCTCTATCCATGTGAATACATCACCCCTAGCTTAATGCATCCTCATCTTATGGATGAGCCTTTTATGTCAGATTCCAATTTCAGATTTATTGTCAGAGTACATATATGACATCATATATAACCCTGAGATTCTTTTTCCTGTGGGTGAGGCAGAATTACCTCTTGTTGGTAGTGCAAAAAAAAACTGTACACAAATAGACAAAGAGAGAAGTGTTTATTACACTATCTGTGGAATACAGAAAGAAAAAAAACAATCAATAAAGTGCAAAAGTAAGAGTCCTTAACATAAGTCCCTGATTGAGTTTGTTGTTGAGGAGTTTGATGGTGGAGGGGTAGCAGCTGTTCCTGAACCTGGTGGTGCGAGTCTCGTGACATCTATACCTCTTTATTGATGGTAGCAGAGAGAACAGAACGTGTGCTGGGTGGTGGCAGCATTCCACATAGATGTTCTCAATGGTGGGGAGGGTTTTGCCTGTGATGTTCCGGGCTGTATCCATTACCTTTTGCATGACTTTACATTCTGGGGTATTGGTGTCCCCATACCAGACCATAAACACACTTTCCACCACACACCTGCAGAAATTTGCCTTGATTTCTGGTGTCATACCAAACCTCCGCAAACTCCTGAGGAAGTAGAGATGTTGATGTGTTTCCTTCACAGGACATTTCAGCTCACATGTCCATGCCATCCAATTTACACCCAATTAACTTACAACCCCCAGTACATTTTGAATGGCAGGAGAAAACCAGAGCCCCAGGGAAAACCAACACAGACACGGGGAGAATGTACAAACTTCTTACGGACAGCACGGGATTCAAACCCCAGTCCTGAATGCTGGCACTGTAAAGGTGTTGTGCTAACCACTATGCCAACCGTGCTGCCCCAAAAACTTAAATTTCTCACCTTCCCAGCTCTGGTCTCCCAATGATTCATTGGATTGTATAATCATATAACTATTTCACCATATACAGCACAGAACAGGCCAGTTTGGCCTTACTAGTCCATGCCGGAACAAATCCCCACCCTCCTAGTCCCACTGATCAGCACCTGGTCCATACCCCTCCAATCCTCTCCCCTCCATGTAATTATCCAGTCTTTCCTTAAATGTAAATAACGTCCTTGCTTCAACCACCTCTGCCGGAAGCTTATTCCACATCCCAACCACCCATTGCGTGAAGAAATTTCCCCTCATGTTCCCCTTATAATTTTCCCCCTGCAATCTCAAACCACGGCCTCTGGTTTGAATATCCCCCACTCTTAATTGAAAAAGCCTATCCACGTTGACTTTCTCTGTCCCTTTTAAAATCTTGAACACCTCCATCAAATCCCCCCTCAATCTTCTATGCTCCAGAGAAAAAAGCCCCAGGCTGCTCAGCCTTTCTCTGTAACTCAAACCCTGACATCCTGTCAACATTCTCGTGAACCTTCTCTGCACTCTCTCTATTTTGTTTATATCCTTCCTATAATTCGGAGACCAAAACTGCATACAGTATTCCAAACTGTTTTTTCTTCCTGAAGTCAACAATTAGTTCTTTGGTTTTGGTGACATTCAGTGCAAGCTTGTTGTTAGTGCATTATTCGGCTAAGTTTTCCATTTCCTTCCTGTATGCTGACTTATCCCCTTTTTATACAACCCAATACCGTGTTATCCTCAGCAGATTTGTAGATGGTGTTGTTGTACTGAGCCACACATTCATAGGTGTAAAACGAGTAGAGCAGGAGACTAAGAATGCAGCCCTGCAGTGTTCCAACATTGGTGGAGATTGTGGAGGGGATATTCTTACCAATCCTCACTGATTGTGGTCTGTAAGTGAGGAAATCAAGGATCCAATTACTCAGTGGGATGTTGAATCCAAGGTCTTGGAGTTTGTTATCAGTTTTGAGGGGATGATGGTGTTAAATGCTGAACTGTAGTTGATAAAGAGCATCCTGATGAATGCATCTTTGCTATCCAAGTGTTCCAGGGCTTTTTGTAGAGCCAGTTAAATGGCATCCACCAAAAACCAGTTGCTATGATAGGCGAACTAGAATGGATCCATGTCGCTGTTCAGACAGGAGCTGATATGCTTCAACACCAGCCTTTCAAAACACTTCATCATTGTTGATGTGCGTGTTACTGGTCGATAGTCATTTAGGCAGATTATTTCACTCTTCATCTGTTAGAAACAGATGGCACCTTATTGAATGCCTTCTGGAAATCCAAGTAATTAACACACACCTTACCCCTTCTGGCTACTGCACTCAATATATCCTCAAAGAGCCGCAGTAAATTTGCCAAACAATACCTGCCTCTGTTGAATCCATACTGTATGAAACACAAAAGTCTGCAGATGCTGTGATTGTTGTAAAAGCACAAAGAAATGTGGGAGGAACTCAGCAGGTCTTGCAGCGTCCATAGGAAGTAAAGATATATAGCTGATGTTTCTGGCCTGAGCCCTTCTTCAAGGTATAAGCAAAGAATTGGAAGACATCAGAATAAAGACTGAAGAATGGCAGGGGGAAGAGTTCATACCAACAAAAGATGTTTATTGGATATGATAAGAGGAGAGGTGATGTGAAAGGAGTCATAAAGGGGAGAGAGAGAGAAGAGAGCTGATCCATCCTCCCATTCACCCTCACTCCCCAGCTTTCTCCCCGTAACCCTTGATGCCCAACTAATCAAATACCTATCAATCTCTGCCTTCAATAAACCCAACAACC
This sequence comes from Narcine bancroftii, assembly GCF_036971445.1. Taxonomy (NCBI): domain Eukaryota; kingdom Metazoa; phylum Chordata; class Chondrichthyes; order Torpediniformes; family Narcinidae; genus Narcine; species Narcine bancroftii. The sequence continues at coordinate 37,273,018 of NC_091477.1, forward strand.
TCACTTCCACAACTGCCTGTGACAACAAATTTCACAATCTCACGACCCTTTGACGAAAGAAATTTTTCCGCTTCTCTGTTTTAAATTGACATTCTTTTATCCTGAAGTTGTGCTCTCTTGTCCTAGAACCCCTTACCTTTGGAAAACATCCTTGCCACATCTTCTCTGTCCAGGCCTTTCAGCTTTCGAAATGCTTCAAGGAGGTTCTCCCCCCCTCTTCATTCTGCACTCCAATGAATATAGTCCAAGAGCCGACAATCTTTCCACATACATTCCTGGTATCATTCTGGCAAATTTTCTACAACGTCAGCACATCTTTTCTCAAATAAGGCACCCAAAACTGTACAAAATTATCTAGGTGGGTCTCACCAGCATTTTATAGAGTCTGAATATTACATCCCTGCTCCTATGTGCTATTTCTCTAGAAATGAATGCTAACATTGCATTTATTTGTTTACTCAATATTTCAGTTGCCCAGCCTCACAGATACTGACAATGCATCATATCTTTTCATTTCATCTTGTAAAAGGAACTATGTGTGTGGAAGCCAGCACCATTCCCTTTCATTATTAACCCAGAGATCACAATATATTTGAAGGGTTTGCCCAGTTTTGTGAGCAAGCTTAAGACATAATTCTTCCACACTAATTCTCACTGATTTACTCTGCTTAGCTGTTATGCATAAAGAGAAACAGGAAACTCAGCAGACGCTGTGATTGCAGTTAAGACACAGAAATGCCGGAGGAACTCAGCGTCCACAGGAGGTAAAGATAAATAACCGACGTTTTGGGCCCAAACCCTTCTCCAAGGTATGAGTAAACAACAGGCATGCACCTCATTTAAGAGACTGAGGAGAATGAAAGAAAGAGCAGCGGGAGGAGCACGGACCAACAAACAAAGAGAAATCATTGGATGTGGATAGCAGGACAGGAGGGGAAAGGTGATAATTGATCAGGGAGGGGGTGGCACTATGAATGCAGTGTTGGAGCAAAGGAGATCAGAGGGAAAAGTAATGAGAAAGAGAGACAGGGCTAGATGAAAGGTGAAATTGGGATAAATGGGGGGAAGGGATGTAATGGAAACTGTAGGTCAATGTTAATACCATCTAGTTGGAGGGTGCCCAGACAGAATATGAGGTGGTGTTCCTCCAATTTCTGGGTAGTCTCAGTCTGGCAGTGCATGAGACATGGACAGACATGTTAGCATGGGAATGGGGTGGGGCATTGAAATGGGTTGTCACTGGGAGAACCACGCTATTGCATCAGGCAAAGCTGAGATGCTCAACAAAGCGATCACCCAGTCTGAGTCCAGTGGAGGACTTCACAGTGGGAGGACAGGATGCAGTGGATGACCCCTGCAGATTCACAAGTGAAGTGTTGCTTCACTTGGAAGGACTGTTTGGGGTCCCAAATGCTGGTGAGGGAGGAGGTGTTGGCACTTGGAGCACCTATTGCAATCACAGGGTTAGGTGCCAAGGGGGTGAGGGAGAGGAGTAGACGAGGGATTAGTGGAGGGAGCGGTCCCTGTGGAAGGTGGAGAGGGGAGTGGAGGGAAAGACATGTCAGGTGGTGGGATCATGTGGTAGGTGGCGGAAGTGGTAGAGGATAATATGTTGATTGTGGAGGCTGGTAGAATGGGAGGTTAGGGCAAGAGAAATCCTGTCCTTGTTGCACATAGGGGCAAAGGGGGCCAGGGCAGATGTGCAAGAAATGGAGGATATGTGGGTGAGGGTCGATTTGATGACCATAGATAGGAAGCATGTAGTTTGAAGAGGAAAACAACTTGAATGATCTGACATGGAAGACCTTGTCCTGGGAGCAGATGCGACAGAGACAGAGGAATTGAGAGAAAGGAATGGGATGCTTACATGGGACAGGGTATGAAGAGGCATCTCCAAATCTGCTTACAGGCTCTCACCTGCATATCCTCCATTACCCGTATATCTGCCCTGGCCTCCTCCACCCCCATGTCCAACAAGGACAAGATTCCTCTTGTCTTCACCTACCACCCCACCAAAATCCACATCCAACATAATCTTCTCTGCCATTTCTACCACTTACTACATAATCCACCACATTCTCCTCTCCTCCCCTCTCCAACTTCTTCAGGGACTGCTTCCTCTGTGAAACTCTTGTCCACTCCTCCCTCCCCAACAATCCTCCTCTTGGCACCTACCCCTGTGACCATAGGAGATATTCCACTTGCACCCACACCTCTTCCCTCACCACCACTTGGGCCCTAAACTGTCCCTCCAAGTGAAGCTACACTTCATGTGAATCTGCAGGGGCTATCTACAGTATCTGGTGCTCCCATTGTAGCCTCAGAGACACTGGACACAGACTGGGAGATTACTTCATTGAGAACTTGGCTCCATCTGTTGCAATAGTGTGCATCACCTGATGGCCACTCATTTTAATTCCCCACCCCATTCCCTTGTTTTTTTTGTGGAAAATTTTATTTATCATTTGTATCAATACAGACAGAAAAAAATATTCAATGAATATAACATTAATCGTTTAACCATACATAATGATTCAAAAAAAGAACATTTACATTTTCTCCCCAACCCCCCTCCCTCACAAAAGTAAGACAAAAGAGAAAAAAAGGTAAGAAACACCAACTACTAGTATTAGTATATATATAATCATAAACTATTATTATAATTTTTAATTGAGAGGAGTGAATAAGGTAGAAGAGGTGGAAGGAAATTTATTCATAAAGTCCACATATGGTTTCCAAATATTATAAACATTTTCAATTCGATTCCTTAAACATTATGTATTTTTTCTTAAAGGTATACAATTTGCATTTCACTACGTCATCTACTTAATAATACTTCATTATCAGCTTTCCATGTAATCGCTATACATTTCTTTGCAATCGCCATTGCAATACTTAAACATTTTTCTTGGCATTTATCCAATTTCAATTTTATATCCTTTTCATATATAATCCCCAAGTTAAAAAAATTCTTGGATCCTTTTGTATCTTTATCTTCATAATTGTCCTAACAATAGACTCAAATCATTCCAAAACCATTCCACTCTTTCACAAGACCACAGTGAATGTAAAAATGTCCCTATTTCTTTTGTAAACACTTATTTGAATAATTAAGTCCACTTAATTTACATATATGGAGTATAATATAATTGATGGAGAAAATTATATTGAACCATTTGATATCTAGAATTAAATGTATTCTTAACACTTTCTTGACACAATTTTGACCATATTTCCTCTTGAATTTGTATATTTAAATCTTTCTCCCATCGCATTTTTGATTTATATAAAGCTTTTTTCTTTGTAGTTTCTTGCAACTTTATATACATATTAGTAATAAATTTCTTGACCATGAATGCATCTGTTATTATATCTTCAAATTTGACTTTGTTTTTGGAAGTCTCAAATCTGTTCCAAATTTCTTATTTTAAATACGATTTTAATTGATAGTATGCAAAAATTGTATGATTGTGTACATTGTATTTATCTTTTAATTGGTTAAAAGTTGACATATTGGAGGAACAATATGTCTAGGCATCCTCCAACTGATGTCATTAACATCAACTTCTCTGATTTCCAATTAAAACCCTCTCCCCCCACCCCCCCATCTTCTTCCCCTTGTCTCTTTTCCTCTAGTTCTGATCCTTTCTCTCCTCCCTTTTCCCTCTGTCTCCTTTCACAGAGCTAAAAATCAATTTTCACATTTCCATTTATCATATCCAATTTTGTCTATTGGTCTGTATGCCTACCCCTCCCATTCTTACCCCTTTCTTTCCATAGCCTTTAATTCAGATACATCTTTTTCACTCATATCTTGAGGAAGAGCTCAAGACTGAAATGTTGGTAATAATATCTGGACGCTGCGAGGCTGGCTGAGTTGCTCCATCATTTCTGTGTTTGGACTGTAATCACAGCATCTGCAGACTTCTGTGATTCACAAAAGATCTGGCTGGTATCCAATCAATACTGCCATCCACAGAGAGCCAAATAAAAATTCAATCCACCCAGCATGCCTGGCAGCATTAATGGAGCAATACCTTTCAAAAACCCAGGAAAGAAAAATCTATTTTAAGTCTGTCCATTATCATTATCAACGATGTGAGCTATGCCATCAGAACATTTTATCAGGCTGGTTTATGTACCAGGCAGATTTCATAAAAGCAAAATCTGAAGACCATAATTCTCAAATTTCTGAAGTAAAATAAAGAAATAGAATTTAATTTTTATCATTAAAATGGTCCAAGGAAGATTTATTGTTTGAGTAAGGTAGGTAGGAAGGATGGGTGCCATCAATATAAGTTATGAAAAAATTGTTAGCTAAAGATTGAGAAAGCATTCTCTTTAAAATATAAGAGCATAAGAAATAGAACTAAGAGAAGGCCATGGGCAATTTGAACTGACAGGCTGCATTGTTATTTTTCCCTTTTCCTGACCTATTCAAATACCTGTGCAAACAAAGCAAGGCATTGTTAATGGAGAATTACTAGTGACATTTTATAACAATGGAATTCCCTACTTTACTGATGTTAATTTCTGCTGTGTCCACAGAACCTCTTGAATCATCCACACAGACCCAGTTCTGAAATGTCAGATCAACTTGAAAGGTAACAGCTGTCACTGGCACCCATCACTTCATGAAATCTTCCAAATTGCATTTTGGCACCACTATTTATTTTACAGATTGACTCTGATTAATTTAAGCTTAATTTAAGGAGGAAACAATCTATTTACATTTCCTTGATTTTAAATTCCATTTCATCCTGGAAGACTTTGAGGGTAGTTATCTGGAAATTCTGAAGTGCAGATAGAGTTCTCCTGCTCTTTCCCTGCCCATTTTTTGTTCTGTAAATATTTCCTTCAGTCTAACTGCATCAGTTTGGTTTGATTTGTGCAGTTAAATAGACTATTTTTGGGGGCAGCATGGTTAGCTTTCTGGTTAGCACAATGCTATTAGAACGCCAGTGACGAGGACTGGGGTTGAAATCCTGTACTGTCTGTAAGGAGTTTGTACATTCTCCCTGTGTCTGCGTGGGTTTTCCCTGGGTGCTCCAGTTTACTCCCACCGTTCATTGGTCAATTGGCTGTATTTGGGCTCATGGGCCAAAAATGCCTGTACTGATGCTGTTTGTCTAAATTTAAATTAAAAATGTATTCCTCTCGAACACTTCCTTCATGGCTCAGCCAAATGAAAATAATTTTACCTGGTTCTGTTATCCCATACAAAGTCATAGGACTAGCTTCTGTTTCCACAACTGGAAACCCCAAGAACATATCCTTGACCATGGTTATTTTCTTTTCCACCTGCTCCTCCTTTATAGTATAATTACAAATAAGATATCAGGTTCCACATTTTTTACATAGCACAAGAATAAAGCTTAACAGAGCTCTGGTTCAGTCGTTAGTTCATAGGTCACCTGCTCAGTGAGCTATTCCCCAAGACTGACCCCTATTGTCTAGTCTCTTCTGTTTATATAGATCAACCTTATTACATTGACGAGAAATCAGACTGCTCAAACTACAGGGGAATCACGCTGCTCTCCATTGCAGGCAAAATCTTCGCTAGGATTCTACTAAACAGAATAATACCTAGTGTCGCCGAGAATATTCTCCCAGAATCACAGTGCGGCTTTCGCGCAAACAGAGGAACTACTGACATGGTCTTTGCCCTCAGACAGCTCCAAGAAAAGTGCAGAGAACAAAACAAAGGACTCTACATCACCTTTGTTGACGTCACCAAAGCCTTCGACACCGTGAGCAGGAAAGGGCTTTGGCAAATACTAGAGCGCATCGGATGTCCCCCAAAGTTCCTCAACATGATTATCCAACTGCACAAAAACCAACAAGGTCGGGTCAGATACAGCAATGAGCTCTCTGAACCCTTCTCCATTAACAATGGCGTGAAGCAAGGCTGTGTTCTCGCACCAACCATCTTTTCAATCTACTTCAGCATGATGCTGAACCAAGCCATGAAAGACCCCAACAATGTAGACGCTGTTTACATCCGGTACCGCACGGATGGCAGTCTCTTCAATCTGAGGCGCCTGCAAGCTCACACCAAGACACAAGAGAAACTTGTCCGTGAACTACTCTTTGCAGACAATGCCGCTTTAGTTGCCCATTCATAGCCAGCTCTCCGGCGCTTGACGTCCTGTTTTGCGGAAACTTCCAAAATGTTTGGCCTGGAAGTCAGCCTGAAGAAAACGGAGGTCCTCCATCAGCCAGCTCCCCACCATGACTACCAGCCCCCCCACATCTCCATCGGGCACACAAAACTCAAAACGGTCAACCAGTTTACCTATCTCGGCTGCACCATTTCATCAGATGCAAGGATCGACAATGAGATAGACAACAGAATCACCAAGGCAAATAGCGCCTTTGGAATACTACACAAAAGAGTCTGGAAAAACAACCAACTGAAAAACCTCACAAAGATAAGCGTATACAGAGCCGTTGTCATACCCACACTCCTGTTCGGCTCCGAATCATGGGTCCTCTACCGGCATCACCTACGGCTCCTAGAACGTTTCCACCAGCGTTGTCTCCGCTCCATCCTCAACATCCATTGGAGCGCTTTCATCCCTAACGTCGAAGTACTCGAGATGGCAGAGGTTGACAGCATCGAGTCCACGCTGCTGAAGATCCAGCTGCGCTGGGTGGGTCACGTCTCCAGAATGGAGGACCATGGCCTTCCCAAGATCGTGTTATATGGCGAGCTCTCCACTGGCCACCGTGACAGAGGTGCACCAAAGAAGAGGTACAAGGACTGCCTAAAGAAATCTCTTGGTGCCTGCCACATTGACCACCGCCAGTGGGCTGATATCGCCTCAAACCGTGCATCTTGGCGCCTCACAGTTCGGCGGGCAGCAACCTCCTTTGAAGAAGACCGCAGAGCCCACCTCACTGACAAAAGGCAAAGGAGGAAAAACGCAACACCCAACCCCAACCAACCAATTTTCCCCTGCAGCCGCTGCAACCGTGTCTGCCTGTCCCGCATCGGACTTGTCAGCCACAAACGAGCCTGCAGCTGACGTGGACTTTTACCCCCTCCATAAATCTTCGTCCGCCAAGCCAAAGAAGAAGATTACATTGACCAAGAGTTGTCTTTCTTTGCTAGCAATTTCCTGCTCTGCAGTTATCTAGGGTGTAGACCTCCTATCTTAATCCTCAAGGCCAGAACATCCTGTTGTCTTGATCAGAAATCAATTCATACCCCAGATATTTCTAATTATTTCTTTGTTCTCGTCTGGCCAGTCTTCTGTTCTACTCAACACCTCCTTATGGCTTAGCATTCTAAATTGGTTTATCCATTTTCTTTGTCTCTGACATTCTCAGTCATGGTACTCTTTGTTCTCGTCTGGCCATAGTCTTCTGTTCTACTCAACACCTCCTTATGACTTAGCATTCCTACTAAATTGGTTTATACTTTTTCTCTCTTTTGTATTTGGAGGCAGCAAATTCTACACATACTATAATCAGCCAACTTTTCTACATACTGTGTCTGTTACTTAATTGCATTACTATTTCCCTTAAACCATATAATTGAAGTAAATAGTAAATTGTTACATAGTAATGGATTAATGAATACACAATGAATATTACATAGGCATATTTTCTATGATTACTTAACCCCTTGGTTCCAACAAGTATCAGAATCAGGTTTATTGTCATGAACCTGTGTCATGAAATTTGTTGCTTTTCAACTGCAGTATTATGCATTACAGTTGCAAAATTGCTATAAATACAAGATTTAAAAATAATTAACGCAAAAAATAAGTGAGATGGAGTCTATAGGTTCATTGACTGTTTAGAAAAATCTGATGGCGGAGGGGAAGAAGCTGTTTTTGTAATGTTGGGTGTGTATCTTCAGGCTCCTGAACCTCCTTGGTTCTCGATCCTCCAAAATATTCTGTATGGAATTTAAACTGGAGGTGGGGGAGGGTGTGCTTAAGGAGGAGATTTTTGAAAAAGAGCTTAAATATAATTGGGTCTGGTTGTGTGAGTATGGTAGGGTGAAGATTATTCCATGCTTTAATTGTGTGGAGGAATAATTAATTTCTGCACACATCTGTCTTGGAAGACAGATTGGGTTGTGCGCCCTTGCCTGCTCCCAGCAGGCATGGGTTTGGTGCAAGATTGGTAGTCTACATCGAACTGGCATCTTCCTGATGGTAGCAGCGAGAAAAGGGCATGGCCTGTGTGGTGGCTTTCTCATTCAAAGCAAGTGCAGAAGCTGTTGAGCTTGACCAGAAGTGATGCAAAATAATCACAAATGCTATTTGATTTTACCTTGTAGAAGCCGCAGCTTCTGAGCATCTCAGAATTGTCTTTTTACGTTGGTGATGGCCTTCCAGAGGTAGTAGCTGGAATTCTGTATGACTTTGAATTACCCAATTTGAACATCACAGATCTAGCTTTCAGTAGGTTGCTGATCTCCTGATTCATTTACAACTTCTAATTAGGGTACACCCGTACAAAGATGAGATGATGATGAGTTGAGAATTTGTTGTCATATACATGTATAATGTACAGATACATAAAAATTCTTTCTTGCTGCATTCATAAGATACATCAACAATTGTATAAATTAAATCTCCACAATATAGCAAGACAGAGAAAGAAATAATAAATATAAAAATTTAGTTAAGTATTCAGAGTTGCAGTTATTGCAGGAAAAAAATGGTAATGATTTAATGCTTCAGTCAGATCTTTTGGTGATCCCTGATTATCATTTTTAATGGCATAAAAGACCCAATTTTTTCCCTAAAATATAATAGTGTTGTAAGATGGTTATAACATTTATGTTTACACTATGACGCCACTGTGAAACACCAAATTTCATGACTTGTTCATGACAATAAATTCTGATTCAGATTCTGATCATTCCATTTCCAAAGAGGGCAACAGTAACAGGCCTCAACAACTGCTGCCCAGTGACACTGACCTCCACTATTATGAAATGCTTCAAGCTTCTGGTGATGGAATGTATCAAAGCACACTTTCCAGAGACACTGGACCCATTTCAATTCACCTACAGACAGAAAATGTTCCACTGACGATGTTATAGCCTTGTCCCTCCACTACATCCAGACCCACCTGAAGAACCACACATTATATGGCAGACTGCTGTTCATTAACTTGAGAAATGGCATACCCCAAGGCTGATGGAGAAGCTGTCCCCACTGGGACTCAACACCCCTCTGTGTAGCTGCATTCTGGACTTTCTAATGGAATGACTATTGTCTGTTTGGGTTGGCAGCAGAGGCTGGCCTTTTCTCCATAACCTCTGATGCCATAGCTAATCAAGAACCTACCAATATCTGCCTTAAATATATCTATCACCTGGCCTCCAAAGTGGCTATGGCAACAACTTCCACAGATCTACCACCCTCTAGCTAAAGAAATTACTATGCATCTCTGTTCTAAGCTGACACCATTCAATCCTGAAGTTCTCCCTCTCCCACCATGGGAAATAACCTTTCTACTCTGTCATGCCTTTTAACATTCAAAATGTTTCAATGAGATCTCCCATCATTCTCCTAAATTCCAATGAGTATAGGCCAGGAGCTGTCAAATGCTCCTCATATGATAAGCCTTTCATTTCTGGAATCATCCTTGTGAACCTCCTCTGAACCCTCTCCAACATCAGCGCGTCCTTTCTTAAATGAGCCCAAAACTGCTCACAATACTCCAAGTGAGATCTCACCAGTGCCATATAATCCCTGCTCTTATATTCTATTCCTCTTGAAATGAATGCCAGCATTACATTTGCCTTCTTCACCACCAACTCAATAGGCAAGTTGACTTTCAAGCTATCCTGCTTGAGGATCCCCAGGTCCCTTTGCATTGGATATATTCAGTTTTCTCCCCATTTGTTTTTTTTCTACCAATGAGCATGACTGTACACTTTCCAACATTGTATTTCATTTGCCACTTCGCTGCCGATTTTCCTTCTGCAGTCTCCCTGTATCCTCAACACTATCTGCTCCTCTGCCTGCCTTTGTATCATCTGCAAACTAGGCCACAAAGCCATTCATTCCATAATCCAAATCATTAATATTCAACATAAAAAGAAACAGCCCCAAAACCGTGGAGCATCACCAGCAACCAGAATATGATCCCTGTATTCTGACTCTCTGCTTCCTACCAATCAACCAATGCTCTATGCCCGCTTGTATGTTTCCTGTTATACTGTGGGCTCTTAACTTGTTAAGTGGCTTCATGTGCAGCACCTTATCAAATATACAACATCCACTGCATCTCCTTTATCTAGCCTGCTTGTCAATTCTTCAAAGGTTTGTCTAGCAGGATTCTTCTTTCTTCTTTGGCTTGGCTTCGCGGACGAAGATTTATGGAGGGGGTAAAAAGTCCACGTCAGCTGCAGGCTCGTTTGTGGCTGACCAGTCCGATGCGGGACAGGCAGACACGATTGCAGCGGTTGCAAGGGAAAATTGGTTGGTTGGGGTTGGGTGTTGGGTTTTTCCTCCTTTGCCTTTTGTCAGTGAGGTGGGCTCTGCGGTCTTCTTCAAAGGAGGCTGCTGCCCGCCAAACTGTGAGGCGCCAAGATGCACGGTTTGAGGCGTTATCAGCCCACTGGCGGTGGTCAATGTGGCAGGCACCAAGAGATTTCTTTAGGCAGTCCTTGTACCTTTTCTTTGGTGCACCTCTGTCACGGTGGCCAGTGGAGAGCTCGCCATATAATACGATCTTGGGAAGGCGATGGTCCTCCATTCTGGCAAATACTAGAGCGCATCGGATGTCCCCCAAAGTTCCTCAACATGATTATCCAACTGCACGAAAACCAACAAGGTCGGGTCAGATACAGCAATGAGCTCTCTGAACCCTTCTCCATTAACAATGGCGTGAAGCAAGGCTGTGTTCTCGCACCAACCCTCTTTTCAATCTTCTTCAGCATGATGCTGAACCAAGCCATGAAAGACCCCAACAATGAAGACGCTGTTTACATCCGGTACCGCACGGATGGCAGTCTCTTCAATCTGAGGCGCCTGCAAGCTCACACCAAGACACAAGAGAAACTTGTCCGTGAACTACTCTTTGCAGATGATGCCGCTTTAGTTGCCCATTCAGAGCCAGCTCTTCAGCGCTTGACGTCCTGCTTTGCGGAAACTGCCAAAATGTTTGGCCTGGAAGTCTAGCAGGATTATCCCTTAAAGAAACCACAATGGCTTTGGCCTATTGTGTCATGTGCCTCCAAGTACTCTGTAACCTCATCCTTGAAAATGGACTCAAACATCTCCCTGACAGTGATGTCAGGCTAACCCGTTTATAATTTCCTTTCAGCTGCATCCCTCCCTTTTTGAATAGAGGAGTAACATTTGACATTTTCCCTTCAGCCAGGACCATACCTATTGATTCTTGAAAGATCATCACCGTCATCATTTCTACCTTTATTTATTTCAGAATCTGAGGCTGCAATCCATCTGGTCCAAGAGACGTATCCATTCTTAGTCCATTCAGCTTTATGACCACATTCTCCCTTGAAACAGTAACTGCACTTACTTCCCTTCCCTGATACCATTCCACATCTGGCATTCTACTAACCTCTTTCACAGTGAAGACTGATGCAAAATACTTATTTAATTCCTCTGCCATCACCTTGATTCCCATTATATTTCTCCAGCATCATTTTTAGTGGTGCTGTATCTACTACTCTTGAAGGTCTTCTTGTATCTTCTTTGATATTATTTACTACCCTACTTTCATATGTCATCTTTTCTCTCCTTATCACTTTTCCTCCCATTCATGTGATTTATCAGGATCATTGCTTAAAGAGGATTTGCAGAATCAGGGAGTGTCTTGGGTAACCTTATACCTCTCATTTTGTTCGTTTTAGATTGGTCACAGTGTTTGAGCTACCGAAAAAAAATAGACACACACACACACCGAGAGCAGTTCAGTTTATACAAGTCTTTATTCCTAAATCTAATGCTGAATTCACACTACAATATGCAAGCCCTACCCAATTATACTTATCAACGCCTGGACTGGTCCCAACCGCCGAAGCAAGGCAACGACTGCACACTTGTAGTAGGTTGTCGGGGTGCCAGTAGCAGCTTCTCCACCTCCCTAGACCGGGACGTTAGCTGGACTCTTGAAGTTCTTCTTGCTGAGAGATGTTGCCACCTCTTGGAGAGTCTCAAACTTCAGCAGTGTGGGACCATTTATATTACCCCCCCCCCCCCCAAAAGTTGTTTACTTCAGATCTTATCTCTTTGAACAAATTATTTCTCTTTGGCTTGGCTTCGCCGACGAAGATTTATGGAGGGGGTAAATGTCCACGTCAGCTGCAGGCTCGTTTGTGGCTGACAAGTCCGATGCGGGACAGGCAGACACGGTTGCAGCGGTAAAATTGGTTGGTTGGGGTTGGGTGTTGGGTTTTTCCTCCTTTGCCTTTTGGCAGTGAGGTGGGCTCTGCGGTCTTTTTTAAAAACTATCTAATTATTTAATTATTTCATTATCTTCAAAGTCTCCTGACAGTCTGCGACCAACAAAAGACAACTGTCTGGGCCTCATGGTGGAAATTAGATAATAATGTCTACTCATTCATATGCATCCCTGGGCCTCAGTAAATTAGATAAATGTCTTCTGATTCATATGCATTGGGCCCCATGGTGGAATTTTGATGCTACTAATTCATATGCATTCCTGGGCCCCATGGTGTAAATTAGATTATGTCTGTGATTCTAAAAACAAGCAGGTTCCTTCCTTGCAGAAGGAAAACTGCAAAAGTAAAAAACAGTTTAAATCTTCCATTACAGGGAGAACCCCAGCCGCAATGCACTCAGCATCTTCCAGCTATTCCAGTGAGGAGATGCAGAAGTATTAGAGCCAGAACCACCAGGCTGAGGATCAGCTTCTTCCCCTGAGAAAAGAGACTGTTGATTGGATGATTGTTGAACTGCTCAAACTCTCCAAGTCTCTACCACTGTATTTATTAAATAAGATTTATTTTAATATAAATATGTACTTTGTTTATGTATCATATGTCTGTATGTGTGTTTGCACTGTTTTGCTCTATGGATCAGAAAACACTGCTTTGTCGGGTTGCACTGGTACATTCAGATGATAAATAAACTTGATCTTGAACTTAAAGGACTTCTGGATTTGACTGTTGAGAAGGGGGCATTGGGGGTGAATGAAATGTTTATATTTCAGGTTTTAATGGAGGTAAATTAAAATTTCACTGAAGGCTAGCATGCAGGTTCAGAAAGCTGTGAAGAAGGCAAATGGCATGTTGGCTTTCATAAAGAGGGGATTGGAGTATAGGAACAGATACGCCCTTCTGCAGTTGTACAGGGCACTGGTGAGACCCCACCTGGAGTATTGCGTCCAGTTCTGGTCTCCAATTTTGAGGAAGGACATACTAGCTATAGAGGGTGTGCAGCGCAGATTTACGAGGTTAGCTCCAGGGATGGCGGGGTTGACATATGCTGAAAGGCTAGAAAAACTGGACTTGTATCCGATGGAGTTTAGAAGGATGAGGGGGGACATGATTGAGGTATACAAAATCATCAGGGGGATAGACAGGGTGAAGTCGGATTACTTGTTCCCAATGATGGGGGAGATGAGGACTAGAGGGCATAGTTTAAGAATACAGGGTAGGCCCTTTAGGACGGAGATGAGAAAACATTTTTTTTACCCAGAGAAGTGTGAATCTGTGGAATGCTCTGCCACAGAGGGTGCTAGAGGCAGATTCGCTGATTATGTTCAAAAGAGAGTTAGATAAGACTCTAGTGGGCAAAGGAGTTAAGGGTTATGGGGATAAGGCTGGAAAGGAGTACTGATGGTAGTGATCAGCCATGATCTGTAAAATGGCGGTGCTGGCTCAATGGGCCGAAGGGCCTACTCCAGCTCCTATTGTCTATTGTATCTGTGTGGATTTCCTCTCACCATTCAGAACGTAACAGAGGTGTAGGTTAATGGGGTGCAAATTTGGCAGCATGGACTTCTGGGCCAAAATGGCCTGTAACCATGCTGTATGTCTACATTTTAAACTAGAATATGAATGTACTGCCAGAGCTGCTGTAATGGCAGCATTGCCGCTGGTGTGGACACGGGAGAGTGGGGAGTGGAGGCACAGAACACTCCTCTGCAGTCCAACCACCAACAGCTCTATACAGTATTTAAATGGTCTGTCAAAGGAGCAGATGGTGATTCATTTTTAAAATCCTGTGACTGCAGGGACTGGGAACAAGAATGAGGTGTCTACGTTTGGCAGCAATCATGAGGTTGCAGTCTCCAGGGGAGCAGAGGACTGGCGAAGGGCACCAGAAAACAGTGAGACCAACTCCTGTTTGAGAAGGAGAAGCAGAGATGACCCACGGGACAGTGACCCTGGTGGCAGCCCACTGAGGGGCTCTGTGGCTGAAGAACACCAAGACGGCAAGCTTTTGGCGAGGAACCCATGCAGTCTGCAGCCGACTGTGCTCAAAGGGCTCACACCAGGCTGTGGACTGCTGGAGACTGGCTGAAAGGGTCCCAGGTATCGGAATTGGGATGCGAGAGGGCGCTGAGGGATTCCTGATGGTGATGGAGTACTGGTTTCCTTTGGACTGAAATCTGAGCGTCCGTGGAAGCTACGGGAACACTGGAGGCGAATGCATGGACACTCAGTGATCTGGAGATCTCCCTTTTCCAATTGTAAGGGGTGGCAGGAATTTTCTATTGATGGCGAATCTTTGACTACCTGCTGGAAGACTCAAGGACACCATGTAATTTTACTTTCTGCCTTAATGACATTTAAAAAATCTTGAATAACAAGAGGAATACTTTGCAATGCAAGACCTACAACGGGATAAGAATCTTAAAATAAATGGAGTAGACCAGCACCAGAGTTGCTCCCCTCCAGCTTGCACCATTGTCTGTGTTGAAGCAGCAACACCCTGTGCAGACACATCGGTCACGAGACAGCAGAGCGATCACGTGGTGGTGCAGCAGCGGCCGGGGGGCGGGGTGAGAGGTGGGAGCGGCCGCTCGGGGTTTAAGCGGGGACGCAGCGCTGGTTTCCGAGAAGTCATGGTGATCATGTACTTGACGGTGGTGCGGATGGGCTGGAACGTGGCAAATTTGAGCCGGTGGAAGGGCGGGAGGTGAGTGAGGGGAGGCCGGACCCACAGCGCTCCGTCCGCCGGTGTGAGGGCGGCCGATTTCCGCCTCTCTGGGGCTTCCGCACCGCATTCAGCCACCATCCCGGCCCCCTCCCCAACCATCCCGGCCGTTCTCCCCCCACCCCCTCCCCAACCGTCCCGGCCTGTTCCTCGTCTCCCCCCTCCCCAACCATCCCGGCCGTTCTCCCCCCCCCCTCCCCAACCATCCCGGCCGTTCTCCCCCCCCCTCCCCAACCATCCCGGCCGTTCTTCCCCCCCTCCCCAACCATCCCGGCCGTTCTTCCCCCCCCTCCCCAACCATCCCGGCCGTTCTTCCCCCCCTCCCCAACCATCCCGGCCGTTCTTCCCCCCCTCCCCAACCATCCCGGCCGTTCTTCCCCCCCCCCTCCCCAACCATCCCGGCCGTTCTTCCCCCCCTCCCCAACCATCCCGGCCGTTCTTCCCCCCCTCCCCAACCATCCCGGCCGTTCTTCCCCCCCTCCCCAACCATCCCGGCCGTTCTTCCCCCCCTCCCCAACCATCCCGGCCGTTCTTCCCCCCCTCCCCAACCATCCCGGCCGTTCTTCCCCCCCCTCCCCAACCATCCCGGCCGTTCTTCCCCCCCCCTCCCCAACCATCCCGGCCGTTCTTCCCCCCCCCTCCCCAACCATCCCGGCCGTTCTTCCCCCCCCCTCCCCAACCATCCCGGCCGTTCTTCCCCCCCCCCTCCCCAACCATCCCGGCCGTTCTCCCCCCCCACCCCCTCCCCAACCATCCCGGCCGTTCTCCCCCCCCCTCCCCAACCATCCCGGCCGTTCTTCCCCCCCTCCCCAACCATCCCGGCCGTTCTTCCCCCCCCTCCCCAACCATCCCGGCCGTTCTTCCCCCCCCCTCCCCAACCATCCCGGCCGTTCTTCCCCCCCCTCCCCAACCATCCCGGCCGTTCTTCCCCCCCTCCCCAACCATCCCGGCCGTTCTTCCCCCCCCTCCCCAACCATCCCGGCCGTTCTTCCCCCCCCCCTCCTCAACCATCCCGGCCGTTCTTCCCCCCCCCTCCCCAACCATCCCGGCCGTTCTTCCCCCCCCTCCCCAACCATCCCGGCCGTTCTTCCCCCCCCTCCCCAACCATCCCGGCCGTTCTTCCCCCCCCTCCCCAACCATCCCGGCCGTTCTTCCCCCCCTCCCCAACCATCCCGGCCGTTCTTCCCCCCCTCCCCAACCATCCCGGCCGTTCTTCCCCCCCTCCCCAACCATCCCGGCCGTTCTTCCCCCCCTCCCCAACCATCCCGGCCGTTCTTCCCCCCCTCCCCAACCATCCCGGCCGTTCTTCCCCCCCTCCCCAACCATCCCGGCCGTTCTTCCCCCCTCCCCAACCATCCCGGCCGTTCTTCCCCCCCTCCCCAACCATCCCGGCCGTTCTTCCCCCCCCCCTCCTCAACCATCCCGGCCGTTCTTCCCCCCCCCTCCCCAACCATCCCGGCCGTTCTTTCCCCCCCCTCCCCAACCATCCCGGCCGTTCTTTCCCCCCCCCTCCCCAACCATCCCGGCCGTTCTTTCCCCCCCCCTCCCCAACCATCCCGGCCGTTCTTTCCCCCCCCCTCCCCAACCATCCCGGCCTGTTCCTCGTCTCCCCCCTCCCCAACCATTCCGGCCGGTTGCCCCCCGGCCCCCCCATTGCTCCATCTCCCGGTGCAGCCAGCAACAGGCGCGACTGCTTCCTGGGAGTCCGCATTCCCTTCGGGGATTGATGCAGTGCTGTTGATCCGCATGCTGATTACGGAGAGGCGGGGAGACGGTGAGCTGGAGATATTTTGGCAATCAATGGTGCTCTCGCTTCACGCCAGAAATCAATAAGTGCAAGCGTCAACCCCGTGTTCGATATTGGCCAGGTTGCAGCTGGTTCCCGGATCGTGCTGTTCCTCACGTAGGCACTTGCTTATGGAGCAGAAATCCAAACCTCGGCATCATTGGTTATAACAAGTGATGTGCGATTTCACTGGACTCTCATTCTTCAAGACAATCCAATTCAGAAGTTCCTTTGTGCTGTCATGTAAATGAGCTTATTAGCATGTTCATCATTAAATACAATTTACAGTTATATTTTCATATAAACAGACATGGGGTGGTGAAGAAAGGTTGGATTCTTTTTGTGTGAATAGGTGGTTTGATTGCTGGAACGCTGTCATTTCTGGACATGTGGATAGCAGGACAGATACTCTTGTTGGGATCAGTTGGGCATTTGTGTCTTCCCTCACATCATCAGGTTGAAATTTTACAAATAACACTTGAGAATCAAACAGCAGTAATTTAAAATAGTTTCGTAGTAACCACTTATTAAAAGATTATTTTGGTGGTAAGTTTGCTTCATCTGCCTGATGTAAACTATGATAACTCGTGTGGTTAATTACACGTGGAGAATATGATTAGGCTCTCTAATTCATGGAATAGTAAAAGTCCCATGAATGCTATTTGCAGTTTGACTTTTTTAATGCCTTATAAGGAATTGTGTCTAGAATTACAGGGTGTCAGACATGCTGCATGCCCTCTCCTGCACGTACAAAATACACAGCGGGCTGAAGACTTGAACAATTGAAGTTGTCTGTTATATCTTGTTGGAAGGTGTCCCAGATGTAATAGGTTCTGACCACTATTTTTCCTTGACGTGTGAAAATTTGTAATTATCTTTTTTACTTTGTCAGAACTGTTGTGAATTGTATAGAATATGGTTTCCTCCGACTTGTTTGGGACAGACTTGTCAGTTTTAAACTGTATAACTTCTTCCCCGCCCCCCTGTGAGATTGGAATTTTTTTGCTGATCATTTTGTTGAATTACATGATCCCTTATAACTATGCAAATTAGAAAGAGTAGTCCCTCAAGTGTGTACTGCCTGGCTGATTTGATTGTAATTATTTGAAGTAGAACTGCTAGAATATGTAAGTGCCGAGAAGAATAAGTTTGCATATTTACAAAGCTGTATGAAATTATTTCTAAGTCACGTATTATTGTTTTCTAGGAGTTTTTTGACCCTCTGTGCCTCTCCTATCCAAAGCAAAAATGAAGAAAATCAAAGTTCATTATCCACTGCAAAGACTACTAAGTGCCCTGCTGAGAACACCATGCAACAAAAGATGAATTCCCATCCCTGTGCCAGTCAAAAAATGTTACAACTCAAAATTGATGAGTTGGATAAAGAATGTCGGACCTTGCAGGTAAGTTTTATTTTGTCAGCAATTGCAACAAAAGTAGAATATGCAGCCAAGCCTCTATTTGCTACCATGTTTGTCACCCATTAGTGCACACTTCTCACTCGTGCTCGTTGCTCACCTGGTGAAATTGCAGGGCTTTATAGCAATTTGTAAATGGGAGCAGTTATTTGCTTTGGAATTGTCAAAAGTGGTGCCACATGTAAGCTTTAGTGCAATTTTTGTAGCAATGTTTAGCTTAATAAGAGTAGTTTACAATTCTTCTAAAGTGTTTAACATCAGAGAATAACTCGAGATCCAACTGTTGTAATTTATTAATGACCAAAGTTAGTGAATGCGGACAGTGGAACATTTTCTAAATTAGCATCAGGGTTAAGCACTGCCAGATATTCTGGTTAGATGAAAGAAAAGAACCTTGTACATTTGTAATTAAGAGTATCAAAATTGGAGTGGGCCACTTAGCTCCTGTTGCCTGCTCCATGATTCAGCAAGATCAGGGGTAAACTTTTATCTTGGTGCCACTTTCCCTCTCTAACCCAGAAAACCATAATTCCTTCAATCTTGTAAAATCTATCAAGATTCTTTCAGTGACTGAACCTCCATTACTTCTTGAGGAGGGAATTCCTAAGATTCAGTGCCCCCCTGAGTGAAATAATCTCTCTTTTATGAATGGCTGACATCTTATTTTGAAACTGTGCTGGTTTCAGATATTCTACCCAGGAGAATCGTTATTTCTGCATCTGCCCTGTCAAACCTTGTAAGCAATTGGTATGTTTCAATGAGACTGCCTCTCATCCTTCCAAACTTAATCTCTCCAAGAATGACAAAGCAACCATCCAACAAATAAGTCTGGTGATTATTGCACTTCATCTATTGCAGCATATTCTTCTTTAGGTAGGGAGAGCAAATCTCTGCACATATGTGTTCTTAATTGTGCCTTGTATGATCATAGCAAGACTCTTTGACTTTGAACCCATAAGTCTCTGCAGCAACTTGCCAGTAAAAATTCACCAATTCCTATTCATGCTAATATTTCCCCCCGCCACACCATATGTTCTAATTTTATTTAATAGTTACTTGTTGGGTAGTTTATTGAAGGTCTCAATGTCCAAATAAACCAGTTCTACTGGTATCTATTTTGGTAGTTTGAATCTCAAAAAACATGAATTGATATGCAAACATTATTTCTCTTTTATAAATCCATTCTTATTATTATTTTCCAAAAAGTCCCTTTGCTGCTTCCATAATAAGAGTTCAATGTTTTCCCTTTTACTGATGACAGGCAGATTGGTCATTTTAAATCTGGAATTTTGGAGGAGGTTGACAACCAATGCATCCAATCAAATCCAATCAGCTTGTTTCCTGCCAGTTTGAATGTGACATTTTTATGGATTCCTGCTTGATGCATTGTTCTGATAATTGTATAAAATTGGTAGTTTAACATTTATCGCTTTAGTACTCTGTGAACTAGTACCTGCTGGAATATTAATGTCTGGGAATATATAAAAGAGCAGTGTTAATGATTAATTGTCTCGTTTGGGAATGAACATGAAAACTTTGTAGCCTTCGCTGACCAACAGGAGTGCCTCTTTATTTGCTGAGCCAAATAATGTTGCTCTTCCAATTAGAAGCTGCAATCCAATTCTGAAACTTCATCTCAAAATTCCAGTGTAGTTCACTGGGCAATCAACTGAGTCATTCTCAATTGATAAATGGTTGAATGATGCAGGAATTTATAAAATCTCTGCTTGGATACTAGAGTCAATGCATTACTCAAGAACAACTTTTGGAATGTGCCTGAAAAGTTGTGCTGAGGAATTTATTGCTTAAAGCAAATCCAATGAGAAGAAAATTTAACTTGTTGGAGCAGGTGAATTCATGGCTGAATAATGAAGGATTGGGGGGAAAAAATTAGCAAAATGTGCTACTTTTTCTTGCTACTAATACTTTTTACAATTTTGCTAGCAACTTCAAATAACCTCACTTGTCACAGAAACTAACCTCCATTGAATATTTGACTGCCTTTTGGTGCGACTGATTTGACCAGCACTCGCATATCAACATTTTAATTTTTAAAATTTAGACATAGAGCACAATAACAGGCCATTTCAGCCCACATGTCCGTGCCGCCCAATTTGCACCCCATTAACCTACCCCCCCCCAGTACTTTTTGAATAGTGGGAGGAAACCGGATCTCTCTTTCCCCCCCCCCCCCAAGAAAATGCACACAGACATGGGAAGAACGTACAAACTCCTTACAGACAGTGTGGGAATGGAACCCTGGTTTGGTCCTGATTGCTGGTGCTGTGAAGGCATTGATCTAACTGGTATGCAAACTGTGCCGCCCTTTTAATCTGGTACATTTTGAACGGTGGTAGGAAACCAAAGCCCCCGGGAAAACCCACGCAGACACTGAGTGAATGTGCAAACTCCTTGTAGAGTGCGGGATTCAAACCCTGGTCCCGATCACTGGCACTGTAAATGAAATTCAAAATGCTGCAGATGCTGGGAATATGAAATAAAAACAAAATTCCTCAAACATACTTGGAATGTGATAAGAAACTATGCATGTACAACAATATTCAAGGTGCTGGAAATAATTAGCCATAACAGAAACAGCAAAGGTGATTGACTTGAAGTGTTAACAAAGATGTTTTCCACTTCTGAGGAAAGAACACTGAGCTAAAACATTAGCTGTTTCCCTTTTTAATGCATCTAGTTGACCTGCTGGGTATTCCTAGCATTTATTTTGTTACGTGCACATAGTCTTCAATGGAACTGACCGTTTGTGTTACCTATAATGTCCATCTCTTTTGCCATTTAAGAATTAGAAAATAAGAATTCTTTAAATTTAAAAGTTCAAAGATCATTGACTGTTGGCCAGTGGGAAATATCCGAAGAACTGCAATTACTACTAAGGTTGCTCAATGGAGCCATGTTATTTTTTAATGTAGATTTTGATTTGCCTTATTGATTAAAAAATGATCACATGTATTTTGATACAGAGTGAACAATTTAGAATAGTCTTTTAAGGCACTGACCAACATTACTTTTTTGTTTGAATTATTTCTGTACATTGTCCATTTGCAATTAGCTCCCAATATAGAAATATGTATTAACACTGGTGTGAGCAAATATACTTGAAAGTGATATTGACAGTGTGCTGGATTATAACCTTGCATTCTAATAATTGAATTGTATTCCTGAAGCCAAATTTTAGGCCTGTGTGGAACAGCAGAAGTTTGGATTCTCCACCGGACCATCCGAAATCTCTCTGCAGGTGACTTGCAGCGTCAAGGTGGATGAGCGATTTGTTGAGAAATGGATTTGCAGGGGCTCTGATTCTTGAAGTTGAAGGTGTGTTGTCAGGAGTTTGTTGAGAACAAGCTCTTGATTCTAAACAAAGCAAGCCAACTTCATGTGGGGGAAAATGGTGGCAAACTGGGAATTGGTTGCAAGTTATTTTAAGTACAGTACTGACGATGAATAACAAGTTTATCTTTGTCAGTGGCATAAATATTGGTATGTTAATACAAATATAATTATCAGCTTTAATATGTTCCCGAACTGCCTCAGCATATATTGCAATTGGCCTTTTAGCATTCTGCAGCCAGATTGTCAACCTCAACTGGTGGCTTTGATGAATCCAATAAGATACCAAATAACATCTCAACAAATTGCTGTTGGCGTGGGTGTAGGCATCTGGGCTGGTTTCCCCAGAATACACAGGCTGCATCTTGTGTTGGGTAAACAAGAAAATCTGCAGATGCTCTGGTTTAGTGCAGTACATAAAAGTGCTGGAGAAACTCAGCAGGTCACACAGGCATGCATAGAAAGCAAGAGGCAGTTGTTGTTTCTCACCTGAACCATTCTTCAGGGGTTGACTGCCTTTTACTTTCTATGGATGCCGCATGACCTGCTGAGTTTCCTCAGCACTTCTGAATACTCCATATAGTGTACATCCTCTTGCTATGATGAGTTCACACAGGACAATATAAAACTTGTTAATCCTGTCTTTCAACTGATCAGTCACGAAGTCGGGGATGCATAGCAGAGGAACATGACCCTGAGCCCACCACATCCATTTTTCTCATTTACATTGTCCATATTAAGGATGTATCCTCCTTTGCCTTGTCTATATAAGTGTACATTTAAATGCCTCTTAAACATAGTAATTGTATTTGTTGCCACTATCTTTATTGGCTTTGTTCCAGATATAAACTCCTCCCAGTATATACTTACCTCTGGGATTTTGCTACCTCTGAAAACTATGTCCTCTATATGGGGAGGGGGTGGTGTAGGAGGAATCGTAACTATCCTATCTACACCTCTGCACAACTTGAGTTCTTTAAAATTTGTAACACCAGATCCAAACTCTTGCATTCTTTGCCACAGTCCATGAACCAAGCATACCATTCTATCTGCCTGTAGTGGCTAACTGAATTTTTTCAGCTGGTCATTAAGTATCAGGAAATTTTATTAAACTCACTTTTCCAATTCAATAGTTTTGTTTTGAAAGGCTGAAGAATGAACATTTTGCAGAAGTTCGGTGAACAATTTTATAAGGTAGAAGACATTAACCAGGGTGCTTAACACAAGATAAATACAATTGCCTTGAAATGAGCCGTATTTATTTTTTGAAATTGAAGTGGTGAAGTTTTTCTTCAAATATACATTTTACCTATTTATTTCATCTCGTGTTTGATGTTGTAGGATAACTATAGAAGGGTTTTGGCACATGCTGAAGACACCAATAGAAGAATTCGAAAATGTGTAGAAGATGGCAGGATATATGGTGAGAAGAATTTCTGGAATAAATTGTTGTAAAGTTGAAGAGTTCATGTAAAACCTGATACCTTCAACAGATTTTTAAAAATTGGATATCGATAATCTTATTGTACACATAATGAGCTGAAAGTGATCTTGACAAGTCTTTGCAGTGGATTATAGTATCATAGTGTATAACTTAACGGTAATTAAAATTCACAAAAAATGTCGTTGACGCAAATCTGAAATAAAAACAAATGTTGCAAACAACAACTAAACAAATTGAAATGTTCAATTTGTTTAACTTTTTATTATAGTGTCTAACTTGCTGGACTAGACACTTGCACTGGAAAATTTAAATATGCTTTTTATTCCAATTTAATTTACCAAGTTTCATAATGTTAAGCATGAGCTACTAGGTGGCTATTTTTTAAAAAAAAATATCATTCAACAATGTTACTCAGGGAGTGGCTTGACTCTTAATTGTTGTCTGCCACTTGCTTGATATTTAGACAATTAAAGATTGAACTTAATTCCTGGTTTCAATTAAAGTCATCTTACTAATGCCCCTGGCACAACCTGATTAATAATTTAATGAAGATTATTTTGAACTGACACTACTAAATTTCCTACTCCCTGCGGTAAATCAGCAGGAATATGGTTGCTACAAGCCTAAACTTTTTTTAAGAATGTTATTGTGAAAGACTCCAAAAAATTGAAATATTGGTTTGTGTTAATCTAGCTCCCACTTTCAATAAGTAAGTGCTGAATTAAAGATTCAGCTGTTCAAATATGATTTAACAGAAGCTTATTTTTGCCTTGCTAGGTATCCATAGTTTTTGTAAAGATATCCTGGCAGTAGCTGATTTGCTGGAGAAGACCACACAGAGTATAAATGAGGAGGAGCTTGACCATTCCAATCCAGCAGTTAAGAATCTCCACGAAGGATTATGCTTGATAAATGAGAAACTGTGCAAAATATTTGCTAAGCATGGGTTGGAGAAAATGAACTCCATTGGGCTCAAGTACAGTTCAGTGGAACATGAAATTGCTTTGCGTGTTCCATCTGTGGAAGCTTTACCTGGTACTGTGGTAAAAATAGTACAAGAAGGTTATAAGCTTCATGGGAGAATCTTAAGAACTGCACAGGTTGGGCTGGCTATTGAGGCTCAACCAAATTTAAAAAAAGGCAGAGGAAGGTCTTGACAATTGAATGGGGGTCAAAATGTGGTCAGTGATATTTTGAACTATAATTTATGAAAAGCATTTTGAGTTTTTATTCATACTTCACATGGTTAACTATAGTATTTTGCTTTAAAATAGTTAAGATTTAACTTTGTAACAAGGAGGGAGAAAGTATAACATTTTACAGGTTCATAAGTGCTTTACATGCAAGTGGCTAGTTCACTTCGATGTCTGCAAGGAAATCAAATCCAGGTTACCTTAAAGTTAAAGGTCTTGAAATTGCTTTCACCCTGTTGATGCCAAAGACTGCCAGATGTGAAATGAAAATGGAAAAGGAGGATCCCTGAAGAAATCAGCAGCCAAGCCCTAAAAATTGGTGGATTGTCCTGTTAATTGAAGTGATTGTAAGAATGGCACAATTTGCCTCAGTGCCCCAAATTGCAGAAGATGACAACAAAATTATTCTTTCTCACTTCTGATGACAGCCTTGTGGGGATAACATTTATTAGCACAGCGAAAAGATGAACATTTCCGTAATCAGTTGAGTACAGTGCAAGGGAGACTTGAAATTATCCCAATGGGAAAATGAAATGAGGTAAAATGGTAAAGGGGGAACTTTTAACATGGATGTACTTTATATGGAGTTCTTTTGGAAATGTGATTGGGGCTAAATTTGTCACTGAGGGAAACTCCAAGATAGAATGTGGAGAAACACCATATCTGAAGGAGAGAGCAGCAAAATTCTTCAATGGAAAAATTCTTAAGCTTACTCTTGAATTTGGTCTGCAGCTCTTGGCTTCTTGTGCCCTTACTCTTAAGTGAAGCAGTTTGATTATGGGTTGGTTTATTTTAAACTGCTATTGCATTCTTTCCCTTATTTCAGAAGTGCAGATTTGGTTTGTCATGTTTTTGAGTGTTTCACTTGAATTTTGACTTTGGGTTTTATGGGGGCCTACATTGTTCTTCCATGTTAATTTGCCTTTACCTGATCTGTGGACAATATAGTATGTTATTTATTACAGTGATGTTAAACTATACATATATTTGTAACATGGATGAAATGCAAAATTTTATTTTTTTGTAATCAAATCGTAAAAGTATACAAGTGAAAATTGTAATATATTTGTACAATATATCTGGTTTATTTTGTTGCTTTTGTGAAGATTAAAACTTGTGGTGCAAAAAACCTATTTTATATTGAGCCAATGAGTGTGTGCTATTGTAAGTTATGGAAAACCAGTTAAAACAAAAATCACATTGTTGACCAGAAAATATTTCTAATAATAAAAAGTTTCAAAAGACTAAACTCTTTGAAATTAAATTCTCATCCTGTCCTGCTTTCTGTATTTTTGAGTTGTGCCACCATTGGGTATATCATGCTATTGTTGCAAGTGTGAAAATACTTTTGTTTATTTGGCGCAAAATACTTTGTCTGCTTGCAGAAGAACCTCTCTCTCTGTCCAAACAGACTATTTCTAACATTAATACAGTTGCGCAGAGAGCAAAATTAGAGTATACGATTGAAGTGAAAGATCAGTTAGCACCAGGGAAGGGCAGCATGTTCATTCAGGAGCTTGGTGGCTATAGGGAAGAAACTGTCTAAGCTCATTGATGCATGCCTTTGCACTTTAAATCCTTTTCCAAGTGAGAGGAGGGGGGAAGAGAGTGTCCAGAGTATGATGGGGCTTTCAGTATATTGGCTGCTTTTCGTAGGCAGATGGAGAAGGATCCCTGGAGGGGAGGGAATTTTGTTCTGAAGCGCATTCAGTTTTCTGAAGCTTCATAGAATTTGATCAGAGCAACACCGACAGTAAGTTGTGATGCCTCCAGCAATTATGATTTTGATTGTGCACCTGTGGAAGTTGAGGGATGAAATGCTGAACTTGGCTAATCTAAGAAAATGAATAGAGCACTTTCATGACCATTGTATCAACATGTTTGTCCTAGGTCAGGGCACTGGAGATGTTTATACCCAATAAGTTACCTATCCATTCAACTTTTCACCCCTCTCCTGAAGTTGTTGGTCATTTCTTTGTCTTATTTACATTGAGAGAGGTTGTAATCTTAATTTTCTTTCCTGTATTCTGCCATGTTATTTGCTATCCACCTTTAAGGTCATTAAGATATTGTTTTCTTCCTTTAATTTTGGAGACATACCAAAATTTCTCCTTCCCCTCCAACCACAAATTGCATTTCCCTTGAGTACTAGAAGTATTCATGTAAGATATCACTTATACCTTCTGACTCTATGCACAAATTGCTCCTGTTGTCCCTAATGGGTTGTACTTTTTTTCCTGTTTTTTTGTCCTTAATATATTCAAAGTGCATTCTGATTTACTTTAATCCTGTTAGCTAGTGATATCTTGTAGCCCTTCTTTGCCTTCCTAATTTTCATTGTAAGAGTTGGTTAGCACTAGCTAAATGTGAGGTGATGCATTTTGGGAGTAGTGTGATTAGGACAAACTGAATAGCAAGTTCTCAGAGAGCATTGATGAACTTTGGCATGCAAGTCCAATTTTTTTTTAAGGTGATGACGTGAGTAGGTAATGTGGGTACAAAGGCAATTTGGATGCTGGCCTTCGTGTATTGAAAACAGGAGGGAGGTAATCCAATTGTAAACAAAATCCTGCTGCAGATGGAATGTTCAGCAAAGAATGATCATGTGCTTTCATCCCTGTGGTCTAAAAGTGCCCATTCAACCACAAATCAACACTCACTTGGAAAATAGGTTTTCTCAATATTCCCCAATACTACCTGTGCCTTATCTCTTCTGATGCTTTCATCGTTTTCAATTATTTTGATATTTCTAGACTTAACCAGTCCAACACAGTCTTTCCAGCCTCTAATACTCCATTTTTTAAAAATAAGATTATTTCAAACACTGCAGCAAATGTCCTGGCTCATACAAAGCTCTGTTAATATACCAGCATTATGCCTGCCAACTTGCATTGACTTATGGTTACCCACACCTTGTTTGATTTCAAATCCCTCCATGGCCTAATCACTTATCTAGTTCTGTAACGTCTATAGACTACAGATTTTGGAATCCCCTGCTTTTGCCATCCTAGCCCCTCGCACTAAGCAGACCAACAAATGTAAGACAAAACACTGGTTTGGACCCTAGCCAAAGATGTGTGATGCTGCAAAATCTAGTATGCATTATTTTAAAACTTACACATCTAATAACTAATCTTTTGAACTTGCAAATCACAAAAATGGAAACTGACATACCCAACAGCTTTGGCAGGGCTTAAATGGCATAACCTACTACAAAACCAAATCTGGTGGTGTAAGAGATGGCAAAGCTTCATGCCCAGATGAACTCAATGTCTTCTATGCCTGATTTGACCATAAGAACAAGGAAGAACCACCACTGCACACTCCCATTTCTGCTGATCCTCTCCTGTCTGTATCCTTCAGGCTACCCACTTGTTCCAAACAGGTCTCAATTGTACCAGTGTACTAACAGTGATGAAGTGTTTTGAAAGGCTGGTGTTGAAGCATATCAGCTCCTGTCTGATTGGTGACATGTATCCATTCCAATTTGTCCACTGTAGCAACAATTTGCCCATCAATTCCAAATACAAGGCAAAAAAAAAAAGATTAATGAATGCTTTCAAGTAATTGACTCTATTCCTTTGACAACATCGGCGGACTCCGCCATTCACATGCCCACTCAATTTGGCAGACTGGGACCCCACGCTCCAGGAAGGATTGTTTCAGCCAGAGAGGAGAAGGCGATGAATGCACATTATTTTTTTAAAAATCACAAAATGCTGGAGAAGCTCATGCAGCAAAGATAGAAATACTGGCAGTCTTGAGCCCTTTATGAGAGAATGGGTTACCTGCTGGGAGTCTGCGCCTGCGTGTTGGCCGGGGGGGGAAGGAGGTTGCCTGCTGGGAGTTTGCGCCTGCGCGTTGGCCGGGGACGGGGGAGGTTGCCTGCTGGGAGTCTGCGCCTGCGTATTGGCCGGTCTCTGACAAAGCTCCGGCATTCTGCAGAACCTGGCACATCGGAACCTCATCGACTGAACCACAAATGCCCGAGAGGAACATGAGAGAAATAAAACTATCACCAGGAAACCTGACAGCCGGGAGCAACAAACAAAAAAGAAAATCTCCTCCTGGGTAGCCCCCATAAAACGGGAGCAGGTTGCGATTCGGCTCCGGGTTTTGCGAGCGGCTCTCCCTTGCCGGCGGAGGAGTCGGAGACGAGCGCTGAGTGACGCCCAGCCCTTCCGCCGCGCCGGCCGGGGGGAGGGGCTGCCTCGTTCGCCCCTTCACCATTGCGGGCTGCAGCTGGACCTTCGTTCCATGCGCCATGGCTGTTCGTTCAGGGCTAGCATTTGTGCTCTTAATCAACACCGGAGTCGTCACGTGCCATCTGGAAGGAGAGGCTCCGAAAAAAATAGGTAACGTTTAATTGCAGAAGGTTTTGCATGGCCATCACATTGAATGAAACGCTGATGAGGCGTGTTGCATTTTTATTCTCGTAATTCCAAAGTTGTAAACATTGCCATCTCTATTCTTGGAAACGGGTGCAAGCACATTATTTGGAGGGGGTTGAATGGGTGCCTTGTTTTCCTGGTGTTCGGAAAGCTGCCCTTTGGCGTTGTCCCTCGGAGAATTAAATCTTCGTCCGCGAAGCCAAGCCAAAGAAAGAGCATGTGGTCAGATGATAGTGTCCTTCCAGCCCCCACCCTTCTCTTCAATTGAAGTTGTGCAATATAGTGATATGCTTCCTCCATTGTATCAGGTGGCCAAAATACCCCAATGCGGCTGTCGGGTGGCCACCTGAAAGTGGAGAGCTCGGCCAGGAGGAGCACTGACCTAACCCTCCTCCTGTCCGTATAATCTCCGGCTCGGAGAATCCCCCGTTGCACCTGGAAGCAGCAGCGGGACTCCGGCCGCAGTCCACAGGAGCCGGCGCTCGCTCGGACGTGGCTCTCCTTCGGGTGACGGAAAGGCGTCTTCTCCGCGGCCACCTGAACGTCCCAGCCGCTCTTCCCCCAGCCGCGTCTGCCGGCGCATTATCTGCTGGCCCTCCCACTGATGACTCGTACCCTATGACTCCTCCCCTGTGGTCCCGGGCCATAAAAGGTCGAGCCACCTCTCCCTTCCCGCCATTCCTATACCTGGATCCGAACCAGCAAGGTTCTTCTGGACTTTAAACCCTATCGTCCCCTCTGCTTAGTCTTTGTGGTTATCGGTCGTGCACTACAATAGGCAAAAAAAACTTGCCATTTGGGTCATGTGGACTTCAAGAAAGTTTTGATTTTTTTTTAATGGCGCTTCAGTGATTAAGTAATGTGCAAGATCTTTGGTAACAGCACCTGGTACAAAGGCTGGATTGGCTTGGTTTTGTTATTGTTGTTGCAAGTTTTTTTTTGGTGGGAAAGGGATCACCAAAAGAATAGTAAGTCTGAAAGTCACTGCCTGACGTGGTGGTGATGCAGAAGCCCTCATCTTATTTTTGATACTATGTGTGCACTTGGAGTTGGGAGCTGCAAATGCGATTCTAACAATCGTGAACTGAATTAGTTTTTAATCCAAGGCTACGTTGGAATCAAAGGCCAGCTCTAATTTGTGGCATTAAAGTCGGTAGAAGTTTAAAAGTAATTAAGGTCTTTTCTATCCTCGGATTTTTCCATCCACATGTCATTTATTTTTCAGTACTTGCTGTCAGAAATAAAACTTCTCACACATGAGTCTCTTTAAAACTGATGACACGACAAGCTTTATTTACAAGTCTGCAGAGTTGGACTCAACTGGTTTCTCACCAGTTAAGCCCCGATACATACAGTGCATTGATTTTTATACCTTTATTATTTTGCCCTTCCCCTTCTTATTAATACTGTTTTAATTGGTTAGTATTACAAAAACATTCTAAGTATAACTGCATTATTAATTATCACGTTCGTTACGTACGCTGTGAACTCTACATTCACTGAATTCTGTTTCTCACACTTCTTATCAATCCTTTGTCTCCTGCATGTCTCTCACTATGACCATGAAAAGATAGGTTTAAAAAAACATATTCAGCAGCTCCTTCTGTCCTTGACTGCTAGTAAACTCTCTGTCCGTTCTGGCTTCCCTGTTTCTGATTAATCATCACATTTTAACTTAAGTCTTTTTAACCTAAATTCTCTATATCACAATCCACCCCTTTCTCTCTTTAAAATGTGTTGAATATATGTATAGATATGAATGGGGATTCTAAGCTAGGGAAGAGAAATGTTTTATGATACATTAATCTCACGTTGAAATAAAAGTCTTACAGGGTCTCCCATCCCCCCTGGTTGCATAGCTTGAACCAAGTCTGAGGTTTAGGAAACCAAGTGAAAACACCAGGCGAAATGCGAATCCATACAGCCTTGCAGGGACTTTCTCCTACTGGGTATTTGCCGGCTCGTGAGAGACAATAAAAACCAGAGGGGACATTAGAGAGAGACCAGGTTTCTCTTGATCTCGTTCGGTTAGTTGTCCAAATGCGGGAAATCATGGTCAATGAATTGAGAGGTTCTCCCCACCAAGGCCATTGTTCTGACATCCGTGGACCCCCGCAGACCCAACAATTGGTTACATTAAAAGTTCCTGCAATTTTAGTTGCCAGATCTACAAAAAGGTTTTCTCCCCCAATTGCATTTCCGAAACTTACATGGTTATTTGGATGGACTCGAACTAAGTCTGGCTGTCTTAAAGGGACAGGCAATTTCAAGTGTGGAGTGTAACTTCTCATTGGAACAGTACGTTGGTGTATGCAAAACCAGAGTCCATCAGGGCATGGTGGGCTTGAGTCACCTTTCCAACCGTTAAGAGGGAAAGGAGTGGTATTAGGAATCTGTATATAATGACCCATATTATTTCCTTCTTTTTCCACACAAGGGGTATATGGATGTTGGGTGGTATTTTCTGCCCAACATTTTTCAGGAACTGAGGTATGGGAAATGAAATTACCTTCCTTTCTTCCCCAAATGTGGTCCTGAAACAGGACCACTGTATCTCTGCATTTCTTACATTTCACACCTGATAAAGACATAGGCAAACTAAGAAAAATCAAAGAACATAACAATAACATTGTGAATTAAGTCTTTTTGCAAAATCGTAAGGTAAGAGGTTTTTCTCCAGGAATACAAGTCCAATCTGAGTTCGTATCAGGGTCCTGTGGCGCCTCTACAGGTCCCTTAAATCTGGATGCGTGTGTCCACCCCTTCTCTCTTGTTCGTGCTGCAGCTTCTGTAGTTAAGAGAACTTGGTATGGACCTTCCCACTGGGGCTGGAGTTTTTCAGTCTTCCAGGTCTTGATAAGAATCCAGTCTCCTGGTTCCACTTTGTGTAAAGAAAAGTCTAGAGGCGGTGTTTGTGCCAATAGTCCTCTCTTTCGTAAATCTGTAAGAGAGCGTGACAGTGCCTGTAAATAGTTCCTAACAAATATATCCCCTTCCCCCAAGGTGGGACACCCCTCAACTGTACTCCAGAAGGGAAGCCCAAACATCATTTCATAAGGGGACAGCCCTACATCTTTTCGTGGGGCAGTACGAATTCTCAATAAGGCTAGGGGCAGACACTTTATCCAAGGCATTTTAGTTTCCACCATTAACTTTGTCAATTGGATTTTTAGTGTTCCATTCATACGTTCGACCTTCCCTGAGCTTTGTGGATGCCAAGGGGTATGTAATTTCCAAGAGACCTGTAATGCATCACAAATCAATTGCTGGATTTTTGAAGAAAAATGTGGACCCCTGTCTGAGTCTATAGAATCCATTATACCATATCTGGGGATTATCTGCTCTAGGAGGAGGCGAGCTACTGTAGAGGCTGTAGTATTTATTGTTGGGAAGGCTTCTACCCATCGGGTAAAGTGATCTATTATCACCAACAGATATTTCCATCTTTGAACTTGAGGTAACTCTGTGAAATCGATCTGGATACGTTGAAAAGGGCGTATGGCTAATGGTTGACCTCCCATGGTCCCTGTCCTCATTATCTTCTTATTAATTTTTGTGCATAGGTAACAATTTTGCACCTCTTGTTGGGCCAAGGTGTAGATTCCCTTACACACATAATCTCGAAGCACTGTGTCACATAAGGCTTGGGTGCCCCAGTGGCTCTGTTGATGCAGGTGTTTTAAAATATTGCGAGTTATTTCTTTATTTAGAACAATTCTTCCATCTGGTGTTTTCCATGTTCCATCAGGTAACTGGCTTGCGCCCAGCTGATCCATGTTCTTTTCTTCCTTAGCAGTGAAAATGGGAGCTGTCTTTATGCCTTGCCTTATTGGGATTAAAGTCAGCAAACGGACTTCTTGTTGCATGGCTGCTCTTTTGGCTTCTTCATCAGCCAGTCTGTTTCCAATTGCTGTCGGGTTATCTCCCCTTTGATGGCTTGGTATGTAGACCACTGCTATTTCTTGGGGTAATGTTAAGGCTTCTAGAGTCAGAGTAATCATCTGTTCGTGTGCCAATTCCTTTCCTCTTGATGTAATTAGACCACGCTCCTTCCAGATCTTACCAAAGGTATGCACTACTCCGTATGCGTATTTGGAATCTGTGTAAATCGTTCCAATTTTCTTTGCCAGTATTTTGAGGGCTCTCTGCAAGGCATATAGTTCACAGGATTGTGCTGACCAGCTTCCGGGTAGTCTCGTGGATTCTACTACTTTCCAAGTATTTCCTTCTATTATAGCATACCCATTTCTTCTCATTCCGTCAACACATCTGGCGGAGCCATCAATGTAGAATTCATATCCTTCTCCCAGCGGAGTATCGCAAAGGTCTTCTCGGGTCTTGGTCTGAAGATCTGTCAACTCGACACAGTCATGCTCCACCTCTTTCTCTGTTTCACTGCCGTATAAAAATTGAGCTGGATTGCAGCTATTAATTTTTGCAAACTGTAAATCTTCTCCAACCATTAAAATGGTTTCATACTTTAATATGCGAGAATCAGTCAGCCATCGATGGGCAGTTTGTGTTAATAAAACACTCACAGAATGGGAGGTGTACACAGTCATCTTTCCTCCAAAAGTAAGTTTACGTGCTTCCTCTACCAACAGAGCAGCAGCCGCTACTCCCTGGATACACGTCGGCCATCCGCGAGACACTGGGTCCATCATTTTGGAAAGGAAAGCTACTGGGTGTCGCTGACCGCCTTTTTCTTGTGTTAAAACTCCCACAGCTGTTCCTTGGTTATGAGTGACAAATAGCTGGAAGGGCTGTTTTAAAGAGGGCAGAGTGAGCACTGGGGCTCATGTTAGGCGATGTTTCAAGTCCTCGAACCATCCCTCCTCCTCCTGGGTCCATTTCAATGGATAGTCATTTTCATTTGTCAGTTTATCATACATAAACTTCACCAAAACTGAGTAGTCCTCTATCCATAACCTACAGTATCCTAAGAGTCCCAGGAATTGTCTTATTTCCTTCTTATTACGGGGTAAAGGCATTCTAGTGATTCCCGCAATTCGTTCAGGGGTAATCCGTTTCTGTCCTTTACTTATCTGGTGTCCCAGATATATCACAGTTTTCTCAACAAACTGTAACTTGTTTCTGGACACTCGTAGACCCTTTTTCCCCAGATAATTCAAGAGTCTAATGGTCTCTCTCCTCATTTCTTGTTCCTTGGGTCCTGATAATAGTAAATCATCCACATACTGCATTAGTTGGGAATCATCAGATTGTGGATAGTCCATCAGGATTTGTTCTAGCATTTGTCCAAACAGGTTTGGAGATTCAGTGAACCCTTGGGGCAATACAGTCCACCGAAACTGTCTCCGTCTACCTGTCCATGGATTTTCCCATTCAAATGCAAACATATCTCTACTTTCCTCTTCTAACGGACAAGTCCAGAAGGCATCCTTCAAGTCGATAACACTAAACCACTCATGGTCTGGGGGAATCCGACTCATAATAGTATAGGGATTAGGCACCACTGGGTGGCGGGTCTGAACAATAGCATTCAAACTTCTTAGATCCTGAACTAGGCGATAGGATCCATCTGACTTTTTTACTGGGAGTATAGGGGTGTTATAAGGTGACATGCATTCTTCTAATAGTCCGTCTCGTATTAAAGTCTCAATTACCGGCTGTAGCCCTTTTCTCCCTTCCAAAGAAATAGGATACTGACGTTTCCTTACCGGCTGATGACCTGGTATTAATGTGACATGTAAAGGTGGGATGTCCAGACCTCCTCGATTTCCCTCCTTATACCAGACTCTCTCGTCAATCTGCCGTTCATCCTCTTCCTTTAAAGCGCAGAGGTGGACTCGCACTTCTCCGTCCACAGGGAGAGCACCCAAACCTAGGAGAGCCTGTAAGTCCCTTCCTAGGAGGTTAAATCCAGCCGAAGGTAATAACAAGAGGTCTTGTACCCCTTCTCTTTCTTCCAGTTTCACTGTTACTTGGGGAATTATTGATACCATTCTGGGAGCTCCTTCTATCCCAGAAATTGTCAAATTACTTTTTATAGGCTCAGTTCCGATTGGCACAGTTATTACACTACTTCGTTCCGCTCCTGTGTCCACCATAAACACCACCTCTTCTCCCTTGGGACCAATTTTTAGTTTTACCAGGGGTTCCCTCTTATATTTGGTCCCTAACATTTGGAACCCCTGACACCCCTAATCTTCTTCCATAAGTTCGAGGGCACGCAATTCCCTCTTGTATCGGGGGCATTCCCTCTTAAAGTGTCCTTCCTCATTGCAGTAATAGCACTTAACGAATCTCCGGGGTCTTCCCTCTCTTGGATATTTTGGATTGTTTAGAGGAAGGTTTTGTTTTCTTTCCCCTCTGGATTCAGCATTCATCTGTCGGATAGTCTGTACCATAACCTTTGTCGCCTTCTTTTGATCTTCTTCTTCTCTCTGCACATATACTTTTTGTGCCTTTTTTAACAGTTCACTTAGGGGTTTTTCACTCCAGTCCTCCTCCTTTTCTAGTTTCTTTCTAATGTCTTGCCATGATTTGGAAACAAATTCAATTCGAATAAGCTGTTCACCCATTGGTGTACTAGGGTCCACACCAGCATACTGTTGGACATTCTTTCTCACCCTCTCCAAAAAATCAGTAGGGGACTCGTCTTTCCCCTGGTGGTTCCCAAATGCCTTGGTAAAATTGTGACCCTTTGGCACAGCCTCCCGTATCCCTTTAATTGTCCACTCTCTATATTGTCTCATACTTGCCAATCCCTCGGGTGTTCGTTTGTCCCACCTGGGTTCATTTAAGGGATATTTTTGTTCATGGGGTCTAGGGTCCCCAGGTTGTTCATATTCCCACATGAGGAGGGCAGCCCGTCGAATCATCTGCCTCTCCTGGGGTGAAAATAATGTTCCCATTATTGCCTGCATCTCTTCCCACGTATATGTGTTTGGTCCCAAGAATTGGTCAAGCTGTTCAGCCAGTCCTATAGGATCTTCCAATAACTTTTTCATTTCTTTCTTAAATCCCCGCACCTCTGTACTAGTTAGGGGAACATTCACATATCCCGTTCCCCCTCCCGGTCCTCCCATAGGAACTTCTCTCAGGGGATTTAGGTTTATTGAAAACTTTGATGGTCCTGGACCAGTCTGGGATCTTATCCAGGGTCGGTTTACCGGTGGAAGTTTAGGGTCCGACTCCCTTAATTCATCCTTTTTATCCCGGCCCCCTTGGGGGCAATCAGATTCATCACCTTTCCCCTCCGGTAATAAGCTTTCCTCGGGCGCAGTAGGCACCGGGGGAATATAAGGAGGGGGAAGGTTGTCCAGAGGTTCCCATTTCTTTTCTCCTGCCACTCTCAATTTAAAACATTCTGTTAAGGATCCTGGCCAGGGAACCCAACAAAATGCATATGCTGACTCTTCTTGATTCACCTTTGGTCTCGAATTTACATATATGTTTAATGCTTGTCTAACCCAATCCTCATCAGATCCAAATTTCGGCCACCAGACCGAGGAACCTTTAATAGGTTGTTTTGACCAAAGGAGACAATATTGGACCATCTTTTTCTTGTTTTTGTCCCGATATCTATTACTATCCCAATTTTCAAACATTCTCCCCAAAGGGCTGTCAAGAGGTACTCCCAGGAATTGTCCTGAATTTTCAGACGAGCCCTTAGATTTTGATCCTCCCATTTTCCCACCTAGATCTGTTTATTGTTGCTGAGGACCCTCTCGCTCTGGACCCTACTCCCTTCCTCTCAGACGCCTCGTCGGAGGTGCTGTCCCTCCTTCGGTTACCGCTGAGGTTTTCCTGGGGTTGACCCCTCTCTTCTCGGCACTTCGTCGGAGGTGCTGTCCCTCCTTCGGTTACCGCCGAGGTTTCCCTGGGGTCTATCCTAGAGTCCCGCGACAGGGTCCTCACACAACGACGAAAGATCTATACTTAATCTATTCCGTTAGGTTTTTATCCAAACAGGTGTATCCCGTTACACCTGTTACCCAATCCCCACACCACAATCGTAAGTCGTCACTTACCGGTGTCTTCCCGGGGATTGAACCGTCACCCTTCTCCTCTCCGTCTTGTCGTGTCACCCTGTCCGGATACCACTCGCTCAAGCCGCCCGAAGCGACGAGCAAGGGACTAGGAGCCGCTGAACTCAGCGGGGTGCACCGCCTCCGATGTCCCTCTTCTCGCCTCCCCTCACGGCCGGAGTGTAGATCCCGGACGAGCCCCCATTTGTCAGAAATAAAACTTCTCACACATGAGTCTCTTTAAAACTGATGACACGACAAGCTTTATTTACAAGTCTGCAGAGTTGGACTCAACTGGTTTCTCACCAGTTAAGCCCCGATACATACAGTGCATTGATTTTTATACCTTTATTATTTTGCCCTTCCCCTTCTTATTAATACTGTTTTAATTGGTTAGTATTACAAAAACATTCTAAGTATAACTGCATTATTAATTATCACGTTCGTTACGTACGCTGTGAACTCTACATTCACTGAATTCTGTTTCTCACACTTCTTATCAATCCTTTGTCTCCTGCATGTCTCTCACTATGACCATGAAAAGATAGGTTTAAAAAAACATATTCAGCAGCTCCTTCTGTCCTTGACTGCTAGTAAACTCTTTGTCCGTTCTGGCTTCCCTGTTTCTGATTAATCATCACATTTTAACTTAAGTCTTTTTAACCTAAATTCTCTATATCACACTTGCTTTGGAATCCAAAAATCTTAAACAAAAGATTATGAGTATTATTTTGACATCCTAAAGTTGTTGTAGTCTCTTGTTTGGGGCATTTAAAGAATTCAGTGACTGTCCTTTCTCTTGCTAATGAGAAACTTCCCCTTTCAGTGGAAGACGCCCACATCACTTTGGATTACAAAACTTTTGGTGACTTACATTTGGATACTCTGTTTAGTGTTGCTCAAATGACAATACCAACATTCATTCAACCCTCTCACACCAAAGTTTCTACTTCCAGAGAATTACAAGAAAATTGGCAGGATGCAAACTTAAGAATTTTTCAAGACAGCACAGAAACAGGCCCTTTCAGCCTTTCTATTATTCTGTGCCAAACATTTTTTTTGTTACCTAGCCCTACTGACCTTCACCCAATCCATAGGCATCCATACCTCTCCCATCCATGTACCTGTCCAAATTCTGCTTAAATGTTAAAAATAAGCCCTCATTCACCACTTCAGCGGGCAGCTCGTCCCACACTCCTACCACTCTCTGTGTGAAGAAGTTCCCCGTATGCTCCCTGTCAACTTCCTCCTTTTCACTCTTAACCCATGTCCTCTGGTTTGTATTTCACCTACCCTCAGTGTAAAAAGAGTATCTACATTTACTCTGTCTATTCCCCTCATAACTTTAAATGCCTCTATTAAATCTGTCCTCACTCTTCTACACTCCAGGGAATAAAGTCCTAACCTATTTAACCTTTTCCTCAGTTCCTGAAGTCCTGGCAGCATCCTAGTAAATCTTCTTTGCACTCTTTCTGTCTTACTGATAACTTTCCTGTAGTTAGGTGACCAAAACTACACACAATACTCCATATTTGGCCTCTCCAAAGTCTTGTACAAATTTACCATAACATCCCTTTGATTTATGAATTTTGATCTATGAAGGCCAATGTGCCAAAAGCTCTCATTATAACCCTATCCAGTTGTGATGCCACTTTCAGGGAATTTCCAGATCCCTCTGTTCTACCGCACTCCTCAGTGCCCTACCATTTACTACGTATGTCCTTTCCTGCTTTGTCCTTCCATTTTGCATTAAATTCTATCTGCTATCTTTTGACCCATTTTTTCTGGCTGATCCAAATTGCTCTGCAAGCTTTGAAAACTTTTGTCGCTATCCAAAACACCTTCAATCTTAGTATCATCTGCAAACTTGCTGATCCAAATTACCACATTATCATCCAGATCATTGATCTAGATGACACACAACAATTTTCCAAGCACCAATCCCTGAGGTACACCACCAGTCACAGGCCTCCAGTCTGAGAAGCAATTATCACCACACTCTCTGGCTTTTCCTGTATACTACTTCACCATGAATATCGTATGTCTGAACCTTCCTGACTAA
This sequence comes from Narcine bancroftii, assembly GCF_036971445.1. NCBI lineage: Eukaryota > Metazoa > Chordata > Chondrichthyes > Torpediniformes > Narcinidae > Narcine > Narcine bancroftii. The sequence goes on from NC_091477.1 coordinate 37,311,782, forward strand.
CATCCCATGTGGGATCTTGTCAAAGACCTTACTAAAGTCTATGTAGACAACATCCACATCCTTTCCTGGTAACTTGCTCGAAAAACTCTACAAGATTGGTTAAATATGACCTACCACACACAAAGCCATGTTGACTATCCCTAATCAGTTTCAGGCTATCCAGAAAAGTGTATATCTAATCTCTCAGAACACCCTCCAATAATTTACTTACTGCTAACATCAGGCTCACTGGCCAATAATTTCCAGGGTTACTTTTCAAGCCTTTTTTAAAAACAACAGAACAACGTGAGCTACCCTCCAATCCTCTGGCACCACACCCATGGCTGAGGACATTTTAAATATTTTTGCCCCTGGAATTTCTCCACTAGCCTCCCTCAAGGTTTGAGGGAATATCTTGTCAGGCCCTGCAGATTTATCCAACCTTATTTGCTTTGAGACAGCAAGCACGCCCTCCTCTTTAATCTGTATAGGTTCCATGACCTTGATGCTTGTTTTCCTTACTTCCTGAGTGAATACTGATGGAGTGGGGTGGGGGGGGGGGGAAACATTTAAGATCTCTACCATCTCTTTTGGCTCCTTACAAAGCTGATCACTGATCTTCAAATAATTTTTTCCCTTACTATCCTTTTGCTCTTAATATATCTGTAGAAATCCTTTCGGATTTTCCTTCACACTGTCTGCCAAAGCAATCTCGTGTCTTTTAGCCTTCCTGATTTCTTTCCTGAGGTTTTTATACTCCTCAAGTACCTCGTTTGCTCATGTTGCCTATACCTGCTGTACAACTCTCTTCTTCCAAACCAGATCCCCACTATCCCTTGAAAACCAAGGTTCCTTATGCCTGTTAATCTTGCCTTTAAACCTGACAGGAACATTCAAACTCTGCCTCTCAAATTTTCACTTTTGAAGGTCTTCCACTGACCTTGCACACCCTTGCCTGAAAATGATAGCTCCCAATCCACAGATTCTTGATCTTATCTCATTTCCTCAAAATTGACCTTTCTCCAATTTAGAATCTCAATCCGAGGCCCAGACCTATCCTTCTCCATAATTAACGAAAATAATGGCATTATTATCACTGCACCCAAACTGTTCCACAACACATACCTCTGTCACCTCTCCTGTCTCGTTCCCTAAAAGGAGATCCAGTATTGCACTCTCTCTAGTTGGTACCTCTAGATATTGGTTTAGAAAACTTTCTTGAACATATTTGACAAACTCCAAGCCATCCAGCCCTTTTACAGTATGGGAATCCCTGTCAATATGTGGAAAGGTAAAATCTACTATCACAACCTTATGTTTCCAGCAGCTGTCTGCTATCTTTTGTTGTGCTCCTCCAATTGCCATAGACTATTGGGTGGTCTATAATACAACCCCATGAGTGTGGACATGCCTTTCCTGTTCCTCAGCTCTACCCATATTGCCTCAGTAGACAAGCCCTCTGGTCTGTCCTGCCTGAGCACAGCTGTGATATTTTTCCTGACGAGCAATGCCACTCCTCCCCCTTTCATTCCACCCCTCCCCAATTCTATCGTGTCTGAAGCAACGAAAGCCCAGAACATTGAGCTGCCAGTCCTGCCCCTCCTGCAACTAATTTTCACTAATGACCACAATGTCATAATTCCATGTGTCAATTCTCACGCTAAGCTCATCTGCCTTTCCTGCAATACTCCTTGCATTGAAGTAGGCACCGGAGAACGTTTCCACCACAAACAACCTGTTGACTTCTAACAGGCATGCAATTTTCATATCATTTTTTCCCTCCTCCACTCCTCTATCTACACTGGCACTCTTAGAAACATGGAAAAATAGGTGCAGGATTAGGTCATTTGGACCTTCAAGCCTACACTGCCATTTAATATGATCATAGTTTGCGACCAGGTATGGTCTGACCTAGGAGGGGAGGCAGGCCCCTCCAGCCTGGGTAAGAAACCTGCATAGGAGAAGGCCACTCCAATATAAAACCTACGACCCAAGAACCTCGCTGCCACGTCCCAGCTTGCTTGGCCACGGCACACGAACCATGCATGTAAAGGGTGGGACCAGTACTGCACACACTGCACTCCACCAAAAAGCTCCTTTGCACAGGCCCGAGGACAGGTCCATGTCCTCCCCCTCCACGTCCTCCCCCTCAAAAGATGCTCACAAACTCAAGCTAGCATGCTGGAACATCAGAACCATGCTAGACAAGGCTGACAGCCACTGACCTGAACGTCGGTCTGCCCTCATCGCACATGAACTCCTCAGACTTGACATCGACATAGCCGCTCTCAGTGAAGTCTGCCTTGCAGATGTAGGCAGCCTCCAAGAACGCAGCACGGGTTACACACTCTACTGGTCTGGCAAGCCTATGGATGAACGACGCCTATCTGGTGAAGGCTTCATGGTCAAGAACTCCATTGCCTCCAAACTCGAAAACCTCCCGACAGGCCACTCGGACCGGATCATGTCCATGCGACTCCCCCTTCAAAATAAGCATCGCATCACCCTGATCAGTGTCTATGCTCCAACCCTCCAGGCGGAACCAGCAGAAAAGGACAAGTTTTACACTGATCTGCGCAACCTCATTCAACGCACTCCTACAGCCGACAAGGTTGTCATCCTTGGCGACTTCAAAGCTTGCGTCGGCAAAGACTCAGAAACCTGGCCAGGAATCCTGGGCAAGCATGGTGTCGGCAAGTGCAACGACAACGGGCGCTTCCTGTTGGAGCTCTGTGCAGAACAGCGGCTTGTCATTACAAACACCATTTTTCAGCAGAGGGACAGCCTGAAGACTACCTGGATGCATCCCCGATCCAAACACTGGCACCTCCTGGACTACATCCTGGTGCGAGAAAGAGACAAACGAGATGTGCTCCACACCAGGGTCATGCCCAGCGCGGAATGCCACACTGACCACCGGCTGGTTCGCTGCAAGCTCAACCTTCACTTCAAGCCAAAGTCCAGGAACAGTAAAGCCCCCAGAAAGAGGTTCAATGTTGGAAACTTGCAGTCAGACGAAGTGAGAGAAAACTTCCAGGCAAACCTCAAAGCAAAGCTCGAGGATGCAATCCGCCTCACGGACTCGTCCCCTGAAACCCTCTGGGATCAGCTGAAGACTACCATACTGCAATCCACTGAAGAGGTACTGGGCTTCTCCTCCAGGAAAAACAAGGACTGGTTCGACGAAAACAACCAGGAAATACAGGAGCTGCTGGCAAAGAAGTGAGCTGCCCACCAGGCTCACCTTGCAAAGCCGTCCTGGCCAGAGAAGAAGTGAGCCTTGCGTCGCGCATGCAGCCATCTTCAGCGCAAACTCCGGGAGAGCCAAAATGAGTGGTGGACTAGCCTCGCCAAATGAACCCAGCTCAGAGCAGACATTGGCGACTTCAGGGGTTTTTACGAGGCTCTAAAGGCTGTGTACGGCCCCTCATCCCAAGTCCAAAGCCCGCTGTGCAGCTCAGACAGCAAAGTCCTCCTCAGCGACAAGATCTCAATCCTCAACCGATGGTCAGAACACTTCCAATCTCTTTTCAGTGCCAACCGCTCAATCCAAGAATCCGCCCTGCTCCAGCTCCCTCAACAGCCCTTAAGGCTAGAGCTGGATGAGGTCCTCACCCGGGAAGAGACATATAAGGCAATTGAACAAGTGAAAAGTGGCAAAGCAGCAGGTATGGATGGAATCCCCCCCCAGAGGTCTGGAAGGCTGGCGGCAAAACTCTGCATGCCAAACTGCATGAGTTTTTCAAGCTCTGCTGGGATCAAGGAAAGCTGCATCAGGACCTTCGTGATGCCATCATCATCACCCTGTACAAAAACAAAGGCGAGAAATCAGACTGCTCAAACTACAGGGGAATCACGCTGCTCTCCATTGCAGGCAAAATCTTCGCTAGGATTCTCCTAAATAGAATAATACCTAGTGTAGCCGAAAATGTTCTCCCTGATTCACAGTGCGGCTTTCGCGCAAACAGAGGAACTACTGACATGGTCTTTGCCCTCAGACAGCTCCAAGAAAAGTGCAGAGAACAAAACAAAGGACTCTACATCACCTTTGTTGACGTCACCAAAGCCTTCGACACCGTGAGCAGGAAAGGGCTTTGGCAAATACTAGAGCGCCTCGGATGCCCCCCAAAGTTCCTCAACATGGTTATCCAACAGCACGAAAACCAACAAGGTCGGGTCAGATACAGCAATGAGCTCTCTGAACCCTTCTCCGTTAACAATGGCGTGAAGCAAGGCTGCGTTCTTGCACCAACCCTCTTTTCAATCTTCTTCAGCATGATGCTGAAACAAGCCATGAAAGACCTCAACAATGAAGACGCTGTTTACATCCGGTACCGCACGGATGGCAGTCTCTTCAATCTGAGGCGCCTGCAAGCTCACACCAAGACACAAGAGCAACTTGTCCGTGAACTACTCTTTGCAGACGATGCCGCTTTAGTTGCCCATTCAGAGCCAGCTCTTCAGCGCTTGACGTCCTGTTATGCGGAAACTGCCAAAATGTTTGGCCTGGAAGTCAGCCTGAAGAAAACTGAGGTCCTCCATCAGCCAGCTCCCCACCATGACTACCAGCCCCCCCACATCTCCATCGGGCACACAAAACTCAAAACGGTCAACCAGTTTACCTATCTCGGCTGCACCATTTCATCAGATGCAAGGATCGACAATGAGATAGACAACAGACTCGCCAAGGCAAATAGTGCCTTTGGAAGACTACACAAAAGAGTATGGAAAAACAACCAACTGAAAAACCTCACAAAGTATAGCGTATACAGAGCCGTTGTCATACCCACACTCTTGTTCAGCTCCGAATCATGGGTCCTCTACTGGCATCACCTACGGCTCCTAGAACGCTTCCACCAGTGTTGTCTCCGCTCCATCCTCAACATTCATTGGAGCGACTTCATCTCCAACATCGAAGTAATCGAGATGGCAGAGGCCGACAGCATCGAATCCACGCTGCTGAAGATCCAACTGCGCTGGGTAGGTCACGTCTCCAGAATGGAGGACCATCGCCTTCCCAAGATCGTGTTATATGGCGAGCTCTCCACTGGCCATCATGTCAGACCTGCACCAAAGAAGAGGTACAAGGACTGCCTAAAGAAATCTCTTGGTGCCTGCCACATTGACCACCGCCAGTGGGCTGATATCGCCTCAAACCGTGCATCTTGGCGCCTCACAGTTCGGCGGGGAGCAACCTCCTTTGAAGAAGACCGCAGAGCCCACCTCACTGACAAAAGACAAAGGAGGAAAAACCCAACACCCAACCCCAACCAACCAATTTTTGCTTGCAACCACTGCAACCGTGTCTGCCTGTCCCGCATCGGACTTGTCAGCCACAAACGAGCTTGCAGCTGATGTGGAAATTTACCCCTCCATAAATCTTCGTCCGCAAAGCCAAGCCAAAGAAGAAGCTGATCAGTACCCAGTTCCTGTCTTCTCCCCATACCCCTTGATCCCCTTAGCCACAGGTTCAAATCTAACCTCTTAAATATAGTCAAGGAACTGACCTCAATTACTTCCTGTGGCAAAGAACTCCACAGATCCACCACCCTCTGAGAGAAGAAATATTTCCTCATCTCAGTCCTAAAAAAACATCCCCCTTGTCCTTAAACTGTGACCCCGGTTCTGGTTTTTTTCCCATCCCCCTGCAAATCTAGTTTAAACCCCCGTAACAGCACTAGCAAGCCTTCCCACAAGGATATTAGTTCCCCTCCAGTTCAGGTGCAAACCATCCCATCAGAACAGGTCCCACCTTCCCTGGAAGAGAGCCCAATAATCCAGAAACCTGAAGCCCTCCCTCACGCACCATCTCTATAGCACGTGCTAAGCTGCATTATCCTTCCATTTATAACCTCACTAGCACGTGGCTTGGGTAGCAATCCTGAGATCACACCCCTGGAGGTCCTGTCCTTCAACCTAGCACCTAACTCACTGAGCTTTCTTTGCAGGACCTCTCACACTTCCTATCAATGTCGTTGATCCCTAAGGATCACAACATCTAGCTGCTCACCCTCCCTTCTGAGAAGGCTGTGAACTCTATCTGAGATATCTTAGACCCTGGCAGCAGGGAGGCAACATACCATCCTGGATACTTGATTTGCTCCTCTTTGTCACACACTGGAATCCCCTATCACTACAACTCGCCTCTTCTCCTCTCTTCCCTTCTTAGCCACAGGACCAGACTCTGTGCCAGAGACCTATCGTCATGCCTTGACTCTCGTAGGTCCCCCCTAACAGTATCCAAAATGGTATACTTGCTACTGAGGGGAACGGTCACAGGGTACCCTGCACTGCTTGCCTTTTCTCTTTCCTTCTCCTGATGTCACTCATTTACCCTCCTCCTGGCTTATAGGTGTGATAGTATCCCTGGAACTCCTGTCCGTCTCCCCCTCTGCCTTCCAAATGATCCGGATTTGTCCAATTCCACCTCCAACTCAGGAACTACAGCTGGTTCCAGTTCTTTCAGATGAAGTCCCCAGGGACCCTGCTGATTCACCTGCTGTAAGTCTATCCTATCCCGGGACACTGCAGGGCCAATTAACTTGAATGCCAGTGGAAAAGGGGCTTATGACTAGAGCAGTGGTTCTCAACCTTTTTCTTTCCACTCACATACCACTTTAAGTAATCCCTATGCCATAGGTGCTCTGTGATTAGTAAAGGATTGCTTAAGGTGGACTATGAGTGGGAAGGGAAGGCTGAGAACCACTGCTCTAGACCCAATTGTTACTAAAATATTTTGCTTGAGAAAAATTGTAATTGGTCTATTTCCTTTGGAATTATGAAACCTTGCACATAATGAGTTAATTAGGTACGATTGAAACAGTGGTTTTCAAACTTTCTTTCCACCCGTGTACCACCTTAAGCTATCCCTATGGCATAGGAGATATTTAAAGTGGTATGCGAGTGGAAAGAAAAAGGTTTAGGACCACTGAACTAGAGGGACCAAAATATGACATCGATAAATCCTGCCCTTACCTGTGTGTACCTGCTGAACCCTTTTTGTTTCTTGAATAGAGTGTCCCTTTCTTACGTCAACTACTATCTCTTGCCTGTTCTCACTGAAGCCTGTTGAGCCAAAGCCTTGCCTCTCTTCCTCAGCCCACTCTGATGATGACCGCTCCCTCTGACTCCGATGTTAATTCTTAGATTGGTCCCCAGATTTCAGATTTGGCAGATCTACTAAAATTTTTAGCCATGCCTTTCAACTAGTAGTCCATGCGGAACATAGCATTGAGGACTTGGATGCAAGTGATTATGTAAAATGGGAACCTGGGCAAGATTCTTTGGGGTGGGGAGGAGGAGTTGTTGGGTAATAGGATCGTAACCAATAACTAATCGGCATTCAAACAAGAAAAGTTAGTGAGTTAACAGTAATAAAATGAGGAATTATTTCAAATTGCACTTGTTATTTAATTGCACTGATTATAACTAAAAGATCATTTCGAAACACTTGAAGTAAACTTCATTGATCTGGAAGGTTGACCAATTTAGTAGAGAGATTCTGGGATAAGCCATCAGTGCAGCACGGTTGGTGTAGCAGTTAGCACAATGCCTTTACAGCGTTAGTGATCAGGACCTGGGTTCGAATCCCACGCTGTCTGTAGGGAGTTTGTGCGTTCTCCCCGTGTCTGCGTGGGTTTTCTCCAGGGGCTCTGGACAACATGCAGACATGTTTCCTTTTTACCAGAGTATAATTGAAATGGCTACCTCTGGATATTTTGTTAACAAAGAATTTTCAACAAGCAAACACTTGCTCTGATTTTAGTTGATGACTTGTTTAATTCTTAGCCATCTTTTTCCAAGTCATTTGGGACTGACCTCTGCAAGTATTGTTTTTGTGGTGTCACTATAATAAGTACCGCTGAATTATTAATATTGCTTTCCTTTCTTCTGCAGCTATAATAGGAGCAGGAATAGGCGGATCTTCAACTGCTTATTTCCTTAGACAGAAGTTTGGTCACAATGTTGGAATTGATGTCTACGAAAAGGGCACCATTGGTGGTCGGCTGGCTACAGTTACTGTGAATGGTCAAGAGTATGAAATTGGTGGCTCTGTCATTCACCCACTCAATCTGCATATGCAAGAATTTGTTAAGCAGTTGGGTAAGGCTGTGGTTACTAATTCTGTTTTCAATGTTTTAAGTTCCTTACACCTCTGCCCTCTAGCTTAGACAGCCCTGCCATGGGAGACAAACACTGTCATAATTTTCTATACATGTATTATGTCTCCTCTCAGCCTCTTTCACTCCAGGGAAAACAGACACTTATGTTTTTTTTCACAGCTGCTGTGGTCCAGGAAAATATTCCCATTTTCCTGGAACGCAAGCTGTGTAAAAAGCTCAGAATGGGAATGAGAGTGCCATTCCCATTCAGACTTTTTACCTCCTAGATCCCTTGTAAATTTATCAGAACGCCTGCAGTCTAAAGCGAACTACAGACATTCTGTGAACAACGGTCTAATAAATAGGTCGTATTGATGACGCGTAAAGCATACTCCTGGTATGCTGTCTAAACTCGCGTAAAGAAATGGAGATTTGGAGTTTTGGTTGTTCGTGTGTGTGCGACCAATGGCGAGATGTCAGACGTACTTCAGATTGGTAAAATCATCTTTTTTTTTAAGAAAAACATAATTGTCTATCCAATCTTTCCTGAGGACTCTAGCCCTTCAATCCAAGTATCATCTTTGTGAATTGTTTCTGCAAATGGTAAAGCTTTCTCATTATCCTGCCTACCTACATTCACATTTTCTGGGAATGATGTAATATGAGGTTTCTCTTTCAACAACACTCCCAGGACCCTTCCATTCACTGTGTTTACCTTGCCCTGTGCATATTATGGTCTTTGTCTCCCTTTTTCTTTGCTCCATATTCAGTTTGGTTCAGTCTAAATTTTTTTAATGCAGTCTCTCCAAACACTTGCCCAAAAGAATATTTTATAAAAAGATCAAGTGATATATTTTATTTGATGCTTTGGCTGGTAGAAATTTACCTGAACTGCAGGGTTGGGGGGTGAAAATTACATTTACATTGTAGTTATGATTATTGTTTCTAGTCAGAGGCCACAGAAACGTTTTTCCAAATATTAGAGTGCACCACACAAGTACATGCAACTTGACTTAATCAGAGCATGACTGCCTGCATTAAAAGGACTTTGCTTATCAGCCAAAAGCATTGCCTTGATTTCTCCCGATTGGTCTGTGTCTCCCTTGTGTAAGATGAGTCTTCAATTCATTCTGGTTGAGCAGCCCTAGCTACCAGGATCCCGTATTTGAAAATGCAACATGCCTTTGGTTTTCAGAGCCTTGGAATCATTGCCTGACAGTACACCAGGGCAAACACAGCTTCACCATTTTAAGCAATGACTTGGGAGTTCCTGGCATGGCCAGAAGTCACAATACAAAGTTCATGTTGCCCTGTCACAAGGCTCTTTTGTGGCTTTGTGTGAAGCTAGTGAATTTATCTTGGGTATAACATTAAAATCTGACTCAACCACAGCCAGTCCAAGCCAGGGCCACGACTGAATTTATGAATTTCTAATCCCTAATCCAACTGATTCCTTAAATCTTGGCATGATTTGTGCACCTCTACACCAAAACTTTGCTTTGATAAGTAGGAACTATATCCTGTGCAAACTTGCAGGCAGTCAGTCTCATCATGTGCCATGGTTCTGATGCTCAGTGTTCATGTACTGACGAAGATTAGATCTGATGTCACCCAAGGCAGAGAATTTTGTTAAATGGGAAAGTCTGCAGACTTGTGATTGTTGGGCGGGCAATACCTAAGTGCTGGAGAAACTCAGCAGCTTATGCAGCGTCTATTGGAAGCAAAGGGATAGAGAAGGTGGACTTTATTTCAGAATCATTATCTTAATTTGTTGTAAAGCACTGAAATGCTGGAGGCACTCGGCCATTCTTTCCAGGAGACAAAAATATATTGCTGACATTTCGGTCCTAAGCCCTCCTTCAAGGAATAAGGAGGAAATCTCAGAAAGTCTCAGAATCCAAACAAAGGGGAAGGAATCCAGACCTATAAAAGGTGTTAATTAGATAAGATAAGGGATGTGGAAATGGAGAGACTGCGATGGGGAAAGGCAATGGGGAAGGGGGAGGGTGCTGGTTTAACGAAAATCAGAGAAGTTAATAGTAATGACATCTGGTTGGAGGGTGACCAGTCGGAAGGTGAGGTCTTGTTCCTCCAATTTGCTCTGGCAATGCATGAGACGATGGACAGGCATGTCAGCCAGGGAATGGGATGGAAAATTGAAATGGGTGATCACTGGGATATCCACACCATTGTGGCGGACAGTGCCAAGGTGCTTAATGAAGCGATCTCCCAGTTTGCATCCAGTGTCTCCAATCTAGAGGAGATCACATCGGGAGCACTGGAGGCAGTAGGTGAGCCCTGGAAATTCACAAGTGAAATGTTGCTTCACTTGGATGGACTGTTTGGGGCCCTGAATGTTGATGAGGGAGGAGGTGTGGGCACAAGTGGAGTATCTCCTGTGGTCATAGGGGTACATCCTGAGGGGACAGTGAGTGGGAAGGGAAGAGTGGACAAGAGTGTCATGGAGTGAGCAGTCCCTGTGGAAGGCAGAGAGGGGAGGAGAGGGGAATATGTGTCTAGTGGTGGGATCATATTTTTTTTTCTTTGGCTTGGCTTCGCAGATGAAGATTTATGGAGGGGTAAATGTCCATGTCAGCTGCAGGCTTGTTTGTGGCTGACAAGTCCAATGCGGGACAGGCAGACACGGTTGCAGCGGTTGCAGGGGAAAATTTGTTGGTTGGGGTTGGGTGTTGGGTTTTTCCTCCTTTGTCTTTTGTCAGTGAGGTGGGCTCTGCGGTCTTCTTCAAAGGAGGTTGCTCCCCGCTGAACTGTGAGGCGCCAAGATGCACGGTTTGAGGCGATATCAACCCACTGGCGGTGGTCAATGGGGCAGGCACCAAGAGATTTCTTTAGGCAGTCCTTGTACCTCTTCTTTGGTGCAGGTCTGACACAATGGCCAGTGGAGAGCTCGCCATATAACACGATCTTGGGAAGGCGATGGTCCTCCATTCTGGAGACGTGACCTACCCAGCGCAGTTGGATCTTCAACAGCGTGGACTCGATGCTGTCGGCCTCTGCCATCTCGAGTACTTCGATGTTAGGGATGAAGTCGCTCCAATGAATGTTGAGGATGGAGCGGAGACAACGCTGGTGGAAGCGTTCTAGGAGCCATAGGTGATGCCGGTAGAGGACCCATGATTCGGAACCGAACAGGAGTGTGGGTATGACAACGGCTCTGTATACGCTTATCTTTGTGAGGTTTTTCAGTTGGTTGTTTTTCCAGACTCTTTTGTGTAGTCTTCCAAAGGCGCTATTTGCCTTGGCGAGTCTGTTGTCTAATTCGTTGTCGATCCTTGCATCTGATGAAATGGTGCAGCCGAGATAGGTAAACTGGTTGACCGTTTTGAGTTTTGTGTGCCCGATGGAGATGTGGGGGGGGCTGGTAGTCATGGTGGGGAACTGGCTGATGGAGGACCTCAGTTTTCTTCAGGCTGACTTCCAGGCCAAACATTTTGGCAGTTTCCGCAAAACAGGACGTCAAGCGCTGAAGAGCTGGCTCTGAATGGGCAACTAAAGCGGCATCGTCTGCAAAGAGTAGTTCACGGACAAGTTGCTCTTGTGTCTTGGTGTGAGCTTGCAGGCGCCTCAGATTGAAGAGACTGCCATCCGTGCGGTACCCGATGTAAACAGCGTCTTCATTGTTGAGGTCTTTCATGGCTTGTTTCAGCATCATGCTGAAGAAGATTGAGAAGAGGGTTGGTGCGAGAACGCAGCCTTGCTTCACGCCATTGTTAACGGAGAAGGGTTCAGAGAGCTCATTGCTGTATCTGACCCGACCTTGTGGCGGAAATGGAGGAGGAGGATGTTTTGGATGTGGAGGCTGATGGGATGATAGGTGAGGACAAGAGAAATCCTGTCTTTGTTGTGCGTAGGGGAGGAGGGGGCCAGGGCAGATGTTCAGGTGAGGGCTGAGTTGATGGAGGTTGTTTGAAGAAGGAGGACATCTCTGATGATCTGGCATGGAAGCCCTCATCCTGGGAACAGATGTGATGGAGATGGAAGAATTGAGAGAATGGAATGGAGCAGGCTGGGAAGAAGTGTAGTACTCAAGGTAGCTGTGGGAGTTGGTGTGTTTGTAGATGTCTGCCAAGAGTTTGTTTCCTGGAATGGTGACAGAGAGATCAGGAAAGGGAGAGTGTTGCTAGAGACTGTCCTAAGTAAATTTAAGGTTGGGGTTTTAATTAGCACCAAAGTGGATAAAGTCAATGAGCCCATCATGGCTACATGAGGCAGCACCAAAGTAGACATTGATGTAGTGGAAGAAGAGTTGAGCGGCCTTGCCTGTGTAGCTGTGTAGCATGGATTGCTCCATGTCGCCAACAAAAAGGCAGGCATTGTTGGGGCCCAGGCAGGTACCTATGACTACCGCTTTGACTCAGAAAAAGTGGGATGAGTCAAAGGAGAAATTATTGAGGGTGAGGATAAGTTCTTCCAGCCGGAGGAAGGTGGTGATGGAGGGGGACTGGTTCGTTCTTTTGACCAGAAAGAAATGAAGGGCTTTGAGGTTTCAAGTTGCAGGGGGAGAGGGATTGGATATCCATGGTAAACATGAGGCAATCAAGTTCGGGTAACTGGAAGTGATAGAAGGCCTTTGAAGTGTCCTGAATGTAGGTGGGAGGTACTGAAACAGAGTCAAGATAAGCGGAGATCAATTCAGTGGGGCAGGAGCTCGCGGATACGATGGGGCTGCCGGGATAAGTGAGTTTGTGCATCTTGGGAAGGAGGTAGAAAAGAATTGGAGAACAATAAGGTTGGAGACCGTGCCAGGGAGATGACCGGGAGTTCAGCGATGGTATGTGATACAGTGGTTTGATGAGTTTTGATGGGGTCCTATTGGAGGGGTAAGTTAGAGGAGATGTCTGAAAGTTTTTGTCTGGCTTCGGCCAAATAGAGATCAGTGCACCAGGCCATAAGTGCATCACCCTTGTCTGCAAGTTTGATGGTGAGGTTCAGATAGATGCAGACAGCATGGAGGACCAGGCATTCTGAGGGGGTGAGATTGGAATGAGTGAGGAGAGTAGAGAAGTCGATGTGGTTGATGTCATGGCAACAGTTGGAAATATAAAGGGCCAGAGCAGGCAAAAGATTGGAACGAGGTGTCCAGGAGGAGGAAGATGGTTCAAAGATCTGTCATGAGGGTTGGAGAGGAGGAAGCAGGTGAAGAGATCCGATGTGGGGAGTGGAGAGGAGGAAGCGGGTGAAGAGATCTGTCGGGAGGGTGGAGAATCATGGTTGTTGAAGTAGACATGGAGATAGAGTTGGCAGTAGAAGTGTTCAGCATCATAGAGTGCGTGGAACTTATTAAGGTGTGGGTGAAGGGGGAATGAAGGTGAGGCCTAGACTGAGGACAGATAGTTCAGTCTCCTGAAAATGATGCTGGAGAAATTATAATGGATAACAAAGAGATGGCAGAGGAACTAAATTAGTATTTTGCGTCAGTCTTCACTGAGGAAGACAATAGCAATATACCTGATAGTCAGAGGTCTCAGGGAATAGAATTAAGTACTGTCCGGATTACTAATGAGATGGTATTTAGTAAGCTGAATGGACTAAAGATGGACAAGTCTCCTAGACTGGATGAGGTGCACTCGCGGGTTCTGAAGGAGGTGGCTTTGGAGATTGTGGAGGCATTGGAAATAATTTTCCAGAAATCAATAACCTCTGCTATGGTTCAGAGAACTAGGAGATCGCAAATGTAGTTCTGCTGTTTAAGAAAGGAGGGAGTCAGAAACCAGGAAATTATAGGCCTATTATTCTGACATCAGTAGTTGAAAAGTTATTGGTGTTGATCCTCAAGGAAAAAGTTATGAAATACCTCGAGGTGTGTGACATGATAGATGGTTTCATGAAGGAGAGATCCTTCTTGACCAATCTATTGGAATTTTTTTGAAGAAATCTCAAGTAGGATGAACAAAGGAGTGGTTGTGATGTGTATTTGGATTTTCAAAAGGCCTTTGATAAGGTGCAGCATTAAGAGGCTGTTTAATAAGATGAGAGCCCATGGAAATACAAGAAAGATATTTGATTGGGTGGAGCATTGGTTGATAGGCAGCAAGCAAAGGGTGGGAATAAAGGGATCCTGTTGCCGGTTACTAGTACTGTTCCGCAGGGGTCAGTGTTGCAGCTGCTTCTTTTACAATGTACGTTGATGATTTAGATTATGGAGTGAATGGTTTTGTGCCCAGGATGCAGATGACACCAGGATAGGTGGTGGAGTATGAAGAGTTTAAGAAACTGAAATGTTGCAGAGAGACTTGGACAGCTTTGGAGAGTGGGCAATGAAATGGCAGATGAGATATAATGTTGAGAAATGTACAGATGTATATTTTGGAAGAGGAAATAAGCAGGTAGATTATTTGGATCGGGAGAAAATTCAAAATTTGGAAGTGCAAAGGGACTTGGGGGTCCTCGTATGGGATAACCTAAAGGTTAACCACCAGGTTGGATCGGCAGTAAAGAAAGCAAATGCTCTATTGGCTTTCATTTCAGGAAGAATAGTGTACAAGAATAAAGGTGTATTGATGGGGCTGTATGGGGCACTGGGGAGACCTCATTTGGAATAATGAATGCAGTTTTGGGCCCTTTAGAAGGGACGTAATAATGTTGGAGAGAGTACAGAGAGGGTTTACCAGGATGATTCCTGGAATACAAGGGATAACATATGAGGAACATTTAGTGACTCTTGGACTGTATTCATTGGAGTTTAGAAGAATGAGAGGGAATCTCATAGAAATTTTTTGTATGTTGAAAGGATTGGACAGTTGATGTGAATAAGATATTTCCCTTGGTGGGTGATAAGAGGGCACAGTCTTAGAATTAGAAGGTACCCATTTAAAACAGAGAGGGGAAATTTCTTTAGCCAGAGGGTTGTGGATTTGTGGAATATGTTGCCACATACAGCTGTGGAGGCTGGATCATTGGGGGAGATTAAGGAAGATATTGATAAGTTTCTAATTAGTCAGGGTATCAAGGGATGTGGGGAAAAGGCTGGAAATTGGAACAGTTTAGCTCAGGGTGGATTTGAGGAGCAGACTAAATGGGCCAAATAGCCTACCTCTGACCCTTTTAGCTTGTGAGAGGTGAAGGTTGGAGGGGATGGTGAAGACCAGACAGGGGTTAGGGGGAGGTTCAGTGGGGTGAAAGGTGTTGGCGCCAGGGTGGAGAGGGGCAGGGGGAAAGGAGGATGAATGTCACTTTCGATCATCAGTACAAATAGTCAGTTTCTTTTGGGTTTGACTCAGCTTAGTTGAGGTAGCCAGGTTCTATCACAAAACTCACTAGAACAGGACCCCTTCATCTCAATACTTTGCTGCACAAGAATTTATACCTTGCTGTGTTGTCCTTAATCAAAAGGGAAATTCTGAATGTGTTTGTTCGTGTCTGCTTGCTGTGAATTTGGCTTTGTATTCCAAACTGCATCAAGACCAGACTGATGGTATTTTAATGCTGATATATGATGGGCTATTTAACTCTGATAACTCTGACCTTTTATACCCAGATCAACAATTTATATTTTCTAGAAAGTTTTTTTATTCACTGTACAAAGAAACTCATTGAAATTTTGATTGTGTTGTATTTTTTCCCTTTTACTTACAAGCAGTATAGCGACCATAAGCTGGTTTTCTAAAGCAGCAATTGTGTATTGTTTGAGCTGTTTCTAAAATCCCATATTTAAAGTAAATAAATCATCATGACAGGTTAATATTTTGTTCATTTGATGTTCTTTGAAATATGGAGCCCAATTGATGTGCACGTGTGATGCACAAATGTGCTGGAAAAACTCTGGAACGAAGGACTCAGGCCTGAAATATTGCTTACCATGGATGCTGCATGACCTGCTGAGTTCCTCATTGCACCTGAACCCAGAACCTTGTTTAACTCTAAAATGCATGTTTCCTTATTGAAAAATGTTGAGGGTTGTGCTTTAAGAATTAGTTTACTTCCTCTGACTAAAATAAACTTATCAGCAATGAATCTTGGATACAATTCCAGAAGACTTAAAATCTGCCTTTATTTTTCTCTCTGCCAGTTTCTGGTCTTTCACACGTCCTATCTTGGCAACTTTGATTATTTAATCAAATCTAAGTGTCCATCAATGAGCACAGGCCCAGGTTGATATAACCTCTACACCAGTTTCAACTCTAATCCATGATGCCAAAGCCAACATTAGTCCCTCTGCTTTTTATTATTGAACTGTGTATTGTCATGCGAACAGTGAAAATCTTTGTTTTGCATGTTACCCAGGTAAGTCAACCCATAATTAAGAGTAGCGGAGATTGCAATAATAAAACAAGTCAAGGGACAGTGTTACACTAAGCCAAAGAAGTGCAGGGTATAGAGAAAAGTACAGTTAAACCATGCAAGGGCAACATCTTTTTTATCAAGGAGGGGGTTCTTTCAAGAGTTGGATAACAGCAGGATAGAATCTGTCTTTGAGCCATCCTTTCTTTGAGCTCACAATGTATTGGACCCAGATCTTTTTTTGTGCTTTCTTGTGCCTTGACTATTGCAGCAGTTTTAAAAAACTTTTTTTTTAAATTGTTAAATGTGCATGGATGAAGGCTTAAGAGTATCTTATATAACAAGGTTGTTTTAACTGACAGCTTCCTTCTTGACACTATGCCAATATGTTGTTTGCTAATCCTTCTTTTCTTCTCTCTTTCCAAGGACTAAAACACAGAAAAGGAGTTCCAGAGAAAGTAGCAATCTTCAATGGGGAGCATTTTGTGTTTGAAGAGACTGACTGGTATCTCCAGGATCTGTTTAAATTGTGGTGGCGGTATGGGTTTGGTTTACTGCGCCTGCAGATGTGGGTAGAGGAAATATTGGAAAAGTTTCTGAGGTATGGCTGTTATACTTGTATTACCAATTTGTAGCTTCAGAATTACAATATGTAAAATGTGTTTGCTTCCAATTAAAGGGTGCTTTTTAGTGATATTTTCCTCCACTTGCACCCATGTTGTTGAAATGTTTTCTATGATATCAAAATATCCAAAGTTCTTTTTGTGGTGTGGAGATTGGTGCACGGTAACAATGCCAACGACTTCTGCGAGTAAAGTCTATCATGCAAATAGCAATAAAGGGAATGCCAGGTGTTCATTATTTGGGTGGAAATGCTCAGCAGGTTGGGCAGCAACAGGGGCAAGGGAAGCAAAGTTAATTTTAAATTCTGAACTGGAAAGATGTTAGATTTTAATATGGTAGAGGAGAACCAACAAAAAGCAAGGTTTATGATGGAATAGACGAGGTTGAAGAACAAAAGAAAAATACAAACTGCTGGTGTGAGTCAGGAACTGGAAAGATGTTAGATTTTAATATGGTAGAGGAGAACCAACAAAAAGCAAGGTTTATGATGGAATAGACGAGGTTGAAGAACAAAAGAAAAATACAAACTGCTGGTGTGAGTCAGGAACTGGAAAGATGTTAGATTTTAATATGGTAGAGGAGAACCAACAAAAAGCAAGGTTTATGATGGAATAGACGAGGTTGAAGAACAAAAGAAAAATACAAACTGCTGGTGTGAGTCAGGAACTGGAAAGATGTTAGATTTTAATATGGTAGAGGAGAACCAACAAAAAGCAAGGTTTATGATGGAATAGACAAGGTTGAAGAACAAAAGAAACATACAAACTGCTGGTGTGAGTCAGGAAGCATCTGTGGAGGCAAAAGAGGATGGTGGATGTTTTGGGACAAGACACTATAGATTGACAATCCCTTTGCCTCCACAAATGCTCCACTGAAGAGTTCCTCCTGAAGTTTGCTTTTATTTGCTCCAGATTAAATTATCTCCGGTCTATTGGATCTCCTGTTGAAGAATTTTTTTTTTAAATGAGCAAGTCAGGCAGCATTGGTGGAAAGACAACTGTTATGAGCCCAGAGGACCCCAAAACCCAGTAGCAATAGATATTCACCAAGACAAATGGTTGCTTAAGCAAAAGTTGCTTTTAATTATCTTTAAACATGAAAACAGGATCAAACTTGTAACTTATTACTATTAACAACTAACCTAACTTAACCCCCTTCTAATTCTAAGCGCACGTGTATATAAGTTCAGAAAAGTTCTTTGATTCACAGTCCAATCTCACTTCTCATTCCTCCAAGTTTACTGGTTGTAAGCAATTCTTATACTGTGCACAGAATTGAACATTTATGAAGTTCATCAGGCTTTGGTGCTTGAAAGGCAAATGGTTACCACTCAGGAAGGTTCTTGTTGGTTTTCAGAGAGAGAATTGTTCACTGGACACCCATAACTGATTCCTTTTAATCAGCCACTTGAGTATCTTGCTAAAGAAACTTGCCCCATCAGGGTTTTCCAGATGATAACCTCTTTCTTTCTGGTCACCACAGAATTCCTTTTTGTTTCTCTTATTTCAAGTGCAACATTAGGCAGCCAGTCCTCTACTCTTGTATGGACCAAAAGGACTTTGACCAGGCTGAACGAAGCACTCACAACCCGTCTTCCAAATGGGGTTTTTCACAAGCTTTCCAGCTTGTCCTGTTCCAGTCCCTGCTGCTGCTGACTATAGTACTGCAGAACTGAATTATCTCTCTCTCTCTCACACACACTCTGACACACACACACACACACACACACACACACACACACACACAGATAAAAAAAACTGTTCAACTCTCTCTACTTGCAAAAACCACATGACCCTCTTAGAACAGCAAGTTCCACTCCAGACAGCCTGTGGCTCCAACGAGTTCTTTCATCTTTTTGTAAACCAGCAATCCGTTAGTTTCTTGGGCATTCTCCAAAGCACTTGCAAAGGCTCATGGTGCCAGCCTGTCTAGCATGAGCAGAGCTCCAGTATTTTAAATAAGATCTGTTTTGAAGTGTTTGTATGTGACCTACACTAAAAACCTGCCTCAATTTATCTCCCAAAAACCT
Source organism: Narcine bancroftii (assembly GCF_036971445.1). Lineage (NCBI taxonomy): Eukaryota > Metazoa > Chordata > Chondrichthyes > Torpediniformes > Narcinidae > Narcine > Narcine bancroftii. Next base: position 37,330,757 of record NC_091477.1, read on the forward strand.
ATCTATTATCTGTCACACAATAGTCAGTGGTTTGGGCTTGCAATTCTTTGCCAGATTTAGGGCTGTCATGAAGACCAGAGGAACCACCAGTGTTCCAGTTTAAAACAACAACAAAGAACAAGGGAATGTTTTTTCAAGTACAAAATAAAGTTTAAATCTTACACGAGAGCTCGGTTGGATTCGAAATAGCGCTAACAGTGCATCAGAGTGCCACTTGAGTACGGCAGGTTAAAAAAAAGCATCTTTTTATCAACTTGTGACATCAGGTCCCTGCTGAAAATTTCTGCAGATAACTGAGAATTTCGGTAGTGGTTTTCTGATAATCGGAAACATACTGTTCACCATTTAAGTGAGCTCATTGCAATGGGGATTCAGATCAGTAGTATCCAATTTGTTCGTTGCAAATGCGAGTGTTGCAAAGGGACAACAGGAGGACGGGTCTAGCCATGTATCCACCAGCATCTGTCTTTGTTAGCTCAGTTTTATGGGGTGTTTCCCCCCCCCACCAACCCTCCACACTGGGAGCAGAGGGCCTGCTCTGTATTTTGCATTTCTCTGACTGCTTCTGTTTACCCATTGACCGAATGGATAATCCACCTCGCCAACCTCTTTACAGACTTGATCATGGTTCTCCATCTGATGAGCAGTTTCCGGCAGTTTTTGTTTCTGGACAGCCAATAATTTTTATGAACAAATTTAAAGGAATTGGTATTCAAATTGTTGATGTTAAAGTGATTTAAAGTCATGATATCATTTTGCAACAGGATCTACAAGTATCAGGCCCATGGGTATGCGTACAGTACAGTGGAGGAGATGATGCAATCACTGGGAGGGGAGCGTTTTATTAACCTAACACGCCGCTCTATGACAGAGACCCTGCAGGAACTTGGAATCTCTCAGCGGTTCATTGATGAAATAGTTACTGCTGTTACCAGAGTTAACTATGGGCAGTCAGCATCCATTCCTGCATTTGTTGGTATGTATCCATTTTGTATCTGATTTAATCATCATACAATAATTAAACAGGTAGAAATAGCTGAACAGTTGAAAACCATTAACATCGGATATTTATATGGTAATTTGAAGAATGAATATACTGGAGAGTATTGCTGTTGACAATTACGGTAGCATTCTCTAAAAAAATTTCTGTTCCTCTTTGGGAGTGTTGGAGTGGCATAGCAGAAACTGAATTATTGTTCATTTAATTATTTTAATTTGTGTGCATAGGAAAGCAAATTTATAGCATACAAGGTTTCTTAAGCAAAGAGTCCTGCGTTTTTTAAACAAACTCTGTGCAAAGACTGGTGATAGAATCATCGAGGGATGCAGCAGAATCTTAGAGGGATGCAGTGCAGAAATGACATTCGGCCCACTACGTCCATGCTAACTATCAATCATCCATTTACACAAATCTTGCAGTAGCTTCACTTTCTCAAAGGTGCCCCCCAGATTCAATAGCTCCTGTACACACTAGGAGCAGTTCTCAGTGACCAATTTACCTACCAACCCTCACACCTTAGGTGTTGGGTGGACGCCAGAGCACCCAGGGGAAACCCAGGCAGACATAGGAGAAACACGTAAGCGCCACATAGATGGCACCGGAGAGGAGAATTGAATTCAGGGCTATGGTGCTGTGAGACAGCAGCTTTACCTACTGTGCCAACAACCCGAGTGTGGTGGTGTAGATGTTTTTAAAATCTCCATGCCATCCTGCAAGATGTACTGTTTTATTTCCTCTATTTGTGCATGGGTTGACTTGCTAGATGGTGTGCTGAATAAACATTTTCACTGTATCCTGGTACTACCTACTTGAACAAACCTGAAGAGGGGAATTGGGTGTAAACGATGCTCCTTGGAAGCAGGTTTAGATTCTAGAATCTGATATGGTCAACAACATGCACTGCTGATAGCTGATTCATAAATCAGATTTTTTGGGAAAATGTTAGCAGTTTTTCAGTTAAGCAGGAAAGTCTGCAGACACTGACCAGTACCTGTTTGTTTTATAATATATAGGTCTAGGACAGGGTGGCTGAACTTGCTTAACATAAGGGCCACATATGATAAACTTCAGATGTTTATGAGCCACAGATCTGAAAAAAAAAACATATTTTTTACTTTTACATACTCATTTTGTCACAAAGATTATATATAAATTTGAAGAAATACGTAATAATATGTATTCACGTATGTAGTTTTAAACTTAATTTGTATTAATCAAATAATACACAACATATACTAGTGTCTTTGTCAAATTTTATTGATCAATTTTTAGGGTAAAATTTAGGGGTTTGATTATTACACACATAGAGCATTTGACCACATTAAGTACGAGTCAATCTAGCCATCAGGTGCTTGGATGGGCGGGCGGCCAGGGCATTGGGAGCTCGGATGGCCGGGACTGGGTGGTAAGTCCGTGGCCAGGGCGTCGGGCAGTAGAGCGGCCTGAATCACACTTGTTCTCCGCTAATTCCACTGCTCGCATCACAGCCATGCGCTACAATCATGTGTCACAAGCCACACCCACTAACGCTACATAGCCAACATTTCCGCGAGCTGCACACTCATGTCCAAGAGCCACATGTGGCTTGCAGGTTGTGGATTGCCCACCCCGGTTTAAGAAATTGCTCTTGTGACACTGGGGGAAAAAAACTAAATGTTGCAGTTGAAAATGGGTTTGATAAGGAGTAGAGAAGAAGTCTGCCCATCCCAGACCTGTTAATATGAGTTGGAAATTTGACTCCTGACTTTCCAGTATTAAATTTATCCCAATGATGTTAGAGGGAGATTTTAGGCTTTTGGTATCTTCCATCCTGGTTTATTGTCCAGTGTCTGCAACTGAAAAGCATACACTGTAGCAAGGCACAACTGCAGAATGAGAGAAGAACAACACACACACACGACACAAGAGTAAGTCAAGTCGAGACTGATTTATTGATCTCCCTCGCCCTGATTTTATAGAGTCAGCTTCCTGCCACTGGGCCTGGTATTCCCACTGCTGTGGGCAGATGAGACAACACCAGCGAGCTGGCCTTTGATCGGCCATGGTTCCCACCAAATAGGCTCCTGGGCAGTGAAGACCATTGGCGTGCGCTGGCTTTCCGCACGTGCCGCGTTAGTCCGCCATTTTGAGTGCCAGATCGCTTGCCAGGTAGTGAGTCACTACAATGCGATAATTCGTGCTTCTTGTGTGATGGCTGGATCAGGCTGGATAGACATTACCTCCTCATTGGATGTGAACTAACCTAGCACAAGTCCACCTTCCTGGATGTAGTGGGGGAGAGGGGGGAGTGAACAACACAAAGTGACCCTGCTGTCAATCCGGTTATTCTGCAGGTATTTTGGAAACTGAAATAAGTTGCAAATCTTGACAAGTTGGCAGATAAAGCAACTTCAGCGTTTAAATAACAGCAGTCTTCCTCTCATGAACATATGGTAAAACTCTTCTTCCATTTCTGAAGAGCTAATGGAAGTCAGAGGAGGTGTCCATATCAATTATTTTTGTCTCTGTGCAGGAGCAGTGGCGATTGCAGGTGTGCAGGCAGGTCTTTGGGCTGTGGAAGGAGGGAACAAGCTGGTTTGTTCACAGATGCTTGAATCAGCAAAAGTCAACGTCATCCATACCACGGTGACTTCCATCTCTCTGCAGCAATCAGGTAACAAAAACCATTTACACTCAGCAGGAATTCAGGTTGATTAGAAATTCTGTAAAAAAATAATTGTTTAAAAATCAAATAAGCTATTAACTATCAGAAGGTGCCAATTCCAACAGAGCTTAATATTGTTTGATTCTTCCCCCCCCCCCCCATACAAAAGAAATGATCGTCATATGCCCTGTTGCAATGCCTGCTAAACTTTGAACTGTCTAGCGTCATCAGTAAAGTGCTGCATGTTTCTCATGTCCTTTAGCTGATATTAGTTTGATCATTAATTCTTGGATGAAGGTTGACAAGTTGAATTTTGGTCTTTCATTCCAACTGTTTTCTGATGGGGAACAGAAAAGGATTAACATTGTGCTTATCAACCAGATGTAGGCCTGTGATAAAAGTACACCAAATTAATTTATAATAGATATTCTACATTTAAAAAAAACACCTTCTCTTTGTCAGTTTGGAGTGGCAGTTAATTTGATTATATTTGTTGCAACTCAATTTGAAAACAGCAAGACAAACCAGAATGTCTGCAAACTCTGACTAGTTCAATGCACAAATGTGCTGGAGAAACTCGGGTCATGCAATATTCCTTGTGTAGCAAAGAGATGTAATCATACAAAAATATATTAAAAATAAATGTGGAGTTTCTTAAGAAGGAAAGAGGCATAGATAGTGGAAAAAGTGCCTCAAATGTTCACCAGATTGGTTTCTGCTGTAGCTTCCATGTCATGAGAAGAAACTTATGTAGGCTGGCCTTGTTTGGAAGAATAAAAGGTGATCTTGTAGCGGCCCATTCCTTCATCCGGAGAATCTTTAGAATTATTCCCCAAGAGGGCTGTTGAAGCTGGATTATTCATTTCAGCGAATAAGATGTTTAAATGTTAAAGGAACTGAGGGATATGGAATTAGTGAAGTTGTGACCTTATTGAATGGCAGAGTAGGCTTGAGGTCCCAGATGCTGTGGGTCTGCTATTTGCTCGGTTCTTGTGCTCTTATTCAATCCATAAAGATGGGTATGTGTTCAACACTTACGACAGATTGGCTGTAAATTAAGCAGATCGTTTTGCAGCTAAAAGTAGCTATGATGAAAATCTATGCAGGATTTCAAAAAAATATTCAGTCAGAGCAAAAAATAATTTTACATACTAATCCAATGTAGTCATTTTGAATGCATGTAATTATAATAGACGTGAATTGATTCTAACTATATATAGTTCATTATTGAGATTACATTCTGTTTGCTGGACTCCAATACAGTTTGGATCATTTTGTTTCAATTGCTTTGATCGTAGAGTCTTCAGAGGAGGGCAATGGAGTTGATCTTAAATCTCATGATTCACAAATTGAGAAGCAAGATGTGCTGAAATAGTTACCTTTGACATTTTGTAAAATGTCAGGTTCTGCTCCCAAGAGGTCCAAATGATGTTAGACTAAATAGAACAAGAAAATGAAAGATATTCTGGATAGTAATAAAAGCCATTAAAACTGGCATGCAATATTGATAGGTGACTTGTCGTTTGAGCATGTAATTATAAATTTTAAAGTTTCATGACGTTGACTCAGAAATGCAGGAAATTATTTCCCTTGGAGTCATCTCATGAAAAGCTAGTTTAGGATTTGGGGAAATAACCAGAGTGTGATGCTCTGTGCAGGGCTTCCTAATGCACCATTCTCTAAGGGCGGCATCCAAGGAGGTGCTGCAGTTAAGTAGAAGTAAATTAGCCAGATCACATGCACAAAACAGAGGGGATTTTATTGAAGAAGAAATCATGATGATGTTCTTATAACATTGCTAACTAGGATTATAATGCAGGGTGATCATGTGTTCTAAAAGAATCTGTAATGTTCTGGAGTACAGTATATCATATTGAAAGGGCTTGAATAGGTCTGTCCAATCTCCTGGCCTGAAGTTGACTCTTTTGGCTGCACGGGAATATCACCACACTGTGATATTAGAAGCAGCGAACAGCAGTGTTCTCTCTAGTTTTTTGAGTCCGTGTGCACAAAAATCTTGTGTTGTGCAATTTTGCCCTGAATCCTTGTGCAAGTGTAAACTTGAAATTGTTTCAAGATGATTTTGGCACAGCTTGTTTCTCATGGCTAATAAAACTGTATAGGCATGTTTTAATATAAATATAAGTATGATTACCTTCTACGAAGTAATGTATTTAGTTAAGATTTTATTCTATCCTTCGAACTACATTATTTAAGGTAACTAACCTTTTGTGGCACTGGTCGCAAACGTGCACACACACAGCTTAGTGGGAAAGGTGATGAACAGGTTGAATTACTGAACCGTACCAGTAATTCATTCATTGCCTAAATAGAGAAGGCTGATTTGTTCTTTTATAGGACTGATTAAGGACCTTTTGTGTGAATATGATTTATTTCTACATTTAATTGTAGTATTTTCTTTCTGTAGGTAATAAACCTCTTTACCAAGTGAAGTATGAAAGTGAAAATGAAGGTGGATATGACTTCTATGATATTGTTATCATTGCAACTCCTTTGCATCATGAAACTACAAATATCACTTTTAATGATTTCACACCACCATTCACACCGTTTCCAGGTCATTACCAACGTATAATTGTTTCTGTAGTTCATGGTTACCTTAATTCCTCATATTTTGGATTCCCAGATCCTAAACTCTTCCCATTTGCAACAATTCTGACAGTAGAAAGTGCAAAGCTATTTATGCTTAGCACAGGGAGTATTTGTCCAGTGAATATCACCACCAACTACAGAAGAAAACAACCTCAAGAAGCAGCAGTGTGGAAAGTCTTCTCTCTCAAACCCCTTGCTAAAGAAGAACTGAAGACGCTCTTTCGCTCGTACTATTCTGTGCAGGTCACTGATTGGCTGGGATATCCTCAGTACCAGTCTGGTAAAGGAATCCCTCCCATAATTCTTCATGAAAACCTATACTATTTGAATGGTATAGAGTGGATAGCAAGTGCCATGGAAATGAGTGCTATTGCTGCCAAAAACATGGCTTTGTTGACATTCAATCGCTGGAATCAACATCTGGATATGATTGATCAGAAGGATTTGGTACACAAAATCAAAACTGAACTGTGAGCCAGGGCAAAGTTGATTTAAATCCGAATGAGCAAACAGTTTTTGTTGAATTTGAACCTGTGAAATTGAGCTTTGAATGCCACAGATTTAGCTTCTCTAAACTAATGGTAATTTAATGTAGAATTAAACCCTCTTAAAGTTTGCTAATTTAATAAATGAACTCAAGTTATGAGCTTCATAAATGGAAATGTGAGAGCCCAAACCTTGTGATTTGAGGAAAGGGAGACAATGATGAACAATAATATGAACTGCTGGTTTGACTACTGTTAGGTCTGCTTTGTTCATGAATGAGTGAGACAAACACCAGACTGAGTCGAAATCAGGGTTCTTTGTTCTTTATTACCGGATTGTAACACTTGCGACTAACAATGTTAGTCGGAGAATGCATTCTGCCGTTATCAGCAAAATGGTGATTTTTTATACCCTTGGATACGTGCTTAGAACATCATCATATCATTACTTGTCCAATGACTAAAACTGTTGCTATCCTTTCCCTGCTAGCTTCCTGCCTCTCAATCCATCAATGTCTCTCTTATCTTGTAAGTACAAGGATGCATTCACATCTTGTTACAGCCCTGCACAGGGTAACTCCTTACACATTCCCATCTCATGATGTTTTACCTAACAGGAGTACAAGGACACCTCCCCTTCTTGTTACAGCCCTGCACAGGGTAACTCCTTACACATTCCCATCTCATGATGTTTTACCTTACACTACTCCTAAGCTATCAAATTTCTTCAGCATCAACCTCGATGCAATTTTTAACCCATTGAGAAATGTGCAAAGGAGTATTACTTAAAACCTGTAAATGTTCATGCTGTGTTTACGTTTTAACTGAAATATTAGCAGTACCATTTAAAATTGCAGAGTCCTGGGAACACATTTCTATGTATTACAGTGGTACTTTGGATCATGTGTTTATATACAGGCAAGTCCCACTTCACGCATTTAATTTGTCCCAATTTGCACTCACCTAAGATGAATTCACGTGAAGCAATTAATAGAATCAATGGGAATAATTACAATGAATTGCTGTCCTTTCAAATCGTCCATCAAGACTTATAAAAATGTGTTTTAAAAACAACTCTTAGCTGCATATAATGCTAACACCGTTAATGTTAATAAAAATATTTAGATATTTCCATTTATTTCATAATTACATCATAACTAAACTATTTCTTAGGAAAATATTTGTCCAAAGTTGATTTTTTTTCCCTTCTCATTATACAATTTCCTACAACCAACCATCACTTTTTCTAAATTGCTGCAGACTTCCATCCTCCTTTCCAAGTGAGGATCGACGTTTAGATATAAATCCCTGATGGCTTCAAGTTCAAATCCTTCAAGTTCTTTTATATTGATTTCTTTAGCCGTATTTTCAACTGTTTCACCCTCTGTCTTCAACTTCAAATGTGCATTGCTTATCGAGTTGAAGATAATTTTTGCTTAATTCTTCAACGTGCAAATCAAGCAGTTCTCACATATTTTCTGTATCCAGGTTTCTTCCAATAGCAGTTATCGCTTCAGATGTTGCCATCCTTTTCCAGAATAAGCCCGTTTCATCAACATTAAATATTTGTCTATCATCGTAATTGCCTTCAACAGTTTAATTTCTGGAAATTTTGCAACAGCATTTTTATCAAAGCGCTAACAGCTTCCTCTGTAACTCTTACATTTTGTAATCCTGTTCGACGTTTAAAGCAGTCAAGCCAACTTAATATTGCAGCAAAACTTTCTGCGTCCCCTTGAAATTTGTTTTCTTTAAACATTGAAAAGATGTTTAAAGCTTTGGTATGAATGTTTTTGGTACAAAGTTGTATTCGCTTGTGTTTACGGTCTTCAATCCAAAGATGAAGTAGCCGTTCCATTTCAATCATGTTTTGAGTAATTTGCACTGAGAGAAACTGATGCAACTTTACCTTGTTCTTTAAATTCGTGTTTCGTATTTAAAATTATGCATTTTGTTGACTCGTAGCTCAGTTCATGTCCAATTTTTCACAATGCTGGCACCGTCTTCGTGTCGTTTAATAACTTCAAGATTTTCTTCTAAAGTAATTGCTTTTCTTTTCCTTTTTAATATCACTGTCCGATTCTTTTCAATTTTTTTTTTAACCATATTTAATAGGGGACACACACTGAGCCTGACTGTCATTTGCGCATATTTTATTTAGGACCGTTCACACGATCTACTCGAGCTTTCCAGATATTTCCAGAAAGATCTCGTATGTAATACACCACGTGTATTACAGTAAAATTACGACAATGGCAAAAAGCACAATTTGCAACTATAGTGATAGAAATCTGTCAGTTTAAATGTCAGTCAGGCCTCAAATGGTGTATTTGAGTTGGATGTCTGTTTAAACACCACATACAAGTGACTTGAACACAGACCACTCATTTAAGTGCTCCACTGAGGAAATGCAGAACTCCTAAAGATACTGTCTTTAGATGAAGAACTTGTGGCTTGCATTCTTCTTGTTGACCTGAGTTATAGTTATTTCTTCTCCCTATTCTTCTCCCTATTACCTCTCGCTGAAATGTGGAGAGTGGAAGGAAACTCCAAACTGTGATTGTAAAATAATCGGTGACTTTCTAAAGTCATGAAAGTTGCTGTGGATAAAATGCAAATTAAGTTTTTTTTTTCTTTTAAAAGGATACTGTACTACATCGGCTTTATTTACAGGTGTATGTTAAGGTAATGGGAGGCTCTTTTTATATCTGGATAGTCATTAAAGTGTTTCTCCATTAACGTTTGTTACACTGCTTGCAGATGGTGAGCTGAAACCATTTCGGTTGTATTTGGTGCCAAGTTGCATGACATCTGCCCCTCCTTGAGTGAAGTTGTACTGCTGCCATTCCTACTGTGAACAAGGCACTAACTAACACATTCCCAACAAGAACAGCAGAGAATAATTACAGCTGCCCTGTCTTTACTAATCTGTCAAACCTTTGAAAAATCCAGTCCTGAGGAGGAGTCACATGATGGAGTAGTGGCTGGTCGGGTGGAAACAGCCCTCCAGAGAAAAGAAAAAAAATTGTGAAAAAACAAAGCTCAATAAACATAAAATACAGGAAGAGAAAGATAAAGTTACAGAGAAGAGTCAGAAGATGGCACCCAAAAGAGAAAAAGTAAGAATAACAGAGAAAAGGGAAGAAGGAAAATCACTGGAGAAGAAAGCAGAAGGCCTTACCTGCACGTCGGAGTAGAGAGCCACTGTGGAGAGGAGTGCCAATCTCCAATGTTGGTGAGTCCCCAGAGGAGCAGTGTCCTCTCGACTGGCGGACTTCAAAAATGGCTCTCAGAGCCAAGAAGAGGTGCGCAACTGCGCATGTGTGAAGAGGGACTCAGCTGAGGAGCGGCCAGCTGAGAGACGTCCAGTATCGGGGCGTTCGATTGTGGGAAGTAAAGAAGAAAATAAAAGAATAGTGAGAAAGAGAACGAAGGGTGGGAAGAGGATGACGGCCTGCGGCGGGAGGCTCGGCAGGGAGGCGGCCTGCGGCGGGAGGCCCGGCAGGGGGGCGGCCTGTGGCGGGAGGCCCGGCAGGGGGGCGGCCTGCGGCGGGAGGCCCGGCAGGCGGGAGGCGGGATGCCCGGCAGGGGGGCGGCCTGCGGCGGGAGGCCCGGCGGGGGGCGGCCTGCGGCGGGGGGCGGCCTGCGGCAGGGGGCACGGCAGGGGGGTGGCCTGCGGCGGGAGGCCCGGCAGGGGGGCGGCCTGCGGCGGGAGGCCCGGCGGGGGGGGCGGCCTGCGGTGGGAGGCCCAGCAAGGATACAGAAGCAGCTCACCAGAGAAGGATGAAGATACAGAGAAGAGAAGAAGAGGACACAGACATAGATACAGACACAGAAGAAGCGGAGGAAGACGACCAAGAATTTCAAAGGAAAGAAGAAGGTAAAATAGAAGTACAAAGTTTAGATAAAGCCTTTTTTGCAGAACAAATGAGGTCATTAAAAGAATGGCTATCATTAGAATTTAGTTCAGTCAAAAGAAAAATGAAAAGAGCTGAAGACAGAATGCAAAGCTTAGAGTTGGTCATGACTGAAAAAGGGAAAAGAGTAGAAAATGTGGAGGAACGAGAAGCTGCTGTAAAAATGGAGATAAATGATTTAAGAGGGTAGTTGGAAGAGTGGAAAAAAAATAGAGACACAAGATTTATTGTCACAAAAAATTGACATATTGTAAAACTACAGTAGGTGATACAACATAAAAATAGTGGGCCTGAAAGAAGGCCAAGAAGGGTCAGATATGAAGGAATTTATAAAAGGATGGATCCCAAAGGTGCTGGGAATAACAGACTCACATGAAGAAATAGAAATCGAAAGGGCGCATAGAGCGCTAGTACCGAAACCGCCACCACATCAAAAACCGAAATCCATAGTGGTAAAATTTTTAAGATATACAAGAAAAAACACTGGAGCAGGCAAGAAAGAAGGTTAGAGAAGACAATACGCCGTTGGAATATAAGGAACAAAAAATATTTTTTTACCTGGACATAAGCTTTGAACTTTTAAAGAAGAGGAAAGAATTCAACATGGCGAAAACAATCTTATGGAAGAAAGAGTATAACTTTATATTAAGACATCCAGTGGTACTCAAAGTATTCATTCCTAGGGAACGGAATAGACTGTTCTCAGACCCAAAGAAAGCCCAAGAATCTGCTGAAGATTTGCAGGACAAGAAAAGAGAGGAAGAGTGAGAAGAAGGAAGACTGGCAAGAAAATATACAAAAATATTTAAAAATATAAAGTAAAGATAATGTATATATAAAGATTTAAAGATGGATAAGAGAAGGGGAAGAAGGAAAAAAAAAGCTTTGTTATAAGTATAGGAAAATAGTGTTCTCTGGGGATGGGAGAATAAGGGTCACTGCGAAATCTGTTGACACTTGCGAGTAAGTTCGCAAACCGAATGGAAAGGGGAGTTGTGGTTGCTGTCAAGGGACAGGGGGGAATCCAAGGAGGGGAGGTTCATTTGGGGTTAAAGGGTTATTGCTTGTGGGGATTGTTGGGGTATTTCATGTCTTAAATGCGTTGTCATATATTGAGATTAAAAAGAAAAACAAAATACAATAATGGAAAAAAGGGATGGAGGTGGTGAAGAGGTGGAAAAGAAGTGAAAATAAAGATATAAGATGGCCACATTGGACTAAATGACTATAAACATTAATGGAATATATAACAAAGTTTAAGTGTATCCCATTGGGAAAAAAAAATCACATATAATTTCAAAGACAAAGTTATAATGATTGGGGAGACCTGGGAACCATATATGGAACATGGCAGAAAGAGCAGGCCTAGTTCCTCCACCACCTAAAATCTTTTTTTCTTTGGCTTGGCTTCGCGGACGAAGATTTATGGAGGGGGTAAAAAAGTCCACGTCAGCTGCAGGCTCGTTTGTGGCTGACCAGTCCGATGCGGGACAGGCAGACACGATTGCAGCGGTTGCAAGGGAAAATTGGTTGGTTGGGGTTGGGTGTTGGGTTTTTCCTCCTTTGCCTTTTGTCAGTGAGGTGGGCTCTGCGGTCTTCTTCAAAGGAGGCTGCTGCCCGCCAAACTGTGAGGCGCCAAGATGCACGGTTTGAGGCGTTATCAGCCCACTGGCGGTGGTCAATGTGGCAGGCACCAAGAGATTTCTTTAGGCAGTCCTTGTACCTTTTCTTTGGTGCACCTCTGTCACGGTGGCCAGTGGAGAGCTCGCCATATAATACGATCTTGGGAAGGCGATGGTCCTCCATTCTGGAGACGTGACCCATCCAGCGCAGCTGGATCTTCAGCAGCGTGGACTCGATGCTGTCGACCTCTGCCATCTCGAGTACCTCGACGTTAGGGGTGTGAGCGCTCCAATGGATGTTGAGGATGGAGCGGAGACAACGCTGGTGGAAGCGTTCTAGGAGCCGTAGGTGGTGCCGGTAGAGGACCCATGATTCGGAGCCGAACAGGAGTGTGGGTATGACAACGGCTCTGTATACGCTTATCTTTGTGAGGTTTTTCAGTTGGTTGTTTTTCCAGACTCTTTTGTGTAGTCTTCCAAAGGCGCTATTTGCCTTGGCGAGTCTGTTGTCTATCTCATTGTCGATCCTTGCATCTGATGAAATGGTGCAGCCGAGATAGGTAAACTGGTTGACCGTTTTGAGTTTTGTGTGCCCGATGGAGATGTGGGGGGGCTGGTAGTCATGGTGGGGAGCTGGCTGATGGAGGACCTCAGTTTTCTTCAGGCTGACTTCCAGGCCAAACATTTTGGCAGTTTCCGCAAAGCAGGACGTCAAGCGCTGAAAAGCTGGCTCTGAATGGGCAACTAAAGCGGCATCATCTGCAAAGAGTAGTTCACGGACAAGTTTCTCTTGTGTCTTGGTGTGAGCTTGCAGGCGCCTCAGATTGAAGAGACTGCCATCCGTGCGGTACCGGATGTAAACAGCGTCTTCATTGTTGGGGTCTTTCATGGCTTGGTTCAGCATCATGCTGAAGAAGATTGAAAAGAGGGTTGGTGCCAGAACACAGCCTTGCTTCACGCCATTGTTAATGGAGAAGGGTTCAGAGAGCTCATTGCTGTATCTGACCCGACCTTGTTGGTTTTCGTGCAGTTGGATAATCATGTTGAGGAACTTTGGGGGACATCCGATGCGCTCTAGTATTTGCCAAAGCCCTTTCCTGCTCACGGTGTCGAAGGCTTTGGTGAGGTCAACAAAGGTGATGTAGAGTCCTTTGTTTTGTTCTCTGCACTTTTCTTGGAGCTGTCTGAGGGCAAAGACCATGTCAGTGGTTCCTCTGTTTGCGCGAAAGCCGCACTGTGATTCTGGGAGAATATTCTCAGCGACACTAGGTATTATTCTATTTAGTAGAATCCTAGCGAAGATTTTGCCTGCAATGGAGAGCAACGTGATTCCCCTGTAGTTTGAGCAGTCTGATTTCTCGCCTTTGTTTTTGTACAGGGTGATGATGGTGGCATCACGAAGATCCTGAGGCAGTTTACCTTGGTCCCAACAAAGCTTGAAAAACTCATGCAGTTTGGCATGCAGAGTTTTGCCGCCAGCCTTCCAGACTTCTGGGGGGATTCCATCTATACCTGCTGCTTTGCCACTTTTCAGTTGTTCGATTGCCTTATATGTCTCATCCAGGGTGGGAACCTCATCCAGCTCTAGCCTTAGGGGCTGTTGAGGGAGCTGGAGCTCCGATCAGATTTAATGTGAATAAGTAGATGATGCATCTTTTTTGTTTGTATCCCTTTTGTATATTGTTTTATTGTATTTTATATGTTCAACATTTACTGTTTTTGGAGGGGTTGGGAAGGGGGAAGGGAGGGATGGGGGAAAAAATAGAAAATGTCACTGTGAATATTTAAAGAGATGCATCTGTAAATATATTGGTTGATATGGCTCATAGTGCGATAAATAAAGAATTACAAAAAGAAAGTAAAGTCCAGTCCTGATGTCAGCTAGTATAAGAGGGAGTCATTTGGTCGATCACAGTTCTCTGTAATCCTATACCACTACTTTTTTCCCCTTTCCCCTATTTTCCACAAGCCATGCATCTACAGTACTGGTTAGTTGCATGAGCCAGCAATTTTATGGAATTTGGGAGGAAACCAGAGTACCTGGGGAGGGAAGAATGTGTAAACTTCACAGAGTGCAGTAGGTTGGGATCGAACCTGGGTTACTGGAGCAGGGCAGCATTACCTGTGGGAAAACTGACACAGAAATTCAATGTGATGTTCTGAAGTGCATCAAACAAAAAAACCGAGGAAATATGATCAGAAGAATAGCTAGAATTGTAGTTAATCAAATGTCAAAACTTCATTAAATGGAGCCCTTTTATTCATTGAGGATTTTAATGCTATTGTTTAGAGATTTTTGTGACTGTTATTCTTTGGACTTGGGATGTCAAATTTCAGTCAGTGGGAGATGAAGGGTGTTGTCCTGAACTTGTGACACTGTGGTTTATGGTCTTGCTACTGCATGAATCCCAACTAGAAGTCTCCAGTATAGTTTCGTGACAGTGGCATTCTGTAAAGAGTTTGTACGTTCTCCTTATATCTGCGAGGATTTTCCCCGGTTTCCTTCCACCTTTCAAAAAACATGCAGGGGTTGTTGTTCAACTAGGTATAATTGGGCAGCATGGGCTCATGGGTGGAAAGGGCCTGTTACTGTGCTGTATGTCTAAATTTAATAAATAAATGTTAAAATAAAAATTATCCTTCGTAAACTATTTACATAGAACACCACAGTACAGTACAGGCCCTTCAGCTCTCGATGTTGTGTCAACCCATATATTCCTTAAAAATATATTAAACCCACTCTTCCCCGTACCTCTCTATTTTTCTTCCATCCATGTACCTAAGAGTCTCTTAAATGCCCCAATGTTTCAGCCTCCACCACCATGCCTGGCAAGGCATTCCAGGCACCCACAGCTCTGTGCGTGTGTGTACAAATTTTTAAAAAAAACTTACCTGTGATGTCTGCCCTTAACTTTGTACACTGGTTTTTGCTATCCCCTCTGGGGATCCCCTCTGGTTTTTGCTATCACTATCCTGGGAAACAGGTGCTAGCTCTCCACCCTATTTATGTCTCATAAATCTTGTAGACTTCTATTATCTCCTCTCATTCTACCACACACCAAAGGGGGAAAAAAAAGTCCCAGCTAACCTTGCCTCATAAGACTTGACCTCCAATCTAGGTAACATCCTGGTAAATCTCTGCACCCTCTCCATAGATTCCATGTGCTTCCTATAATAAGGTGATGAGAACTGAACACAATACTCCTAAACAGTGTGGTCTTACCAGAGATTTGTAGAGTTGCAACATGACCTCCACTCTGGGTACTTTTCAATCTTGATGTTTTTAAGATCCAACATTTCCTTAATCTCCACATTGTCTAGCACACAGGCCTGTTCTCTTTCAACCTCACCATGATTAAAGTCCTTTTCTCGTGAATACTTAAGCAAAGTATTCAGTTAGGACCTCCACCACCTCCAGGCACGTTGCCTTCTTTACCCTTTAGAGGGCCCACCTTTATTCTCGTCATCCTTCTGTTCTTCACATACGCATAGAAGGCCTTAGGGTTCTCTTTAATCCTAAGTGCCAAGGCTTTCTCATGCCCCCTTTGAGCTCTCCTAAGTCCTTTCTTAAGCTACCGTGTATTTTCCATGAGCATGAAACACAAGCATACTGTTTCTTCCATTTGACTAGTTGCCTGCCCCCAACCCCCCACACCCTCACCAACCAGTGACCAGGAGCCAGTCCTGCGACGGTCGCCGAGACTCCAATGGCCGCTAGACCGTCTTAATCTGTAAATACTGTGTATATGATTTGTGACTTTACTGCAACTCCCCCCACCCCCCCCCCCCACCCCGGGTCAATTTTAAAGAAGGGGGTGAATGTGGTGGTACACCACTGGCCTATTGTAGGGGGAAACCTTAGGGATAGGGTTTACTCCCATTTTGAAAAGAATGGGCTCATTAAGGATAGTCAGCATGGCTTTATTCAGGGCTGGTCATGTCTTAAAAATGGCTGATTATTTTTGAGATGGTTAAGATGAAAATTGAGGGTAGGACAGTTGTCTGCATGGAATTCTGTAAGGCATTTGACAAGGTCCCTCTGACAGACTGATTCAGAAGACACATGGGATCCATGGTGATTTTCTAGACTGGATTCAACATTCTTTTTGCCATAGAAGGCAGAGGGATCGTGGTGCTACTGTCATAGATGTCTCAAGCCCGTGGGGTTCTGCAGGGATCAGGGCTGGAACATCTCCTTGTGATTTGGATAAAAATGTAGATGGGGTGATTAATAAGTTTGCAGATAATAAGTTTCCAGAAAAAAAAATCAATATTTTACATAACTGCAGAAATTGTCAACCTTTCAGACATGATGACTAATAATAAATGAAAAGTAAAATTTCAGTTTAGAAGCACTTTTGAGTCTAAAAGTGGAATGCTCATTCATGTTGTATTTTTGTTACACAAATTCATTCCGGTGCACTGGATGTTTTGGCTGCTCAAACATGCAGCCTTTTCTAATTTTAGGTTGTTCAGGATTGGTAAAGTATAATGTTTCTTGTTTAGACATATAGCATGGTATTAGGCCATTTTGTCCCACGAGCCCATACTGCCCAATTATACCTAATTGACCTACAACCCCTGGAATGTTTCGAATCGTGGGAGGAAACTCATACAGACACGGGGAGAATATGCAAACACCTTACAGACAGCGCGGGATTCGAACCATGGTCCTGATCGCTGGCGCTGTAACAGTGTTGCGCAAACCGTACTGCCCCTATGCTAACTGTGTTCTGTTGTAATGTTGGAATGCTACCCACTGTACTGAATAACATTTCACTGGCAAGGATAAGTGGACAAGAGAACAAGATCCAAGAAGAAATTCTCCACATTTGTGTTCGAAAAGATTAAATGAAATGTGCAAAAAATTTTCCATTAGTCCTGCTGCTGTGATAACAATTGGAGGCATAATTCCATGACATGTTTTTAAAAAAACTTTTGTTCAAAATGCAAAACCCCAAAGTATTTAAATTAAATTTCTGATGATCAAAATAGATTGTGGCAATAGATGTAAAACAAGGACTGTTAATAGAATTTCATTTTATGTTAATGACGGTATAGCTGAAAGTGTTAAAGCTTAGCTGAAAGCGTCAAAGATTTAGTTTCAATCTCCTGTGAATTATTTTGAGTTGTGGGGTATCCGGTTGTGGCTGCTTTTTTTTTTCCCCTATTTTGCTCTTGTATTAAAGCCTGTGAATGTGACCATATTTGTGGATCAGGGTTGCATTATCAAGAGAAATTGAGGTTTTTCTTTGAAGGTTTTGAATTTTGTGTTGAAAATTAATATTCAAATGAAGGTTAAAGATTGCAGAATGTTATGCTAATATTTCATTTTAGCAAAGAATAGTAAATTGATGGCCAACTCAGAAAGATCTGGACAAGGTAGTATTTGGCATTTCTTAGTGAGCAGTGGTGTTTACACTTTGCACCTTGACTTTCATGACATCTCAGATTAACACAGCCATACAGTATTTACATGTAATGCACTTGTGAATATCTGATGCTTTGTCCAAATATATTTGCGCCATCAGTCTTATTTCAGAACCTGTATTATTAAGAAGGAAAGATGACCAAAACAGGAATAAACATTCCCTAACATTATTAAGAAGGAAAGATGACCAAAACAGGAATAAACATTCCCTTATAAGTGGTTTATACCCACAACCTATAGGAGGATATCAGTTTTTAATTATCTCAGGCTTTTAACGAAATGTAATTTGTGACCCTTTTCAATGTATTTATGAAAACAGTTAAATTTACCTCTGGCTAAAGCTCCCCTGCTGTAAATGATCAATGATTTTTCCCATTAATTCCATGATGTAAAAACTGTTTGGTTCTTTTTTTTTTAATTAATTGTGACTACCTGGGCAATTGATCCAGAGCTGTCGACCTTGGTTCGCTGCGGCTGAAGAAGTGCAAAGGTTTACAAAATCGACACCTAGTTACAATTTTTGCATTTTATTCAGTGTAGGAACGCTCAAAGTCCATTGGAATTACTCTAACTGCAGAAAACATTGTGTTAAGTATATTAAAGAGACACAGCAGACTGCGGATGCTGTAATCTAGACCTTAAAAATAAATGCAAACACATTGGAGAAACTCAAGGCAGCATCTGTGAGGACAAACGGATACTTGACATTTTGGACCGTATCTAATTCTTCAACAATACTGCCTCAGGACTTTTATCTTTCATTTTGAGAACATTGTTAGTTAAGGAACAATGCTGAAGGAACAATAGTATTAATATGTATGTTTATTAATATTTTGGTTTGACAGTAATATAATTTGGTATTCTCCTGATTAGCTTTTTGTTTCAATTGACCATAAATCTTTTTTTTTTAATTTTTTTATTTTTCACACTACAAACCACATTGATCAAGATACATACATTTTCCTTCCCGAATATATACAGTGTCGTTTTCTCTACCCTTCTCTCCTCCCCTCCCTCCCTCCCTACCTCCCCTCCCATCTACCCAAAGCTCAGAAAACAAGATACATTAAACCCGTCAAACAATGCTGTCACTCAATAAAAATAAACAAGAAATTCCACTGAGTCAGTTCTTTTCATTCTCTTCTCCTTCTGTCATTTTAGGTGATAGAAGTCCCCGGTAGATTTTCTCTATTATGTTTCATGTATGGCTCCCATATTTGTTCAAATATTGTAATGTTATTTCTTAAATTAGGTTATTTTTTCTAATGGAATACATTTATTCAAACATTGTAATGTTATTTCTTAAATTAGGTTATTTTTTCTAATGGAATACATTTATTCATTTCTATATACCATTGTTGTATTCTCAAGTTATCTTCTAATTTCCAGGTTGACATAATACATTTTTTTGCTACAGCTAGGGCTATCATAACAAATCTTTTTTGTGCTACATCCAAATCAAGTCCAAATTCTTTGTTTTTTATGTTACTTAGGAGGAAGATCTCTGGTTTTTTGGTATATTGCTTTTTGTGATTTTATTTAATATCTGGTTTAGATCTTCCCAAATTTTTTTCACTTTCTCACATGTCCAAATTGCATGAATTGTTGTTTCCATTTCCTTTTTACAGCGAAAACGTCTGTCAGATACTGTTGGGTCCCATTTATTTAACTTTTGAGGTGTAATATATAGCCTGTGTATCCAGTTATATTGTATCATACGTAACCTCGTATTTATTGTATTTCTCATAGTTCCTGAGCATAACTTCTCCCATGTTTCCTTCTTTATCTTTATGTTTAGATCTTGTTCCCATTTTTGTTTAGTTTTACCATTTGTTTCCTCATTCTCCTTTTCTTGTAGTTTAATATACATGTTTGTTACAAATTTTTTGATTATCATTGTGTCTGTATTCACATATTCAAAATTACTTCCCTCTGGTAACCTCAGACTGCTTCCCAATTTGTCCTTCAGGTAGGATTTCAGTTGGTAGTATGCCAACACTGTATCGTGAGTTATATTTATCCTTCATTTGTTCAAAGGATAATAATTTATTTCCCGAAAAGCAATTTTCTATTCTTTTGATCCCTTTTTTCTCCCATTCTCTAAAGGAAAAGTTATCTATTGTAAAAGGGATTAGCTGATTTTGCGTCAGTATTAGTTTTGGTAGTTGGTAATTTGTTTTATTCCTTTCTACATGAATCTTCTTCCAAATATTGAGCAGATGATGTAATACTGGTGAGCTTTTATATTGTACCAGCTTTTCATCCCACTTATCCCCTATTTTATTTGTGTTTTATCAATCTGGTTGATTACTTCCAGGAGGGGAGGATTAATAAACCTTTAAATGTTTTATGGAATTCTATTGGGAATCCATCCTCTCCTGGTGTTTTATTTTTTGGTAGTTTTTTTATTATCTCTTGTATTTCTACTATTTTAAATGGTTCTTTTAATTTATTTTGTTCCTCTGTTTGTAGTTTCGGTAGTTCAATTTTAGTTAAAAATTCATCTATTTTGTCTTCTTTCCCTTCGTTTTCAGTTTGAAATAATTGTTTGTAGAATTCTCTGAAGTTTTCATTAATCTCCGTTGGATTATATGTGATTTGCTTGTCTTTTTTCCTTGATGCCAATACCATTCTCTTAGTTTGTTCTGTCTTAAGCTGCCATGCTAGAATTTTGTGCATTTTTTTCTCCTAGTTCATAATATTTCTGTTTTGTCTTCATTATGTTCTTCTCCACCTTATATGTTTGTAGTGTTTCATATTTTATTTTTTTATCTGCCAATTCTCTTCTTTTAGTTGTGTCTTCCTTCATTGCTAATTCTTTTTTCTATATTTGCTATTTCCCTTTTCAACTGCTCTGTTTCCCGATTATAGTCCTTCTTCATCTTGGTTACATAACTTATTATTTGCCCTCTGATGAACGCTTTCATTGCATCCCATAGTATAAACTTATCTTTCACTGATTCCATATTTATTTCAAAGTACATTTTAATTTGTCGTTCAATGAATTCTCTAAAATCCTGCCTTTTAAGTAGCATGGAGTTTAATCTCCATCTATACATTCTTGGAGGGATATCGTCTAACTCTATTGTCAATATCAGGGGTGAGTGGTCCGATAATAGTCTAGCTTTATATTCTGTTTTCCTAACTCTGTCTTGCATGCGAGCTGATAACAGGAATAGGTCTATTCTTGAGTATGTTTTATGTCTACCCGAATAATATGAATATTCCTTTTCCTTTGGGTGTGTTTCCTCCATATATCCAAAAGTTGCATTTCTTGCATCGATTTAATTATAAATTTGGTTACTTTGTTCTTTCTGTTAATTTTTTTCCAAGTTTTATCCATGTTTGAATCCAAATTAAGGTTGAAATCCCCTCCTATTAGTATGTCCCCTTGCGTGTCTGCTATCTTCAAAAAAATATCTTGCATAAATTTTTGATCTTCGTTAGGTGAATATACATTGAGTAAATTCCAAAACTCCGAATATATCTGACATTTTATCATTACATATCTCCCTGCTGGATCTATTATTTCCTCTTCTATTTTGATTGGTACATTTTTACTGATTAATACAGCTACTCCTCTAGCTTTTGAATTATATGACGCTGCTGTTACATGTCCTATCCATTCTCTCTTTAATTTCTTGTGCTCCACTTCAGTTAAGTGTGTTTCTTGTACGAATGCTATATCATTTTTTTCTTTTTTCAGTAAATTTAGCAGTTTCTTCCTTTTGATTTGGTTATGTATTCCATTAATATTTAAAGTCATATAGTTCAACATAGCCATTTCATACTTTGTTTATCTTTCCTTTCCGTTTCCTCATCATCACCTTTCCTTCTTATCCATTTCTGCTTTCTTTTTTTGAACACTTTATAAGACAACATTTTTAAAACATAAAACATTTCCCTTATTCTCCTATCTAAAATTCCTTTAACCCCACTATCCCCTCCCCTTCCTGAGTTGCCCTTTATCCCTTGTCGGGCAACCACATCTCCCCTCTCCATTTGGATTTGTGAATTCACTCGCAAGCGTCAACTGATTTCGCAGTGACCGTAACTCTTCCCCACCCAGCCCCCTTGAAAAGATTTTAATTTTCATATACAACAAAGGTCACTCTCTTAATTCCCTCCCATACTTCCTTTTTTCCCTTTCTTTCCCTTCTTAGTTCTTACCTATATTCTATTTTTATATTCTATTTTTTTTATATATATACATACACACATACACATACATATATATATATCTATATATATATATCTATATATATATAGATATATATAGATATATATATATATATATATATCTATATATATAGATATATATATCTATATATATATACCTACATACACACATACATATAGTTTGTGGTCATTTTTGTTCTCGTTACATATCTTCCTCTCTCTGTGTTTTGTAGTTGTTCTGCAAATTTTCTTGCTACCTCCGGATCCAAGAATAGTCTGTTTTGCTGCTCTGGAATAACTATTTTAAGTACCGCTGGATACTTTAGCATAAATTTATATCCTTTCTTTTCCATAGGATCGTTTTTGCTGTATTAAACTCCTTCCTCTTCTTCAGGAGTTCAAAACTTATATCTGGATAGAAAAAATTTTTTGACCTTTGTATTCCAGTGGTTTTTTGTCTTCTCTTATTTTCCTCATTGCTTTCTCCAATATATTTTCTCTTGTTGTATATCTTAAGAATTTTACTAGAATGGATCTTGGTTTTTGTTGTGGTTGTGGTTTAGGGGCTAATGTTCTGTGTGCCCTTTATATTTCCATTTCTTCCTGTAGTTCTGGTCTTCCTAGGAACCTGGGGATCCATTCTTTTATAAATTCTCTCATATTCTTGCCTTCTTCATCTTCCTAAAGACCCACTATCTTTATATTGTTTCTTCTATTATAATTTTCCATTATATCTATCTTCTGAGCTAACAGCTCCTGTGTCTCTTTAACTTTTTTATCAGATTCTTCTAATTTCTTTTTTAAATCCTCTACTTCCATTTCTATGGCTGTTTTCTCATTCTTCCACCTTGTCCACTCTTTTTCCTATATCTGACATGATCACCTCTAATCTTTTCATTTTTTCTTCTGTACTTTTTACTCTTCTTTTTATTTCACTGAAACCTTGTGACTGCCATTCTTTTACTGATTCCATATATTCTTTAAAAAAAATATATACATTGTCTTGCCCTTCCCTTCATCTTCCATTTCTCTGTGTTCTTCCTCTTCTTCTTCTGAGTCCACTCCACGATCTGTGTCATTTGCCTCTGTCTCTTCTGGTTTTCTTTTTGGTTTGTTTGTTTTATTTTGATTGGTAATTTTGGTCTTCTTATTTTTACTAGAAGTGTCTTGGTGCTGGTCTTCTTCCTCTGGGTTGGTCATCTGTTGTTTCTTTGATTTCTTTTTACTCTCTTCTTTCTTGCTCTCGTTATTTTCTGTGTTTTTCTCTTGCTGCTTTGTTGTGGCTGTCAATTTCAGCTGTGGAGATCGACTCCTCAGCTGGTCCCCACTCCTGTCAGTGTTATTTTTGTCATGCGCACTTTTTTTTGGCTCCGTGAGCCATTTTTGTAGTCCCGAGTTCGGGGCTTCAGCTGACCTTAGGGAGCGGGCTTCTCTCTCCGCGGCGGGCCTCCTTCGGACAGGTAAGGCCTTCACCTTCTTCTTCCGACGTCCTTTCTTCTTCTCTTCTTCCCGTTGCTTTTGGCTTTTCTTTTTTAGCTGCCATTTTCTCCACACCTTTATTTTCACTTTATTTTGGTTTTTGTGTTTGTGCCTTCGTTTTTTCACTGTCTTTTTTTAACTTTTCTGGAGAGGGCTCGAGTTCCCCGACTGGCCACTACTCCATCACGTGACTCCTCTCACCATAAATCTTAATTGAATTCAGAAGATGGTCCATGACCATGCACATTGGCCTTAGATTTTCTAAGAAAAATTGCTTGTGTCTTCAGTATCCAGTTATTTTTGATTTCTGGATGTATGTTCTGACTAAGCTTAGATAATGTCAGAGGATTGGGCCACTTTGATTTATCTGTGCAGCTTCCACTCATATATTCATCTGCATGTTCTATCTCAGCATTAACAATTTTGATAGATGCCAATTTAAATTTCTAATTTCTTCAAGTTTTGCATTTCCTTTCCAAACTATTGCAGGGAGGGTTGGGTACTAAAAGCAGGAAATGCATTTGTTACAGTGCGTTTGACTGACACAGGATTCAATGGCTGATCAGATTTTTGGCCTCAGTACCCTGGTCCTGCTAATATCTTTGCACCCTGATTTCATCTTTGATCCAAATTCTGAGCTTTCAATGAACCTAATGACTTAGAATCCACAAACCTATGGGATAAAGAATTTCAAAGATTCACAACTTTCCCCAGATCTCAGTCTTAAATGATTCAAAACTCTGACCCAAGTTCCAGCAGGATAATCTGCATATTTTATCACCATCCACTTTCCAAATATACAGGCCATCAGCCAGTTTAATTGGTTGTCAGTAGGACTATGCAGGAACTCCTCATTTCCACATACAACTGGTATTGCTCCCAGCATGTCCTCCTGTTTGAACAAGTGGTGATCCACGGGCTTGATATTAATGGCAGAATAAGGGATATTGTCCATAGATTACACATTGTGATAGGGTACATTTCTGTTGCTGCTGCCCAGTATCACCTTGCAGATGGTTAGTTTTGAACTACCAATCAGTCCCGAGTCTATCCCATTTACTATGTTTGAGTTAATATGAAGAAAGGACTTTGTATCTGCAAGGGCTGTGTAGGGGTCGTGTCTACCAAAACTAATATAGATGGATGCACCTGCTATAGGTAAATTGGTAATAATGAAGGGAATTAGGATTATTTGAATGTTAGTTTTCTCACTTTCAACCTGCTTAGATAGTGGTGGTGCTATGGAGCCCCTCTTGGCGAAGGACAATAAAATTCTGTGTCCTTTCTAGCTGAGGATATCATTATGTCACGTTGGGTTGAATTAAACCTAATAGAGTAAGTATGCCGTGGGATGGCAGTGCAGTCAAGGCATTCCTCCTTGGTAACCAGGCCATGGAAAGCTAAATTAAGGGAAGCAGAAATTGTTAGTCAAGCACAGCAGGTTGGACAGCATTTGAGGAAAGAAGCAGAAGGCCCTTTCACACTGGCACTTTAACCCAGTAATTAACCAACAATCTACTGGTTCGCCTGTCAGCGTGAATGTTCCAGAACTGGGGGGTGGCTAAATCGCTCTGGGGATGAATCATTGCTGATCCAGTTTGAATCGGCAAACAGGATTGCCCATTGTGAATGGAACACCTGCTATGCTGGTGTGGCGGCCTCTCGCAGCCCCCTCGGGATGCTTCGCGAAATGAAGGACAAACGCGATGATCCAGCAGGCTGCACAAGGCCCGCAGCGCAGCCCTCCAATTGGCTACAACTAAAGGAGCCTAACTGGCCTATCAAGGAAAGTGGATCGCAAATGCACCAATCAGCGCTGAGGGGGTTTTGACCACGCCCCTCAGCTTGAAAATAAAAGCAGGGCTGTGAGCCCAATAAAGCTGTGTTAACTACACTCAACTGGGGCTTGTGTCGTTCTTTCTCGGAACAGCTGAGCTAACTTGCATACAGCTATAATGTTTCCTGCACCATAGGCTCCACAGAGCCATAACTTGTAGCAGCCAGCTACAGTGGACAAATTAGAGACACATTGATAACATTCTTGCATGTGTGCGGGAACATGAAGGAAACAAGATATTCTTTCAAATAACAACACTGATTTAAAAAGAAGGTATAAACATTGTATTCAATTTACTAAATTCACAATCCTGATCAATGTATTATGATCTTGTATTTAAACAAAATTATTCCTGCTTAATTAAAACATAATTAAGCATTATGTACAGCCCTTCAGCCCATGATGTTTTGCCAACCTATATAAACCTACTCCAGTATCGGAAAATCATAGCACGAATAAAGCACACATGAATAAGAGTGTGGGAAAATACACAATTTAATAAAATGTATGTTCACAATTTATAATGGACCATGGAAAAGTGGTAGTGGGAATAAAACACAACGCACAATTTATAGGAAGCGTGGGAAAGACGCAGCAGGAATGAAACACGCACACACAACGAAGTGAGTACATACAGAATCAAGGATTCATAGATATATATGTGAGAGACAGGGAAGGGAGCGAGAGAGAGAGAGAGAGGAGGTTACTGCATTGCACATGGGCACCACCATATGAACATTTGCAACCATGTTGCAAAATGTGGATCCTTTTCCTATTGGATGAAGACTTTGCTCTCAAGTTTTTGTGGAAGGTAGTGTGCAATGGCTATGTTACATTGAAAGAAACTGCACTTTAAATTTGAAAAAAAAATCCTTTAAAGCCTCTGTGTCCCAGTGTGCTTTGGGACAATGAAAAGACTGTATGCATGGAGCACTTTGGGAGGGGTTTCTTTGCCACACGGAATTCTGGGAGGACAGGTCCACCATCGCTCATTGGTAATAAGGGCACCACAGAAGACAAAGGCTCATTGAAAGTGTGAGAGACTCCCCCTCCCACAGGAAGAATCCACCTCCACTGGCCAGGAAATTACATGCTGGACTCAACAAGCAGCCCATGGAGCACTCAGGGATGGCAATCAACTGAAGGTACTCCAGAGACTTTCTAGGGGGAGGATGAGGATTTATGCTGAGCTGCAGATTGCAGAGAGCGAGCAACCAGGAGTGAGGTTGGCAAGCTTGCAGAATAGAGGGCAATCAGAAATCAGTGGTGGCTCTGAAGAAGGCTGGGAGTAGGTCAAAGGGCCTGTAGACATAGTGTGGGTGGGTGAGACTGATGAATGGGAGAATCATGAGGGAAGGAAGGGAGTGAGCAGATGGGAAGAGGAAGTGGGAAGATTCACAAGTCAAATAGAGGAGGGGGACAGAGAATGAGCAAAGGAAGACTGAATTAGGTTGGTGATCAGGATTGGTGTTTATGAAAGAGGGAGCTATGGCAATGGAGCAAAGAAGATTAAGAGGAAATCACATTCCACCTTAAGCAATCCCTAATTCCTTAAGTGCTCTGTGATTGGTAAGGGATTGCTTAAGTGGGAAGGGATGGTTGAGAACTACTGCTCTAGACCTAATTGCTATTGAAATATTTTGCTTGAGAAAAATTGTCATTGGCCCATTTCCTTTGGAGCCATGGAACTGTGCACATAATGAGTCAATTAGGTCCGATTAAAGCAGTGGTTTTCAAACTTTTTCTTTCCACCCACATCCCACCTTAACCAATCCCTTACTGATCACAGAGCACTTATGGTATAGGGAATACTCAAAGTGAGATTAGTGGGGGGCAGTTTGAAAACCACTGTGATAGAGTGACTTGAGGAAAACTTATTTATTCATCAAT
Source organism: Narcine bancroftii (assembly GCF_036971445.1). Taxonomy (NCBI): domain Eukaryota; kingdom Metazoa; phylum Chordata; class Chondrichthyes; order Torpediniformes; family Narcinidae; genus Narcine; species Narcine bancroftii. The sequence continues at coordinate 37,357,854 of NC_091477.1, forward strand.
TGACAGTGGTTCAATAATGGGAATGGATAGTGGTTGTATCATTGATTTTAGAATCTTAGAGGAAAGAATGCCTTTATTTTGAGGGTCATAAAGTTTCAAGTGTTTTATGCTAGATGTCCTGGGAAATTATCTTGGATTTGATATGAATTTGATCTAACAATTTAATTTAAAAAAACTGATTCCAGTGTTTCTATTGCTTTCTCTCTGCCAGCTGTGCCAATTAGTGATTTGTGCACTATTGCTTTTAAGTAGGCACTACAACAGCTACCTCATTATTTGCTGAAAGTCCCAAAGCAGGAGGAGTAAATGCTATTCTCAGAATTGTGGTGAGCTTACTAACAGTTGTGTTTCTGTGCAGTAGTTTTTGACAGAAGTTGTAGTTAAACCATAGAGTCTTAAAGCATTGTTTTTTTTTAAAAAAAGATACTTGATGACAATGCAAGCTGTCTTGAAAAGAACTATGTGCAGTTAATGGCTGTTTCTGTTTGGCACTGGCAACCAAAGGCACACTTTTCTTCCATCATCCTTTGCAAAGTTGCAATGTGTTTTATGTTTTGTCAATGGGGATGCAGAAACCAGTAACTTTTGTAGGAAGTGGTGAAGTTACAATTTGGAATTTTAATTTTTAGTGCTTGAAAATTCTGTTGGGTCTTTTGGAATTTCTCCCAGTTGGTATTGTTGGAATGCTTCTAGATTTGTCCCTGCATTGTCACTATGTAAATGAACATTATTACTGTTGTGCTTGCAGTCTCTGGGCTGAAATGATCTGGGGATCTGCTAAATGTAAACATTCCCAAATATAAGGAAGGAGCATTTGAGACTGAGAACATAACTCTTTCAATGATTGGGGTGGGGGGGGGGGGTGTGGAACCCCCCCAAAATTGGAAGTAATTTGCCACTGTACAGATTAAAAGCAGAGTAATGGGATTTTATTTGTGAGAATTACGTATCAAAACTGGCTGATTTCAAAGAATGTTAAGTAACACTGAAAGAGGCTATTCAGCCCACCAAGTCTGTGGTAGACACATCTTGAAAATTATTTGACTCCCTTCTCTTGCTCTTGGTGCCCTGCACATGATTTTCTACCAAGAGCAGGAGTAGGCCACTTGATTCCTCTATGTGTTGTCCATTCTGCATGATCAGTCTATTCCAGGTTTCAATTCCTTCTCTTGCCAGGTCCTCTAGATCTTAATAACCCCAAACGATTCCAATTTCCTTTTAAAAGCTTTGATTGATACTGTTTCCATTATCATTGCAGGCAGTTATTCCAGCTCATAACCTCTCCTGCTAAGGAAGGCTTTGTTCTTCTTTCCTGTAACTTACCTACCTACTACTGCTGTTTTATTTAACCCACCATTTTGAAAATATCTCTCCTAGTTCTCAATCCATTCACTGTTGGAGTAAATCATCATCACCTTGAGAACCTCAGTCAAATTTACTTTACTGGAAGGAGAACTGTCCCAACATATTCATTCTATCTTGCAGCTGAAATCCCATGTCCTGGGTAATAACTGAATTTCTTCTGTAATCTCTCTGTGACCATTAGGGTGGTACGGTTGGCATAGTGGCTTTACAGCGCCAGAAATTAGGACCAAGGATTGAATCCCACAATGGCTGTAAGGAGTTTGTACATTTTCCCCTTCTGCATGGGTTTTCCTTGGGGACTCCGGTTTCCTCCAACCGTTTGAAATAATGTAGGTTAATTGGATATAAATTGGGCGGCATGGACTCGTGGGCTGAAATGGTCTGTCTAAATTTTTAAAATTTATATATATTTTTAAAAAATGACCAGAATTTAATGTTATAGAACATCAGTTTATAATTTATAAAGGTCAAAGCTTCCTTGTTCAATGCTTCTATTTATAAGTCCTACTTATTTTATTAACTGCACTGTGTGATGTTTCCAAATATCTTGTTCTTGCTAGGTTTTTTATGTATTTTTCTTGCTTCATGGGCTTGCATTAGTCTTTATTTTCACATAATTCTTCAACTTTAGGCCTTTAGTAAACTTACCTGTTCATTTTTTTAGCCATTGAACTGATTTCTCAGAGTGGTTTGCAAGGTCAAGCTCCTGATTTTTGTGGACTTGTCAATGAACATTTCTGGGACGTGATGAGCAACTGGAAGGATTTGATTTTAAAAAAACCAATTGAAGTTTCACTGTATCGTGGCTAACAAACGCTAGCCTCCCTTAGCTCAACTTCTGCCTTTTTAAGCGAGGAAAGAAAGGGGAAAGATGTTTCAACCCTCCCCACATCTTCACTATGGAATGCTTCTCTGCTCATAGCACGAAAAGCACTATTTGAGTGATTTATTTGAGATACTTGCAGATATTTAACCCACTCCTATATTTTGAGTTGATATTCACACAAATCATCCCTATCAATTAATCATGGTTAGACCACCTTTTCCTACACTGAGGTTCTTTTAGCATTCCTATTTTATCCTCCTCAGTGATCAGCTGATGTTAAACTGATGGATTCTTCGAAGCACTGATGTGTTTTGAGGGAAACTGTAGCCCATTTAGCATTAACGATGATGCCTCCCATATCCATCTTCCCGACACCTGTCAGTGGTGATGATGTATTTTTCAGATTATGATCAACACACAGTTTGCTGGAGGAACTCAGTGGGTTGGGCAGTATCAGTGAGAGGAGAAAAAATGGTCAACATTGTGGAAGCTTTCAACAGGACTGAGTGGAGGAGCGAGAGCTGGTATAATGAGGATTGATCAGGTTAACTTTTCTCCCCTTGATTCTGCTCGACCTGCTGAGTTCTTCCAGCAGATTGTGCATTGTTGCAGATTCCTGCATCTGCAGACTCTTGCCTGTCCCCAGTCATTATGATGCAGTTTTATTCACAGTGTGTCCTGTGCTGGCAGACATTGTCACTGTTTGGGAGTGGTATACTTCAGCATCAAATCTATTGTGATCATTGGTCAATTTACCTAAAATTAAAAACAAAACCAAGATCACTGTACACCATCAATTCTGGTGCTCTGGAACAGGGATACAAACAGAAGATATTGGAGATACGATGGCAATGTTTAAGAGATATTCAGGCAGGAACACGAACAGGCAGCAAATGGAAAGATGTGAACCATATGCAGACAGAAGTGATTAGTTTAAAATAGCATTATGGTCAGCGCAAATATTGTGGGCCAAATGGCCTGTTGCTGTTTTGTTCTATGGGACAGAGGCTTTATTTTTGTTTTGGACTTCTAGCATTTGTAATTGCTGTAGTTTCATATGTTTTTGAAACACCAATAAAGTTGCAGTCTTCAAATTGCTATTATTGATGTACGTAATCCTCTAGATGCATCTTCCTCCTCCTTGACATGAGGCAAAGTCAAAGGTTTTCTCGACTCTCCTTGCTTTGAGAGCTTGAATGCCCTTTTATAGTACAACCTTGAGTAGCAGCCTATGAGAAGTCACAAGGCATCACGACCTTGTTAGAGTAATCTCGTCTTGTTTTCTAAGTGATCACACTGAGTGTGGTCTTGGTGAAGTATGGCCTATGGAGACATTTCTTGTTACGTTGAAGGCCAACAGCAATAGAAATTTACTAAGGCAGTCTTGGTGTTTTTCTTTAAAAGCACTATTTTTAATTAATAACTTGTAGCATCTGCTAATGGCAGCACTACCGAAATGAGAGACGTCCACACAGCAAGAGGTGAACCAGTAACTGAACTTAATTTTGAATTCCTCGCGCTGCTTGAGACCACCCACTTCCTGTGAGGAGCACGCTGACCTTGGAAAGTGACATCAGCGCGTCATGGCGTCACTCCCCCGTTCAGCGGCACGCAACACTGAAGCGGCGCAGTCCCCTGGGCAATGTGTCGCCAACCGCGGGCTTCTCCTTGGAAGGGAGGGGGGCCCGCGCCATCTTGTGTTGGACGACGAGGGCAGCGACTCGGCCCAGCTAACCATGCAGTCGCTCGGCCCACTACAAACTAGTAATATAACACATTAGTCAAATCAATCTCGACTATGCACTAATGTGTGTGTTGCTATGTCTTGAACTATGTCTTCAATTCAAAAAGGTTAAATTTAAACTCTATATTTACTAATGACTATTAACAATAGAATGTCTTAACACAATTAACCCCACTATAAGATTCTATAGCAAATATACAGATGTCATAAATGTATAAAGTGTCAATGTGAAAAACCGAGACCATTACAGTCTGTGTCCAATATTCTAAAAGGAAAAATCCCCCAAAGCCCAGTCAAGTCAGTCAGTCCATGGAATTCAATCTCCAAGTTCAGTTCTTTAACTGATAACCAAGGACGTCGTATTGAATGTGGAGAGAGAAATGACTGATGTTGCTTTGCAGTAAACTTACGAATCCTCACTTATGAGGCATATGCATTTCACACAGCTCTCCAGCTGCCCTCTGCCTCTCCAACTGCATGAAATCAAAGTTTTCCTTTAGAGAAACAGGGAAAGTGAGGACAAACATCTTTATGAAAAGAATGGTAATGATGAACCTGTTGCTTGTGTGGATGGTGGTAAGGAAGAGATTTTAGAGATTGGAGAAATAAACTTGTACGGTTATTTCGTCAGTGAAGGAATGGAACTAACAGGACTGCTTTACACAGAACTGTCAGGGAGTTGATGGGACTAGTTTGATTGTACTCTGCTCCACCTAGTGTTTGCAGACTTAACAAACCAGTTTCTACTTTAAGATCACAGGGAATAAATTATTTGTGGTTGAAGTCATGAAACTGTTTTACAGCTAATAACAAAGCTCGTTTCAAAACTTGAAATGATACAGACACCCTCTCAGTATGCACTCAGGCAGCGAGTTTCACCTTCCAACCATCCCGAGTGGGCGAAAACATTCTTCCTCTGATCCACACAATCTCCTACCCCTCATAAAACCTATTCTTTCTAAGTTTGGGATACCTGTAGTTTCAGATGTAGAAAGGGGTTTCCTACCATCTGCCCCATCTGTGACCTTAATGAATTATAAAACATGTCAAGTTTTTCTCCCTGCAGTTTTTCCACCCCCACCCCCCCAATCATTCGCCATTCCAATGATAACATACCTATTCAGTCTCTTGTAAGGGAGAGCTCCACCCCAAGCAATATGCCGGTCAATCTCCTCTATAACCTAGTGACCTGGTGTATACACATTTTCCAGCTGTGGATTAACCACTGTTTTATAAAGTTGTACCATGAATGACACTCTAGTTAATGAAGGCAAGTATCCCATCTGTTTTATTCACCATTTTCTTGTGCTTAAAAATAAAAATACAGAAATGCTAGAGGATCTCAGCAGGTCGCACACTATCTCTGGGAGGTAAAGATGTTTTGGGCCCGAGCCCTTCTTTAAGATGTGTGTAATAAGCAGGCAGGTGCCTGAATTTTTTTTTTAAAAGGGGGAAGAGGAATTAATTGGGAGAGAGGAGGGGAAGGGGAGTTGGCACTGAATGCAGAGCTGGGATAAGGGGGACAGAGGGAAAAGGGAAGAGAGAAGCCCCTTTCACACTGCCAAATAACATAGGCTGAACAGGGCAATTTATTGGGTCACCTGGTATTGTGAATGTTCCCAGCTGGGTGGGGTGGGGGTTTAAAATCAACTGAGTTCTGATACTTGATGGGGGTTGTATCAAAGCCCAGCCGAATTGACTCGGCTGTAGTGTGAATGGCCAACCCGCTCAACTGGGCATCATTAGTGACGTCAGTGCATGTGTCACTCTGGTAGTTGTAGTATCAGTGCAGTTATATTTTACAGGGCGGTGGTGGTGATGACAGTACGTACCTATGCTTTAAATCATCTCAAGATTACTTATAATACCTAATACAATATAAATGTTATGGAAATAGTTGTTTCACTCTATTAGGGCAGTGGTTCTCAACCTTTTTCTTTCCACTCATACACTTTAAGTATTCCCTATACAGAGCTCCCTATAGGTGCTCTGTGATTAGTAAGGGATGGCTTAAGGTGGTATGTGGGTGGAAAGAAAAAGGTTTGAAAACCACTGTTTTAATCATAACTAATTGACTCGTTATTGCACGGTTTCCTAATGCCAAAGGAAATGGGCCAATGACCATTTTTCTCAAGCAATATATTTCAGTAACATTTGGGTCTAGAGCAGTGATTCTCAACCTTCCCACATACCACCTTAAGCCATCCCTTACTAATCACAGAGCACTGATGGCATAGGGATTCCTTAAGGTGGAATGAAAATGGTTGAGAACCACTGGTTTAGGGAATAATGACAAGCAGGTTTGTGGGTTTGTCCGAAGTTTGAACAGCCCACTGCAGTAGATTTTCGCAGTCTATTATACATTGTGCAAGTATGTGCTTCATTAAGCAAGCTATGATTTCACTGCCCTGCGAGTATGTAATATGTCACTTGGGATGTCACCACTGGAGGTTGGGGCCTCCTTAGATCCACATGAACCAGGGAATTCATGGTACAGTGTGAACGGCTCACCTGGTACTGCAAAAAGGGTCATTTACTCATCTAATTAGTGGGTTGCCAGTATTTTAGAGAGACAGAGCAAGGGGAAAGGAGATCCAAGGAAAGAAGGGGGGGGGGGTGGAGGGAGGCACTAACGGAAACCTGGTTGATGTGAATGCCATTCGGTTGGTGAGTGCTCTTCCTCTGTGACTCCCTCTTCCACCTTTCCCACCAATTGCCCCCTTGGCACCTACCCTAGTCATGGCAGAAAGAGCTCCACTTGCACCAACATCTCCTCTCACCACACTTTGGGGCCTCAAACAGTCCTTCGAAGTGGAGCAACACTTCACTTGTGAATCTGCAGGGATCATCTATTGCACCTGGTGCTCCCTTTGTAGTCTCTTCTACATAGGAGAGACTGGATGTAGACTGGGAGATCGTTTAGTTGAGCATCAATGTATTGGTGATAATTTGTTGTTAGACACCCAGCAATAAGCAGTAACTTAGTTTAACTTCTAAAAGGCTTTTTAAGATGATGAATCCTCACTGATTTGTGGCCTGTGCGACATAGACGTGGATCCAATAGTAGATAGAGATGCTAAGACCAAGATTAGAGTTTGGAACAAATTGTGTTGAAGGTGGGACTATAATCAATGAATAGTCATCTGATGTAAATGTTCTTGTTGTCCAGATCTTCCTGGGTTGAATGGAGGGGCAGGTGGAGTGTATTTGTTATGGACCTTTTATAGCTGGTATGTGAATTGGAGTGGGTTGAGGGTGGCTTGTAAGCCGGAGTTACTGAGAGCTATGACCAACCTCTCAAAGCACTTCGCTATGGTGTATGTTCGAGTCACTAGCTGGCAGTCGTTTGGGCCTGTCGCACTTTGATGGGTGATGCTGTTAGTCACTTAGTCGAGATGACCACCAGTTGCATGTCTAAGATTTCTGTTCCTGATATTACAGTACATTATCTAGCATAAACAATGCATCCTAACTTTCCTAATTTTTTTTTGGGGGGGGGGGGGAATCCAAAACTAATTGCTTGTATGTTTCAGTTTGTCAGAATACACAAGCTGAAACGTTTTTGCTTCCTGTAAATTCACTGAGGTTCACCAAAAAAATACTACTCTGTAAAAATAAAAGTGCGCTGAGGTATTAATTGGAGAAACCATTCATCCACTATCAAAGTTCTGAGGGTGCTACATAATGGTGGTTCACTTAAGGAAAATTGAAGGTCTATCAAATTCGATCATGAGTAAGTTATTCAATTATTGATTAACACATGGGAGCATTGAATATTTTTTAGCCATATACAATTAGAAGTGGAAAGTACTGTGAAATTTACTTGAGCCAATAACGATCACATGACAAATACCTACTAAAATCAACTAATGAAGTTTTGTTCATAAAACAATTTTCTAAACATAGTTAACACTGATTTTATTTTGTTATGCAAAATGTTTGACAATGAAACAGTATCCAGTAAAAATGTATTTAATCAAAAATCCAGAGTACAATAGCACATCCTTTGAAGATATAAAATCAAACACAGATATTGTATGTGCATAATTATTATAATGGATGATGCAGGTTTTGACTATGTTCTGTGGCACAAATTACAAAACTAAATTCAGAAAATAACTTTTGGCAAAAAGTTCTTGAGTCAGCATTCAAAAGCAGCTCCAAGTTGAGGAATTTTCTGTATGATGCTATAAGTAACTTTATGAAGACTGTCACTATATACTTGTGCTGCTTTCCTTAGCTAAGAAAATACAGGATCAGTTTGAGATGTTCAAAAACATTCTGCCATTATTCAAGAGCATCTATCTAACAACCTTTAGCTATAGTTCTGCATATAATTGCACTGGTGCACAATTAGCAAATGCAGATTTCTTGATTTTCCCCCCCCCCCCCCCCCACCTTCAGATAAAATGCAAGATCTGTTAAGATTTCACTCAATAGAGATCTTTAAAAGAAAACTTGCACCCAGATGTCTTGGTAACCAATTTAATCAGAAAATTCGTCAGTGATGGAACCTAATTAAATAGAAATGCAAATTAGTCAACTTTCACCGTGTCATTTTGTAAAGTACTCAAGTACATTGTTAACTACTAGTTCTTTTTAAAACATCTGAAAACTTCAACTACCACTTAATCTTAGCACAGCCCCAATGTGTAAATAAATAACAGCTGGCAAAATTACAGTAAAATACTGATGAGTATAAATTTGCTCTAACTAGACAGGTTCTTTATTCAGTCCTGGCATTATGCTGAATTATCTGACCTCAGTGTGGTGGGGCAGTGTAGATGCTCCAAATGGATTCAGGACCTCAGATTTGGATTACAGCAGGGAGGGGAAATATGTCACCTCACTACATACTTTCTGAGACTAGAAAGTGGATGTAGGTTGGGGCACCAATGGATTCTGGTGCAAAGTCCTTTGTGGTCAGAAAGCCCAATAACATCACCGAGACTGGTAAAGTTCTTCATGAACAAGTGTGAAGTGATAAAAAGCTCGAGAATGGGAAACCAAACCCCTCCCTCCCCCCCAACCCCGTTTCCCACAACAGCAATTACATGCGTTTATTTGTATAAAGTATTTATGAAAAATTTAAAAAAATAAAAAGGCACTAAGAAACTGTCACTGAATATGGTTCAATGAAAAAGCAAACTTTAACATGAACCATACAAAATTACTAGTTTATATGTGCATGAAAATGGTCCTTGGGCATGAAGCTATAAGCCTACATTTTCTTCCTTGATGGAAGACAAATAAGCACCATAAAAAGGATATTAAGGAAAACTAGTATGAGCACTTGTTTTAGGGCAATCACATACTATGTCAGGTTAACAAATTACAATAACTGAAATATTTGATTTAAGTAGGAAGATATAGCATGTCTATTGGCTATAACTACATGCCAAATAACTTGAGCAGTTTAACATTCTGCTATAAAACGTACTGGCAATTCACAATGTGGCTAATTTGCCAAATTGTGCACAATGGGCATGGGTTTCTGGTATCTATTTATGCAATTGCCAATTCTTCTCATTTAATGTCAAAGTCAGGATGCGCGAAACTTCTAAGTCCAATTTAATTTAGATTTGTGGATTAATTAAGTACAACTACAATAAAACATGTGACAACATTATCAAGTATATTTATCCATATGCTAATCAGCTACTGAACAAAGTATAAAAATATATTACTCAAATATAACCTAGATGAAAATGAAAAGTGACATAACATACCTAAAAATGCTAATTCAATGTAAATTTTTTGGTATTTTACATTTTAGAACCAGCAAATTGTTAAAATAATAGCTTTTCATTAATTCACCCTTTAGTACTAAAAATGAATAAAATGATGCTGTTTTTTGCAAGGTTTGAAAATATTCATAAATCATAATCTCAACAAATACTTACAGATGTCTATTACACAACTACAACTCTTGTAATGCAATAAGAATTGTCACACATTCTGTGGGTTTATTTTAAATATATATTCAAAGCATCCGGTGGTACAACTTAAGTGAAGATATCGGATAACTAACAATTAATGTAGTTAAATTCCTGGACCATAGAATTACTACAAACACCCATGCCATGAAGCATCACTAATTGTGTCAAGCAATTTAAACTTTTAAGGTTTTTTTTTCCATTGACACTAATAAATAAATCATATTTTTCCAGAACATCATCAAGAAATTTCATTAAGCTGACACTGATTTTTATAAATTGTAGTATATTTTCTACTGAAACCTGTTTGAATAAAGCTAGACCCACCAAACAATCACATACTTTGTGCAGTAAAGCGATCCTGGTTAATTTTTCCATTCTGTGATGGGTATCACACTATTCAGAGCTGCATCATTTACAGATTATAAGAAACCATAATAATCCTGAACAATGCAAGAAGTTTCTTTGCTGTGAATAAGCAGTCCCCTTTAATGGAAGCGGTTCTTTCTGGTGGGGGAAAAAGATAAACCAAATTTATAACTTAAAACAATCAGGGTTTCTTCTAATGTAGCCCTAAGTTTTACAATCCTTAACACATCTTCCGAGGTTTTGATTTGTTTTCGGATCCTCTGGGCTAACGTCTGTTTCATTGCACATTGTCAGCTGGAAGAAAATAAAAATCAGTAAATGTTCTAGTGGCATTTCCAACAATAGTAGCAGTTACAATTTCTCAATCTATATGTTTTAAACATGATAGCAGAAGTAAAAGCTTTAGAAGGCAAAGACCTTGGATCATACAGCATGAGAGATTGTTACTTAGCTCAAGTAATGAACTGATTTCACAAGAGAACTTCATATTTTGATCAAATCCACACATGCAAACAAATGAGAGACTGTTTCCTTGTATTTCACATTTTAAAACAGCAGAAATCTAGTTTTCTCTCAAATGAGATGTAAGCAATGGCCGTTATATTAATTGGGAAGTGTCGTTTTTTTCAATGCCAGGTACATGAAATTGAAGTGGAAAGGAACTGCAGAAATTTCTGTATTCAACTGGTTTGCTATTCTAGATAAGAACTTTGCAATTTCTATATCACATGCATTGAACAACATTATTCCTGTTCAACTCAGTTCAGAGAATTAAGCAAGGAAATCGGTTTTTGAAATGTGCCTGTCATTGCATGCCCAGAAGATGTCGACCCAGAGTGAGGCATGCATTTTGAGTACAGAATATAAAACCAGTAAACTTTCAAATGTCTTTGCTTACCATTTGTTCTTTACATGAGGAGTTGTCATCTATGGAGGTTGAAGTAATACTGGAAGTTCTGCAGCAACCTGAATTGAAAGAAAACAGGTACCTCTCTCATTCTCAAGCATTCTCCTTCCTGCAGAAACTGACATTTGCTGATTGTTCCCTTGCCCAAGACTAATGTAGAAGAAACAAGTTTCTGATATGAAACTACACTGCCAATATAGTTAAGCCCCTGGTATCCAGTATCTATGGGTATCGGTAGGTGCCAGTTGCCTGAGACTTTTACAATAGCTAACCAATACACCCGCACTAATAAACAGTTTAAAAGACAAAAATACTCTGCACTGAACAAACTTCTTACATGAATATATAAACCTTAAAGCATTTTATTTTCAGTCACAGACTTTGAAAATATTTAACCATTGGTGCATCTGCAGGTACCTCCCGCTCCATGGAGCCAACTGAAAGACGAACAATAGCATTATAGATTATTAACACCAACCATCCCACCCCCCCACCAGGTTTATACATCAATTCTCTGACTGGGGAAACTCTTACTAAGCAGGGCTAAGGAGACACTTTGAGAGTCATCCCAATGGTGAACAGCATCAACCAGCATTTTACCCTGGGTGATGTCATTGCTGTTTCATACCTTATTCAAACTGCTGCAATGAGCAAAGGATGATCGAGGCACCACATTGCCTGAAATATTTACTCCTATCTTCAACAAAGGTTTATGTATTACTTCAGAGAACATTTACTTTTGTAATTTTAAACTCATTTTTTAACCTTTTATATTTTTTATTTTCCTCAATTTTATTTTTGCCAGTTGTTTGAATTCTGGATACCAGGGGTTTTGTTTCAAGATTGAGAATTGAAAGATCTGTTTACCCTGAATCTCATCTGGATACCAGAAGCTGCCAGCCTTGCCCAATCAGATCTTTCCCCAATTAACAGGAGCAACTTAACAATTTCCCTGCTAAAACCAAACAATTTGATTTTTTTTAAAAACTGAATAATAAATGGATATGTCTAACACAGCAACAGATCAAAGTACAATTATTCACAATACCTTCAGAGGTAGATATGGACTACGAAATGATGAATTAAAAAAATTAAGCTTATCACAGTTGGTAATGGTACATTCAGAGTTAGAAAATGCAATTTCAGACATCTGATTCATAATCCAGACAGATAGGTGCACTAATTAGGGAGTGTGCCTTAATTTTTTTCTGAATTGCAAAGTTTGTTTATAGTTCTTTTGTATACATCTCTTTTGAGTATTTTTTTGCACTATTGGTAAGTATAAATTCAGCTTGGCCTGCAGGTTGTATATAATGTCATGTATACACTCTGACAATAAATCTGAACTTGGATCCTTTTTAGTAAGAAGTTGAACTATGGTTATATTTTAGATAAAACTGATCCTTCTACAACATTTGAAGAGTGGTTGGAGTTTCCCAGGGGCATGGCCAATATTTTCCAACCCAATAACACCATAAATAATTATTTATCTGATTTGGTCTTTCTGGAGCTTGATGCATTAAAAATGCCTATTACATTAGTTTTATGCTGCAATTGCGATTACACCCAAATAACACTGAAAGTGACTTCAGTTACACAACTAGAAGGATTGTGATCTTGAAAAAAAGATGCAGAGATTTAACAAAATAAAATCAAAGATGAAGAACTTCAATTATGTGGGAGGCTCTGAGTTTATTGTTTTTTTAAATAATTTTTTTTATTTTTCACACTATGAACCATATCAACCAAAATACATACAAACATTTCCCTCTTAAATATACACAGTGGCATTTTCTCCCCTTTTTCCCCCCCTACCCTCCCTCCCCCCTCCAAAACCAATAAACATTCAACATGTACAATACAATAAAACCATTAAATAAACAAGAAAAATGTGTCATCTACTTTACACACTGAATCTAGTCATGTTGTCTTCTTATAATTTTAAGGGATGGAGGTCCGAGGCAAGCCCTCTGTGTTATGTTCCATTTACGGTTCCCAAATTTGTTCAAATAATGTGACTTTATTTTTTAAATTATGTTATTTTTTTTCCAATGGAATACATTTATTCATTTCCATATACCATTGCTGTACTCTCAGGCTCTCTTCTGATTTCCAAGTTGACATTATACATTTTTTTGCTACAGCTAAGGGTATCATAATAAATCTTTTTTGCACTTCATTCAGTTTGAGGCCTAATTCCTTACTACTTGTATTACTTAGGAGAAAGATCTCTGGATTTTTAATGTTATTTTTTGTGATTTTATTTAATATCTAATTTAAATCTTCCCAAAACTTTTTCACTTTCTCCCATGCCCAAATTGCATGTACTGTTGTTCCCATTTCCTTCTTACAGCGAAAACATCTATCTGATAATGTTGGATCCCATTTATTTAACTTTTGGTGCATGATATATAACCTGTGTAACCAATTATACTGTATCATGCGTAACCTTGTGTTTATTATATTCTTCATAGTTCCAGAACATAACTTTTCCCATGTTTCATTTTTTATCTTTGTTTAAATCCTTTTCTCGCTTTTATAGCTTATTTCATCATTTTCCTTATCTTGCAGCTTGATGTACATGTTCGTTATAAATCTTTTAATTATTGTGTCTGTAATCACATATTCAAAGCTGCTTCCTTCTGGTAATCTCAGTCTGTTTTCCAATTTATCCTTTAAATAAACTTTCAGTTGATGATATGCAAACATTATACCATGAGTTATTCCATATTTGTATGTCAATTGTTCAAATGTTAATAAATTATTTCCGAAAAAACAATTTTCTATTCTTTTAATTCCTTTTCTCTCCCATTCTCTAAAGGAAAGGTTATCTATAGTAAAAGGAATTAGCTGATTTTGCATCAATAATAATTTTGGAATTTGGTAATTTGTTTGTTTTTCCTTTCTACGTGAATCTTCTTCCATATATTTTATCTAGCTCTATCTTAATCCAGTCTGGTTTTTCCCTTGTCTGATAAAAATCTGATAAATACCTAATAATTTTTAAAGTTTGGTAACTGCAAACCACCTTGGTTGTACCTCTCTGTTAATTTATCTAACGCTATCCTCTATTTTCCCCCCCTTTCTACAAAAATTTCCTTATTATTCTCTTTGGTTCTTTAAAGAATTTCTCTGGTAAAGGAATTGGTAATGATTGAAATAAGTATTTTATCCTTGGGAAGACATTCATTTTAATGCAATTTACCCTCCCAATCAACGTTAGTGGTAATTCTTTCCAATGTTCTAAGTCTTCCTGCAATTTCTTTATTAGTGGCTGATAATTTAATTTGTACAAGTGGCTTAAATTATTATCTAACCTAATACCTAGGTATTGGATTGCTTGTGTTTGCCATTTAAATGGTGATTCTTTTTTAAATTCTCTATAATCTGCATTACTCATTGGCATCACTTCACTTTTATTTGCATTGATCTTGTACCCCGATATTTCTCCAAACTCCAATTTCTTATGTAGTTCTTTTATTGATATTTCTGGTTCTATTAAGTATACTATGATGTTATCTGCAAATAAACTGATTTTATACTCCTTCTCCTTTATTTTTATCCCTTTTATTTTATTTTCTGTTCTTATCAGTTCTGTCAATGGTTCTATTGCTAAAGTGAACAGTGATGGAGATAATGGACATCCCTGCCTAGTTGACCTACTTAATTTAAATTGGTTCGATACATATCCATTTACTGTTACCTTCGCCAATGGTCCATTATATAATGCTTTAATCCAATTAATATATTCGTCTGGTAGATTAAATCTCTGTAATACTTTGAATAAATAATTCCATTCTACCTTGTCAAAGGCTTTTTCTGCGTCTAAAGCAACAGCCACTGTTGGCATCTTATTTCCTTGAACTGCATGAATTAAATTAATATATTTACAGACATTAACCACTGATTGTCTTTTTTTAATAAATCCAGTTTGATCTTTTTTTACTATTCTTGGTACACAATCGGCTTGCTAATAATTTTGCTATTTATCTTATAATCTGAATTAAGTAGAGATAATGGCTTATATGATGCTGGTGTTAGTGGATCCTTCCCTGTCTTTAGTATTACTGTAATTATTGCTGTCTTACATGAATCTGGCAAGTTTTTTCTATCTGGTTCATTACTTCCAGGAGAGGAGGAATTAATAACTCTTTAAATGTTTTATAGAATTCTATTGGGAATCCATCCTCTCCAGGTGTTTTATTGTTCGGCAGCTTTTTTTAATATATCGTGTACTTCCTCTATTTCAAATGGTTTTATCAGTTTGTTTTGTTCCACTTCTTGCAATTTCGGCAGTTCAATTTTAGCTAAAAACTCCTATTTTATCATCTTTCCCCTCATTCTCAGTTTGGTATAATTGTTCATAAAATTCCTTAAAGTTCTCATTAATCTCCATTGGATTATATGTAATTTGTTTGTCTTTTTTCCTTGATGCCAATACAGTTCTTTTAGCTTGTTCTGTTTTAAGTTGCCAGGCTAATATTTTGTGTGTGTGTTTTTTTTTTGTCCTAGTTCATAATACTTTTGCTTTATTTTCATTATGTTCTTCACCACCTTATACGTTTGTAATGTTTCATTTTTTTTGTCTGTCAATTCTTTTTGTTATATCATCCCTTTTCGTTAGTTCCTTTTCTGTACTGTAAGGTAAAACATCATGAGATGGGAATGTGTAGGGAGTTACCCTGTACAGGGCAGTAACAAGAAGGGGAGGTGTCCTTGTACTCCTGTTAGGTAAAACATCATGAGATGGGACCGGAGAAGGAGTCACCCAGTACTAAGGAGTAACAGAATGCATCCTTGTACTTACAAGATAAGAGAGACATTGATGGATTGAGAGGCAGGAAGCTAGCAGGGAAAGG
This sequence comes from Narcine bancroftii, assembly GCF_036971445.1. NCBI lineage: Eukaryota > Metazoa > Chordata > Chondrichthyes > Torpediniformes > Narcinidae > Narcine > Narcine bancroftii. The sequence goes on from NC_091477.1 coordinate 37,373,860, forward strand.
ATAGCAACAGTTTTAGTCATTGGACAAGTAATGATATGATGATGTTCTAAGCATGTATCCAAGGGTATAAAAAATCACCATTTTGCTGATAACGGCAGAATGCATTCTCCGACTAACTTTGTTGGTCGCAAGTGTTACAATCCGGTAATAAAGAACAAAGAACCCTGATTTCGACTCAGCCTGGTGTTTGTCTCACTCATTCATGAACAAAGCAGACCTAACAATTTGGTGACCCCGACGTGATGGGTGAGTGAACACTGGACGACGGTTTCTGTTTTTTCTGACAATCATCTCAGCCGGCTGATAAAAAGGTCCAGAGAAGCCTGTTTTAACAAAATTCTCTTTTTTTTAAAAATCTTTATGATTGTCAGTAAGAACTGGAGATCGGACAAATTAGACGACCACAATTGAAGGTCGCATGCCAGGATTGTAACACGTAAGTGATTACAGACAAGATAAAAGTCCTTAAGGTGTTTGAATGACATTTATTAAGTGCTTCGCAAGAAACTACTAGAGTTTAAAAGTCTTTATTGTGTCGTTGCAAAGTCCAATAGAGTGAGAAGGTGGTCTATAAACAATTGAGGACCTGAGTTTTCTGCCCTAAACTGGTTATTAAGAGGAGAAATCTCCCACGTGAAGGTTAGGCTTTGAAAGAAAACAAAGGTTCAGGCTTATTGGCCTCAATTGTATCTGAGAGACTGACTTATAAATGTCCGGTAGGTATGATAATGTCTGTACACTTGAGAAGTTAAGAATTTATTTCCCCAATTCGCCGTGGTGGAATACCACAGCAGACACTAGAGACCTTGAGACAACAAAAAAAGTACTCAGGGACGCCTGCCTGGTGAACAAGAACGACGACAGAAGGCTGCGACAGCTGTGTCCGGATCAGGTAGGAGATATTAATGAAAAAGTTGACAAACTCCTAAGAGACACCCAGTTTATTCGAAATACTTTTGATAAGTTAAATGAGGGTATTCCCAACATCACCAAGGAGATAAAGTTACGTAAATTCATAGATTGGTACAGGGAAACAGGACAAAAGTATAGCCCAAATATTTGGTTTTCTAGTTGTAATTTAACTTTCAGACCCCTTTGGGAAAACAGAGAGTGGAAAGCGAGCAATCAGAGTATACAGGACAGTCTGAAGTCAATTGGAGGACAAGACTTAGAGACTGTTCTTTTAAAAGATATTAGTCATCCAGCTTGCAAGGAGACATTTTTAAAAGCAATTTTCGTTGACATAGATCCCCTAAACGGACAAAAACCTAAATTAAAACAGGCATTAGAAAGCGGTCCCGCAGCTATGGCTGTACAGTTGCCTGCTAAGACTTTTGACCAAGTTATTAAGGAAATTAATCAGGAATTAGAGGAGCGAAATACCAGTAATGCGGCATTGGAAAAACAAAAAATGCTCCGAAAATGTGTAGACCGCTGGAGGAAGAGGGGTTGGTTACCCGGGGGCACTGAGATGTTCCTGACAGGTGAGGGAAACAAAAATTTTAAAACGTAGAGGCTTAGATAAGCTGGAAGAAACAAAACACAGAAGGGAAAGGAAAAGTGCCTGTTTCCAGTTTCCAGCCACGAAGTGTCCGGGTTTGCTCTCTCCCTCCCTCCTTTCACCCTGCCCCCTCTCTCTTCTCTCCCCCCCTCTCTCTTCTCTCCCCCTCTCTCTCTTCTCCCCCCCCTCCTCTCTCACCCACTCCCCCTCCCAATCCCAATCTGTGGCGGTGCTGCCCTGAAATCCCCAGGTTGGGCAGGGCAGAGAAATACAATTTGGTTTTAATTTTGTGCCCACAATTCCAGCTCCGCATCAAATGGGATCCTGTTTTATCCTCTCTCCCTCCCTTTTTCCCGCACCCCCACCATTGCGGGATCAGGGCAGACATTGTGGGCTGACGTGTAGCTCACTCGAGCTGGGAGGGAAGGTAGGAGTGATAGTTCCCAGTGGTGGGAGACCCAATCTGATCCAGACCAGTGATCACAGGATGAGAACCTTTTAAAACCTTTGAAACGAAAGTGTTAATCTGAAGACTTTTCTCCCAGTGGGGCCAGTGCAAGGCATTTTCTCTCTCTATCTCTTGTGCTCTGTGTATCTGCCTCTCTATCTCTTTCTCTCTCTCTCTCTCTCTCTCTCTCTCTCCTCTCTCTCTCTCTCTCTCTCTCTGGCACCCCAGATGGGATACTGGAGTCACGTCCCTTATATCCAGATATTGAGACACTGGGGTGTGACAAGAACCTCGGGAATAGGGACACATCAGACGAGGTACAGGCCCCTTTAATAAAAATAGAAGGGGGAGTAATAGATGTAGAGACCCCTCTGGAGTCCAAGAAAATAGAAAAGGAGTTAGAGATACAGAAATGGAACATGAAAAAGGTTCAGGATAACATTAAAAACTTAAACAGAGATATTAATGTGCTGGGGCAGATCAGTGAGGATCAAAAAGATTTAATGGTAGGTGTATTGAAGGAAGTGGAAAAGATAACTACAACACTGTCAGGAGAAATTAAAGCTGAAGGAATGGTAATAGGAGTAAAGGACGAAAAGTGTAGTACAGATGAGGAAACGAGATACGATCCACCATGGGAGGAAAGTAGAAGGAAAAGACTCGGGAGGGAGAAAAATAGACATGCCTACCTGGACATAGTTAGAACAAAAGAGAAAGATGTGAAACAACTAAACTATGGCCGAAAAGATTATCTTAGAGATGAACGTGACCAATATACCTTTGACCCTGAGACATTGGAAACTGATAGGGACAGTGACAGTGACAAAGAAGAGTCAGAACAAGGTGGGATAAATAAATGCATTACAAGAGTAAAGAAGGAGCAGAAATCCCCAAAATTGAGATATCAATGCCCATTACTGATCACGGGACGGGGAACTCAAAAATATGTACCCTGGTCACGAATGGACTTAGAGAGTTTAATGAAAAAACTACCTCCGTTGAGTAATGGGGCTAGTCCATGGATTTCTTGTTTTGAGCGAGAAACCTGCCAAGAACAATTAGCACTCGCAGATGTCAGAACTATCATGATAAAATTAAAGGCAGAAGGGGCCCTGAAGCAAATAGAGAAAATTGTAAGAAGCAGTAAATTGGGGGATGAAATAGAATTTAACCCACTTCGGAATAAATTTTGGGAAGCACTTAGAGAAACATTTCCTACACCCTATAGTTTGGATGCCTTGGTAACCCTTCAACTAAAGGAAGGAGAGACTGCACACGAGTATTTCACTCGAGCATGGGACTTATGGGAAACAGGGACTGGAGAAAGACCCGACCACAGCCCCTTAGGAAGGGCTCACTTTCGTAATGGGATAATAAACGGACTACCTGCTACGGTTCAAGCAAAATTAAGGGACATTGTGGGATTAGAGACAATGTCAGAGGATTTGTGGAAAAGACACCTGACACATGCAATCAAACGACATCGTCAATCAGAGCATGCTAAGTCAGAAAGTGCGTCCCAGAAGGAGGTGGACAAGACAACCGATAAATTGGTGAGAGCCATAGAACATATAGGGGTTAAATTAGCGGCCCAACAGATAGTCCCACAGGTCATGGGGCCAGTGATAAATCCGGGACCCCAAGTAAGAAATGGTTGGGAAAGACAGCTAGGTACAATGTATAGAGGGGAACATGCATTTTGCTGGTACTGCCAAAATCCTGGACACTACCAGCGGAACTGTCCGGAGGCTGGGAGAGCAAGGGGAAAAAGATTACCCTCTATTAGAGGCTATCGGGGAAGAGGAGGAAACTTAAGAGGACAAGCAAGGGGTAGGGATGGACACATTGATGGGCCCCAGAGAATCGGGGGGTGGCAGAGTGATCAACAAGTCCAGGCACCTCAGTGTAATGACTATATTGAGGAAAGTGCTGAATTTGATTATTGAAGGTGCCCAGGAGAATCAAAAATCACGCCTCCCTGGGAGCCACCAAAAATTTGGGGGACGGTAAATGGAGAAAAAATTGAATTTATGGTTGACACAGGGGCAGCAGTTACGACAGTGATTAAAAAACCCCCAGGGAGCACATTTTCGGGCAAAACATTATCTACAATAGGATTCTCTGGGATAAGGGAAACACAGCCCTATACAGATAACATCGACATGACATTTGGACGACAAAGGGTTAAAACGCCTGTCCTGGTTGTGCCAAGTTGCCCCATTAATTTATTAGCAAGGGACATTCTTACCAAACTAGGAATAACCATACAATGTTCTGAGAAGGGCCTTCGGTTAACATACCCAGGGGATACAATAAGAAGGGGAGGACAGTTTATAGTAATGACCCCATCTAACGCTTCAGAAGACTCTGTGGAGGTTAGTATTTTCTGGAGTCGGCTACTGTATGATGAACCAGGCCCAGGGCTGATTAAACAGTTTTTTGAGTGGAGGGCCAGTATTCCTCGGTATGGGGATTACCATTATCCACTAGATCCTATGCATGTTACATTAAACTACACCATCCACCCGGACCAGGAATATGAGGAGAGGTGGGACTCTCTAAAAGAAGGGAAGACAGAAACGATACATTGTCCATTTATCTTTGTAGGTAAGGAGGGAATAGCTGCTATGGTTGTCATGACAGAAGAACAAATGGAGTGGTTCTGCTTAGGAGTAGAAAGTGTGCCTCATGTGACCTTGGGTATTGCCAAAGATCATCACGCTCGACAGCTGGGTCCGATGGTAAAGGAAGCGATAGGGTGTGAATACAGGCAGACAGAAATCCCGGGATATTCCACCTCGGAGGGAGGAAAATTTGTCAGACTGAATATTGAAGCATGGGACCAGGTAGTGAATGAGAAAGTAGAAAGAGACCGAGCCATAGAAGGAGAAAATATTGATCACAGAGACTCAGACAAATATCTTTCTAATCTGAGTCCACATATATGGACAACGGGGCCCTATGATGTGGGAGTAATAAAAGGAGAGGTATTTCTAGAATTGGCCAACCCCGGGCAGAAACCAATATGGAGAAAACAATACCGCTTGTCGCCCAGTCAGGAGGAGGGTATTAAAGGAACGATAGAAGGGTTAATGGAGTCAGGGGTTTTAAGGGCGGCACCTGACAGTATGTGGAACACGCCCATCATGCCTGTTCCCAAACAGGGTAGAAAAGACTGGAGGATGGTACACGACCTCCGGGAGATTAACTTGGCTACCAAGACTATCGGGAGACCAGTCCCAGACCCATATGTAGCACTTAGGGCTCTGAGTCCGGAGCACGAATACTATACTGTCATTGATCTGGCAAACGCATTCTTCTGCTTGAAATTAGCTGAGGAATGCCAAGACTGGTTCACTTTCACTTACCAAGCACATCGGTACACATACACTAGATTACCTCAGGGTTATAAGGACAGTCCAGGACTGTTCAATCAGGCCCTTAGCGAAATCCTAATGAAATTAAAGCTCCCGGAAGATGTTACACTGATTCAGTATGTAGACGACCTACTATTAGCAGGGAAAACGCCACATGGGTGCCTGACAGGGCAGCCAAACAGGTTACTGGTTATCATGAACATATACAGGGGATGATTTTGAGGTCCCATAACAAAAAAAATGAATCTGAAACTAAGGAGACTTGTAGCAGATTGAATGACTACACAGATGAGTTTTGTGGAGGAAGAGTGCTGTACAACTGGCTCCCCGCTAACTGGGATGGTCGGTGTGCTCTAGTAACCCTTAATGCGCCAGTGCTGATTGTCAAAATGCAGGAGGGAGACGAGGATTCCCTAGAATTGCGCCACACAGAGAGTTGGCTGTGGAGAAAAAGGAGGAGTGTTGGACTCTTGGGGCCGGGAGGAAGGAACCCTGATGGGGTATGGATTGATGCCATTGGCCAAGCCCGGAATATTCCGGACGAATTTAAATTAGCCGATGAGATTGCAGCTGGGTTTGAAAGCTTTCCTGTTTTTAGTGCAATTTTTCCCATCACTGTAAATAAAAATGTTAATAGGATCAACCTTATTCACTATAATGTCCAGCGCCTTGCAAATTTGACCAGGGACGTTGTTGAGGCAATACATCAACAACTGTCAGAAACTTCCCTTATGACACTTCAGAATAGGATAGCGATTGATATGGTCCTGGCAGAGAAAGGTGGAGTGTGTGCTATGTTTGGAGATCTATGCTGCACTTCTATCTCTAATAACACAGGGCCAGATGGATCACTCACTAAGGGGTTAACGAAACTTAGGGCATTGGCGAAAGAATTAAAAGCCCAGTCTGGAGTCTCCAATCCTGTTTTATCCTGATTACAGGGAGTGTTTGGGAGATGGAGCACATTGTTAGGACAACTTTTGCTGGGTTTGTTCATTTCTGTATCAATTTTTATCACTTGTGGCTGTTGTTGTATTCCATGCATTCGACGAGGACCATAGAGAAAGCCTTTGCTGACCGTGATGAACTGCCTCCGAAATATCAAGCTGTGCAGGCTGTGGAGCAAGACTATCTCACATTACAGGAGGCGGAGAAAGTTGCTGAGATCGATCTGGAGTCTGAAGGGGAATGTGATGGGAAGGAGGGATTGTGAATTAGATTGTTACACATATAATTTTAACCTTGCTTGTAACCTAAATATTATAACATTGATTGTAACACAAACATTATTAATCAGATTGTAGAACAAGTATTATGAATTAGATTGTAGACCATATGTTAACTTGGGAATTTACTAATGTACGGGGGGTTAGCTAGTTTTTTGCTTGGGGGCAAATGGGATGAAACTTGTAAACGGGCAATGGGATCGGGGTGACGGATGGGGGGTGTACGCAAAGGAGGGTTGGGGGAGCCCTCGCCCACCAGCCGAACTACCCTGTGAACAGAACCCGTATAGAGCTTGGCAATAATAGGCGAACTAATGTAACGCGGTGGTAGCATAGTCAGGGCGAGATTGTCCTCTAAAGAGGACAAAGGAGGGATTGTAAGGTAAAACATCATGAGATGGGAATGTGTAGGGAGTTACCCTGTTCAGGGCAGTAACAAGAAGGGGAGGTGTCCTTGTACTCCTGTTAGGTAAAACATCATGAGATGGGACCGGAGAAGGAGTCACCCAGTACTAAGGAGTAACAGAATGCATCCTTGTACTTACAAGATAAGAGAGACATTGATGGATTGAGAGGCAGGAAGCTAGCAGGGAAAGGATAGCAACAGTTTTAGTCATTGGACAAGTAATGATATGATGATGTTCTAAGCATGTATCCAAGGGTATAAAAAAATCACCATTTTGCTGATAACTGCAGAATGCATTCTCCGACTAACTTTGTTGGTCGCAAGTGTTACAATCCGGTAATAAAGAACAAAGAACCCTGATTTCGACTCAGCCTGGTGTTTGTCTCACTCATTCATGAACAAAGCAGACCTAACAGTACTATCTCCCTTTTCAACTGTTCTATTTCCCGATTGTAGTCCTTTTTCATCTTAGTTACAAAACTTATTATCTGCCCTCGAATGAAAGCTTTCATTGGATCCCATAATATAAATTTGTCTTTCACTGATTCCGTATTTATTTCAAAGTACGTTTTAATTTGGCGTTCAATAAACTCTCTAAATTCCTTCCTTTCAAGTAGCATAGAGTTTAACCTCCATCTATATGTTCTTGGTTGGATGTCCTCCAGTTCTATTGCTAATAACAGGGGTGAATGATCAGATAGCAATCTAGCTTTATATTCAGTTTTCCTAACTCTCACTTGAATATGGCTGACAACAAAAACATACCAATCCTTGAGTATGTTTTATGCCTACTCGAATAATATGAGTATTCCTTCTCTCTTGGGTGCTGCCTCCTCCATATATCCATAAGTTTCATTTCCTGCATTGATTTAACCATAAATTTGGCCACTTTATTCTTTTTGCTAGGTCTTTTGTCCAGTTTTATCCAACATTGGATCCAAATTAAGGTTAAAATCCCCTCCTATCAATATATTCCTTTGCGTATCTACAATCTTCAAAAAAATATCTTGCATAAACTTTTGATCCTCTTCATCAGGTGCATATATATTGAGGAAATTCCAAAATTCTGAATATATCTGACACTTTATCATTACATACCTCCCTGCTGGATCTATTATTTACTCCTCTATTTTGATTAGTACATTTTTATTAATTAATATAGCGACACCGCAAGCTTTTGAATTATATGTTGCTGCCGCTACGTGCCCTACCCAGTCTCTCTTTAATTTATTATGTTCCACTTCAGTTAGATGCGTTTCCTGCACAAATGCTATGTCTATTTTTTTCTTTTTTTCATTAAATTTAATTGCCTCTTCTGTTTAATTTGGTTTTGTATTCTATTAATATTTATAGTCATGTAATTCAATATGGCCATCTCATATCCTGTTTACACCCCATTTTCGCTTCCTCACCACCACTTTTTCATCTCAGTTTTCCCTTTTTAAACTCAATGTATGAATGTATGACATTCAATTTAAAACACAAAATACTTCAACAACTCCCACATCCAATATTCCCTTAGCCCCAAATGCCCCCCACCCCTCTTTGAGTTGCCCCTTATTCCTTGCCGGGCAACCACAACTCCCCTCTCCATTTAGATTGCAAAACCGCTCGCAGGCATCAACTGATTTTGCAGTGACAGTTATTTTCTCCCATCCAACCTCCCCCAGAATACTTTTTTACACATATAACAAAGTTCACCTTTTTTTTCCTTTGCATCCTTTCTTCCCTTCTCTAGTTCTTACATATACATTATTTTTTACATCTTTATATATATTTTATCACTGTTCTTCATTCTTGTTAGAACTCTTCATCTCTCCTTCTGTCCTGCAGGCATTCTGCAAATTCTCGTGCTCCCTCCGGATCCGAGAACAGTCTGTTTTGCTCCCCAGGGATAAATATTTTAAGCACAGCTGGATGTCTTAACATAAATTTATAACCTTTTTTTCCATAGGATTGATTTTGCTGTATTAAACTCCTTCCTCTTTAAGAGTTCAAAACTTATGTCTGAGTAAAAAAAATATTTTTTGATCCTTGTATTCCAATGGTTTATTATCTTCTCCAATTTTATTCCTTGCCTGCTCCAGTATATTTTCTCGTTGCATATCTCAAAAAATTTTTCTAAAACGGATCTTGGTTTTTGATGTGTCTGTGGTTTCGGAGCTAGTTTCTGTGTGTCCTTTCTATTTCCATTCCTTCCTGCATTTCTGTCATTCCTAGGACCTTTGGGATTCATTCTTTTATAAATTCCTTCATATCTGTGCCGCCTTCATCTTTTAGGCACACTATTTTGATGTTGTTTCACCTACTATAATTTTCCAACAATTCAATTTTCTGAGCTAACAACTCTTGTGACTAACTTTTTTTATTACTTTCTTCCAATTTTCTTCTTAAGTCGTTCACTTCCATTTCTACAGCCGTTTCTCGTTCTTCCACATTTTCTAATCTTTTTCCTATTTCTGTCATGACCAGCTCTAATCTTTATCTTCTGTACTTTTCATTTTTCTTTTAATTTCTCTAAATTCTAATGTCAACCATTCTTTTAATGCTCTCATTTGTTTTTGAAAAAAAAAAACTTTATCTATATTCTGTCCATCTGTTTTACCTTCTATTTCTCTGTGCAGACCTTGGTCGTCGTCTTCTTCTCTTCCTTTTATCTGTGTCTCTTCTGACTTTCCTGATGGGTTGCTTGTCTCACTTTGCTGGGCTTCTTCTGGGCTACTCATCTGTTGGGCCTCCTGCTGCTGCTGCTCTTTCCTTTCACTCCTTTTCCTGTCACTTTCCTCTTCTTCCAGCTGAGGGCCCTGGTGTCGGGCATCCCTCAGCTGGTCACTTTGTGTTTGCCCGCTCCTCAGCTGAGCCCCCCTCCCGTCAGTGTGAGGAGTCGCGCAGGCACAGTTGTGCACTTTTGTTTGGCACAGAGAGCCATTTTTGCAGTTCAGCGGTCGGGGGTGGTATCAGGACTCTGCGGGGCCGATACCACCCCTCTTTTCCATGACGGCTCCCTGTTTTTTTCATGCAGGTAAGGCCTTCTCCTTTCACTTCCGGCGTCTTCTTTTTTCCCTGGGTGCCATTTTCTTTCTTTTCTCTACAACTTTATCTTTGCTATATTTTGTATTTCTTGAACTTTGTATTTTCTTCAATTTATTTCTGCTTTTCTGGAGAGGGCTGGTATTCCCCTACCGGCCACTACTCCATCACGTGACTCCCCCTGAGTTTATTGTTAGATCAGTGGTTCATAACTTTTTTCTACTCACATACCACTTTAAGTAATTCCCATGCCATCAGTGCTCTGTGATTAGTAAGGGATTGCTTAAGGTGGTCTGTGAGTGGGAAGGGAAGGCTGAGAACCACTGCTCTAGACCCAATTGTTACTAAAATATTTTGCTTGAGAAAAATTGTCATTGGTCCATTTTCTTTTGAGTTGTGAAACTGTGCACTTAATTCTCTCTGAAAAAGTAATTGTAATCTACAATTATGATATAGCAGCATAATGATTAAATTCTAAAAATCAGAATTTTAACATTAATTTCAAACTTAATTATCAGTAATGTTGACCATTAAAGCCTTTTTGTATTCTGTGATGCCTTTCAATGAAGAAAATCTTAATAATATCACCAAATCTGGACATTACTCCAGACTAATTTAGAACTATTGTTTTAAATTTTAGCAATGTCAGAGAAGGGTTTGAATAAATTTTAATTTAAAAAAAGTTTCCTTGAGCATTATTGTGCTTTGATATTCTATTACAGAGCTGAAATAAAACCTAAAATAACTATTTATTCCCTGTGCAAGAATTTTTAAAAATTACATCTTTTCCCCCCAAAGTAAATCAAAATGCTTTTATTTTGTTTCAACTTTAAGAACATTAAATGGTGTTCGAGGTTGCAGCAAAGTTCTAAAATACACAGTTTTTAAATGGAGAATGGTTCTGACATGTGGCAACAGTTCTTGTATTGGAATTATACATTATAATAACCAAAATATATTAGTTGGTAAGTAATGAATTTGCAGTTTACCCATCAACGGTGTTGTGTTGAAAATTTACAGAAAATGAGCAAGCTGCCAAGTTATGCAGGTAGCATGATTCGTGCAAAGCTGTTACAGAGCCAGCGATCAGAACAGGAGTTTGGATGTTTTTCCCTAGGGGCTCTGGCTTCCTCCCACTCTTCAAAATGTTCTAGGGGTGTAGGTCAATTGGGTGTAATTGGGCGGAAAGGGCCTGTTACTGTTCTGTAGAACGATAGAACATTACAGCACAGAAATAGGCCCCTTTGGTCCTAGTCTGTGCTGAACCATTTTTCTGTCTAGTCCCATTGACCTGCACCCAGTCCATTGCCCTCCATAGTTCCCATCCATGTTAAAATTGAGCCCACATTCTCCATCTCAGCTGGCAGCTCATTCCACAGTCCCACCACTCTGAGCCAAGTTCCCCCTCATGTTCCCACTAAACCCTTTATCCTTAACCCATGTCCTCAGGTTTGTATCTCTCCTACGCTCAGTGAAAAAAGCCTACCTATATTTACTGTTTATCCCCCCTCAATTTTAAATACCTCTAAAATATCCCCTCATTCTTCTATGTTCCAGGGAATAATGTCCTAACCTGTTTAACCTTTCCCTGTAACTCAGTTCTTGAACTCTAGGCAACAACTGAGTAAATCTTCTCTGCACTCTTTCAATCTTATTGATATCTTTCCAGTAGTAGGTGACCAAAACTGCACACAATACTCCAAATTTGGCTTGCCAATGTCTTGTACCATAACATCCTATTCTCAATACAGGTGCATAATCTTTCATCTGAAATACTGTAAACTGAAATTTTTTCCATGGTTGTCTTCTGCAAACCAAAGCTCATGTTTTGCGCCAAACATGACCCAATCCGACCCATGCTCAACTAGCGCTTGAATATTCCGAGTTGGTAATTAGTGGAACTCTAGAGAATCCTTATTTTATAGATGCCAGCAGAAAAACAGAGTCCTGATAGATTATTGAAATTACATCCAGTATTTCATGACCAGATTAAAAAACCTAAGGAATTGGAATTTGCAAGACCCTTATTGGAGGATCTATGGAACAAGATTCTTAAACTGGTGAATATGTGCCTGACATTCATTAATCCAATTCAAAGTGGTATATCATGTTCACGTCCAAAGATAAGATGGCTTGTATCTTTTCTAACATTAACCCTACTTGTGACAGATGCAAATCAGATAATGTTACATTGACACACATTTTTTGGTCTTGTCCATCCTTAGAAATCTATTGGAAAGAAATTTTTAACATCTTTTCAACTGTATTTCAGGTGGAGATATGACCCAATCCAATAATTGCTCTTTTTGGGGTTAATGAACCAGATATATAGGGACTTTTTCTGTATCTGCACAATGGGTGTGACCTTCTCTAAATTGTTGGCTAGAAGAGCTATCCTATTCAAATGGATTCTAGACATCCAACAGCGTTTCAATGGTTCTCTCATGTCCTGTTTAAGTTCAGAAAAAAATGAGCTATCATGTATTTGATTCATCTGTGAAATTTGAAGATATGTGGCGAACTTTTAGGTCTTATTTTCATTTGATGTAAATGTTTTTAATGTACCCACTCTTCCAGATAAGATATAGTCTTACCTTTGTTTTTTGATTTATGGTATGAATTAAAAGCTACAAAATATATAACCCTCAATATAAGCTGCTTGGATGTTTTTTGGTGAGTGGAGGGGAGAACAGAGTGTATACTGTTAGAAGTGTGTGTAAGGTAAAACATCATGAAATGGGAATGTGTAAGGAGTTACCCTGTGCAGGGCTGTAACAAGATGTGAATGCATCCTTGTACTTACAAGATAAGAGAGACATTGATGGATTGAGAGGCAGGAAGCTAGCAGGGAAAGGATAGCAACAGTTTTAGTCATTGGACAAGTAATGATATGATGATGTTCTAAGCACGTATCCAAGGGTATAAAAAAATCACCATTTTGCTGATAACGGCAGAATGCATTCTCCAACTAACATTGTTAGTTGCAAGTGTTACAATCCGGTAATAAAGAACAAAGAACCCTGATTTCGACTCAGTCTGGTGTTTGTCTCACTCATTCATGAACAAAGCAGACCTAACAGTGTGCATGTGTGTATATATACACATGATATTGTATTTTCAGTTTTGTTCCCTTTTCATTGAAAAGGAAAGAGTCCATTGCCTCAGATTTACCATATACGAGTACCCAATTCGTCAGACAGCCCAATCGCCCCCTCCCTGTCCAAACATCCTTCTAAAAGGGTCTTTGTTTTGCGCCCCCGTCTAGTGCCACTGCCACCTCCCCATGTCCAGCGCTGCCATTGCATCCCCCAGTTTAGTGACCCTTCTAGTTGGAGCATGTCTTTGTTTTGCACGAATCTGAAATCAGCGCAATTATTTAATGTACTGCCCTTCTATTATTTGAAAAAGTCCAAATTTTGTTGTGTCTGGTCTCAATGGTTTTTGGATAAAAGATTCTGTACCTATACTTTGAATTATGAAGGTCAATATGCCAAAAGCTCTCTTGACAAATATATTTACCTGTGAATCCACTTTCAGAGAAGTGTGTAACTGTATTCCCAGATCCTTCTGTCCTATTGCACTCCTCAGTGCCCTACCGTTTACCATGTATGTCCTTTCTTTGTTTGTCCTTCCAAAATGCAACAGCTCACACTTATCTGCATTAAATTCCATTGCCATTTTTCCAACTGATCCAGATACCTCTGCAAGCTATGTAAACCCTCCTTGCTGTCCACAACAGCCCTAATCTTTGTGTCATCTACAAACTTGCTGACCCAATTTACCACATTATCATTGATATAGATGACAAACAACAATGGTCCCAGCACTGATCCCTGAGGCACACCACTAGTCACAGGCCTCCAGTCTGAGAAGCAATCATTCATCACTACTCTCTGGCTTCTCCCATTCAGCCATTATTGAATCCACTTTACCATGAATAACTAGTGTCTCAACCTTCCTGACTAACCTCCCTGCGGAATCTTGACAAAAGACTTATTAAAGTCCACATAGAAAACATCCACAGTCTTTCCTTCGTCAACTTTCCTCGTATTTGCCTCAAAAAAACTCATGACCTATCATGCACAAAGCCATGTTGACTATCCCAAATCAGTCCCTGGCTCTCCAAATAATTGTACCTGTATATCCAAGCCTCTTAGAACACCTTCCAATAATTTACCCACTACTGACATCAGGCTTACTGGTTTTGAACAGCAGAACAATCCCCCAATCCTCTGGCACCACACTCATGGCTGAGGATATTTTAACTATTTCTGCCAGTGCCCCTGCAAGTCTCCTTCAAGGTTCAAGGGAATATCTTGTCAGACCCTGGGGATTTATCACCCTAATTTGCTTTAGGACAGCAAGCATCTCTTTCTCTTTAATCTCTATAGGTTCTATGACCTCACTGCTTGTTTTCATTACTTCCCATGACTCTGCCAGATTCCTGAATGAATGCTGATTGGGGGAAAAAAACTCATTTAAGATCTTTCTCATTTCTTTTGGCTCCATACAGAGCTGACCACTCTGATCTTCCCTTACTATCCCTTTTTTCTTAATATACCTGATTTCTTTATTGAGGTTTTTCTTGTTTTTTAAAAAAAAAATCAATCCTTGAGTATCTCATTTGGTCTGCATTGCCTTTACCTGCTATACACCCGTTTTCTACTGAGCTAGATCCCCAAAATCCATCACAAACCAAGGTTTTCTATGCCTGCTAACTTGGCCTTTAATCCTGACAAGAACATACAAATTCTGTACTCTCAAAACATTACCTTTGAAGATCTTCCACTTACCTTGCACGTCCTTACCCAAAAACAACTTAGCCCAATCCACACATTCTCATTTCCTCAAAATTGGCCTTTCTCCAATTTAGAATCTCAACCTGAAGCCCTGACCTATCCTACTCCATAAATAACTTGAAATTAATGGCATTATGATCACTGGACCCAATGTGTTCCTCTATACAAACTTTTCACCTGTCCTGTCTCATCCTGTTAGTAGATTCAGTATTGCACTCTCTCTAGTTGGTATCTCTACTATTTGATTTAGAAAACGTTACTGAACACATTTGACAAATTTCAAACTATCCAGCCCTTTTACAGCATGGAATTTCCAGTCAACATGTGGAAAGTTTAAAATCTCCTACTATCACAAACTTGTGTTTTCTGCAGCTGTCTATCTCTCCAGATTTGCTCCTCCAATTCTTGTAACTATTTGGTGGTCTATAATACAATTCTATGAGTGTGGTTATGCCTCTCCTGTTCCTTAACTCCAACCATATAGCATCAGTAGATGAGCACTCTGGCCTGGTCTGTCTGAGCACAACTGTGATATTTTCCTGGACTAACAATGACACTCCTCCCCCTTTCATCCCCTTTGTCTATAGCAGTGGTTTTCAAACTTTTTTTTCTTTCTACTCACATACCATCATAAGTACAGGTTTTCTTCTTTGGCTTGGCTTCGCGGACGAAGATTTATGGAGGGGGTAAAAAGTCCACGTCAGCTGCAGACTCGTTTGTGGCTGACAAGTCCGATGCGGGACAGGCAGACACGATTGCAGCGGTTGCAGGGGAAAATTGGTTGGTTGGGGATGGGTGTTGGGTTTTTCCTCCTTTGCCTTTTGTCAGTGAGGGAGGCTGTGCGGTCTTCTTCAAAGGAGGTTGCTGCCCGCCAAACTGTGAGGCGCCAAGATGCACGGTTTGAGGCGATATCAGCCCACTGGCGGTGGTCAATGTGGCAGGCACCAAGAGATTTCTTTAGGCAGTCCTTGTACCTTTTCTTTGGTGCACCTCTGTCACGGTGGCCAGTGGAGAGCTCGCCATATAACACGATCTTGGGAAGGCGATGGTCCTCCATTCTGGAGACGTGACCCATCCAGCGCAGCTGGATCTTCAGCAGCGTGGACTCGATGCTGTCGACCTCTGCCATCTCGAGTACTTCGACGTTAGGGATGTAAGCGCTCCAATGGATGTTGAGGATGGAGCGGAGACAACGCTGGTGGAAGCGTTCTAGGAGCCGTAGGTGGTGCCGGTAGAGGACCCATGATTCGGAGCCAAACAGGAGTGTGGGTATGATAACGGCTCTGTATACGCTTATCTTTGTGAGGTTTTTCAGTTGGTTGTTTTTCCAGACTCTTTTGTGTAGTCTTCCAAAGGCGCTATTTGCCTTGGCGAGTCTGTTTCTCTTGTGTCTTGGTGTGAGCTTGCAGGCGCCTCAGATTGAAGAGACTGCCATCCGTGCGGTACCGGATGTAAACAGCGTCTTCATTGTTGGGGTCTTTCATGGCTTGGTTCAGCATCATGCTGAAGAAGATTGAAAAGAGGGTTGGTGCCAGAACACAGCCTTGCTTCACGCCATTGTTAATGGAGAAGGGTTCAGAGAGCTCATTGCTGTATCTGACCCGACCTTGTTGGTTTTCGTGCAGTTGGATAATCATGTTGAGGAACTTTGGGGGACATCCGATGCGCTCTAGTATTTGCCAAAGCCCTTTCCTGCTCACGGTGTCGAAGGCTTTGGTGAGGTCAACAAAGGTGATGTAGAGTCCTTTGTTTTGTTCTCTGCATTTTTCTTGGAGCTGTCTGAGGGCAAAGACCATGTCAGTAGTTCCTCTGTTTGCGCGAAAGCCGCACTGTGATTCTGGGAGAATATTCTCGGCGACACTAGGTATTATTCTATTTAGTAGAATCCTAGCGAACATTTTGCCTGCAATGGAGAGCAATGTGATTCCCCTGTAGTTTGAGCAGTCTGATTTCTCGCCTTTGTTTTTGTACAGGGTGATGATGGTGGCATCACGAAGATCCTGAGGCAGTTTACCTTGGTCCCAACAAAGCTTGAAAAACTCATGCAGTTTGGCATGCAGAGTTTTGCCGCCAGCCTTCCAGACTTCTGGGGGGATTCCATCCATACCTGCTGCTTTGCCACTTTTCAGTTGTTCGATTGCCTTATATGTCTCATCCAGGGTGGGAACCTCATCCAGCTCTAGCCTTAGGGGCTGTTGAGGGAGCTGGAGCAGGGCGGAATCTTGGACTGAGCGGTTGGCACTGAAAAGAGATTGGAAGTGTTCTGACCATCGGTTGAGGATGGAGATCTTGTCGCTGACAAGCGTCACATCACCCTCATCAGTGTCTATGCTCCAACCCTCCAGGTGGAACCAGCAGAAAAGGACAAGTTCTACACCGACCTGCGAAACCTCATCCAACGCACCCCTACAGCCGACAAGGTTGTCATCCTGGGCGACTTCAACGCTCGTGTCGGCAAAGACTCAGAAACCTGGCCAGGAATCCTGGGCAAGCATGGCGTCGGCAAGTGCAATGACAATGGGCGCCTCCTGTTGGAGCTCTGCGCAGAACAGCGGCTTGTCATTACAAACACCCTTTTTCAGCAGAGGGACAGCCTTAAGACCACCTGGATGCATCCCCGATCCAAGCACTGGCACCTCCTGGACTACATCCTGGTGCGAGAAAGTGACAAACGAGATGTGCTCCACACCAGGGTCATGCCTAGCGAATGCCACACTGACCACCGGCTGGTTCGCTGCAAGCTCAACCTTCACTTCAAACCAAAGCCCAGGAACAATAAAGCCCCCAGAAAGAGGTTCAATGTTGGAAACCTGCAGTCAGACGAAGCGAGAGGAAACTTCCAGGCAAACCTCAAAGCAAAGCTCGACGATGCAACCCGCCTCACGGACCCGTCCCCTGAAACCCTCTGGGATCAGTTGAAGACTACCATACTGCAATCCACTGAAGAGGTACTGGGCTTCTCCTCCAGGAAAAACAAGGACTGGTTTGACGAAAACAGCCAGGAAATCCAGGAGCTGCTGGCAAAGAAGCGAGCTGCCCACCAGGCTCACCTTACAAAGCCGTCCTGTCCAGAGAAGAAACAAGCCTTCCATCGCGCATGCAGCCATCTTCAGCGCAAACTCCGGGAGATCCAAAATGAGTGGTGGACTAGCCTCGCCAAACAAACCCAGCTCAGCGCGGACATTGGCGACTTCAGGGGTTTCTACCTTTCTAAAGGCTGTGTACGGCCCCTCACCCCAAGTCCAAAGCCCGCTGCGCAGCTCAGACGGCAAAGTCCTCCTCAGCGACAAGATCTCCATCCTCAACCGATGGTCAGAACACATAAGTACAGGTAATCCTTTACTAATTACAGAGCACCTATGGCATAGGGATTACTTAAAGTGGTAAGTGAGTGGAAAGAAAGAAAAAAAAATTTGAAAACCACTATTTTATAGCATCTAAAGCAAATGGAAGCCTGGAACATTGAGCTGCTCCTCATGGCCACAATATAATAATTCCTTGTGCCAATCCACACTCTAAATTTATGTGCCTTTCCCACAATTCTCCTTGCATTGAAACCGATGCACCTGAGAACATTTCCACCACGTACAACCCATTGATTTTTAAAGTTGCATGCAAAATTCATGTCAACTTTTCCCTCCTCCACTCCTAACTGCCCTCATATTCTGGTTCCCATCCTCTTGCAAATCTAGTTTTAACCCCCCCCCTCCCCCCACAGCAATGCAGCCATAGCAAACCTTCCCACAAGGATATTAGTCCTCCTCCAGTTCAAATGCAAACCTGTATGTGTAATTTTTAAAAAAATTACTGACCTGTATTTTCTGTGGAAAGGTGGCTGTCAAGAACTGGGCAACAGGTTTCTCGGAGACATTTCTTGGATCTTTCTGATTCAGGCAAGGTAACCTAAACAAACATTTCTGTATCACTTGCTTGGGAAATTTCATTTAGAAGCATACAAATTTGTACACATTGTTAAGAATTTATTCAGCCTAAAACGTTGAAGCTACATCTTGCTCGCAGAATTCAGAACTACTCTGCTTTAATGGACTTATGAGTTCAGAAAATCACAGCTATGACACCAAGTAGATGGTCTTTATGTAGCCTAAAAATTGAAATGGTAAAACTAATAGTTTGGAATTACTTGGTTGCTACATTCAGCAGATTTGAGCTGCCTCTAAACTTTGGCATTGCCAATCAACATTTTCATTCTCACTTGGTTTGGTCATAAACATCACAGCATCATTCCAAAAAGACAACCACATATTTAACTCAAAGTAAATGGACAATCAACCTTGCATATAGGAAGATATCTAAAAGAATTCTGAAAGTGGGACAAGGCACATGATTGGGGCAGAAAATGAGAATGGTTTACACCCTTCTACCTTATACTTCATGATGTGCACTCTACATTTCTCAGTACAACACTGGTTTTGCTTGTGCATTCCTTCCTTACTTTAATCAAATGAATTTAAAATGAGATTTATTAAAACATTTTTTTTGCACATCTGTTCAATCTATTGCAGAAGGATAAATAATGTGGATACAGTATTTTTTTTTGATTTACATTTAAGCTCTAAGAATTGGTGAATTTATATTCTGGTACTTTAAAATTACATTAGGCATCAAATATATTGTTCAAAAATATTTTACATACCTTTAAGTGACTGCAAGAAAAAGTACAATTTTCCTTACACAGTTCAAGCTCATCTTTGCTTACTTTGTCCTTTTTTGAAGGCTGTAGATCATCCACTTTCATTTTTGTGTTGAAAGCACACACATTTTGCTGAGGCATCATCGAATCACCATGTTCTGAATGTATTACCTGTAGTCTTCCTTGGAGAACATTTAGTTTATCTTTATCATCATCCACCGATATTAAATAGCCTTTATTCAGACCTGTCTCTTTATAGCATTTTGTTTCACATTCCTCTTGAAGAATCTGGATCTTTTGCTTGGAAATGTTGCTGCATTCTGATTTCTCTTTACTTAGCACAGAGATCGAACTATCAGCCATCATTTCAGATTTGCATTGATGATGGGAAAAATTGCTTTCTGTGTTTTGAGCGGGATTGTCCTGTAATCTTGTAAGAACCACTTCTTTTGTAAATAGTTGGTCAGAGTTGGGATAAGTAGTCTGATCTGCTATGTTCATATGATCTTGCTGTGGTGCACTTTGTAATTTGGCATTGCTGGTAATTATTAAATCTGAACTGACTTTGGGTAGAGTGCAGTATTGAGGTTGCACCTTGCTACTGTCAATTTCCAATGTGCTTGTCAAACCCAGCATTTGTGAAACAGGACAATTGAGTTCGAAGGGGAGGAAGGAACTTTCACTAGGCTCTGTGGAGTCATTTAGATAATCATTCAAATTTCCCCACAGATCTTCAGGTAGGTTAATAGAAATGTCATTAATTATGTTTTGTTCTGTAGATTCTTCACTGATATTTTGTTGCAAATCACAATTAATCAAGGACTTTCGATCTGCAGTAAAGCGGTTTTGTTCCATTGTACCAGGAGAGATTGTAGGTTTCAAAAAGTTATTTTCAGAAGGTGAAAATTCATTCTCTTTTGTGTTGCTCATTAAATATTCAATACCTCCTGTAACTGAAACTTCTCTTTGATCAGAGCCTGTTTTCCACTTATGACTGTGCCCTGTCACGTCAACATTTGTAGAATCCACGATTTCAGAATCCCCAAGTTTATCCTCCCAGAAATTGTGTTCAGATTTTTGGAGAGGGCATTTTTGAAGTTTTGTCATATTTGCCTGTTTCAAAGGTACCTCTGGTCTCGAGGAGCAGTTGTGGCATTTGTTAATATTTATCCCATCTTCTGAAAATGCTGGTGTAGCTTTCCATATCTCCTCAATTACTCTGGAGTTTAAATCCTTCTTCTCAGAAAGGTTCTCTTGACAAATTTCAAAAATTGGATTCCATTTTCCTGTTTCAATCTTGTCTGCTTGAGCACTGTGTCTTGTAATGTCCATTTTTTCTTTTGAACTCATAACTGGCAGTTCAATTAAAAAGCTGTCATCTAATTGTAGATACTCGCTGCCAGGCAGCAAACTAAGTAGATCATCCTCCGAGCAAGCAGTTGGGATGCCAGTTGTCATATTTACATTTAGCTCAATTGGAAATGTTACTGAATCAATATTTCTCAAAGTGAATGGTGACATTCTATTTCCAGATTTACATAAAACTGACCAAGAACCGCAGTCTTCTCTGAAAATGTTTAAAAAACTGGATTCATTTTGAACCAAATCCTTTTCTTTGATGGCATTTAAAACTGAAGTTTGAGTCTGCTGTGATGGACTCTTACTTTGCGCATTACTGTCACACGAAAATGTAGAATCATTCTGATCATTTATAACTGAAAAATATGTATCTTTTTTATTAGCTTCCAAGCAATCAGGCCAGCCAGCATCTTGATCAGACAAAGTGGAAGGATCTTTGCAAATTGGTTCAATTCCTGTCTTGTTAATTAACGACGAATCAGTCGTGGATGACAACCACAATTTAACTTGATCAGAACTAAGCTGGTTTGTACAGGATATACCCACTGGAGAACTTCTTTCCATTCCACCCACTGTTGGGCTATCTTCCCAGATATTCAAATGTAATCCATCCAATCTTACATTATGTTCTCCTTCAAATTTAATTAGATCTTCATTTTTCCTTCCAATGTTGAGGATCTCCTTGTCTTGTTTGAAATCATAACAATCCATCAAAGGCTTATCAGTATCTTCTTCACAGAAGAGGTCTACTGATTTTTGAAGATCATCTAATGAATCAGAGCTTGTTTTAGAATAATGTAAAATCTCACTGAGCTCGGTTTTATCAAGTAATGTTGGGATATCAACAAAGTGGCCATCAACAAATGCACCTGTCCAGAGATAATCTTTAGTATGTCCATCATCAATGCACAGATCCCTAATGGATGCTGGCAACTTTTCTAACAGTTCAGTATCAAATGAAGGTAAACTACTCTTGTACGCAGTTTCTAGTTTACTTTTTAAATGGTTGGAGGCTACATTGTCTGAAAGTGGTTCCGTATACCACTGTGGTTCTTCTCTGAATTCCTGTCCACGATCCTTAAACTTTGGTTCAGGGGTTGTGATCAAATCTGCACTTTTTCTACCTCCAACCTTTGAAGATTTTTTCCATCTTTTATTATGTCGTTGTTTATTCAACCCAGTGACTTTGCTTGCATTCTTTCTAAATGAGGGTTTATCAGCAGAGCAGAGGTTTGGTTTAACATGGCCTTCCTTATGTAATCGATTCCTATCTGCCACCCATCTCTTGCACTGGGTTTGTGGAACTTTAGAAGTTTTAAATTCCTCAGGATTTTCATTCAAGTGGTTTTCAGTTTCACTGGAGTCAGAAGAAACAGAGCTCGAAAAAGTTGGTGCTTGAACAGAATTATCCTGCACTGATTTTGTTTTCTCTAAACTCAAAATACCTTGCATCATTTTTTCCCCTTGAAAAATGACCAGGAGTTAATTGAGCTGAAAAATCTGTTTCTATGAAACTTAACAATTTGTTCTATTCTGGTGTATGAACAAGAAGTGACTTATTTAAGACAAACACCTCAGATTTTCCCTGAATTGGTCTTCCTTGTGACAGCGCAGGAATTTTCTTGGCCAGTCGTGGAACTGCTTTATTATACCTAAAAGTAACCATAAAAGTTTTCACAATCAAAACTTGGCAAACCTTTTCAAAAAGCTTAGTACAGAACTCGATCAAGTGGATAACTTAAAGAGGAATTTTTATGCCAGTTCAGCCAATATGATACTGAATTTGAGTAAAACATGAAAATCTGTAACCACTGTGGCTGAAGTAAAAACACAATGCTTGAGCCCTTCAAGCCTGAAACGTCGGTTATGTATTTTACCTTTGCTTGGGCCTGCTGAATTTTTCCAGCTTTGTGCTTTTACTGATACTGCTTATTACTGGTTGGAAAATACAGGTGCTGTATCTTACTCTCCCAGGCCGCTACACTGTCTGTCTAATCCTAACCAAACTTCTGGTGTCAAAACTTCTGGAAAACTTCAGATTTCTCTCTCAAGCTACATTAGCATGCAGGGAAAGTTGAGAATCTTTAAAACACCAGTCAATTTCTGCCATTAAATTCTACACCTAATGAGAAGGAAAAATGCTGACTGGGACTTACAAAAGGAAAAGCAGAATCTGTCAGTGCTCTGGACGTGGGCATTTACAGTGATGTAGGTCATGCTAGATTCAAATTTTACACCCAATCATGGAGCAACACAAGGACAGAGTGGAACCTGGCTGGGTACAGATAACTCTATGTAAAGGCCAATATAACAAAGGAATTATGCAATTTAAAACACTCTACCCTTTTTCACACTGAAGTCAGTGTGATGGAATAAGTAGGGGTTGATTTGATGCTGTGAATACAAAATTAATCTAAAATGTCAGTTAAACTATTACAAAGGATTATATTGTTCTGTGCTTAAAATCAATAGGAATAATGAAGTGGTGAAAAGAATGTACTGGAAGGAGTTTTCGTCAAGCCTTGCTTTTCATCCTGTTTGGCAGTTAATCAAGTAGGATGAGTGAATTAAAAATCTGGTAGGTTGTGCAAAATTTAAATTAATGAGCAAATATTAAACTGTTCACTCTGATTTGATGGAAATGCCATGGTCTAATAATTTTACTGAGTAGTGCCACCATGATGGAGTGAAGTGGGTGAAGAGATGTAGTTTGAGGAAGGTAGCAAAGCCTATAAAACTATCAGAATACGTACAAGACTCAGCTAAGCAGAGGCATGGAGGCAGGCTGGTGTCATGAGCTTGTGTTCAAGGAAGGGAAGGCAAGGCAGTAAGAAATGAGGCTTGCCTGAACATTTATAGTGATCAGCATACAATTACTGAACCACTCCCACTTATTCCAACCCACAATCAGAATTTATTGTCACGAACAAGAATTTTTTTTTTGTGGCAACATCATCACCATCCAGATCCTGATCACAATTCCCTCCACAGCCTCCAAGCAGATGGTGCCCTAACCCTGCACTTCTATCTCCTACCAAAGACCCACAACAAGGACTGTCTTGGTAGGCCCATTTGTTTTTGCTGGCTCTTGTCCCATGTAACCCATCTCCTCGTCCTTTGATTCTATATTTTCTCCACTTGTCCAGTCCCTTCTTGCCTACATTATCTCGAGTGCCCTCCACTATGTTAACAATTTCCAATTCCCTGGCCCTAAGAGTTTCATCTTCACCATCGATGTCCAATCTCTATACACCTCCATCCCTAATCAGGAAGGTTTAAAAGCCCAACACTTCTTCCTGTGTTTGTAGTAGGAGTTGATCTGAAGCTACAGATTCTCACCACACCTGTCAGATCTCATCTCTCTCTGAACAAACAGCCTGTTTGAACCAATGCCATTTCCTCCTAGTCTACACCATATAAAACGGCAGACTTTTTTTTTCAGTTTTGTACTAATGAAAATGAAATGCCTTCGTTGAACAATTCTAGATAGAGATGCCCTTATTCATTGCTTAATATTTTTTTAGTACACTAAAACTGAGGATTAATATTTCTTCAGATATGCAGTGGAGATCTTTAAAGTCAATTTGTATCTTCAGAAATTTGAGTGGGTAATCTAAGGCAGTGATAGTTGATTATGTGGTTCAGGAGCTGGTGTAGCTGGTAGGTTTCAGGGTTTGCTAATCTAACCAACCTCACCCCTTTCTCTAACAAGAACATGTTGCCCTGGACTTTCACTCTCTCACATTTAAAAGATCCTGCTTACCAGATGTCCCTTGACCTGCAACCTGCCTCTCCCAATCAACCATTACAGGTTCTTAACGCCTTCAAAATAGTCTTGCTCCAATTTAGGATTTTAACTTCTGTACCAACTTGTTTCTTGCGTTTAAAGTTAATGCAGTTTAGCCTATTCAAACCTTGTTTGCCCTTGCTCGTGAACATGCTAACTCTCACCTTAACTTTGCCATCCTTTTGCTTTGGATCCAATCCCCGAGTTTAAACCCTCCCTGCTTGCGTGAACAAATCAAGATATAGGTGCCTCTCTAGTTCAGGTATAATTTCTCCCTCCTCTAGAGGTCCTACCTTCCCTGAAAGAGCCTAATATCTGAAACCTTCCACCCACTCCAGCTCCTTAACCACACATTGAACCTTTGCTACTATTGGTCCCTTCCTGTTTCTTGCCTCACTAGTTTTTGGCAAAGGAAATAATCCTGAGATAACTGAAGGTTTTTTTTTTAAAAAGTGCTGCCTAACTTTTCTTTGCAGGATTTCATTTCTCTTCCAGTCCACTTCATTGCTACCAATATGGATTTCAGGTGGCTCACCCTCCACCTTTCACAATGTCCTGTCCTCTGCAATTTGTTCTCTCATACTCATTAACTCCCTCTTTGATCACAAGATAGAAGAGCAGAAGATGGCCAATCAGCCTGTCGGGTCTGCTCTGCCATTTAATCACGATCTGATCCTTATCACTCAGTCTCACTCCCCAGCGTTTTCCTCATTACCCTTGATGCCGTGTCTAATCAAATACTTGTCAATTTCTGTCTTAAATACACCCAATGACCTCTCTTCCACAACAAGTTCCACAGACTCACGACCCTCTGGCTAAATTTTGAACACCTATACTTCAGGTAATTTAAAGCAACTAATTATCCTTGGAACAGAACTTTTTGATGTGGAAAGAAACTGGAGCATCAGTAGAAACCCACATGAACAGGTACACTCCAGACAGATGGCTACAAGGTCAGGACCAATGTTCCTCTCAGGAACATTGAGGCAGCAGCATTGATTATTGAAGCAGTATGTCATCTGGGCTCTTCAGGTATTTTCGTAAATTGAACTTCCTCAACAAGAAATGTTTAGCACAAATATTTAGAAGTAGGCAATTCCTTCAGAGCTGTTTCTATTGCACCAGAATCAACTGTTAGTGATCCAATTTGCTGATACCACCCCACAGTAGTATCAACCTCTGATGTGAAGCCACATTCATTAAAATGTTTGATGGAAATATCTGAACCAGCAGTGGAAGAAGGCAGCAACTTTGATATTACAATATGTCAATCATGCTCTGATTGAAAGTTTAGAGGTTCAGCACCACTTTACTGAAAGCAAAGCAGTATGGCAATAAACACTAATTAAAAACTTAAATATTAAACTAGAGATTTAAACAAGAGATGGCATAGTGAAGTCTTAGCAGATACAGGAGATGCAATCCCAAAATGAAAACTTATTGCAGTAATTTTTTTTAAACAGATCTCCAAGAAAGGCAACCTATGAAAATATTAGTGCAATTTGAAGACATTTCTGAGACTAGTATATAACAGAAAGTGCTACAAAGCCTTTGAGAATACAAGGATATTAGAAATTTAATGAAAGCAAAAATGCTTAAAAAAATCATATTGTAATTCTCAATGAAGCATTTTATAAGTGAAACAAAAACACTAAATGCATATATTGGTATGTTTGGATTTTTTCACTATTTCTGCATGAATACAACTCTTATTTTTCTATCTTTTTCATATGGTTAGGGAATCGTAGATTCAATTAAAACAAAAGGATAACAGCATTCAATTTTAACAACTGATCTGTGTATCTCACCTTGAATAAATTAAGCAATTGACAAATTACCATATGCATCTTTTACAAATTATAGCTTTGGTGTGTGCAGAATTAAAGGAACAACTAATTGGAAATTGAATATAACCATACTGTTTCCTCAAGTGAGTAAAACCCCTTTTAAAAATCAGTCAATGCGTCACTTAGATTAGTCACCAAGGTATCAAATACTATTTTAAAAACAATTTATTAATGTCTGACATGGGAACAATTTGAAATGAAATTTAATCTAATAATAAATTTCCCTCAAAGAATGTAACTTTTTCACATTATTGCCAAGAGCAGTTATCATTCCTCACCAAGTCAATTTACCATCGTTGAAACTTGGGCTCTTTCAATTTGATACCTACTGATTACTTAAAGCAATCTGCAGTCACCTGACATAGTACACAGATTAAATGTCAAATGAGCAACCCAGTCTAGGTAAAAATAACTCCAATGTTTATGCCAAACCTGAGGTTACACTTCTCAGTATTCATCACAAGTCAATGTTGTTCTTGCAGCTATGATGACAGACAAATGAATCACATGGACCAGTCTATTGCTGGTGAATCTGTGACATAAATACATTACATTCAGGTCCCAGCACTACAATCATCCTTATCTGAAGGGGACAGTGATCTGAAAATTAAAGAGCTTTTCAGTTTGGGTAAAGGGGCACAAAAAAAATGCCAGTTTCATAACATTTGCTGCTTCTTTTGGTGGCTCCTATAACTTCAGGTACTTCTCTCATTTCAAAATTCTTTATCTGCTTAAATGACCTGACCTGGACACTGGAAAAAAAAGCAACACTTCTACTTTCATAGATTAAGTAAGCTTGGCATGTCCTTCCCTAAAGGTGCATCACAGTACTACCGGAGCAGCTCCATCCAAGGATGGAATAAGATGCAGAATGTAGCTAATGGAGCTCAGAACTTCATACAAACTTCATTTCCCTCCATGGATTCTACCTCCATATTTTGTTGGCTCGGAAAGGCAGCCAACATACTGAAGGACTATCGCACTCCAGACACCCACTCTTCTCCCTCTTATCAGGAGGGTGGTTCATGAGTGTGAAATCATGCATCAACAAGTTTAATGTATGTTTCCTCCCTGCAGCCAAGAATGAACCTCACAACAGTGGGCTTGCACTGCCCTTGCTTTGAACCAATTGATCAGTCATTGTAACTATGCTCTGAAACTGTGCTTTGTCCTTCTACTTTATATGGCTGCATGAATGTTGGAGTTGACTTGATAGACTGCTTGCAGTATAACCCTTTTCATTGTACATGGTACATTGTGACAAATAAACGAGATATCGTCTGATCTATACATTTGGCCATAATGGTTCCTGCTATCGTACTTGTTATATGCTGTCTCTGTAGTCCTCCACCTCTGTATCTTGACTTTGATTCAAACTTATTTACACTTTGCTACTGATCCCTTAACACAATGCTCCAGTCCACCCACTGGTTTCCTGAGCTTACAATACTTGTAATTCATTTTTATCAAACTGTCTGCTCAACTACATCTCCTACTTTCACCATTCTGGCTGCCTGTGAGCAGTTAAATTTTTTTTAATCAAAGACAGATTCATCCATGCACCTTTTTCTTTGTGACCTCAGGCCATGCACCAATACTTCAGCCACTAGTTTTAATGCTAATCATGTTCATCCTCATCTCTCCCCAACCCTTAAAAATATCCCATCTGCTTCGAAGATATTTCTATTTAATGCTAGGCCACTCAGCTCTCTTGGGCATCCACATCAATAGAAATAGAATTTGTTTGGAGCAAAATAAATGTTAAAAATCTAATAGGCATAAATTGTATTGAGAGCCAGTCATTCTTGTAGGGTAGGAATGTCAAATACGAGGGAACATGGGTTTAAAAGTGAAAGGAGGTTTAAAGTGCCTGGAAAGTGTTGCCAGGAAGATGGCAGTGTTTCAAAGGCATTTAGATAGACACATGAACAGGCAGGAAATGTATGGATAAAAGCTAAGTGCAGACAGTTGGGAATAGTTCAGATTGGCATCACGGTTTGTGCACACAATGTGAACTCAAGGGCCGGTTCTTGTGCTGTGCTGCTCTATGTAAAGTTGAGGAATTAGAAATTCTGGGACAACTCGATGGACTAAAATATTGAACCAGCATCTGATCAATTTGAAACAAGTTGAATTCTCGAAATATCTTATTTAAAATGGGTTTGATTTAAACAAAAATACAAAAGTCTGATCAAGACTGATATTTCTTAAAAGACTAATTTCCAGCTGGCCCATTCTAACATCCAGTTGTGTATCAAGCCATTTTTACAAGATTACTTTCTATAATGGATCTTGGCTCTGATCCTCCTTCCCTCTCCCAACAAAGGTGCATTCCTAACATACTTTTAAAAGTCAGAAAATTGTAGCACGTGGATTGATTCTTGGCTATTACTTCAAATAAATAAATTGATTGTTTTGTTTCAAAATTTTTTGCTTTATTTTTGCACAAATATTTCAGAAAAAAGCTGCCCAGTTTAAAATACAACTGAATTTAGAAACCACACGAGTTATGAGCATAATATTACACTAACTTGTCTTTGACTTTCACCAGACTGGTAAACTATTAAAGCTTGCTCTGCCGTGTCCATTATCACAATCCCTTCCAAATCAGTTATTTGCTTGAACGAATCACACACGTGCTGAATACTGATGTGATTTACCACACTCATTGCTGTCATCTTACTGCCATTTGTCTTACAGTATTAACTCCATTTTTAAACACTATGTCCTGCATTTGATTGTTCAGTTGTTTTTGCATATATAGAAAAACTCTGATTATGCAAAATGGTTGGAAACGGGCCTATGTCAGATAAGCATTTTTTGGATAACTGGTCATTTTTTAAAAAACAGCGCAGTAGCAACAGCAAATTACTTGTATCAATGTTTAAACAACAACAACCAACAAAGGAAGGCTGGCCGCCACGCTGAGACCTCCCAACTGCTGCTACTGATCTCCAGGGAGGCTTCCTGGGCTGGTGGAACATTCACTGGTGAATCGGTGGGCTCCTGTCTCCCTGGTCACCAGAACTCCTGAGCCCGAATCCTCCCCTAGCATACAGCACACACACACACTGGGGAGTCCATGTAATTGTAGGCCGAGGGAAGGATTTGGAGTCGGCCTCGGGAGCTCTGGTGTGCTGAGGAGGGAGGGAACGCCACTGAGCCAGAGGTCCCGTTCCTGTTTGGGAGGCCTGTCTCCTTGATGACGCTGGCCATGGAATTCGTCTGAACACTTGGAGCTGGGAGGCAATGGTGTGCAGTTTGAGAGGGAGAGCTGGAGAGAAAAGCCAATAGAGGAAGGTAGAGAAGAAATGTAAAGAGAGAGGGGAGGGAGTTACCTGCAACGAGGACTATCGTCATTCTAATTTCATGTCAAGTGAATTTTTTTCAACCCGTGAGGTCAGTTCAGCTCCGAAAAAAATTCAGGTAAGATTTCTGAGAACCTGATTTTGGATTATCAGAGTTGTACATCTACTTTGACCTTGATCTCTAAAAGCTATATGTCTACACATCTAATATCAACTATATTTAGTTTTGTATGAGCTTAAGTTCAAATGAGGTCAAGCAGTTTAGTACTGACTGAGAAAATGACCAGGGAGAGATATGAGAGCAAGTGATGAGGGCCAGAGATAATGGTTCCAATGTTCAACTGCAAAATATAAACACTTGTATCAGGAATAGATTAGCTAACCTGATCTCAGTATACAACACTGCAAACACACCTACAGAAAGAGTGACAGTGTTATTAATACACACTTCCCTCTCCCTCAGTCTGTGATAACAGCCAAAATATGGAAATGGAAAAAAAGGTAGGAGAAAGAGTGAGGTTTTGCTCATCGGGATATGGAGAAGTTTAAGTCACAAATGAGACAAATCAAAAGTGCAAACCAAAAGTTGCGCAATGGATGAAATTCACTGAAAAGGAATGATGCGGCTAAAATATCTTGATTATTCAGATGATTTGAAAAGGATTAATGCACTACGAAAAAGACAAAAGCACAAGAAATAGGAGCAGGAGCAGGTCATTTGACCCATACTTCACCATTCAATAAGAGCACGGTTGATCTGGCCATGCACTTGGGTCCATTTATCTGCCTCAAGTCTTGTTTGCTGGCCCATCAAAACAAGTTTTGTAGTCCTCTGTATAAAACACTGCCAACACACATACAGACAAATGATACGTATGCACAGTATGTAGATACAAATATTAAAATAAATATAGCTAAATAGGGTCACTGAGGATTTGTATGAGCAGTTCATTATTTGTTCTCCATAATCCTGAAATCCCATATTTTTTAAGAACCTATCTATTTGTGTCTTAAATGCATTCAATAAGGCAGCCTCCCAATGCTTCCTTTGGTAGAGAATGTCACAGATTCTACCCCCTGGGAGAGGCAGTTTATCCTTATCTCAATATTAAATCTTCACCTCTGACTCTTAAGGCCATGCTCCCTAGCTCCAGTCTCATCAACCAGAAGAAAAAATCTCCCTGCTTCTATCTTATTTATTCCTTCATAATTTTTAAGATCGACTCCCACCCAATCCCTCTAAATCCCAATGTGCATCATCCCTGGCTACTCAATCTCTCCTCATAAATTAACATCTATTTTTGGTTTCAACCAGATGAACCTCCTCTGCATTGCCACAATGGAAAAGCAATATCAAGACAACTATTGTTGGATACTGACATGAGAGGCATGAAATGATGAGTACAAATGAAAATCAGCGGCATATTATTTTTAGGTCAGTTAAACTACGGGTAATGCAATGTGTCAGCATCATTATGTGATTAAACATACTAAACTTCCTACGTGATACAGCAAATGTGAAATTATTTTGTGTTTACCTTGAACTTGTCTATCATATTTCCCAAATATTTTTCAGAAAGCAAACCTTTTGAAAAAAAAATTGTTGTCCAGTGTTACCTGCTACATTTGCAAACTAACTTGGTGTGATTCACATCCAACCACTTTCTGGTCTCTCTGCACAATATCTTGCTGCAACTTTTCACCTTTTAACTAACCACCTGATCTGCTAATTTTCTTTATAAAGTGGATGAGTTCACATTTATGACATTGTACTCCATCTACCAGACTCTTGTCCACTCATTTAACCTATCAATATCTATCTTCAGAACTTCTGTATCCTCTACACAATTCAGCAAAATTAGGTATGCCACATACATGGTCCTCTCCTTCAAATAATTTATGTATAATTTATGAACAGTTGTGGGCCCAGCACCAATGCCTGCAGCACCCCACATTATTGATTGCTAACCAGAAAAAACACCATTTATCTTGTCTGCCTTCTACTGGTTCGCTAATCCTCTATCCAAGCCAACACATTACCCCCAACTCTGCATTTTTTTTTTGTAGAAATATTTTGCATAGCTTTCCTGAAGATGGACAATAAGGTGCTAAGTACACTACAACCATCTGCTCTCCTCTATAAACTGCAGGCATTATATCCTCAAAAAAACTCTAGTTAATTAGTTAAACATGATCTGCTGCATTTTCCCGATGGAACAATTTCTATCCAGAGAGCTTGCTACTTTTTTCTTAATGACAGCTTCAAGTATTTGCCTGCAGTTAACTGTCTTTTGTTCACATTTTTAAAACAAACTTAATATATAGACGTACCAACTAGAGAGGGTGTAATACAGATAGTGGTAGTGAAGGATTGCCTCATTGATTGGAGGCTTCTAACTAGGATTGGTCCTGAGCCCGATATTTTTGTCTAAACCGATAATCTGGATGATACTGTGATAAATTGGATCAGCAAATTTCAGATGACACCAAGATTGGAGGTGTAGTAGACAGTGAGGAAGGATTTCAAAGCTTTCAGAGGGATCTGGGTGAGCCGTAAAAATGGACTGTAAATGGCAGATGGAATTCATTGCAGAAAAAATGTGAGGTGTTGCACTTTGGAATGACAAACAAAGCCAGGACTGTAATGGTAGGGTATTGAGTAGTGCAGTAGAACAGAGGGATCTGGGAATAGAGATACACAATTCCTTGAGAGTTTTTGGCACATTGGCCTTTATAAATTAAAGTATTTACAAGACAAAAGTTACACAAGACATTGGTAGGCCAAATTTGGAGTACTGTGTGCAGTTTTTGTCACCAAACTATAGGAAATATACAAGATTGAAAGAGTGCAGTGGAAATTTACAAGGATGTTGCCGGGTCTGGAGGAGCTGAGTTACAGGGAAAGGTTAAACAGGCTAGGATATTATTTCAATATATAAAATGATGATGATAACGGATAGAGTAAATGCAATCAGTCTTTTCCCTGAGATTTGGTGAGATAAAAACTAGAGGACATGGGTTAGGGGTGAAAGGTGAAAAGTTTAAAGGGAACATTTGGGGGAACTTCTTCATGCTGAGAGTGGTGGGAGTGTGGAACGAGCTCTCTGTGGGATTGGTAAACGTAGGATCAATTTTAACATTGAAGAAAAATTTGGACAGGTACATGGACAAGAGTGGTATGGAGGGATATGATCCGGTTGCAGGTCAGTGGGACTAGGCAGAAAATAGTTTGGCACAGACTGGAAAGGCTGAAGGGCCTGTTTCTGTGCTGTAGTTTTCTATGGTTCTAACTTTCATTTCATTTCTTCCAAAATGCCGGAATCTGTCCAGATGATTTTAATAAATTACCAAAATTGGCAATGCTGTTGCAGCACTGTCACTGTGCAGACCCCAAAGGAGTGGGAAACAGAGACCCACTTTCCAGCACACTTCCACAGGGTCATAAAGTCCGCTCATTACATCATTAGCCTCATTCAGATTTAAACAACCTGTACAACATCAGCAAACCCATGGAGGTCTGTGCCCACAATTAGCTGTTCAAGCCACCAGGATTGCAGGGTCTGAGAGATCTGAAGTTTGGAGTAGGGCACTAGAGCACAAGAACACCACCCTATCAAGAATGAGAAGACTGGGAGAAGGAGACCAAATGACCACAGCAACAGATCAGCGAGTGCCTCAGTAGTTGAAGGACACACATCACACTGTGGGCTGCCTATTGGCTATTCCACACAGGCTCATGGGAACTATGTATCAGGACCATGATTTCTGAGGTGCTGATGATGAGGAGGGATCCCAAAGAGCCTTGAGTATTAACAGCTTTCCAATCATATCAGGGATTTGGAATGAGGGATCAATGACGGTGACTTGAAATCCTGGATCTTGGTTTACTGCTGGATCAGAAATGAGGATCTGCTGTTGTGGAGGTTTTGGGAGCACAGTGGCATCATGGAAGGTATCTACAAACACTCACTGTCTCTGAAGGAATACTCTTTTGTTTTCTCTCTCTCTTCTTGATAGGAGCTCCAGAAACGTGGCACATCTTTGTGTACCTTATTGAACAACAAATTTCTGTACTTGTGGACAAGACATTAAAGAAACCTAAATATATATGCAAATTTTTAAAAAAAAATTCCCCCCCCCCTACCATTTCTTTCAGAATTATGTTATTTCTAAAATTGTTTTGGGTCACTTTTGAGCAGTAGCAACAGGGCCATCTGGGGATAGGACCCTGATGAAAATAGCTGAAAAAAAAAAACCGAGAAGCATTTACTGTATGTGCTGGAATGAAGAGAAAGCAGGAGGCTGAAAATGAAAGAACCTCAAGAAAGATCCATTTAGGACTGAGGTTGACTATGTATCAAATTGAATTTTTATGTTTAGCTTTGGCTGTTTATAAAAAATGTTTGGCTATTACTTTGAAATCTGATTTAGTTTTAGGAATTAAAAGATGGCATATTGAAATGAAATCCTGTATTCCTTTAGAAAAGATAACCTACGAGGGATAAATATCATTAAAAAAAAATGGAGCCCATATTTAAAAACTCTTGGTAGGAAGATTTAATCTCTCAGTCCACTCTGGTGGACGTCTCTCAGTTTCCACAGCTAAAAGGTTGATTATTGTTGTCTTTAAGCGATGATCTTCTTTCTTTGTAGGTGGAAGGGGGATGAGGGAGGGTGTTAGTGGGGTGGATGTGGGGGGGGGGGGGTTTACTTAATTTTGTAATATTTGTATGAATTTGTTATATGATTTAAAATCTATAAATAAAATATTTTTAAAATTATATTTCCAGAGCCTAGCTTGATGGACCAAGTGAAACACGATAGGCTGCAGATTCTGTGATTGTAGTAAACACTGAAATGATGGAGGAACTCAGCCTATCAGCATCTATAGGAGACAAAGGTATATCACTGACATTTTGGGCATGAGCACTTCTTCAAGGAAGAAAAATCAGAAGAGGCTGAAGCAGGATATACCTGAATCAGAAAGTCTCAG
This sequence comes from Narcine bancroftii, assembly GCF_036971445.1. Classification (NCBI taxonomy): domain Eukaryota; kingdom Metazoa; phylum Chordata; class Chondrichthyes; order Torpediniformes; family Narcinidae; genus Narcine; species Narcine bancroftii. The sequence continues at coordinate 37,408,592 of NC_091477.1, forward strand.
AATTCAAATAATGGGGGAGGTGTTAATTGGATAAGATAAGGGACCAGGTAGAATTTATTATGTCTATGTGAGACAGGGAATGGAGAGATGATGGGGGAAGAAGAGGGTGAGGTTAACCAAAGTCAGGTCCATATTAATGCCATCTGCTTGGAGGGTGCCCTGTCAGAAGATGTGATTGGTGGTGTTCCTCCAATGTAGGGGTGGTCTCAGTCTGGCAGGACGTGAGACCATGGACAGACATGTCAGCGAGAGAATGGGATGGAGAATTGAAATAGCAACCACTGGGAGATCACCTTATTGCAGTGGAGAGCCGATGTTCTCAATAAAGTGATGTCCCAGTCTCTCTGATGTAGACTACAGCGGGAGCACTGGATGCAGTAGATGACCCCCGCAGATTCACAAGTGAAATGTTGCTTCACTTTGAAGGATTGTTTTGGGGCCCTGAATGATGCTAAGGGAGGTGTGTGAACAAGTGGAGCATCTCCTACGGTCACAGGGATAGGTCTCAAGCAGACGATTGGTGGGGAGAGAGGAGTGGACAAGGGAGTCACGAGGGAGCGGTTCCTGCAGAAGGCAGAGAGGGGAATATGTATCTAATGGTGGGATCATGTATTGGTGGAGGAAATGGCAGAGGAGGATGTGTTGGATACAGAGGCTGGTGGGGTGGTGGGTGATCAGAGGAATCTTGTTTTTGTGGGTCAACAGGGCCAGGGCACATGTGCAGAGGATATGCAAGTGAGTGCTGAAATGATGGTGGGAGAGGGAGTGGGAAAGCCATGTTGATTGAAGGAGGACATCGCTGATGATCTGGCATGGAAGTCCTCATCCAGGGTGCAGATGCGATGGAGGAATTGAGAGAATGGAATGGAATCCTTACAGGGAGCAGGGTGGGAAGAGGTGTAATCAAGGTAGCTGTGGGAGTTTCTGGGTTTGTCGAAGATGTCTCTGGAGGTAGAGAGTGTTGCTAAATTCACCAAGTGAATTTGAGGTTGGGGAAGAAGTTGGCAGCAAAGAGGATGAAGTCAACGAGCTCATTATGGGTACATGAACAGCACCAAAGTACTCATCAATGTTGTGGATGAAGAGCTGAGAGGCCTTGCCTGTGTAGGCTTGTTGCATAAATTGTGCCACATAGCCTCAAAAAAGGCAGGCATAACTGGGACCCATGCAGGTTCCAATGGCTACCCATTTAACCTGGAGGAAGTGGGATGAGTCAAAAGAGAAATTATTGAGGGCAAGGACATGTTCTGCCACTCAGAGGAGGGCGGTAGTAGAGGGGGACTGGTTGTTTCGAAAGTCCAGAAAGAAACAAAGTGCTTTGAAACATTATCATAACAAAGTGTAGGGAGTGGACATAGATGGATAGCAGCAAGGATAGCTGAACTGACGTCATCAGTCACTTTTACATAAGTGCCCTTGAGCTTTGGGCATTTTCTAGAAAAGGGAGGGTAGAAAGAAGAAGAATATCTCAAATATTTAGGTGAGCTTTTGTGAGTACCATGTACAGTGAGAATTATAAAGTGAGGGAAAGTACAATAGAACACAACTCTCCATAATTTTAAACTTAATATTTTTCTTTATGTAAATAAATATCATTCATCTCCAAATGAAGTTGCATGCCAGAAATCATGGTTTTAAGCCATCTTTCAATGCCAGTCACCACTTATCACATCCACCCCTTCCCTCCAGTGAATTAACCCCACAATATCGTGGATTACATTTTAGACAGCATATCATAACTTGCATTGAAAATTTTCATCTGTACAGCAATCTTGTTGCTTACATTAAAGTTATGCTCAACAAGTTCCCTCTCTGTGCTGTAAGCATGATGCTTTGGTGACACGGTTCGTAAGCATTAGGTGGAATCAGAGCTGTTCTTGGAAAACCACTTACATTATTCCTGGAAAGAGGCTGTGTTATAATGAGAACCCATATATAGAAGAAATCTAGATATGTATACATAAATCAATTCAAGTCTACTGAAACATTTTTTTAAAATGAATCTGACAATTTTAAGGCCTGAAAAAGTTATTAAAAACTGGATTCCGTCAGGAAAAAAATATTTGTTCCATTTGTTCAGCAATTGTCCTATAAAAGCTTTCTGCAAGTGATTAAAAGTTGTTTATGAAGTGAAAGGAAAAGTAACTAAAGAATGCAATATTATCAATTTTACTATGCAGTGATTATTCATCAGAAATGAAACGATTTCTAGCATAGAAACAACTACTGTTCAAGCATAAATTAAACCATCACTATTAATGAAAATGGACAATTAATCCAAATAACAAGTACATTAGTGGGGATCAGCTCCGGATTGAGGCAGAATTCAATGTTTATGGTCAAAACTTGTACTTGCTTTCCAGATTATGAGAGCCTTAAGATATCATTAAACAACGATTCTCAATATACACTGCTGCCATCAAGAGAAGTACAAAGAAAGATCTGAAATTTAAAAAAAAGTTGCCCTCGTGTACAAAATTCACTGTGGGCATTTTATAACTAGTTAATTCAGCTAAGAGGAGTGCCAATAATAGTTACCATTGAAAATTAGTGAAGTACTATTTCATGACAGGCCTTTTATTCCACAATTAATGTTGGTCTACTCTAGAATAGAGGGCTTTTGGGCTAGTTTGATTATGAAAGTAAACAACCGACCAATGATTGAAAAGAGCAGAACAAAACTGTCAACTAATATAGTACAAAGATAACTTTGTGAACTGAATTGTGATCGAGTGAAATATACTTTGCTTTATTTACTAATTAAAGAAAAGCATTGAATTTAGACCATCACTTTAACAGTTTTAGTTAAAATAAATAATTCAGTGACGATGACATTTTTGTCAGTTGGACTTTTTTTTGTTGATAAAATTGACTGTGTCAAAGCAGTCAAATTCCAAATCTAATGGTCCAGTAAAAATGCAGGACATGAAAAGAGCATCAAATGTTTTGAACTGCAAGGTTTGAAAGAAAACTACATTCTCATGGGATTCACCACAATGGATCAGAAGAGACACAAATGGAGCACAATCCATAAAGCAGAACTGCAATTATACTTCATAACAGTAATTATATGCCACTTCTGGTAAGAATAAGGTGGACTAATCCTTTAATTATTCTCAAAGGCCAACATACTTGCAAATGATGTTAACCTTTTAAGGTGGCACAGTAAAAAAAAAGGTTGAGAATTCAAACCTCTTTCCAAAGACTAAGAGTATTTGTCAGAAACTTGAGCAGATAATTTAGATTGACACTTCAATGTCATAATGATAGTGTTAGATGAACCATCTTTTGATGAACAACCCAAGCCTTGCCTTAAACAGAGAAAGCAACTTAATTGGACAAGATTTTCCCTAACTCTCAATTAAAACCGATGATTCACCTATTTCATTGCTTTTTCTAGGTAGGATTCTGCTGCATTAAATTTGTTCTCTGTTTCTTAAAATCGAGTGACCCAAAAGAAAGTGATTGATTATATATTACTAATGTCTGTTACCTTTTACAGGAAGTAATTTTAAAGATAGCAATATTTCATGCCCTTTTCATATCACACACTGCCTTAAAAAAAATGTAGAAATGTAGCGGCGGCTACTCTGCTCCTGCAATAACACACACAACCAGACGAGTTGAGCTCAGTGAGCAGACTAGTTTATTGCAGGCTGCTGGGCTGCACTTATACTCCCAGCCCGGACCTGGCTGAGAACCGCGCTGGAGGGCGCTGATGTCACCTGAGCGTCACGTGGTCTCCCAGCACGGGTTTCCGAGCCCTGTGCTGGAAAGAAGGGAAACCCACAACGGTGCCATTTTGGCCGGTTGCCCCGCCGTGTGGCTTACAAGCAAGGCCGATTCACCTGCCTTGTGGTGAACTGCCACACAGCCCCCACCAGAGCCAGCGCCAGCGCCATTGTGGTGGAGGCATCTGGCATCAGGATCGCCTCGGGCCAGTGAGTGGTGCGGTCCACCACCATAAACAGGTAACTATTGCCCTGGGAAATGGGTAAGGGCGCGATGATGACCACGTGAATGTGGCTGAACTGTTCCCGGACGTGCTCAAACTCCTGTACGGGGCCCCTGGTGTGCCTGTGCACCTTGGACATCCGGCAACGGGTGCATGTTCTGGCCCAGCCTGTGATCTGCTTCCGCAGCCCATGCCATATGAACTGTTCTACCACCATCCGGACCGTGGACCTGATGGACGGATGTGAAAGGTCGTGGATGTGACGGAAAACCTGCCTGCGCCACTGCTGGGGAACCACTGGCCGTGGGGTGTCCAAGGAGATATCGCACAGGATGGTGCCTTTGCCGCTCAGAGTCGGGAGGTCTCGGAACCACAGGCCGGTGATGGCGGTCTTGAAGGCCCTCGTCTCCCCATCAGCTTCCTGGAGCCGGACGAGTTGGTCGAAGTCGAAGCCAGGCGTCAGCGCATCGGCAACCACATTGTCCTTCCCAGCCTTATGCTGAATGTTGACAGTAAACTCCGACACGAAGGAGAGGTGACACTGCTGGCGGGCCGACCAGGGATCCTTTGCCATTGCAAGCGCCCGGGTGAGGGGTTTGTGATCAGTGAAAATTGTAAAAGTCCTCCCCTCCAAAAAATAGCGGAAATGCCACATTGCCAGGTACATGTCCAGTAACTCGCGGTCGAAGGCACTATACTTGCGTTACGGTAGGCGGAACAGGCGGCTGAAGAATGCCAGAAGCTTCCAATGTCCATTCACCTGCTGCTCCAGGACGTCACCGACTGCTGTGGCAGAGGCATCGACAGAGAGTGCCATATGCAGGTCGGTGTGCAGGTGGGCGAGCATAGCGGCCTATCCGAGGGCGTCCTTGGTGGCCTCGAATGCAGTGCAGGTTCTAGTTTCCAAGCGAGCGTCTTGTGTTTGGCTGCAAAATCCTGCAGCCCCTTGAGGCTGTCCTGGTGTGGGAACTTCCTGATAGCGGCGGCTTTCGCAGCGGTGGGCATGGCTCCTTCGACCGTGATGGTATGGCTAATAAACTGGATGGACTCTTTCCCAAACTGCCACTTAGCCGGGTTGATGGTAAGGCCGAAGTCAGCCAGCCAGAAGAAAAAGGACACGTAGGTGGGCCTTGTGTTGCACCCGGTCCTTGCTGGCGACGAGGATATCGTCCAAATAAATAAAGACGAAATCCAACTCCCTGCCCACAGAGTCCATGAGTCCACAGGTCTGAGCAGCGTTCTTGAGCTCGAACGGCATGCGCAGGAATTCGAACAAGCCAAAGTGGGTGATGATGGCCGTCTTGGGTATGTCCTCAGGGTGCACTGGGATCTGGCGATATCCGTGCACCAGGTCAACCTTGGAGAAGACTCTCGCACTGTGCGGTTTGGCTGTAAAGTCCTGGATGTGAGGGATGGGGTAACGGTCAGGAACAGTTGCCTCGTTGAGCCGTTGATAGTCTCCGCAGGGTCGCCAACCGCTGGAGGCTTTTGGGACCAGGTGGAGCAGCGAGGCCCACGGGCTGTCAGACCGCTGAATGATCCCCAGCTCCAACAGGTGCGAAAGCTCCTCCTTCGCTACCTGGAGCTTGTCAGGCGGGAGCCGGCATGAAGCGGCAGGCTCTGGGTGGGGATGTGGTGGAACACCCCGTGGCGTGGCAAGGCAGTGGAGAACTGTGGCTTGAGAGGTGTCGGGAACTCGGCCAGGATCTGCTGGAACTTGTCTCTGGGCGTACTGATCGTGGTCATCTGCAGTTGCTCTGAGTGGGGGGGTGTCTAGGCGAACTGCCTGCAAGGTACAGGTGTCCACCAAGCACCTACCTCAAATGACCACCAGAAGCCTATGTGCGAGGAGGAAGTCTGCACCCAGGATGGCAGTCAGGAGGGACAAGACGATGAACCTCCACGCGAAATTCCATTGGCCGATCTGGAAGTGGACTGTCTTGTCTCCATACATCTGGGTTGCATTTGCGTTGGCCGCACAGAGGGGAGGTCTTAGAGGTCGGTTCCTGGATTCGATGGCCGTGGTCGGGATGACACTGATCTGGACGCCAGTGTCAATGAGGAATCGCCGGCCGCTGACTGAGTCCCACAGGTAGAGAAGGCAGTGTCCTTGGCCATCTGCTCCAGCCATTAACAGTGGCCGACCTGTTCGTTTCCCTGGACTGAGAAGGGCTGACGACACTTCCGAGCCTTGGCTCCCCTGCGCTGGTGGTAGAAGCAGAGACCTGAAGCAGATGCTGTGGCCTTGGTTATGCTCTTGGAGGGCCCTGCAGGGGCCGGGTGGTCGTGCCTTTGTCTCGTGATCTGCTGGACCACTGAGCCTTCCGAGAATCATGCAAGCCATAGCTCTTGGGCCTTCTGGGCGACCTTCCTCGGGTCAGTGAGGCTCTCCTGGACCAACAGCGGCTGGATGTTTCCGGGCATATGTTCGAGGATGATGCACTCGAAGAGTAGGCAGTTGGTGTGCTCACCCAGGAGCATGAGCATCTCGTCCATCAGTTCCATCGGGGACCTGTCCCCCCCCCCCCAGAGAGTCAAGGTGCAGCACCCGGAGGAGTCACGTGATGGAGTAGTGGCCGGACGGTGAACTCCAGCCCTCTCCAGAAAAGTCGGGAAAAACAAAGGAAAACACAAAGGCACAGAAATAAAAGTTACAGAAAAGTGAGTATAAAGGTGGAAAGAAGATGGCGACAAAAAAAGAAAAATCGAAAGCAACGGTAAGAAGAGAGGAAGAGAAGACAAAGGAGGAAAAAGGCGAAGGCCTTACCTATCCGAAGAGGCCCGCTGCGGAGAGAGAAACCCGCTCCCTCAGGTCGGTAAATAATGGACTACAAAAATGGCTCGCAGAGCCGAGTAAAAGTGTGCAACTGCGCATGCTGGCAACGACAGCTGCAGAACACCTGCAGCAAGAAGAGACCACAGAAGACATTGGAAACAAGAAAGAAGAGGAGGAAAGGGCATCAAAGAAACAACAGATGGCCAACCCAGAGGAAGAAGAAGAGGAAGAGTACAGGGAAATAGAAGAAGAAAATAAAGGCAAGGTAAAGGATATACTTGCTCTTATTAAAGGATACATGGAGTCATTTAAAAAATGGCTAACACAGGAATTTAAGGATTTAAGAAAAAGAATAAACAACACAGAAGAGAAAATAAATAAAATGGAGATGACCTTAACAGAAATGGGAAAGAAAATGGACAAGATGGAAGAGCGGGCAGTAGCAGCAGAAATGGAGGTAGAAGACTTAAAAAAGAAATTGGAGAAATCTAATAAAAAAACTAAAGAGACACAAGAACTACTAGCTCAAAAAATAGATACAATGGAAAACCATAACAGAAGAAATAACATAAAGATAGTGGGCCTTAAGGAAGATGAAGAAGGCAAGAATATGAGGGAGTTTATAAAAGAGTGGATCCCTAAGACCCTAGGATGTCCAGAACTACAGCAAGAAATGGAAATAGAAAGGGCACATAGAGTATTGGCCTCTAAACCACAACCACAACAAAAACCAAGATCTATTGTAGTAAAATTCCTAAGATATACTACAAGAGAAAAGGTACTGGAGAAGACAATGGAAAAAGTAAGAGAGGGCAACAAACCACTGGAGTATAAAGGGCAAAAAATCTTCATTTATCCAGATATAAGTTTTGAACTCCTAAAGAAGAGAAAAGAGTTCAATACAGCAAAGGCGATTTTATGGAAGAAAGGGTATAAATTTATACTAAAGCATCCAGCGGTATTGAAAATATTTATTCCAGGACAACAAAACAGACTATTCTCGGATCCAGAAGAAGCACGAAAATTTGCAGAACAATTACAAAAATAGACTGAGGGAGGAAGACGGGTAATGAGAGTTAAAATGATCACGATTGATATGTATGTGGGTAAAGACAAAAATAGACTGAGGGATGAAGACGGGTAATGAGAGTAAAAATGATCACGATTGATATGTATGCGGGTAAAGAGGTATAAGAGTGAATAGAGACAATGAGCATACATGAATATATCTGTACTTAGAGGAAAATATAGATAGAATAGACAAGAATTAATAAGGGAAGGTAATGGAATAGAGAGAATAAGGAGGGAATTAAAAGAGTGACCTTTGTGACATATGAAAAGTGAAATCTTTTCTGGGGGAGGCGGGGTGGGGGGAAATAGCGGTCACTGCAAAATCAGTTGACGCTTGCGAGTGGATTTCCAAATCCAAATGGAGAGGGTAGATGTGGTTGTCCGACAAGGGATAAAGGACAACTCAGGAGGTGAAGGGGAGATTGGGGATAAATAAGATAGAAATAGGAGAATAAGGAAAATGTTGGATGTTGTAGGAATGTTGTCTTATAAAGAGTTGAAAATAAGAAAACAGAAATGGAAAAGGAGGAAAGGTAATGATGGAAAAACGGAAAGAGAAGATAAACAAAATATAAAAGGGCTACGCTGAACTATATGTCTTTAAATATTAATGGAATACATAACCAAATTAAAAGGAAGAAACTACTAAATTTAAATGAATAAATGTATTCCATTAGAAAAAATAACATATAGGTTAAAAAATAATATTGAAATATTCGAACAAGTATAGGAGCCTTACATTAAATACAATAGCGAAAACCTACCGGGGACAAACATCACCTAAGTTGATGGAAGGAGAAGGAAAGAAAAGAATGGACTCAGTAGAATTTCTGGTGTAATTTTGTTGAATGACAACATTGTCTGACTGGCTTAATGCAACCTAGATTGTATACCTAAAATGGATGAGGGGGGGGTGGGGGGGTGGTTTGGGAGGAAAGGTGGGGGGGGAGAAAAAGTCACTGTAAATGTGTGAAAAAGAAAAAGTGTATATCATGGCTAATGTGATTTATGGTGTGAAAAATAAAAAAAATTATAAAAAAAAAAGAAAAAAAAAGTGCAGCACCCGAGTGGCATACTGGTGTCTGGATAGTCTGAGGAAACGATAAGCACTCGCTAGATGGTCTCGTATTTGTCCTCAGCGGGTGGGTGCTGAACAAGGTGCAGCACGTGTCTGGCGGTGGCCTGGTCCAGGGCAGCAACCACATGGTAGAATTTGGTCGTGTCGGACGAAATCTGGCGGAGGTGAAACTGGGCCTCCACGTGGCCGAACCAGGTCACCGGCTCCTGAACCCAGAATTCAGGCAGTTTTACAGCTATAGTGATGATCCCAGGCTCACTCATGATGGGTTCAAATACGTTTGAACCAGTTGGGATCACCAATTGTAGCAGCGGCTACACTGCTCCTGCAATAACACACACCACCAGACGGGTTGAGCTCAGTGAGCAGACTGGTTTATTGCAGGCTGCTGGGCTGCACTTATTCTCCCAGCCCAGACCTGGCTGAGAACCGCGCTGGAGGGCGCTGATGTCACCTGGGCCCCCTGCGCGGGCTTCTGAGCCCTGTGCTTGAAAGAAGGGAATCCCCCGATGGCATCATTTTGGCCTACTGCCTCACCGCGTGGCTTACAAGCAGGGCCGGTTCGCCTTCCTTGTGGTGAGCCGCCACAGAAAGATAGTCAATCCTTTGTGACTGCTACCAAATACAAATGCTTCAAAATCCAAAACTGAGTGCCAACTCTGACATGGGGCTCTGACACTCGGTCGGCGCCAGTTGGTTACTGACCATCGTCACCACCAGACATGTGCATTACTTATTATGAAGACTCTGGAAGAAACATTTTAAAAAAGCCATTCAACAGAATTTCTAATATTTGCTGCTGTATTTATCTTCTTTTATAAGTTTTTTTTTGGAAAGTACAAAACATTATTTTCATGTGAAATTGGAAATTCATCTCCACCTAAAATGCTATGTTTGAGTGTAACATGACCATCAACATTATTGCTTTGGGAAAAAAAATAATAGTGTACACCAACCTTTTGATCAAAATGCAGCAGTGTAGGTGGAAACTGAAAGCCTGCCGTTGTTTGTTGTTGTTGTTTAACAGCCTATACCCTAAACACATTATTCCAAGATTCAAATATGGAAATATATACACACATATACATATTTATATTTATTTAAAAGTCAGATATCTGATCAAGTCAGAATACCCCCATAAAGGAAAGATTAAAAAAAAGGCTAATTTACATTTAGCACATGAAGGAAGAATAGTAGATAAAGGAGCAAGGGTGCAAAGGAATTAAGATAGAAAAGAGAAAGCTTATCTATATATTAGAAGTAGTGTGTTTTAAGAACGGTATGCATAAAAAAGGAAAATGTTGAAAACTGCATGCAGAGAATTTTGGAAGATGCGCAATGGAAACACAAATGTGAACAGAGCAAAATATCCTATGACCAAAGACAAATGTTTTAAGAGAGAAAGGTGCACATTATTCAGAGTATTCAAGAAGAGATTTAAAAAAAGGCACAAACAAAAACAACATTTTTCAGTCAGTGACACGTTTTAAAAAGCTAACAGCCAGCCTGACACCAATTATGTTTACAATACAGGTACACGATCCTCTATCCGGACATCTAAAATCCAGAGAGCTCCAAAATCCTGCAAGTGGGGACTGGCGGTTGGGGGAGGCGGCCGAGCGACTGGAAGGGGATGGGGCTGGATACGGCAGCACATCTCGCGTGGGCTTTCCAAAATCCAGAAAAAGGTGAAATTCGGATCACACTGTCCCCCAAGGGTTCCGTATGAAGGATCGTGTACCTGTAATTATTGCAACTGCGGGTCTCACAATCATCCCAATAATCATCTAAAGTTTGATGAAAGGCTTAAACTGCTGTTGAATGAAGCAGATACATCTTTCACTAATGTATATAGCAAAGGATAAGAAAGTATCATCTTAAAAGTATAATTAAAATTGGGAATTACATGGTATTATGAAACATTAATCTTACAGTTCATAACTTCACAGGGATCTTGAAGCAATATTATAAAGTTTACTTCTACACAATGCCACCCAATCATATTTCCTCAAAGCTTGATAGGTCTAACACTGATACCAATATTAAATCTACACAATTATAACATTAGCTCAAATGTTGTTTTCACAATTCAACAAAATGCAACAACTGCACCATACGAACAATGAAAAAATTGTGTAACCAACAAGTTGTTGAAGAACTCAACCAATTAATTAGAGAAATTTTTAAAAATGGACAAGGGTTTCTGGCAAAAGCCATCAGGGCAGATGGAGGAGAGCCAAAAGTTCTAGTCCCCCCATGGCTTGCTTTACCTTGTGGAATGACTGCAGCAGTATCGCAAATACAACTGTTGAGGCATTGCCAGGCTCAGGGCAACCTAGCTTATCAAATTTTTCCGAGGGCCTAACAGGCTCATTTTACAGCAACTTGGCAACATTGCAGATAGTGCAGAACTTCTGACAGTATAACTAGGGTGGGGCAAGTATTTAGATGATAGGGCATGGAATGGGAGGCTAATTCTGTGGGAATTTTTAGGTATATAAAGGTCAGAATAACTTGGAGGTTACAGTTTGACTCAGAGGAATAGTGTCCTCAGCTCTGGAACTTCCCAGACTGTGGAAGGAACTGGATTGGGTTTGAAGAGATTGGGAGAGGGCATGAATGGTAAAATTTGGTGCTGGGATTGGTACCTGTAATCTTGCAACATTCAGCAGAGGTTGATTAAGAATCTCTTCCAACCTACTCATAGTAAAAACACAATAATGGTGGAGTAACTCAGCAGATCTCGCAGTGCCCAGAGGAGGTAAAGATATAGAACCAGTGTTTCAGGCCTAAGCCATTCAATATACAGGTACACAATCCTTCATCTGGAACCCTTGGGGGACAGTGTGTTCAAAATTTTGGGATTTTTCCAGATTTCAGAATGCCAGATTTAAGACCACCCAAATTGTGCTGCCGTTTCCCTCCCCTCCCCCCCCCCTTCATGCTGCCAGTCTCCACCCCTCCTCGCCTGCCTGACTCACTCTGCCGTCTCACCACCCCCCCCCCCCACCGCTCCCCCTTCCGACTTGCGCTGCCGTCTCTTTCCCCATTTGCTGAATTTTGGAGCTTTCCGGATTTTAGATGTCCGAATAAAGGATTGTATACCTGTATGAGCAAAATAACAGGAGTTTGAATAAAAAAGGTTGGGGGAGGAGAGAAGAAATGGGTGTTGAAGCATATCAATTCCTATCTGAACGGCAAGATGGATTCTTTCCAATACACCTATTGTAGCAACAGGTCTACAGCATATGCCATCTCAATGGCTCTACACAAAGCCCTGGAATACCTGGTCAGTAAAATGTATTCATTAGGATGCTCTTTTTCAACTATAGTTTGGTATTTAATACCATCATCCCCTCAAAATTGATCAGCAAACACCAAGACCTGGGACTCAACACCTCACTATGTAATTGGATCCCGAATTTCCTCACCTCCAGACCACAATCCCTGAGGATTGTTAAGAATACCTCTTCCACAATCTCCATCAGTATAGGGGCACCCTAGGGCTGCGTCCTTAGCCCCTGCTCTACTCATTTTAAACCCTTGCTCTACTCACTTTAAATCTATGACTGTGTTTCTCAGTACAACACCACCACCACCATTTACAAATTTGCTGACTATACCACGGTAGTGGGTTATATAAAAAGGGAGGATAAAGTCGGCATACTGGAGGGAGACTGAAAACCTGGCTGAATTCTGCACCAACAACAACAAACTCACACTCAATGTTACCAAAATCAAGGAGCTGATTGTTGACTTCAGGAAAGAAAAACCAGAAGTAACCAGAAGTAAGAGGTGGAGAGGGTAAGCAAATTTAAATTCCTGGGTGTCACTATTTCAGAGAATCTTTCCTGGACCTAACACTCAATGGCATCATGAAGTAAGCACATCACAGCCTCTACTTCGTCAGGAGTTTGCGAAGGTTTGGTGTAACATTGGAAACCCTAGCAAATTTCTAAATATGTATGCTGACTGGCTGCATCACAGTCTGTCTGGTATGGGAACACCAATACCCCTAAGCGTAAAGCCCTGCAAAAGGTAGTGGACACAGCCCAGGATATCATGGGTAAAACTTTCCCCACCATCAAGAACATCTACAGGGAACACTGCCATCAGACAGCAGCAGCAATCATCAAGGATTTACATCAGCCAGCATGCCGTGTTCTCACTGCTGCCATCAGGAAAGAGGTGTAGGTGCCACAAGACTCACACCACTAGGCTCAGGAACAGCTTCTACCCCTCCACCATAAGGCTGCTCAACAATAAACTCAATCAGGGTCTCATTTATGGACTGTTACCTTTGGGCTTCATTGATTTTTTTCCCTCCTCTCTGTATTGCAGGTTGTTTACATTTCTTTATTTGTTTAAATGTGTAGGTTGTGTAGTTTTTTTTGTTGCACTACCACTAAGTGGTGATTTTGCCTCACCCACAAGAAAAAGAATCTCAGGGTTGTATGTGATGTCATGTATGTATTTTAACAATAAATCTGAAATCTGAGGAGCACAGGCCAACAGATAAAAGATGATAATTGATAATTGAACAAGACAGAGCAAGAAGAAAGTAGAAACGGGGTTGGAGGAGGGGGCTAATGAAACATATCAATGCCATTTGGTTAAAAGGTGCCCAAGTGGAATATGAAGTGTTGTTCCTCCAATTTATGGGTGGTCTCAGTATGGCAGTCCACAAGACCATGGACAGACATGACAGCATGGGAATGGAGCAGGGATTTGCAATGGGTGCCACTGGACAGTGCTAAACTGTCTCCAGTCTGCATCCAGTCTCTCCAATGTAGAGGAGACCACAAAAGGAGACCAGGTGCAACAGATGATCCCTACATATTGTTAGGTCTGCTTTGTTCATGAATGAGTGAGACAAACACCAGGCTGAGTCGAAATCAGGGTTCTTTGTTCTTTATTACCGGATTGTAACACTTGCGACCAACCATGTTAGTCGGAGAATGCATTCTGCCGTTATCAGCAAAATGGTGATTTTTTTATACCCTTGGATATGTGCTTAGAACATCATCATATCATTACTTGTCCAATGACTAAAACTGTTGCTATCCTTTCCCTGCTAGCTTCCTGCCTCTCAATCCATCAATGTCTCTCTTATCTTGTAAGTACAAGGATGCATTCACATCTTGTTACAGCCCTGTACATTCCCATCTCATGATGTTTTACCTAACAGGAGTACAAGGACACCTCCCCTTCTTGTTACAGCCCTGTACAGGGTAACTCCCTACACATTCCCATCTCATGATGTTTTACCTTACAATATTCACAAGTGGTATTACTTCACTGGAAGGGATGTTTGGGGCCCCGAATGACAGTGAGGGAGGAGGTATGGATGCAAGTGTAGCGCTTTCTGCGGCCACAGGGGAAAGGGTCAAAGGGGTGCCTGGTGAGAAGGGAGGAGTAGTCGAGGGAGTCACTGAGGGAGGAGTCCCTGCAGAAGGTGGAGAGTAAAGATGTGTATGCTGGTGGCATCATGTAGTGGTGGTGGAAATGGTGAAGGTGGATGTGGAGGCCAGGGGTAGTAGGTGAGAACGAGGAAACTGGTCCTTGTGGTGCAGAGGGAGTCACGGCAGATGTGTGGGTAATGGAGGACATGTGGGTGCGAGCCGAGTTGATGGTGGTAGATGAGAAGCCAGTTTTATTGAAGAAGGAGGATGATCTCGCATGGAAGACCCCATCCTGGTAGCAGAAACCTATTCATAGACTCTCAAACATACCATATTTACAGATTTCAGGAAGCACAGCCAGTAAAATCTGGAAGATTAAAGATTATTTTCAAATTTTAAACAGGCCTCAATCCTACTGATGCCCAAGAAGAATGTGGTAACCTGCCCAAATGAATACAACCAGTAGCACCCATATCCAGTGATTAAATGTTTTGAGAGGCTGGTGTTGGAGCATCTCAGCTCCTGTCAAGAGTGGCAACATGGAACTGTTCCAATTTACCTACTACACCAACAGGTCTATGACACATGCCTTCTCAATGGCTTTATACAAAACCCTACACATCTGGACACCAAAGATGCTCTTTATCGACTACAGTTCAGTTTTCAACACCATCATCCCCTCAAAATGATCAGCAAACTCCAAGACATGGGCCTCAATATCTCACTTTTTAATGGATACTGAATTTCCTCATCTCCAGGCCACAATCAGTGAGGTTTGGAAAGAACATCTCCTCCATAATTAAATCAGTACCAGTGCACCACAGAGCTGCATACTAAACCCCCTGCTCTACTTGTTTTATACCCATGATCACATGGCTCGAAACGACAACACCATCTACATGGTAGTGGGTTGTATCAAAGGGAGAGATGAGTCAGCATAATACAGGAGGGATATTGAAAACTTGGCTGAATGGTGTACTATCTACAATCTAGTACTCATTGTCACCAAAACTAAGGAGCTGATTATGGACTTTAGGAGAGAAAAACCAATACAATCCAGTGATCATTGGGGAATCAGAGGTGGAGAGGGTGAGTTAATTTAAATTCCTGGGAGTCGCTATCTTGCAGTATCTTTCTTGGACCCAACATATGAATGTCATAAGCATGTCAGTGCCTCTACTTGCTCAGGAGTTTGTGGATGTTTGTTATGACACGGAAAGTATTGTCAAACTTCTAGATACCTGTATGTAGTGGAACGTGCACTGACTGGCAAGATCATGGACTTGAATGGGGGCTCCAATATCTCTGAATGAAAAACCCTGAAAAACGTTTCAGAACATCACAAGCAAAACTATCCCCACCATTGAGAAAGAGAAGCAGAAATCATCAAGGACACCAAGGACATGCACTGTTCTCACTGCTGCTAAGACTTGCACCACCAGGTTCAGCAACAGTTGCTACCCCTCCACCATCAGACTCAAACAATAATTTCCAATCAGACCCAGTTAAATACTTGCTTTGCACTTTTATAAATGAATATTTATTTTTTTTCTGTATTGCAGTTTGTTTAAATTTCTTTCTTTGTTCACATTTCTCTCTTTTGTATATGTCGCTTTTATTTAGACATACAGCACAGTAACAGGCCATTTTGGACCATGAGACCATGCTGCCCAATTTACCCCCAATTAACCAACATCCCTGGTATGTTTTTGAATGGTGGGAGGAAACTGAAACCCCTGGAGAAGACCCACGCAGACACAGGGAGAATGAAAAAACTCCTTAGACAGCACGGGATTCAAACTGCGGTCCAGTCCCAATCGCTGGCGTTGTAGGCATTGTGCTAACTGCTATGCCACATTATACCTCCTAACATTATAGGTTTACAAACAATTCCTTAAAATGATGTGATGAGGTAAGAATCCTAAAATAGCGAAGTGACCAAAAAAAGTAAACAGCAATAATTATGCTGAATTCCAAGAACATGATGTTTATGTCATAAAACTCTGCTGTATTTCGTCAAATACAATTGAACGCAATTGCAGTAGGACCATCGCACCGCCCGCTGTGAAACCAATTTGTGACTTAGTTTACAAAGTCAGGAATCAGTTTCAGAAGGAAGCAATACAATATTTCTGCTGCAACTCCATTATTGAAATATAACAAAGTTTTACATAATACCAGTGACAGCACAGAAACGGCCCTTTGGTCCAACTCATTCATGCTGACCAGGTTTCCCATCTTTCCCTTCCCACTTTAAATCTGTGCCTACAAGTTTGGACTCCACCACCCTGGAAAAAAAAGGGAACTATTCACTTTGTCATGATCTAATATACCTCTATAGGCCACCTCTGTAGAGGCACTTTGTCCATGTTCTCTCTCTTTAACCTTCACTGCTTGAATGCACAAAGTGCCTCTACAGAGTCATTAAAGAAAAAACCCTTTTTTTGATGACTGCACACTTTTGGCGCACAGACAGTAGCTACAATTAATCCTGAACAAATCCTCCGACGCTGCTACACTTTTTGGCCTGACCATAAACCTGAACAAGACAGAGTCCTCCATCAGTCCATGCCAAACACCAACAACATAAAACCAAAAAACACTGTTGATGACACCCAGCTGACAAATGTAAACAGCTTCAAATACTTGGGGAGCATCATCTCGAGTGATGGGTCTTTGGACAAAGAAATTGACTCCAGGGTCAGCAAGGCCAGCCAGACTCTGGGAAGGCTGCATACCAGAGTGTGCAATCAACACAATGACCACAAAGCTGAAAGTCTACAGAGCTGTATGGACGAGAGACCTGGACTCTGTACCAACGTCACATCAAACTGGAGAAATTTCACATGTGCACCCTCCGTTTCATCCTTGGCATCCAATCACAAGACTGTGTCTACAACCTGGGCTGGGCAAAATCTACCAGGATGGAGTCCCTGATCAGCAGAGCCTAGATGCAGTGGGTAGGACACATCATTGGCATGGATGACCACTCTATGCCTCGCCAGCTGTTCTATGATGATCTGGAGACCTCAAGGTCATCCACGTAAGTGCTATAAAGTCACTGTGAAGGAAACCCTACGCTACTGTGACGATCAGCCAAGAGAACTAGAAGCTATGGCGGCTGACAGATCGTGCTGGCGAGCCCCGTGCAACGAAGCCTACACCAGTTTTGAAGACAAATGCTGATGGAAAACTGTGAAAAGCGTCTCTAAGCAGCAGCCACAGCCACAGACTTCCAATGCCCCATTGTGCTGGACTTTGCGCTTTCAGTCTGGGGCTGCAGAGTCACTTTTTCGTATCCACAGATGAACTGCAAAACAATGTCTTCTTCGAATCAAAGGACTACCAATAATAATATAGGCCACCTCTCCAGTGGAAAAATATCCAAGCCTAGCTCTTTGTGACTGAAGTCCTCCAGTTCTGGACACATGTAATAGTTGGCACGCTATTCTAGTTCCAGCGACCCAGGTTCCAATCCGGCACTGTGTAATGTACAAGCTCCTTCCAGGCAGCACCAGATATTAAACCCAGGTAGCTGGCACTGCAATAGTTTTGTACCAACCACCTTCTCTTGAGTATAGAAATTCTGCCTGGCCTGTAGGGGAAAAAAATCTCAGGGTTGTATGAGATGTCATGTATGTATTCTGTGACAATAAATCTGAACTTTGAATTTTTCACAAATGGGAGGTATGCTGCAAATTGTATATTTTCTGCATCTTGTAGAGTGGAAGGCGGGGAAAAAAACTTATGGTCAGTTGGGACTTTGGGAGATTAAACTGCCTTTTATTTAACTCCAAAGACATAGCCAAATTAAAGGAATAATTTTGCAATAAAAATTAATAAATGTAGGAATGAGTGACAGGTTCCATTATTTGGGAACAGAGATAATCAAAACATTCCTAAAATTTTATACTCATCGGGATCAGAGGCATCTTCAAAATAATGACCAGTTGTAAAGTAACCTCATTTAATAAATGTAAATTCTTTACAAGTATGGTAAAATTTAAGTAACAAAACAATTGTAGGAAACAAAACATAATTGAAGTTACTTGCAATTTTAGATTTAGAATAGGATAATGTCTTAGAAATTGAATTTTACTTATTTTGGTTTGCAAAGTGAGCACTGGCTACATTTTGACTCAACACAAAACATATTTTCATCTTGTGAAAACCAACATCTAGGCTTCAAAAATTTCTTGGTGTTATTTCTTCCATTTAAGATACATTAATATGAAACAAAATTAAAGTTGGTAGCCTTTAGATGAGAGAAAAAGTAAAGGAATACCGGGAGGAGACACGTGGAACAGGATATGGCAATTATGGGAACACAGTACAAGGCACCTACAAATTAAGATATCAATGCCTAGAAATTTCTATCTGTGCTCTGCAGAGAGGTCGTGAGTTTTAACACATTAAAATGATTGGTAGAAAATTTATAAAGTATAAAGATGATGGCAAGGGAAAAACTATTTAATTCACACAATTCACTACTTACAGTACAGCATGAAGTAAAAACAATCATAAATCACAATTTTTTTTGACCCAATTTCCTCTGTTAAGTGAAAAACTTGTTGATAACTACATCTCTCGTGAAATACCACGGGAAACAGTACCTGGGTTGATATGAATTGTGACAGGAAGTGCCGTGTCCAAATTCCCAATTTCTCAGCAGGAAATGTGCAGAAATGCTTCAAAACATGCGCAAAAAAACCCCTTCATAAAATGTGATATATATTTAAAAAGAGGTGTACAAATGGATCCTGTTTCTCAGCAAATAGATTCAATCCAAGTGAGGCATAACGGCATCATACTTACCTAACATATTGAAACTCCAGTCTAAAAGCACACTGAATGATATACTATTTTGCCAGAACATGGAAGAGGAGGACAACATGGTTAGTGCAACACTGTTAACCAGGGCTCAAATCCAGTGCTGTCTGTAAGTTTATATGTTCTCCCATGTCTGCTTGGGTTTCCTTCCACCCTTCTATTGGATGTAATTGGCAGCATGGGTTCGTGGGCCAAAAGGGCCTGTTACCGTGCTGCATGTCCAAAATTATATTTTTATAAAACTACACTGGGATGAAAGAACACAAAAACATACACAAGGAACTTAAATGATCTTGCATCTTTTGTGAAATTTATAGTAAAAACATAGAAATGCAAGAGGAACTCAGCAGATCTTACAACATCCACAAAGGTGTTTCAATTCCTGAATCGTGTTCAAATTCTGAAAGATAATGTATTTACAAACTGCAAAGAAATGTACTTTCACCAGCTGAAGGTATTGAATCTATTTAATGTACAAAATAGAGCAAGTGGAGCCAAGTGAACGGGGAGGGGGGGGGGGGGGATCAAGTTCAAATTATTGTCAGTTATATACATGACATCACATACAAGCCGAAGATTCTTTTTCCTGCAGGCCAGGCAGAATTACAACTTATCGATAACTGTACTTAAGAAATACATGTATACAAGAGAGAAAGGTAAACACATTGACTGTGTGAATAATTAAAAAATTACTCTTCAGTAATAAATAATGTGCAAAGAGTCCTTAAATGAGACTCTGATTGAGCCTGTGGTTCAGGAATCTGACGGTGGAGGGATATCAAGTATTCCTAACCTAACCTGGTGATACCTATACCTTTCCGATGTCAGCAGCAAATGCATGTCATGGGTGGTGTGGATCCTTGATGTTTGCTGCTTTTCTCCGACAGTAGCATTCCATACATATTTTCTCAATGGTTGCAAGTGTTTTGCCTATGATGTCCTGGGCTGTGTCCACTACCTTTTGCAGGGCTTTCCACTTGGTGCCCCATACCAGACTGTGATGCTACCAGTCAGCACATTTTCCACTACACATCTGTGGAAGTTTGCCAAGGTTTCTGATGCCTTATCAAATCTGCACCTAAAGAAAGTTAGAGGTGCTATTGTAATTCCTTCAAGGCAGCATTAATATGTTGGGCCCAGGATAGGTCTTTCGAGATAGTGAGTCCCAGGAATTTAAATTTGCTCACCCTCTCCACCTCTGATCCCCAATGGTCATTATGGCAGAGCAGAGCTCCTGGTTTTAAACAGTTGATTTTTTTTTACTATATACCAAAGCTGATAAAATAGCAATTTAGATGCACAGGCACTCTTCTCTTTGGCTTGGCTTCGCGGATGAAGATTTATGGAGGGGGTAAAAGTCCACGTCAGCTGCAGGCTCGTTTGTGGCTGACAAGTCCGATGCGGGACAGGCAGACACGGTTGCAGCGGCTGCAGGGGAAAATTGGTTGGTTGGGGTTGGGTGTTGGGTTTTTCCTCCTTTGCCTTTTGTCAGTGAGGTGGGCTCTGCGGTCTTCTTCAAAGGAGGTTGCTGCCTGCCGAACTGTGAGGCGCCAAGATGCACGGTTTGAGGCGAGATCAGCCCACTGGCGGTGGTCAATGTGGCAGGCACCAAGAGATTTCTTTAGGCAGTCCTTTACTTCTTCTTTGGTGCACCTCTGTCACGGTGGCCAGTGGAGAGCTCGCCATATAACACGAGTGCACAGGCACTAATGACTCATTAAATTACACATGCAAAATTTGATCAGAGGGCCACAATTGCAGGAATTTACGTGATCCTTGAATGTAGTCTTTTTGGATCAACATCTTCCCCATGATAGTAATAATTAAAATAGAATTAAATAAGTTTGTTTTTAGTACTAAATAGATGCTATCAGTTAATAGAACTGAATACCATAAAGGCAGCATAATTAGTGTCTGGTATTCAGAACAGATAGAAGGCTTGTCACAAAATCACATTCTCTCTCCACTACCTGACCCTGCTAAGTATTTCTAACATTTCAATTTATATTTGTACAGTTCTAGCTTTGGCAGTTTTTGCTTTTTGTTCTCAAAATAAGCATTTAGAATCAGTTGTTAATAGGACAAGGAATTGAAATTTTTAAAAGTGGCAAAATGTGATAAATATAAAGCCAGGAAAATACAATATAAGTAGCTCCAACCAAACAATTAGACACAAAACACATTATGAACGATTTAAACAATACTCCAGGCACTGACTCTCTTGATGGAACAGCCTCATCAGTTAATAGAAGCCTTTTCATTATTGTAAAAATGACAACATCACAATCATTTTAATTAGATACATCATTTAGAGGAACGCTGTTATTTGGTTATCGAATAAAATACGGTGACATAATTTTACTTTCCATCAAACAGCGATCGGATCCCAATCTTGAATGAAGGTGGCTGTACAGAGGGAGATCACGCCAAAATCAACAGTTTGGAACATTAAGAAGAAAGAGCAAACTTTTGAGCTCAGTAATTGCAAAGGGACTGGTGTTCCAAGGAAGATCTCCACTGCTGATAACAGAGGAAATCTCATCATAATGAAGAAAAATCCCCAAACGTATGTCCATCAAATCAGAAACATTTTTTTTAGGAAACAGGTGTGGTATGTCCATGACTATTGTCCACAGAAGACTTCATGAACAGAAATAGAGGCCACGCTGCAAGGTGCAAACCACTAGTTAGCCATAGAAAAGATAGCCAGATTACAGTATGCCAATAAGTATTTAAACAAGTCTGCAGAATTCAAGAGGCTTTATGGGCAGATGAGATTAACCTGTAGAGGTGTGGAAGCATAAAGAAAATGCCCAAGATCCAAAGCATACCACCTTTGCCATCTTGGCTTTGGTAGAAGAGAATTCTCCAGGTTCAACATCCTCTGGATGAAATAGTTTTCAATGAGCAACATATATTAAAACTGTAACATGTTGTTATGGACTCTCCAGTCATTGGGAACTGCCTCTATATCTATTCTATTTAATTATGTCAAGTCAGTCGTCTGAGTGCTACTGGCACTACCTGTTGCATGGTCAGGTGGCCGGTGACTAAACCGGCTCCCCCAGCAGGCTTGCCTGGTGTCGAGGGTAGCTAGACACCCTGCAGGATGAAAAACAAGACCTGTCAAAAGGTGGATGAACCCTCTTGTAGGATCAATGGCCATCTAGCAAACACTTGCCAAAGCGTGGAAAGGGCATCAAAGCTTGGTCTGGCAATACACTACAACAGAACTTCCCCCAGCCATCATGGACCTCACCATGCTGCTGGATATGGGAAGGGATGTCGAGAGGGTGGGTCTGGGCCTACTCACCCAAATCCATTCACACACACACACACACACTGTTCCTTTCGGAGGAGTGGGGTATCATATCAAACCCCACAAACTGACTGAAACCACAAACTGACTGAAAGGAACCGTCATCACCCTTTGGGATGAATAGCCAGAAGAAGAATCATGTTAGAATTTAATTTGTTTCCTTGAGGTTCCCTCCCGTTCTTCCACAGTCAAGTAAATATAGGTGTACCTGACCAAATCCCCTCCCGTGCATCAATCTTGCATTCTGAAGGATCAGTCCAGCAATCCTTCATTACATTTCCTCCAAAATGAAGACTCATCTTTCCTCAGGTCATCAGACTAAAACGGTGCCCAAAATTCCACAAGGGTTCTCAGGAAGACCCTCTAAAGCTTGCTATCTTTGCTCCTCACTCGATTCTCTTCACCTAAATGTCGACGTTCCATTTGGCATCCTAACTGCTTGATGCATCAGATATTCCAGACATACAATATCAACTGTTTCTCTTTTATCTATTCTACTCATTACATAATCCAAAAAAATCTCCAAATTTGTTAATATGATTTTGCATTTATAACCCCATTCATGGCTACATCTAATGCAGTTTACTCACATGGACTGCCAACACAACTGCTCCAGTTATAAATTTAATATCAGAGTAAGAAAGTAACAAGGATGTTTATAGTTCCAATGCAGCCTTACTTTTTTCTTGCCACTTCTAATAATAAAAATGAAATAGCAGTTTAAATTGAACGTTCAAGCAATTATTATTGTAACTTGTGCTGTGTGAAATTTGTGGATCATCCAGCCAATGACTTTGGAATTCTTCTGATGTGTCTAATGTAAATCGAATTGGGGGAAAAACTTGCTGTCGTGAATTGACCGACAATCCTTCTGCATGCTCCAGGGAATTTCAGAAACCGGCTCAGGAGGAGAGAAAAATCAATTTTTCCACCCCCCCCCCCAAAAAAAATAAAAATCCATTCCCAGTCGTGGACGGGAGGGATCACTCGTCGATTCTCAAGTCACGCCAAAGTTGCAGTGCAAGTCCAAATCATGCAAAGTGAGGCAGGTTTGAAAGGGGTTCAAACAATCCGAAGTGAAGGGACACAGAATCTTGGGGGGGGGGGGTTTGCTCAGCTCCGGGGTGGGGGTTAAATATGAAAGGGCTGAAATTCAGGTCCACTGCAGCAGTGGGGCTGAGTCCCAATGCCCAGCAATCTGCGTGCGGCGGGGTTTAAAGGACAGGAGGGGACGGAGGTGGAAGCGAGCGAGTGAGTGAGTGCGGGGTGCGGCTGCACAGTAGAGAGGGGGGGGGCACAAACTTTTTACACAGAGGGAGGAGCCGCCTCCAAGGCCGCGTATTCCCCCTCGGCGCCGTGGGTCCGGGACCGACCGAGAGCGGAGGCGGCGGGAATGCGGCGCCACACACTGGCCCCTAGCGCCAACCCAACGCCCCCCCCCTCCCCTCCCCTCCCCTCCTCCTCCTCCTCCTCCTCCTCCTCCTCCTCCACTCCCCGACCCATCGCCACGCAAATCCCAGGGAGATGCGAGCAGCCGGCGGCCACCGAGACCGTTATTCTCCCCCCCCCCCCCGGGATCGCCTCCAACGGCGCCCCTCCCCCGCCGCCCCATTCAAGGCCTGTGGGGCTGAACAGGCGGGCGTTCAGTTGTCAGCGCCGCCGCCGGCGGACCTCCCCTCTCCCTCGCTCGCTCACCGGCGGTGCTGCAGCTCCGGCTCCCCGTCGGCCTTCACTCTGTCGGGGGTGTTTCTTTTTAATATATATTCCGGCTCGTGTCCGTTTCGAACGCGGGGATCGCGCAGCTGGAGGGGGGGTGGGGGAAATCGACTGGCGCCGCACGTCACAATGCACTGGATTCCTCAGCCAATGGCACAGCGCGGCGAAGCGACCAGACGACCCCACCCACCCCGTGAGCATTCCAGTGGGCGAGGCACATGAGGGGCGGCAGCGCCTTGTTCTGGTGCGAGAGGTGATGCCGCCGGGGTAAAGGTGCCCCCGCAGGGTCGGCTGCTCGATGCCTTCCCCTCCGTACGGTACAGGACATCTCCTCCTTCTCAGCCGCTGTACAAACGTGCATGCTACGGAGGAAGGCATTTAATACTTGCATCTAATGAAACAAGTTGTTCGACCACCATAACTTTTTTTTGGGGGGGGGGCGTTTGGGTGGTGGTTGAGGACGAGCCAGTTACTGGGGATCGCGCAGATCAACTCTGCAGGGGAAGAAAGTTTCAACCTTGAATGTCCAACAGGGTCAGATTCAGGCCAACAGCGGTTCTCCCACAACCCTTCCATTGTCTGCAACTCAATAAGTGCAGAGTGAAATAATAGATTAAAAAATCAGTTTTCTTCCAACCCAGACCACACAACTGTATTAAATATATCCTATATATGTATGTTTTGTTTTCCTTCATTGTGGAGCTGAACCATGGCAAATCCAGCACTGGAAAACTCAACTCTGTGGGAGCCCTTCCCTTGGTGCCCCCAAGCATGTGGCTCTTTTGCCTAATAGTTAATCCAGGTCCGTTGCCCAATGTTCAACCTTGGACACACAGCTGCAAATATTTTTGAATTGGGTTTTTTGGGGTGGGTGGGAGGGAATCTAAAAGGAAAGTAAAAGACGATGAAGTCTCAAAATAAAGCCAACGCTTCAGGTCACAGCATTTTGGGTATTTTGTTTTTCAAACGTTCTCACGCGGGTTGCCCATCGCACTTCCACGTTACATGCCATTCCACCAACAAAAGCAATGTTTTTATTTTGGATTTTCAGCAATTCAATATATTTCATTACCTGCTTGTCTCCCATATTAATTTAATTTGTTCTTAAATGGATCTATGCTATCAACCTCAACTACTCAGTAGGAAAGAGCAATTAGTTTATATTTAGTTATATCTAGTTCTGCTCCCTTGAGTTTAATTATGACACTGCAGCAACTACTTCTCAAATCTTTTCAAAATCTAGAATGGTATTTGCCTTACTGGCCACAGTCTGTAAACACATAGTTTGCCTTGAAATTATTATTTATGCACCTCTTATTTGCAAATATAACCATTTTCTCCCCTTTCTTTGAATGTCGGGAAATTATTGTAGCCACATCTGTCTCAAATATCTTATCCAAAATAGGTTGGATATCTTGCTTTGAACCCATTGCAAACCCTAGCTTGTATGGGCCTTTATAAATAACACCCATTGGATTGTGATCAGGAATGTGAATGCTGCTCAATTTATCTCAGCTGAATTTAACCAGGGATAGGAAAATTTTTGCTGCTAACCTAAGTAGACAGAGTTCCCAAGAAGTAAACCTCTGATTTGTACAACTAAAAAAAACAATCTGCTGGAGGAACTCAGCAGATGAAATGGTGCTTGTTGATGGGTGAAGGGGTGGGGGTTGAAGAGAAAGGAAGATTGCCACTATAAAGAGCAGTGAGGTGTCAGGCAGGAGCCACAACCTTGGTGCAGTATTTCCCTCTGAAAAATTCTAATGTCTGACACCATTCATAGTCCATTTAATTATATTCAAGATTCCTTTCTCATGTAAAACAGGTGTAATATCACACAAAATTTGTCCTAGTCTGCCATCATCAGAGAAGCCAGTCACCAGGTATCCATGGATTTGCCTCCAGTGTTCCGCAGCCACACAGACCTCCAGCCCAAACCACTGGCAATCTGAGCTCCAGCTCCAAACCTCCAATCAGGAAGCCTTCAGTGCCCTCACACATTCCAGTTCAGATACCTGCTACCCCTTCAACCAGTCTCCAGTAGTCTGCTTTGACTGCAGTTGCCAACAACCTGCAAGCCTGTGTGGGTTCTTCGCCTTGTGTCGCCACAGCTGCTGCCTATATGTTACCACCAAATTATTCCCACACACTCCTGCCCAACCTCCTGCGCTCTACTCAGTCAGACAAAGCTCTGAGCCAGCTGAAACAATGATTTAAAAATTCGTCCCCTAGTTTTCAAACCACTCCTACATTCTGTCATACCTGCAATGTGATCCCTCCAATTCTCAATTTGTGATCGTCCTAAATTGCTCTCCATTCAGCTGCATTCATCTGCTAAGGCCTTAACCTCCATTTCCTCCTCTGAAGCCTCACACTTTCTCTTGCCATACATGGCTATTCACAAGACTCTCCCATTAATTCCATTCTGCCACTTTATTTTTCCAGCAACCTATTCTTTCTCATATGTCCATCAATCAACTCTATTATGCTTTTCCCAACTGCCTGCTTTAGGGGGAATTGCAGCAGCCAATTAACCTGACAAATACCACATCCTTGAAGTAAAGGAAAATGTAGAGCTCCTCTAGAAAATCCACATCATCATAGATTTGAATGGGTAAATTGCACACTGACAGCTTTGAAAGTTGGGATCAAAGCTGTGTAACTATAGTACAGCAGCAGAACCACTGGATACCAAGGAAATCTTAAACACAATACTCTTTATACCTACATGTCTGACCAAGCTTTAATCATCTATTTTAGTAATACCATGTGATTAATTGTAAAATTTTGTTTTCTTGAACTCCTAAATATTAAAGATGCTATTAAATGTATTAACTTATCATTATTGTAACAGTATCCTGTAATTTTGGATATCACAAATGAAATGAGTAATTTATTAAAAAAATATTTATGCATATTTATTTTATGGTATCTTGATATATGTGATTGTTATGTGGTGTGTATTATGTATGTGCATTGTGGCCTGGATAAATTCTGTTTTGTCCAATTGTACATGTACAGCTAGTTGATAATAAACTTAATTTGAAATTCTGGTCCAGGCAACAGTTTGCTTTTCTTTTTGCTCTCACTCAATCTAATAATTCTTTCCAACTTTATAACACTAAATTTGAATCTAATTCAGTCCAATTCACCCATTTTCTCAGTCTTGAATCCCAAAAATTATATTTTTGAAGGATATACAGCTCCAGTGATTTATAGAGCAATGAGCATAAAATATGGAAAAAAAACACATCATAATACACTTCATTTCAATTGCAAACCTTTAAACATTCACAGCCTATTGTGTTTCACAAACATTAGCTGTTGGACACTTTTGAGGCCAGACGAGTGCGATAGCTAAATCTTTTTTCTAGTTAGGATTCTATGAGTAACCGACGTATGGAATGTACTGCAGAAAAATAAAATTCTCAACAACTTGCCTCAGCAGGGCAAATATAATTTGTCTTTACAGCACTTCAATGCCATTGCCATGGTTTAAGATTAAGCTGCTCCCTTTTCCCTCTGCATTATCATTAAACTGTACCTGTAAAGATTCTGTGGTCCTCCATCAGCCAGCTCCCCACCATGACTACCAGCCCCCCCACATCTCCATCGGGCACACAAAACTCAAAACGGTCAACCAGTTTACCTATCTCGGCTGTACCATTTCATCAGATGCAAGGATCGACAATGAGATAGACAACAGACTCGCCAAGGCAAATAGCGCCTTTGGAAGACTACACAAAAGAGTCTGGAAAAACAACCAACTGAAAAACCTCACAAAGATAAGCGTATACAGAGCCGTTGTCATACCCACACTCCTGTTCGGCTCCGAATCATGGGTCCTCTACCGGCACCACCTACGGCTCCTAGAACGCTTCCACCAGCGTTGTCTCCGCTCCATCCTCAACATCCATTGGAGCGCTCACACCCCTAACGTCGAGGTACTCGAGATGGCAGAGGTCGACAGCATCGAGTCCACACTGCTGAAGATCCAGCTGCG
The DNA here is from genome assembly GCF_036971445.1 of Narcine bancroftii. Lineage (NCBI taxonomy): Eukaryota > Metazoa > Chordata > Chondrichthyes > Torpediniformes > Narcinidae > Narcine > Narcine bancroftii. The sequence continues at coordinate 37,436,742 of NC_091477.1, forward strand.
CTGGATGGGTCACGTCTCCAGAATGGAGGACCATCGCCTTCCCAAGATCGTATTATATGGCGAGCTCTCCACTGGCCACCGTGACAGAGGTGCACCAAAGAAAAGGTACAAGGACTGCCTAAAGAAATCTCTTGGTGCCTGCCACATTGACCACCGCCAGTGGGCTGATAACGCCTCAAACCGTGCATCTTGGCGCCTCACAGTTTGGCGGGCAGCAGCCTCCTTTGAAGAAGACCGCAGAGCCCACCTCACTGACAAAAGGCAAAGGAGGAAAAACCCAACACCCAACCCCAACCAACCAATTTTCCCTTGCAACCGCTGCAATCGTGTCTGCCTGTCCCGCATCGGACTGGTCAGCCACAAACGAGCCTGCAGCTGACGTGGACTTTTTACCCCCTCCATAAATCTTCATCCGCGAAGCCAAGCCAAAGAAAAAGACCTGTAAAGAACTCCACCTAGTGATTGCTTTTGAAACAGCAAAATTTTTGAAGTTAAAACATTTCAGACTCGCATGTTTTCCTTTGGATGAACATTAGACTGAACACAGAACATTTCACCACAGTACAGGCACTTCCTCCCATAATGGCGTGTCAACCAATAGAAACACACTCCTCAATCAATCTAACACTCTGCCATTCAATCCATAACCACCTCTCCCTTGATTTTCCTTGCATCCACATGTCTAATAATTTTTGTATTATCACCATCCATTACTACCTCTAGCAGTATGTTCCTGGCACCCACCACTCTGTTTTCAAAAAAAAACCAACCACCTCTGACATCTCCCCTGAACTATCCTCTAACCCACCTTAAAAAGATGTCTTCTGGCATTGGCCATTTTCACCCTGTGTAAAGATATACCAGGTGCTTCCTTATTTTTGTCCTCAATTTGTCTGCAAAACACCCTTCACCCCTTTTCTACCATTTAGTCTATCTTTTTGACCATTTTGGAATGGCTAAAATACTAAAATACACATGAAGCCAATATAGCACAACCCTTGTGAAGAGGAGCTCATACCCAAAATGTTGATTGTCTTTTACTTTCTCTGGATGCTATGTAATCTGCTGAGTTTCTCCAGCACCTTTGTGTACTGTACTATTATTCTTTGAGCATATTTCGACAAATAATTTCACAAAAGTGACATTATTTTTTTCTTGAAGTTTAACTTTATTTGTTTTTATTTTCCAGTTACATCTAAATAATACTTTCATTGATTGAAATATTGCAAAGACAATATATTTTTTCTATTAAAATTGTACCATAATCATATGACAATTTTAAAAACCCTGAAGGCATTAAATATCTAGGAATGTAAATTATTTTAAGAATGTGCTTGTATAGCAATAATGAAGTTTTATTGCACGTGCCAATGAGATTATAAATTTTGAAGACCGTTATCATCATCTGATCATACATAGCAAGTTTTGTATTATTTCAAGTATTCAGTCCTTTAAACTCAATCTTGAGTTTAAACTTTACTCAAATGTTAAAGGCCCACACAGTACACAATTTAGCTAATGGAGAATTACCTTCTGATCCTTTCACATATGGCCCTGAAACATAAATTTGAAGTAAAATGTTTATGCTAACTTTCTAATACAATCACACTTACATAACACTTGACATAATCACAAGATTTATTTTCTGTTCTAATTTAATTAGCAAATGTTAACACTTGTTATAACCATAAACACAGTACAAACATTAATAAGGTGAATGTGATCAATGAACAATGTTGTTATGTTTTGTGCTTGTCAGTTGACTGACAATGGTTCACATTAGTATGCCATTATTTTAGAAATAGGCTACATACTTCAGATAGCACAAACTGTTGCCTTTTTAAAACTGCACATTAATATCAGAATTAATTTTGGTTAGTATTTTTAAATAATTTAATAAGTTTTCAGAAAAAAATTGTGTAAAAGTACAAATGGGTTAAGACAAAAAACAGTTTTTAAGTTCTCTCACATTGAACTCACTACAAACTAGACTGCTTGGTGTTTTTCTTTATTTTGTGTTTTTATAATCCTTTGTTGAAATAAACGTATTCGACACCAGGACTGGCCTCTCGAACTTTACCCTGAAGATTGTGCTCAAGACGACCCACAGACATAGAACTGTAAGAAATTAAAGGCATCTCAAGACAGTTAAAATACATAATTCCCATAAATTGTCCAAAAATCAATGAAAATTCAGGTATGCAATTTTCATTCAACACGGTCCACCATTGTACTCAATCCCTTTCTTCCATTATTCAACACTCAGTATAACTTCAGTATAAGGGTATTAAAGGTTACGGAGAGAAGGCGGGGACGGGGTACTGAACTTTAAGATCAGCCATGATCTCGTTGAATGGCGGAGCAGGCTCGAAGGGTCGAATGACCTACTCCTGCTCCTATCTTCTATGTTTCTATGTAACTAGTAGTAACAACACTTCTTTTTCTTTGTGATTTTTAGTATTCAGGTATTCAAATTCCTTTTTGCCCCAGACTCCATCTTGGGAGACACACTTGGGTTATTTAGGGATAAATACTCTCAAAACTGGATTCAGATAAGTATAATGGTTAGAAGAATTTGGTGGGACCAAATTGGGCCTCAGAAATGGCCAAAGTGGAAGCATTTGAACACACGTCTTTCAAACAGTTTGATAAATTGGACAGTTATACACAAAAATGGGGCAAATATTTAGGTTTCCTGGGGGTGAGGGGGAAATAGTGGTGGATGTTGCGGTGAAGCATATTAATGAATGGCAGTTTTTTTCTGTTATTAGAGGTCTAAATAGACATAAGGTTATGAAATTGATATTTTTACTGCCACATTTGTTTCCATTTTATGGATGGTTATGTTTTGTAACTTTGATTTACATAACTAACACTGACTCAAGGGTTTGGGAAACTTAAAAAAAATCTCAAGAAAATTTAAATCACAAAAAAAAACACTTTTCTATCCATCCATAGTCAGAAATTCCACCAACTTGAAAATACAAACATCCAGCATCAAAAAGAATTTCTTTCCTTCTGCTGTCAGACTCCTAAATGAACCTCTGACAGATAAAAGATGTTGGGGAGTGAGAGCGGGGGGGTGGGGATAATGTAGAGGCTTAATCGAACAGGCTCAATTCCAAGTGACGTAATTGTTCTCAGAAAGAGACTATGCAAGCCGAGAGGATGATAAGGAAGGCATAAGGCATGCTTTCCTTCTTGGGTTAGAGCATTAAGTACAAGAGAAAGGAAGTAATGTTGCAGCAAAATAAAATTTTGGTTAGGCTGCACTTGAAATGTAACAATTACAGAAAGGAAAAAGTTGAGAATATATTTACCAAATCAGATTAAAAAGGCTTGGGAATTTGAACTTGCAGGACCCTTATCGGAGAATCTATGGGACAAGATTCTTAAACTGGCGAATACATCTTCAATATGTGCCTGACATTCATTAGTCCAATTCAAAGTGGTGCATTGTGTTCACATGTCTAAAGATAAGCTGACTTGTATTTTTTCTAATATTAACCTTGCTTGTGACAGATGTAAATCTGATATTGCTACATTGACATATTTGTTTTAATATTGTCCATCCTTAGAAATATATTGGAAAGAGATTTTTATATCTTTTCAACTGTATTTCAAGGGGAGCTACGACCCAATCCAATAACTGCTCCTTTTGGGGTTATTGAACCAGACATAGAGATTTTCTGTACCTGTAGACTTTTTATCTACATTTTTTTTAATTTCTTTTTTGGAAATTTAAAAATATGACATCAAAATTGTTGGTGTCATTAATTATGGGGTGGTGGTGGCCTTCTCTACATTATTGGCTAGAAGAGCCATCTTATTCATATGGAAATACTCTAGACCCCCAACAGTGTTTCAATGGTTCGCTCACATTATGTCCTGTTTGTTTAGAGAAAAAAAATGATAGCATGTATTTGATTCATCAGAGAAACTTGAAGGTACACAGCAACCTTTTATGTCTTATTTTCATTTGATGTGATTAGATGCACTCACTCTTCCAGATGAGATAATAGTCTTACCTTTGTTTTTCAATTCACAGTATGAATCAAAAGCTACAAAATATATGTAACCCTCAGGATAAGCTGCTCAGATGTTTTTTTTGGTTTTTTTTTAATAGATTTTTTTTATATATGTCTTTATGGTCTTCATCCAGTGCAGTGGAGGGGGTACCAAGTTTATACTGTTTGAAGTTTTATCTTGATATATATACTGTGTTTGTATTATATATAGATATGTTTTTGGGAGATAAATTGGGGCAGGTTTTGTTTTTTAAAAAGTGTAGGTCACATAAATACTTTAAAGCACATCTTATTTAAAATATTGGAGCTCTGTTAATGCTAGACATGTCAGGCCCAGAGCCTCTGCAAAAGCTTTGGAGAGGGCCCAAGAGAATTCACTAATGGATTGGGGCAAAGATCCTTGGTTGGGACCTTAGATAGACAGGCGGCCAGTCAGGCTCAAAAATAGGGGGGAGGGAAGTTCAACTTTTACATGATTATGTGAGTATATATGGTATGAGAGACATAGATCGATACTGCAATAGTAAAATTGACAAACATTTAAGCTGAAAGGGGGAAAATGTGAAGATGTCCCGGGCATTTTTTTTAAAAACAGTAATAGATGCATGGAATAGACCTCCAAGGGTAGTGGTGAAATCAGTTATGATAAAAACATTTAAGTGGCTTCTAGTCAGAGACATGAATATGGAGAAAATGCAGTGATATGTATCATGTGCAAGTAGCAGAGATTTAATTTAATTCAGAACCATGTTTGATGTACATCATTGTTCGCCGAAGGGCCTGTTGTGTATTTTATGTTTAATGTTAGAAATATTTTTCACATTACGGTGATGCCCTTATTCATCCTCCAACATCGCAAAAATTAAGGTTTTAAAGAGAGTTCAGGTATCTGGAATTAAGGAAATATAGAGAACCCACAAAGAAACCAATCCAACCAAACTAAATTGTGAAACAACCATGAAAAAGTCAAAGGATATGCGCATATCAGACCAGTGACAGGTTCTATTTATTTGCTCTGGTACCAGCCTACTAGTGGCAAAATATAGTAAATTCAGTTTCTCATGTTTCCATGGGAGATCTCTAGGCCATTAATCTGATGACATTACCAAAATAAGTCTAATTGAGAGGGACTTCGCTGACTGCTTTTTTTAAATTTTTACTGTGTTTGCCTGGTGTGGAGGGTCATATGAACTGACACTCCACCAGTGGGACTCGAGAGGCAAAACTTCATTGTTGTTCAGGCAATATAAACAGTTGTTTATATAAATCTTGTTCCTAGAATGATCTGCTGCCTTTGATGTGACAGGGAGTGGAGTGGCTTAGTAAAAGTCTTTTAAATGTATGATATTCAGTGGCATTTAATTATTTCAAATACATCAAAATGCTAATTTATTGATTTTAATGATTTAAATCATCATTTTCTTCAATCAGGTATGAAATCCCCATTTAATATGAATAGTGATTTCTGTCCTACCCCAGTCCTGCTAAACTAGGATCATGGAGGATGATTCCTCAGCATGATGCCAGCAAAATCTCAGCACAATTCGACTATGATGTTTAACTCCTGGTGAATGGGGCTGATTTGTGTCAGTGAGCTTGTCTCAGTCTTGGTGGGTTTGTGCAAGTCTATGAGGTGCTGCAGCTGACTGCTAGTGGATCCCTTTGGAACTGCCAGCCAAGTCAAGAACAATTCTACCCTTCATCTACATATTTGTCAAGTCACCTTTATTTATCGTTCATACCACACTTGCACAGTAAAGACGAGATGGTGTTGCTTCAGGACAACGGAGCATATTTACACACACATATAAGTTAGAAGTTAAACACATTGATATATTAAAATATTAAGATGTATGCAGTAAAAGTCCATGGTACACTATCCACATGTTCTGGGGATTCAGGAGCCTGATGGCTTGGGGGAAAAAACTGTTGCCCAATCTGGACATAACCACCTGAGTGCTACCAGATGGCAAGAGAGAGAAGAATCCCAGAGCTATTTTTATTAAATAGGAGAAGAGGGTCTGTAGTAGCCCCTTAAATGGCACTTCTTAGCTCCAAAGAATGCATGTAATTTATTAGTCCATTGATGAATATATTCTAAATTTTTCATGTTAGTCAACTTATGTATTAATAATTCTGAAGAGAAAAACATCACCACTGAAACTTTTGATGGCTTCCACCAAAAAGATAAAAGAAAAGGAATAGAAGTTTAGAACCTCGCTATTGACTGACTCAGGAATTTAAACAGTGTCTGGAGGAGTAGTTTGATATCAATGGTAAAGGTGAAATTACACCATCCATCTTGTGGGATTCTGCTATAGCAATAATAAGGGGTAAAATCAGGGGTAAGTAAAATACAGGTACTAAGAGTCAGTACATAAAACTAACAATAAAAATAAAGAACTCCTATATTAAGACCAAAAAAAAACAGCCTCAAGAAAGAAGATGGAGGGTTATGGGCATTGTGCAGGGAGGTGGGACTAGAAAGGGGTGTTTGGTTCGGTGCGGACTAGAAGGGCCTAATGGCCTGTTTCCGTGCTGTAATTGTTATGTTATATGTTATGTTACTAATTAGAGGAGCTCTTGACATACAAAGTTGAAGGGGCCCTGAGATTTTCATGAGAAGGGAAACCGAGCTAGTCGCTGCTTGGCATTTCAGTTGCGTAAAGCGCAAGCTAATCGAGTGGTCTCCCTAGTGTTTTACCCAGCCTCAAGAAAGTTAGTTTTACAACCAAAAGAAACAGCAGAAGCATTTGCATCCGTTTATGAAGAATTATACGACTCTCCCTGAAATCATAAAGAGGAGAAGAAGATAAGAACATTCTTTTCTAGATTAAATCTATCCTCCATTTCCCAAGAAGAAGCGGTAAAAATCACAGCATGTATAGAAGAACAGGAAATAAACAGAGTTATTAATAAACGAAAGAATAATAAGTCCCCAAGGACCGATGGGATTCTGGGAGAATTCTACAAGTGTTAGAAGGAGTAGCTCTCCCCGAATCTGGCTAAGGTCTATAATTATGTCTGATCGGAAGGAAATCCTCCTAAATCGTGGGGAGAGGCTATCATTTCTGTTATTCATAAGGATGGGAGAGACCCCACAAAGTGTGAAGGTTATAAGCCAATAAGTCTTTTATGTAATGATCAAAAGATATTTAGCACTATACTAACAAAGAGAATTCAAAAGGTTATAACACAGTTAATACATCCTGATCAAACAGGATTTATACCTTGTAGGCAGAGCCAATAACTTTAGGTGTATTTTTAACATTACGTCAAGTGAAAAAAAGAAACATCAGTCATCTACTTAGTTTAGATGTGTAAAAGGCTTTTGATAGAGTAGACTGAGTCTATCGTAATCATACATTAGATAAGATGGGGTTTCACCCAAAATTTATTAATTGGGTGAAAATATTAAGAGTGAGGGTGAATGGATGTTGCTCTCGGTTTTTTTCAGGTAAAAACATGGAGTTAGGCAGGGAGACAGTTTGAGTTCCCTGCTCTTTGATATATGCTTAGAGCCATTTGTTGAAATTATTAGGCAAAAGGATTATATAAAGGGTATAAAAGACGATAGAGGGGTGGAACATAAAATATCCCTATTTGCGGATGATGTCATGCTGTATGTGACCAATCCTATTTCTTCAGTGCCTCATATGTTACAAGTTTTAAAAGAAATATGAAGTAATATCTGGTTATAAAATTAATGACTCAAAATCAGAAGCAATGATGCTGTTGGGTACGTGGCAATCACAATTAGATAACCAAGTCAGGTTTCATTGGTCTAGAGAGGGCTTCAGATACTTAGATACTATCACTCCCTCCATCTTAAAACTATGAAGCTAATTATGAAAGTTACTGAAGGAGACAAAAGCAGATATACTCAGATGGGAGATTCTCCCCTTATCATTAATTGGTAGAACTAAAACTGTCCAAATGAATGTTTTGCCCAGACTGTTTTTTTAATTCCAATCTTTGCCAGTAGGACTTCCTATTATAGCATTTAAAGGTCTTGACAAATTGATATCAAGGTTTGTATGGTAAAATAAAAAACTGAGAGTTAGACTTAAAACTCAGCTATTATTAAAACAAAAAGGGGGCCTTAATTTGCCCAACATTAAATATTACTACTGGCAGCACAGCTGAGGACCCTGAAAACATGGATAGCAAATGATATGGGAACAGGTTGGGTGAGTATGGAACAAAATTCATGCCCTAGTATTTCTCTGGAAGGCCAAGACAAGCAAACTGGAAGAAATTAAAAATTTAGAATGAATGGATTAAATTCACATTGAAAACTTGGCTTTTAACTTTATATCCAGAGCATTAAAAATAGTAGCTCTCCCAGAATTCCTACCTGGAAAAGTAGATAATGACTTTAGAAAATGGGCAAAGGGTTAACTATTGTGGATCACCTTTTTTGTGGGGAAACTTTAAAATCATATGAACATCTTCAGAAAGAATTTGGTTTGTCAGGGATGGATTTTTTTTTAGATTTCTTCAAGTGCAGCACAACTTTCAGACACATGCAGATTTGTAAAATTACATCAACAGTAGAAAAGATTTTCACGCTGACTATGGAGGGGAGTGATAAAGAAGAACCTGATAGATCACTTATACAGATGGCTTCAAGATATGTAACAGGAAACACTATCAAAAATAAACAGAAATGAGAATTAGAAATGAATATTTGTATTACAGATGAAATGTGCGAAAAGACATGCTTTGATGGTTACATGTTAACAAGTAGCCCTACCTGGAGGGAGTTTGAATAGAAAATTAAAATGAGAGTATTTAAGACTCATGTGTAGGTGAGGTACAGTAGCACCTCAGGATTCTGCTGGAGAGAATGTGGGAAGATTGGCAATCATTTTTTGGGACTGTGCCAAACTATATCAATATTGGAAAGATATTCAGGTGGAAATTAAGCCCTATCTTTGGAGCTAGTATATTTTATATTGGGAGCAATAGCAGAGCTATCAAAACCCAGGCATAATTACTTGGGGTGTTGCTGTTGATCGCAAAGATGATTACAGTATTATGGAGAAATGCAAAACCACCAACAATGGAGGTAAAGATTAAACAATGTATATTTGATGGCAAGTGAAACAGCTAAACTCCAACCAAGGACTAATGTTGAAAACATTAGTCACCAGTAATACTATAGTTACAGAGATTGCTTAGGGATATAACCTCTCTGTAATCTGGTAGGGGTGAGTTTGACCGGAGCACTCTACAATTAATTGGAATAATGTATACAGATGAGATTGTGATTGGATACAAATGCATACATAATGATGACAGTGATAAATTGAATAAGATTTATTCTAAACCTCTCCTCTTTAAGCTCGAAAGTGTAACAATGGGCATATGAAGAAGTGTACGGTTAAATATATGGGTGACTGCATATTGGGTGCCTAAATCTGTGATGCCTTGATGAACAGAACTCAAATAAGATAAATAGATGCATTGTATGTGATTTATGCATTTTGTTCATATGCTCACATGATATGACAACATACGAAAATAAAAGTTAAATTAAAAAAACTCTGGGAGAGGGCGACACGGTGGTACAGTTGGTTGAGCTGGTGCCTCGCTGCTCCAATGCTATCTTTGCTGCATGTTCTCCATGCAATAGTGAGGATGCTCCCATTTTGCTTCCACATCATTTAGACATACAAACTGAAAGTTAATTAGTCACTGTAAAGTGCATCTAACCTGTAGGTGAATATAGTAAAACTCCGATAAGCTGCTTTTCAACTATTTGGAAATCCCGAATGTTCAGATCTAGCACACTGGGGTCCTGTTCCCGCATTCCCTTTATAACGACCAAGGCTCCATTTCCATGTTTCCTTTAAACTTAATGGGTTCACTGTGAAATTTAATATAACACTGTATGAATAATGTGTTGGGGAATTAAATTGAATCATTTCTAATAGTCCAGGAAATATGTTAGTCTGGCACCAAAATATCAAGTGTACTGCATTATTGAAATTACATTACAGAGAATCTATTGAGCACTGATGGGAATGTAGGGAGAGTATATTATGGGATTGTGTTTAATGAGTGAGTCATACAGCAAAGAACAGACGTTTTGGCCCAACTCATCCATTCTGTCCAAGTTAGAATTCTGGGCTAGTCCCAACAGCCTGCATTTGGTCAATATCTTTCTAACCCCTTCCTATCCATAAATCTACCCAAATGCCTTTTTGATCAACAAGGACTCAGTGAGCTGAAAGGCTTATTTCCATGCTGCATAACTCTGTCTAACTCTGTTATGTTCATAAAAATGTAATATTCCTGAAAATTTTAAGATGTAAACTTTTACCATACATGATACACAAGAACTGGCTTCTTACCTTTTCTGAGGAAACAATGCACAACAAAGTGGTGTAGCAAATACCAAACTGTAATAAGAAAGATTACCAAAAATTAAAATGGACAAAAAAGCAACACATCTTCCACATATCAAAATTAATTTAGATTTTTAATCACAAGACTTAGATTAGCATTGATTTTGGACAAATATTGTTTAATTTCCCAGAGAATGTTATAAATGTGTAAGATTTTATAATCTACAGAATAATGTACATTATTACTATCTGTATGCTAAAGTAGTCAGAAATGTTTTGCTATTTTGGGGAAAGCCAGTCCAGTTTAGGAGTATTATGTTAAATGACCATGTAACATAACAGAGGATGGATCACTGGCAACAACAAATTGGCAAAGGGTCAAAATGCAAAGACCACTGAATGTATAGCACAAAGTGCGGAGTATGGGAAATCACTTTTAGAATTTTCGAATACTAGCATAAACACTAGATAAAGAGGGAAGGACCCCATTTATCAATCCAAAGAGAGCTTCATACTAAAAGTGTATATGTGTACAGGTCTTGTTACAGAGTGATGGGATGGGAGTTCCAAAATAGTAATTGATGGGTCGATAGGAGGAGGAACATTTTAGGGCAAAAGTTAAAATCAATAAATGTAATTAAGTCTAAATACTGGACAGTGTAATCATCTGGGCAATATTACACAAAGTGCAATTATGGAGGTATTGACTGTTTATTGGTGATAATGGCTTTAAGAATAAAAACCGTAAAATGGTAATATTAAAAGGCATTCATGAATCCAGAAGTTCATGAGGTGACATAATGCCACAAAATAAGTAAGGGAATTTGAGTTAACAAATGCTAAAAATAAATATTGCCGCGTACTAGATATTTTAAAGACAAACTAAATGGAAAAGAGAGCAGCAACTATCAAAACATGTTATTAAGGATTTTGTTCAGGAGAGATCGGGTCTGGACCGGGGTTCGAGTCCCACAATGTCTGTACGGAGTTTGTACTTTCTCTCGGTGTCTGTGTGGGTTTTTTTTTAAATAAACGGGGTTCCGGTTTCCTTCCACACATCAAAATGCACCAGGGGAGTAAATTGGGTGGCACAGACTTGTAACAGGCCATTTGAGCCCACAAGTCTGTATGTCTAAATTTAATCAGTAAGAGGCTTTATTATTGAAAGAAAATAAATTAGCAAGGAACAGAAACATGGTCTTGGGGAGGAGTTGTGAATACAACATTAATAAGTATATTTAGTCAAAAAACTAGGTGCCTTAATTGGAAAAATCAGTTAAATCTGTTATTGTAGGGAGATTTCAAAATTCTTCACTCACCAAATTCCCACCAAACCCACTTGAATCGGTGCACTCATCCATGGAAATCGCTATTAAAATGGAAAGCAAAACACACTTATGAATATAAATGTTCCTAATGTCTTGAAGTTTCTATAACAGAATATCGACATGATTGGTAATTTTTGCTCTGTAGATATAGGGTCAGGCAGAAGCAAGCATTAAATCACTGATGTATGAAATTTTGAATGAACTGGTTAATTAAAACATTGTTTTAATTTCAATCAGACGAAAAAATGTTTTCTGTAATTTATAATTCTTCTTCTCGCTAATGATCTTCTCCATCCTTCTGAAACCTTTTACTTTTCCAAGTTTTATTTTACAGAGTAGAAGGTGCCTGGAATGTGCCTCTCTAAATGTCTCTAGAACTGTATCAATTTAAAATACTTTTAAATAGGTACATGAACAGGCAGCAAATGTAGAGATTATAGAGGCCATAATGTTTGTGCAGTCATTGTGGGCCAAAGACCCCGTTCCAGTGTTGTGCTCTTCCATGTTCTAAAATATTTCATGCATCTTAATAACAAGTGACTAGTTCACTGAATAAATGATGTTTCTTTCAAAGTCGCAACAAAATGAATATTGCTGCCCTAGAATGATGAATAATTCAAACAACCACCAAAAGGCCCTTATCAGGGCTCATGATGCTGCCTTCAGGACAGGGGATAGGATGGCACTAAGATCAGCCAGAGCTGAACTCTCCCCTGCAATTCAGAAGGCAAAGCATGGGTATGGACAGAAGATCAGACAGCTGTGTGGTACCAGTGACATGAGGCACATGTGTCAAAGGATCGGGACTATAACGGATCGCATGTCAACCTTGCGAGTTATGGACAATGACGCCTCTGAACAAACTGAACATCATCTATGCACGTGAGAAGAACAGGATGATGCCAAAGAAAGCTCCATGTCTCCCTGATGAATGGGCCGCTGCATAGCCGCGACCAAGGTGAACCCACACAAGCCGGCAGAACCAAACAACATAACTGGTCGGGCACTGAAGGACTGCACAAACCAATTGACGGAGGAGTTTACGGATTTCTTCAATACCTTACTGCAGCAGTTCATCATTCCCGCAATGTTCGAGGCAGCCGTCATCATCCCGGTACCCAAGGCAACAATAACAGGCCTCAATGACTAGCCCCACTGTGACCTCCACCATTATGAAATGCTTCAAGCGTCTGGTGATGGAATGCATCAAAGCACACCTCCCAAAGATGCTGGACCCACTTCAATTCACCTATAGAAGAAACTGTTTAACAAATGATGTTCCTTCATTCCATCCTGACCCATTTGGAGAACCATGCCTCGCCTCATATGCCAGGCTGCTGTTCATCGACTTCAGCGTGGCGTTTAATGATCATCCCCTAGAGGCTGGTGGTAGAGAAGCTGTCCTCGCAATGACTGCACTTACTAACACAAAGACAAGTCTGTCCGGGACAGTAGCAGAATGTCAAGCACTGTCATGCTGAGCATTGGTGCAACTCAGGCTGTGGGCTCAGCCTGCTCCTATTCACAGTATGGATGCATGACTGCATCACCAGATCCATCTTCAACAATGGTCATCAAGTTTGCAGATGACACAAGAGTAGTTGGCCTCATCACCAACAATGATGAGTCACATTACAGGAAAATCTTGTGAAATGGTGCGAGAGTTACAACCTGAGTCGATGTCGACAAGATGAAGGAGATTATCATTGATTTCATAAGGACCAGGACGTCCACCCTTCACTACACATCAATAGTTCTGTAGTAGAGAGAGTGGAGAGCACCAAGTTCCTTGGAGTTCACTTAACTGGTGACCTATCATGGATACTCAACTTGTCAGGAAGGTGCAACAGTTGTTGCACTTGTTGAGAAGACTGAAGTGGGTAAGGCTACCGGCCACCATTATGTCAACCTTCTATAGGAGCTGCCCAGCCAGCTGAATCACAGTGTAGGAATGGATTGGAGGTCACAGGAATTCACAGTACAATATGACTTGCAGAACAGATGACTGGAGTCTCCCCCACCCCAACGACATGATCTACCAGGATTGTTCTCTGAAGAGGGTGCACAAAATGATTGAGCGCCCCTTCCATCCTGCACACAGCATTTTTCAGCTGCTCTCATCAGGGAAGAGAACCAGGAGGATCAGAGCCAGCACCAGCAAGGTGAGGAACAGTTTCTTCCCACGGGCAACGAGAACGCTGAACGACCAAAGGAATGGCTCACACTAATCATCTGAGACTCTCATATTCATGGAATAACATTTATTTATTTATTTGTGTAGATGAAGTACTTGTTCTGCCTATGTCATTTTTGTCTGTAGGTGAATCATGTCGGCTTGTGTGTTTTGCACGAGAACCAGAGAACTCGAGAACACTGTTTCATCAGGTTGTACTTGCAACAATCAGATGACAATAAACTTGACCAAAAAAATCTTACCTTTAAAAATGCTTTTCTTTCCAATGTATTCATTATAAATGGAGGGATAGCTAAAATGGAATGAAAAACACATTTACAACATTGTTCACAATTAAAACTAAGAGAGCCTAAGATCTTTGGAACAATATGTACAATTTTATCAAATCAACAGTTTGACACAGTGCAATAAAATAATTTGATTTTGAACAATTCTACACATATTACCATAGTTATAAATTTATGAAATACAATAATAAACCCAAGATAACATTTGTTTTCTCTTGCAGCCGGAAACATTTGTAGCGTTGAAATCCAATTGTCGAAATGGGTAGGGATCACAATGGCTCACTAAACTATGATAGCATGGGTATTTTATCGATATGGTATTTTATGTTTGTTGATAGTAACAGAGCTACCTTGACAATGAATAACTGACATCCAAAAGCAATGTGGACTTGTTCCATTTGTTTCTTCATTCTCCCAATTATCCTTGTGATACTGTACAAGGTACATTTCCTAATCAAGGTGAATCACTAATTGTACTTTCATTCTTTTTAAAAAAATTTTAAAATAAAAAATATGGAAAGCTTCATGAATTTGCGTGTCATCCTTGTGCAGGGGCCATGCTCATCTCTGCATCATTCCAATTTTAGTGTATGTGCTGCCGAAGCGAGCACAATTGTATTTTTATTCTTAACAGAATCTAATTTATGTCTCAAATGGTCTCACTGGCTTTAGTGCCGATCTAAAACGTGAATATTGAAGCATAGGAATTAAACACATGAAATAGGAAGTAGCTAACAAGCACTAGTTTTCTTTATTAATTATCCTAAGATTACATTTAGAGATTTGTTAACTCCTCCACCACTTTGCTTCCTAATTCCTTGATAAGTTGGTGGGTGAGCTATGAATGACTCAATGGTTCCCACCAATGCTGGTCCAATAACATTGACAGTCTGTATATTTTAATCACCTTTGATTTGCTTTCAATCCTCATTTATATGATGTCCCACAGTAACCATCCAGAAGCTCAACCTTCATAGGTTTGCCAAAGGCATCCTGCTCTCCCTCAAACCTCCACATTATCAGGTTGATATCTTGTAATAGATGAACAGAAATTTCCTCCAATTAAACACTGAAAAAAAACACTGCCATCATTTTAAGTCTTTATTACAAATTGTAATACCTAGAAACCAAGGCACTCCACATCCCTGGGACCGTCCAGGCCGAACCAAAGCACTTGTAAAATTGCTGGCACGAGTGACCCTCAGATGAACTTCAGACCTCAAATCTGTCATTGTTGCGATTACTCATTTCCTCTTTAACTGCAGCAGTTTTTTTTAAATATCTTGTTTGTTTCTGGATTTTATAGTTACAGGTGTTGGTTTGACACTTTATATAGCAGTCATATTAATGGATTAAATGTTTAAAAATACTGCAATGAACTGCAACTCAGGAAATAAAGTTTTAGGTGTCATTCACACCCAAATGGCTTCTGTGGATATATCCTCAGATATTGCCCAACTCTGCTCCTGGTTCTTATATGCTGCCAAAATAGTCATCCAAATAATCATCTATTCTACACATAACTAAACTAATACACACTGTCTGTTATTATCCAAAACTCTATTCTTGATTCTGTATCACATTGTCTGAATCTGGGGGGGGGGGGTCCGTGGCAAGATGGCGTAGAAGACAAACGTGCAATTCCACCTTTCACCAGCTAGTTTTTTAAATACCCATTTTTAAAATTTATAAAAGTGATTAAAAGTAATATTTACAATTATTGGAATACTAAAGGACTATAATGGCTATCAATGTGAAAAACACGAAAGCTCAAAAAATTACCTTTCAAGAGTGCCGAAGAATTGAGGCCTACCTGTCTAGTTGAAACCATGGAGTTGTCAGTGGGAATCCCCAAGGCTCAGAGGACTCCTGCCCGGTTAAGTATGACGCCGGCGCCGAACCTACCTCCGAAAGATGGCGCAGGCTTGAAGTTAAGCTCGGCCGGCTCTGAACCACACACCCGTGAAGTCGGGTGCGCGGGCGGTCCGGCTAAGAGGGGCCCTCAAGCCCACGATGATGTCGGGTGGGCCGGGGACACGCAGTGTTGCATCAGAGGACGCACCTGCGCAGTCGCTGGTCCTACTGGGCATGCGTGGTACTTCGAGGGTTCGGAATTTATTAGAATGGGTGTCGGCTGTGGGGGGCCCCGAGCACCAGCGGTACCTGAAGAAGAAGATGACTTACCTTCACTGGGCAGCACACAAGAACAAATGGAGGTGGAGATCAGGGAAGGTAGGGCTCAAAGGGAGGTGACGGAATCCAGAATGGAATCTACGTGTGCTGTTTTGGAAGGGATTGCCTACCAAATGGACAAAATGTTTAAACAGATGTCTCGAGGATTCCTGGAAGTAAAAACTAAAATGAGCACTATGTGTGAAGACATGACAAATATGAAGCAAGATATGTCTGTAGTTAAAAGTGATGTTAATAGATGTATAAAATCAGTTGATACAGTACAAGATAATTTTTTTAAAATTGAAGCAGCTTTTTTTGAAAATGTAAGAATCAAGTTGAATACAATAGGGAAAAAATGGAGAAAGTGGAGGATTCTTTTGTGGATTGGGGGATTCAGAAGAAAGAATTATTGAAGAAAATTGATTCATTGGGAAATCAAAGTCGGAGCAATAATGTGAAGATTGTGGGTCTTCCAGAAGATATTGAAGGTTCTGACCCAATAAAAAATTTTAAGAAATGGATTCCTGAGAAAGAGTTTTTTCTGGAAGGTTTGGAGTTGGATCAAGCACTTAGAGCATTAAGGAAGAAGCCGTTTTCGGGACAATTGCCACGGGCGGTTTTAATTCGTTGTTTGAAATATCAAGATAGAGAAATGATATAACGACTGGCGGCGCAGACGGCCCAACAAAGTCAATCTCCAATGATGACCCAAAATAATAGAGTATTTTTTAATGCAGATTTGAGTCAAGAAATTACTAGGCGACGTCGGGAATTTAATTCAGCTAAAGAAGAATTGTGGCGGAAGGGTTATAAATTTGCTTTTCGCTACCCTGCAGTGTTAAAAGTTTTTTATGGTAATTTTCAATCTCAATTTTTTGAAAATGACCATGATGCATTAATTTTTGCCAATTCGTTGCCAGATTTGTGAGGAAATGGCCGATCTCCATTGTTGTCGTCTAAAAGAAGGGCAAATGGAAATGGGCATGGGAATGGGAAGAATGGAAAGAAAGAAAAGAACGAAGAGCTGACACAAAGTCTTCTTGATATTGAAGACCCAGAACAATCATTGGGACTGGAATCAGTGGGTTGAATATATTTACTGTTTTTGATTATGTTTAATTGAATAATGTATGTATGTCTGCCTGGGGGGGGGGGGTGGGGGGGAGGAATGGATGGCACTGAAATCTTTGACAGTCATCTGCTGCTAGTGGGGTTTACCACACCCAGATTTTTAGGGTGTTATTATCTTTGGGTGTTTTTTTTTTTAGGGGTGATTTTTTTCTTGACTGAAAAAGAACACTTGAAATTGAAGAGAGATTGGGTTGGTCGTGTGTTTTCTTTTAATTCTAAGGTGAGGGGTGTAGTGATTTTAATTCATAAGAGTTTGCCTTTTGAATTACATCTTTAGTGAGAAATGCTGGGAGAGTTTTGGGGTAAATTGTAAAATTTTTGCTGAATCTTGGACTTGATGTTTATGCACTTAATGTAGATGATGAATGCTTTAATTTTAGAAGCTTTTTTTGTTGTTAAATCAGGCTAATGCAAATATCTTAGTTGGGGAAGACTTTAACTGTGCTTTGGACCCTTTTTTGGATAAATCTCCGAAAAGTATAAGGAAATCAAAGATGGCGATACAAATTGGGGCTCTGATGAAAGATTTAAATTTGGTGGATATTTGGAGAAGAGTTAATCCTACGGAGAAAGATTTTTCTTTTTATTCATCTCGGCATAATTCATTTTCCAGAATAGATTTTTTTTTGGTTTCGGCACATTTACAGGCTGAGTATAAAACTAGGATTATATCTGATCATACTTTATTGTTTTTTTTCCTGTGCAACTTTGGAAGTGGTATATTCATCTTATAGATGGAGGTTCAACACAATGTTATTGAAAAAAACTGAGTTTGTTACTTTTGTTAAAGAACAGATCACTTTGTTTTTGGCTGAGAATGTTAATTCTGTAGATAGTCGTTTTGTATTATGGAATGCATTGAAAGCTTATTTAAGAGGGCAGATTATTAGTTATACTTCGAGAGTTAAGAAACAATATATGGCAGAGAGTTTAGAATTGGAGAAACAAATTGCTGAGTTAGAGAAGGAATTTCAGAAAGATGTGACAGAAGATAAAAAAAAGCGTCTCTGGCAAACTTGAAATTTTGCCAGTTAGAGAGGGCGATTATTCAGAGTATAAAAATATTATAAAATTGAAATGGTCCGATAAAATTAAATATTTAGGAATAACTGTAAATGCTGATTATCAATCATTATACAAGTTAAATTGTTTCTTTATTAAAAAAGTTTAAAGCAGATTTAATTAAATAGAAAGACTTTCCGTTAACTTTAATCGGTCGAGTAAATTGTATTAAGATGAACATTTTTTCTCGAATCCAATATTTATTTCAATCGATACCATGTGCCCTTTCAAAGGGTTTTTTCAGGATTTAAATAAAGTTGTAAGGGAATTCTTATGGAAAGGTAAATTACCATGGGTAGCATTATATAAACTTATATGGAAGTATGTGTTAGGTGGACTTCAGTTACCTAATTTTCAAAATTATTATGAAGCAGCTCAGTTGAAATTTATTAGTAGATTGATGGACTTGGATCAACCTCCAAGTTGAACGAAAGTGGAGATGGCTTGTATTTCCGAAGATGAGATGCATCAATATATATTTCAATGGAATATGAATTTTTTGCAGGAATATAACATGCTGGTATTAAAACATGTGTTAAAAGGAATGGACTAGAAGAAATAAGGTTTTAGGATCAAAAGGTAAATTATCAATTTTAATCCTATTATATAATAATCAGCTTATTCCTTTTTTGATGTTTAATAATCTTTTAAAGAGTTGGGATTCTAAGGGTATAAAGATATTGCAGGATTGTTTTGAGGAAGGACAACTTCTTTCTTTTAATCAATTGAGGGAACGACTTGATGTCTCTGAAAATTCTTTGTTTGCTTATTACCAACTTAGATCTTTGTTAAAAGATATCTATGGTAAAGAGATGATTCTACCTGTATTGACAAAATTTGAATCTTTGATTTCCTCTATACGAAAAAAGGGTTACATTTCAGTTATGTATCAAGTGTTACAAGATAGTATGGATAAACCGGAATGGGAGCAGTCTAAGCTTAAATGGGAAAATGATTTAACCTTTATTTTTCTGAAAGATAATTGGGCAGA
This sequence comes from Narcine bancroftii, assembly GCF_036971445.1. NCBI lineage: Eukaryota > Metazoa > Chordata > Chondrichthyes > Torpediniformes > Narcinidae > Narcine > Narcine bancroftii. The sequence goes on from NC_091477.1 coordinate 37,456,291, forward strand.
TATGTGTTATGATAGTGTAACTAAATTGATGAAGGTACGATGTGGAATGGTTAATTATAATTTTTTACATCAGTTATATTTAACTCTGGAGAAATTGAAAAAAATATGGTTTTTGTAATTCGGATTCTTGTTTTAGATGTGGTTTATGTACTGCAACTTTTTTTTACATGCCGTTTGGTCTTGTGTTAAAGTACAATTATTTTGGGAAGAAATTAGGTTAGTTTTGGAAAAATTATACAATATTAAGTTACCATTAGACCCATCTATTTTCCTAATGGGCTACATGGTTCTTTTAAGGGGATTAGGGTTGGATAAGTTTCAAATTGCATTTGTACGATGAGTGTTTTCTGTGGCACAAAAATGTGTAGCTAGTACATGGAAAGATAATAGAGCGATTAGTATAATACGTTAGCAGAATGAATTGAAAGCTTGTATTATTATAGAAAAAAATTACATATAATCTGCATAACTATTCTTTTTTTGTTAATGTAGCTACGTTATTTGGAATATATTCATTTGGATGTACTTTGATTTATTAAAAACTTTTAGGTTTTTTCGTTTATAGTTTTGGCTCTCGTTAAGAGAGCTGGCTGATGGGGTGGGAGGGTGGGGTTTTTTTGTTTTTTTGTGTTTTCTTTTTTATATATACTTATACAAAATTGTTCTTATTGGATTGTATACTGTTTTATCTTAATTATCTTTTAAATATATAAAGTTTTAAAAAAATTGTCTGAATCTATCACATCAGTGTTTGTGATCGTGTCTTGGTTCCTGTTTATGGAACACCTTTATTTATTATTTTCATTATTGTTCCACCAACCCCACTCTTAGTCAATAAGCCGACAATGTGCTCCTCCAATACTGGGTTGCTAACTTCCCTGATTTTGAGTTCCCCACCACTGAACGCACTCCTTCAATTGCACATCTAAACAGTAGAATCCTCGCGTTAATCTTCTTCCACCAATCTTGCCTCTTTACAATTACATCCTATGGGCTACATCTTGATGGCTAATATCGCATGTCGCCTGGTATTGCTAATGAGCCTGTGATGTAGCTTGCAACATTTTGCTATTATTATGTGCTCCCATTTTCAGTTCATTTTTATTTGAGTGGGACTGCCACTTTAAGAGAACAAATCAAACAGCCAACCCTGCAAGATATAGGAGAATGACTGTGAGCTGGCAGGCCGAGGTTAGCATGCACTGAAATTGGATACTTTTGAAGAGAAGCAAGGCAGTGTCCCTAGAACACAGGTGCAGAGACCATGTGACCAGCGTGTTTAATACACTGCACTGTTTTGCTTGGGGGCCATTTTAAGGAAGCAGTGTTGTGCAGCAGAGCTCTTGGAAGTAATATAGTACTGAAGTAGCCTTGTGTATGGTTATAGACAATCTGTCTGATTTCCCCAGGGGAATGAGTAGTGGCCATTTTAAGGAAAAGCATCCTTTAAAGGGATACTGTGCTGACTGTGGCCTTGAGTGGTGAAAGACTATTTGTCTGATTTCTCCGTGTTATAGGAGAATGGGAATACCACTCTTTGACCAAAAAAAATCACTTTGAAAAGGGGACTTGTTGAATCCCACTGTGACTAAAAGGCCATTTTTCTGGAAGCACCTCAACAAGGATTTATAAACATACTGTCACCCCAGTCTCTCCTACCTACTTTGTGTACTTCTTTGCATCAATTTCAAGCTTACCTGTCAACACTGGAATTTCCAAAATTTAATTCTGAACTGCCTTTCTAGAATTAGGCTTGAGCTATAGTGGCAAGAGCATCACACACAGACACACACTCGTGTATAGTTGGGCGTTAAGTTTAGATAAGTGTAGATAAATTAGATAAGGTGTTATTGTTAATTAATAATTAAAAATATTTTAAATACAACCCTGTCAGTGCTAATTTTTTGCTGTCTGGTATGTAACAAAATTTATAAACAATATTACAAAAGATATGTGTAGTTATTATTTTATACCCAAGGATAGACTCTACTGCTAGATTTGTGCCATCTTATGTCAGAATCAGGTTTTAAAACTAGATTTTCCAACTGGAACCAATAGGATACACCCACAGCTTGATTTCTGGAGATACTGTTCAACATAGTATTTTTAAAGCCATTTATAAACATTAAGTAAATATTTAAATTTGTCAATGACTGCTAAATATAGTGGCAAGCCAACATCTGTAAATTCAAAATTCAAACAAAAACAAACAAGACCAAAAAATGAGGTTAAAAAGTTGCTACAGTCAAATTAGAAGCAAATTATAGCATTAATTTCCAAATCATGACGTGATGCACATTTATCAGTGGGTTAAATCACCTTGAGATTTACTCAGAGTAAAGGCAGACTAAAATAACATAGTTCATTCTCATATGTCCTCTTGGTCATAGCACATCGATTAAATATCTAACAGAAGAAAAAGCAAAAATATACCAGCCAGAGGGGCTCCAATATTTAAAATAATTTACTTTCAGTACTACTGACCCATGCCAGGAGCAGCCATGAGAATCCGAGAGATGATTACTTGTACGATAGCCTGTTGAGCAGCTTTTGTTGATTCTCCTAATCGATTGCCATTCTCATCTGTTATTGGTATTCCGTGTTTCAATTCTCTATGGGATAAAAACAAATTATGACTATTTCCAGGATGTTTAAATCAGTGTTTCTCAACCTTTTTCTTTCCACTCACATACCACTTTAAGTATTTTCTATGCCATAAGTGCTCTGATTAGTAAGGGATTGCTCAAGGTGGTAAGTGAGTGGAACAAAAATGTTTGAAAACTACTGTTTTAATCGTACCTAATTGGGTCGTTATGTGCACGGTTTCATAACTCCAAAGGAAATGGACCAATGATCATTTTTCTCAAGCAAAATAATTCAGTAACTCATTGTAAGTTGGAAAAAAAAAATCACAAGTCAAAAAAGAATACCACACCTATCATTTATTATAATTACATTTTGAATACTTTTATTCCACACTGGAAAAATCATTAACGTACACAGCTGAAAGCAGACTGGCCATGAAAAAAGTTTGAAGCATTGAACTAAATGCTTGATGATGAGGAGGCACACATGGGCGATTAGTAGACATGATGGGTTGTTTGCAGTGTACTCGTTTGTGTGATCGTTACAGAGACTGCGAGTGTGGTCGAGTCAGTATCACGAGAGGGTATGCTGTACGATAATCCTGCGTGATGCTGCCATCGCCCAGCATCACGAGAGAGTAGCGTACTGCATTTCCCAAGCGCAGGAACAGGTCAGAATTTGAAATTGAAAGTACGGATTCAAACCATCATAACTTTTAAAAATCCTAAGTCGGATCATCTTAAGAGCACCTGTATTCTTTGAAAAGTCGAGAAATGCTACACAATAATTTTTTTGAAATGCAATATCTGTGTTTACTGGCTCCCAGTGCAGCATAATTATGCATTAAGCTGTGCCACCCATTGGATTATTTCATTTTTAATTGGGTGCTTCACAGCTAGTGAAAACCTTACCTTTGTCTCATTAAAGGAATATTTATACAGTTGGCAGCAGCTACTGCAGCAAATGGAACAAAGCGTCCTATTAGAGGTGTCACGCGCTGCATAGAATAAAAGTATCATTAATTATTTCCTTTGCAAGAAAATTTAGAGGTATTCATTCCAAATCCTTCTTATTACATCAACCTAAACATTACTAAATTACTACATATAAATAAATGTTACCAAATAACTAAATCTTAATCTCCTGAAAAATTTCCCCAGCTCATATTATTCGTCTCTGAGCAAACACAAAAGATTATCAAGAAACCAACTATTTTTTGGTTTTCATAGTGGTGAACAACATTTTTTTTCTATCTGCACAGTGGCACTGTAGAGCTCGTCGAAAGAACCAAAGACTTGTTGATCCAAACCAAGGCTTTTATTAGCAAAAGACAGGAGCTCTTCACAGGTGGCCGACCAGTCCGGAATGATCCGACCTGGCTAGGGACACAACCCTTTAAGGCCCAAACAATAGGTGTGGCTTAGCTCTCAGCCAATCGCTGTAAGCACAGTCTAGATACAGTAACTATATACACTATGTACATTGGTGATAGATCTGTACTATCACAGGCACCAAATATTCTGATGTTCAAATTGCACTCGGATTGTAGTATTTAAGTTTTAAATTGTGAAACCACAGTATCACAATAGTCACATAATGTCATGTCATCAATTTCAATCCCATGCCATAAATAAAGAAAAAGTTGATTTAAAAATAATTAAAATATCTAAAGGAATTGAATTGAATTTATTTTTTTCCCTTGAAGCTCAAGTACACGGAATGCAAATATGCTACAACAAGCAGATTTTTTTTAACCATTCCTTGATAAAGATTATCCAATGGCATTCTTCCAATCTTCCAAGAACTGCTTTTTTTAATAAAGCATTTATCCACTTCTTCCTTGAGTTGTTGAAATCTAGAATAAGGTACTCTTTGAATTATAAAGTTTAAACTCCCACAAGTCAGACTGTCCATTATCAATACTGCTTGTAGTACACTCAGCTATTTTACAACATCTTTACCTAGCGAATGAAATAGACCAAAGTCTAAGTTGTATGAAAATAGGCAAAGGAGATTGGATACACTTAGCTCTTCAGACTGAAGATTGGTTCAAATGCTTCAACACTGTCTTGGGTGTTCATATCACTGAGAATGGGCATATAAAGGAAGCTATCTTCCTCTATTAGCAGTTTAATTGAGTAGGACCATTCACAAACCTCTACAATAAGATTTCAGAACTTTAATCTGATCTGTTAGTTTCTCCATGGCTATACTCCATAGTGAAAACAGATTTGAATCTTTATAATGAGGACATCATCTATTGGAAGCTTCTCAATGGAGTGAAACTGTTTATCAGAACTGAAAAAGGTTCAACCTCTATTGCATCCAGTTCAGAACCCAAATTACATTACGTTCATGACAAATTGATGCAGAGGGTTAGCAGCCTTCAAGCTCCTGAAATTTCACATATGAGAGGATCTCTCCTGGAGCAAGGACATCAACGTAACCACGAAGGTGGCACACCTACACCTCTACTTTCGAAGATGTCTGAGATGTGCCATGTCACTGGCTACTATATCAAACTTTTACAGGAGTACCGACTGATTGCATTATGGCCTGTTTTGGGAATCAAGTGCCAAGGGAAGACGAAGGCTGCAGAAAGTGGCAAACCTAGCCAAGTCCATCATAGGCACTGGTCTTCTGTCCATTGAAAGCATCTTTATGGGGTGTTGCATCAAGAGGCTGCCAGCTTTACAAAGGACCCCCATCACCTTGGACACAGTCTCTTCTCATTGCTCCCTTCAGTAGCAGGTTCACAAGCCTGAAGTTCATTCATTTACAATTTTTATCCAACAGATCCAGCTTAAAACTTCCCGTACTACCCTAAACCGAAACTACTTCTGGACAAACAGAAAATCGGTCTGTATTATTGAAATTTTACTTTTTTTTTCTTGCATGAACAGCAAATGTGAATATTTATCTATTTAAGATGTTTATTATCTTTTTTCTGTCATGGGATTTCTGGTCATTTACATTTTTACTATTGTAGTCGGTTTATCTTGCACACCTGCTTGGCTGTATCTTGCACACCTGCTTGGCTGTATCTTGCACACCTGCTTGGCTGTATCTTGCACACCTGCTTGGCTGTATCTTGCACACCTGCTTGGCTGTATCTTGCACACCTGCTTGGCTGTATCTTGCACACCTGCTTGGCTGTATCTTGCACACCTGCTCGGCTGTATCTTGCACACCTGCTCGGCTGTATCTTGCACACCTGCTTGGCTGTATCTTGCACACCTGCTTGGCTGTATCTTGCACACCTGCTTGGCTGTATCTTGCACACCTGCTTGGCTGTATCTTGCACACCTGCTTGGCTGTATCTTGCACACCTGCTTGGCTGTATCTTGCACACCTGCTTGGCTGTATCTTGCACACCTGCTTGGCTGTATCTTGCACACCTGCTTGGCTGTATCTTGCACACCTGCTTGGCTGTATCTTGCACACCTGCTTGGCTGTATCTTGCACACCTGCTTGGCTGTATCTTGCACACCTGCTTGGCTGTATCTTGCACACCTGCTTGGCTGTATCTTGCACACCTGCTTGGCTGTATCTTGCACGCCTGCTTGGCTGTATCTTACACGCCTGCTTGGCTGTATCTTACACACCTGCTTGGCTGCTGAAGTAAGAATTTTGATGCATCTCATGACAATAAACTCACATCGGCATTGAAAACATGCAACATTTCCTATAGCTTTGCAGTCACTTCTTACCAAAGGTAGACAGTTATGAATAAATTCACCACTGCCTTTGATGCATCAGCAACACGTCACACCTGCAGAAAGCTCAGTCTATCAATGATACTCATCCTTCCCTCTCACCTCTATCCTTCCAAGACATGGATCACTAAAGCATGACCTCAGAGCACTAGGACACCACCAACACATCCACTGGCAGAACAATTTGGCAGACTCTCAGTATCCAAGATGAATTGCTTTCACTCGAGTTCTGTGTGTTCTGAAGAGGCTGAAGTATCCAATGCGTAATTCACAGATTGGACAGGTTTGTGGATAAGTTGGGTAATGCTATTACTAATGCTATAGTGAACTACAGGTTCACTATAGGTGCTCCTCAACTTACAATGGGGTTGCATTCCAGCAAACCCATCATAAATCGAAAAAGAATACCACAGCTACCATTTTTTTATAATTAAATTTTGAACACCTTTATTTCAAACAAAAAAACCCATTAACGTACAGAGCTGAAACTGGGCAAGAAGAATGTTTGAAATATTGAACTACAATTAATTGCTGGATAGTGAGGAATGTGGAATTGCATTTCGCATATCGCAAGTGCGGGAACAGATTGGAATTCGAAATTGAAAGTACGGATTTGAACCACCATAACTTAAAAAAACCCATAAGTCAGACCATGGTAAGTATGTATGCTCTGACACTTGGACGATGATTGCAATGCAATTCTGAACGCTCCTTTTCTTCACTGAGTGTTATGGGCCAGTGATTCTGAAGAGTCAATGAGAATACTGTAATTTTTCCGAGAAGACTTTGAGAATATCTTTGAATGGTTCCCTGTTAACTTGGTAATGTCTTCACTCAATAGTGATACAAATCCATTGCCTGTTCAACAAAGTTGACAATGTTTATTAGGGGTTAATGGTAGGAATGGTAGCTTGAGAGAGGACACTGATTTTAATCTGCTCATCTTGCCAGGGGATTTGGAGGATTTTGAAGAGAAATTATTGCTATCTTACTGGTGTTTGGAGGAGTCCACTGTAAGGACTCCAGGTCTCGAAAACAGATAGAAATGCAGGAACCTCTGCTGCCTTACGGACTATGACCTTTATGCTAGGTTTGAAATCTTAATCTTCAAATACCTTTCCTCAATTGACCTAGACAATGCTTGTGCATTTGAATCTTTGTGTTAGGAACACAATCCCAATGTAAATGTAAGGAGGAGCACCTAATCTCCTAAACTACCAATGTTCGCATCTAAACAAGCACCACCCCCACTACATCTCACTCATGACATCTGTAGACCCACACAGACTGCATCATTTCCCTCAAACCCTTAGCAAGGACCAGTGTTATGGTCACCTTCCATGCCAATAACCCCAACACTTGATTACATATAGTTAGCTTCAATGGACAGGCTGCATTAATTGTGCAGACTCTTAAAACACAGACACAGTGTTTGTCACAGCAAATCACTAGCAGGTGGACAGAAACAACAGTTCAATAATGCTGTCAAAATCTCCTTGGAAGGATGTGACACTCCCACTAACTTATGGGATTCCCTGGTCCATGAAAATTAGAAAATAATTATTCAGTCAGGCATTGAGAATCTAAAGTCCATTCAATGAACACAAATAGAAGCTCAGCATAAATGCATAACATCTCAAATTACTTTGCCTCCACTCACCCCATCAAGCACCTCTTATCCCATCTTTAAAAGTATCTACAGCTTCCACATTGATCCCATCAGCCATTTCAGAACCCATAGAACCAGATCAGAAACAAATTATCCATGATCCTAAGGAACTGCCTATGAAGAGAAAACCATCAAGTGAACATACTAGATTTGATTGGCAAACCAATGTTTTCACATCCTGTGCCAGTAGTTCATCCCTTTCAAATATAATTTTGAATATCAATGTTAAAGCTCTCATTCAGTTCTGTTAACTCTCCTTGAGGATGATATTAGAAATTACTATATAATTTATAACTGGCCATTTGCGGTATCATCGCAAAATCAGCAGAATACACTCGCTATGGTTTCAATGTCCACTAATGGAAAAGATAGACATGTATCCAAGTAAGTGATACCTTAGTTAGTGAATTAAGGCCAAGAGCTGTTGCTACTGCACCTGTTGTAGCGGAGACGTAGGCTGTACCAAGCTGGCTGTAATTTAAACAAAAAATAAGAACACATTTTAATGAAATTTTACAATAACACATACACTTTTAGTTGGGATCAAAGCACTATTTACAACATTAGTAAAAGTAAATTAATACTGTTTCTTGGATGAAAAATTAATACTTACAAATATGCAAAAGGCTGGTTTTGCTTTTTTTTGTTGACTAACCAGCCAAAGCATTAGTTTGAAAACTGAAACTTATAATACTGCCATAAGTAAATCTGAAGACAATTACTTACCTTACAGTAATTGGTGCATCTCCACTTCTATTAGTGTAGTTCACTATAGCATTAAAAGATTGATTAATCCACTGCCAGAAAACCACTGCTGGAGTTGTTCTAAAATCAATTCAGAACAAATTATATCGTTACAATCAGTAAATATAACCTGCACAATTTAAAAACAGAGAAAAACAAATTGCCTGCCAAGAGGAGAACACATGGCTCTATTTTCTACACTATTCATAATAAAGTATTGAGGCAAGCTTGACATGCAAGTGAATAGCCAAAGTTTTTAGTGCCGAGAGACAAGTTGCATCAGATGTTTTCAAGCTTAAAAAATTGCAAGAGAGAAGACTGGGAAAACTGACTTGTGATCGCAACAAAAACTCAGTAAAGGAGGTTAGGGTGAAAGAAGGGAAAATATATAAAAAAAACAGAAGACTGTAAAATAATTCAAATACAGTTCAGATACAATAACACAGTAAAGGTGAGAAAAACATTGCTGAAGACAGCATATTGTACATCATACACCCTATATAGTCATGATGTGTTGTCTTCATCCTCAAAGGCCAGCAGCCGAGTTTAGCAGAGTTGGCTGGCTTTATTTTCACCAACACAAAGAAATACTTTGCGTCATCTCTCTCTCTGTCAATCACATCCTTCTCATATCCTTTTCATGTTTGTCAAAATACTGGCTTTTCAGTCATCCTTAACTTACTCTCCCTAGCCCCGATTCCATTCTTACCTGTCCCATTTTGATGGTATAACTCCTGTGATGGCTTCTCTTTCCTTGTGTTCTGACAATGGGCCACAAACCTGGAATTTTAACCCTAACTTACTCCCTCCAAACTTGGTCTGACTTGCTGAATGTTTTTAGCAGTCTTTGTTTTTAAACTGAATTAGCAAACAATTACAATACTTGGGAGGGGAAAGAGTATATGAAAATAACCATTGCACATTTTTAAATCATAAATTTAAGATTTTATAAAATAAAAGGGTCTGGCAATTTTTAGGATCTATTACATCAATGTTTCAATAGAGCTATTTCATTATTCTATAAATCTTCCTAATTTTTTGTGTTGGTTAAAGTCTAAAACAAGTACTTGTGGTGGCATGCCACTAGGCGGCAAAACGGCCCCGCTTGTAATGCACACGGCGGGGCAGCCAGTCAAAATGACACCGTTGGGAGTTTTGTCTTCTTCTCAGCACTGGGCTCAGAAGCCCACGCTGGGGGACCACGTGCACCCCAGCGCGGTTCTCAGCCAGGTCTGGGCTGGAGTATACAAGTCCAGCCTGGCAGCCAGCAATAACCAGTTTTCTGCACACTGAGCTCGACCCATCTGGTTGTGTGTTCTTTCAGTAGCAGTATAACTGCCGCTACAATTGGTGACCCCAACTGGTTCAAATGTCTTTGAACCCAACACAAGTGAACCTGAGATCAGTGATTATAGCCGTCAAGCTGCCTGACTTCTGGGTTCAGGAGCCAGAGACCTGGTTCGGCCACGCGGAGGCTCAGTTTCACCTCCGCCAGATTTCGTCCGACACGACCAAATTCTACCATATGGTCGCCGCCCTGGACCAAGCCACCACCAAACCTCGTTCAGCACCCACCAGCTGAAGACAATACAGGATGCTGCACCTCGACGCCTTGGGGGAGAGGTCCCCGATGGAGTTGATGGACAAGATGCTTGTGCTCATGGGTAATCACACCAACTGCCCACTCAATGGCGAATTTTCCTCAATCATCTGCCCGACGACATCCGGCCGTTACTGGCCCAAGAGAGCTTTACTGACCCGAGGAAGGTTGCTCAGAAGGCCCAAATGCTATGGATCAAATGATTCCCGGAGGGCTCGGTGGTCCAGCAGGTCACGAGGCATGGGCATGACCACGCCAAGCCTGCCCCTAGCACTGCAGTAGAACACCCGGCCCCTGAAGGGGCCAACAAGAGCATAACCATGGGCACGGCATCTGCTCTGGGCCTCTGCTTCTATCGCCAGCACTGGGGAGCCAAGACTCGGAAGTGTCGTCAGCCCTGCTCATTCCAGAAAAACGAGCAGGCCTGCCACTGTTAATGGTTGCGGTGGCTTGCCAAGGACACGGCCTCCTCCATGTCTGGGAACGGTTCAGCCACATTCACATGGACATAGTCAGGCATTACCAGTTTCCCAGGGCAACCGTTACCTGTTCACGGTGGTAGACCGCACCACTCGTTGGCCCGAGGTGATCCAGATGCCAGAAGCCATGGATTCCTGCTCCCGAGCGCTGTTGCACAGTTGGGTCGGCCGGTTCAGCGTTCCGAATCACTTCACCAGCGATCAGGGCGCCCAGTTCAACTGGGCCTAGCTCTGGGCACAGCTTGTCAACAGTTTGGGGATAGAGCTACACCGCACCACGGCCTATCACCCGCAGGCCAATTGGCTGGTCGAGCGTCTGCACCGCTACCTTAAGTCGGCACTTATGGTCCGACTCACCGGTCCCGACTGGGTAGACGAACTGCCTTGGATGCTCCTGGGCATCCGCTCCACGCCCAAAGAGGATCTGCAGGTGTCATCAGCTGAGCTGGTCTACGGCGCACCACTGGCACTGCCCAGTGAGTTCATCAACGCGCCTCACAACCCCCAGCTGTCACCGCACGAGCTACTTCCCACTTGGATTCCTTCGCACCCCCACTGCTGCCCAAGCACGGCACATGGCCATCTTACGTCCCCAGCGAGCTGCACTACGCAGAGTACTTTTATGGCACCTCTGCAGAGTCCTTACGAGGGGCCATACAGGGTTGTCCAGCGTTCAGGGTCTGCATTCACGCTGGACATCGGCGGCAGACGGGACCTGTTTACCGTGGACAGGCTGAAGCCAGCTCACCTCGACCCCACCGAACCAGTGATTGTAGCCCAGCCCAAGAAGCGAGGCCACCCAGCTAAAAAGGACATTGGCGCCGGTTCTGGGGCGGGGGGGGGGGGGGGGACGGACGTGCTGTGTGGCAGCATGTCACTAGGCAGGTGAACCGTCCCCGCTTGTAATCTACGCGGCGGGGCAGCCGGCCAAAGTGGCGCCGTTGGGGGTTCCCCCTTCTTCTCAGCACCGGGCTCAGAAGCCCGCGCTGGGGGACCACATGACTCCCAAGTGACGTTGGCGCCCCCCCCAGTGTGGTTCTCAGCCAGGTCCGGGCTGGAAGTGTAAGTCCAGCCCCAACAGCCAGTTTTATGCTCACTGAGCTCAACCAGTCTGGTTGTGTGTTCTTTCCAGTCTGGTTGTGTGTTCTTTCAGTTGCAGTGTAGCTGCCGCTACATACTAATACAATATTGCTCTACTGCTTTCAAGGACAAGGGAATATAATATCCATATCTAAAAGAGTTGTATTAATATGATATTTTGCAGAGTTTTATTTTATTTATCAAACCAGGTGAAAATATTCAAAAATATTGACAAGCAAGAGTTCATCAATGAGTTTCACCAACCTGGAATGTAAAATGCAAAATAACCCAATATGTAATATCTCATTTATGATTCATCTTCCAGTTCCAATTATAGCTTTACTCCCTACCCACTCAACTTGCAGAATTTCTCAGGTATACGAAACCACCCTGATTACACGTGATCGATAGGGTCCTGCTCACTGTTCTCATCGTCACTAGTTTCTGCATGCCCCATTTCTCTCAGTGTGCTCATTTGCAGAATCCTTGTGCTTGTTCCACCATAGTTTTGTTACACTTTAGTCTGGATATGAAAAAACCCCTGATTACTCATGTTCTTCTCTGACTCTCGTTTTAAGTCATCTTGCAACGTTAATGAGAGAGCCTTCAGCTAACCTGATCTGGAATTAATTTTTGGAATTTGCCTTTTTAATCATTCCTTCAGTAACACACCCTAAACTTCCTCTTGAATTAAAAACACAAAATGCTGGAGAAACTCAGCAGGTCAAACAGTGTCCTTTATGTAGCAAAGGTAAAAATACATAACTGACATTTCAGGTTTGAGTCCTTCATCAAGGTATGAGAGAATGCTGGCAGGCATCCGAACAAAAAGGTGCGGGGAGGGGCGGGGGGGTTGGTGTAAAAGGCAGGAGATGATAGCTCCCAACGCCATAACTGTCGACCTGAGCCCTGGCCTCAGTCACTCACCCAATGAAGCTCCCAACACCACTGCCGCTGACACAAACACCCACCCTCGCTGCCAGCTCCATGAACTCTTCTTCCATTGCGAGGGAGTCACGTGATGGAGTAGTGGCCGGACGGTGAACTCCAGCCCTCTCCAGAAAAGTCGGGAAAAACAAAGGAAAACACAAAGGCACAGAAATAAAAGTTACAGAAAAGTGAGTATAAAGGTGGAAAGAAGATGGCGACAAAAAAAGAAAAATCGAAAACAACGGTAAGAAGAGAGGAAGAGAAGACAAAGGAGGAAAAAGGTGAAGGCCTTACCTGTCCGAAGAGGCCCACTGCGGAGAGAGAAACCCGCTCCCTCAGGTCGGTAAATAATGGACTACAAAAATGGCTCGCAGAGCCGAGTAAAAGTGCGCAACCGCGCATGCGCGATACTTCGCGCATGCGCGATGCGAGTGAAAAAAAACACACCGACGGGAGGGGGGACCAGCTGGGGAGTCGATCTCCACAGCCAGCAACGACAGCTGCAGAACACCTGCAGCAAGAAGAGACCACAGAAGACAATAGAAACAAGAAAGAAGAGGAGGAAAGGGCACCAAAGAAACAACAGATGGCCAACCCAGAGGAAGAAGAGGAAGAGTACAGGGAAATAGAAGAAGAAAAGTAAGGCAAGGTAAAGGATATACTTGCTCTTATTAAAGGATACATGGAGTCATTTAAAGAATGGCAAACACAGGAATTTAAGGATTTAAGAAAAAGAATAAACAACACAGAAGAGAAAATAAATAAAATGGAGATGACCTTAACAGAAATGGGAAAGAAAATGGACAAGATGGAAGAGCGGGCAGTAGCAGCAGAAATGGAGGTAGAAGACTTAAAAAAGAAATTGGAGAAATCTAATAAAAAAACTAAAGAGACACAAGAACTACTAGCTCAAAAAATAGATACAATGGAAAACCATAACAGAAGAAATAACATAAAGATAGTGGGCCTTAAGGAAGATGAAGAAGGCAAGAATATGAGGGAGTTTATAAAAGAGTGGATCCCTAAGACCCTAGGATGTCCAGAACTACAGCAAGAAATGGAAATAGAAAGGGCACATAGAGTATTGGCCTCTAAACCACAACCACAACAAAAACCAAGATCTATTGTAGTAAAATTCCTAAGATATACTACAAGAGAAAAGGTACTGGAGAAGACAATGGAAAAAGTAAGAGAGGGCAACAAACCACTGGAGTATAAAGGGCAAAAAATCTTCATTTATCCAGATATAAGTTTTGAACTCCTAAAGAAGAGAAAAGAGTTCAATACAGCAAAGGCGATTTTATGGAAGAAAGGGTATAAATTTATACTAAAGCATCCAGCGGTATTGAAAATATTTATTCCAGGACAACAAAACAGACTATTCTCGGATCCAGAAGAAGCACGAAAATTTGCAGAACAATTACAAAAATAGACTGAGGGAGGAAGACGGGTAATGAGAGTTAAAATGATCACGATTGATATGTATGTGGGTAAAGACAAAAATAGACTGAGGGATGAAGACGGGTAATGAGAGTAAAAATGATCACGATTGATATGTATGCGGGTAAAGAGGTATAAGAGTGAATAGAGACAATGAGCATACATGAATATATCTGTACTTAGAGGAAAATATAGATAGTATAGACAAGAATTAATAAGGGAAGGTAATGGAATAGAGAGAATAAGGAGGGAATTAAAAGAGTGACCTTTGTGACATATGAAAAGTGAAATCTTTTCTGGGGGAGGCGGGGTGGGGGGAAATAGCGGTCACTGCAAAATCAGTTGACGCTTGCGAGTGGATTCGCAAATCCAAATGGAGAGGGGAGATGTGGTTGTCCGACAAGGGATAAAGGACAACTCAGGAGGTGAAGGGGAGATTGGGGATAAATAAGATAGAAATAGGAGAATAAGGAAAATGTTGGATGTTGTAGAAATGTTGTCTTATAAAGAGTTGAAAATAAGAAAACAGAAATGGAAAAGGAGGAAAGGTAATGATGGAAAAACGGAAAGAGAAGATAAACAAAATATAAAAGGGCTACGCTGAACTATATGTCTTTAAATATTAATGGAATACATAACCAAATTAAAAAGGAAGAAACTACTAAATTTAAATGAATAAATGTATTCCATTAGAAAAAATAACATATAGGTTAAGAAATAATATTGAAATATTCAAACAAGTATAGGAGCCTTACATTAAATACAATAGCGAAAACCTACCGGGGACAAACATTACCTAAGTTGATGGAAGGAGAAGGAAAGAAAAGAATGGACTCAGTAGAATTTCTGGTGTAATTTTGTTGAATGACAACATTGTCTGACTGGCTTAATGCAACCTAGATTGTATACCTAAAATGGATGAGAGGGGGGGGTGGGGGGTGGCTTGGGAGGAGGGGGGGGAGAAAAAGTCACTGTATATGTGTGAAAAAGAAATAGTGTATATCATGGCTAATGTGATTTATGGTGTGAAAAATAAAAAAATTTAAAAAAAAACTCTTCTTCCATTGCCTTTACTTCCAGGCCTACTTCCATGATTGCGACTCTCCACTCCCCACCCAAGGCCCTTTCTCCTGCTTCAAGTCTTCTTTCTCCTCCTGAACACCTCGCCCTGGCCAGCTGTTCACTCTGGACCTTTTTATTTTCAACTATCGTCAAGACATCAACCATCTCAACTTTACCACCCCCTCTCTTGTATTCCAATCTCACCTCCTCAGAACACTCTGCCATCCACTCTCTCTGCAACAATTCCAACCTGACCATCAAACTCGCAGACAAGGGTGGTGCTGTTCTGGTCTGGTGCACTGACCTCTACCTTGCCAAGGCCAGTTGACAGCTCTCAAGACACCTTCTCCTATCGACCCCTTCGATAGGACCAACAACAACACATCAAGAAACCGTCTCTAACTCCATCTCTAACCTCATTAACCTCAATACCTCTAGTCACTCCCTCCCCCCACATACACGCCAACCACATTCTCTTCCATCCCTGTACTGCTTGTTTCTACCTTCTATCCAGGAAACAGAAACCTAACCATCCGGGCAGACCCACTGTTTCTGCCTGCTCTTACCACACCAAACTAGTTTCATCTTTCCTTGTCTATCTTTTCTCCCCTGATCCAATCCCTCGCCCCAACATTTGCAACACCTCACATGCCCTCCAACTCCTCAATGACTTCAGATTCCATGAACCGCCTCATCTTCAAGATGGATGTCCAATCCCTTTATACCTCCATCCCCCTTGCACAGAAGGTCTGAAAGCACTTAGCTTCTTCCTGGATCAAAGACCCGACCTGTCACCCTCTACCACCACCTTCCTCCGCCTGGTAGAATTATCCTCACTCTAAATAACTTCTCCTTTAATTCAGCTCACTTTCTCCAAATTAAAAGAGTGGTTATGGGTAAGCACATGGGTCGCAGCTACACCTGCCTGTTTGTGGAGCAATCCATGCTACAAGCCTACACAGGCAAGACCCCCTCAGCTCTTTCTCCGGTATATCAACGACTACATTGGGGCTGCCTCATGCACTTGTGATGAGCTTGTCAACTTCATCCACTTCGTGGCCAACTTTCACCCTGATCTCAAAGTCACCTGGTCCGTCTCTGATAAAACTCTCCCCTTCCTGGATCTCTCAGTCTCCATCTTGGGAAATAAGTTTTCCACCGACATATATTACAAACACACCAACTCCC
This sequence comes from Narcine bancroftii, assembly GCF_036971445.1. Taxonomy (NCBI): domain Eukaryota; kingdom Metazoa; phylum Chordata; class Chondrichthyes; order Torpediniformes; family Narcinidae; genus Narcine; species Narcine bancroftii. The sequence continues at coordinate 37,472,785 of NC_091477.1, forward strand.
ACAACTACCTTGACTACACTTCATCACAACCTGTCTCCTTCTCTCAGTTTCTCCGTTTCCGCCACACCTGTTCCCAAGATGATGCCTTCCAGTCCAGATCTTCCAAAATGTCTGCCTTCTTCCACAAACGTGGTTTCCCCTCCACCACCATCAACTCACCCCTCACCCCTCTGCCCCCAGGAACAACAAACATATAATCCCCCTCATCCTTAATGACCACCCCACCAGCCTCCGCATCCAAATCTGCTGGAATTTCCGGTACTTACTACAGGATCCCAGCAAGACACATTTTTCCCCTCTCCTTCCACTCTGGCCTTTCACAGGAATCGTTCCCTCCACGATTCCCTCATGCACTCATCCCTCCCTTCACCATTGCAGCATGCTGGCACCTTGCCCTGTGCCTGGAGGAGGTACAATACTTGTCACCAAGGACCGGGGCCCCAAACAGGCCTTTCATGTGAAGCAACTCTTCATTATTAAATCCAGAGGACTTACTTAGTGCATTCAGTGTACCCTTTGTGGCATTCTCTACATTGGAGAGACCAATCACAGACTGGGAGATCGCTTCGTTCAGCACCTCCACTCCGTTCGCAACCACAGCAACCTCCGAGTGGCTAACCGTTTCAATTTCAGGTCACACTCACTTGCTCACATATCTGTCTATGGCCTTATGTACTGTCCCGCCAAGGAACAACACCTTATTTTCTGTCTGGGCACCCTCCAGCCAAATGGCATGAACATTGACTTTATTGCTTTCCACTAAACCTTTTTGCCTTTTCTTTCTTCTCATCCCCCTTTTCCTGTCTTTCCAGTTCTTTCACCCACATAGCCCTGCCATCCCTCCTCCCTCTCATTGCCACTGTCCGCTCCCTCCTTTCACCTATCACCTCCTGCTTTTGCCCTCCCAGCATCCCCCTCCCACTCTTTTGTTCAGTTGCTTGCCTGCATTTTCTTATACTCTGAAGGGTTCAAGCCTGAAATGTCGAGCTTCTCCAGTGTTTTGTGTTTTTACTTTAGATTGCAGTTGGTATTTTAAAATGCATGATTATTTGAACCATTTTAGGATGATATTGATCTGACATTACAAATAAAGACCATAGAATAACATGCATTGAACAGGAATTTGTTAGTTGAAAACGTGATCCAGAGTCTTTCATGTTATCACATGCTTTCCAAAGCAAAAAAGGGGTTAAATAGCAAGAAAAGTGCACCTTTTCTATTTGCAAACTGGAGGCATTAAGTAGCTTTCAGCAGTTGAGAACAAAATTGGAGCTCTTAAATGTGAAAAGCTTTTACTCACTTATAGAAGGTCATCATACATCCGGTAATTGTCATATTCATTGGCACTTGAGCTGACATTCGGCCAATAAGAATCATCTTTTCTCCTGTATCTGGATGAAATGCAGAATCGTAGATATACTTTGCTCTCCAAAGTTCATCTTCTGTAAGCCCAGAAGCTATGATACCTTGTCTAAGATATAACACAATTAATATATCCAATAATAAATGAAATTTGCTTAAAAATTCTCCAAAATAAATTCTCAAAAAAATTAAAATGTTTAGTTTATTTGGAAATGCCAAATGAAGGAGCAATTCTTTTGTTTCCAGGGGTTTAAATATTTTAAGAGTTGTGACCAGAATTGAGAAGTTTTTTTTTTAAAGTTGGAGACAGTTTCAGGTACCATCAATCCATGTTTAAAAAAAATCTTTACATGAACAGGCACTTTGGACAAATTACAAATTTTGCTTAATGTCCCAAACAGTATCAAAATAATCTAAAAACGTGGATTTTGCTCTGATTATTATTTATTTATATTTCTCTTCAGGATCTAACATTTTAGAAATTTTTATGTCACAACTTTTGAGCCATTCATCATGGCTTCAAATTAAAAATGATCAGACTGAACAAAATTAATGTTAATTTGCTGAGAGGCAAAAGATTCTGAAGGCAATACATGCAGCCACCATCATTTTCATGTTTTGCAATCTTAATACATAAAATCTGAAGAATCTGTGGGGGAATAAAAATTATCATCTCAATTCCTGTAAGGTGTTGAGTGGAGTAATAATAGGAATTATATTAGTTTTACACCAAGGACAGAGGACTTTTGAATCACTTGCTTAGATTAGAAAAGCTATGGTTGGTCTGCTTGACAAGAGAAGACCGTGAGATGACTGAAAAGAGATATCCAAAATTAGGAAAGATTTTAATGAATGAAAAACTGTTTTCACTGGCAGAAAGGTTAGTCATTAGAAGCCAGAAATGTAAAATCATTGATTTTTTTTTTAAATTAGAGGAAAGTTGCGAATTTTCATTCTGACTGAGAGTTAGGATATGGAATATAATGCTTGAAAGGGGTGAGAACCATGGACTGCATGATTAGTGTAGAAGTTAGCTTGATTCTTTTACAGCGGCAGCAACTGGAGTTTGAATCTTGTGCTGTCTGTAAAGAGTTTATAAGTTCATCCCATGTCTGTGTGGGTTTCCTCGCATCCTTCAAAATGTATGGGGGTTAGATGTAATTGGGATCGTGGGCCAGAGGGCCATTTACTGTGCTGTATGTCTAAAATTAAAAATTCAATTTTCTTTGCTTCTATATTGTTCAGAATGCCAGCCACTTTTAAAATATATTAAAATAGACACATGGTAAAATTGAAGCATTTCAGGAATACACCAATACAGGTCATCCACAGGTAACAAAAGGTTCAATTTTTTAAGATGCCCTCAAGATGAATTTGTCCATTAAGTCAGAAAATACACAAAATCACAATATAGAGACAATGTTTCCACAGTATTGTTCATGAATGGCATCAAAACACTTAAAGTTGATTAATAAAAACAATTTCTAGAAGCGAAGAGAAAGAGGAAACTACTTTTGAATTTAATATTGTATAAGCTCATTTATATGCAAGAGTGCAATTGTTCATGATATACATAAATGATTTAGTCCCCTAAGTGTCACATACCCAAGTTTGCTGGTGAGTGTAAATTGAGAGGAAGAGCAAGTCATATCTACAAGGAGCTATATATAGATTAAAGGTTTGGCCAATGGGGCACACCACTGGTAAATGTAAGGTCATTCACAGGAAGGAAAAAATTATAATTTGGAATATTATTTAAATGGAGAAACAAAATGGTGCATGCTGTTGTGCAAGTGAGACTTTGGAGTGCCTGTACATGAACCACAAAAGGTTAGTTTGCATTTCATCAGGAAAGCAAATGGAACTCATTGTCAGAGGTAATACAGAAATGTTATTGTGTATTGCACTCAACTCCAGCTTTTGCAGAATTTCTTGTTTAATCCATTACTAGAGGAATTAAATTTAAGAGCAGGAAGGCTCTGCTGCAGCTGTACAAGGTACTGGTGATGCTGCACCTGTCGTTGTGTGTGCAGTTCTGGTCTCCTTACCTGACCAGTAAGGACTTAAGGACATAGTGGTTCTTTGGAGGCAGTGCAGAGAGGTTCACCAGGTTTGCTGAAGAAATGATAAGGAGTACCTTATGGAGTTTAGAAAGTGGCGGGGGGGGGGGGGGGGGGGGGGAGATATTATAGAAACATTACATTATGAAAGGGATAGGTAAGATCAAAGCAGGAAGATTGTTTTTACTGGTAGGTGAGGCTGGAACAAATGGACATAGTCTCAATATTCAGGGGAGTAGATTTAAGACAGAAACGAGGAACTGCTTCTCCCAGAGAGCAGTGAATCTGTGACATTCTCTACATAAGGAAGCAACAAATATACTTAAGACCCTAATCAATTTTTGAAGAATAAAGCAACTATGGGGTTATGGGGAAAGGCCAAGTAAGTGGACCAAAGTCCAAGGCTAGATCAGCCATGATCTTAGGGGGAAAGGCCAAGTAAGTGGACCAAAGTCCAAGGCTAGATCAGCCATGATCTTATGAGGAAAGGCCAAGTAAGTGGACCAAAATCCAAGGCTAGATCAGCCATGATCTTATGAGGAAAGGCCAAGTAAGTGGACCAAAGTCCAAGGCTAGATCAGCCATTATCTTATTGAATGGCAGAGTAGGTCTGATGGGCCATATGGCTATTCCTGCTCTGATTTCAGATGTCTTTGTGTCCTTAGGTCTTGTATTTGTAACGCAAGGACAGCTTTTAAACTGAATTAGTTCCCTGTGCCGCACCCAAGTGCTGTCATACAATACCTATAATCATGTATTATCCTTCTCGCATTCTGCAACTGGGCATCAGATAGAAGAATGTTCCTGGGATCAGTAACCGTGAAGAAGTGCTTTGCTCTCCCAATAAATGTACCCTGGTCCCATCGCGGTTCTTTGATATTGATGGTCGGTGACAATTCTCCAGTCATTTTATAACCTTTACAAACAAAATGCAAATACTGAACAAATCATTCTCTTCAAATCAACCATATTTCATTTCAATTACAAAGACATTGAAGAGCATTTTTATTAGAAGTGATTGGCAACAGGTGATATGTGACAATTTAACCTTAAACACTGCTTCTCATTTTGTTAAATGTAATTAGATAACCAAGTTAAAACATCTTTAGTCCAGCTAAACCATAGTCTATGAGCAGTGCTGTGGGTTATAAATGTACTGCCCATAGTAATGCACTGAGTGTTGGTTAAGTACGGGTCTCAGATTTCAGCATGTCAAAAATTGTTATTAATTTTTATAAGTCTCTGACATTCGAAACAAAAATATTTTAAAAACATACATAATTGAAGCAATAGTTAAAAAGGATGATCGGTGGAGCGCTGCGCTCCGCTGCCTCACATGAATGAACAGCTGCTGCAAGCGGCTGGTTAGGGGCCGGCTGATGATGTCATCTGCCTCTAACCCATCTCCCCACTCACCCCTCTCCCTCCATGACCCCCTCAAGGCAGGGGGCCAGTGGGAGCCATCAGGCAGCGGGGGCTGTTGGGGCAGGGGTGCCCAGTTGGGTTGGCGGGAGCCGTCAAGACAGTGGGGGTCAGCGGGTTGGGCTGTGACTGCCCCACCTCCCACTCTGGCACCTAAATGGTAGAGCGGTGGAAGTGATCAATTTGGATTTTAGTAAGCTTTTGATAAGGTTCTGCATGGAAGGTTAATAAGGAAGGTTCAGTCACTAGGAATTAGTAGAGAGATTGTGACATGGGTTCAGAGATGGCTGGGAGATAGACAGCAGAGCATCATGGTGGATAAATGTATGTCAGGTGGAAGCTTGTGACAAGCGGGGTGTCTTGTTGTTTATCATTTATATTAATGATTTAGAGGAGGGTGTGGTTAACTGGGTAAGAAAATATGCGGATGATACGAAAATAGGGAGAGTGGTGGATAATGAGGTAGATTTTTTTTGGATTACAGAAAGATTTGGTTTGTTTGGAAGAGTGAGCTGAAAGATGGCAGATGGAATTCAATGTAGACAAGTGTGAGGTGTTGCATTTCGGTAAAAATAACCAGAATAGGACATATACAGTTAAGGGGAGGGCATTGAGGCATGCAGAGGAGCAAAGAGACCTGGGGATTATGGTACACAGTTCACTAAAGGTGGATTCCCATTAAGAAGGCATATGGTATGCTGGCCTTCATAAATCATAGTATAGAGAATAGAAGCTGGGAGGTGATGCTGCAGCTGTTTAAGGCATTGGTGAGCCCAGGTTTGGAGTACTGTGCTCAGTTCTGGTCTCCAAATTATAGAAAGGATATAGATAAGGTGGAGAGGGTGCAGAGAAGGTTTACAAGGATGTTGCCTGGCTTACAGGATCTGGATTACAGGGAGAGATTAAGGAGACTGGGACTTTATTCATTGGAACGTAGACGACTGAGAGGGGACTTGATAGAGGTATTTAAAGTTATGAAAGGAATAGACAGACTAGACATAAACAGACTCTTTTCCCTGAGGGCAGGGGAAGTTAGAACAAGGGTAAGGGGGCAACATTTTACGAGAAATATTAGAGGTGGCTTTTTCACTCAGCGAGTGGTGGCAGAATGAGATAGTTGCGTCAGGGTCCCTTCTGTCATTTAAGAGAAGGTTGGATGTGTACATGGAGGTGAGGGGGATGGAGGGTTATTGGCGGTGAGCGGGAGGGTTGAGCTAGTGGAGTTGTTCTAGTGAACAGGTGCGGACTCAAAAGGCCGACGTGACCTGTTACCGCTCCGTAAATGGTTATATGGTTATACAAAATGTCATTTGTGAGGCAGAAAAGCATGTTTGAAATTACTTTTTATGCATTGGTTTCTTTCAAATATACAAAAGTTTTTTATTCTGACATTACGTTTAAATGATAAATATGGTATAAAAAATACAGATTTCAAGATAAAATGCAAAATTATTCTGACAAGGAAAGTCTTGGATATTCAGAAATTCCAAAATTTCACCCCAGGAAATGCAGACATAAGTAAGGGGTTGGGTAAATAAATATTCAATGCAGAATGCTAACTGGAGAAATTACAAATAGGGACACATATTCCCCACAACATGATAATGGAACTAAGTAAAGCAATCCAACTCACCTGAACATTGTGCCTGTCAAAGGGTGGAGATGGACAACTTGAGAGATAGCGTACTACAATCAGCGTTGCAAAGGATTAAATTTGTAACTCTTACAAGTGATGGGTGGAACTCAATTGGTCAGATTGAAGTAGTGTTGTGAGAAAGATTGACTGGACCTTTTTCCAAGGATATTGACAACAAATGTTAGAAAAAGTACAGTATTTTGCAAAAATAAAGAGATCAAATGTGTTTTTTTTTAAATATACATTTTAAGCGATATTTGTTTTGAGATTTAAGGTGCTGACACAGAAGGAAAAAATACATTTGCAATATCAGCTACACTGGGACTAAGGGTAGGTAGCTACTGATCTTGCAACTTATTATGAATAGAATTAAAATCCTACTTGTACATCGGGTATTTTGGTAGGTCATTTCACTGACCAAGAATAATCATTTTTCTGTGGCTCTAGAGACATACAAATATATACTGGTTCTGGATATGTCAAATACTGTATGGTTAATTTCCCTCTCTAAATGCCATTCATTAAACAATTAGGTTTTTGATTAGAATCTGGTCATTTACAGTCAGCTGTCATCAGCTTTCTGTTCTTGAACAATTTAAGTTCCCCATTTGCCATAAAAACCTCTTCTATCTAGATCAGTGATTCTCAACATTTTACTTTCCACTCACATACCCCTTCAAGTATTCCCTATGCCGTAGGTGCTCTGTGATTAGTAAGGGATTGCTTAAGGTGGGATGTGGGTAGAAAGAAAAAGTTTGAAAACCACTGTTTTAACTATACCTAATTGACTCATTTTGTGCACAGTTTCATAACTTCAAAGGAAATGAGTCAATGACAGTTCTTCTCAAGTAAAATATTTAAGTAACAATTGGGTCTAGAGCAGTGATTCCAAACCTTCCCTTCCCACTCACATGCCACCTTAAGCAATCCCTTACTAATCACAGAGCACTTATGGCAGGGATTACTTAAAGGGGTATGTGAGTGGAAAGAAAAAGGTTGAAAAACACTGCTCTCGATTATAGAAGAAGCCAGACCAATTACATTGGGATAGACTCAAATACAGTTGGCAAAACAATATAACATTATTTTGTTGCTATACAAGCTTAATAGATGCTTGACTTTGAAGCTACCTGAAGTATTTCGAGGGAAAATCTCAGAAGAAATACCTACATTTAATACCAGTTTCTGAATATTTAACAAATTTATGACAAATAAGGAAGGTGATTTTAAAGTCAAAGAGAAAACAAGCATTACACTATCTGAAGTCAGAGTTCATTGCAATGCTTCTTTCTGCCATTTTTGAGAGGAGATCTACAGTGTTTTATATTTGATAGATGCCAATCAAAATAGTTTGATATTTATCAATATATTATTTGTATTTGTTAAACGGAATGTAGATGCACAACACACAAAATGCTGGAGGATCTCAAGAGGGTCAGGCAGCACCCAGGAAAAGTTTTGGGCTGAAACTCTTCATCAGGAATAGCAAAAAAAAATGGGCAGAAGCAAGAAGAGTGCAGGGGGAAGGGGAGGAGCACAGAGGAACACAGTTTAGCAGGTAACGACATCAAATAACAAGTAGCAGTTGCAAAATTTCTCACAATTCCTGTGCTGGTTTGGGGATTAAATTATGCAATTACAAATTATTAAAACAGTGGACCTCATGTAGATGGTCTAAAGAACAATAAAAAAAATGACATTAAATAAGGATCAAAAATTCAAAATGTATATTTTTTCTGCTAGAAATAAGAGACAAAGGAAATGTGTAGGTGGTTAATTCTGCAGAGATTTAAGAATTAAACATTATATGCAGGTTTTTAACAATTTTTAACATGGATTTAGTTTCTCTTTTATTCCAAAAGGTTTTGTTTTTGCATCTTAAACCATTTGTACTTTACATAGTTGACAAAAAATACATTTTTATTGAAGCTAACAATGGGAGGCTGCTTTGCTGCAAGACCTAATTGAATACTTCTGTATTTATTTCAGATTTCTAGTATTTTCAGGTTAAAACTGCTTTTCGTGGCATCAGTTGCTATAACAATAAAGAACCTTGAGGATTTCTTCAGAGCTGTTCCATGAAATATCTTACATAATGTCAAACAAGCAGATGGTGCCTCACTTTCATTTTTGGTCAGATTTAAGTTCAAGGTCAATGCCATCTGATTATACACATAGAGCTCGAGAAAACAGCATTTCTCTCGATCAATGTGCACATGATACATTTCTCACACGGCACATAATCATATGCACACAGAAAGACAGATTAATGCTTGTCAGACAATGCAGCAATCCTCCAGTATTATAAAGGGTTAGTCTCTGTAACCCACCTCTAGAATAAAAAATTATAGACAGGAGACATTTCAATCCTTTACTTGTGAACAGCCAAAAGCAGAACAGACCAAATGAGGAAGCAGTCAAGAACATTTCCCATAAATTTTAAAAATGTACTAAATTATTACTTTGGATCCTTCTTCAAATGTTATAATTTCTGCTGCAAAAAATGAGCAACAATTACATTTCTCCGAATTTTAGATAGTGATGTACTGAACTTATGACCAAAATTATACTTGTTCTTTATTACCTTTCCTTTAAATAGCTTCTTCACATGTTCAGCGAGAGAAAAAAAATTTGCAAAACAAATATTGTGCAGTACATAATTTTGAAACTGAATACTGTATAATGAAACAAAGGAAGAACAAAAAAAAGCTACATTTTACATAGAAGATTATAAACATTGTTATTGACAAATGATTCAGCAATGTAGATAAGAAAAAGTGAAATATTTGGGACAATTAACAAGAAAAATCATGGTAGCTTTGATTCTAGATTAAGGCTGTAGACATTGTAATAGACTTTTTGATTGCCTTGCAATACAAAGTTTTTTCTCATGTTTTTTTTTTTAAAAACTGCTGGTCTTTTTAAAGGATTAAAGAGATTGTATTAAACCACAGCTGCTGCACTATAACTGTTGAACCAGATATGGAGGTATGTTTCTGTGGATGTCAGTTCTTCCATTTGCTTAACTGCTTTGTAAGAATCTGATGCATTAAATAGAGAATTAATGCCTTCATAAGCCTACACAAATCCATTCAGTGATGATACTCCTTCACATAAGCCATTTGATTATTTTACAATTCTTGCATTACCTTTACAATCCCTCCAAAAAGCCACTAGTTCCATCAGAGACTAGCTTCTAAAATAATTTAGAAATTCTAAAACAATTATAATTTAAACCAGTTACACAGGAGATGCTGCGATAGTAGTGCAATATACAAAAGTGCTGGAGAAACAAAGCAGGTCAAAGTAGCATTATAGGAAGGAAAGGGTAACCAACATTTTGGGCCTGTGCTCCCTTCACCTTTAATTGAAGCCAATCGAGTCAAATGAGACTTTTGTATAATTTAAACTAATTTTTAAAATAATCAATTTTAGATTTAATGATATTATCACTTTATATACATTGCAACATCAGATTCCTGTAACATCCCCATTACCAGCAACCCCAAGAAAATGGCAAAAAAAAAGTTAATAAATAAAATTAAAATACATAAGAATAAATAAGTTTAAAATTGTAAATGTTCTCTGAAGCAACACACACACACACACACCCACCCATGGTGGAGATGGGAGTAAACATTCAGCTAGAAGAGCACGCCTGCAGCAGCCATTTGAATAAAGTGGCATTGCCCAGGATGAAGAGTGGGCTGATGATGCGCACCGCTGGAGCGACTCTTCCAAAAATGTCTCCCTGTCCTTGCTTAGTAAGTCTTTATCTTTATTAGTACATTATTAAGCACAGTATATTAGTAAGGCTTTATCTATAAACTTGGGGGAGGGGGGTTAGTTATGATGGTAGCGCAATGCAGTTATAGTACCAGCGTTCAAATGGGAATGTGGGAGTAGTACAATGGGCAGGTTAGGATTACTACACAAAATTAGTGCTTGGTGGTCAATAGGAACTCAATGGGCCACAGGCCTGTTTCTGTGCAGTATTTCTCTATGTCTCAATTACAGGTTGTCATTCAAAAATGATATTTTTTGGGAAGCAACTCCAAAAGAGCTTCAGTCCTTCAGGTATTAGCGGTCATGACTTTCATATAGAATAGTAAATCTGATAGCAGTTCTTGGATTATGGGTTAAAACCTAGCACTGAATATCAATACATCAAAGCTGGGGATTGCTTTCAAATGTGGATGGAATCTTGATTCCAAAGAAGCACGATTCTCCACATTCATAAATCGTGACTTTCTTTTTGCATACTTCAGATTTATTGTCAGGGTACATAGAAACCTGATTTTTTTTTTTCTATGGGCGAGGCAGAATTACCACTTATTGGTAGTGCAAATCAAAAACCGTACACAGCGTATAAAGGGGTAAAACACAGAATTCTGTAGACAATGTGGTTAAATGAAAAAAAACACACAAATGCTGGAGAAACTCAGCAGGTCAAACAGTGCATTTATGTAGCAAAGGTAAAGATACATCAACGTTTTGGCCTTGAGCCCCTCAAAGTGTGGGGGAACACAGAGTATACATGTAAACAAATAAACAAACTGTGCAATACAAATTATTATTTTTTAAAAATCCTTAAATGAATCTTTGATGGAGTTTGTTGTTGAGTCTGATGGTGGAGGGGTAGCAGCTGTTCCTGAACCTGGTGGTTTTTGTGGCACCTAGACCTCTTTCCTGATGGCGGCAGCAAGAATAGAGTGTGTGCTGGGTGGTGTGGATCCTTGATGATTACTGCTGCTTTCTGACAGCAGCATTCCCTGTAGATGTTCTTGAGAGATTTGGGCTGGGCTGTTGTCCTGGGTAAACTTGTACCTCTCACTTTGTTCATTTTAGATTGGTCAGTGTTTGAGCTACCGAAAGAAAACAGACACACACACCGATAGCACTTCAGTTTATACAAATCTTTATTACTAAATCTAAAGCTGAATTCAAACTACAATATGCAAGTCCTTCCCAATTATACTTATCAACGCCTGGACTGGTCCCATCTACCGAAGCGAGGTAACGACCGCCCACTTGCAGTAGGTTGTCTGGGCGCCGGTAGCAGCTTATCCACCTCCCCCGTCCGGGACGTTGGTTGGAGTCTAGAAGTTCTTCTTCTTACTGAGAGATGTTGCCACCTCGCGGAGAGTCTCAAACTTCAGCAGTGGGAGCATGGCTTATATTACCCAAAAATTGTTTACTCATAGCTTATCTCTTTGAATAAATGATTTAATTATCTTCAAGGTCTCCTGACAGTCTGCGACCAACAAAAGACAACTGCATCTCTGAGCCTCATGGTGTAAATTAGATTATGTCTTCCGATTTAACTGCATCCCTGGGCCCCATGGTGGAATTTAGATTATGTCTTCTGATGCAACTCCATCCCTTCTTGCATAAGCTGGTCTAAATCCTCCATTACAGCTGTGTCCACTACCTTTTGGAGGGCTTTGCGCTCAGGAGTATTGATGTCCCCATGATATAGCTGGTCAGCACACTTTCACCACACATCTGTCGAAATTTGCCAGGGGTCATGGGGGGGTCATACAAAATCTCCACAAACTCCTAAGGAAGTAGAGGCGCTGACATGGTTTCTTCATGATACCACTAGTGTGCTGGGTCCAGGCGAGACACTTTCACTGTATTGTCTCAATTTCAGTGATATGTAAAATTAATTTCATATTCATTGATTGTTGAATGCCATGCACTGGTTCGGAAAGATGTAATCGAGTACTATATAAATTAAAGCTTTTTTTTGTGTTTAATTGCAAGAATATTATTCATGAATGCCATAATTATCATGAGGAAACGGTGTTACTAAGACTAAGAAGAGTGCATGGTTGATATATTTAAATGTCAAAAAGAATTTTAGGGCAAATATCTTCATCGTATTTTGATTCATAATCCAACCCGTCGGTATTTAGCCAAAAGCAACATGGTCTCTGACTGAAACTCATCATTCAAGTCAAGTCAATTCACCTTTTATTTTTCATTCATACCATGCTCACACGGTAAAGTCGAGATTGCATTTCTCCAGGACCACGGAGCATATTTACACAAATACAAGTCAGAAAAGAAGGTAAACACAACCAAATATTAAAATGTATACAGTAAAGGTCCACAGAACATATCCACATAGGTTCTGGGAATTCAGGAGCCTGATGACCTGGGAGAAAAAAAAAACTGTTGCCCAATTGTTATAGACACTTTTCCTGTTCAGGTACAAAATGTACAGCAGAACCACAAAGTACAAACCACAGTGGGAATGAGCAGTACTAGAGGCAGATAGACAAGGTCATCTCACTAATACTGTTGAACCTCATTCAAAAAGCACTTTTACCCAGCCACAAAACAGCAGAAAATTTCAGGAAAATTTCTGCTCCAGTGGCTGAGTAAAAATGTTGGGATGGAATTTTTAATGCAAATTCCATCCTGTAATTTTTCCATTTGTACTCCTACACATTTTTACGGCTGCAGTGTAAATTGACCACAGCCACTCCCCAAGAATCAGGCCTAATGAATACGACTCTCCCCATCTGACAAACACCACAACATAGGAAGGCTCTGTAAAAGTGCCCCTGTGTAAACAACTACATTGGGACACACCAGAGGTAAGTATGCTAATTTTTCTTTCTGGAATAATTCTGAAGTTTCTGAGTAAAAATACCCAAAGAATCCAGTCGAGTGGTATAATTCTTGCCTACAAATTAGAGTTGTCTCTTTGAAAGTATTGTTACAAGTTAAGGCTTTACAGTCAGTATTTACACATTTCTAAAGACAAGAAAGTGGTTGACATCAATTGGCTTTTTACATGTGCATGTTATAATTAAAATATATGAATTTGTAGCATATACAATGGAAGCCGTCTAGAAAGCTGCTTGCAATATACAGTGATTTCCTTGCTGTGTGCCTTAAGGCCCTTTCATGCAGTCAAAAAGCTCAAGTATAAAGGTCGAGATTCTCCACCCTTACATCGGGACTTACCACCATGAATGAGCCCTGGCTATCTCCAAGGCGCTGACTGCAATCCCTCTCAGGGAAAAATGTCAGCAGTGGAGCATTGCACTCCTCCGCTTAGCATGAATGTACTGCCACTGCCAGTGGCTGGCGAGGGGCAGGCTGATGATGTCGCAGTGACGTTATCACCCCTCTCCCTCCATGACCCCTCAGGGCTGGTGGAGCCGGCGGGAACCATTGTAGCAGCCGGATGGCTGCAACAGCCCCGCTGGCCGCTCCAGCCTCCGACACCTCAACGGGCCACTTCAGTCTTCAGGGCCGTTCGTTGGCCCCAGCAGCAGAATAATGGCCGTCTTCCCTACCTATAATCCGTCACGCAGTTGGAACCGTTCTGGGAAGTGCAGAGCAGTTCCAGCTGCTTGGGGGGATTATGCGTAACGAAGTCAGCCACTCAGCCATTGCACGGCACATATGTATGACTTCATGGTACCAGTATCCACACCCCCTGAAAGCTGCATCAATGCCCCATCCGTCTCGGCTGAAAAGGGACATCGGACCAGGCTTTTCTGGGCCTTCAAGAAAAGGTAAGAATCACCTTTTCATTTGGCTTCAAGCTGGCCTCCTTTCAGAGGCCAACTATGAAAAGGCTTGCAAATGCTAGTTCCACCCTAAACAGAAAGCCATCAATTCTAACAATAGAGAGGAAAGGTGCTAGTTTGAAGGTCTGTGGTGAAACCAAAGATTCGTTGGCACCTTCAATGTGGCTATGCACATTCTGAACTTTTGACAGCGAGATCACATCTGACAAGTAGTAGAGTCAATCGGCCATGTTTGCGCAGGAAGCCAATTTATGAATGGGAGCCTGTTTGATAAGTAGTGGAATTGGTCACCAAGACATAATAGTGTCTTTGTGTTAAAGACACTATGTATTCTAGAGTCTGGGGGGGGGAATAGTGTGATTACTTTGAGATGATCAAGGCAGAAGGGATAATTGATTCTAATTTCCTGTCTAGAATGTTCCTTGGCTTCAAACTTGTTGCTTCCTTCCAGCCTATTTCTGTTACAGAGGAAAATTTGTGCTAGTTTTCTCATAAATGATATTTCTAGAAAGGCTATAAACACAAATTCTTACACAATCTGGATGCAAGGACCTGAGTGCTATGGTACCTCCGACCAGATGACAGAGGGAGAACATTTACATGAGGGGTGTGAGGAGTCTTTCATGATGTTTATTGCCTTTCACCTGCATCAAGTGTTGTAGATGCCCTTCATGGCAGGAAGAGAGTCCCCAATGATCTTTTCCACTGACTTCACTATCCTCTGGAGCACACATGTCAAACTCTGGCCCGCGGGCCAAATTTGGCCTGCGATATAATTATATTTGGCCCGCAAGATCATTTAAAATATGTATTAGAGGTGGCCCGCCGATGCTGTTTTTTGGTAATGTCACCCCCACCATCCTCCTCCTTCATTGCACATCCTTCCCCATTGTAACACGAGAAATTGTAACAAGAGAAGTCTGTCGATGTCATCAGCCGGCAAGCCGGTTGGAAGGCTCCCCGCACAACCAGTCACTTCTCCCACCTGTCGAGCGGTGCGGTGGATGGGCGAGCGCCTGTGATTTCCTGTCGGCGCGACGGGCATGGCAGGCTGCGCACGGCCCCCGGGCAGCGCGGGCCCCGCGCGACTGGCACCGGACGGCCCTTCCACAGCGCGAGTGCACTTCTCCCGGTCACCACAGCCTTCAGCGCTTGCACCCGCGCGGACCCCAGGGACGACTGGTTCGGCCCTGCACGTGAAGAGAGAGATGGTGGCTGTCCACAAAGGCTGATCAGCAGCGCGCTGGGCCTGAGTGGGTGGGTAAGCAGGGGTGGGCAGAGGGTGTAGGTGAGGAGTAATGGGCAGGGGAAGTTATGGTGGTACGAGGGGCAGTTAGAGGGAGGGATGAGTAGAAGGAGGGGTGGATAGGGAAGAGATAAAAGGGGAGGGGCAGGGTGAGTAGGGGAGGGGTGATTAGAGGGTGAGAGACGGGTAGAGGGAGGAACAGGTTGAGGGGAGAGGCAGTAGAGGGGCGTGTATAGGATGGGGTGGGTAGAGGCAGAGCGAGTGGAGTGAGGGGTGAGTAGAGGTTGGGTAAAGGACTGGTCAGGTAGAGGGATGGTGGGTCGAGGGTGAATAGAAGCCTAGAGCCTGAGGAGTGAGCAGGAAATGCTGAGTCCTGATGCAGGCCAAAATGGACACAGCCTGTGAATGCTGACTACATCTCCACAGGGACCAAATATGTTTCCCTCAGGTCAAGCAAAGGGTGAACTTGAGCTACCTACTCCTGACCTGTAACATTATCCTCCTAAAGTTATATCCTAAATTTTAACATTACATATGTTGAAAGAAGAGAAAACATGCAGATGTTGTTGAAAATTTTCAATAAATATTTAGTTCGGCCCTCGACTTAGTCCAAGTTTTTAATTTTGGCCCTCCGTGAATTTGAGTTTGACACCCCTGCTCTGGAGGGTCTTGCGGTCTGAGTGCTACAGCTTGCAAACCAGGCAGTGATGCAGCGAACTATGACCTTAACATCGAACTGTCAATGGTCAGCGAAGCATGGTTCCCCCTGGGCCCTCAAAGTCAACAACCATCTCTTTTGCTTTAACTTTCAGATACGGGTCGTTGGTTCTGCACCAGTCCATGAGCGACTGCACCTCATTACTGTATGCTGACTCCTCATTCTTACCAATAAGGCCCACCACAGTCGTGTCGTCAGTGAACTTGATGTGGTTCCAGCTGTGTTTAGCTGCACAGTTGTGGGGCAGCAGAATGAACATCAGTGGACTAAGCACGCAGCCCTGGGGGGGGCTGTGCTCAGTGTGATGGTCTTGGAAGTGCTATTACCGATCCAGACTGCCTGAGGTCTCCCCGACAGGAAGTCGAGAATCCAATTGCAGAGGGAGGTGTTTAGACCCATCAGGCTCAACTTCCGAACTGAAGTTGATAAACAGCGTTTGAACATACAAGTTCTTATTTTCCAGGTGGGTGAGGGCTAGATGGAGGGCTGTGGCGATGGCATCATCCATTGAGCAGTTGGATCTGTATGTAAACTGCAGGAGGTCCACTGACAAAGACAGCAGGAGCCTGATGTGCCCCATGACGAGCCTCTCGAAGCACTTCACGATGATGGACGCAAGTGCCACAGGGGGTAGTCATTGAGGCAGGACACAGACGACTTCTTTGGCACGGGGACAATGGTGATGGCTTTTAAACACTTTGGGACCATGGCGCTTCTCAGGGAGATGTTAAAGATATCAGTGAGAACATCTGTTGCTGAGCTGCGAACATTATCAGGTCCAGAAACTTTCTGCTGGTTGACATTGCCTAACACTCTCCTCACATTGGCCACTGAAAGACACAGCATCTGATTATTTGGAGGAGAGGTGGTCTTCTTCACCGTCACGTCGTTTTTTGCCTCAAAACACAGGGAGAAATTGTTCAGTGTGTCTGGGAGGGAGACTTCACCAGCAAAGGCAGATGGTGTAGCCCGTGGTTGGCAACATCTTGGATGCCCTTCCACATGCGTCGTGTGTCCTTGCTGTCCAGGAAGTGACTATGAATGCACTGGGCATGTGTATGCTTTGCTTCCCTGATGATCTTAGACAGTTTGGATCTTGCAACAGCTAGAGCTACCTTGTCATCCACTCTGAAGGCAATGTCATACATAGTTCCTGAGCAGCACACGCATCTCCACAGTCATCCATGGCTTCTGGTTAGAACGAACAATGGTGGTCTTGGGCACAGTGATGTCGTCAGTAGAATTACTAATGTAGCCGGTCACTGATGGTGTATACTCCTCCAAATTGTTTCGGTCACCAACAGTTGCTGCTTTCTTGAACATGTGCCAGTCATTGCGCTCAAAGCAGTCTTGAAGTGCATGAATGGCCCCTGCTGACTAGGTTTTAACCTACTTCAAAACTGGTCTGGAGCATTTGACGAGAAGTCTGAAGCATTACAGAGATGTTGTCTGAGTATCTGAGGTGGGGGGGCGGGGCTCCGCTCTATAGAACGCATCAGAAATTTTCGTAGGTACTCAAGGTCTAATGTGTTCGCCCCTCTCGCAACAAAGCCCACATACTGATGGAATTTGGGTAGCTCTGATGACATTCGCCTGGTTGAGAACCCCAGCAATAATAATCTGCCCGTCTGGGTGTGCGGTCTGCAGTTTGTTTATAGCCCCATACATTTCCCAGGTCGCCTCCTTAGTGTTAGTACAGGGTGGGGGGTGGGGGGAGATGTACACTCCAATTCTGAGGACAGTGGTGAATTTCCGCAGCAGATAGAATAGTCAACAAATTCCACCAGCTATGAGCAGTGACTGGAGACTTGTGCAGAATTCTTCCACCATTCCGTGTTGATGTAAATGCACAGGCCTCTGCCATGGGCTTTACCACACAAAGCAGCATCTCTAGGAGCATTAAATAAAGTGAGCCCATCCATCTAAACAGTGGCATCCAGGATCCTGTCGTTGAGCCACATTTCAGTAAAGACCAAAGCACAGCAGTCCCCATACTCACGCTGCACAGACCTCTGGAGTCAGATGTCGTCCACTTTGTTCACTAGGGAACAGATGTTGGCGAGCAGGATGGATGGGAGAGCCAGGCATCAGGGGTTTTCCTTCAGACTGCGACAGCTCGTGGTCATGTAGCTCATCCGCAGATCTTCCCAGAGGTGAGTAGGTGCATATCTAATTAACTTTAAATACTGTAAGCTGTAGCGTCGGGCAGCCATGATTATAAAAACTAAAATTTTGTAACTATAACAGTTTAGCATAACTGTTTAACTCTAATTAAAAGAAAAACAAAACTCTAATAAAAAAAACAAAACCAGACTCATCTGCATTTTCTTAAATTTAAAAATATACAACTTCATGACTAATGACGACACACAGTGAAGCTATAAATTGCACATTACCTCTGCAATTCTCAGCCAAGCACAATGAATATTAACTATATTCCTTTCAGTTATTGGATCTACTGCCGTCGTTCAATACAAAAGTGTTCTCTCACGCAACCTTCACCAGTTTTTTTTGCAAGCTACAATAAACTGACAGAAAACTAACACATTCAATGGTGCTCATTACATTCTAACCATATATCACAAAATATTAAATTGTACAATTAATTTTGTCATTTTACTTTCTTTGTCTGATATAGTGTTTACTTAGTCCTATCATTTTTACCTTCTTTGTAATTTCATTTAAATAGGATGCATCTGGATGATCTTTGGCTAATGAGAATAATAGAACATGCAAATCTGTATGGTGAAAAACACACAAATGTTGACCTTTGGCATCCAGATGAAGGGCTAAGGCCCAAAGCGGTGACTGTTTATTGCTTTCTATCGATGCTACATGGCTGACTGAGTTTCTCCAGCAATTTTGTGTATTGTTCCAATTCTCCAGCATCTGCAGACTTCTTGTTCAACAATCAGGATAGCATTCTGGGCTAGTCCCCATTGTCTGGAATGCAAAGATCTGGAGGAACTCAGTGGGTCAGGCAGCATTCATGGAAAGCAACACATAGCCGATATTTCAGGCCAAAACCCCTTCACCAAGAATAGCAAGAACTTGTTTGTTACTGACTCCCATTTTATCAACATGGTGCTTTGTTAACCAGCCACTCTTCTATCAATGCCAATGTGATACCCAACCACTTGTACTTTATGTTAAGCAGACTTTTTCATGTGGCATATGCCTTCAGGAAATTCAAATACATGACATCTATTGGTTCTCCTGTTATATCTGCACAGAACAAGCAAATTTGTCACATTTTCCTTTCGTAAAACCATTTTGATGCTGCTTGATAGTATTAGGTTTTTTCTGTTACCACCTTAATTACAATGTCAGCACTTTACAAAAAGTGGCTTATAGTTTCTTCCACGCTGTCCCCAAATGTCTTGAATAGTGATGGCACATTTACAAATTTCCCAATTTCCAGGAACGCTACAGAATCTAACAAATTGTGAACAATTGCAGCCCTATCACTACCTCCTGAAAGTGAAAGGCTGTGGTTCTCAACTGTTTTCTTTCCACTAAGTAATCCCAATATCACAGATGCTCTGTGATACCGGTGGCATGTGAGTGGGAAGGGAAGGTTGAGAAGTACTGGAAGTTATCAGGACCTGGCGACTGATTGGCCTTTAGACTTATTGATTTGCTGAACATGTTTTTCCCATTTACAGTCATGATTTTACAGTCTATACAGACAACTGTGTGAAGCATTTGTGGAACACGCCAAACCTTAACCCAAGACTTAAAGAGTTGATAGTTAATGTTTAATATGGCATTGGCTGTAAACGAGTCAAACATGAACAGACAGCAATTTATAGTACTCTATCGACAGGGTAATCAGAAATCAGCTTTAACTTTTAACAAAATATTATTTAGGATGTAATCTCTACCAACCAGAACAACTCGCTAACTCGTCAACAATATCAATTAGTGCAAACACAGGTTGCTGGGCTATTTCGTCCTCACGCCTTCCTGATCGATTACAAACTTCTGGAATTAATTTTTATGCTGCGATCCAACCTTTTCTGGTGCAATTCAAGAAATCATTGCATCAGAAATACCCAAGTCTGTGCATCGCTCTGGAGTTGGTTGCAGCTTCGAGGGAGTAAAAATAGGCAGTCAGCAAATATTTCTGCGACACGGAGGCAACGTTCATGTGATTCCTGGTGATTTCCATCTACCAAGTTAAATGTTCCTGTTGTTCTGCGACAGTGTCATTCAATCAAAGCGAACTGGTACCTGCAAAATGACACATCCAGCAAATCGCTTTGCTCTTGACTGCAAACAGCACATGCAAAGGGAAACATTAATCCTGCGCCAGCAAAATCACATAAGCCTTGCAACAGGAGGGCTGCCTCATGCATGAGCTGTGGCTCCGGGAGCCCTGGGAATATTGACGTACTGAAAGGGCTGAAGTGAACGGGTTCCCCGCGGCCGCCGCCTCGGTCCCGCCCAACTCGGTCGAGGCCGGCAGGATGGCCCGGACGTCCCGTCCACCTGACCCACGCGGGGGACGTCTGAACGCGGACGTTAACGGCCGTGGACTCACAGTAATCCGCCGCTTCCACTCGGTCCCGCAGGTCGGTGAGGCGCTTCACCCGGAAGTGCTGCTGCTCTGCCAGCGTGAGCCCAACATGGATGGGGACGTGCACGGTCAAAGTTGGGGTGGGGGGAGGGGGGGGTGTGCTCTCTGCAGCGTTGTCCCGGTGCGCGGGGGCGGGGGCGGCTCGAAGGACGCGGGAAAGACGCGACGCGCGGCTCCACCCACGTGACCTCGCCGGCTGCGTCTGGCGTGGAGACGGTGCGAGGAGAGCAGGTGAACTCGCAGAAGAGGCGCGGAGACGAGGAATCTGAGGGCGACGAGGACCGGGGGAGAGGGGAGGGGAGTAGTGTCCTTGCGTCCCGGGGGGGGGGGGGGGTCCAGCGCGCTCGCGTTCCAGCGGGTCCAGTGCGCCCGCGTTTCAGGGGGTCCGGCGTATGATGGGAGGAGAACTGATCATAGGCATTTTCCTGCACAGTCCCAGCGGCCTTTAATCCCCACATCTCCAGACTTCGATCAATGGTACTCGATGACCGACCCTCCCTCCCCATCCCTCCCTCCCTCCCCATCCCTCCCTCCCTCCCCATCCCTCCCTCCCTCCCCATCCCTCCCTCCCCATCCCTCCCTCCCTGAGCAGAGAATTGCAAAGGGTCACCACCACTCTCACAAGGAGATCTTTGTCCTCAGTGACCTGGGGACTGGGACTCTTCAGCATCATCTCCACATGCATGTCATGGAGCTCTGTCAGAATATTGCATGTCGCCTCCTCTCCAGAGACACCCTCCCAGTCTCATTGAGTTGAGTAAACCCTGTATTTGTGGTTTGCTGCACATTCGTCCTTAATCTGACACGGTCATAATTCACAAATCACTACCCACAAAGGTGGGAAAAACAACGAAAGTGAATAAGTAAAGAATTTCTTTTGAACTTGCACATCTTGAAGTATGCAGAAAATCGTGATCTGGACATTTTTAGGAATGCATTTCTTCCCCTGTAAAGCTACTCTATATCCTTTTATGGGTAAAGAGTCAAAACTGTTGGCAATATTCCAGGTGAAGACTATCAAGGCTCTGTATAATAACAACAAATGACATGATTACCCTTAGACTCAAATCCTCTTGTAACCTTACAAACTATAAGGCCCATTAAACCATATGGCTTTTCACTTCGTTTTGTGCACGTTTCTGATTAAATGAAAAAAATGGACTGTTAAAGATATGAACCCTGTTACAAATGAATACAACTGCTCCACATCCCCATAAACCACTTGACAGTTAATTAATTAGGTTTGAAGTCCAAATCGCTACACAAGCAAAATAGCAGCCAATCTGCTTAGCAAGGTCACTCAAAACAGCAAGCAAGATAAATTATCAGTTATTTTTGTTCAGTACTCACTGGCATTTTCACATACTGTAAGGGTAAAATACACAGTTTGTACAGAATGCATAGCACAAACAACATTTGAAAATATACAAATGCATTAATTCCATAATAGGTTGTGGTGCTCATTGTAGCATTCAGAGGCCTTTATACATTTTTTAACATTGGAAATTTATGCCTTTTGCTTGGCAATGACCAGCTATTGTGCAATCAACCTCTACTCTCACCTGATTTCACTGTTTCCGTCTCTTTACCTACTCTTGTATTTATTTATTTTTTCTCTCTCACTTTTCTTCTCTCCCAAATGGATTCTTCCTCTACTTGTCTCTCGGCCGCAGCACCTTCTGTCCTATGCTCAAATGTCTCTAGGCCCCTCCTTCAACCTTTTTCCCATTTTATGGATGTAATTTCACCTCATATTGGTCTTATATTAGATAAAAGTCCAACCCGAAATGTTGGCTGACCATTTCTACCCATGGATGCTATATGATCTGCTGAGTTACTCCAGAAATTCTTTGCCTGCTAGCTATTGCGTCTACATTAGCAATGCATATGAAGAGAAGTAGTTGCCTTTAAGCATCACTGATCTATTATGCCATCTCTAAATTCTACTGCCTTGGAAGATCAATCAACACGTTAAAAGACGCATCCCCTCTTGGCCACACTCATACCCCACTATCATAAGGAACATGAATCGTGTGTATGATATCACACATCACTAAACTCATGTACAGTTTCTTTCCCACCATTATCAGACTCCTGAATGAACTTCTAAATAGCAAAATTATGTTCTCTATGCTCTGCGCCATCTGATCTCTCTCTGTAACTCCACACTTTTGTGCTTTTGTCCTGTCTCTGGTACTATGCAAGAAATGTCTACTGGTATATTAACAAAACATCCTCTATCGCTACATCTTGGTACATGTGACAATACAGTAGTAAGCATCGTCCGATCTCAGAAGACAATGGTACAGCCATGGATAGTCAGTTGGTTTTAGAGCAGAGTCTGGAATGGCTCATAAGGCCCACTCTGGCGTGACATTCTCTGCCACACTTGCTGCAGATGAAGTCAGAACGATGGGTTGTGGTCGACTGACTCTGTTGTCTGCTTCCTCCGTGTCCTCTTGTCCTCCAGCTGGCGTGTGCTTTTCCTCACTGCTGTTCATGCTCTTTCTGACAGTTTTTTCCCATGGCCACAATTATCAGCAAGGGGCTCCCAATTGAGCACATCGATGTGAGTGAGTTTCAGATCATGCTTGCAGATATCTTTGAACTGCAGCTGTGACAGGATCTTTCAGCTAGACCATCGTACAGCAGGTCATTTGGGATGCCACCATCCTCCATACGGTGTTCATGGCCAAGGCACTGAAGTTG
Organism: Narcine bancroftii; assembly: GCF_036971445.1. Classification (NCBI taxonomy): domain Eukaryota; kingdom Metazoa; phylum Chordata; class Chondrichthyes; order Torpediniformes; family Narcinidae; genus Narcine; species Narcine bancroftii. The sequence goes on from NC_091477.1 coordinate 37,496,067, forward strand.
TCGCTAACACAGCAGGAGGTGCATGCTGAGAGAAATGGCTTTATCCAGAACCTTGGTGTTAGTGAGTCTGTCCTGCCAGGATATGTCCAGGATGCGTTGAAGGCATCAGTGATAGAAGCTCTCAAGCTGGTTCTCCTACCTGGTATACACTATCCATGTTTTGTTGCCATAAGCAAGGTGCTGAAGATATATCTGATACACCTTGGGCTTAGCGTTCCTTGTGAGGTGTTTGTTGCTCCACACTCTTTTTGCTTAGTTTGGACATCCCAGTGGCAGCCTTAGCGATACGCTTGTCGATTTCAGTTTCAAGTGAGAGGTTGCTGGTGATGGTGGAGCACAGGTATGTGAAGCTGTCAGTGACGTCAAGTTCTTCATCTCCAGTGTGGATTGTTGGTGGGGTTGCAGCATCTTGCCCCATCACATTAGTCTTTTTGATGCTGATTGTCAGCCCAGACTCCTGGCAGGCTGTGGCGAAGTTGTCGATCAGCCTCTGTAGCTGCCCTTCTGTGTGGGAGGTCAGTGCTGCGTCATCAGAAAACAGTAGCTCTCTGATGAGAACCTGCCAGGTCTTGCTCTTTGCTCTCAGGTTAAAGAGCTTTGCGTCACTTCTTGTGTGCAGATTTACTCTGTCCTCGGAATCCCAGAATGCATGCAGCAGCAACAGGGAGAAGAAGATGCTAAATAGTGTTGGCGCTAGGACACAGCCCTGCTTCACTCCACTTAGAGTCTTAAATAAACTTGAATCAAGCATGAATAAAATATATTGCAGGCTTTTCAGCGGTGCCGTGAGACTCTTTTCAGAGATGCAGTGAGTCCTCTGGCTAGAGGACTGGGAGGTAGTTACTGATGTAAAGTTATTTAAAAAATAGAGTAATGACCAGCCAATGAGCTTGGTATGGGGAAAATGATGGACACAACAATGAGAGATGCCAAGGGTCGCTCTCCCTTCAATTTTCAAAGTTCCAGTGAAAACAGCCTAAATTTGTACAGCTTATGTACAACGGTACCTAATAGCCTAAATACACCTGAGGCTCAGGACTGGTCAGTATTTGGAGGGGAGACTGCCTAGGAACACCAGGGGCTGTACATTTCGGTGAGGGGCACTGGACAAAGTGGTGACTCTCTGTCTGCTTTACAGTAGACAAAAATTAAAGAATTTCATATATGTTAAATTCTGAATGTACTATTATGTGACAATAATGGAACCTTTACCTGTCCTTACAGCTCATACCCCCTCATCCAGGCATCACTAAGGTTAATTACTTTTGAGCCTTTACCAAAGCCTCCTCATCCTTCCTGTAATGAGAACAACATCAAATACACACAATACTCCACAGGCAGCTTAGCCAAAGTTATAGATTGGTAATAAAATTCACTGGTTCAGGAGATGCTGTCCAAGAAACCTTGATGAATAACTGCCATGTATTTTATGAAAGGACACAATGCAACCAAGCATTGACTATGGTAGAGGAAGTAAAGTAATCCAGTACTTTGAACAAATCAAGTCTTGTTCGCCTTGGGTGATATTGAGCATCTTGTTTCTTTTCTTTATTCATTCAGAAAAACATTCTATAGGTGATGACATGATAGTTAAACAAGAGGATTAATAACACTGGGCAACCATAGGACACTACAGCATAGAAAACAGGCCATTCGGCCCCTGTAGTCTGTGCCAAAATATTATTCTGCTTGTTCCGTTGACCTGCACCCAGTCCCATCCATGTATCTATCCAATTTATTCTTAGAACTTAAGAGTGAACCCAGATTTACAGCGTCAGGTGGCAGCTCATTCCACAGTCTCACCACTCCCTGAATGAAGTTGTTCTCACTAAACCTTTCCCCTTTCACCCTAAAGCCATGTCCTCTTGAATTTATCTCTTCTAATCTAAGTGGAAAGAGCCTACTCGCATTAACTTTCTCTATAAGCCCCTCAACCTCTATCAAATCTCCCCTCGTTCTTCTTCACTCCAAGGAATAAAGTCCTAACCTGTTTAATCTTTCCCTGTAACTTAACTCCTGAAGACCCAGAAACATCCTAGTAAACCTTCTCTGTACTCTTTCAATCTTACTGATATCCTTCCTGTAGTTAGGTGACCAGAAATGCACACAATACACCAAATTTGGCCTCACCAATGTCTTATAGAACCTCACCATAAATCCCAACTCCTATGCTCAGTACTTTGATTTATGAAGGTCAAGATGCCAAAAGCTTTCTTTATAACCCTGTATACCTATGATGCCTCTTTCATGGAATTATGTATCTGTATTCCCAGATCCCTTTGTTCCTCCTCAGTGCCCTACCATTTACTGGGTATATCCTACCTTGGTTTGTCATTCCAAAATGCAACACCTCACACATGTCTGCATTAAATTTCATCTGCCATTTTCTGTCCCATTTTTCTCATTTGGTCCAGATCCCTCTGCAAACTTTTAAACCCTTCCTTGCTGTCCACACGCCTTAGTGTCATCAGCAAACTTGCTGGTCCAATTTACTACATTATCATCCAGATCATTGATATAGACAACAAACAACAATGGTCCCAGCACCGATCCCTGAGGCACACCACTAATCACAGGCCTCTAGTCTGAGAAGCAATCATCCACTACAACCCTCTGTCTTCTCCCATTCGGTCAATTTTAAATCCAGTTTACAACCTCTCCATGGATACCTAGAGTCTGAACTTTCTGAAATAACCTCCATGTGGGACCTTGTCAAAGGCCTTATTAAAGGGCAAGTAGACAACATCCACAGCCTTTCCTTCATCTATTTTCTTGGTAATCTCCTTGAAAAACTATAAGATTCATTAAACACGACCTACCACGCACAAAGCCAATCTGACTATCCTGAATCAGCCCTTGGCTGTCCAAATACTTGTATATCTGATCTCTCGGAGCACCCTCCAATAATTTACCTACTACTGACATCAGGCTCACCGGCCTGTAATTTCCTGGTTTACTTTTGGAGCCTTTTTTAAACAATGGAACAACATGAGCTACTCTCCAATCCTCTGGCACCTCACCTATGGCTAAGGACGTTTTAAATATTTCTGCCAGAGCCCCTGCAATTTCTACACTAGCCTCCTTCAAGGTACAAGGAAATATCATGTCAGGCCTGGGGGATTTATCTACTTTTATATGCTATAAGACAGCAAGCACCCCCTCTTTAATCTCTGTATGTTCCATACTGATGCAAAAAAACTGTTTAAGATCTCCCCCATCTTGTGAGACTCCATACATAGATAATCACTCTGATACCTAGGGGACCAATTTTTTTCCCTTACTATCCTTTGCCCTTCAGGTTTACCTTCACATTATCTGCCAAAGCAACCTCATCGCTTCTTTTTGCCTTCCTAATTTCCTTCTTAAGTATTTTGTTACATTTTCTATACTCTTCTAGTACCTCATTTGCTCCTTGTTGGCTATATCTGATTTATCTCTCTCTTCTTCTTAACCACATTGTCAATATCCATTGAAAGCCAAGGTTCCTCATGCTTGTTAACTTTGCCTTTAATCCTGACAGGACATGCAAACTTTGCACTCCCAAAGTTTTGCCTTTGAAGGCTTTCCATTTACTGAACAAATCCTTGCCAGACAACAGCTTATCCCAATTCACTCCTCCTAGATCCTGCCTCATTTCCACAAAATTGGCCTTTCTCCAATTTAGAATCTCAACTCGAGGGCCAGACCTATCCTTATCCATAATTAACTTGAAATTAATGACATTATGGTCATTGGACCCAAAATGTTTCCCTATACATAACTGTCACCTGACCTGTCTGATTTTCTAATAGGAGATCCAGTATGGCACTCTGTCTAGTTGGTATCTCTATATGTTGATTTAGAAAACTTTCCTGAACGTATTTGACAAACTCCAAGCCATCCAGCCCTTTTACAGTATGGGAGTCCCAGTCAATATGTGGAAAGTTAAAATCTCCCACTATCACAACTTTCTGTTTCTTACATCTGTCTGCTATATCTCTGCAGATTTGCTCCTCCAATTCTCTCCGACTATTGGGTGATCTATAATACAACCCTATCAGTGTGTTCACACCTTTCCTGTTCCTCAGATCCACCCATATGACCTCTGTAGACAAGCCCTCTGTAGAGATTTGACTTCCTGAATACTTATGGGCATTTTTATTGATTTTGGGCAGCTGATTATGAAAATCACCTTAAAAAATTTTCTATCATGTACCATTATTCAGATATTTTTGTGATTTTCTGTTATATTTTAAGCCTACTTCAAATATACAAAACTATACAAATTCATCTTCTGCATTTGCACTTGGACTTCTTCCCTGATGATCTTGGTGCAGTCAATAATGAACATGGTGAAAGATTTCACCAAGACATTGCGACTATGGAAAAGCGATATCAGGGCAACTGGAATCGATCAATACAGGCTGACTATTGTTGGACGCAAGAGGCATCAGATGCTGAGTACAAACGGAAATCATCAATAGTTGAACTAACACAATGTGTCAGAACGCATGTGCAATTAAGCATTCTAAATTCAATAAAAGTTAATTTAATATTTCTCCAACTTCCTATGTGATATAGCAAATCTGAAATTATCTTTGTGTTCAGCTTGAAGTTGTCTATCATAATCCTCAATTTCTTTTCAAGAAGTAAATCTTTTGAAAACAGTTGTTGTCTAGTGTAATGGAAAGGCCTGGACTAACAACTAAATCAATCAAAACTCTTGTCAATTCAGTTAATAACCTGATTTTTAAAAAATGTTGCACTAGGCATTAGTTACAATGATGACAAAGTTATTGGACTAAAACTCAATGGTCCTTTCCAGCACTGAAGGAGTGGGACTGGAGAGTGGAATTTGCCCTCTTAACTGCAAGCTTGATTCTTAAGTGCCATCTAAAAATTACTAACAACTCTCCACCTGTATCATTATAAACTATGGCAAAACACAAAGTGCTAGAGGAACTCAGAGGATCAGGCAAACTTCTATGGTAGGCAATAGATAATTTTGGCATAGGGAGTAAATAAATTGGATTATCTTGCATTGACTGAATTTGAAGAGGCCGAAGTGACAAAATTTTGACATTTTACAGAAGCGCAATTGAGAGTCTCTGTCTGGCTACATCATTGCGTGGTATGGTAGAGTGGTTCTGATTTTTGTCGCTCCCGATGCAAACAGGCACAGCATACAGAGATCTATGGGTAGCCACCTGGAAGAGCCCTCTCCTGCTGTCATACTTGTAGGGTCTCTGCCCAATAAAGTATTTATACATTCAAGCAAGTTAGAAAAAGGTTACATCAGTCACAAACTCACATGATATAAAAGTAAAACATTACATGTAGGACAAGCAGCAAATCTCTTCCCCTTCCACCTCTTTTTCAGACTCAGAGAAAATATCAGGGCCCCTTATCTTCCCAAATCTCTTCACGCATTCCTGCACTTTCAGCTTTGACTCCCTACTTTGCCACCACAAGGTTGTTTCAATTAGTACCAGTCAGACAGAGGCCCAAAACACCATACTGCTTCTAACTTTACCTTTTCTTATGCACTGAACATAGACACTAAAATGCTTCTAAAGGTTCTAATATTCTAAGGATTTCTTAAGGGTCTTTTATTTCATTCCCTCCTTTTATCAATATAGATACAGTAAGCAAAGCATTGTGAAAAGGGACCAGTGTGATAATTAGGCATTTCACTTCAATTTCTTGTGAGTCCTGTATCTCTCATTTTGCATGTGGTTCACCTTTTTGGTGATGTTGTCAGAGCTGTTCGTATAGTAGCCTTGACCTATAATCTTACAGGTCTCCCCATGACCAGCCAGAATAGTCAGGGTCCATTCAGTTCTGGATTATCACTGTATGGATGGCAAACATCTCTGCTGACACCACCTTCCCAGCTGCTTAGAGCCTCTTAACTGTTTCATTAGTCAATAATCACAGCTTCTGAGTCGGCGAACCAGCTTTTTGGATGTCTTTCTCATACCGTTAAAGGGCAACAGAATCATAAAGACCTGCTCCATCTTAGAGATACATCTTCTTGTCCTTAACCTGGTCACATCTGGCCAATCAGGATATTTGTGTAGCTTCTGTACATGATGTGTAGAGGGAACCATATTTCCCAAATAACAGGATCCTATCCAATTAGCAGTTAGCCATGGATGTGCTTTATGTCAAAATAAATAAGTCTCATTGTACACAGTAGAGTTTTACATCAACTTTCTCCCAGCTTGGAGGAGTCACGAGATGGAGTAGTGGCCGGACGGTGAACTCCAGCCCTCTCCAGAAAAGTCGGGAAAAACAAGAGAAAACACAAAGGCACAGAAATAAAAGTTACAGAAAAGTGAGTATAAAGGTGGAAAGAAGATGGCGACAAAAAAAGAAAAGTCGAAAGCAACGGTAAGAAGAGAGGAAGAGAAGACAAAGGAGGAAAAAGGTGAAGGCCTTACCTGTCCGAAGAGGCCCGCTGCGGAGAGAGAAACCCGCTCCCTCAGGTCGGTAAATAATGGACTACAAAAATGGCTCGCAGAGCCGAACAAAAGTGCGCAACCGCGCATGCGCGAAGTTTCGCGCATGCGCGATGCGAATGAAAAAAAACACACCGACGGGAGGGGGGACCAGCTGGGGAGTCGATCTCCACAGCCGGCAACGACAGCTGCAGAACACCTGCAGCAAGAAGAGACCACAGAAGACAATAGAAACAAGATAGAAGAGGAGGAAAGGGCAGCAAAGAAACAACAGATGGCCAACCCAGAGGAAGAAGAAGAGGAAGAGTATGGTGAAATAGAAGAAGAAAAGAGAGGCAAGGTAAAGGATATACTTGCTCTTATTAGAGGATACATGGAATCATTTAGAGAATGGCAAACACAGGAATTTAAGGATTTAAGAAAAAGAATAAACAACACAGAAGAGAAAATAAATAAAATGGAGATGACCTTAACAGAAATGGGAAAGAAAATGGACAAGATGGAAGAGCGGGCAGTAGCAGCAGAAATGGAGGTAGAAGACTTAAAAAAGAAATTGGAGGAATCTAATAAAAAAACTAAAGAGACACAAGAACTACTAGCTCAAAAAATAGATACAATGGAAAACCATAACAGAAGAAATAACATAAAGATAGTGGGCCTTAAGGAAGATGAAGAAGGCAAGAATATGAGGGAGTTTATAAAAGAGTGGATCCCTAAGACCCTAGGATGTCCAGAACTACAGCATGAAATGGAAATAGAAAGGGCACATAGAGTATTGGCCTCTAAACCACAACCACAACAAAAACCAAGATCTATTGTAGTAAAATTCCTAAGATATACTACAAGAGAAAAGGTACTGGAGAAGACAATGGAAAAAGTAAGAGAGGGCAACAAACCACTGGAGTATAAAGGGCAAAAAATCTTCATTTATCCAGATATAAGTTTTGAACTCCTAAAGAAGAGAAAAGAGTTCAATACAGCAAAGGCGATTTTATGGAAGAAAGGGTATAAATTTATACTAAAGCATCCAGCGGTATTGAAAATATTTATTCCAGGACAACAAAACAGACTATTCGCGGATCCAGAAGAAGCACGAAAATTTGCAGAACAATTACAAAAATAGACTGAGGGAGGAAGACGGGTAATGAGAGTTAAAATGATCACGACTGATATGTATGTGGGTAAAGACAAAAATAGACTGAGGGATGAAGACGGGTAATGAGAGTAAAAATGATCACGATTGATATGTATGCAGGTAAAGAGGTATAAGAGTGAATAGAGACAATGAGCATACATGAATGTATCTGTACTTAGAGGAAAATATGGATAGTATAGACAAGAATTAATAAGGGAAGGTAATGGAATAGAGAGAATAAGGAGGGAATTAAAAGAGGGACCTTTGTGACATATGAAAAGTGAAATCTTTTCTGGGGGAGGCGGGGTGGGGGGAAATAGCGGTCACTGCAAAATCAGTTGACGCTTGCGAGTGGATTCGCAAATCCAAATGGAGAGGGGAGATGTGGTTGTCCGACAAGGGATAAAGGACAACTCAGGAGGTGAAGGGGAGATTGGGGATAAATAAGATAGAAATAGGAGAATAAGGAAAATGTTAGATGTTGTAGGAATGTTGTCTTATAAAGAGTTGAAAATAAGAAAACAGAAATGGAAAAGGAGGAAAGGTAATGATGGAAAAACGGAAAGAGAAGATAAACAAAATATAAAAGGGCTACGCTGAACTATATGTCTTTAAATATTAATGGAATACATAACCAAATTAAAAGGAAGAAACTACCAAATTTAAATGAATAAATGTATTCCATTAGAAAAAATAACATATTGGTTAAGAAATAACATTGAAATATTCGAACAAGTATAGGAGCCTTACATTAAATACAATAGCAAAAACCTACCGGGGACAAACATTACCTAAGTTGATGGAAGGAGAAGGAAAGAAAAGAATGGACTCAGTAGAATTTCTGGTGTAATTTGGTTGAATGACAACATTGTCTGACTGGCTTAATGCAACCTAGATTGTATACCTAAAATGGATGAGAGGGGGGGGTGGGGGGGTGGTTTGGGAGGAAAGGGGGGGGGGGGAGAAAAAGTCACTGTATATGTGTGAAAAGAAATAGTGTATATCATGGCTAATGTGATTTATGGTGTGAAAAATAAAAAAATTTAAAAAAAAAAAAAAAAAAAAAAAAAAAAACTTTCTCCCAGCTTTAGGATGGCTATATGACTAGGCATCATTTAATAAAAGATGTCATGTTATAACCCTGGTCTCCTCTACATGTTTATATCCTTAATTTCACTTGTCTGTAATCGGTTCTGTTTCAAAATCCATTCTGTCACTTCCTGTATTGGGTAGGGCCTGGATCTTGAGGGATACTGCCCATTGAGTTGGTTAGAAAATGGGAATGGATTCAACAGCTGTAAACATTCATCTTATCAACATATAAGTAAGACACATTTAAAAATGTATTATGCCTCTTCATGACTCCAATATTCATTTAAAATATCATGGTGACAAGAGGCATGAGAATAAAGTTTTCATGTTGTAGGTGGGCTTTTTTTCTCAGTCTGTTATAATAAAAATCTTAATATCTTAGGTGGGCCTTTTTCCTTATGTCTGGTGTATCTAGTGAGCTTTACTGCAGTCAGTGTTATTAATGGGACCTGGAATGGCCCATTCCAGCAAGTTCCCAATTTCTTCTGATCCCAATTCTTAACCAGAAAGTAATTTTCAGGTTTGCTGTTAGGATATTCACCACTTCGATCTGTTGGATCTTTAGGTGTGCATGTTGTACCTGTTGTACATTAAAAAAAAATTTTAGTTAGATTACTCAAATATTTGCTCATGTCATCGCCAAATGATAATAAATCCATCGCTACTGGTGATGCGAGCTTTGCTCCCCAAGCTGTCTGTGGACCATCTCTGCTCCAGATAGCTCCAACTTAGCCTGCGGTGTCATCCACATTTTAAACAATGCTAGGGGTAGCACGTTTTAGCCAGTTTTAGCCCTATTTCTTCAGTCAATTTCACCAGCTTAGTTTTCTTAATGTTTCATTTGCACATTCCACTATTCCTGCTGCTTGGGGTTAATGTGAGTAGTGGAATCAGATCCACAGTAGCGGCAAACCATTGGATCAAAAGTCAATGCAAGGGATCATCAAAACGGCCGAGAAGATCACTGGGGTCTCCCTTTCATATATTGACAACATTTACCAGGAATGTTGGTTTGAACTGTACTTAAGGACTCTTTCCATCCACACACAGTATTGTTGACCCACTACCATTAAGAAGGAGATAAGGAGCATCAAAATCAGGACAGCCAGGCTGGGAAATAGCTTCTTTCCACAGGCTGTGAGATTAATGAACAGTATCCTGTAACTGGAGGAATTGCATTGGAGTCAGGAGGAATACTGTTTCATCTAATTGTATATGCAAGTCAGATGATAATGAATGACTCACAGTGCAATCATCTTTTTTTTTGGTGCACCGTTCCCAGAGGCACTGCAATACTGGATCGATGCGTGGAGTGGACGGAGCAAGCCCCTATTCCATCTCCCTGTTCCAAAAATCAATTTAATACATCCCTAGATAAGGGACGTATAAGATATTAAACTGATAAGAACAGATACTACATTTGATCTTAGCCAAAAGGCCGAGAAGCGATTGTAAGTTCTTCACATGCATCTGGGGACTACCATATGCAAGAATTGTCCCATAAGTTAATCAAGCAATAGCAAGACTTAGGCAGTTCTTCCAGACAATGACCAGATTTATCCATTACAATTGACAGTTACATTCTATCTCACTGGCAGAACAGTGGTGTATAGGTAGGAGTAAGTAGCATGTGGCTTTCAATATTAAATCCAGGGCCATGAATTCTCATAACATCAGGCAATGAAATTTCATGCTACCTCTTCAACAGATGATTCAGTGCCACTTTAGGTTGAGGCACACTTGAGAGCAGAACTGAAAATAGCAAAGGCACAGAATTTATTCTAGATGGGGACCTCAGTGTCCACCCATGAAAGTGGATCAGTGGCACCATCGCCTCTATATGCTATCTAGGATTTCCAACAGGTAGTGAGGAGCCAATATGTGGGATAATGTTCTTCGTTGTAATTGGATTCTGGACTTCCTAACAGAAAGACCACAGTCTATCCAGGTTGGCAGCAGAACATTGAGCATCCTCATGCTGAGCACTGTCGCACCTTAGGGCTGTAGGCTGAGCCCATACCTATTCATGCTACTGACCCATGACTGCAACACCAGATCCAGGTCCAACAGAGTCATCGAGTTTGCAGATGACATGACAGTAGTTGGGCTCATCAGTAACAATGTTGAGTTACACTATAGAGAAGAGGTGAAAAATGCCATGAAATGGTGTGAGAATAACAACCTGAGGCTCAACATGGACAAGACAAAGGAGATGGTCGTAAATTTCAGGAGGACCAGGGATGACCACCCTCCCCTACACATTAATAGCTCAGTAGTGGAGAGAGTAGAGTTCACCAAGTTCCTCAGAGTCCACTCAAGAAGATGAAAATTAGGAAAACCTGTAGACACTGGTTGAATTAAATAATACAAAATGCTGGAGAAGCTCAGTAGGTAAAACTGTCCATTATGTAGCAAAGGTAGAAATACATAACCAACATTTCGGGCTTGAGCCCTTCTTCAAGGTAATAAGATACCTACCCTAGGCACAACATCTCCTCACTTGTCAGGAAGGTTCAACAGCTGAGAAGACTGAGGCGAGCAAGGCCTCCAGCTACCATCCTGTAAACGTTCTACAGGAGCTCCATTGAGAGTGTCTTGCCCAGCTACATCATAGTGTGATACAGTTGCTGTAGAGTGGAAGTTTTCAAACTGCCCCCTAAACTCACATTCCACCTTAAGCAATTCCTATGCCATAAGTGCTCTACGATTAGTAAGGGATTGATTAAGGTGGTATGTGAGTGCAAATAAAAAGGTTTGTAAACCACTATTTTAATCAAACCTAATTGACTTGTTATATGCATGGTTTCATAAGTCTAAAGGAAATGGGCCAATGACATTTTTTCTCAAGCAAAATATTTCAGTAACAATTGGGGCCAAAACAGTGGTTCTCAACTTTCCCTTTTCACTCTCATACCACCTTAAGCAATCCCTTACCAACCACAGAGCACTTATGGCATAGGGATTTGTAATGGAAGATTTAAACTGTTTTTTACTTTTGCAGCCTTTGCTTCTGCATAATCTAATTTACACTATGAGGCCCAGGATGCATATTAGTAGACACATCAAAATTCCACCATGAGGGCCAGAGATGCAGTTTTCTTTTGTTGGTCGCAGACTGTCAGGAGATCTTGAAGATAATTAAATCAATTTGTTTAAAGAGATAAGCTATGAAGTAAACAACTTTTGGGTAATATAAGGCATGATCTCACTGCTGAAGTTTGAAACTCTCCAAGAGGTGGTGGCAAAATCTCTCAGCAAGAAGAAGAACTTCTAGAGTCCAGCTAATGTCCCGGTCGAGGGAGGTGGAGAAGCTGCTACCGGCGCCCCGACAACCTACTACAAGTGTGCAGTCGTTGCCTTGCTTCGGCAGTTGGGACCAGTCCAGGCATTGATAAGTATAGTTGGGAAGGGCTAGCATATTGTAGTTTGAAATCAGCTTTTGAATTTGTAATAAACATTTGAATAAACTGAACTGCTCTCGGTGTGTGTGTCTATTTTCTTTCGGTAGTCAAACACTGTGACCAATCTAAAATGAACAAAATGAGAGGTACAAGTTTACCCAGGACAGGATTGCTTAAGGTGGAATGTGAATTTAGGGGGCAGTTTGAAAACCACTGCTGCAGAACATTGTACCAAAAGTCAATCCACTGGACCATAAGAGGAGCAGAGAGGATCAATGGTGTCTCCCTCCACATCCCCCCCCCCCCACCCCATTGACGAAATCTACTGGGATTATGGTTTGAAGAGGTCTCGGCACCCCTTCCACCCTGCACACAGCACCTTCCAGCTACTCTTGTCAAGAAATAGATACAGGAGTATCAGGGCCAGAACCACCAAGGTGAGAAACAGCTTGTTCCCACAGACAGTGAGACTTCTGAATGACTGAATGAATTGCTCATACAAACCCTCTGAGATTCTATTATTTAGGAAACTATATTTATTTATTTTTATATATGTATTGCATATATATTGTTTGTCTATCTCTGCTTTGTTTGGATGTGTGTTTGCATGTTTTGGCAGTGAGGACTGAAGAATGCTGTTTCATTGGGTTGTACTTGTGCAATTAGATGATAAATGAACTTGAACTTGAAACCAACATGGAACACTCATCAGTTTACCTGTGGGAGTTGCATCTGTCTGCATTAGCATGAGTAGAGATGAGCACACAAAGGCAAAATTATTTCCTTCAGTTGTGTTGTATGCTAAATGGGATTGAATCAGAGTCGATCTCTGGCAGCTCAAAATTAGGCAGCTATGAGACTTCTCAGCAGCAACAGAAATATACACTCCACAACTAGTAACCTCCTGACTTGGCATATCTATCATTACTATCAAGTCACAGTACTAATCCAAATTCAGTTAGGAGTGTAGTAGGGTGGGTGCAGTGCCACATTTTACCAAAAAATGAGATGCAAACTTTTTCGTAAGTGCAACAGAAGACCACATGAACATTAACAATAAAAACAATGTTCAAGACAAGTAATCTCAGAACTAACAGACAAGTTCAAGACCAATGTTCCCTCTAATTTTTAGTAGTCGGTGTATGCAAAAATCTTACGTTGTGCAATTTTTTTTCCTGTGACAAAAGTATGTGTGGACTGAATACTTGTGCAAATGTAAACTTGCAATGTTTCAAGAAAATTCTGGAATAGCCTATCTCTCATGGCTAATAAAACTGTATACGCATGTTTTAATATAGTACAAATATGATTGCATTCTACAAAGTAAAGTATTTAGTTAAAAATTTATTCTATAAGTATAATCATTAACTACTACATTATTTTAGATAACTAACCTTTTGTGCACACATTAATTTCCTTGGTGCACTGGTTGCAAAACGTGTGTGCATGCACATGTTCAGATCTTAGAGGGAAGAGTGGTCAAGACTTTGCAGTCCTACCATATTTAGTGGATAATTAACCTGGTTTGGGGAAGAGTAAGCTCTAACCAATGCCATTCTCAGAGATGGTGGGGACTGAAGCAACTTTACTGAGCCTCTTATGAACTAATTTATCAAGTTTTTCTGATATTCAGTTCTGGTGAAAGGAACTTTTGGCTGAACTATTGGCAGCTGATACTTTGTTATTGGCCATGTGCCATGTTTCAGAAACAACTGTTTCTTGTTAACTTTTCAAGTACCAAAAAATAACCTGAATAAGGGATAGAAAGTGACTTAATGGCTTTGAAATCACCCTGATAGAAAATGAATGGCCAAGATAAACTAGAAATGGATTTGCATCAGTTTATGATGGCAACTAGTATTCCTGTTGTCATTAAACCAGCTAACAGAAATGAAATTCATCCCAATAACTTGTGGATGAAGCTAGTTGAGTGGTAACACAACAACCTTGCACTTAACATTAGCAGAACCACGGAGCTGATTGTGGACTTCAGAAAGAAATCAGGAGAACATGAACCTGTCCTCACCGATGGGTCAGCAGTGGAGAGAGTCAAGAACTTCAAATTCCTGGGTGTAAAATTCTCTGAGGATCTGTCGATGCAGCAATACTTTGGGAGGAGTTGGCATCACCTGTTATGGATCCTGGACAATTTTATTTTTGGACCAGGGACAGGACTGAACCTATGGTGGGAGAGAGAGGATTGTGCTCTGCTGTGAAGCGCTGATGTAGCACTGGGAAAACCGACAGCTGCATGGGAAACATTGAAACAGCGCTGGGAGAAATGACAGCTGCCAGAAGCGCGAGACCCACGCACTGGAAGCTGATGGGCTTGTGGAGAACACACCTGCTGTTGTCAATCTCTCTCCACCAATTGGGAGAGCTGAAGGCACATGCTGGGGCAATTGAAGAGCCCAGCGCACTGAGTTTTGAACAGGTTATTCGGTTAGTCAGAGGGAAATCAGACAGACAGTTGGTCTGTGTGTGCGTGCTCACCTGGTAGCTTCAGCAAACAAGAGGCTGAGTTACTTCATTCACGGGTGCTAGCACTGCCGTCTGTAACTGTCTGTCAGTGTGTTCACCCAGTAGCTTCACTTGGAGAAAAAAAGACCAAGTCCTGACAGCAGTTTGAGCCACTCTGATACCCATAGTGAGTGTGTGTCCGACCTGGGCTTCTCCAGTCCCCTACCAAGAGGAGGACTTTGTGTGACAGGAATCACTTGATAACTGAAGACAGGGTGTTTAGAGGGGAAGGTTTGTGTGACAGAAGGTCACTTGTTAACCCTAAGGTAGGTTTTGGAGGCGTGAACCTTGAGCAATGACTAGGAGGGTTACTGAGTGAAAATTCCTATGTGAAGAAATTACAGGTGGTCGTCGCCACATTCGAAACTCAAGAAAGTCTCTCGTGTTCCCCTGACAAGATCGTAAGTCTACAGTGATCATGGCCATCTGTCTCCACATCCAACTAAAAGACCAGTGTGCAATTAAACTAAGAATCCCAAGTCAGGAGACCAGACTCTGTGAGTTGTTCTTTTTTGACTGATGGACTTAATGTGACTGACTGGAGGTTTTGTTTTGGAAGTTTTCTTCTGGGGCATTTTGGGCTTGGACTGTAATGGTCTGATTTTTTTTTTTCTCCACATACAAGTTATAAATATATTTTATTAGTATATAGTTGCCATAAAGGCTTATGTTCAGGTGTTAAGTTTATTGAGTTAATTCTATTGAGAATTGTTAATAAATTTTGAGATAAACTTAACCCATTTGTTTATGTGTCTCTCACTTGCTGCTGGTGAGGTGTAACCCACCAAAGGCTTGAAAATTTCTACAGGTGATCATTCTGTCTGGTTGCCATCATTGTCTGGTATGGAGGTGCGAATTCACAGGAAAGGAAAAAACTCCAGAGAGTTGTTAATTCAGCCAACAACATCACTATGGAGGACATCTATAAGAGATGTCTTAAGAAAGCAGTCTTTATCCTTAAGGACTCCCACCACTCAGGCCAAGCCCTCTTCACACTGCTACCATCAGGAAAAAAGTATAGGAGCCTGAAGATGTGCACCTGGCAGCACAAGGACAGCAACTTTCCCTCTGCCATCAGATTTCTGAACGGACAATGAACCATATGCATTACCTCACCTTATCCAGTTTTGTTGCACTATTTTGTTTTTGCAATGTTTGCACTGTAATGCTGCCGCAAAACAACCAATTTCATGACATGTTCATGACAATAAATTCTGTTTTGAACTTCAGGTCAAACATAGAATTCATTGGAACTGCAACAGGATAAGTTGTCAACTGAAATCAGTTTAAATTGGCTTCATCGTTCTTCTTGTAATAAAGGCTAAGAAGGAAAATACTGTCCAATAATTTAAAGAAGGCAGATTAATTGATAAAGTGGATTTAGTTTACTGACCATTAGAAAATAATGATAAACAATAGAACAATGTCCAGCCAATAATTTGGATGAAAACATTTTGTTATTGGGCATTTGGAAATATGCTCAAACTTAATCTGATTACGGCAATAAAAATTCTTAATAAAGAAGTGATTAGATATTTTTGGATTACTGT
The DNA here is from genome assembly GCF_036971445.1 of Narcine bancroftii. Lineage (NCBI taxonomy): Eukaryota > Metazoa > Chordata > Chondrichthyes > Torpediniformes > Narcinidae > Narcine > Narcine bancroftii. The sequence continues at coordinate 37,512,205 of NC_091477.1, forward strand.
TCCAAGTCAGCCATCTTATTGTTAAAAATATTTTAATATTTGAACAATAGGATCAACTTATGCATATTAATTTTCAGAACAAAAGGATCATCAAATTAATTAAATTGTTCTTTCATAATATTTTATATATCCATTAAAATTACCTACTTATATTCATAATATTTGCAAGCAGTAGGTCATTTTAGCAGACTGAGCTTATGCCTTTGAAATGTAAAATGCACTGATTAAATTTAAGTTTATAAATTGTAATTCATTTTGACTTCCTATGAGTTGCTTTGACTGTATGAAAATGATGCAGAATAATGTCAATACAGTCAATGAATTTTAAATGCCAAATGAATAATAGGTTATTTTCCTTTTATTCTTCTAACTTCTTTCTGATATTGTTGGGCTTGATCCCTTTATAAAAATTTGATTCAGTGAGAGTGTCCTGCATTGTTTCAATTTAATCCAGTGGTTCGCAACCTTTTTCTTTCCACTCGCCACTTTAAATAATCCCTATGCCATCGGTGGTCTGTGATTAGTAAGGGTTGCTTAAAGTATATGTGAGTGGGAAGGAAAGGTTGAGAATCACTGCTTTAGACCCAATTGTTACTGAAATATTTTGCTTGAGAAAAATTGTCATTGGCTCATTTCCTTTGGAGTTATGAAACCATGCATATAACAAGTCAATTAGGTATGATTAAAACAGTGGTTTTCAAACTTTTTCATTCCACCTACATACCACCTTAAGCAATCCCTTACAAATCACAGAGCACCTATGGATTGGGAATACTTAAAGTGGTATGTAAATGGAAAGAAAAAGGTTGAGAACCACTGATTTAATCCATGTGCAACTAAATCTGTTCATTTTGATTGTTAAAGTGTTGAGTCAATTGACTGCAAAAACTATTAGTCTCAATAAACAGATCAACAATATGTGCATATGTGCAATTTATTTTAGGTTATAAATGTCATTTAATTCATTTGATTAACCTGTTAGCATTCTTACATGATTATTTATATACAGGTATAATGAAGTTTCAGAAAGATATTAATGTAATAATTCTTTTGAGGGGGGGGACGTGGACCTGTCCTCGGGCCTGCGCAAAGGAGCTTTTAGGTGGAGTGCAGTGTGCACAGTACTGGCCCCACCCTTTACACTCATGGTTCGTGTGCCGTGGCCAAGCAAGCTTGGACGTGGCAACGAGGTCCTTGGGTCGTAGGTTTTATATCGGAGTGACCTTCTCCTATGCAGGTTGCTTAACCGGGCTGAAGAGGCCTGCCTCCCCTTTTAGGTCGAACCATTTCTGGAGATCTACGACCGCTGTCCACAGTTATGGAGTGATGTGCCCTGGAATCGGCCTGTGTGCGTTTACTCCTGCCGCAGCCAAGTAAAGGGGATGCAGCATTGGTTGAGGATCAGAAAGAAAAGTTCTAGTAGAAATTTTTTAAGACTGGAGAGAACTCTGCAATGGAGTTCACAGTTGTTAGTGTTTAGACTATTGGTTTTTGAGGTGTGTATTAAACTCTGAAATGCACTAAACAGTTCTCATTGACTGCTCCCGGCCCGGGGCTCGGCTGCCAACGGTCGGGCTGTGTGAGCTGCCGGGGTTTGCCTGGCGACGGCAGCCTGTGTTCGGTGCTCGGATAGCAGTGCGGGCAGGCACGGTCTCGGCTGGCTGTCTCTCCCCGCGATGCGGCCGTTACCTCAGGTTGACTCAGGCAGGACCTCGGGGCCCCCCCGGGCGGCAGCGGGTCCTCGGGCCTCCGGCAGCGGCAGCAACAGGACATGTAATTTATTACATGTAATAAATAATAGGACACTTATTTGTAGACATTGATGCCCTGAGAGAACGAACTACAGTTATTTTGGTAATTGTGCATGCTGCCTTTTCCAAAATACTAGTATGGATATGTATGGGCTAGAGTGAGAATAAACTGACAGTTTTTCTTAATCTATTCACATGCAAAAGCCATTATTAACCCAATATTATCCATATTTACCCAAAAGCAATCTTTGCATTGGAATTGCAGTGTCTCTTTGATACCTCCAACTTTGCCAACAAAGAACTGGAAAATATGTTTAAAAGATGCATCAAGCCTTGGAAGTCCAGCAGAGCACAGGCTGCAGATTCAGAAACACTGAAGTATAGTTCAGATTGTTGTTGAAATATTATTTTAAGTGCAGTCTCTAACTGATGATCAAGAGTTGCCTCACTCTTAGGTTTTTATTAACTGTGTCAAAAGGTATGAAAGTCTGTGCTGCAATGTTAAACTAGCAAGCTAAAATAATTTTTTTTTCTTCAGAAATGATCGACTCCTGATAAGACAGTTCTCATCTTGGGTCATCTTTTGTAAAACAGTTCACCAAATGGTTTCCAGTTTCATCATAAGCTGAATACATCTTTGCATGTTTTCTTTTCATTTTAGGTACAACTTCTGCAAGTGATCTCTGTGTTATTCTGGATATTGACACTGGATTGTTTGCATTTTATTTACAAGGCACTTCATTAATGCTCTGAAATCTGGGAGGTGTTTTTGCAGGTAATCCAAGATATATAAATTCTACAGTATTTTAGGTTCTTCCTTCCTGATTTTTTCAGAAACTTAATTTTCTTCCTCTTGTTTGCAGATTCTTGCTCCAGTACTACTTAGACATTTTTTTAGCTGACATTCCAAAGACTAGCCTAACCGATACGTAGCAGTTTGTGCAATGCTATTACAGCACTAATGACCTGGTTTCGAATCCAGCACATCTAGGGAACTTGTACATTCTTTCCATGTCCAAGTGGGTTTCCTCCAGCTACTCTGGTTTTCTCTCATACTCAAAAGATGTATGGGGTTGGTTAATTGGGTATATTTGGGCAGTGTAAGTTCATGGGCCCAAAGGCCTGTTCCTGTATTGTACTTCTAAATTATAAAATTAGGAATTCAAATTAATGGTCAGAAGTCTATACATGCATTTAAAAAGCCATCTATAGCATTCTGGAAGAGAAATAATAATATGCATGGATGTTATTTATTGCTTGGATAAAGCTTTAATAATGAAAAGAAAACAAAAATATTTTCCAAGTAAACCTTCAGGATCTATTTCTGTATTTTACTGGTCAAACCTAAAAATTCAAATTGAATATTGAGACTAATTTGTTACCATGGCAAATACCCTTCAACTGTGAAATCTTAACTCTGCCCTTGCTGAACACTCTATGGTTCTCAGGCATAGGCCTGGATTTATGACCTTGAGATGACACTTCTTCAAGTTCTCCTTAATGCTTTTTCTAGCTTCATATTTTGGACCAACAGTATATTCAAATTATTTATCTCGGTAGATTAATTTACCTGTACTACTTATATTTTGGAAAATTCTTGTTGACAGTCACAAAATATAGCAAAATTAATGTCTGACCTTTGACAATTCTCAATGTATCTCTGGGTTCCTCCAAGATTGTACATTCTCTGACTTCACAGTTTTTTTTAGGAATTATGATCCTATATAATTCTCTTAAGATGTTAAGCCAAATATCTACAGTAAATTGTGTATTTCCTGATCAATTTTTTAGACATAGTTCACTGTAAAACATCATTCATCATTATTTAGTGTTGAGTTCCCCGGCAAGCTGTTATTCCAAACACCTATACATCTTTCTCCTCAGTTAATGCGCAGACCTCTGCTGGAAATTTGCTAAATGCTTCTGCTGTCTCAGTTAGGTGACCTTGGTCAAATGTACTTTCAACCAATTTTGTTGAATTACATGTGATTCTTGTGTAACTCAAATGCAGGGGCATAGTGCTAAATTTTTAGCAACAAGGAGGTGCCGGAGCTGCTCCACGAGGTGCCAGAGCTGCCCCCTGAGGTGCTGGAAGTGGTGCTCCGGTGAGCTCCAACAGCACTGTACCCCTGCTCAAATATGAAAGACAAAATAAGCATTCAGAAATGCTTTGCATTCATTCCATGATGACTTGATATTTCCTTGACTAAATGTTTGATTTTTTTTATAACATGTTAGTGACTGGTTGCTCGAATCACTGTAATATTCATTATCTCGCTTCAATCCTACCAAATTAAGAAAATTGCAATATATATAATGCACTATATATAATGCATAATCTGAAATTAATTTTATGACCAGCAATGTTTTCAAGTGAAAAGAAGGAATCCAATTTGCATGGTTGATGCTTTTAATGCCTCTGATTGCTGCATAAGGATTTCAGTCTTCAAATAGTTTTCAGCATGTTCACGAAAATAATTTATTCTTCCTCTTAGACTGAGTAAAGTGCTTATATTTTATGAGGTTTTAACTGATTATTTTACCATAGTGCCTGGGGAAAGTGGAAAATACATCATATTTCTAATGTTAAATCTTATTCTGAGCCCTTTCATTTTAAATCTAAATTTCAAAACACAATTGTTGGCCGATGTGATAGAAAATGCTTGATGCACAATGTATGGCTGATTAACATGCATGAATTGTTTTATTTCAAGGACAGAAGTCATTAACTATCCAAACACTGGGCACAAACAATTGAGCTTTCTGACATAAGAATCTTGAACATGGGGATGGAAGGGAAGTTCTTACAGAAAGGCATTCATTAGTTGCATGTGGTGCCACAAATGGGCAAAAATAGAACAACTGCAATTGGTTTCTGAATGGAAAAAGAAATGACTGACAAATTTAATAGTTGCAATGCATACTTTTTTCTATACTTAGTCAGTACAAGAATGAAAATCATTTTAAAGTTTTAACATCCATTTGACCATAATTTCTGCAGTGAAGGCTATTTAACCACTGGATTAAGTCCATTGAAAATTAAAGATGGGTAAGAAATTGCAATTGGGTGGATGTAGCTTTCCTCTGTTTCATTCTTGTATTGTTGCAGGAACAATTTTGAGCAGAAAGAATGTATAAGACAAATGCTTACTTTCCATAAGAATTTAGGAAGGTCAGGAATGGAAAATAATTCTCTCCAAAAGAGTTGAATTATTTAAAATTAGACAGATCTCCATAGTTCATATTACTTCCTGGGTGGGAGTGAAATTATATTTACCTTGGAGCTCTTTTCTGCTGAAGGCTGATGAAATGCTTCAATTAGTTAACCTTCTGATGATCTTGAAAATTAATAAAAATCAGAAGTAATTGAACAACTCTGTTCAAGGTTGGTGTCTGAAAAGAGAGCAATTCAATTGAGACCTGAAATGACCTATAATTGTCATGTCCACTTACATGTCATACTGAGAAACTGGGAAATTGGAGAATGGGTTAATACCAAATATTTATTATCACACTTGGAAGCTGATATTCGGGATATATAATTAGTTTCACTAGTAGGATTTATATAATGAAAATATAGGGATCAATCTGAAGCAAAACAATTTTATCATGAGGGAAGAAATATTTTTAGAGCAGCCTAGATGCAGAATTTTAGCTCAGCAAAGAGGATCACACAAGGATAGACAGTGCTTGCTTGTAATTATTGTTTGTTTATTGAAACAGTAGAGACTAATAGATACTGAGAAATGATTACAGCAATTCCCTGCATTTAGCACAATTAAATCCTTTGGATATTACTAAGAAGTATAGAAATTTAGGTGGCTAGAAGAATGCAAATGTTTAGTTGAAGGGATAAAATGTTTCAGGAAAATGTGAAGCAGGAGGACTTTAAACCCCCACCCTGTGAGCAGGACAGAGGTGATAATAGGCAGTTCATTGATTGTAAATGCTTTACAATGTCCTGAACACCACAAAGACCATGGAGACACAGAGAATGCAGATGTTGGAATCTGGAACAAAAAGAATTGCTGGAGGCACTCAGTAGGGAAGGTTGAGGATCCATTTTGCTCCAGATGCCTTGCTATTACTTCTTTAATGATAGCTTCAAGCATTTTCTCAATTACAGATGTTAAACTAACTAGCCTATAGTTTCTTGCCTTTTGCCTACATCCTTTTTTTGAATAGTGGCTTGACATTCGCCATCTCTGAATGCATCAGAACCTGACCAGAGTCCAGAAATCTTTGGCAAATTATCACCAAAGCCTCAGCTATAACTTCTGCCATTTCTTTCAGTACCCTTGGATGCATTCCATCAGGACCAAGGAATTTATCTATCTTTAGACCCTCAAGTTTTCTGAGTACAATCTTTTTAGTGATAGCTAGTACATCCAGTTCCTCACCTCCCATTACATCCATAACACCCGTCTTTGACACTTTCAACGCGTCCTCCTCCATGAATACTGACACAAATAGTAATTCAAAGCCTCAGCCACTTCCTCATTACCCAATAGCAATTTCCCCTTCTCATCTTCCAAGGGACCAACCTTCACTTTAGCCACTCTTTTGTGCTTTATATAATTATTTTAAAAATTACTGTCTGTTTTTATACTTTACACGAAGGTCAATAACTAGTCAAAGTAATTTACATCAGTTTCTACTACACAATGAATAAATTTACTCATCTGCAGAAATTCTTTAAAAGATGGTAGGGTGACAAATAAAAATCTGAATTAATTTCTTGTAATTCCCACTGAAAATATACGTGAATACTGTATATGAAATCACTAACTGAAATTTACTTTACTTTAGAAAAAAGACAATTACAACATTGTAGAATGATCAATTTTAGGACACTATTTAGTTTGAGGTTTCCATTATTTTGAATAATCAATTACTGTCTTCCATCTAGACAAATACAGTATTTTATTTCAACTCTGAGTATGTTCATGCCTGTATGTTATCCCTGCATACTCATGGCATAGGAATCCATGCAACTTGTCAAGTCTCATGCCAGCTCTCAGAACAATTCTATCAATCCCATAAATCTCTTTTATGACTAAGTTCCCTGTAATATGTTTGGCCCTATATTTCCATTAACGCCACATTAAATAAACATTTCTCACAAATGGAAAAAAAAACAAAGGAGTGGTGATAGAATATTTTATTTTCTCATTTGATACAAGAAAAGGTTTTTGTTGGAAGTAAGACTCTACAGCCTGGAAATTAGAACAGAAGAAAAAAAACAGTTACTTTTTTCATTTGTGTAAAATTACTTTGCCATGTTTTGAAGTACTTGCACCTAATTCTGGCATAAGTTCTATCCTTTGAGAAACTGGATTAGACATTTCTGTGGAGGTTCATCCGAACTTAGAGTGTCATCTCCCCACTGGGTGCTGCACAAATGATTATTATAATCATATGCAGTGAACATATTTGACTTACTGACAGAAATTAGATCAAATGGATCAAAACACATGACTTTCCTTGCTCACTTGCAGACAAAGAGTTTGCAAAAATTCAGGAACCATATTCTAATTAAAGGATCAACAATGGGACATTATTTTTGTCTTTATTCACTTTCCCATTTGTCCTACAAGTAGCACTGATAAAGAATGTTGCTTCTGAGTCCTGATTTCTGCAATCTGTGGCTCTCATTGCAACAACAGAACTGCCCATGTAGACATTGGGTTCAATCGCAGTATCACAAAATCTGGCCACTTCATAGCATAGAGGACATTATCCATTACTGCTGTTTTACCCTTTCTCTCAGCTAGATTTCCCATCTTTCATTTTTTCCTGCCTTCCTTCAGTTTTCTTCTTCCCTCTCTGCCTCCACCATACTCATTTTCTTTACCTCTAACCTATTTTCCTTCATCTTCATGGCAACTAAAGAGAGGCTTCTTTAACAGTACTGACCCCATTTTCCAATGCACGCGTGCATGTGAAACATCAGCATAACCTCAGTAGCAGTTGCTGTCTGTGAAATTCCAAGTTGGCCTCTCAGGCTTTTAAAGAAAGAAAACCACAAAAGCAATTTCTTAAAGTAAGGATATCCTAATTTTGGCATTTCTTAATAATGAAACCAATATGGAATTAGGACAAAATGGTACACCTCGTCAGAATAGCAAACATTGATGAAATCCAACATCCGGGCTTAGGTAGGTAAACAACAAATTCATGTAGATATTTGAACAAAATTTCATATTTAATTAATATAGGGTGATCCAAGTTACTTATCTTAATTAAAGAAAACACTTCATAGATTCCTCATAAGCCTTATTAATAAACTAACAGGGCAAGAAAAAAAAAATTATATTATTAATTGATTCACTAACCAAAAAACATGTAATTGGAAAGAATGTATATCTGAAATGACACTTGAGACTTGGTTAATCCAAAATTACATTGAAAATCTACACTAATGTTATATACCAATGAGGCAGGAAATCACTACTCTGTTTGAAATCAGGATAGAGAGTTGATTCAAATTATTTTCCTGAGTAATTGAAAATGAGCGCCTCATTTTTCATTAAAAGCAGAAAATTGTGAGACTACTCAGTTGATCACATAGCAAAATGGTGAATGAATTAAAATCAATGTTTATAATTTTACTGACCTTTATTCTGCAATGTTACAGGCTTTTTGGAAAAACAGGATCATGGTGTGCTAGTACAGATTCTATCTCCAATGTGTATATGTACCGATGGTAGTGTAGGATGACTGTGATTGGCTGAGAGCATAGTCATGCCTACTGGCAGGTCTTAAAGGGTTGCTCCTAGCCAGACCAGGTCATTCTGGACTGCTCGACCTACTTGTGATATGCTCCAGTCTTTTAGTTAATAAAAGCCTTGGTTTGGATCAACAAGTCTTTGGATCTTTCGGCACACATCACAGACACCCCAGTTACATTCCACAGTGATAGGGGGTCCTCGTTTATGAGCGCGGAGTTGCAGCAGTACCTTCTGGAACGTGGTATTGCTTCAATTCGGACCACCAGCTATAACCCACACGATAATGGGCAGATCGAAAGAGAGAATGCCACTGTCTGGAAAGCGGTTACGCTTGCCCTCCGATCCAAAGGTCTCCTCACCTCTCGCTGGCAGGACGTGCTCACTAGTGCCCTACACTCCATCCGCTCCCTCCTATCCAGCACAACCAAGGCCAAGTGACTCTGCTCCATGTGAACCCGCATTATGCCTACATTGAGTACCTGGGCGGGCGGGAGTATATAGTCTCGGAAAGGGACCTAGCCCAAGCCGGATCAGTGGTTCCAACCCAACCTCCCCAAATCCTTCTCCCCAGGTTATGTGCTCGAACAGAGGGACCAGCAACACCACACCAGCTCAGGCCAGACTGTCAACAATGCCGTTGGGGAATTGAGTGAAGCAGTGGCCGCATCCGACAAGCCTGCTGGTGATACGACTCCAGTGACCCCAATCACGGCACCACGGCGGTCACGGCAGATGGTCAGGACCCCTGACCGGTACAGCCCCTAAACTCCACTGGGGCCTTTTTTTCTTTTTTTTTTTTACAGCTCTCCATCCACTCCGGGGTCAGTTCTCAAAGAAGGGGTGAATGTGATAGTACAGATTCTATCACCAATGTGTATATGTATAGATTGTAGTGTAGGATAATTGTGATTGGCTGAGAGTGTAGCCACACCTACTGGCAGGTCTTAAAGGGATTGCTTCTAGCCAGACCAGGTCATACTGGACTGGTCGACCTACATGTGATATACTCCAGTCTTCTAGTTAATAAAAGCCTTGGTTTGGATCAACAAGTCTTTGATTCTTTCAATGTGCACTACACATGGAAAGATAGGAAGAGGGGTGGGGGGGTGGGAAAGAATAAAAGGGAAAGTCTATGATAGGCTGAAAAGATTATTAGGCAAAAGGAACAAAAAAATAAGTGAAAAGAACGCTATAATGAAACAAGTAAAGAAACCAATCACAGGCCAGGAAGGAATGGAAGCAGTTTTTGGTGCAGGAAAAAATTAAAGTAAGTAAACTATTGAACACACACATAAGTGAGGAAAAGGTGTAACCATTACTAATTCTGATAAATACAAATGTAAAAGTGCTGGAGGAACTCCGTAGATCACACACCATCCAAAGGAGGTAGCAATATATAAACAACAATTCAGGCCTGAGCTCTTCCTCAAAGCATGAGCTAAAATCAGGCAGACTTTTTAAGGTTCATACCATAAAGAAGGGCTCAGGCCCAAAATTTTGGTTATATATCTTTACATCCTTTGGACCCTGCATGATTTGCTGGGCTCCTCTAGCACTTTTGTATTTACTACAAATCACAGCATCTGCAGACTTTTGTGTTTCACTCTAACTAATTATAATCTTGTTCCTAGCAAGTTGTAGAGTGCCCAAAAATGAAATGTATTTTTTTCTAACTTAATTTAAACGTTAATGGAGGCAAGATACAGACCTGAGTGCAGAACATTTCATGGAAAAAGAAAGGGATCTTATGCATTAGAGTTGTGTTTTTCTCTTGGTGAAGTGAATGATAGTGTTGTGATAAATTCTTCTACAGTGTGCATGATTGCATTGATTCAAGACAATTAGAACAACAGCTGCTGCCCTCTTATCTTCAAAAATGGCACTGCAGATTCACAGATTTGTTTTCTGAGTGAGATAAGTAATTATATGTGAACACACAAAGCACACTCATCTAAATAGCAGCTGGCTCATGAAAACCACAACACCAATCGCGGCTGGAACACTTTAGATTTGACAGTTTTCAATGCTCCCTTCTATTCTTCCAACCTTTGTTTTATTTATCCTCCCGTCAGACATAAAAATGTAAAAGAAATTCTCAGAAAAAATATTCATCTTTGACCATCCTCTTCAAACAATTGAAAGCAGCCACAGATGAATGAAATGTTATTTATAACAATATTTAACTTCTAAATAGTAAGGCTCCACATAAGGGATTCGTGCACAAAACTAAAGTCAATAGGATTGGGTATAAGGTATGGACATGGATAGAGAGCTTGTTGGCAGATAGGCAACAAGGAATGAGAAAAAAAGTCTTTTTCTAAGTGGCAGAATTCTACTCACAATTGCATTGAAAGGCAAAGCAGATGGTTTAAATAGCTTAATCCTATTCACCCTTTCTATTTTTCTATGTTGTGTGGCACTTTTTGATAAATAATAAGGACAGTTAATGCCAGAAATAACATTCTTCCAAGGTGAATCACATCCACTATTACATTATTTACCTTATCTTGATTAAGCCCCAGATCACAACTTTCTTCAAAGCAGGAAAATGACCTAATTACCATTTCTATTAACTATTTGTAGTAAAATAGTTATTTCTGCTTGGAGGAACTCAACCAGGTCAGGCACCATCCATGGTAGAAAATAGCTGATGTTTTGGATTGAAACCTTGCTTTAGCTGTGAAATAGGGTTTCAATCTGATATGTTGACTGTTCATTTTCCCCCACAAATGCTGCCTGATCCATTGAATCCCTCCAGCATTTTAACTTTTTTTTAATTCTAGATTCCAGCATCTGCAGTCCCCTGTGTCTTCATTTCTATTTGTGGATCCTTAATGTTTCCTCACATAACAATGAGGTCCGTATTTCAAAAACTATTTGAGGCATTCAGAGTTTGTGAAGATAAATAGTGAATATGAGTATTTTTTTATGTTAATCGTCTGAATGTTGTACCGAATTTAAGTATTTACCAGCATTATTGTCAGCATTAGGAATTTCATTTAAATTCATCAGTCAAACGGTTGCAATCAGTTGTTTGCAGTTGATAATGGTAATGAGTTTACTGTCATACACATAAGTAATACAATATTCCTGAAATTCTAACTTGCTGCAGCTAAACCAGTACTTTGTAAAGAAAGAAATAGAAAGTATAAAAGATGGATTCAAAAATACTCATTGTAAAGGTTAAAATGAATTGCAAGTTACAAATTATGTATGCCACTTTCAAGATGTTGTTTACATCTTCTTTTGAATGTCTCCTTAGCAACGTCTTTGAGCCAAAGTCTTTTGGCTTGTTAAATTCTCAACTCTTTTGACCAGTTTGTTGCTAGGAGTCTTAACTAGATTCCGTAAAGCACCTGTCATCATTGAAGCAAAGTACCGAATGATGACTGTGACTTATTACAATTCCTTTGGTGGCCTGATGGAGACTATGGTCAGAATATGCTAGAATACAGAATGACAGGGCATCTATTTGGAGCGACTTCATCACTAAGTTGTGCGCATTTTGCTTTGAGGAAGTGTGCTGAGGACAATATGGAACAATTTAGCTCTCAAGGTATAACCACCACCATGAATAACTTCCATGTGGATGACTGTTTCACTTCTGCAGCTACAGTAAAAGAAGCAATAGCTCTTAAACATGAGTTAAGAGTAATATGCAACAAAGGAGGCTTTCTACTTATCAAATGGGCAAGTAACAGTCTCCAGGTATTTGCTGCCATATCTGAAAGAGAGAGAGGGCAAAATAAATGAATAATTTGGACAGACCATGACAACTTTCCTGTGGAGATTGTGTTAGGTGACTTTTTTTAAGTTCAAAATGAGTTTGAAAGACCAACCTCTCACAAGAAGGGGGATTCGAAATATGATCCTCTAGGAATATTGGCATCAGTTGTCCTGACAGCCAAGAAGATCCTGCAAGCTTTGTGTAGGTAAAAGATTGGTTGGGATGATGAGATGCCAGAATCCATTGTACAAGAATGGACGTGTTGGATTCGGGATCTTCGTAAGTTGATAGACTTCATGGTTGACAGAATCTTCAAACCCACAAATTTTGGAACTGTAACATCTGCTCAACTGCATCATTTTGTGAAGATGTTTACAGAACTATTAGTTACCTGTTACTGCATGATTACAAGGATCAGGTACATTGTGAATTTGCAATGGGAAAGGCCAGAGTGGCCCCATTGAGATTAGTCACTATCTCATGAATGGAGTTGATGGCTGCTACTATGGTGAGCATAATGGACACAATGTTGAAAAGAGAGTTGCGATGAAACTAACAGACTACATATTTTGGACTGATAGCACCTCTGTACTCAAATACATCAACAATAAAACCACAAGGGTTTGAACTTTCATGGCTAACAGAATCACAGGACTTGATAAAGACTCACATCCAATACAGTAGAAATATGTTAACTCAGTTAGCAATCCTTCTGATCTGGCATCCCGAGGTTTGAATGTCAAGACTTTTTTGAAGAATGAAATGTGGATAACAGGTCCTCGCTTTCTTCTACAGCCTGAAAAAGAGTGGCCTCAAAGATAGTTTCTGAATTGTAGCAGAAAGAACAAACAAGCGATGTCCCTACTCAATTTCAATCGGATAGCATCCATCAAAAGGATCTACCACAAAAAGAGACAAGTGATATTGAGATTCAAGAAAAGGGAGGTCTCACATTTAAAGTATTGATTAATGCTGAGATGGAGATAATCCACTTTTGCCAGAGAAAGAGATTTGCAGATGAAATTTCAAGTCTGAAGAATGGAATGAATGTCAAAAGGACAGGCCACATTTGTAAACTCAACCCTATTCTCGAAAATGGTGTTTTAAGAGTTGGTGGGTGCCTTAGTAGGAGAGCAATGCCAGAAGAGATGAAATATCCTGTCATACTAGCCAAAGCTTTTCACATTTCATATCTAATTCTTCGACATATGCACAAAGAGATAGGTCATGGTGGTTGCAATCATTTGTTATTCAGACTACGACAAAAATATTGGATTTCTGGTGCCACTAGGTTAAGTAGAAAAATTGTGACAAAATGTGTTGTTTGTTAGCACGTAGATACCCCTTCTGGACAACAGCTGATGGCAGATTTGCCTCTGGATAGAGTCTCCCGAGATGAACCTCCATTTACATATGTTGGAGTTGATTATTTTGGACCCTTTGAAGTGAAGCGTGGAAGGAGAGTTGTGAAGTGCTGTTGTGTTATTTTCACATGTTTAGCCATAAGAGCAATTAACATCAAAGTGGCATCATTACTTGATACAGACTCTTTCATCAATGCCCTTCGGCATTTTATCGCCAGATGTGGGCAAGTGAAGGAATTGTGATCTGACAATGGCACTAGTTTTGTGGGAGCTCAGCGCGAGTTAAGAGAAGCAATCGTAAACTAGAATCAGGCTCGAATAAGTTCAGAAAGAAAGTAATTGGACCTTCAATCCCTCTGCTGCCTCACAACATGGAGGTTCATGGGAAAGATTTATTAGATCAGTACAAAAATTTCTTAATTCCATTCTAGATGTACAAAATCTTAATGAGGAGGGTCTTCAGGCAGTTCTACGAAAAGTTGAAGCTATCCTCAACAGTTGTTCAATCACTAAGACTTCAACAGATCCAAATGATCTTGAAGCACTTACACCAAACCATCTTTTGCTTCTTAAAGGTAAACCTTAAAGTTTCAGAAGGAAGACATATATGAGTGCCACAGGTAGAATTTATATCAGATTTGCTCTGGAAAAGATGGGTGAAAGAATATCTTCCATTGTTGCAGGAGTGACAGAAATGGTTTAAAATCAGGTGCAAATTCACAGCTAGGGATGTTGTGATCATCATGGACCAGTCAGCACTTGAAATTCCTGGTTGATGAGTAAGATTGTTGATACCATCCAGGACAAAAGAGGATTTGTACATAAAGTTTGGATCAAGAATAAAACTGGCTTTCTGAACAGACCAATTACCAAAATCTGTCTTTTAAAACAGGCAGAAGGCTTTGATAACATATTTTCACTTTCTTTTGAAATTTAACCGACATATACTACTATATAATGTTTGATTTTTTTTCTTTGTAGTGGTAATTACTTTTTTTATACATAATAATTAGGGGCCAGCATTATAAGGGTTAAAATGAATCACAAGTTGCAAGCAAATTCTGTATACAGCTTTCAAGATGTTGTTTACATATTCTTTTGAGTGAATCCTTAGCAAAGTCTTGGAGCCAAGTTCTTAAGGCTTGTTAGAGATTACACGTTAGTTTTAGTTTCCTTTGTTCTATGAAATGGTAAGGATTTAGAAGGATCAGACAATTTTATTTACTGTTTGACAAAGTTTTAGCACCCGTCTAAAAAAGTTTTAACAGCTTATAACAATGAATAGCAACTGATAATAACGTTAACAATGTTTAAATAAACTCTGGAAAACTCAACTCAGCTTTAGTACAGAATTGTTTGAATGGGTCATAGACAACAATAACATTCTAATATCCTCCAAGTGATTATAAAGGAAAATAGTCACTACATTCACAATTACAGGAGAGCAAGAAAAAAGTTGAATTTCAATAGTGCAAACAAGAATTTTTGTGGTGTCTGAGTAAGGGCTTTTTGATTAAGGTAGTAAAGGGAGGTTAAAGAGTCTGATAGCCACTGGAAAAAAATACTGTTCTTGAATCTTCAGGTGCTGTACCAGGCTTCTGTACCTTCTTCATGAAGATAGCAGTGAGAAGAGGTGATGAGCAGTCTGATGTTGGCTGCCTTTATGAGGAAGTGCCTCACATGGATATCTTCAGTGGATGAGAGGTCAGAGCCTGTCATGGGCTTGGCTCTGTTTGCTACCTTCTGCATTCCCAGGCACTCGAATTACTAAAGCAGGCTGTGATCCAACCAGTCAGTATAATTTCCACAGGTCAGCTGTAGATGTTTCATAGATGCATAATGGGCAAAGCCCTGGCCCCATCTCGTATTCTCAGACCATATCTCAGTAATGCTAATCCCAGTCATAATATTTTAAATGTGTGGAACTTCTGTTCTAACCTATATTTTCGTAAATATGCTCTGTGGTCCTGGAGAAACGCTATCTCATCTTTACTGTGTGAGGATGGTATGAAGGACAAATAAAGGTGACTTGTCCTGACTTGTTTTGACTATTTAGTAACATGCCAACTCTCAGACTTCTCAGAATGTAGGGATGTTGGTATGAGATAGATCAGTTTGTTGACACCAACAACCTTTCACTCAACGTGAGCGAAACCAAGGAGATGATTGTGAACTTCAAGAGGAAGTCGGGAGAACGCGATCTAGTCTTCATTGAGGGCTTAGCAGTGGAGAGGGTCAAGAACTTCAAATTCCTGGGTGTCAACATCTCTGAGGATCTGTCCTGGAGCCTCCATGTTAATGCAATCACGAAGAAGGCTCACCAGTGGCTATATTTTGTGAAGTGTATGAAAAGATTTGGTATGCCACCAATGACTCTTGAAAACCTACAGATGTACCATGGAGAGCATTCTGGTTGGTTGCATTACTGTCTGGTATGGAGCTGGCAACGCTCAGGACAAGAAAAAAATCCAGAAGGTTGTTAACTTGGCCTGCGACATCACAAGGCCATTCCATTGAGGACATCTATAAGAGGCGGTGTCTTAAAAAAGTAGCCTCTATCCTTAAGGACCCCCACCATCCAGGCCACGCCTTCGTCTTGCTTCTACCGTTGGGAAAAAATGTACAGGAGCCAAAAGACGAGCACTCAGCAGTGCAAGGACAGCTTCTTCCCTGCTGTCATCAGATTCCTGAATGATCAATGATCCAAAGACACTGCCTCACTTTGACTTTTCATGCACTATTTTTACTTATTTTTCTAGGGGGTTAAAATGAATGTTTGCACTAAGAGACTGCCGCAAACCCACAAATTTCATGACTTGCTCTTGACAATAAATCCTGATTCTATTTCAGATTCTGTCTTTTTCATGGTTGTCTTGATGAGCTGGCTCCAGGAAAACCCTGAAGGAATCCTACTAGAAAGCCCGAAGGAATGAGAATTGGGCAATTGGGGAATCTGCCCTTCTCCAGGGACTTCCCTCTCTATTGATTTCACTGAAAGAGAGGACGTCCCCAAGTAAGTTTGTGCAGATCTATGGCATGTAATTATTATTTTTCTTATTTGTTTCAATATATTTAAATGTTTGTGAGTGTCATTTAAAATAAGTTTATTTATTAATATTTGTAGTATTTTATAGCTGTGAATATCTTTATTTGATATCTATTATATTTTTCCACTCTGTGGCATCTGATGTGTTAACAATTCTTAAGTTGTCAGTGTGTTTTATGCATCTGGGAAGATCGTGTAGGTAAGACTTTCATTGAACTGTACACTGCACCTATGAATATGTCAATAATCTTTCATTCATTCATATTACATTTTAATACATTTTGGAAGTTTCTGAATCCTTTCAGATGTCAGGTCCATGCTGGATTTGGCTTGCTACCCACAATTTTCTCCATGACCACACTAACCTTTTGTAACTTGCCAGTCTGATCACACCAGAGTAGGTGTTTCACATATGAATCCCGCCCCAGGACTTCCATGATGGCATTTTGATTGTTTGCACTTTTAAACTAATTTTGAATGACACTGCTTAAAAATAATTTAAAAGGACATGCTTCAGATATTTGGGAGTTAGGCATGGGGACGATATGGCCTGCCTGTCAAAGCTGCATGAATATGATCAATGTCTCATTGTTGAGATTTTGGCCTGGGAGAGGATTAAAAAAGGCAGCATTAATACTTTATCTTCAGTACTTTTAGGTGCCTACTTGCAAGTTGCTTATATCTTCAATGCATAGATAAGGCCAAGGAACACAATTGTCTCGTAGTCCTGGTTTTGAGATCATTGTCTTTGAATAGATTTTGTGTTGCTGTTAACCCTTGCACAAAGATGGCTCCCAAGATAATGATTCAATCCATAGCATCTGCTCCTGCAGGATGAATCCACACTAATTAAGTTAAACAAGTGCCAACCCAAGAAATACTGGGTGACTACTGCCTGAAGTTGAGGGGAATGGGGAAGTGGGATGTATAACTGTTGAGGCTGATGGCAAGGCCTATTGATGGTCAGGAAATAGCCTGGAGAAGGTAAAGTACAGAATTTAGGGGTCAGGAAATGGCATCAACCCAATGGAGTGAGAAGATGGCAGCTGAAAAGTGAGGAGAAAACACATTTTCAAAGGAAAATGGAAAGTAAAAGGGGACAGGAGTTCAGAAAAAAATAAAGATTGACTGAAGGAGAAGAAATTGGAAGGGGGTGTGTTGAATGAGGAAAGATTTTTTTGTAATCTTTGCATCATAGAGGACAAACGTTAATATGTTAATAATCATCAGACACAGAAATTATATGCAAAAAAATCTTCATATCAAGAAACAAGGAGAGAAACATTTCAGAATGAGCCACTCAAAAAATTGAAATCAACATCTGCTAATATTGCTGATAGCTGTTATTAAAGATGACTGCTATATTTAGAAGTCTTTGCAAATGCATTCTGAGCTTCACAGGACAACAGTTGGAGTGCATAAAGCACTCTTTGAGTTCCAGTTTCAGAACAGTACATATTTAGGATGTTATGGAACTGGCAGCACTAGATGGAATTACAGGAAAGATACCAGCATGCGTAGAGCATTGGCTGATGACAGGAAACAGAGTGGGATTAAATGGATCCTATTCTGATTGGTTACCAGTTTCCAGTAGTGTACTGCTGAAGTTGATGTTGGGGCCACTTCTTTTTACTTTGTATGTCAATTATATGGATTGCAGAATAACTGGCTTTGTGGCTAAGTTTGCAGATGGTACAAAGATAGGTGGAGGGACAGGTAGTGAGTAGGAAACTGAGAGGTTGCAGTGAGACCAAGATTAGGAGAATGGGCAAACAAAATACAATGTTAGAAAGTGAATAGACATGTACTTTGGTAGAAGGAATAAAAGAGCAGACTATTCTTTGGATAGGAAAATTCAAAAGTGCAAAATTCGGAAGTACAACAGGACTTGGGAGTCCTTGTGGAGTATTCTCCAGGTTGAGTCAGTGGTGAAGGTGAATGCAATTTTGTATTCTTTTCTAGGATATCTAGGATATAAGAGCAAGGATATGATGCTGAAGCTTTATAAGGCATTGGCGAGGCCTAATTTGGAGTACAGGGTACACTTTTGGGCTCCTTATTTAAGAAAGGATGTCTTGGCATTGGAGACAGTTCAGAGAACATTAACAAGAATGCTTCCTGGAATGAAAGGATGAGCATATGACTAACATTTGATAGCCCTTGGACTGCACTCCATGGAGTTCAGAAGAATGAGGGGGCATCATAGAAGCATTTTGAATGTTTAAAGGTCTGGACAGAGCAGATGTGGGAAAATTGTTTCTCATGATAGATGAGTCAAGGACAAGAGCCCACAACATCTGGATTGAGAGGCGCCCATTTACAACAGAGACTCTGAGGAATTTTTTTTTAACCAGACAGTGATGAAACTCTGGAATATGCGGCCACAAATGGCTGTGGAGACCAAGTCGCTGGGTGTATTTAAGGTAGAAATTGATAGCTATCTGAATTATCAGGCTATCAAAGGTTATGGGAAGAAGGCAGGGAAGTGAGGCTGAGCAGGAGAATGGATCATCTCATGGCAGAGCGGACCCAACAGGCTGAATGGCCTACTTCTGTTCCAATATCTTATGGTCTCAATATACGGTTAATAAAAAAATTCCAGATTCTGGAAATCTAAAATAAAACAGAAAATGTTGGAAATAGTAAGCAGCGCAGATTATTACCACTGACTGTTCATTCAATTCGACTCTTTGTTCAGACAAAGCAAAGTTTTCTACAGGGAAATTTTTTTGTTAGCTCTATGGCGTTTCCATTTTCTTAATGCTGACAATTAAATTATAGAATTCAAGCTTCCTTTGGATATTTGTATGGTGACAATTAGGAAAGTATTTTTTATGGATGGACTTTCACCAGGCAAAGTAGCAGGCCACTGAGCCCCCTGAACACATTCTTCCATTCAATATCATGATTGATCGGTTAATTTGGTGCCAATTTACTACACTAACCTATATGCTTGATTCTCTTAACATCCAAAATATTTTGACAAATTTATTTATTTAGACATATTTAGACATACAGCACTGTAACAGGCCAATTTGGTCCTATGAGTCTGTACCGCCCAATTTTCACCCCATTAAAACATACCCCTGGTATGTTTTTGAATATAACTTTTTTTAAAATATAATATAATGAATTGAATATAAATTGAATGTAATTTTGAATATAATTAAATATAACTTGAATATGCTGAATATAATGAGTGACTGAGCCTCAAATGCTTTCTGGGTGACGAATTCCAAAGTTTCAACATCTTCTGAGTGAAGAAGTATTTTCTTATCCCTTTTCTGAATGGCTGATCCTTTATTTTGAGACTGACCCCTGGTCCAAAACACCTAGACAGGAAAATCCAAGTACCTACCCTTCTAAACTCCATATCATCATCAAGGTCAATCCCTTCGCGAGCAAAGATGAACGTGGTGCCTTGTAGCTGTTCTGCCCTCACAGAACTTTTTGTAGATGTTGGCACATTGTGATGTGCCACTGCGAATCATGGAACGACATGCAGTGCAATTTTTTCCGAGGCCCTCCCAGTCAGTATGGTTGACATGGAATGACTGGAGATCGCGCTTGATGACGTCTTTCCAGCGAAGACGTGGGCGGCCAACAGGGTGGAGAGCATCTGGTAGCACACCTTTGGGCAATTGGCCGTCCTCCATACAGACAATGTGGTCAGCCCACCGCAGACGGTGAGCACGGATGATTGAGTAGAGGTCCCTACTTCCAGTCTTCTCCAGGATTTGGACATTTGTGACTCTGTTGCGCCATGAGTTGCCTCGAATGGATCTGAGGCAGCAGAAATGGAATGCGTTAAGGCGGTGTTCTTGCTTTCTGTAGGTGACCCAGGATTCACAGCCATAGAGAAGAGTACTCAGCACGCAGGCCTCGTAGACTCGGATCTTCAACTTGGTGGAGAGGTGGCAGTTATCCCACTCACGGGCACAGAGGCATCCGAAGGTAGTAGATTTCATATATTTCAACAAAATTTCCTCTTATTCTTTTAATCTCACAATATTGCACATCTAGTCTGCTTAATATCTCCTCAGATGTCAAAAGTACCATGCCAAGAAAGAGTCTGTTGAATCTTCCTTGTATCCTCTCTAACTGTATATTCTTACTTTGGCTGCAAAAGCATATCTCATTCCAGATGTAGTCTTGTTAGTCCTATACATTACTGTGGCAAGATGTCTCTATCCTTGTACTCATATCATTTTGATGTATCAATGTTAGAGCTGTCATTATTTCCCAATTACAATGACACTTCAAATCATGTGGTTTTGTCTGCTTGCGCTACAAGCATGCGTTGTTCTTTTCATTGCTGCTGGTGTTTTTATAGTTGCTGTTGTTACGGGCCCATAGGACCCCAAAACCCAGCACCAAGAGAAATTCACCAAGACAAATGGTTACTTAAACAAAAGTTGCTTTTAATTATCTTTAAACATGAAAACAGGATAAAACTCTAACTTATTACTATTAACTTAACCCCCTTTTAACTCTAAGCGCACATGTAAGTAATGTGTGTGTAAGTTTAGAAAAGTTCTTTAATTCACAGTCCACTCTCACTTCTCATTCCTCCAAGTTCACCAGTATCAGGCAATTCTTATTCTGTGCACAGAATTTAACATTTATGAAGTTCACCAGGCTTTGGTGCTTGAAAAGTAAATGGTTACTGCTCAGGAAGGTTCTTGTTGGTTTTCAGAGAGAGATTGGTTGCTTGTTGGACACCCACAACTGATTCCTTCCGATCAGCCACTTCAGTGTCCTGCCGAAGAAAATTGCCCCATCAGGGTTTTTCAGATGATAATGTCTTTCTTTCAGGTCACCACAGAGTTCCTTTTCTGTTTCCCTTATTTCAAATGAAACATTATATGGCCAGCCATTTCCTCTTGTATGGACCACAAGGGCTTTGAACAGGCTCAACTAAGAACTCACAACCCATCTTCAAAATGTTTTTTTTCCACAAGCTTTCCAGCTTGTCAAGTTCCAGTCCCACCTGATGCTGCTGAGCTGTAGAACTGAATTCTCTCTCTCTCTCTCTCTCTCTCTCAGAAAAGCCTGTTTGACTCTCTCTGCTTGCAAAGCACATTACCTCCATAGAACAGCAAACTACATTCAGACATTCTGCGGCACTGGACCATTCATCTGTTGCTTTCCAAAACAATAATCCATTTCTCCACAGCATGTCCAATTTACACCTACGTGAAGTTCTTGCAAAGGGACTTGGAGCCTGGACTATCTGGCTTGAGCTAAGCTCTTGCATTTTAAAATGAGATCGGTTTTGAAGTGTTTGTGACCTACACTAAAATAACCTGCCAAAATTGATCTCCTTTAAAACATATCTATATACAATATAAAATATAAGATAATCCTTCACAAAGTGCATATGATATCGCAAGTTAAAGGTGTAATTTTAATTTTGCTAGTTTATTTCACTACTGTTGCCATTACATTCAGTGACATTCAGGAATTATGATTTACGAGTATCATTAGTACAAAAAGACATTACTAAGGATTTTCTGCGGTCTGGTGCAGGAGGAGGTCCATGGGGGAAGGGGTGACATTAACCCTAGTGACGCCACTGCATCCCTGCTGTCATTCTAGTGAACCTATATTGGCAGGCACTGCATGGTTAAATACTGCCTATGTATATTCATCTTTATGTGAATTACATTTAAAAAATAATGAAGCTCAGTGGTTTATGGATTACACAATTCAACAATTATAAACTGTTCCAGCTAAAACAGATTTTAAATCTGTTTTAAAAGCCAATGCCATACTTAATCAATCTCATTAAAATACAAATTCAAATTATTTTAGAGGAAAAATCTGAGTTAAACGATTTTTTAAAAAAACGACAAAGCGATGTCATTGTTGAAAATTAAACCCAACTGTTTTCTAAAACAAAGTGGCGAGGTTATTGGTAAAAGACTGTTAACAATGAAAACGGATTAAACATTTAAACAGTTCAAACATTCTCAAGATAGGTGTTGCGTCCGTTTGGCTTTACAGTAAATAACATAGGGCAGAGCACATTGTGGCGGATTTGCAATATTATTTTAAGGGGAATAGAATCTTGCATTTGCTTTGGGGTACTTAAAACGGCGACCGACAGACGCTCTACAAATCAAACGCAAAAGAATAAATTAAACACTTTATTTAAAATAGCAAATACGACCAAGAGCCATGATTATTGCATACACAGGACACGGCACGGTTCAAAGGATCTACCAAACATCTTTTATAGCATAGAGAATGGAGTCTTGTTCCCTGTGGTTTTCTCTCCCAGTCTCTAGAATGGGCAGAACGCCCTTCACTTTGGGCAGAATGCCCTTAAAGGTTACTGTACGGCATTAAAAGCGAAGGAAAAACAAAGATATTCCCGTCATCAGAAATATATGACAAGCGTGTAATTGAGAACAAAATCCCCGTGCCCAATTCTGCACACAAGGAACCAAAACTCTTCATGAAAGGACAGTTTTTTTTTAAAATGACTGCGTTCGTTTGCATTTAAAAGCGAAATGTAGATGCAGCTCAAAGGACGGGTTTATAACTTGAAACGTTAACTTTGTTCCTGCTTTAGGATGTTGCCTGATCTGCTCGCACCCTGCAGTATTTTCTGGTTTTATTACAATCCGGAGCTGAATTCTGCTGTCAGGAGGTCGGCACACATTCAATACGGTAAGAGAGCGACTTCGAGGAAAATTGTAAGCATGTTCTCTGGCTGCAGGTAACGAAGAGGGGTGGGGGGGAGATGTCATTTCGCCGCATCACGCCTACTGTAGCCGAAGACCTAGCATTAGCCGAACTTTGTGTTCGTCGAGGTTTTCCATAGTTTATTGTAGTCCGGAGTATTTGCTAAAACTGTTAAGATGTTGTTCCCCTCGTGTCCGACGGGGTCCGTTTACTGAGCTGCTTGTCACCTCGTAGGCTGTCAGACCAAAGGAACATCCATGGCTGGACATAACCCCCGGGTAGAAACGCCACCCGTACCTTGGAGAACATTATCCGCAAACCGCTTGATGGCGCAACAAGATCGCGCCCAGCAATCAGAGATTATGGGCAATCCGTTAGCGACAGAGCTGGGGGGAAAAATAAAAGAGGTCGCAAGGGCTGCTACGAGTCCTTGTGAATGACGACACATGCAGCAAAGCCGGCGACTTAACTGTGATGAAGAATTTTGGTCTCAAAGTAGTTGGCTCTCCTGTGTTTCTCGATGTGATTGGGATCTGTATTTTCCTCGACATGGATGTGAAAATCTCGACGATCAGTTATTTTCGCTTTCAAACGAGCTCTCGCTCAGTCCTTGCTCAACAAACACTCTCCCATTAGACAAGGGACAGAAGAGTGTTGGGTCGTTTCTGAACAGATTGGAGAACGTCGCTTCCTTTGGAAACACAGCCATGGCAAACATTGGTGTCCAGTAACAATTAAAGGCGCGCTTTCCGGAGGGTGAAACGAGAAGTTCAGACCGAAGGATTCACCGAAACGTGGAGAATTAGACCTGACGAACACACTACTTCTGTTGAGAACAATCCCTGCATAAAGTTGCCTCAGACTTTGGGGGCCTAGTAGACATAGAGTGAGTATTTTTTTTCAACCTCGGTGCAAACGCTTCATGATCGGAAAATAGTATCTTCAGCACATCGGGGAGCTATTCTGACAGAGGACGTGAGCATCAAACTTTTACCCTGCTGTCCTTTCCGTGTAGACGCTGCCCGACCTTCTATGTGTTCCGAGCATTTTCTATTGATCTCATTAGAGCAGTTGCTGGGTGTAAACTCGACCTCCCACCGATCACAGCTGTAATGCGACTCGAAGCGGATTACACTTCTGAACGAAATTGATGCTGTTTTGTGGTGATTTAAAGGCTACATTTTATCTCCGAGCTCTTTGCGTGAACGGTGGGGCGCAGAGTATGGAAGCTTTTTGACACTGGAGGCGAAGGGAATCGAGACTGAGAAATTCTGCCAGAGAAACGTTGAAAGCCACAAAGATTCTGGCACCCCCACTGTCAAATTAGATTTATGCCTCTGTGGGATACGAGTGAAGAGAGGGAAAAAAACATGGACGCTCACACGGGCACAATAGCCTGTTAGTATGCGATCTATGTGCGTTATTTTTCTGCAGAATTTTGCACAATTGGACGAGGGAACAATACAAGATTCAGAGTTACTTGTTTCTTCAGGGAAAGAAATGTTCCTCTGCCGCGGAACGATGATGGATTTTAACATAAAACTAAACCCGGATAAAACCCGTTGTCTAAAAGTGGACCAAGTCACCGTGGAGATGGTTTGAAGGTAGGTCTATATGTTGGAAGTGTGAAATGACTTCTTCCCACTGATCGGACTTTGTTAGGTTAGTTGCGGGATCCAGGCGCAGCGTGGAGGTGGGGGAATAAAGGATGGACCCTCCCTCTTTGGAGTGATGAGTCTGAACGCGACCACCATGGATGGGGACTCGAAAGATCCAGAGAAGGACTCCTCGTTTCGCGTGCTCACGGGCTGCTTCCTCTCCGTGTTGATACTTTCCACGCTCCTGGGAAACACTCTGGTCTGCGCGGCGGTGATCAGATTTCGCCATCTGAGATCGAAAGTTACCAATTTCTTCGTGATCTCGTTGGCCGTATCCGACCTCTTGGTGGCCGTTTTGGTGATGCCCTGGAAAGCCGTGAGCGAGATCGCTGGGTTTTGGCCCTTTGGTTCATTCTGTAACATCTGGGTAGCCTTTGATATAATGTGTTCTACGGCCTCTATCCTGAATCTGTGTGTCATTAGCGTGGACAGGTACTGGGCCATCTCCAGCCCATTCCGCTACGAGCGCAAAATGACACCTAGCGTGGCTTTTGTGATGATCAGCGTGGCTTGGACCCTTTCGGTTCTGATCTCCTTTATACCAGTACAATTGAATTGGCACAAGGCTAAACGCGCCACTACATTGGATTACAACAGTTCCCAACATCCAGGGGACAACTGTGACTCCAGCCTGAACAGGACCTATGCCATCTCTTCATCCCTGATCAGTTTTTACATCCCCGTGGCCATCATGGTCGTCACCTACACCAGGATCTACCGGATCGCCCAGAAACAGATTCGACGTATTTCGGCTCTGGAGAGAGCCGCCGTCCACGCCAAGAACTGCCAGAGCAACAGGAGCAGCGGCAGTAACGCGGACATCCAGCAGCCCGAGAGCTCCTTCAAAATGTCCTTCAAGCGGGAGACCAAAGTTCTCAAGACCTTGTCGGTCATTATGGGGGTGTTTGTGTGCTGCTGGCTTCCCTTCTTTATCCTCAATTGCATCGTGCCCTTTTGCGAGACTCAAGCCCACACCAACAGCACGGCTGCGCTCTTGCCATGCGTCAGTGGCAGCACTTTCGATGTGTTCGTTTGGTTCGGCTGGGCCAACTCCTCCCTCAACCCCATCATCTACGCCTTCAACGCTGATTTCCGCAAGGCCTTTTCCACCTTGTTGGGCTGCGACGCTTTCTGTAACGGCGATGCGGTGGAGACAGTCACTATTCACAACGGCGTATCTGCCTACCACCCCAGCGGGTCCCTCGAGAAAGTGGAGAACTGCGTCTACCTGATCCCGCATTCGGTGCCCTGCACTCACGAAAATCCAACGGATCCCAACCGCTGCGCAAAGCTTTCCCCAGTCTCCCAACATGGGGCCGTCAGTCTCCTGTCCAGCAATGGAGACTATGAGACTGACGTCTCCCTGGAAAAAATCATTCCCATTACCCAAAACGGCCAACACACCTGATGGTTGACAGAATAATACCAGAAATGTGCTGCTTTTAATTCAAGAGGCAAATTATATGCGAGCTGGTATCAAACTTTTTTTTAAACGTGGTTCACTTAACATCTACCATTAGCTACGCACTGCTTACTATTAGTTACCTGAAATAAGTTGTATTGAACAAGATCGTTCTTTCCCCTAGATTCAAAGATGAGCTTTGGTCGAAACTAAATGTCGCAGGAGTCTACCGGATCTAATTTCTCCCGAATATATGACAATCCTTAGAGGAACTGCCTAGTGAGGGGTTATGACTTATTTAGTGCGACAGTCTCAACAATGCCAGCCAGGTATTAAAATGTTGCCCAGAATGTTTAATCTGAGCACAGATTCAGGCTATGCCAATCGCTATGGAATAGGGCCTGTCCGTGGACATATAATAACCGAAGCCTTTAACTGGACTCATGCCCTTGATGAGATGGAGTTACCACACTTTATTTTCCCATTCTTTTCGGACGCACCTACAACCAGATCTCCTTAACTGTAAAGTTAACAACAAAGCAGATATACCACTCAATACTGAATCTCTCCAATCGAGTACTTATCTGTATTCTATACTCAGTATTGGGATATGTTTATTACTTGGTTCAGATGGGCGTTCCCTCACACTCTAATAATATCAGACTTTGTCCTCTTACAGGAAAAAAAAGACATGTACTTGTACTGTGAAGATATGTAAAAGGCTTGCGGTACTTGCTTCCAAACTTTTAAAACAGTGTACTCAAAATATAAGTATTTATTAACGGATAGAACGGTATTGTACAACTCGTAATGGTACACATATACGCTGAATGGGAGGGTGTAGCTAGTAAAAAGATTTTCCTCGAAAAATTCTGTTACTTCTAACTTGTAAAGACGCGGGTGGATTGTGTTGTCAGACTTCGAAGGCCATTCTCCCCGTTTGTCCAGAAGTAAACTAGCCGCACATCTTTATGTGACGTGGATTTTGTGCTCATTCCGAAAGCAAACTACTATCACACCAGTTTTAAGCTCCTATTTGATATCTAGTAATATATATCTATATATCTATATAGATATATAGATATATATCTATAGATATATAGATATATATGAGATATATCAAAACGCAATTACCTCTACCTCTCGCCTTCTTTTCTTGTGTTAATAATATCGAGGCAAACAAATGATTCTACGTGGAAATTGTTCATTGTCTGCTGTTCGGTGGGGTATAGTGCATATGTGTGAAAGCTTGAAGCTGCGCCATGTATGGTTTATTTGCTTTCCTCAGAGCTAGGTCTTTGAAAAAAAGGTCGCTGGTGCCTGTGTCATGCTGACCTGAACGCAATGACCACGCACCCAGTTAAGCAAGAAGCAAACATGGATTGGAAGCTCGAAAGCCAAACGCACGACAAATTCTGATGATCGCGACTGTTTCAGGAGGGCCGAGCAATGCTGATACCGATAGTGAATGTACAACAAAATGTCATGTCATTAAATGTTAATTCGACAACTGACACCGATCGTGTGTACTGTTAAAAAGACGACTATCTTGGATTTTTATTCTCACTTCAGCACGGTGGAATTATTAGTGCTGGAGATCTCTAAGCTTTCGTGGTGATAGCTGAAAAATACAGCCCTGCTATGAAGGTCCGTCACGGGACCATTTTAATACACATTGCCACTAAACAAAAATAACTTTGCATGTAACGGGTATTGGGTTATTTAAAGTAGACCCCTAACACTTCTGTACAGGTGGAAATGTTTCAGTGGAACATGACCTCCACTCACATCTCCAGATGCAACAACATCAACACTGAACTGCCCAATGCTGCTGTTTATAGCCATTACTAGACAGACAATTCACAATACAGGTTAATAAAAATGAACTGTAGTACTGGATTGCAAGTATCCTGCATAGTCCTCAATGTAAATTTGACTTGGATTACCTCCCCCAAAACTTTGACTGGAATGTTAAGAAGTTTTGAGTAAATGCGTACATAATAGCAATAGAAACTTGATAACATATCCTCATAGGTTTAGACATTTGATAGTGTTAACTCTCTCTTGCAACTTTCCACCTCCTTTCCAGAGTGTGTTGATGTTTACTGTACAGAACTACAGAGGGTCGAAAGAAAATATAATATTCGACCAATGGGTTGATCATCTGAAGTTCACAAGCATGCTCTTTCCAGTGGTGAAAGAGAAGCAAAATACTGCATTTATTGCTAATTTGAAACAGAATTAGTTTCAGGTTGACAACCTTTGTCAGAAATATGAGCTTTAACAACTTTAAAGAGGGTGCAGAGGTGGGTAAAATTGATGGTTATGCAATAGAGCAAAGGGAAAAAATCTGTGTTAGCAGGAATGAAGAAATGCCTACAAGAATGACGGTGCAATCTCAAAAGTTAGTGGCACGTCCAAATGAGATATTTATGGGAACAGCAGAACCACTAAATCAGCAACTAATGTCTTGAGAAAAAGGGAGCAGAGGTTTGAAAGATTTGAGTGTGGTTGAGCTTGCAAGATTGTAAAATGTTTTAACCAAAAGATGAAGTGCCAATTCTCAGTCAGGCTGAAGTAGTTGACCTTCCTCTGAATCTACAATTCTGTTTTCTCCATTTCCCTCTAACATTCTCATTAATCAGGCTGTGAAGGGAGGTGCTCTTGTTATTTGCCAAACAAGTTCTACCTTCTGGTGGGACATACTTTCCCTGGCTTCCCATTGGGCCAAAATTCTACCGCCAAGGAATCAGCAACTGTTTTTAATGTCTCTGAACTTCTATTTTTGGATATGTTTTCTTTATGACATCCAACGTTATAATCGTTCAACCACTAACTGCTTGCCTTAACATCCTTCCTAAGCCGTACAAACAAAAATCCTCTTGTTCTGCTCTTTCACCATTTAGCCACCACTTTAAACCTATTTCTATGAACTGTGCCCTTCACCTCTTGCTGGGTACATTTGACTATGAACTCTCCACAATGCTCATTGCCAGTTGAAAAATTTCCTTTCTCATTCTGTTTCCCTGTGTTCCGTTCCCATAGATTTCATCCCATAACATTTGCATCTTGAAAGGAGGCCTCAGCCATTCTGCACTAACCAGCAACCTGGCTAAACTCTTTTGACACCACTCACATCTTCCTAATAAAAAAGTGTTTCTCCAGCTTCAGAAATAGTGTTTATGAAACATGCTTTGGTCTCTCTTACTCATACCTCTTTTACTAGTAGATCAGTGCCTGTATAGATGACAGTTATTGATTTTGTCCTGAATTGGAAAAAAAATGGAATTAGTTTTCAATTTGTTATTTGCTCTTACTTTAGTCTATCTGCAAAATTTTCCTTCCTTTATATGCTTCCATATTTCTTCTTTGGAGAATAGATTGTCTGCTGATATTGAGTTTATTGTCGGAAATAAATTCATTCACACCTTAGCTACACATCTAATCAGTCTATATTCTGTAATATTCCATTCCACTTTTCCAGTTCAACATTTCCCTAACATAATTCTATGCACATTTGAGGAACATGACTTAAGCGCCCACTTTGAAGTCTCCTCATTGCAGCCTATAACTGAGTAGATGCTGTATCTATAACGATAGTTTATTGCTCTCCTGTTGCAATTTGTCTCTTTTCTGGATCTATCTTTTGATTCTTTACCTGTTAACATAGGTAACATAGGAAGTAGGAACAGGAGTAGGCCAAAAATGGCCCATCGAGCCTGCTGCGCCATTCAATAAGATCATGGCTGATCTAATTTATGACCTAACTCCACCTACCTGCTTTCTCCCCATATCCCCTAATTCCTCTATCATATAAAAATTTATCTAACCGAATTTTAAATATGTCTAATGAAGCAGCCTCAACCACTTCCCTGGATAGAGAATTCCAAACATTCACTACTCTCTGGGAAAAACTATTTTTCCTCATCTCTGTCCTAAATCTACTCCCCCAAATCTTGAGACTGTGTCCTCTCGTTTTAGTTTCCCTGGCCAGCTCAAAAAACCTTCCTACATCTATCCTATCCATACCCTTCATAATCCTATATGTTTCTATAAGATCTCTTCTCATTCTTCTGAACTCGAGCGAATACAATCCTAGACGATTTAATCTTTCATCATAAGTCAACCCCTTCATCCCAGGGATCAACCTAGTAAACCTCCTCTGGACCGTCTCCAAAGCAAGTATATCCTTCCTCAAATATGGAGACCAGAACTGGACACAGTACTCCAGGTGCGGTCTCACCAGTACCTTATACAGTTGCAACATTTCCTCCCTACTCCTGAATTCAATTCCTCTAGCGATGAAGGCCAACATTCCATTTGCCTTCTTAATAATCTGCTGTACCTGCAACCTAACTTTTTGTGATTCATGCATAAGCACTCCCAAGTCCCTCTGAGCAACAGCGCTGTAGTTTTTCACCCTTTAAATAATATTCAGCTCTTTTATTTTTCTTGCCAAAGTGGATAACCTCATACTTACTAACATTGTACTCCATCTGCAGACCCTCTGTTATAATTTATGATTGCACCATTCCTGTAAATATTATTACCCTCTACTCTATCATTGATTTCCCTTTTTTAACATTCTTTTCCACATAATTTTCCATGAATGTTGCATTATTATGTTCTTTCAGACACAGTGAAAGTTCATTCAACTCCATTTATCTTTCTCTCTCTTTTCACAGATCATGTCTGCTCTGGTGTTTCCAGCATTTTCTTTTCTATTATTTCTTTCCAGCAGAGGTCACTTTAGAGCAATTGTGGAAAAGGAACCAAGGCTAATACTTTTGATTTGGACTCCAGGGCTGGTGCAACCTTTTTTTTAGTGCCCAGCTGTTAGCTGACTGAGATCAGCTAATTTAACACAGCCTGGGAAACAAAGCTGTGTGATCTTCTGGTTTGCCTGACTTGGTGCTGCACCAGGTGTTGCATTTAGTTGTTGGGTCAGCACCAAAGCTTGAAGCACAAATTATATATATTTTTACTTCATTGCTCTGGTATTTTTGACATTTTTTTTTTGTCTAAACATGAATGGGATGTCTCAGGGCCTAATTGTGTAAATATGGGATGTCTCAGGGCCTAATTGTGTAAATATGGGATGTCTCAGGGCCTAATTGTGTAAATATGGGATGTCTCAGGGCCTAATTGTGTAAATATGGGATGTCTCAGGGCCTAATTGTGTAAATATGGGATGTCTCAGGGCCTAATTATGCAAAGATCAAAGTGTACTCTACTCACAAATGCACCTGGGATGCATCTGGGTTAATGACTAAAATACTGGAGTCACACACATATATATGTATACTGAAAGACGAAGAGAGGATAAGATTGTGATTATTTTTGTTTTAGTGATTATGGAATTTTCCCCTCACTCGCTTAAAGCACAAATTTCCTAACTCATTAGAGCTGATGTTCTTTTTCTCTTGCTCATACGATTACTCCAGCTGCTGCTATTTTAAGTAGGTCTTGCGAAGAATAGTTACAACTCTTGCTTGTTGCAACTAAAATATAATTTGTGCATATATTAGGATTCTGTCACTTGATTTAAGGTGCAAATAGAAAGACCATGCACCGCACAGGTACAGAAGAGGTTCTATTTTTTAAAAAATGTACAGAAAATAAAAATGCTCATTGTTGCTGATCCATTTGATATCCCCATGCAGGTATCCCCACCATCCCTGGTTCAAGCTCTCCACCTTTGAATAAATGAAAAATTGCAGTGGAGTTCCTTTCAGATTCCTGAGCACAAATAATATTATGATGGGTTTGAAATATACATGGTTGAATTGGCAGCATGAAAAATTGTGTTGCTAGCTGAATAGAAGCATTTTGGCTAATGACCATATATCTACTGATATAAATTCAGCTTCAGAACATCATTGAGTTCAATACCCCTTCAAGGCAATTTCCATTACTATTCTTTTTATAAATAATTATATTTTGAAATCACCCACATTTGGGAAATGAAATGCTTGCACTTTTTGAAAATGTTTAGACGATTACAATAAAGTCTGTAACATCATTATCTTTCCTCTAATCATTCCTTTCTTCCAACTTTTATTCATAGCATTAATGGAAGCTTGAAAATATTTCTGAGCATTATATTGTTGAAATCAATATTCACAAAGAAAAACCGCCAACGTGCTTCTTCTTTATGCCTCAAAAACATTCTTAGCTATTCAGGAATTCAAAAAGAGAGAAACAAAAAATGAACAACAATTTAGAACTATATGACTTAAAAACAATCATGGTAATTACTGACAGTAAATTTAAAACTAAGTTCATATTTATCTTTTTAAATGTGTTTGCAATACTGTTGGTATGTTAATGAAGTGTTAAATGATTGAGAGCCCATATTATTAACAGTGATAGACAAGGTGATAGAGTACAGAAGTAGCAATGCACATGTATTTGGTTAAGATAAATGAAGAAAGACTTGGATTGGATTTTATCAATTTTTCAGAAACCTCTCACAGACATGCAAGTGTCCATTTGGTGAAGCATTAACAAGCAAGCACTTCAGCCATCTTGTACATGATTGATTCCAAAAATGTCCAGGAGAAGAATGCGGTATTAAACAGTATATAACATTTCAACTGAAGATTGGTAATATCAGAACATTAGAAGATCCTCCTGTTTTATTTGGAATAGCAGCAAATGATTTTTAGCATTCAGTTGAGGAAATGGATCAAGGGTAACTAATTATTCACTTTGCACCTGTGAGCACGTTGTCTTTTCTGAAACACATATCAGAGACCATTCACAGTTTTAAATGACCCTTAAAAATAACAGAACAGAGAAACAAAAAAAAATAGGCAATTTTTGATATTAAAAAAACCCAGCTCTGGAAATGCATGATAGGTCCACTTGGATTTAAAAAAAATTCAACATCTTTGCATTCAGAATGTGACCCTATTCTCCTGATGCTGGCAGACTTATAATCTTAGAAAATTCAGTTACAACCGGATCTATTACCATCCCCCCAAATCAATCCTTTCCTGAGATGTTAATTCATATCAACTAACATCATTTTTTTTCTTAAACTTGTGTCCCTGTACTTACAGTAGTTAGGGAATTATTTAATTTCTTTGACCATTCATGTTGCTGTAAAATAAATATCCAAAATATGTGATTCTTCCTTGACTTTTACGATCAGGGAAAGCTAATATATTTTTCCTTAACCAATCAGATCAAAGAACAATGCAGAAATTAAACTAGAAAGTGTAAATTAGAATAATACATTCAATGTATAATTAAAGTAAAATAGCAAAAGGAAAGAAAAGACAAGATTAAGAGGGAAAGAGAAAATAGAGACAAAGTGGCCTTACTGTGATAGTCCTGAAGTCTCTATTGTACAAATACTGGAACTTCATGCTGTTAATGCAATGAAATAGTGAGCTAGATAGATATCACTTTTGAACTGTTCATGGTAAACCAAAACATATTGTAAAGGAACTTCTGGGCTTTTTAATCATTTAATTGGGAATTCACAATGGCTGAAATTTTCTGAGTGCTACTCGTATCAACTTTGAAGTTTTTTTTATCATCAAGAGAATTAGAGTGAATTGATTAAAAAATAATTCTAACATGCTATTGACTACTAAAGAAAATGAAGGTTTTTAAAAGTAGTTGATAAAAGTAACATAAAACATCTGGAGCTCTCCTCTCACCAATTGTGGTAAATTTGAAAATCAGAAAATACAATCACATGGAACCAAAATAAATCAAGTAACCATTGTTTTTTTCTCAATAGTTTCTATGTACATCAGTGATCAGATGGTCAGATTGTCATCTGATACAATAAGTAATTTCCCAGAGTAAAGTGAGGATTATTGACTCCAAACAATGTTTTAGATTTCAGCTGGCAAGAGTAATGATAATTAATTGATTCAACTCATGCCAGATGGAAGTATTTTGGAGTTTCTCTTTAGTGCTGTGATCAATTAAAATAATAATCAAATTTACACCAACTTCTGTCTCCTTTTCAGTTCCGAAGAAGTGCCTCTGATCTGAAAGATTAATTCTTATTTTCATTTCCACAGATCTGAATATTTCCAGAAAATTTTGTTTCTGTCCAGGATTTCTAGCACCTGCAGATTGTTAATTTTTTTTAATGTCTTCATCTTGCTGAGCATAGTCATCTCTGCATTCTTTGAAGATCTCCACCATATTTCACCCTACAGCGTGGCTCTCAATGAAATTGATTGAAGACAAAGCATCAGCTCCTTCTTCTTGGTCAGTCTGTTGGTTTAATTCCAGTCCTTTGGTACTGAGAGGCATGAAGGGCATTTTTAAACGGTGCCACAACCACCTGCTGAATCTGTTTGTCCTCCATAAGTTCCCACAGAGACTTCAGGTATTCAGTTGTTTTTCTGAATGTTCCAGCTCCAACTTAAAATGTCACAGGTCATGGATTCCCAAGAACCAGTGAGGAAATTTAGTTTTTCGAGAAAGGTTTTGGAATGTCCTTTATGTACTATGTCTGGCCTCCTGGAAACTCACATGTTTGAGGGGGGAGGAGACTTTGGTGCCTGGCATGTGAATGATGCATCACCCCTTCCCTAAATCCATGGTGAAACCTGAATATAATTTTTCAATCCTAAGGTTGTTGGCTTTGGAAAAGATTTATTTGTCCTGCCAAATAGATTTGTAGGACCTTGTGTGAACTTAATTGGTTTGATTGTTCCAGTATTTAGAGATGCCAGCAGTAGACATGCTATACATCTGTACTACACACAGAAGGTTAGGGCCACTATTTTCTTGAACATTGTGCCAAATTTGAACAATTTTTATTTGAAAAAAGCTATATATTCTAAAATGGCCAAAAGTTGTGCTGGTGCATTGGAGCAGTGGATAAGAACATCAAATATGCTTTTGTTAAATGGTGGCTCTTTAGATATGGGAAATAATCTACATTGTACTGACTCCGCAGCTTTGTAATTGTCAAGAAAGACTACCTTTGTTATCTGTAAAATTCCACCCTGCTCAGCTTGGGAAGATTCCTGTTCCTCGACAAATCAATTTCAAGATCATTGGCTTGCATTCAAATACTTTCATGCTCTTTTTGGTTCTCATGAATGATTGTTAATGTTGTCATTTAGACCAGACGACTGGCATGCAGGAATGTTTCCAACAATCAAATAGCTCAGATCTTGTGTTGCCAGTATTGAGGGGTGAAGGCTGGATGCTTGCCTC
This sequence comes from Narcine bancroftii, assembly GCF_036971445.1. Classification (NCBI taxonomy): domain Eukaryota; kingdom Metazoa; phylum Chordata; class Chondrichthyes; order Torpediniformes; family Narcinidae; genus Narcine; species Narcine bancroftii. The sequence continues at coordinate 37,547,769 of NC_091477.1, forward strand.
ATTGACCCCACCTGTATATTTCTAGTTCCCAATTGTCATTAGAATTATTTCTTTGCAAGGCCGTCAGTTCACTAGGATGGGAACCATTTGTCTTAGAGGTGATCTGATGTAAAATATTCCTGACACAATAGTGGAAATTCAAAAGTAGGAGAGAAACATACTCAAGAAATGTTTTCAGCTAATTTTGTCTTGCTATCTTTCATACTGCAATATTATGTAAGAGGTCACTCTGCAGTTGGAAAAAAAAAGTCTGGTTAACAAATCCATCCAGTGATTTCTGAGGAAGGCTTTCAGACTATAGAGATCAATAGGTTAAAGAAAGTTGCATATCATATGAGTTGATGCATTTCAGATACTCTTGTTATTCCCTTTCCATGTCATTGCTGGATTTGATTTCTTCAATATTATACATGTCAAACTTCATCGTCTAACATTTGTAATGTCCAAAATATTGTCGCTGTATCTTGCTATAAACTCATTCATCCAATGAAACTCCCCAATATTGTAAGTGCTAGAAATCCAAAACAAAAAACAAAAAGCTGGAAACACACCAATTCATTGGAAATGTGCTGTCAAAGAGTCACCCAGGTGAAACATTAATCTGTTTCTTTCTTTAAGGACATGCTGCCTAATAACTCTACATTTTATTAATATCAATTAGTATGGTCAACTTAAAGATTCACTGCAAAATTTTGTAGAAACATAAAAATTAGGATCAGGAGTCAGCCATCTGGTCTGTCAACCTGCTCTACCATTCATTATGATCATAAGTGATCTGGCTGTGGACTCAGCTCCACTTTCTCACACTATTGAAAAAGGATCATTTATTTTTTAGTTACAAAACTTCAAAACCCAAATACTTGCATGTAGATTCTCCAGTTTCAAGTAACCTGCACCTACTTGGCTCCTTTTGCTCTCCTCCTTGTTTTCCCCAGATCCTCTCACACACACTCTTCTTTGTACCCCTTACTCCCCAACCTCCTGAAACCCAGTTCCTTTCCCCTTACCTTATCCATCTATCCACTATCCATATACCTTCCCACTGATTCCCTTCATTCAATGGTCCTATCAGGTTACCATCCCTCCCTAAAGGTTTCACCAATCTCCTTACTTCACTAGCTGTCTTCAACTGCCCCCCCCCCCCCCTTTACTCCTTTGGCTTCATCTTCCCCTCCCTGCTTGTCTTTTTCCTTTCTCTGCTCTTTCTTTTCATTATTTCCCATTGTCATGTCACCATCTGTCTGTTATCCATTGCCCCTCCTTGATTCATAGCCTATCCCTCTCTTTAATATAGCCTGTCTTCTCTGTCCTTTCTCAGTCCTGAACTGGACTGCAACCCTAAACATTTCCTCCTCAGATGATGCTTGATCCACTGAGTTGCTGAAGACTCTTTCTATTTGACTCTAGATTTCAGCATTTGTAGTCTTTCATGTCTCCTTTTGTAATTACATAATGCCCACTCCAGATGAACTTGATGTTGAACGTAGTGAGTTCTTCTCCAACATCCTGATTCAGTCTTCGTCTACTATCTGGAGTTATCGCTGCTGTATCTTATTTTCATTATTTTTACTTGCTTCTTTTGATTCCTTTAAATTGCTGCTGCTTTCAATAATAATCTTAGCTACCTGGTCTGCAATTATCAGAGTGTGTGTTTGTGCTTTTACAACTTAATGACTGGCCCTGATATAGTTTCTCAAAGAATAGTGGGATGTTCACAGGGCAGTAAAGCTCTCTCGGTTCTGGTCCCATGCTTGCACTAACCAGATGTCCAAATATCAGCATGAACCTAATTCACACAGTTCCACTTCATACTTACCTAGCCTCTTGTTTCATTATTTCTACTTATCTCTCTCTCTCTCTCTCTTTCCTAGCTTTACTGATTAATTTTGGGAAATTAGAAACTTGTATGCAAAAGATTGCAGAAATAGATTTTTTGTTTAGTAGTGGTTCAAAAATAACAAATATGAAATAGTGTGACAATAAATTAAGTTTAAAAACAACTTCCTAATATTTCTCCATTTTGCCTCACAGAACTGTATCAACCTCTTCAGCCTTACATTTTCTCTGAATTCTTGTTGGTCTTATTCTGTTTGATTTCTCTTTCTGACTTGGCATTCATGAGAAAAGCTTAAGTTGCCTCAGTTGTATATTTGGAAATCTTCTTCCACTCCACGTTTTAAAGCATTACTATAAAAATCAAACTTTAATTCACTTTTCCATTGCCCACGAACATCTATCTACCTATGTATGAATGTATATATTCAAGATTGTTTTATTGTCATGTAATAATGCAGAAAATATAATATTACACAGAATGTTCTTTTTGTTTGCCTTATGACAGGTAAGAGTCAGCATTTGTATTTTCTGGTGCCCCTTACAGAAAACAAAAGAAAAGCAAAGGATGTGTGTCTGTCTGTCTATCTAAAGTAAAACAGATTTGAATATTTTGTACTCGAAAGTACCATTCAAAAGTAAGCTTTGTGTGAATAAGACATATGACCTTTGAATGTCATCGCTGGATTTAATTTCCCCAGGATCATGCCTGAACTCTTCTCCTTTATTTGTAGTCTCCAACCTGATTATGAATCATGCTGATGATATCAAGTTAGGGTTCCTGACAAAATATGGAGAGAACAAAACCCATAAAATGGTAATGAAGACAGCTGGACAGTAGTTAAATATGAAGTAGGATTTTCTGGGGGAAAGGTTAGTGAAAATAATCATACCTCAAAAAATGCTTCCAAATGAACATTGAGTGGGTGGGGAGGGGTGGGGGGAGGGGGGGGGGGGGGGTTGAAGGAGGGAGGGGAGGGAGGGGGGAAAAGGGGAGAAAATGACACTGTGTATATTCAAGAGGGAAATGTTTGTGTGTGTCTTGGACAGTATGGTTCATAGTGTGAAAAAAAAATGCTTCCAACAGAGTTCATCAGTTGCAGATATTTACCCCTTTTCTCATCTGAAAGGGCATTAAACAGCAAGACAATATTGAGTAGATTTGTATAAAATTAAAAGAGAAATTAAATCTGGCAGGACACTGGTTATAAGCAGTGTTGGTCAAATCATTATGGGATGATTACGAAATTGTAAAACTGCTGAAGAGTCTCAAAATCCCAATAGTTTTGTTTTTGATGAATTGCTTGAAAAGTTGGACATGAGGGTCTTGAATTGGGGTTATGCTAGGAATTTGAAGATAATTTTAGTAAATTAATTACAGGGACAAACTGGAATCAGTTTCCCAGTGAGTGGCTGGGACCTGCTCAGAAGGACTCTTTCAAATCATATCAATGCCATGAATCTCTGATTGGGTTGTGAGTGTCCAACATTGGAGCAGTTTGTAATAACCTACCAGCAAAGCTCCAGGCAATATGTCACTATGCCTGAATCTAACACAGAAAATGACTCAACCAGATGAGCAATTTATATCAGAAAGAGCCCAGATAAATTTCCAGCTGGCATTGCTTGACCCACATAACCAATATTTCCTTGCCTTTGAATCATTAAATTTCTTGCTGAAACAAGTGGAAGAAGTAAATCAAATGTGAAACAAACTTTGTACCTGGTTTCTATTAAAAGAAGGAAAAAGACGTAAACTGGCACAACTGAGGATCTGCTGCTCAATAAAAGTTGGCAAAAGTTTAAAAAAAATCTTGCTGAAAAGCTGTGCTGAGAGACCACAATTCCTAGTCATGAACATTATTTCAAAGTGAAATTGAAAATGATTTGAAAGCAAAAATGAATGATGGGCAAAGAGACGGTGTAGGTATGGTTAAAGCACTTGCTCTAATATGGATTCACTATCAAAATGACATTTTCCTGTCCTATAACTTACATGATACTATTCTGTACAGACAATTTACACACTGATAATTTCTGAATAAATAACTTTGTTTTTAACATGTATATAGCAAACTGGACATAAGCTTTGAACCTAACAGCATTTTGGATGTCAAAGGTTCCAAGACATTCTACCATTCTCACACATGCATTGCTATGCATTATTATTAGTTATTCTCAGCTGGAAGCAGCAATCTTTCTTCTAGTTGGCATAGTGGTGGAAATAAAATGCCAGCACAGGAACATGAGAAGTGTCAGATTCTGATTCTTAAGCTTCACCCCAAGGGAGGCCATCCTTTCTGACTAACTTTAGATCAAAGCCTGTCAGTTAGACATGGTATCTCTATGGTCCCATGGTGTTAGTTAAAGAAGAGCATTCAAAAATTTATTTGGGCACACAGCATTTTGAACCACGAGTTCATACTGCCCAATTTACATCCAATTGACCTACAACCCCAGTATGTTTTGAACATTGGGAGGAAACCGGAGCCCCGGAGAAAACCCATGAAGACACGGGGAGAACGTACAAACTGCGTACAGACCAATCACTGATGCTGTAACAGCTTAATGCTAACTGCTATGCCAACCGTGCTGCTCCACAGTTCACATGAAGGTAATGTGAACATTATTCCTAAAACAGAAGGTTCATTTTAAGAGTTGTCTTACTTGCTTTATTGTAACACTGGCAGAGGTTAGTAGCTCATATCTGATTGTAAATTGATTCATTTGAATAATAACTTCTTGACTCACCGATATTGAAACATCACTCTCAAACACCATGTTCAAATAGGGCAAGTTAGCAGTATTTAATTTATTTCAAATGTATTCAAAATCTTGTTCTGGGCTATGACACTAGTAGCTTGGACAATGTGCATGATGCAATTGTGGCTTTAAAATTGTACATTACATCAGCATTAATTTAGAGGTGATTGGTATCTCCAAACAGTGATTTCTCTTTCATTAACATTTGTAATAGGTTAAAAAAAAATTCACGAGGGACACAAATACTGCTGGGGAATAATGCAAAAATTGCTTCATAAATTCTGACAAAAACATTTTTGTAGTTTCTCTGTATATGTAAATAAAAGATGTGTCTCACCTCTTCATCCTTAAGTGAAAATGTCATCTAAGGTCATAAACCTAGATTGCATTCATAATTTGCATCAATGCTGTCAACTATTTACAATACAAAAATGTGCTAAAGCAAAATAAAACCCTATTTTACCAATAAATCAAGATATTATTTACAGGAACAAATATTGCCAAGTGCCTATTGTAATGCGCGTCGAAAGAACCAAAGACTTGTTGATCCAAACCAAGGCTTTTATTAACTAAAAGACTGGAACATATTACAAGTTGGACAACCAGTCCAGAATGACCTGGTCTGGCTAGGAGCAATCCTTTAAGACCTGCCAGTAGGTGTGGCTACACTCTCAGCCAATCACAATCATCCTACACTACCATCTGTACATATGTACATATACACATTGGTGATAGAATCTGTACTATCATGCGTATAAGTCCACAATTTAATGGTTCAGATGCTAATCGTAATACAGTAAAAACCCTGTTATCTGCAATTCAATCAAATGGCAAAAAAAATTTGAGGAAAATACATAATTAAAATTTTTAAAATTAATTAGAATAAATAAAAACTTCAGTTAAAGTAAAAGTTCTTTGGAGTAACACATAAACCTTTGGTGAAGATGGGAGCAAATATTCAGCCAGTGGAGTGCCTTGGTCGTGCTTTGCTCGTAGCTGTTGTTTGAATAAAGTTTGAATGAAGTTGTGTTTGAATGAAGTTGTGTTTGAATAAAAGGGCTTCACCAGGGTGACGAGCTAGTTGATGCACCTCACCTTTGGGGTGACTCTTAAAGAGTCCTTTATCCCTCCTTTTTATTATATTATTAAGTATATTAGTAAGGCTTTATCTGTAAACTTGGGGGAGGGGGTTAATTATGATGTTATTGTTCATCTTTTGAGTCGCTCCATGAAGGGAAAGGGACTTGCAAATTCAGTGATAATTATATGTTTTCAAAGAATGTGACTGAAAATAAAGTTAGATGCTTTAAGTTTTATAATATATTAATGCAAGTAAAGTTTGTTAAGTCAAGTCAAGTAAAGTTTATTGTCATCTGATTGTACAAGTACAGCCCGACAAAACTGTGTTCTCCAGTCTTCGGTGCAAAGACATGCAGACACACAAACAGACATAATACACATACAGACAAATAATACATATGCAAGACGTGTTTATAATATCTATAAACATAAATAAATAAATATTCTTTTGTACAAATGAAAGTCTCAGATGGTTAGTGTGTGCAATTCCTTTGGTTGATCAACAATCTTACTGCCCATGGGAAAAAGCTGTTCCTTAGCCTGGTGGTGCTGGCTCTGATACTCCTGCATTTTTTCACTAACAGGAGCAGTTGAAAGATGCTGTGTGCAGGGTGGAAAGGGTCCTCAATGATCTTGCTCGCCCTCTTGAGACAATGATCTCAGTAGATGGGAAGGGGGAGGAAGATTCCAGTGATCCTCTCTGTCATTCTTATGATCCTGTGGATTGACCTCCAATCCATTTCTCTACAGCAATCGTATCACACTGTGATGCAGCTGGTCAGGTCACTCTCGATAGAGGTCCTATTGAAGGTTGACATAATGATGGCCAGTAGCCATGCTTGCTTCAGTCTTCTCAGTAAGTACAGTCGCTTTGCACCTTCCTGAAAAGTAAGGAGATGCTGAGTGTCCATAATAGGTCCCTAGTTAAGTGAACGCCAAGGAACTTGGTGCTCTCCACACTCTCTACAACAGATTTGTTGATGTATAGTGGAGGGTGGTCATTCCTGGTCCCCCAGAAGTCCACGGTCATCTCCTTCATCTTGTCCACAATGAGATTCAGATTGTTAATCTTGCACTATTTTACGAGATTTTCCACCTCTTCTCTGTAGTGCAACTCATCATTGTTGCTGATGAGGCCGACTACTGTGGTGTCATCTGCAAACTCGATGACACCATTGGAGCTAGATCCGGTGATGCAGTTGTGGAAACATAAGCATGCTGAGCACACAGCCCTGAGGGGCGCCAGTGCTCAGCGTGTCAGTAATCAATATTCTACTACCGACTCAGACAGACTGTGGTCTTTCTGTTAGGAAGTGCAGGATCCAATTACAGGGAGGGGTGTTGAATCCCAGTGAGGACAGCTTCTCCACCAGCCTCTGGGGGAATGATTGTATTAAATACCAAGCTGAAGTCACTGAACAGCAGCCTGGCATATGAACAGGGGCAGAGGGAGGGTTGCAGTGGCATGGCCTACGAATGCTCCACCTATGACACCAACCTTCCATATGAGTTATCATTGTCCAGGTGAACCAGGATGGAGTGAAACGACAAGGCTATAGCATTATCTTGGAACAGTTTCTTCTATAGGCAAAATGCAATAGATCCCGCGTCTCTGGGAGATGTGCTTTGATATGTTCAATCATCAGATGCTTGAAGTATGTCATAATGGTGGGGGTCAGTGCCACTGGGCAGTAATCATTGAGGCCTGTTATTGTCGTTCTCTTGGGAACCAGATTATGGTGACTGTCTTGAACCCTGCGGGAACAATGGACTGTTGCACTGAGGTGTTGAAGACCTCTGTCAATTGGTCTGTGCAGTCCTTCATTACTCGACCAGGTATGTTGTCTGGTCTCGCTACCTTGTGTGGGTTCACCTTGGATAATGTTCTCCTCACCTTGGCTGTGGCTATGTGGTGGGCCAGCTCATTGGGGGAAACGGAGCTTTCTTTGGCATCATCCTGTTCTTCTCATCAAACCATGCATAGAAAGTGTTCAATGTGCCCAGAAGGGAGGTGTCAGTGTAAGTACAGTCTAGTATTTTTTGACTTTTAAACTGTTTATACTTAATGCAAGTGTATTAGCTCAGCATTGTAAGAGTGAGTCTCAAGCAATCAGAAAACTCACTTATCTGGCATCTACCAATCGCCGTAGCTGCCAGATACCAGGGGTTTTATTGTAGATATATGAGTTTGTAAAGGAAGAGTTTTGATTTTTACCTATCAGTACTCTTGAACATGCACCAGACTGACCAGACATCTTTGGGACATGAAAAGAAACCAGAGAAATTGGAAGGAACCCAAACAGTAACAGGGGAAAGGTGCAACTCCATACTGATAACTGCTAAAGTCAAGATTGAACTTAAGTCATGAGAGCCACTCTCCTCGCTGTGTCACTGTTTCATTTGACCCTGACTTGTTTGTATTCTTCCTCTGCAACACTTCAGCTGCCCAGATCACTCTTCTTATCAATGTGATTGATCCCTTTTTATCTTCATTTTCTATATTGCCATGCTATTTTATGACCTCATTCTGTAAGCTGTGTTAAGATCAATTGCTCTTCCTATTCTTTACTGCATTTTTTTTCTTTCCCACAATTGTTAATTCCTGGACATAATTACTTCTGCGGTCATGTCCCAATCATCCCAATCCTAGGTATTGATTTCTTCCTTTTAATTACACATAGAACACACTTTTGTGGAGGTTATTTTAACTCCTCCCATTTAATCTTCAGCCACCTTTTCACATTTGTAGTTTTTAATTCTATTTATTACCTTTAGATTCATGACCCATCCACACACCAGAGGCCTCTTCATCAAGATTAACTATGCATCCACTGCTGACAAGCTGACCTTTGTTCAACTGCTCAGCAATTTGCCAATCCATGGAGATAATTCCTGAATTTATTGATGTTTGAATAAACTTTATTTAAATGCTCTGTGGTAAACATTATTTGGACTACTGTATATCCATCTACAATTGACACGCGAGTCATTACTATAGATCACAAACAAAAGTGCACTCAGCTTCTTGCTACACACTATTAATCACAATCTGAGTTATAACCCTTCAACTAATATCTTCTGACTCCTACCATTGCTAATTCTGTATCCATTTGGCAAGATCATTCTCAACCTGATGCGATCTGACCTTCCAGATTAGCCTACCATGCAGGATTTTGTCTAAGCTCTTGCTAAAGTTCATGTAGACTAACAAGTCCACTAACCTGCTCTCCTCAATCTTCTTGGTCACCTCTTCAAAAACTCAATCAAATTTATGAGACTTAATTTCCCATGCCTGAAGCCTGTCTACTGTTCTTCATTAGGCCTTGCCTTTCCAAATGCTCATAGATTCTATCACTCAGAATCCCCTCCAGTAACAGTCCCACCACTGATGGTAAGTTCTTATTCCAAGGAATGTTGATATTAAAGAGGAGGAGGTGTTGGGTCTCGAGATGAATATGAAGGTGGAAAAGTCCCCAGGGCCTAATGTAATCTATTCCAGGATACTCAGGAAGGCAAGGGAGGAGTTTGCTGGGGGCTTTGCAGAGATCCTTATGTATTCTTTAGCCACAGGCAAGGTCTCACAAGAGTGGAGAATAGCAAGTGTTGTCCTTTTTGTTTAAGAAGAGGATTTGGGATAATTCAGGAAATGATGGGCTAGTGAGCATGGTTATAATTTAATTATCAGATAGGATTTACTCACATTTGGAAAAGCATGATCTTATTAAGGATAGTCATTTTTCAAATTTGAAATAGTTTTTAAAATAGGTAAAAACATTGATTGATGGTGATAAGGCAGTGGATGTTGTCTACATGGACTTCAACAAAGCATTTTACATGGTCCTTGATTGAGTAGAAGTGATCTGTTGGAATCAACACGGGCTTGTATTATTTGTAATATGCATAAGATTGAGGTGAAAATGTAGGTGGTCTGATCAGTAAGTTTGCAGATGATACAAAAGTAGATAGAATTATGGATAATAAAGAAAGTTGTCAAGGGATACAGAACTGTTGGAAATTTGGAGAAAGAGAAAGCATGTGGAGTTTAATCCAGACAAGTCTGATGTGGTGCATTTTGGGAGGTCAAATGAAGGAGGAAGTTATTCAATAAATGGCAGGACCCTTCAGAACATTATTGTACAGAGGGATCTTGGGGTGCAAGGCATCTGAAAGTAGGTAGATAGGTAAATAAAACATGCTTGCCCTCTTCAACTGGGGCATTCATTGTAAAAGTTGGGAGTTGTGTTGCAGCTGTAGAAACTTTGGTTAGGCCAGGGTTTGCCCAAACTGGGTTCCGCGAAATCCTAGGGTTCCGTGAAAAAGTGTAAAGGTCCCATACAAAAAAATGACGGGGAGTAAACTCAAAAATATTAAAGGCTCATAGTAACATGATGCCTGTTTTTAAAAAAAAATTACTTATTTCTTCTGTCCTTAATTCAATTTGTTTCTTAAAGAATCATGACGCCTGACATCAGCAGTGTAGATGGCACTTAGTCCGTCATTTTTAAACAATGAGGATCCAAATTCTTCCATGCACTGGCACAAAGCTAGAGAAGGAGCTGGCCATATTTTACCGATATTCCACATTGACATTCTGCATGAGATAAGTTTATAGTGTTGATGTTTCTTTTTGTGTGATTATTATAATTAAAGTGTTTAATATTATGAACAATATCTTGATAGTGTTACTTTTTTTCATTCATGTTTTAACGCATGGATTGTTGCATTAAAAAAGAAACTATGAGACAGGATAATTCCTCTGAAGAATGTAGTAAAGTGCCACTGCTTTTTCATGAAGAATCTTCGAATAACCCTACATCTGAAAAATCGTGTGTCATAAAGAAATAAAAATATGACAACAATTATTTGTCACTTGGATTCATTTCACCGTGAATTAAGAGGCAGAAGGTGTATAGTGTGTTTTATGTGGTACAATTCTGTCTAACAGTTCCTTGGCGCCAACAAAATTAAAAAGATGATGAACAATTTCATCCCTCCCATTAAATGCAAATTAGAGGCAATAAATAATTTCAGTTTGGAGAATGGTAAGTTTATATACTTTTTTTTAACTATACTTTTTTATGTACCAAGTATTGCAAAAGTGGCACACTTTTTAATTGTACTTACCTCAAAAAATCTGAAAGAATAATTTGAAAATTATTGAATATTACAATTTCTTAGTCATACAGAATTATGTTATGAACTAATAAAATCTTATCAGTACTAATAAAGGAATAGCAAAGAGAATTCACCAAACAATGGTAAATTCAAAATAATAGTTTTTATTAAGTTATTAAGAACATAACATTTCTTACTTATCTTTAAACTTAATTCTATCTTAAACCCCACTATGTGCAAATTTATATATATATTTGTGTGTGTGTGTGTGTGTGTGTGTGTGTGATTAAATTTCAAACTATTACAGTTTGACCTTGATTCTGAAAAAGTCAATTTAAAGTTCAGTTTCAAACATCTTGAGGATCTTTTAAAATCATAGTTCAAAAGTAATTATGAAACACTTTTAAACATTATGTCTTCAGAGTTCTTTAAACTCACAAGTCTTTTGATGAATTGACTTTCAGAGAGATATTCCTTCTTACGAGTGTTTTCACAAGTTTCCCCTCTTCTTAAAAGAGCAGTGGGAAATGGTCTTACTTATTTAAAAGCCACTTATGCTGTGTATCTCCTATGATAAGGATGATATAATACAGGACAACATCTCCCTCTCTTTCCAGAGACTACTGTTTCAATCCTGTCTTTTCACAAGAAGGTCAGTTTTCTTCAGTGGTGTCCAAAATGTGTCTCTGCCTTTATTTTATGATTCTCTGACATCATGTGATGTGGCACCACCACAGTTTTAGTTTAATTTCTGCAAAACTTCCTGCCTTTCTTCAAAACCACTCCATATCCATAACAACCACTGACCTCATCTCTGTTCTAAGAGGGTTAAGTGGTTTACAATGCCAGAAAGTCTAGCACATGTCACTCAAATGGCACGAGTTTTGAACAGCTGCTAGCATAATGGTGAACAAAAATGGTTTTAAGAACCACACATGGTACTTGAGTTTCAATTAAGAAAACTTCTTCAGCTTTATGGCTCTACTTTTCCAGATGCATCGACTTTGAAAATAAACTCTCCTTTTGAGTTCAATGGTGTATCTGGAAATATGCTGTGACCTGTGTGTGACCCTGTATCCAGTTCACAATTCCCTCATAAGAAACGTATTTAACTCTGTAACTTACTTTAAGAAATATATATTTTATATCTAAAGATGACATAAATCCATAACAATTATTATAGGCTAAATAAAAATGGAACATAATTTCTTTGAGAATAAATAAATACACACAAGTATAAAAAAGTATTCTACTTTTTCATCACTGTATATTTACACACATTATTTAAAAGTAAAAAGATTAATTCCTAAATCACACTCATTTCAACCTTTGTTCGAACATAGGTATTTAAAAAAAAACCGATCTCTTATTATTACCATTACTTGGGAGGTTTTTCATTATTGGGGTTCTGCCATTTCCAAGTGCTCCCTAAAAGGGTTCTGTGAGCTAAAAAAGTTTGGTTATATTTGTGTTAGGTTATATTTGGAGTATTGTGTGTAATTGTGGTTGCCACCTTACTGGAAGGATTTGGAGGCTTTGGAGAGGGTACAGAAAAATTAAACAGGACATTGGCTGGATTAGAGAGAATTTACTCTGAAGGATTCAATACACTTGGATTGTTTTTGCTGGAAATTAGGAGCCTGCTGGATGGCATGATAGAAGTACTAAAATTATGAGAGGCAAATGCAGGGTAGATAGAATCTTTTTGCCAGGATTGATATTTCAAATGACGGAGGGCATAGCTTTAAAGTGAGAGGGAAAAATTTAAAGGGGATAGATGAAGCAAGTTTTTTTTTAATTACAGAGTTGGGTAAATGCCGGGAATGGGCTGTCAGAGGAGGTGTAGAAGCAGATACCATAGCAACATTTAAGGGCATGTAGACAGACACATGAGCAGGCAGGAAATAGACGTATATGGACTTCATGCAGGCATATGGGATTAGTTTAGTTTGGTTGATGAAGACATAGACAGGTCTGGATAAATGTACTGAACTGTTTAATGTCAATGTTTACAAATGAAATTTCAAAGAGTTCTTCGAAAGAATCTATACTCTGCAACAACTGCCTAAAAGGTTCTTTGAGGACACTCTCAGCCATTCTCTCTGTTAGAAACAGGAAAGTGTAAATGAACTTGAAGTGCAGTGGAGACTGGCATCAAGCAGGGAGGAAGTGCATCTGCCTTTCTGACAGGTAAGTAGAAACACTCAAAGTGCCTCTGGGAGAAAGGTGTGAACAGCTAGCTTTTACAATTTTTTTTCTAAGTGGCTTAGAAAATGTACTTTTTTATGAATATCCTTTTGAGGTGGTTTGTGTTGTAAGTTACCTTGCCTGCAAAATTTCAATGTAGCAAAGTCATTTTCTCCTGCCTGGGGAAGCCACCTACAGTTTGATGATTTATCAAACAAAACGTTTGGCCTAATTTTTCTGCAATTTTAATGTCTCAATTGTCTACTTGTTCACTGCTTTTGGAAACAATCTGCTTCAACATGAAGATGAATTGACAAAGGTCAGTCTCCATTTACTTGAGTCCACAATCATCTTTGTATCTCATTACTTTCCCCACTACAAATGAAATTTGAATGTCTGCAGACGGCGTGATTGTTGTAAAAATACAAAAGTGCTAGAGGATCTCAGCAAGTCACACAGCACCCAGTTTCAGGCCTGAGCCCTTCTTCCACATATGAGCAAAAAGCAGGCAGGTTCCTAAATAAAAAGGCTGGTGGGGGGGGGGGGTGGGGAGAAGGGAAGAAAGAGCAGGGGGGGAGTACAACCAACAGGCAAAAGGCCATAATTGGACGTGGATAGGAGGTAAGGAGAGGAAAGTTGAGAATGAATCAGGGCAGGTGGGTGGAACAGGCTGCCATGAGTAGTGGTGGATGCAGATATTGTAGTAGCATTTAACATGTTTCTAGATACACTTGAACATGCAGGGAGTAGAGGGATATGTATTAAATATAAGCAGCAGAGTTTTAATTTAACTTGGGCATCATGTTTGGCACAGGCACAAGGACCAAAGAAGTTGTTTCTGTGCTGTAATGTTCTATGTTTTTCTATGTTCTAAGTGGTCTTGATGTTGAGTCTAGATTATCCCATCAATGTCAAATATGTTGACAATTAGGACATAGGAGTCAAAATTGTATTTGGTGGAGATGAATTAGAAAATGATCATTGGTTCAATGCATTTTACTAGTCACACTACATAACATTCAGAAAATTATTCATGCAGATACTACATGGAAGAAAGCTACAGAGGTCTTTAATTGCACATTAAGAATTATATGATAAGGTTCCGAGATCACAGAGATTCTTTCAGTCGGTGATAGGTGATATAAAAGTAATTATTAAGTATATACTCAGCTGCAAGCATCTTGTGGGATGCACTTTGAAGGAAAGCTAAATGTTTGTTTAATGAGAATACAGAATTTCTAAGCTTATGTTGAATCATTAATTGTATGTAAGTAGTTACTGAGACTTCTTTCAATCTTTATGAACAGGCAATTAAATTCTGTGCTGGGGTCCTGGCATTCAATATAAAATATGCATGTTACATGGGTCACTGCAATAAAAGAGACTGTGATATTCAATCATCCTTTCCTACTGAAAGGCAAGGTGCTGGATAATTCCTGAGAGATTTTTTAAATCCTCGGTACAAGTAACTGTGATTCCTATAAAATTCTATCGTACAGTAAAAAAGCTCCTCAGGATTTGTGGGGAAATATTGCCAACTTAATAAAGTTACAGAATGGATGCCAACCTACCAACAGAATGAAAACTCCTCATTGCTTAACTGAATTTGGAACAGACACAAGCACTTTATGGAACAAACTAAGAAAACATAGTAGCAGAAATAATGCATTTTGAATTGTATTTCATTCTGCTAAATTCTCACATGAATTTTTTTTACAGAAACTAAGGATGCAATTAGATGCCATAGGTTATCACAAGAAGAAAATAGTTTGTAGAGCATCATTTTCGCAAAGTTAAAAATTCTTAGGATGCAATTGTCACTGATTTTGTCATTTTACAGACATGGCTTTTGGTATGATGTTTTTATTTAGAGAAAAGATCGGGAACAACAATCGGGATGTAAATTTGCATTGATTTTTTTTGCAATTTATTCCAAAATTATAATTATTAGGACACATAGCTTCATAGGCTGGGCCAAAAGGGAAAAAAATCAAAATATTATTCAGAGACATTCAGGTCACCGGACTTTTTGTTTTTTTTTTGTTTTGCCGGTGCATCCTTCGGTTAGTGACATAATGAATGGATCAGAGCATAAAAACACTTTTCTAGTTTAATGACTCAATAGCTGTGTCATCTGATTTAATTTGCTTTTCTGCTAAAAATGATTAAACATAAAAAAAAGAATTTTATAGTTACCCATGTAAATAATGAACTCACCTTTTTGTCAGAATAAGATGTAAATTCCCATCTGTGCCATTACTGCCAGTTGTCACGTCTATTAATTATAAAAGCTACCATTTAATTGATCTTGCCAGATGTGCAAAGCCAAAGAAAAGCTGCTTAATGTAATAGTCTGTTGGCCTGGAAGTACCAAAGATTCATTTATCAGACAAATCTATATCGAACACAATTGCTTTGCTAATAGACCACATGGTTACACATTGTCAATTTGTATTATTTTCTTGATGTTACAAATGCAAATACTTTTAAATTATGGTACTTCTAAAGCTGGGAAAAAAAAGTAAAACATGAAAATTCATAGTTAAGGCTGTGCTAAAAGATACCTAAAAGCACCAAAAAAATCATAATTATATCATGTCATCCTTACTGATAGAATAAGATGGGATTATGCTGTTGGGAACGTGAAAAGAATGAAAACAAACAAGTGATTTTTTTTCTGGGGAGGGAATGGAGAAAGTGTCTTGTATGGTGAGGTTTCATGGGGACTGAATACATTAGAAAATAATGTTGACATATGGTGAGCATTGGCTACTCACAGTGGCCATCGGTATTTTGAATAATTGTTATGGAGGTGGATGAGGAGGAGGTGATGATTTTAAATTTACACAAGACCAACATATTTTGATTTGAGCTTTGTCAATATTTGTTTGTTATGGGTGCTCATTGAATAAGAGAGTGTTCTGCAAAGGGTTATGCATAATTCATAGTAAACCTAAATTTCAAGCATTAAATGTTTTCTAACAGATAATGAGAACTTCAGGAATTCATGTATGTTGGAACCCACTATCCCATTTTAATTAACATTGCCTTCATGGAAACCCACTGCTACTATTTACTCCATTTTCAAAAATCCAATACTTGCCATTATTTCTGAAGCACCTATTGCTCTATTCTATGAATGAATCAAGCAAGTAATGCCCATTGCATTCTGTTCCAAGCTCTTTAGTTACAGGTGGAAGGGGATTGCTCTGATGTTGAGTATATTTCCTACTTTAACAGCCTTTGAAGATCTGTTGAATTTTAAAAGCCTCAACTGAAAGTCAGCACACGTTGTGGGTGGATGGGCCTGTGCTATGTTGTAATGTTCTATGTTGCCACTTTCAGGAACCATCACCAAAGAAAAGGGAGCAGTTATGAGAGGAGGAGCAGGAAGGTTAATCTAAGCCAGGTAGCTTTTTTCTTGCCCTGGTTTCCATTCTTCCTCACATATCCAGGTCACCATTTGTAATCTTTCCTGGAAAGAGAGAGAGAGAGAGTCAAAGGTTTGACTCTACCTGGGAGAGTGGAGGCAAGCGCTGAACTTGGCATGAGAAAATGACTAAGAAGATTGTTGTCTCTCTCCCAATCTTGTATATAATCAACAAATGTCTGGAGTTCCAGCATGGTCTGGTGCAGCACACACGTCTCTGCACTTGATGCTCTGTCCACATGTTTGGTTCATTGTCAATTGTGGCTGCAGCTACTTTTTGTACCAAATTATAAACCTGAGAGAGAGAGAGAACTTGTGAGGACTCCTGCTAGGTCAGTCCTTAAAACTGCTGAGAGGTTGATCTGAATCAATATATGAAATGAAAAGCTGGCTGTTGACTGGGACTTTTAAGAAAAATGTACAGTATTTGGGGGCAGAGTTCTTGAGTTGAAACAGCAGTTCTCACAATGTTAGTATTCTTGGATGAGCGATTTATGAACAGCAACTTGTGTGTGTGCGTGTGTTTGCGTGGGAAGAGGATCAGGTTCAGTGGGTTCACGGAGAGTGAGTCTGGACACGTGTTACAATCACATGTAACTTTAATTAACACATGGGAGACAAACAGGTGAGTACATTAAATGGTACTCGATCATTATTTCACTTAAGTGATGGTATTGACATTCACCTCGGACTTCAGTTGGACTCCAACGATGGTGAACCTATACTCGACACGGTCACATACTACAAACAAGGACTTTTACACACACACCCAATTCCCTTAACAATGGGATTGTGACTCTCTGCGAGTACTGGCCTATCACAATACTAATGGCTCAGCTTCAGTGCAGTGCACACCTATCTGTAACCCTTCCAGTGCTGTGCACAGTAGCGACCTGACATGGAGCAATGTCCAGAGCTTGGACTACGAGGTAGAGAGAGAGAGAATTTGCTGTACGTTGGTGTTATATGCAGTGCTAATCTAGTCAATAATGACCCTAGGCACCAATGGATGGCTGGAGTCCAACCTTGATTGACAGGTGATGTGACTTCTGAATAAGTTTCAGTTGGGGAGGACACATGACCACCTGAAAATGTATACATTCTAAACATGCTTCCTCCACACACAACAATATATTGTGTGTGTGTGTATACATATACATACACCCATGCCCACACACACACACACACACACACACACACACAAACCAATTGCATGTTTATTAGAAATCAATTAATTCAGTGGTGTTGTCAGCAGGTTTATTACACCAATCAGGTCTTTTTTTAAATTTATTTTTATTTTATTTTAATTAAAAAAAATTTTTTTTCCTTCCCCTCCCCCATTTTCCCATTCACACCAATCAGGTCTTGAATGTACATAAGTAAGCAGTTTACCTCATTAAATTGTATTTCCTTCGTGGAGCTAAGTTTTACTTACTTTTATGATCATCATATTTGTTTTCTTTGATATTGTCTTCAGAATTTCTTTCTCTTCTTGTGTCAGTTTAGTGTCTTATGGTGTCAATTTGGTGTCTTTGAGTCATGAGAATGACAAATTGAAACAATTTGGTACATATCCACAAAAGTAAATCTATGTCAAGAAGAAGATTTATCGAGTAATAAGTCTGGACACTGGAAACTATTGTTGCGTTTCTGAATGTTACACACAGAAGACCAAGATATTTATGCCATTGACAATTCTTGCAACAAATTGGGCAGCATAAAAATGTAATTATTATTCCAGTGAAGGTTGATCCATAATGCCAAGTTGATGAAGCTATGCTGAGGGTTGTGGAAGCAGCAGCGTGTAATTTCCCCTTGCATCAAGGCTCTTGTCTGGTCAGAATTTTGCATTCCTCACCATGGTGTTATTCCTCCAAATGCAGCTGTTTCATCATCTTGAGGAACAAGGTCAGAAAAGAAAGGGTGAAAAAGGCAATTATATGAGATTCTCAAATATTAGTTGGGAATTAATCCAGCCAACAAGGATTCATTTAAAACGAAGCATGCCTTCTTGTTGCAATAATCTCTGACTTGTCCACGTGCATAGATAGCATGTATGAAAAATTGCATCTAATAATGCCACTCCAGTAATTTGTTTAAACACAATATCCAGCAATCAGGATATTATCAGAACATCTTGTCACTCTAATAGTATTTCACATCAACAAGGTTCATTGATAAATGCTTCAGGCAATTAATATGTCTCATTTCTGTACAGACATTAATGGATCCATTTTAAATTGGCAACACTACTATTAAAGTCATATATAGAACAAGGACATTAAATGTTCATATACTGTAGACTGGCTGGAGCAACTTGTCTGGTTTATTTTCTTCTGTGAGGAAAAGAAGAAACTTGAGTGAAAGTAATGAGAGAGGCTGGGGACATGTTTGAAGGATGGACAAAGAACATTTTAATGGTGTTAATGAGGGAGTGGACATTGTTGGAGTGGACTGAATCAGAGTGATAACAGGCTTCAGCAAAAACAGATAAGGTGGCGAGGGATAGAAGGAGTTGAAGTAAAAAAAGGCCACCCTATTCAAGGAACAAAAAGGATTCAGCAGGTAGGCACAGGAAAGGGCAAGTTTTAGATATCATGTGTTTTGCTCCTCTCATCGTAAACAGTGGAAATGGCAGTCAAGGCAGGGGAATGCTCTTCTTTCAGAATGTGGGTCATTCTGATGACTTCATCTGCGTGAAGTGCATCCAGCTGCAGCTCCTGACAAGCCGAATTAAGGAAGTGGAGCTGAAGTTGGATGAACTCCGGAAGAGATCAAGTATCCAGCTTGGTATGTTGCCTCCCTGGTGCCAGGGTCTGAGATATCTCAAATCAAGATCATAGTTAAGGGAGTTTTGCACTAGAGTGAATTACAAGTCCTCCAGGGTTGTGATCTTAGGATTTCTACTCATGCCACATGCAAGTGGGGTCAGAAATAGGAGGATAATGCAGCTTAACATGTGGCTAAAGACATAGTGCAGGAGGGAGGGCTTCATGTTTCTGGATCATTGGGCTCTATTCCAGGGAAGGTGGGACCTGTTCTGACAGGACAGTTTGCATCTGAATTTGAAGGGGACTAATATCCTTGCGGGAAGGTTTGCTAGTGCTGCTCCGGTGGGTTTAAATTAGTTTTTCAGAGGGATGGGGAGCCATAGAGGCCAGAACAGAGAGAGAAGTGGAGGAGGGAAAAGAATATGTGAAAATTGCATGCACTGTTAGATGTCAACGGGCTATATGTGGTGGAAACTTTCTAAAGTGCATCTATTTCAATGCAAGGAGTATTATAAGAAAGGCAGATGAGCCTAAAGCATGGATTGGCACGTGGAATTGTGCATTGTGCCGTTAGTGAAACTTGATTGCAGGAGGGGCAGGACTGGCAGCTCAATATTTTGGACTTCCGTTGCTTTAGATGTGATAGAACGGGAGGATGAAAGGGGGAGGTGTGGCATTGCCCGTCAGGGAAAATATCACAGCTGTGCACAGGCAGGACATACCAGAGGGGTCATCTACTGAGGCTATATGGGTGGAACTGAGGAACAGGAAAGGCATGACCACACTCATGACGTATTATAGACCGCCCAATAGTCAATGACAATTGGAGGAGCAAATCTGTAGAGAGAGAGAGAGAACAGACAGCTGCAGGAAACAAAGTTGTGATAGTAGGGGATTTTAATTTTCCACATATTGACTAGGATTCCTATACTGTAAAAGAGCTGGAAGGCTTGGAGTTTGTCAAATGTGTTCAGGAAAGTTTTCTAAATCAATATGTAGAGGTACCAACTAGAGAGAATGCAATACTGGATCTCCTTTTATGGAACAAAACAGGACAGGTGACAGAAGTATGTGTAGGGGAATATTTTGGGACAAGTGATCATAATGCTATTAGTTTTAAGTTAATTATGGAGAATTAATTGTGGTGAATGTCTGCCAAGCTGTCTGTATCTCTACTGTTAAGGACACTCCCCTTGGATATAACTGTATATGCATCTATTGTCTTTCATTATTGTACCATGAGTTTCTGCTAATAAAAGCCATGATTATTGTTTGACCACATCATCTTTGTCTACTTCATCAACTGGCAGTTCAGGACCTCAGGATGAGATTGTGAAGTGGAAAAAGGCTAATTTTGAGGAAATGAGCAAGCAACTAGAATGCATGGATTGGGATAAGTAGTTTTCAGGAAAGGATGTGCAAGCTAAGTGGAGGACCTTAAAAGGTTAAATTTTGAGAATACAGAGTTTAAATAAGGGGTGGGCCGAATGGTGTGTCAGTGGTTGGACGGCGGACCGCACTGATTCGACCATAAATGAAATAAATACTGAAACACAGACATTATGTAACTGAAGTTTTCGATTGTCTTTGCTTGAAGTATGTCATGTACAATGTATGGACATAACTGACGATAATTTATTAAAAAATAATCTACAGAAAAAGTTCAAGCGATGATATTTTTGGGCACTACCAGTTGCTCCAATAATCACAAGGACGAAGTCTGCAATAGATGCAATAGATGACCTCTGCAGATTCACAAGTGAAGTGTTGCTTCACTTGGAAGGACTGTTTGGAGTCTTGAAAGGTGGTGAGGGAAGAGGTGTGGGTGCAAGTGTAGACAGGTATATGAATAGGGAATGGTTATAGAGATATAGACCAAGTGCAGGCATGTGGCACTTGCAATGGTTGGCATGGACAAATTGAGAGGAAGAGAATATTTCCTTGCTGGTCAGCTCTGATTCTATGACTCTATTGGAGGTGCAATCCTTTCATAATTTACAGGGAATGTCAGTATGTTCCCATCACATGGCCTTAATATATATGAAGTAGGAGCAGGTGTGTCTTGGGTAAACTTATACCTCTCATTTTGTTCATTTTAGATTGGTCACAGTGTTTGAGCTACCGAAAGAAAATAGACACACACACCGAGAGCAGTTCAGTTTATACAAATGTTTATTACTAATTCAAAAGCTGATTTCACACTACAATATGCAAGCCCTTCCCAACTATACTTATCAACGCTTGGACTGGTCCCAACTGCCGAAGCGAGGCAACGACTGCACACTTGTAGTAGGTTGTCAGGGCGCTGGTAGCAGCTTCTCCACCTCCCCCGACCGGGACGTTGCTCGGACTCTGGCTGTTCTTCCTTCTTGACAAGGGGTGTTCCCACCCCTCGGAGAGTCTAAACTTCAGCAGCAGGACCACAGGCTTATATACCCCAAAAACAATTAATCATGCGCCTACTCCTAATATTTGTCAGTCAAAATCAAAACTGAACATTACATTCTACAATTTAGAAGATTAATTATTATGGAACCAGGATGTTATAATTTCCTGGTTTATCTCGTAGATACAAAGACTTATTAAAACTTCTCGAGCAAAACAGGTTGTGACCAATTCGTCAATTTCAGAGTGTTGCATTTGACAACTGCCTTCCCTGGGCCTCACAGTGGAATTCCATTTCAAAGTGTATCTTCAGATAAGTCCCCATGGCTGAGTTTAATTACATCTGCTAGTTCTGAAAGTAAGGTGACCTGCGTGTGGACCCAGTGTCGTCAGTTCCACATGAGCAAAAAGCATCTGGGTACATGGTTTTAATCCTCCATTACAAGGTGTAGGCCATCTGGCCCATCAAGTCTGCTCCGCCATTCAATAAGATCATGACTGACCTGACTATTGACTCACTTACCCTCCTGTTCCCCATAACTCTTAAATTGTGTGTTCTTCAAAAATCTTTCAGTGTCTTAAATAGATTTATTGAGATAGCCACTGCACCTTGCTTTGGCAGAGAATTTCAGATAATCTCTATTCTCCCAGAGAAGCAGTTCTTTCTTATCTCTGTCTATAATCTGTTCTCCTGAATCTTGAATCTATATCCCTTAATTTTAGTCCTGTGGAAACAACCTCCTTTCTTCTATCTTATCCATAATTTTACATGCCTCTATAAGATTTCTCCTAATCCTTCTAATCTCCAGTGAGTATTGTCCAGGTTACTCAATCTCTCCTCATAAGATAGCCCTTTCATTTCTTGAATCAACCGGGTATACCTTCTCTGCACTGCCTCCTAAGCCAGTAAACCTTTTATCAAATAAGGAGAGCAGAAGTGCACACAGAATATTAGGTGCAGCCTCACTGGCATGCTTTACAGCTGCAACAGAACCTTTCTGCCCTTTAGCAATGAAGGCCCACATCCCATTGGGCTTCTTGTTTTCCTGCTGCCCCTCCAAATGAACATTTTGCAATTCATGCACAAGCCCTCCCAGGTCTGCCTCTACAACAGCATGTAACATTTTTAAGGAGGTTTCAGGGATATCCCTTAATCTTTTCTCTATGCATTTGGCAATTTCTTCTTGTGACAAAGCTCTAAATAGTGTGTTTTTCTTCTGGAGTCTGGCATCGAGAATGAGTATGAAGTGGCCTTGACAACTGAGTGTAATTAAGATTACAATGCTGGAGATATTGACCTGGGAAGGTAATGTTGGTTCTCTTACTGTGTCTATGGGCATGGAGAATTTAGAAGGGACAGTACTGGTTGCATCTTTAGTGCCTTGAAGTGCTTGACATAGAGTAAGTTCTCCAGGTCTCAGAACCATAGAGGAAGTTAATGATCACCACTGGCTTGCAGATCAAATGCTTTGCAGTATGTTTGAAGTCTTAGTCTCCAAACACCTTCCTTCTCTGTGGCAAAGTCTCTGCTGGTGTACTGAAGTTGATGGTGAAATTCAACATTGATATTTATTTCCATTCAGCAAGGCTCCCAAGATACAAGGTGTGGTCTACATTTTCCAGAATCTTGTCATGGACCTTTATTTTCAGTGCACAGTGTTGTCCTGCGGGATAGTAAAAAACCTTTGCTTCAGAGATTTTGAGTAGAAGGCCCATCCTCATATTTTGCTGTACATAAAGCTTAATTATGTTATAATTAGACATAATTAATTTTGTTCAAATATAAGATCATAATACATTGATCAGGACTTATGGCAGATCCACCATCGCTCGATGCATCATGACATCACCGGTAGAAGGTAGAACAGTCCTAACATTGGAGATAGCTCATGGTGAGTATGAAAGTTTGCAGTGTCCCGGTTACGAGTGGCCAAATATAAACAGCTATAGGGCTACTGAAATATAAGACAAACACTGGAACTGCAATATCAGCAGGCTCTTTATTGACTTTTCTGATTTCTAGGCCGTTTGCTAATTACCCTGTTCATGAATTGCTGCAGTGGCTCAAAGGGGTACAGTGTATATACTTAAGCTTTGGTCACAGTATAATAAATAACATTTTAAAGATCCTCTCCCTTTGGAAAAGGAAATCCTCTGACATACCACCATCAGCTTGTTGAGAATTTTTTCAGGTTCAAATAATTAATCTAAAAATACAGCTTGTATTCCTGTTTCTGGAATCCAGAAAATCTGAAAATCCTAACTGACCTAATCCCCGAACAGTCTGGATTTTAGGACTTTAACTTTAATAGTATCACAATATTGAAAATATTTGTTGTAACTTAATCTGTTTCATTAGGGGAAAATGTCACCTATTATCAAAACATTAACAAATATAGCAACATTTTACAATCTGCTACAAAATAACCAATCACTGTTTTTCTGTGCAATTTTCAACTCAGAGGGAAATTTATTTGCGTACCATCAAGAAATTGAGAAGATGACAGCTAGCAAAGAGAGAGTGAATTCCATTTGGCATCCAAGAACTTTCCTGTATATATTTATCAAATTGTCCCAGTTGCTGAGGGGACCTAACATTTGAAGTATGAAGGACAAATATGGATCTGTGATCAATAACTAAATGAATGCCAGATTTACATGTATTGAACCTCTAGCACTGATGTCATGGATTGCATTGTGAAGCATTCTGTACAGTCGTCCACCTCTTTGCAGCTTGCAGAATGCAGATTTGTGGAGAGTGTGTGTGGAAAAGGATACTTTGTTCTTTTAGCACTGGCTCTGATGTCGGATTTCCTGAGGAAAATCTCAAACATTGAATGAGAAGCATAGAAGCTCATTTGGCATTTTGAATGATTTATCAAATTAGTTGTGCTCAGATCGTTTGCCATTGGCCTGTAAATGCTTAACCCCAAGTGTTTATCTTGAAGTTTAGAAATTATAACATGTAGAAAAAGATCATAGATCTTCTAGAATACTAGATTTGGCAGACATTCATTTATTAACATTCATTAACCTTGGGTAAGTGAAGTGCGTCTTGTGATCTTCCTATTCATTTGCAACACTTAAATGTTTATCGTATCCTTTGTGTGGGCTTTATGATTTGTGTGTTATGTTTTCAGGAGTCATCAGAACACTATCGAAAAGAAAGCACACCAGGAACAAAAGTATCACTGCCATTAGTTTTCCTTCTTGTCCCCCCAAATGATTTGTTGACTTTTGCAGTTTCCAATGGATGGCCCTGTGGTTCCCCATTGAAAGAAGTGCAACTGTGTAATCTGAAAAACTCTGACAACCACCATTAAACATAGAGATCAGAATTTTCTTTTCAGTGACACCTTCCTTTCTTATCAATAGAATAAATTGCTGAGTATATATCATTCAGCAAACAATGAACTTCATTATCTTCCCTATTCTCACTGCCAGAAACTTGTCTAAAATTCAAACGACTCAAATTGAATCGAAGTTTCTTAATTATTTCAATTTCAACCTTAATTTCACTTTCATAAAGATGCTAAGAAGCTTGCATTGAAATTCAGACCCTATTACTTCATGTTTTTCTTTTTATTGAGAATTCTCTGTGATTGACTGCTCAGCCTGCTTGATGGCATCATTATTGCTGGACATCGCAGATCTATAACTGCTGGTACTAATTCCAAGTCATATTGATGAGGGGTAAATCCATCACATGCATTCTGATAGTCGTTTGAATAGATTTCTTCAAGATCAGCAGCTAAAACTATTTGACACACAGAAGAGTGCAGATGCTAGAATTTGAAGTTAAATAAAATCTACTGGAGTAGAATCAGTGGAAGAAAAAGAAGGGTCCCTGAAATCCTTCATCAAGACTGCGGATAAATTCCAAGATGGAGTTAATTTTCAATTTAATTTTTGTCTAAAGTAATACATGGATTAAACTGGTTCTTGAGCGAATACTATTAATTTATTATATTAATGCTATTAATTTATTAATACCATTATACATCTAATTTTTTAGTCTCTTACAGGAGTTAGCAAGAATATTTTGTTTCAAAATAGAACATAGAACAGTACAGCAGAGTATAGGCCCTTCAGCGCAAATACTATCTGATACAGCAGATGGGTGGAAAGATGGGTGGATTTATAGCACTGAGAAGATCCAGTGGTTTTGATCCATATACTCAGAATTTGCTAATTTAGAACAATAAATCAGCTGCCAACTTTGAACATGAGATTTGAAGTTCAAAAGTGGGATTTTTTGTGAATATTTGTTCAATGTTCTTTTTTTGTTTGCAACTTCATGAATATGAACCAGTCGTTGTCTGCATGGACTGAGACCAAACTAATATTGAAGCATGGGATGGTAAATGGAAGTTGTGTCACCATTTGTGCCACAGTATTGCTGGTATTCTCACCTTTCCCCTCCCTTTGCCATCAACATCTTGAGGGTCAAGAAATTTAACTGGATTAATAAAATGCTATAACAATAGGTCAGAGACTGGAAATTCTTCAGTGTGAAGCACATTTTCTGAACCCCCAAAGCCTTTCTACCATCTACAGAGTACAAGTCATGAATGTGAGAGAATAATATCCATTTAGCTAAAAGAGTACAACTTCGACAGTATTCAGAAGAAAGTAGCCAGTGTAATAACCAGCCCACCACCTACTTAAAGTGTTCAATCATTCTGCAGTTAATAAACAGCAGTTACAATATGTACAATCTACAAGTTATAGTGTGTCCATTTTCTAAGTCTCCTTTAACTCAACCTGTGAACTCTTGAAAACAGGGGACAGTGGAAAAAATATGACCACCAGTGCTTACAGGTTTTTCTCCAATCACACATGATCCTGTCTTGAAAATATGTTGCCTTTCCTTATTTTTTGATGGAACAAGTACATGTTATTGCATAATTAGCACAGGGAATAAATGCCAACCTTACCAGTGGCGCCCATATCCCATGTATACAGTAAATAATAAAAATTATTTGTTCATTGTGCATCACAAACTGTGTCCAGAAACAGATCCACAACAAAAAACTTTGTACAAAGGTTTGGACATACCTACCATATACATATGTCACTACATTCCCATGAATTAGTT
This sequence comes from Narcine bancroftii, assembly GCF_036971445.1. Lineage (NCBI taxonomy): Eukaryota > Metazoa > Chordata > Chondrichthyes > Torpediniformes > Narcinidae > Narcine > Narcine bancroftii. The sequence goes on from NC_091477.1 coordinate 37,574,431, forward strand.
GGTTGGAAAAATAAATAAATAAGAATTTTTTTTTAAGGAACATATTGTTTGGACATTTAATATTGACCATTACTGAATCTCTATTTGTTTCAGCTCTGGTTTGTCCTGAATCAAATTATAAGATGGAATTTTAAAAATACATCATGAGGTTTCTATAATAGTCTCAAAATTATGAAAAGTAGGATTTTAATTAAGGAAATTTCTGAGATTTATTAGCCCACCAAAATTATAATAATGTCTGTCAAATTATATGCACATTTAAAGTGATATTTTGCCTGACAACATTTCTACTCTTTCACATAACTTGGACCCAAAATTATGATAAATTGCTGAATTGGACAGTAAATTGGAGAGGGAATTGTTTTCCCAATGTGGTGGTACCCCACCGGCCTACTGCAGGGGGCAATCAGTCACCCTGAATGGATCAAGCCCCACCCGGTCGGGTGTCAATCATCCTCCGGGATATAAGCCTGTGCCGGCCTCCTGAGGCCTCACTCAGAGTTGCTGCAGCCACAGCCAGCCTGGCTCTGTGGAAGTTTTTGTGGATTAAGCCTGTTGTACAGTCTTTGCCTTTGTGTGTGTCTGATTCTGGCTTCTAGCACACCACACCCCTAAATTTCCATGAATGACTTGAACTTTTCTGGTTGCATTCCAAGTCAAGGCCTTGCATGCCCATTCTCAGGAATATTAAAACAGTAGCTCTTGACATTGTTTCTGTTGGGTTTTCTGGATTTATGAATGAGTGGCGAATTAGAATTTCATAGTGTGAAAAATAAAAAAATTTAAAAAAAAGCATTACAGATGTTCTCAGTCTCACACATATCTGCATTACTCTCATGGGCATAGGAGGGAAATTAGACTTACTGGAGAGTTTGTGGGGAGTCCCATCAAAGATCTATGAGGAGGCTTTGGAATTATGGAAGTCAAGGCTCCTGAGTACTCATTTGACTAGTGACAGTTGTGATGGATTATATCATATTATATATTGTATATAGATATGTTTTTGAAGGAGACAGATTATGGGTGTAGGTCATAAACAAACACAAACACTTCACAAAACAGATCTCATTTAAAATGCTGGAGCTCTGCTCAAGCCAGACAGTCCAGGCTCCAAGTGCCTTTGCAAAAACTTTGAAGAATGCCTATAGAGACTTCATAAGTGGGTGTTAATTGGATATGCTGTGGAGTAATGGATTATTGTTTTAAAAGGAATAGATGAATGGACTCAGCAAATTGGATCTGGTGCCACAATCTGTCTGAATGCAGTTTGCTGTTCTAAGAAGGTCATGTGGTTTTGGCAAGCAGAGAGAGAGAGAGAGAGAGAGGGAAGAGACCAAACAGGCTTTCTCTAAGAGAGAGAGAGAACTGGTTTCTGCAGCATGGCAAGCTGTCAGCTTGTTTAAAACCCCATTTTGAAGATGAGTTGTGAGTTCTGAGTTCAGCCTGTTGAAACAATCTATGTGGTCCATATAAGAGGAAATGGCTGATGAATTATTGCTTTTTATTTTGAAATTTGAGACCTCATTGGCTTCTCTGTTTTCTTTAATTTCTCAGCTTAATCAATTTTCCTTTGAATAATTTGGCACTGCTAAATACTAACCTTCCTTTTAAATTTGTAAGAAATCAATTTACTTACTTGGGTGTATCAATTACTAAAGATTATAAACACATATTCAAAGAAAAATTTCTAACTTGAATAAAATATGTGAGAGGGGCGCTATCAAATTGGTCACCCCTTTCTTTATCGTTGATTGGTCAAATCAACTTTATTAAAATGAATATAATTACCTAAATTACCTTTTCATACTTTGCCTGTTTTTATTCCTAAGTCTTTTTTTAATTCCCTTGACTCAATATTATCTTCTTGTATATGGAAGAATAAACATCCTCACCTCAATAAAGTCCATCTAAAAAAAACTTAAAAAGAATGGAGGTTTAGCCTTGCCAAACTTCAGGTTCTATTATTGGGAAGTCAAAATACAAAATCTTACATTTTGGTCATATCATATTAACTGTGAAGACTGTCCAATATGGGTCTCTTTTGAATCCAATTTTGTTATGAAATTTTCTATTATTTATCTCCTCAGATCCTCACTTCCCATATCTTTAAATAAAGTAGCTGACAACCAGGTGGTTAAACATACTTTGAGCATCTGGATACAATTTAGAAAACATTTGGGTTTACAGAGATTTTTTCTTCGAGTTCTATTTTTTCTAATTATTTCTTTAAACCTTCCATGATAATGTAGCTTTTAAAGACTGGTATAGATTAGGCATTAAATGTTTTAAAGATTTATTTATTGTGGGAAGTCTTGCTTCTTTTGAACAACTGTCAGTTAAATATAGCTTACCAAATACTTATTTTTTTATTTACAGATTAGAGATTTTTTTTGTGATCTCAGTTACATACATTTCCTAAGAGCTTTGATAAGAATTTAGTAGATGTAATTTTTAATTTACAACCTTTCTATAATCTAACATTTATGATGTGATGTTGGGAAAAGGAGAGGCTCCATCATAGAAAAAGCCTGGGAATAGGACCTACAATTTTCATTCTCTAAAGAAACTTGGAATGTAATTTTTAAATTAGTTAATACCTCGTCTTTCTGCGCTCGTCACTCCCTCCTACAATTTAAAGTAGTCCATAGGGCCCACATGTTTAAAGTCAAACTATCTTGCTTTTATGCAGTTGTACCTCCTTGTTGTGATAAATCCAACAATGGAGATGCTTCACTAATTCATCTTTCAGACATGCCTGAGTTTTGGGAAATACTGGAGTGAAGTATTTCAAACTTTTTCTGTACTTTTTAAAGTTAATTTTAAGCCGAATCCTTTAACTGCCTTGTTTTGTACAGTTGGAGAGAGTGGTATAACTTTAATGGCAGCTGACTTGCCTTTATTGCTCTTATGGCTCGGTGGGCAGTGTTGCACAAATAGAAGAACGTTGCTTCACCAACTTATGCACAATGGCTACGTGACATTATGTCATGTTTAAATTTAGAGAAGATTAGATGCTCTATTTCCGATTTGCATATAAATTTTCAAATAATGTGGGGTCCCTTTTTGAATTACTTTCAAAATCTTTGATTTGGTAATTAACAGATCACAAGTTGACCTTGTGAGTTAAAGATAGCAACATCTCCCTTCCGGAAAGACTGAAATTTTCTATGCATTGTTTGATGAGCACCAAGATACATGGAGTTCACTTAAATAGTGACCTGTCATGTACAGACAACAGCTCCTCACTTGTTGGGAAGGCCCAACAGCAACTGCACTTCCCAAGAAGACTGAAACAGGCAAGGCTACCGGCCACCTTTATGTCAACCTTTTACAGGAGATCTATCGAGAGTGTCCTGGCAGGCTACATCACAAAGTTGTACGGTTGCTGCAGAGAAATGGATCAAAGGTCAATCCAGAGGACCATAAGAGTGGATGAGAGGATCACTGGAGTCTCCCTCCCCCCACCCCCACCCCAATGTGAGCTACCAGGATTGTTGTATGAAGAGGATGAAAAAAATCATTGAGGACCTCTTCTACCCTGCACCACAGATTCTTTCAGCTCCTTCTGTTGGGAAAGAGATACAGGAGTATCAGAGCCAGCACCACGAGGCTGGGGAACAGCTTCTGCATGAACAGTGAGAATGCTGAATAACTAAAGGAACTAACTATCTGAGACTCTCATATTCATGAAACAATATTTATTTATTTGTATCTATGAATTCTTGTCCTGCATGTATTTTTATCTGCATGTGTGTTATTTCTGGTTGTGCGTCTGCTTGTTTTGCATTGAGGATTGAAGAATGCAAATTGTTCTTGTGCAATCAGGTGACAATAAACTTGACGACTTGACATATGGAAGATGAGCTTACCTCTCCGGCCAGATACAGGTCTGAAATCACCTTACTTGCTAATTTTTAAAAAAAACTTTATTTATTTGTTCAAAATACGGATAATAAGTTACATATATAACAATAAACAAAGCATGAACGTTATATTTTATATATATATAAAAAAAGAAAGAAAATAAAAGGAAAGTAACCGCCCCTCTTTCAGCCAACTCTCCTAAGGAGAGCCATAAAGAAAAAAGAAAAAAAATAAAGAAATATAAAACATACATATTAAAATCTAGTCAATATAAATCAAAATGTAAATATTCTGAATATAACAACCACCTATTAATAAAAAACTATAGTTATCCACGAAACATATGTAATTTTTCCATTATGAAACAATATTTCATCTCATTATGCCAAAAGTCTCAAATTTAATCATTTCAGGTAAAATCATATCTCTACCAAAAACATGTTTTACCAAAGATCGAACTTGATAAAAATATGCTTAGACTTAATCTGACTGTTTAAACCACGAACATTAAAAGTAGCAAACTTCAACTTTGACATATCCACTAATATTACTAAAAACTAATAATATCAATATATAAAGACTCAGATCAACATAAATAGGCCCTCCAATAGGAGAAAAAGAAACCACAAATTAAAGACTAAATAAAATGAAAATAAAAAAAGATAAAAAGAAAATAAAACCCCAAAAAAACTACCAAAAGGTAGTAATCCCTAAACAAAAGTTGGGTGTGGATCACCCACCGGTGGCTGATGACTAGTAGAACATAGAGCAAATTTCTCCCTCACCTGCCAAACAAAGAATAATAACATGATATCATAATGACATAAAAATAAAAAAAAATAAAAAAATTCTTCTATTCATCCAAGAAATTCCAGACTCGGCGACCCCGTTTCAAGGAAAAGGACTCTTTCCATTCCCATTTCTCCCATTCCTTCCATTTCCAGAACAACCAGATTTTTCTTTAGGAGACAATGGTGGGCTACGTCTTTGTTCTGTTACATCTGGCAACGAGTCAGCAAAACTCATTGCTTCACACTCATTCTCAAAAAACCAAGATTGAAAGTCTCCACAAAACACCTTCAACACTACCAGATAGCGAAAAGTAGACTTATAATCTTTACGCCACAAAACTTCTTTAACTGGATTAAATCGACATCGACGCTGAATAACCTCTTGACTCAAATCAGGATAGAAAAAACTCTACTATTCTGAATCATTAACGGAGCTTGTCGTTGTCTCGCGTTTTGCACTGCTAAACAAAGTATCGTTTCTCTGTCCAAATAATTCAAACATCGAATTATCACAGGTCTCGGTGGTTGACCAGGGAGAGGTCTTCTTCTTAAGGCTCTATGAGCTCTTTCCAATACCAGACCTCCAGAGAAAAATTCCTGCCCCAGTATTTGTGGAATCCATTCGGTAAAAAAACGAAGAGGATCTTGTTCTTCCATACCTTCTGGCAAACCAACAATCTTCACATTATTCCTTCTACTTTGATTCTCCAAATAATCTACTTTCCTCTCTAACTCCCTCTCACGTTCTCGCAATTCTTTAACGGATTCTTCCACCTCCAACACTTTTTCTGTATTAGAAGCCACTTGTTGTTGACATTTCAAAAAAGCAGCCAGAAATTGTTTAAAATCCTCACAAGATGCTTCCACATGTATTTTAACTGTATCCAGTTCCAAATTGAGCCACTGAGACATTTCATTCAGCATAGGCTGAATGATGAGGCTTAGCTGTTTACATTGTAATTCAGAAAAGCTCAGCCCTGCTTTCTCTTGCATTGTGGCAGAACCAGGTAACTGCAGCTCCTGCTGCATCTCAACACAGGCAGTTTAACAGTTTTACTGCGGGTCTGGACTCCCAGCGATGGCACCCCGACTTTCTCAGGGGGCCGACGCTGGTCTCCCCCCGCAACCCGTTGTTGCTTCAAAAACTCACAAAAAAGACCAAAATATTCAGATTGGAGTATTTCCTGGGGTATTTCAAGCAATGGAGTCGTCTTCCGTGCCCCCTCCGTTAAAGTCGGCAGGCTGCCAGGATCGGGATCCACATCGGGGGCACACGCACCTTCCTCCTGAGAATGGGTAATTCCAGTGATGTCCTTCTCCTGGTGAGTAGTAGTCATTTTTTCAGCTCCTACAGGCAATCTCTGTGGTTTAGGCTTGAAAGAAAGCAAACCTGAAGTTGTAGCAGACTGTTTAGGCTCTAAATCTTCAACACTCCGAAAATGTAGTTTCTTCTGTACTTGAGGTTTAATCTTTTTACCATTAATAGCCATAACAATTCCGTGATACTTTAAACTAAGTTTTAAAAAATTTAAACCTGAAAACAAAGAGTTAAAAACGGGTTCTTAAAAGTCTGGCCAGAGAGGTCGAGATTACACGTCTAGACTCTACGCCATTTTACCATGCCCCCCCTTACTTGCTAATTAATCCTTAATCCTAATCCCAGATGATTGTAGTTATAAACCCTCCATGCTCTTTTCCCCTTGAGACGATCCCAGGCCCCATACAAATTGTAAAAACTGTTGAATAAATGATACAGAGACCTACCGGAGAAGATACGAAGCCAACAGAGACTAGAAACAGACACAGTATAATGAAAACATGGGCCAGCACAAAGTGGCAGTTCAGAGTGGCACAGAACCCCAGAGAGGGGAAACATGTGAACACATGGGGATGATTATCCCGCTGCCCGCATATTGACAACCTAATGAAGCTGCCATGCAGTTGTTTCTCACAGGTCACTTGGGCACACCTGAGCCAGCTCCCCAGCTGGCTGTAGTTATAAACCCTCCATGTGGATGAACTTGCTCTTTTCCTCTTGAGACGATCCTGGAGCCATGGGCAACGCTGGAAAACCAATTGTGAGGGGGTCTGATGCTTATGGCGACCCATGGGCGACGCTGGAGAACAACTTGTGAGGTGTATGCTGGTTAAGAATGGGGGCTATTGTGGCATTTACCTGGGAGAGACTGTCATTTCTCACCCATTGTAAATTGTAAGTAGACTTGTGTTCCTTTGCTAATTGGTGTGTTGTGTCTTGTAGAGGAAATGGTGGTTATTGTTTGTTTAACCCTTTCTTCACAATCAGGAGTTGGGATTATCTGTGATTTATCAGTGTTTAACCAATGTCCTCTATGCATGATTTGTGAGTTATTGCTTTGTATGTGTTTGTGAGCATGTTCCCTGTTGTGAATTCCCCTGCATGTAAATCAGGGCTATAGTTTACTGCTAATATGTGTCCAGGCCTTCTTGAACCATTCATACTTGTTCTCACCATCACAGATTACATGGATACATTGAGCTTGGGTTCACTGCTGGACTGGACTGAAGACTGTGGCCATAAAGGAGGAAAGGAAAGAGGCAGAGGAATCGGAGGAGGTGGTGCAATTCACAGACACTCGGGGGCTCTGATTTGGGCACTGCATTGATGATGCCTCTTTGTGTGATTTCATAAGGTAAGCAACACAAAAAAATTGTGTATCTTTTGCACATAACATTAAATGGAATCTTAAATCTAGATGGCAGACCAAGTGACTCCAGGATGTAACCCCAATATCACAAGAAACTTAACATCATTAATGATCTGGGTGAGCATCTCCTTCAGAAACAGGCTGGACTGTATCTGACCTGACATCAATATCATCAAGACTTTCTCAAAGCATCATGTTTTCTCATCCATGGTTCCATTATAATGGAACTCGAAGACTTAGAGTGAATTCTGCCAAGTTAGCAGTTTTCCATGTTGCTGCTCTGTATGTTTAAAGTACATAAAAGATTTTGGTCTATTGCCCTATAACCTATAACTCAGGTGACACCTCCAAAGGTGAGCTGAAACAATTTGTTTCTTGCTCCTTAGCTGAGAAGTTGAACATCACATATGGCTCTAGCAGTTATGTGCCTCTACACAGATCCTGCTTACACAAGGCTTCTTCCACAACTCTGCCAATGTGCAGTACAAAATTGATAAGTTGGGGACAAAAGGAGGATTTTTTGAGGGGGTGATATCTATAGACTTGGATAAAAGGAGGGAGTCATTGCTAATCATTGGGTGAAGACAGTGGTGACAGTTTCATCTGGCAGGGATTGACAGAGGTTTAGGCTTACTTGTCAACAGTGTGATGATTGGTAATCAGGTAAATATAAGAAAGGGGTGATAGATATGGTGTGAGGTGCAATGTGAGTTAATTTAAGATATGGTGGGACAAGCCAGATGAGGGTTGAAAGTTTGGATTGCTTCTGGATTTGCGGGTGATTGAAGAAAAGCAAAGTGAGTATCTACCCTAAATTTGAATCCCCACCCCCCCACCCCCCCGACTTGGGTTGCTATTCATGCAATTCTGCAGTTTAATGTTGAACGTGGATCACCTAGTACTAACCAATGTTGGGAGAGATGATTTAATTTCTTGGATGAATTTTATTTTGATGAGTAAAATGTGCACCGACAGTACAAATGACTCTATTCATGGGCCTAAACTGATGCATTTCAATTTTTTATGCATGCATGGTATAAAATTAAGAGGCTGAAGATTGGAACTTATTGGAATTGATGAGATCTATAGCATTCTTCAGTGACTGGGAAAACAGATGAAATTAATTATTCCAAGTCTTCAAAAACAGAAATTTGAGTTATAGAAATATAGGAACATGGAAAAACAGGAGTTCCACACCTTCTCCACCATTCAATATGAAACAAATCATATTTCTAGTCCCTCTCCATTTGCAGAAGGTATTCCTAGTTTGGATAAAACAACTCCATTTTGTGGTTTCAGTTAGTTTCATCGGATAATGTTGCCAATTATCTCTACAATATTATTTAGTTACGTCTGAAGAGTATTAATCATCACGAAATTCTGCCAGGCAAACTCATCATGTTGAACAAAACAAAAGACAATGGTATATAAGGTCAGGCTGAACCTTGAACATCCATAACAATGTTGTCTGTCCTGGGGTGTGTAAGGTTAAAAGCATCATGAGATGGGACCGGAGAAGGAGTCACCCAGTACTAAGGAGTAACAGAATGCAGATGTGACCTTGTACACTGAAGATAAGCTTGGCACTAACAAGAATGATGTGCAGCAGACGAACAGAGAAGGATAGCAACAGTTTATTCATTGGACAATGTCATGGTATGATAATTTACTAAGTACGTATCCTGAGGTATAAAAAAAACACCACTTGCTGATAACGGCAGAATGCGCCTTCTCCAACTAACACTGTTAGTTGCAAGTGTTACAATCCGGTAATAAAGAACAAAGAACCTTGATTTTGACTCAGTCTGGTGTCTGACTCACTCATTCATGAACAAAGCAGACCTAACAGGTGGCATCACTCATGTGATATGCCATTGATGGTGGTTTTTAAAGATCTCCTATGACTGGCAGAGGTAACTGTCTAGACAAGGTATCTGAGGAATTGAAACCTCCTGACACTATCAAAATGGATTATTTAATATTATATCCGAGTATCATGCTGAATTGAGAGCATAGTTCTAGACTGAAAGAGTTAATGGCGATTTAAACATTCAAATGGGTATCGTTTTGGTTGAGTAGTCAAATATGAATAAGATTGGACTGAATTAGCTATAGTTTAGTCAAGTTTCTTTATTCTGTGATACAACAGGACATCAAGCATTCACATATTGTATTATATTCTCACAGTAACTTTACATTAATGGTGCAAGCAGTAAAAATGCATTGACACATTTGAGTTCTGGTTTATTTCCAGAAAATAAAGTGCTTACAAGTTAAAATATTTAACTCCACTGTGAAAATTCTTAAACAAGTAATTTGATGCTAAGAAATAAAGCACTTGTAACAATGATTCTCAAGACATTTCAGTTAAACAAATATTTATTTAGAGCTACTCAAGATACAAATTTTTGTAAGATCAAATTTTGATTTAAAAAATGCAAATTTGTTAAGAAAAAAATTTATGAAAGGTTTTCATCATTTAATTAATTAAAGCAAACTATAAAATAGCAGTCTGGAGAAATTGCTTGAGACAAAAATGTACATATCAAGTACATGAATACCTTGCACAAAGACTAATTCATATATCACACAGGACATGTTGAAACAATGGCTATATTAATTTACAAGGCAGCTACATATTTTCCAAGCTAGAAGAAAATTGGATGATAGAAACAATTTGGTGATGCAAACAAGAAACCTCCAAGGATCCATCTATTAGCACTGCAGGCACATGCATATTGTGCCATATATGTGAAGGTACAGTAATAATATACATGGATTGAATGGCGACAGGAAGTGTACAGAGTAGACAGGATGTGATGTTAATCATCAGTCTGTACTGGTAATTTGATTGTTGGCTTTTGAGATAACAGGCCTGCACTTCAGAATATTAGGTGGAATATGTAGAATGATCTTTGTCCTATTCAGGTCCTCGCCACCTTTTTTTACATTGGTGCTGCTTTGTGTACTCATGCAGAAGGTTACTATTTCATCACTTTTCTATTCTGCTCTCACCTTTATGTGGTCCATCTCTGATGCTTCTTTTCTCTTTCTATCTGTTCCATCTCAGCCACAAACATTGAATTCAAACTTATGGACCTCCAGAACTATTTTGATTACTACATCCCTCCCTTGTCCTTCTTTCCTCTTAGTCCCTTTATCTTAATCTAAATATTCCAATAATTAAACTTTCTCTTCGAGTACTTCTGAAGTATATTCCTTCTTCCTGAACTGTTCCTTCCCCTCTATCATAGTAGTTAGAAGTCTTAACTGCATCTAATCTATTTCCTGTGTGTCTCCTCTCATTCTCCTTTAGGATAGAAGTGACTGTTCCCTGGTCTGCTCTTCCAACTCCACCAACCATTCCATCTTGTGTGAGGGTAGGGATGGATGAAGGTGAAATTAAAGGTACGCATTTATAGTATTACAGCTTGATAATCAGATTCAGATTTATTGTCAGAGTACATACATGACATCACATACAACCCTGAGATTCTTTTATCCTGTGGGTGCGGCAGAATTAACACTAATTGGTAGTACAAAAAATAAACTGTACACAGCATAAACAAACTGAACTGTAAACAGTTAACAAGTGTAAACAAACTGTCTGTGCAATACAGAGAGAACAAAGAAAATCAATAAAGTGCACAAATGAGTCTCTAATTGCATTTGATGTTGAGGAGTCTGATGGTGGATGGGGAGTAGCTGTTTCTAAACCTGGGTGGTGCGGGTCTGGTGGCACCTATACCTCTTTCCTGATGGCATCAAAGAGAACAGAACATGTGCTGGATGGTGTGGATCCTTGACGATTGCTGCTGCTTTCTAACAGCAGCTTTCCGTGAAGATGTACTCAGTAGTGGGGAGGGTTTGCCTGTGGGCTGTGTCCACTACCTTTTGGAAGGCTTTATGCTAGGGATATTGGTGTCCCCATGATTCAACTGGTCAGCACATTTTCCACCACACTTCCGTAGAAATTTGCCAGTGTTTTCTGATATCATACCAAACATTTGCAAACCGAGGAAGTGCTTTCTTTATGATGCCATTGGTGTATTGGGTCTAGGAAGGATCTTCTGAGATGGTGACTCCAAGAACTTAAAATTACTCACCCACTCCCCCTCTGATCCCCCAAAGATCATTGGATTGTAGACCCTCTGTCCAAGTAGGATTGCTCGTCAGGATATTGTCAGCTTTGAAAGTTTCATGCACACTACTAGCCTTGAAATTTAACAATGCCCATTCCAGTGGGCATGAGCACTCTCTTCTCCATGATATAAAGTTATGCAGCTGTCCCTAATACCTGCTGGTTCACTGTTGTTGCCTTTGTTATATGCTGACTGTCCAGTGAGTGACAGCGGAGTGCTTTTGGAGTTTGTTCCCATCGCCAATGTGTCACTGGTGGCTTAAAAAGGAGTGATTGTGAATGTAAGGCTTACAGTTGTGCTCAGATAAAATGATCCATTAAATATCGGAAGGGAATGATGAGGATGTGGTGCATGAAGCAGTGTGAGACTGGTTTAAAGTTCAGATTTATTGTCAGAGTATGTACAAAACATCTCATACCACCCTGAGATTCTTTTCCCCGCAGGCCAGGCAGAATTTCTACTTATCAGTATTGTAAAAAAAACTGTACTCAAGAAAAAATACATATATGAAAGAGAGAAATGTAAGGAAGAAAGAAGTGTAAACAATAGAGTAAATAAATAATCAATGATAAACAAGGTGAAAAGTAAGAATCCTTAAATAAACCTCTGAGTGTTGTTGTTTTGGAGTTGGATGGTGGAGGGGAAGCAACTATTCCTGAACATGATAGTTGAAGTCTTGTGGCACCTATACCTCATTTCTGACAGCAGTATCGAGAGCAGTGAAGATCCTGGGTGGTGTGGATCCTTGATGATTGCTGTTGCTCTGACGACAGCGTACATGTAGATTTTCTTGATGGTGGGGAGAGTTTTGCCTCTAAAGTGCTAGGCTGTGTCCACTACCTTTTTCAGGGCTTTCCCTTCAGAGGTTTTGGTGCCCCTATACCAGGCCGTGATACAACGAATCAGTACACTTTCTACCACACCTCTGTAGAAGTTTGGTGTTATACCAAACCTCCAAAGATTTCTGAAAAAGTAGAGGTGCTAATGTGCTTCCTTCGTGATGACATTTGTGTGTTAGGTCCAGGGAAGTTCCTTTGAGATAATGACTCCCAGGAATTTAAATTGCTCACTCTCTCTATCTCAGATCCCCCAATGATCACTGGATCTTACACCTCTTTTTTTCCCCTCCTGAGACCCCAATTAGCTCCTTGGTTTTTATGGTGACATTGGGTGTGGGGTTGTTGTTAGTACTCCCTCCTGTGTGCTGACTTATCGTCCCTTTTTATACAACCCACTACTGTGGGATCATCAGTAGATTTGTAGATGGTGTTATTGTTGAACCAAGCCACACACTCATAGGTGTAAAGTGAGTAGCACAGGGGGCTAAGGACATAGCCCTGTGGTGCTCTGATACTGATGGAGATTGAGGAGGAGATGTTCATACCAATCCTCACTAATTGTGGTTTGTAGGTGAGGAAACTCAGGATCCAAATCCACAGTTGGGTATTAAAGCCCAGGTATTTGACCTTGCTGATCAGTTTTGAAGGGAAGATGGTGTTGAATGCAGAACTGTAGTCGATAAAGAGCATCCTGATGTATGTGTCTTTGCCGACCAGGGCTTTGAGTTGAGCTAGTGAGATGGCATCTGTTGCTGTGGTAGTCAAATTGGAACGGATCCATGTTCCCACTCAGACAGGGGCTGATATACTTCAACACCACTCTCTTAATACACTTCATCACTGTGGATGTGAGTGCCACTGGTTGGTAGTCATTTAGGCTGATTACTCCACTCTTCTTGGTCACTGGTATGACTGAGGCTTGTTTGAAACAGGTGGTGTAACTATAAGTGGAATATAGCCCTTGTAGATACCTTCATTGATGCATTAAGTAGTGTGAGAGGCTCATGCTCTCAAAGTGGAATATGGCATTCACTGACACTGACTACATGTCTGAGGTTCTTGAACTTTCATTACAGCAGCCAGACTCCCTGGGTTTGATATTTGGCAGTGGCACTGTCCTGTCTAGTCCTAGTGTTTCCATTGTGTGTGTCTGAAGAGCCTGAGCCTTACAGCTTTTGTGTTTGTGTGACATTTTACCTCTTCATCTCTAATGTTGCCGCAGCATGCATCCTTCCACTGAATTACCAGGGATCCTCTGGCTAGTTGCAATTACCTCTACAAAGAAATCTAACACCTGCTGCGGTGAAGTTACTCCCTATTAAGAGATGAACAATAATTAATGTATACAAGTTCTAAGTAGCTATTCAATCATGGTCTTGGCCTTTGCTAAAGACCAGAGTAATTTCTGCTGGCTGGGAGCTGAAAGCCTTACCATGAAAAAAGAGGGTGAACTGTCTGAGCATGGTTAAAAGGATGGGTTAATCACCTACAGATATCCTTGTTTTCAGCACTTTGAACTGTAAGCTGTGAAACAAGAACCTCGAACTCCACAGATTCATTTTAATCTTACAAATTGAAGAATTAAAACACTTGATGCTTAATAAATATAGAGCATACTATGTGTAGGAATGTTTAGGTAGTACCAACATCTCTTAAGTACTGAATGGTACCCCTCAAATTGACCTGCTACTGAGGTGTTATACAATTTCCCAGCAGTTGCAAAAGTTGGCACATGACAGGACAGCTTCTTTAACATTCAGCAATATTAGTTTTGTGGTTCTGTGATGAACACCCTCTCTTTCACAAGCAGGAGGTGGGAAGGACAATATGACAGCAAGATGAATGGAGATAACAGAGAGTGAATTTCTATCTTAATCATAGCAGCAAGTAAAGCAGAGATTTACTGGGCTATCAGGGATTTCCAGTGTAATTATGATGGGTTTACATCTTAACTCTTTGGACTCCAGCCATTTTTAACCTTCATAATGTATAATCTGAACCGGGTCCATGGATAAACTACAGTATGAACAACAGTACGAAGTAACTGATGATGGGAATAAAACCAGTCCCAGAAGACAGGGACATGGAGTATATGCGCTTGTTGGTAGTCCCTGAAAACGGGGACAAGGAGTCCAAAGAGTTAATTGCACTTCACAGTGAACAAGTGGGGAAATTTGCAACATATTTAAACTGTTTCATCACAAATTTGCTCAGGTTGTACCAGGCTTATTTATAACACTGCAAATCAGTTTTTACACTGTCATCCATTTATTACAGCTTGAGGCAAGCAGGCAAGTGCCACATGGTACCTGAATACTGCATGCTGACAAATGGATGACCTGACCAACTGATGACAGAGACCTCTTCAATTCAACCTTTTTATGTAAATATTCAGAACATGGGTGCATCCGTTTGAAAGCCCTCCAGAAGTCATGACCAGCTTTCCATTTATCTTCCTCCTCAAAAATGCTATTTTTACTTTCAGTTGTGCATGTGTGGGAGAGGAATGAAAATAAGCTTACTTCAATATTTATGAGCAGAGTGACCGTTGCATGATAAAATTATTATTTTTCTCATTCGATATAATCATTACACCAAGTCCACTTGAGTAATCCAGGGTAGGACTAACTTTGTATCCAATTTGCAGAACTAAATATCAAATCTTTTACAAAGCGAATTGTGAATATAAACTGCAAGCTGTTGACAATGTGATACTTGATCCACTCTTCTGTAGATGGAGCCTCATTCAGTCTAGGTGACACCACGACGTGATCCGACACTTTTAATTCCTAATGACTGAATTCTCATTTTTAAGTTCTTGATTATTCAGGCATGAAAGCAGCAATGGAATTTCATTTAATTTAAATGAGCATGTTTCTTCTAAACTGTTAACCCTGCTTTAATCTGTTAACAGACTCCTGCAAATGTACAATTACTCACTTGCAAAAATTATACCTCCTTTTAAAAAGCAAGTCACTTTTAATATAAATAATGCCATGTTCTGTCACTCAGATTATTCTATTAATTTTGAAATACATAATTTATATAAGACTTCAGTCTTGGCTTAGCCCTGCTCAAGTGCTCTTTGCTCCAAGACAAACACAAGCCTTCTGTGTTCCAAAAGGTACTGTTTAGAACCCGAATTTATTGTTGTGGTCAAGTTATGAAATTTAGTGTTTCACAGCAGCATATATCATAATGCAAATATTCAACAATAAATAATTTTAAAAAGTGCACAATAAAGTAAGGCAGTGTCTTTGGTTCATTGATGATTTGGGAATCTGATGGCAGTGGGGAAGAAGCTGTCCTTGTGCCACTGACTGTTTTTATTTAGGCTCCTGTACCTTTTTCCTGAGGGTAGCAGAGTGAAGAAGGCGTGGCCTGGGTGGTGGTGGGGTCTTTGAGGATAGAGGCTGCTCTTTTAAGACGCTACCTCATGTAGATGACCTCGATGGAGTGGAGTCTGGTGCCTGTGATGTTGCAGGACGAGTTAACAACCCTCTGGAGTTTATTTTTGTCCTGAGAATTGGTGCCTCCACACCAGGCAGTGATGCAACCAGCCGGAACACCCGTAGAAGTTTTCGAGAGTCTTCGATGACATACCGAATCTCCTCAGACACCTCACAAAGTATAGCCGTTGGTGAGCCTTCTTTGTGATTGCATCAACATGGAGGATCCAGGACAGATCCTCTGAGATGTTAACACACAGGAATTTGAAATTCTTGACCCTCTGCACGACTGAGCCCTCTGAGGACTGGGACATGTTCCCCTGACATCCTCCTTGGTTTTGCTGATGTTGAGTGAAAGGTTGTTGTCATTACAACATTCAACGAGCTGATCTATCTCCCTTCTGTACGCTTCTTCATTGCCTTTTGTGTATTCTGCCAACAACTGTGGTGTCATTGGCAAATTTGTAGATAGCAATGAAATTGTGCCTGGCCAAACAGTCATAGGTGTATAAAAAATAGAGCAGTGGGCTAAGCACGCATCCTTGGGGTGTGCCTGTGTTGATACTGACTGTGGTCTTCCAATGAGAAAGTCAAGGATCCAGTTGCGCGGGGTGGGGGTGGGGAGGTGGTGGGGGTGCAGAGGCCCAGAGTTTGTAGCTTCTTGACCAGCACTAATAGAATAATTGTGTTGAAGGTTGGACTGTAGTTGATGAAGAGCGGTTATATGTATGAGTTGCTGTTTTCAAGGTGAGGGGAGAGCCACCGATATTGCGTCTGCTGTGAAACGATTGTGACGATAGGCAAATTGCAGTGGGTCCAGATCTTTGATTAGGTAAAGCATTTAATCACAGTCGAAGTTAGTGCTATTGGGTGATAGTCATTGAGGCAGCTCACTCTACTCTTCTTGGGCACCGGGGATGATTGATGCCCTTTTGAAGCAGGTGTGAACCTCTGACTGCAGTAATGAGAGGCTGAAAATGTCCATGAACACTCCAGCTAGTTGGTTGGCACAGATTTTCAGTACCCTGCCAGGTACGCCATCAGGACCTGACACCTTGCGGGGGTTCACCCTCTGGACTTCTTGTAGAGATCTAGATCCCCGGCCTTAAATGCCTTTGATCTCGCCCTCAGCAGGTTGCGAATCCTCTGATTCATCCAACGCTTCTTGTTGGGGAACATCCAGTATGTGTGCATGGGCACACACTTGCCCACACAGGACTTGATGAAGTTGAATAATTGATAGCGCTACAGTCGGTGACATCTATTGAATATTCATTCAAGTCTATGGATGAGCTCTTGAATCTTCAAAAGGCCACTGCAGTAATCTGTACCCCAACAGGAAATGGAAATGCATTGAGATGCTGCCCAGGGACATTTGGCTCCATGTGTTCTGTGAATTTGCTGCCCTTCCTTTCACTTATCTGAGCTGCTGCCTGCTAACCAGCCAGCCCAGATTACTGCTGCCCCTGCCAAAATGATGCTAGAACTTCTAGAATGAGGAACTCCAAAATGCTCTTCAAATTAGTTTGCAGCTTCTTCAGGTAAGTTAAATTAAATTTTAAATTTTATTCACAGCATGGTTGAAGCTGATTCCGGCCATTTAAACCCGTGCTGTCCAGTTGCATCCAAATTAACCTACAACTGCGTACGTTTTGGATGGTGGGAGGAAACCGGAGTACCCAGAGAAAACCCACACAGACACGGGGAGAGCGTACAAACTCTTTACAGACCATGCGAGATTTTGAACCGGTGTTGCTGCTGCTCCAATAACGTGGTGCTAATTGCTACGCTAACCACGCTTCCCTCCGCCAACCACCGTGATGTCGTGACAAGGAAAGAGCTAAGAATTTCATAGGAGGTAGATTTATTTATTATCATGTGGCTTAACTTCATTTGAAATTTAGATTGGAATTTGAATCTGACATTGGCTTTTACATTTGTTTCTTGGAAAAGAAGCTATGGTATAAATGAACCTGAGTATACCTTTAAGAATTGCATGTCACCAGTAATTTGACTTTTGATTCATTCTGGTTTTAGCTTTGACTGTGACTTGATTGTTATTGACAGCAATTCTTCTTTTGTGGCAGAGTTGTATTTCTGAAAAATGAATTGTTAAGTGAAATGATATAAAATGAAATTCAGGCAAAATGCATTTTGATCAATTTGGTACAAGGTATTCCTGACGGTGAACAATGACACGTTATTTGTTAAATAGAGATAGATTATAGAAACAGGACCTTCAGCCTGCTGCATCTGCACTGACCAATAACCACCCATTACACCAGTCCAACATTTTTATTCTCATTAACTACCCCTAGATTCTACCATTCACTCACACATTCTGGGAAATTTACAGTGGCCAGTCAACTTATCAACCTGCATGTCTTTGGGATGTGAGTGGAAACTAGAACAACCAGGGGAAGCTCATGCTGTCACAGAGAGAATAGGCCCTTTTCTAGAGTAAAAAGGTATGACTGCAAAGGTGGAAATCCTCTGCCCTTGTAAATGCTCCCTGACTGAGGCGCTGACTCCAATCCCTCTTCGACCTAGTAGGGCTCTTTCTACACTGGGTGCTTGTGCATGTGGTTGACTCGGCAGGCTGCGTTATGGCACCAGTCACACCTCCTCCCTTGGCTCTGGAGGGTGCTACGAGGCGCTGCTCTACATGAATGCGGTTGCTCCATTAGAAGGTAAATTCAATTATTTTTCCACTTCGAAATTAGCTGGCCTCCAAACAGAGGCTCGACATAAAAGCACCTAACGTGAAACGTTCAGACAGACAACACTCAAATCAGTCATAGTGAAAATAGATTCATAGATCAGAGAAGAATAAAGTACAGAATCTAGAAATCTAAAAAGAAAATAGAAAATGCTGGAAAACTCAGCAGGTTAGGGACCATCTATGGAAAGATAAGTAACTTTTCATGAAACATACTCTTCACCAGAACTAAAAGATTTCCCTCTGCCTTGGAAAAGCTGTTGCACATTAAAGGACTCATCCCATCCCTGTCCTACTTTCTTCTCCCCCTTTCATTGAGCAGAGGATACATGTACTTGAAGGCATGAATCTGCAGGTTTATGGACAGTTTCTTTTCAGCTGTTCTCTCAGTAGCAAATGTTGATGCCTTTGCACTGTTTAAAATTGTACGTCTACTTATAGCCTGCAATATATTTCTGTACTTTTCTCTAAACCCTGCACTACTTGACATTGGATCACTACTCCTTGTACTGGTTTTCTTGTTGCTATTGCACTCCCTACTGCATGAGATTACTTGATGAGATAGCATGCAAAACAATTTTTTTTACTGCATCTTTGTACACATGACAATAAGCAGTTCAATTCAATTTATTGCCTTGTGACAAAGGATGACTGTGACATATTGTAATGACATTGGTCAATCTGAGGTGGTACATTTTAATGAGAAGATTGGGTAGAACACACTGCCCTTAGAAAATTGGGATTAACTGCGATAGAGAAGCCAAATCAGATACAAAGATCAGTGAAAATTATGACACATTATTCACTTAAATCGATGCGGACTAGAAGGGCCGATATGGCCTGTTTCCGTACTGTAATTGTTATGGTTATATGGTTATTATTGGTCAAATTAAAGACAAGCACATCACTGGTATTTATTATCAGAAGGAATAGCAAAGAAATGTTATTAACGTTGTTTGGAATCTTTAGATTACTGCGACAACTGTGAGCTAATCAGATTCCCTCATTATGCATGAGAATAAAGGGACACTTGATAAAGTACAGAAATTATTTTTTTGAATTTTACTTTAATAGATAAGTTGCATCTCACAGGAAAGATCAAAATGGCATGGTTCTTCTCTCTTTAAAAAAAAAAGGGCTTGATTCCGGAGACTTATGAAAAGGTAGGCATGCTATTTAATAAAGCTATAAATACAGAAAGTGGGAAAAATACAGAGTGGTTAAAATTAAAATGCATTTAGGGAAGGTGGACAACTGTACACATGAGAAAAGAATGAAAGGAATTTGTGACTGTTTAAGATGAGAGAGGATTGTCAGGTGGAACACAAAGACCAGCCTGCATCTGTTGAACTAAGTGGCTTAATTCTGTGCTGTAAATGTTATGTAACACTGCTCTGGATTGAATATGAATAAATGACTGCAAGGTTGCATGAAACCCATTTGCACCAGTTCTGAGACTATCTTTACCACTTAGAACAATGAAGTATTCTGCATCCTTCAAATTCTGAGCAATTTGAATATATAGTATATCTAATCCTTTGCAATGCATAGGTAGAAAATTGACAACCTCATTGGTGCTGCCTCATGCAACCATAAAGAGCTTGCTAACTTTCACCCCACCTCAAATTCACTTGGTCAATCTCTGCTGCCACTCTCCCCTTTCTCAATTTCTCTGTCTCCATCTCGGGGGACAAACTTTCCACAGTGATTTTCTAAAAACCTACCAACTCCCACAATTACTTGTCCCTGTAAGGTTTCTATTCCTTTCTCACAACTCTTTTGTCTCATCTGCTCCCTGATGAGGTCTTCAATTCCAGATCATCTGAGATGTTCTCCTTCTTTGCAAAAAGTGCCTTCCCCTGTACCACCATTAATTCAGCCCTTATCCACATCTCCTCCATTTCCCATACATCTTCCCTGGCCCCGTCTGCCCCATGGACCAAACTTTTCTTTTCACTCACCTATGCCATAGGTGCTCTGTGATAAGTAAGGGGTTGCTTAAAGTGGTATGTGAGTGGGGAAAAAAGTTGAGAATCACTGCTCTAAATGCAATTGCTACTGAAATATTTTGGTTGAGAAAAATTGACATTGACCATTTTCTTTGGAGTTATGAAATCGTGCACATAACAAGTCAATTAGGTATGATTAAAACTGGTTTTCAAGCTTTTTCTCACCACCCACTTACCACCTTAAGCAATCCTTTACTAATCACAGAGCACCTATGACATAGGGATTACTTAAGGTGGTACGTGAGTGGGAAAAAAATGTTTGGGAAACCCTGCCCTAGACACAATAAGCATAGGTTCCCATTGTCCTCAAATACCACTTCACGAGCCTCCACATCCAACCTATTATCACCTGCAATTTCTGTCACATACAACATGATCCCATCACCAGATTCATGTAGCCTTCTGTAGGGACTGCTCCTTCAATTACTCCCTCATCCAGTCATCTCTTCCCATTAATCGCCCCCTTGGCATCTACCCTCATTACCTCAGGAAGGGCTACATCTCCTCCTCACCACATTGAGGGCCACAACAATTCTTTCAAGTGAAGCAAACCTTCACTTGTGAATCTGCAAGGGTCACCTACTGCATCTGGTGCTCCCATTCTGACCTTCTCTACATTGGAGGGAATGGGAGATCACTTCACTGAATACCTTCACTCTGCCTGCATCAATGACAGGGATTTCCCAGTGGTCAAGCATTTCAATTCTGCACCCCATTCCAACCTTGACATGTTTGTCCATGACCTCATGTACTGCTAAACCAGGGGTCACCCGTGAATTGGAGAAGCCATACCTAATATTCCACCTGGCCACTCTCCAACCAGATGTCATTAACATCAACTTCTCTGGTTTAGGCTTGTCCACTTCCCATTGTCCCTCTATGCTAGTCCCTCTGTCTCCTTCCTCCAGCTCCCCACCCTGTCCCTTTCCATTCAGAGAGCAATCCCACCATCTTCCCGTTTTTTTCTTATGCTCTCCCTCCCTTATCCATCAATTACCTCCTGTCTGTCCTCCTCCTCTTGTCCATCCCCTGCCCCACCCTTTTATTCAGGTACTTGCCTATATTTTACTCATTCCTTGATAAAGGGCTCAGGCCCAAAAATTTGGTTTAATATCTTTATCTTTGCTATATAAGGTACGCTTTTGACCTGCTGAGTTTTTTCCAGCATTGTTTTTTTTACTATAGGTAGCTAATCTCTTTTTTTAAAAAGTTCTTTTTAATAGAGATCATCAGCATGTTCACATAATTTTAGGATGCACAAAGTTAATTTATCTACAATGGAGAAGTATATTTAATAGATGTCAAGATTTATATTTCTACTTGTCCAACTGTTTATTTGCTGTGTCTTGCTTCTACCAGTCTGACATCAGTTAAGTTATCATCCCAATTATGGAAAACAAAGCTTATTCACTTCCCAACTGGTCTCATCATTGTTGACAGGATCATTTTGGTGATAACATTGGCTAATTAATTAATACATCTTCAGTTCAATGGTGTGAAAATTATTTACTCTCTACTTTGAATAGTTCAAACAATGTGGAAGAGAATTTTTATTTGAGCCCATATCACAAGACATTTGGATGAGGTAACTATTTCAGAAACATTACCAGTAAGGAAAACAATAGACTTAATTTATACCATGCTTGGAGTAAAGGATTGAATGCCTTGGAGAATAGTTTCTAATAGAGCACATCAAGGTTAGAATGTTAAAATCATTCAGTGATAATCTGACTGGCAGATCACTTGCTCTTTATGGAACAACCCATCTGCTTACTCTCTGACCTTCAGCAATTTTTATTCCATTAATCGCCAGGAACAAAAATAATCACGGTGCTTTGATTTTACAATCCTTAGTTTGCTTTTCATCAAAAGCTTGCAATCATGAAGGTTGTCAAAACAGAATGAGGAATGAGAATTAAAGATGAATGTTAAAGTGATAATAAAGGAATCGGTCATTTTTGCCTGAAGGGAACGAGAAAACATAACCTGGAATATTGATGATTACCAACTCCATAGGGAAAATGGAAAATCTTTGCACTGTAGCGGGTTGAGCTCAGTGAGCAGAAAACTGGTTTGTTGCTGGCTGCCGGGCTGGACTTATACTCCCAGCCCGGACCTGGCCGAAAACCGTGCTGGGGGGCGCCGACGTCACTCGGGCGTCACGTGGTCCCCCAGCGTGGGCTTCTGAGCCCAGTGCTGAGAAGAAGGGGAAACCCCTGACGACGCCATTTTGGTCGGCTGCCCCGCGTGTGGATTACGAGTGGGGCCAGTTCGCCTGCCTTGTGCCATGCCGCCACAGCACACCATTTAATTAAAACACTGCATTGGCATTTTAACACAGGGAGATGGCATTCTTGAAATTTCAAAAGGAGGGTAAGATCAAGGACCAAAAGCTGCTTCAAATCACTGCATATTTGGCACTAAACTAATCTAACTTTCTAGCTCTGTCACCCAGTTGTCATTTAATTCTAACTTTGCCAAAATCTGAGTTGTAACATCAGCATTCCTGCTTTATATTTCAGCAACTTTGTCAAGGATGCTTGTTATAATGAGGCCCAATCATATCTTCAGTTAGTAACTGAGAAAACTGTGCAGTGAGTATGATCTTGCGAAATAATTGATTGATAAAAATACTTGAAGGTGCAATATATGAGTATTTGAGATGAAGACTCATAACAAGATGTTATTAGGACAAAGAACGCTCGACAGTTGTCAGGACTATATATAGAAAGAACACTGATTCCAACTGTCTCTTGTCTCTAAAGACAGCTATGGCAGGGAGTGCAGGCCATTACAGCCTACAAAGTGAGGGCCAACACTCAGATGACTTTGATGCTTCATTACCTAATGACCTGAACACCTTCTATGCCCACTTTGAAAAGAGAACAAAGCAGTACCTACTAGAATCCCTGGAAAGGCTGAGGACCCTATGATTTTTGGAGGGTGATGTCAGAACATCATTTAAGAGGATGAATGCTCGCAAGGTGTCAGGCCCTGAAGGTGTACCTGGCAGGGTACTGAAGGTTTGTGCCAACCGACTAGCTGGAGTGTTCACGGACATTTTCAACCTCTCATTGCTGCAGTCAGACGTTCCCACCTGCTTCAAAAGGGCATCAATCATCCCGGTACCCAAGAATAGTAGTGTGAACTGCCTCAATGACTACTGCTCAATAAGATTAACCTACTGTGATTAAATACTTTGAAAGGCTGGTCATGGCCAGAATTAACACATACCTAAGCAAAGGTATGGACCCGCTGCAATTCATCTCTTGTTACAATTGCTCCACAGCAGATACAATATTGCTGGCTCTTCACACAGCTCTGGATCACCTCGAAAATAGCAACTCATACATAAGGCAGCTCTTCAGCAACTTCTTCTCTGCCTTCAATACCATTATTCCCTCAGTGCTGGTCAAGAAGCTACAAAGTCAAAGCCTCTGTACCCCTCTCTGCAACTAGATCCTTGACTTTCTCATCAGAAGACCACAGTCAGTATGAATTGGAAACAACATATCTTCTCACTGATTATCAACACAGGCACACATCAAGGATATGTGCTTAGCCCACTGCTCTATTCATTATACACCCATGATTGTGTGACTAGGCACAATTCCAATGCTATCTACAAATTTGCCGATGACATCACAGTGTCGGCAGAATCGCAAATGGCAATGAGGAAGCATAGAGGAGGGAGATAGATCAGCTCATTGAATGGTGTAACGACAACAACCTTTCACTCAACATCAGAAAAACCAAGGAGGAAGTCATAGGAACATGACCAAGCCTTCATTGAGGGCTCAGTAGTGGAGAGTGTCAAAAATTTCAAATTCCTGTGTGTTAACATCTCAGAGGATCTGTCCTGGAGCCTCCATGATGATGCAATCACAAAGAAGGCTCACCAGTGGCTATATTTTGTGAGGTATCTGAGGAGATTCGGTACGTCATCGAAGACTATTGTAATCTTCTTCAGGTGTACTGTGGAGAGCATTCTGGCTGGTTGCATCACTGCTCGATATGGAGGTGCCAACTCTTAGGACAAGATTAAAGAGGGTTGTTAACTTGGCCTGCGACATCACAGGCACCAGACTCCACTCCATCGAGGTCATCTACATGAGGTGATGTCTTAAAAAGCAGTCTCTATCCTCAAAGACCCCCATCACTCAGACCATGCCCTTTTCACTCTACACCCATTGGGAAAAAAGTTCAGGAGCGTAAAGAAGAACAGCTTCTTCCCTGCTGCCATCAGATTTCTGAATAAACCAAAGACCCTGCCTTACTTTCTGCACACTATTATTTTTTTTTTATATATATAATAATGTTGTAAGATAGTTATGATATGAATGTTTGCTCTACGATGCTGCCACAAAACATTGAATTTCATGACTTGTTTATGACAATAAATTCTTATTCTGATTTTGATTCTACAACTGTACACATGAAATTCTGGAAATACTCTATTAACTACTGTGATAATGAGCTAATGGTCATATGCACAAGTATAATGAGCGTTGAAGTTTTTAATGCAGTCATGCAGCTGTATGTAAGAGTGGGGTGGCATGGTTGGCGTAACGGTTAGCACAATGCCTTTACAGCGTAGCGATCAGGGTTTAAATCCTGCTCTGTATGTAAGGAGTTTGTATGTTCTCTCTGTGTCTGCAAGGGTTTTTTCCCGGGGGCTCTGGTTTCCTCTCTCCCTTCAAAAATGTACTGCGTGAGCAGGTTTATTGGGTGTAAATTGGGCAGTACAGACATTTGCGCCGAAATGCCCTATTATCATGCTGTATTTCCAAGTTTAAAATAATTTAAAAAAATTATCAAAAAAAATGAGATAACATATAATTTACGTAATAATTATTCCTTTTTTGTTAAAACTTGGAGCCCGTATTTTAGAATATATGGGGCTGAATTATAAGTCTTCTTTCCACGCATTGATGGTGTTGCTCCGAACCAGGGCAAATAACTGATTGAGAGGTTTATGTTATGTGATCTCTTCTTTCTTCTTTTGGGGATAGTTTAGAAGGGGGTGGGGAGGGGTGGGTGGGTTAGGGTAGGGGGCGGGAGGTTGTAGGGGGTATTATTTACAAAAAAATCTTATGTATTTTGTTTTTCCTTCATTTGTATTTTTTTTAGTGTATGATTTACCATGATTAATAAATAAAATTTTCAAAAAAAAATTAAGTAATCAAATACCATGCATTTCTCAACTCAATTGAGAATTTCATATTTATGCATAGCTGGATAAAACCAAATACAAATTAATTTGCCTTTTAATATCCGAATGTCTGTGAACTGCAGTGAGCTTGAGAGATAGCCTCCTGTTATTCTGATTGAATGTGATAATGTGCATTTAATTGAAGTCAACTTTGTAACATTAACATGATGCAAGCATTTGTAGAATGTGGAAGGAAGCCAGGGAGAATTTGCAAACTCCCCATAGATAGTTCTGGAGTTGGGATTGAATCCAGATCATTGGAACAGTGAGTTGTGTCACACTGCATCACCT
Organism: Narcine bancroftii; assembly: GCF_036971445.1. NCBI lineage: Eukaryota > Metazoa > Chordata > Chondrichthyes > Torpediniformes > Narcinidae > Narcine > Narcine bancroftii. Next base: position 37,600,434 of record NC_091477.1, read on the forward strand.
TATTTGTTCAGGAAGTATTTTTTTTTAACCACAGCGTAATATATTTAAACTAGATGCATTTTATGCAATGGACTTTTTAAATACCACCTTTATTTCTGGACAATTAAAGTTTGGTTTGCTAATCATGATTCAGGACAATGCGATTGAACATTTAATTAGAAGCAAAGTTTCTGTGTTATATTATTATTGATATCATTTGGATAAGCTTAATGCCAGAAGGCCAGACATATGAATATTTTGTATCAGCAAGTCCACCCTTATTTACAATAGCATTAACTTGTTCAGTAACATGTGCAAAACTGATTACCCCCTCCACAAGTTAATCGAATTTTCATATTCAATAAAATCCTCATTATCCGAAATTCAAGTAACCAGCAGCCTCCAGCAACCGGCAAAAAAGTCATGGAAAATAAATAGGTAAAAAATACGAAAGGTCAAAATTGGCGCACCCTGGTGGTTAGTTCGCCAATCACACCACATGCGATCTCAAGCAAAAGGAAAATTCACTTAGGTGGCATCTACCAATCCAAGGGGTTTTACTGTATGTACTGCTTTATTTTTGGGCATTACACACATGAGTTTCCAGAACCTTGTTTATTTTTGCAATAGCTTAACTTCTTAAACATAAATCCATTACGTGGATTGTATAACATGCCGATGTTTTCAAGCGATATTTTTAAAAAATCTGATCTCCTGATAGCATACAAAACAAATCTTTTTACTGCTTCTGCACACGACAATCAGCAGTTAATTCAATTTATTGCTTTGTGACAGTTGTTTATATTTATATTTGGAGGGATTTGAGACTAATGTTCTGTTCAATCTTAAGCAGGAAGTTGGTCCGTATTTAATATCTAGCATTGTAAAGAATGATTGTGACTTTATTTATTATTCCTGTTGTCACCCACAGCTATTTAATCACTTGTGGGTAACCTAGCATTCACAGCAGATTACTCTCACCAGCGCATTTAATGTCTTACTTTACAGTTCATGAGTCAACATCAAGAAATCGTCAGTGGGTAGGCTGACAGTTCAGTGCAGGGAAATTACTAAATGTTTCTCCAGGGACCATTGATTGATTGAGCACAGCGGGGGCGATAGGGTTCTGTTTTTTTCCCCCTTGGTCCATTGACATTGACTTAATCATTTTAAGAGATTTCTATTTTCTGAAAATAGGAGGCCTCAACAGTTAAACAATTCAAGTGGTTGATTGGTTGTTTTTTTTTCAAGTTAAACTGCCATGTTTGCTGCCCATGTTTATTTATTTATTTAGTGCATTCTGAATCTATTAAAATCCAAATTGGTGGTTTTTGCTTTTCCTCATGGCCCTCATCTAAAGATGCATTGATGGTTGTGCCCAGTTACTTTCAGTAACCAATGAAGCCAAGCATCTACCAGCATCTTAGCAATTGTTCGTCATGAGCATATGGGAAGGTATTATGATGACTGAGGTAATGACTAATTTTGAATTGAGACTTTCCATGTGATGGATAAAATTTTGATGCATTTCTTTTATAGTTAAACAGGTACTAAGCACCTCAATTTAGTTGTGCTTAGTCTAGGTTCCAGTGTCAAATTTTGGGGCGATTTTACCTTAGTTTGGTAGAAAATTGACAACAGTTTTCTACCCTTGAATGTGCAAACGAGCCTTCTGAATTTACCAATGAATCAAACACTTCCGAATAATGGCCATTCAGTAATTTCTGACATTCATTCATTTTTGTCTTCTGATAATTTTGAATAATTATTTATATTCTAGTGTAGTGACTACTCTGGTTGAGCTACTAAATCAACACCCATACACAAGGTCAGTTAGCTGAAGATTGTTTATTTGAGTATGCCATCCTTTTATATCTCTCCCATCCCGGGCTCCACGGGGTGGGGGGGAGAGGGTGATGTCACTGTGTTTGCCGCCAATCTGCGGGGCTGGTGTGTTTAAACATGGTGTAAGCCCCATGCCCTCTAGAAAGAGGCATAGCAACCCAGCGAACTGCTACTCAGCAGGCAGTACTGCGTGTACGTGGTCCGTTGTCCAGCCGAGTGCATAGCGGCCCAGCCCGTGGCTCTATGCGTCCGCTGGTGAGCTGCACCAGTGATGGTTCGTGATACCGTGCTATGCGCCCTTTTGGCCCGCTACACTAGTTACATTTCATCTAGCCCTTTCTTATGTTATTCACTAATATTTTTACCACCCTCTTTTACCTTGTCCCCTTATCCCTTTCATTGTTTAATCAATCCTTTCATCACAGGCTGCACTTTTCCCCTCTCTACTCACTTTGTAGATTGAAACACGTTTTATTTGTTAATGTTCTCAGTTCTGGTGAAAGGGCAGTGACTTGGAAAGTCAGATTCATTTTTATTTTTGTTCTCCACAAATGCTGCCTGATTTTATTTCCAGTAATCAATGCTTCAATGCATATTCACTGTACTGACAGTATTTAGTTTTTGAGCTAACTCAGTGATCATCACTTAGTTATTGGAGAGAGCTTCCTTTTGCTGATTGAATGTTTACGTACAAGAAGTAAGGGGAAAGTGTCAACTGGAAAGCTGAGCTCAGAAATGACAGCACTGATGTTAAATCAGTATTCCACATAAATGGAAAATATCATCCACCTCATTTACATCCTTCTGGAATGGGAAAACTGTGCACCATGTTGCAAGTACACCTACTTCAAATGCCATCTTGGAACAAATTTGGTATACAAAGTTTCTAAAATACACATTTTACAGCACCTATCTTTTTGCCTGTAATTGTACTATTCCAAAATTTTATTTTGGTTCATGTTTGCAAACATTTTTCTGTGTCTAGTTTTTTTTATAATTGACTTTCTGCATGTTCTGAAGTTCTACTTATTTTTCTAAATGAACGACATTACAAATTGCTTTGAAGTCTTGTACCAGTTTGTTGAAATTTAATTGATGAGGCAATGAGATACTGAAGTAGACCTGCTAAATGGTATTATCTAATGATAATAAAGTACAGAGGCACATGGGTGAGTGGGTTTTATGCAAACTACTTCCTCGTTGATTTATGTTTATGAAATTCTTCAACTCTTTGGCTCTCGAGACATGCTGAAATTTGTAAAGTGTGACAAACTCCAAAAAATATTGTCAACAGCAGTTCGTTTGGTCCCTTCACCCTATTGTTATTCAATATCACTTCTCTGTGGATTGCCACCTTGTCATGGTGGAGAAGCTCGTGTGGTCCTAAGATCCCGAGAGTGATGCTGTATGGAGCTATGCTCCTGGTAGGGTCACCCATGGCAGTAAGGTCAAGGATGAAGTCCTTGACAAAGAATAATCCAACCAAAACCTCAACGGTGGAACAGGCGGACGAAGTTAATTTGAACTCAACATTTGTGAAGATGGGCGAAAGCTGCAATAAATCCATCGGCTCCAATCGACGTGGCTTCCATGTCAGTGGAATTGGTTGATTTGTGAAGTATCGTGTGCTTTTTGGAGTGCAACATCAAGTACATGTTAAACGAATACATGCACAGGCATCTTTGCTCTTTGGAACGGAATGAAGGCCATCATCCTCGACCTCGAGGGATAGCCACGACGATTTAGTATCATAGCTGATCCTACGCAACAAGTCTGTTCTTTTTTTTACTGACTCCTGTTGTTTAGGTTCTCGAAAGTTGCTACTTGAGTTTAGGAGAAGACCTGTACTGCATGTTGATAAACAGCTTGATCTGTTCACACCACCTACTTCCCAATATTACAGCATCTGTAATAATAAATGTAGCATTTTGAAACAACCCTCTTAGAGGGCAGTTACAAGTCAGCAGGCACTTCGTAAAATTGGCTCAACTGATTTTAGTGTGGGACCTTTCCGCAGATTTTTACTTGCTGAGTCATAGGGGAAAAAAATCCTAGGAGAGGAAACATTTGTGTCTGTGCTGTAAATGCTAACTGATAATTTTGTAAGAATCTTCTAAGTACATGCTCAGAATTAAATACGAACAACATGAAACTGCAGCTGTATAGAATTCTTATAACCCCTAGAGCTACAATCATTAACATTTTTCTATTCTAATTGCTTTAACGAACTTCAGATTCTTGCACATATGAAGACATCTCCTATTTAATAAATGATTATAGTTAATAATGTATATAGGTGTTACTTGAAATATCTTGAAACAAAATATATTCTTTTATAGAGATGAATGTATTGAATAAGTGATATTATAGTAGTTTCAATGACATATGCTCTTCATCAGTCAGAGTATTGAGTCAAGAAGTTGGGAGGTTGTTATGCTGTTGTATAGGTTGGTGGAGAGGCCCCATATGAATTATTGTAAAACACAAAAATCCGCAGACACGGTGATTGAAATAAACGCACAATGCTAGAGAAACTCCTTTGATCAAACAGCATACATAATATATAAAGATACATAACCAATGTTTTGACCTTGATCCCTTCATCAAGGTATGAGCAAAAATGTAGACAGGTGCCCAAACAATATGGTGAGGTGGGGCTGGGGAGGAGCACAGGCCCAAAGGCAGGAGGTAATGGGTAGATAAGGGAGGGAGGGCACAACAGCAAACAGGGGGAGCAGGGGATAGCTCTGTGAATGGAGAGGGAAGGAAGTGGAGAGATGGAGCAAAGATGTTAGAGGGATGAGGAGGAGAGTGAGAACAGGGAATGGGTTAGCAGAAACCAGGAAAGTTAATGTTAATGCCATCTGGTTGGAAAATGCACAGATGGGACACCTCCAATTTACATGTGGCCTTGATTTAACAGTACACAAGGCCATGGACAGACATGTTAGGGCCTTTTTCCAAACATGACTCTGTAAGTAGTATCTCCAAGGGTAGGAAACTGGTATGTTCTTTCAGTTTTGTTTCCTGTTGACAACTCAATGGCTCACAAATTATATATGTTGCATAACTTTCTATATATAACTTTCTAAACCTGTTCTATCCATACATCTGTCCAAATGACTTTTTACTATTTTATTTGTACCTGCTACTGCACACAAACCCCGCCCCTGCCCCCCCACCCCCCCACCATTCTTCACCACACTGTCCACTTGGTTCACTACTTTCAAGGAACTATACACCTGTACTCCCAGTCCCTTTGTGAATCAACACTCTCCAGGACTCTCCAATTTGCTATGTAAACCCTATCCTAGTTTGACTTATCAAAGTGCAATATCTTACACTTGTCAGAGTTAAATTCCATTTTCCAGTCCTTGGCCACTGTGCCAACTGATCTAAATCCAATTGTAAACTTGGCTTTCCTCTCTCTGTCCACTGCAAATTTACTAATCATGTTAACTGCTTTGCCATCCAAATCTTTAAAATAGACAACAAACAAAAGTGGCATACCACGTCACAAAATCAACCCATCCACTACCACCTTTTGGCTCCTTTCACTCATCCAGTTTTGAATCCAATGGGCTAGGTCATTTTGGATCCCATGTGATATGACTTTCCCGACTAACCTGTCATTTGGGTCCTTGTGAAAGGCCTCGCTAAATCCCATTGTGGTGGTACACCACCGGCCTACTGCAGGGGGAAACCTCTGTACCTGCAGGAGTGCAAGGGGACAGGACAACACCTGGCTGGCTGTCAATTGGTAGGCCTGAATGGATCAAGCCCCATCCGTTCGGGTGTCAATCACCTTCCGGGATATAAGCCTGCGCCGGCCTCCCGAGGCCTCACTCAGAGTTGTTGCAGCCACAGCTAGCCTGGCTCTGTGGAAGTCTTTGTGGATTAAAGCCTGTTGTACAGTCTTTATCTTTGTGTGTGTCTGATTCTGGCTAACAGTGCATCACAATTTAATCCACAAAATTTTCCCATGGCGGCTATGGAAAAACTCCTGTGTGCAGGGAGCCTCAAGATCTGGAAGCATGCAGTCGAGGCAATCATCGAGGCACATGAGGGTGACATCCTGGACTCTGATCGGGAGAGGTTAGTCCTACTCCAGTCAAATCTGGGTCCCTGTGCCTTCCAGGTAACCAAAGGCTGCTCCACGTACAAGAGCGCAATGGACACTCTCGAGAACTTGTACAAGCCCCCCCCCCCCATGAATGTGGTCTGTGCAAGGTACCTCCTCAACACCCGAGCCCAGCAACCCGGGGAGACAGCTGAGTCTTACGATACACATGCGAGAGTTGGTCCGACCGTATCTGGCTGAATCCTGGGTAGGTGCAGAGAAGGTCAAGAGGCTGATCTGGGATGCCTTTGTCAGAGGGCTACGCTCAAGGGCCATCCTGCAGAAGCTACTGGAAGACAACATCTACGCCCTAACCAGGACTGTGGAAGTGGTCTGAACACAGGAAGCAGCAGCCCTGCACGTCGAAGCCTTCGATTCCATGTTCCCCCAGGTTCCCTCATGGCCCTCTCACGCTGCAGCCCCAGGCCGAGCGGGGGAGGAGAACATCGCTGCAGCAGGCGTCCGACACCCCTGTAAGAACTGTGGGTCCAAGTGTGGGTCACATCGACGATCGCGCCAAAACTGCCCAGCTTGGAACCAGTATTGTTCCCGATGCGGCAAGAAAGGCCACTTTAAACCTGCCAGCAGCTCAGCGGCCCTCTATTGTCTTCCCACCTTCCCTGCGGACCTCCCCACGTGCGTGTGCTAGGAGGTGCCATTGTCCCTGCGATGACTTCCGCCTTCCCTGACTTCGACCGTGCAACATTCGGCCCAGCCAGCAACCGTTGCAGCATGTGCAGTAAGATGCGGAATCTATATGGGTAGAACTGAGGAATAGCAAGGGGTGGAAAACGTTAGTGGGGGTGGTATATAGGCCTCCAAATAGTAGTGTAGAGGTGAGGGAAGGCATTAAAAGAGAAATTAGAAAAGCGTGCAATAAGGGAACAGCTGTATTCATGGGAGACTTTAATTTGCATATAGATTGGACTAGCCAAATTAATAAAAATACTGTGGAGGAGGAATTCCTTGAATGTTTACGGGATGGTTATCTAGAGTAATATGTCGAGGAACCTGAGTATTTTGTCGATAAGGGGCTAATCAACAATCTTGTTGTACGAGGCCCTTTGGGTAGGAGCGATCACAATATGATCGAATTCTCACTCGACATGGAGAGTGATGAAATTAAAACCGAGACTAAGGTCCTGAATTTAAATAAAGGGAATTATGATGGTATGAGATGGGAGTTGAGTAAGATTGATTGGAGAGCCAGTGTTTATGGGGGAGTTGACTGTGGATAGATAATGGAAAGCATTCACAGATCTAATGGAGAAATTGCAAAAAATCGTTTATACCGGTTTGGCATAAAAATAAACCAAAAAAGGTGACTCAACCGTGGATAACAAGGGAAATGAGAGACAGCATTAGGTCCAAAGAGAGAGCATATCAATTGGCCAAAAAAAGTACCACAACCGAAGACTGGGAGCAGTTCAAGATGCACCAAAGGAGGACAAAGGGATTAATCAAGAGAGCAAAAATAAATTACGAAAGTAAGCTTGCGGCAAATATTAAAACTGACTGCAAAAGCTTTTATAAATATGTCAAGAGGAAAAGATTGGTGAAATCCAGAGTAGGTCCTTTGCAGTCGGAATCAGGGGAATATATAATGGGGAATAAAGAAATGGCAGACCAATTAAATTCTTACTTTAGTTCTGTTTTTACAAGAGAGGATACAAATAACCTCGCAAGGATGTTGGGAAACATAGAGACTAATGCAAGGGAGGAACTGAAAGAAATCAGGATCTCTAAGGACATGGTCTTGGGGAAATTGATGGGATTGAAGGCAGATAAATCCCAAGGGCCTGATAATCTACATCCTAGGGTACTTAAGGAAGTGGCCATTCAGATAGCAGATGCTTTAAGAATTATTTTCCAGAACTCGATAGACTCAGGATCATTACCCATGGATTGGAGGGTAGCTAATGTTACACCACTATTTAAAAAGGGGGGTAGAGAAAAAGTGGGGAATTATAGGCTGGTGAGCCTTACATCAGTAGTGGGCAAAATGATGGAATCCATTATTAAGGATGTAATAGCGGAGCATATGACTAGCAGAGAAGGGATCGGACAGAGTCAACATGGTAAATCGTGCTTGACAAATCTATTGGAATTCTTTGAGATGGTGACAGGTAAAATAGATGGGGGAGAGCCAGTGGATGTGGTGTACCTGGACTTCCAAAAGGCCTTCGATAAGGTCCCGCATAAACGACTGGCTTCCAAAATCAAGGCTCATGGGATTGGGGGCAAAGTATTGATGTGGATTGAGAACTGGCTGGCAGGTAGAAGACAGAGAGTTGGGATAAATGGCTCGTTTTCTGAGTGGCAGGCGGTGACCAGTGGGGTACCACAGGAATCTGTACTGGGACCCCAGCTGTTCACAATTTACATTATGATCTGGATGAGGGGATTGGATATAATATCTCCAAATTTGCAGATGACACTAAGCTAGGAGGGGTTGTGTGCACGGAAGAGGGGGTCAGGAAGCTCCAGTGTGATTTGGATAAATTGAGGGACTGGGCAGATACATGTCAAATGCACTACAATGTGGATAAATGTGAGGTTATCCACTTTGGTAATACAAACCGGAGGGCAGATTACTATTTGAATGGTAATAGATTAAGAGATGGGTAAGTGCAGAGAGACCTAGGGGTATTTGTACACCAGTCTCTGAAGGCGAGCATGCAGGCACAGCAGGCGGTTAAAAAGGAAAATGGTATGTTGGCCTTCATATCAAGAGGGTTTGAGTATAGGAACAAGGAGACCTTACTGCAGTTGTACAGGGCCTTGGTGAGACCACACCTGGAGTATTGTGTGCAGTTTTGGTCACCTTATCTAAGGAAGGATGTTCTTGCAATGGAGGGAGTGCAGAGGCGATTCACCAGGCTGATAACTGGAATGGCAGGAATGACTTATGAGGAAAGATTACGCAAATTGGGATTGTCCTCGCTGGAGTTTAGAAGATTGAGAGGGGATCTCATAGAGACATATAAAATTCTGGCAGGACTGGACAGAGTGGATGCAGATGGGATGTTTCCAATGATGGGAACCCGGGGCCATGGTTTGAGGAGAATAGGCAAACCATTTAGGACCGAGATGAGGAGGAATTTCTTTACCCAGAGGGTGGTGAATCTGTGGAATTCATTACCACAGAGGGCAGTAGAGGCAGGTTCATTAAATATATTTAAGAGGGAATTAGATATATTTCTTCAGTATAAGGGTATTAAAGGTTACGGAGAGAAGGCGGGGACGGGGTACTGAACTTTAAGATCAGCCATGATCTCGTTGAATGGCGGAGCAGGCTCGAAGGGTCGAATTACCTACTCCTGCTCCTATCTTCTATGTTTCTGTTTCTATGTGCCCCAAGCATCTGGACCAGCCCCCGCCCTCGCTGGCACCGCTCGCTGAGAACTACAGTGATGTCACTTCCAGCTCACGGCGTGATGTAAATTCTGGCTGACGTAACAACGTCACTGCCGCTGGCTGTGATGATGTCACTTCCCCGATGCATCAGACACAGCTGGGGAAGGAGGCCAGCCACTCAGCAGCCCCCCACGTGCCGCTGCCATCTTGGGCCAGGCAGCGCCCAACACGGAGGGCCCCCGTTGATGCTGAGAATGACGTGGTCAACACGGGCGATGACCAGGCCACCCTATCGACCCCTCCAGATAGCGACAACTCAGACTCTGAGATGGTCCTGGCTGCCACCACGCTGACCAGGGACATCCCCCATGACCCCGGGCGCTCGATGATGGATGTGAGAGTCAATGGACAGGTAACAAATTGCCTGCTGGACTTTGGCAGCGCCGAGAGCTGGCCCACTCCCTAAGGTTAAAGGTTCACCCCAACACCTGCTCGATCGCCCTCGCCGCCAAGGATAAGACTGTTGGTACCCTCGGGCGCTGCTCGGTCGATATAACAGTGGGAGGGGAGACACACAGGATTCAGGCTCCTGGTCATGCCCAAACTCTGAGCACCACTCCTCCTGGGACTGGACTTCCAGTGCCACTTGCAGAGTGTCACCCTTGCCTTTGCAGGGCTCCAACCTCCACTCACATTGCACAGCATGCCAACCTACCAGCCCTGGCCAACCTACGGCCTCTCCACACTGCACATCAACCTACTGGCGCTCTTCCCACATCTTGCACAAGGCTGCAAGTGATCGCTGCCAGAAGTAGGCGGTATTATGCCGCAGACAGGGACTTCATCAAGGCAGAGTTGCAGTGACTCCTGGCGGAAGTCGTTATAGAGCTCAGTAACTGCCCTTGGAGAGCCCAAGTCCTGGTGGTCAAAGGGGGAAGTAAACCGAGGATGGTTGTGGATTATAGCCAGACCATTATTTGGTACAACCAGCTGGATGCCTACCCCCTGCCGAGGATTGCCGACATGGTCAATGAGATAGCCCGCTACCGGGTTTTCTCCACGATTGCCCTGAAGTCGGCATATCACCAAATCCCTATCCATCCGTAGGACAAGCCCTACACCTCCTTTGAGGCGGATGGACGCCTGTACCAGTTCCATTGGGTTCCTTTTGGGGTCACGAACAGGGTCTCCAACTTCCAGCGGGAGATGGATCGCATGGTAGACCGGCACAAGCTGAAGGCGACTTTCCCATATCTGGATAATGTTACTATCTGCGGCCAAGACCAGCAGGAACACTACGCTAACCTGGAAAAATTCCTCCAGATCGCCGTGGAGCTGAACCTCATTTACAACAAGGAGAAGTGTCTGTTCAGCACCACCTGTCTCGCCATCCTGGGGTACATCGTGGCCCATGGAGTCGTCGGCCTAGATATGGAAAGGATGCGCCTATTAATGGAGTTACCCCTCCCCCCCCATACTAAAGGCCCTCCACAGGTGTCTGGGCCTGTTCTCTTATTACTTGCAGTGGGTCCCTTGCTTCTCAGACAAGGTCTGCCCAATGGCCCAAGCCACAACTTTTCCCCTCCCACCTGAGGCACAGGCAGCCTTTACCTGCATCAGGCAAGACATCGCGGATGCCACGATGCAAGCTGTGGATGAGAACCCCTTCCAGGTGGAGAGCGATGCCTCCGAGGTGGCCCTCACTGCTACCCTCAACCAAGGATGGGGGGGGGGGGCGTGCGGGCACCCCGTCGTCTTCTTCTCCAGGACCCTCCACGGCTCCGAGCTAGGGCACTCTGCCATTGAAAAGGAAGCCCAAGCGATTGTGGAAGTGATCCAACACTGGCGCCACTACCTGGCCAGCAGGAGATTCTCGCTCCTCACAGACCAGTGGGCCGTGGTGTTCATGTTTCACACTACCCACAAGAGCAAGATCAAGAACGTCAAGATCCTGCACTGGAGAGTCGAGGTGGAAACCTACAGCTATGACATCCAATACCGCCCCGGGAAGTTTAATGACTCCCCTGATGCCCTCCCTTGCACCTGCGCGTCTATGCATGACGACAGGTTGCAGGCATTGCATGAGTCCCTTTGCCATCCGGGCATCACCCAGTTGTGCCATTTCAAAATCTGCCGTACACCATCAGGAACGTCAGGGACATGACTGAGGCCCGTCAGGTCTGTGCGGAGTGTGAACCCCACTTCTTCCGCCCTCCCCAGGTCCACATTGTAAAGGCTACTTGGCCTTTCGAGCATCTCGACATGGACTTCAAAGGACCCCTGCCTTCCTCGAACTGAAACGTCTTCTTTCTCACAGTAGTGGACGAGAACCCACTCTTCCCTTTCGCCATCCCTTGTCCGGACACCTCCACGGCTACCATCATCAGGGCCTTGGGGCAGATTTTCACCATGTTTGGCTACCCTGCCTTCATCCACCACGACCAGGGGTCTAATTTCATGAGCGACGAGCTGCGTCAGTACCTGACGGTGAGGGGCATTGCGACCAGTCGCACGACAAGCTATAACCCGAGAGGCAACGAAAAAGTGGAATGCGAGAATGGGGTAGTCTGGAAGGCAGTCTTCCTGGCTCTCAGGTCAAAAGGGTGGGCCATTGAGTACTGGCAGGACGCCCTGGCCATTCGGTCACTGCTGTGCACACTACTAACGAGACCCTTCACGAATGCCTGTTCTCATTCCCCAGGAGGTCGGTGACTGGAATGTCACTCCCAGCGTGGATCACATCCCCTGGGCCAGTGCTTCTGTGTAAGCATGTACGGACACACAAGGCCGAAGCCCTGATAGAGCAGGTTTTCCTCCTTCATGCAAACCATAACTACGCTTATTTTAGGTTCGGCTGTGGCAGGAAGACACCATCTCAACCAGAGACCTGGCACCAGCAGGAGCACCCACCACACCACACCATCCTCCAACCCAGGACGACACTGACCGGGCATATATCCCCGTTCCCAGGCAGCTATGGGGCAAGCAGGACCCCCTTGACCACCAGGGGCCCGCTTCAGCCTTAGGAGACGAACCTGTCCCCCCCTATCCAATACGACCTGCATACGTCGACCCTGGCCACCCCTCCGCATGGCACCACACCAGCCACACACACCCCTGCCGCCAGCTTCGCCTCTGACCAGTGACCAGGAGCCAGTCCTACGACGGTCACAGACTCCCCGGCGTCTGCCAGATTGTCTCAACCTTTAAATATTGTATGTACATAGTGAGTGCGATTCCTTGTTACTGCCCCCCCCACGACAATTTTAAAGAAGGGGGTGAATGTGGTGGTACACAACCAGCCTACTGCAGGGGCAACCTCTGTACCTACAGGAGTGTAAGGGGACAGGACAACACCTGGCTGGCTGTCAATCAGTCAGCCTGAATGGATCAAGCCCCACCCGGTTGGGTGTCAATCACCCTCCGGGATATAAGCCTGCGCCGGCCTCCCAAGGCCTCACTCAGAGTTGCTGCAGCCACAGCCAGCCTGGCTCTATGGAAGTCTTTGTGGATTAAAGCCTGTTGTACAGTCTTTATCTTTGTGTGTGTGTGTGTCTGATTCTGGGTAACAGTGCAACTCACCTATGCATACAACATCTACTGTCCTGGCCTCAACAATACTCTTAGGCACCTCTTCAAAAGTACTATCAGATTCGTGAGACATGATCTATCAGTAGACAATAGACAATAGACAATAGGAGCTGGAGTAGGCCCTTCGGCCCATCGAGCCAGCACCGCCATTTTACAGATCATGGCTGATCACTACTATCAGTACCCCTTTCCAGCCTTATCCCCATAACCCTTAACTCCTTTGTCCACTAGAGTCTTATCTAACTCTCTTTTGAACATAATCAGCGAATCAGCCTCTATCACATGAAGTCATACTGACTACCTCAAATCAACATCTAGGTTCAAATCCCCTTGCTCACTGGCTTAAAGTTCCCTGGTTTGTCCTTGCTACCCTTTTTAAATAGGCACCCTCCAGTTTCACCTGATTAAAGATGATGTAAACATCTCTACAAAGGGCTCTGCTGTTTTTTTTCTGCACTCCCATCAAGTTCATGGATGCAGAGCCAGTGTGCTGGGAATTTGCATTCCAGGGCTACCATCACCTCCTTCCAGGTACTTTGTACATAGTCCAGGACATCACAGTTGTTTGCTTTCATTCCTAGGTTTCCATGATCTCCTTCACAGTAATATTCCTTTTAAAATCTCACCCATATACTGTGGCTCCACGCAGAATGTTGATTTTTAATAGGACCCATCATCTCCCTCGCCACCCTTTTACACTTGATATGCCTGTAGAATCGCTTGAGATTTCTCTTTGTCCTGCATATCAGATCCATCCTGTGTCCTCTTATTTTTCCCTTCTGGTTTTCCTCTTCTGTGTACAGTATCCTTAAACCTCATGTACTAATCAAAGGATTTATTTGATCCAGGCTGCTTCAATCTGATGTATGCATCATTTTAGACACAGCATCTAGCAGCGGCATGCAGAGCAGGTAGATTATAATATCAATGCTGTTTTCATGCCAAATGCTGTAAATTATAAAACGGCTTTTGCCATTGGGGGAGGCTTCAGGCAGGTTTGACCCTGAAAACAGGCTTAAGATGCAGCTGTCTGGGCTGGCAGGCAACAGCAAGGGCACTAAATTGAGCAGCACAGCTGCTGTAATATCACGAGAAAACTACCTATTTATATTCCATGTTGCAACTCCCATCCTCCTGGGTGAACTCTGGAGCTCAGTAATGACTGGTTCCTTTGGTCAAAGGCCTCCAGAACCACAGAGTCTGGCCTTCCTTAACAGTCTTCAAAGCTTTGGTGGAACCTGTATGGCTCATTTTCCAATCCAATGCCACATGAATCTGGGGAGTGCTGGTGGAGGTGACCATCTGCTCCATGTTTGAACAGATGACATCCAAGCTTTACACAAAGGCCTCTGCTGTTGCTACCAGACCTCTTTGTGTTCCTTGACATTAAATGCCATCTCTCAGCTTTCCCCAGGATTTAAAATTTCCTCAGGGTTTGTATCTAAAGCTAGGATGGTGACTGGGAGATTAAGTGATGGTGAGGACTTAACAAGTTTATTACAAAATAGATGGAGTTGATTTGGCCAGCCCATAGGGGAGTAATCATTCAGTTCTATTATATTATTTGAATATTATATGAATATTATTATATTATATGAATTATTATTATATTATACTATATCAATATTATTTAAAGGGTGAAAAACTACAGCATGCTGTTGAGCAGTGGGACTTGGGAGTGCTTGTGCATGAATCGCAAAAAGTTAGGTTGCAGGTGCAGCAGGTTATTAAGAAGGCAAATAGAACGTTGGCCTTCATCGCTAGAGGAATTGAATTCAGGAGTAGGGAGGTAATGTTGCAACTGTGTAAGGTACTGGTGAGACCGTACCTGGAGTACTGTGTCCAGTTCTGGTCTCCATATTTGAGGAAGGATATACTGGCTTTGGAGACGGTCCAGAGGAGGTTTACTAGGTTGATCCCTGGGATGAAGGGGTTGACTTATGATGAAAGATTAAATCGTCTAGGATTATATTCGCTCGAGTTCAGAATAATGAGAGGAGATCTTAGAAATATGTAGGATTATGAAGGGTATGGATAGGATAGATGTAGGAAGGTTTTTTGAGCTGGCCAGGGAAACTAAAATGAGAGGACACAGTCTCAAGATTCGGGGGAGTAGATTTAGGACAGAGATGAGGAAAAATAGTTTTTCCCAGAGAGTAGTGAATGTTTGGAATTTTCTATCCAGGGAAGTGGTTGAGGCTGCTTCATTAGACGTATTTAAAATTCGGTTAGATAAATGTTTACATGATAGAGGAATTAGGGGATATGGGGAGAAGGCAGGTAGGTGGAGTTAGGTCATAAATTAGATCAGCCATGATCTTATTGAATGGTGCAGCAGGCTAGATGGGCCATTTTTGGCCTACTCCTGTTCCTACTTCCTATGTTCCTATGTTTATTCCCCTCCTTTTATTTTCCTGCCACACTGTAACTTGAATTCTCATGCCCTTTCTTTTTAATGCACAGTCATGACCAGCTTCCCGTTCTGTGGGATGTAGGAGGAAAATACAGCAATGGGGGAACAACTTACATGATTGCAGCACGAACGATCAAACTCCTTGTGGAGAGCATCTGAGACCAGAACTAAACCTGGAAGTCTGGAGTAAACATGGGTCTCTAGAGCTATGATACCACAGCATGAAATGATTCTGCTTCTTTCTCAAATGACTGGGAAAGTTCTATCCTCTGCAGAGTCTCACTTCGAGGAGACTGAAGATATGGATGAATGATTAGTGCAGTTATCCCCATTATTATTCACTGTTTTTCCCATTGGCCCTGGCTTCTGAAATTTCCCTTCTTATGATGATCACCCGTGTCTATTCCATGAAGACTAACACATGCATACATGTTCTCCAGCTGTATTTTGCTGTTGCCTGGTATTGCATGTCACCTTTATCACTAAGTGACAAAATGTTGTGTGATAATTTTGGGTGATGTAGCATCAAGTTCCACAGATGATGCTACAGCCTTGTCCCTTCATTCCCTTCTGACCCACCTGGAGAATGACACCTCATATTTCCGGGCTGCTGTTAATCGACTTCAGCTCACTATTTAATACAAACATTCCCCAGAGGCTGGTGGAGAAGCTGTCCTTGCTGTGACTGAAAACCCTTCCCTGTAATTGGATTCTGGATTTTCTAACGGATAGGCAACAGTCTTTTAAATTAAAAAAAAAACTTTAAATTTAACCATACAGCATGATAACAGGGCATTTCGGCCCATGAGCCCATGCTGTCCAATTTACACCCAATTAACCTGCAACTCTCCCCCCCCCCCCCCAATATGTTTCAAATGGTGGGAGGAAAGTGGAGACCCCGGGGATAACCCATGCAGACACTGGGAGAATGTACAAACTCCTTATAGACAGCATGGGATTCAAACCCCAGTCCCAATCACTTGTGTTAGAGTAACAACCTAGGTCTCAATGAGGACAAGATGAAGGGAATGATTGTAGACTTTAGGGGGACCAGGAATGACCACCTTCCACTACACATCAATACTCTGTAGTGGAGAGAGTGGAGGGCATCAAGGAGTTCTTTTAACTAGTGACCAATTGTGAGCAAATAACATCTACTCACTTGCCAGGAAGGCTCAACAGCATGTGCACTTCTTGAGAAGACTGGTGGCTACCAGCCATCATTATGTCAACCTTCTGCAGCTCTATCAAGAGCGTCCTAGCCAGCTGGATCACAGTGGGGTATGGTTGCTGCAGAGAAATGGATCAATCCTCAGGATCATAAGAATAGCAGAGAGGATCACTGGAGTCTTCCTCTCTCCACCCCCCCCCCCCCCATTGCGTGATCTACCAGGATCATTGTCTGATCGTTGTCTGAATTCATTGAGCACCCCTTCCACCCTGCACGCAGCATATTTCAGTTGTTCTCACTGGGAACCACCAGGCTGAGGAGCAGCTTCTTCCCAAGGGCAGTGAGAATGCTGAATGACCAAAGGAACTGCTCATGCTAACCATCCAAGGCTCTCATCTTCACTGAACAATATTTATTTATTTTATTTGTATATGTGAAGACTTGTCCTGCATGTTTGTCTGCAAGTGTGTTATATATCTGGTTGTGTGTTTGCATGTAATGGACCCCATGAGGCAGGGGGCAGGTCTGGAGATGCTAATGAGTCCTTTGCAGAAGACTTCATGAGCTGAAGTGCAGAAGCTACACCGCAAGATGCAAACCACGAGTTAGCCACAGAAAGATGGCCAGATTATCGTTTGCCAAGATGTATTTAAAAGAGCCTGCAGATTTCTGGAAAAAAAGTTTTGTGGATAGATGAGACCAAGATTACCTGTATCTGAGTGATGGCAAGAGCAAAGTGTGGAGGTGTAAAGGAACTGCCCAAGATCCAAAGCATACTCTCTTTGCCATGGTTTGCATCTTGCACTGTAGCCTCTGTATTTCTGTTCATGAAGTCTTCTATGGACAGTAGACATTGACATATCCACACCTGCAGGGTGAAGAATATTTTTCAGTCTCATAATGGCTTCTTTGACTTTCACAACTCTGGTCCTCATGTAGAAAAATTGCAACTATAGACTGCACCAATGAAGCAATTAAACATAACTGAGTAATCACAAACACCTGTGAAGCAAAATGTCCCAAACATTATGGTGTCCTGAAATGAGGGGGCTATGTATAAAAAGTGCTGTAATTTTGACAACCAAAAGGTATACAACTAATCTTGAATAAAATCTGGAAATGTGCATTTTAATCACATGAATAGTTTGATTACAAAAGTAAAACTGTGCAGCATAAGGACAACTAAAGGTGGGGGGGGGGGGGGAAGTCCTAAACATTATGGAGGGCACTGTATTTTGTCATTCTGTTCAGAAGGAACAATTTAATGAGATCCAATGACAACGTTAGCTTTGTGGTGGATAACTTCTTGAGTAATAGAATAAGGCCACAACTAGATAGCAATACTTGGTCACCATGGGGCTTCATGTCATTGCAATCAGAACCGCAGGAATCATGAATGTTTCTACTGCTGTGAATATCTGTTGAGAACAGAAAGTCTTAGTCATTTGTGAGAAAATTGACAATGAAAGATATATTAAATGCAATATAATATTTATGCTATTTCTATTTAACAGATTTAGGTAGCTCTCATTAACATTGATCAGAAACACAAAAATTTGCAGACACCATGGTTGAAGTAAAAACACAAAACTGGAGAAACCCAGCAGGTCAAGCAGTGTCCTTTATAGAGCAACGGTAAAAATATATAACTGATGTTTCGGGCTTCATCAAGGTAAGGAAAAATGTCCACAGGTGTCTGTGATGTGTGCCGAAAGAACCAAAGACTTGTTGATCCAAACCAAGGCATTTATTAACTAAAAGACTGGAGCATATCACAAGTAGGTCGACCAGTCCAGAATGACCTGGTTTGGCTAGGAGCAATCCTTTAAGACCTGCCAGTAGGTGTGGCTACACTATCAGCCAATCACAGTCATCCTACACTACCATATGTACATATACACATTGATGATAGAATCTGTATTATCACAGCATCAAAGTAAAAGAGGGGTGGTCACAAAGGCAGGAGGAGACAGGTGGAGAAGGGAGGGAGGAGGCAGTAGGATCAAGGGGAGGTGGGATGGCTAGATAAAGGGAGGAGGAAGGGAGGGAGGAGAACTGGAAAGGGGAAGGGAAGGGGGATAAAGGAGAGCAGGTTAGCAGAAACAGAAAAAGTTGATGTTAATGCCATCTGGTTGGAGAGGGCCCAGATGTAAAATCAGGTGTTGTTCCTCCAATTTGCAAGTGATCTTGGTGGGATAGTACACAAGGCCATGGACAGACATGTGAGTGTGGGAGTGTGACACAGAACTAAAATACTTGACTACTGGCAGGTCTCTGTCACTGGTGCAGATGGAGCAAAGGTGCTCAGCGAAGCAATCTCCCAATCTGCTTCAATTGAAAGGCCTGTTTGTGGCCCCTGATCGTGGTGAGGTAGGAGGTGTGGGCGCAAGTGTGGCACCTCCTGTGGCTATAGGGGAAGATGCTGGGGGGGGGATGAGTGCACGAGGGAGTCACGGAGGGAGTGGTCCCTATGGAAGACAGAGAGGGGAGGAGAGAAGATATGTCTGGTAGTGGGATCTTGCTGTAAGTGTGGAAATACTGACAGATAATGTATTAGATACGGAGGTTGTTGGGGTGGTAGTAGGTGAGGTTAAGGAGGATTCTATGTTGCATCTGGGGGAAGAAGGGGCAGGGTAGATGAGCAGGAAATGGAGGAGACGCATGTAAGGGCTCAGTTGATAGTAGTGGAGGGGAAGCCACGATTGTGGAAGAAGACAGACATTTTGGAAGATCTGGACTGGAAGACCTCATCTTGGGAATGGATGCGGAGGAAACAGAGAAATTGAGAAAAGGGGATGGAATTCTTGAAGGGGACAGGGTGTGAGGAAGTGTAGTCAAGGTAGTTGTGGGAGTTAGTGGGTTTGTAATATATGTCAGTGGAAAGCTTATAAGATTGATCAGATTGCTCTGTCAGATTCAATTTAGTTTTTTGTTTGGAAAATATCTAAATTTATTTGGTCATGGACAGGTAAGGGTTTGCAAGAGCTATGCATTATGGAATTGGACATTGTAACTACTTATGTTACAGGGCTCAGTGAAGCAATTCATGCACACATCAAGGTATAATGGCATGATTCCTACTGGCAGCAAGACTCCAGTTGAATCCAATCCAGGGAAAATGACTGTAGATAACATACCAAATTATCAGCTGATGGCAATTTACAGGAAACTGCAGATGCCGGGGAATCTGCTGGAGGTACTTAGTGGGTTAAGAAACATCAATAGTGGAAAAAGAGTGGTTGCCATTTGAGCCAAAACCTTTATCAAAGCTGTGAGTACAAACTTAAGCCACCAATGGGCTTAAAGTCAATTTCTTCCTCTCAGCCATCAGGTTCTTGAGCAAACCCTACATCAAAGCAATGCCTTGCTTTAGACTAATTACTTCTCTTTTTCATTATAACTCTCTACTCTGTAATTGTGCTTTTGTTCTTCTACTTCATACAGCTGCATGAGTATTAATGTTTACCTGTTAGACTGCTCGTAGAAGACCCCTTGTCAGTGTAAACCTAAACAAGCAAAAAAAAAATGCAATCTTTAAAAAGGATTTCAAGCCAAAACGTTGACCATTCTTTTTCTCTCACTGATGCCACTTGATCTGCTGGGTTCCTCAGTGTATTTAAGCTTCAGTTGCTGGAAAGTAAATAAATGGGATTTGGGGTAATATGTAAGGGGCAACATTTCTCTAATAAAAGCATTAACCTATTTTCTATCATTTTTACATGATCCAAGTCAAACATTATAGCAGGATGATTGCTATTTGGAAGATTTTAAGGGATTTTAAGTCTGATTTAGCAGATTCATGAATCCACCTTAAAGATAACACAGGGTGCATGTTGTAACCCATGGAAGTTGTGCTTGGTTACACAATCATGGAAGAAACAGATGAGCAAAGAAAAAAAAATGACTGATATTGCCCTATTTAATCTGGACACATGATATGCTTGTTCTTCAAAGGTATTTTATCAGTTGCAAATCACTTTGAAATGGTCTGAGGTCATGAAAAGTGATATAAATATCTACCATTTCTTTCTTTCAACATTTTCAATATCTATTTGCAGTTTACTTCTAAATCTTGCTTGTCAAAACATGAGTGCTGATTTCAGCAAAGCAGTATTTGAGGTTGTGCTGAGCCTAATGGTGTGGAAGGACATGAAGTAGTGAACTATAGAACCATCGAACATTACAGCACAGAAATAGGACTCTTTGGCCTTTCTAGTGTGTGCTGAACCTTTTTTTTGCCTAGACCCACTGACCTACACCTAGTCCATAGCCCTGCATATTTACAATGTATGTCCTTTCTTGGTTTTTCCTTCCAAATTGCAATACCTCACACTTGTCTGCATTAAATTCCATCTGCCATTTTTTAGCCTATTTTCCAGCTGGTCCAGATCCCTCTGCAAGCTTTGAAAATCTTCTTTGTTGTGAACAACACCTCCAATCTTAGTCTCATCTGCAAATCTGCTGATCCAATTTACCACATTATCATCCAGATCATTGATATAGATGACAAACAACCATGGTCCCAGCACTGATCTCTGAGGCACACCACTAGTCACAGGCCTCCAGTCTGAAAAGTGATCATCCACTACCACTCTCTGGCTTCTCCTGTCCAGCCAATGTTGAATCCAGTTCACTTCTTCACCATGAATACCAAGCGTCTGAATCTTCCTGACTAACCTACTATATGGGACCTTGTCAAAGGCCTTATTAAAGTCCATGTAGACAAAATCCACAGCCTTTTCTTTGTAAACTTTCCTGGCAACCTCCTCAAAAAACTCTATAAGATTGATTAAACCTGACCTAACCTGCACAAAACCATATTGATTATCCCTAATCAGCCCATGGCCCCAAATAATTGCATATGCAATCTCTTGGATCACCTTATAATAATTTACCTATAACAGCTGTTAGGCTCAACAGCCTATAATTTCCAGGGTTACTTCTGGAACCTTTTTTAAACAATGGAACAATGTGAAATACACTCCACTCCTCTGGCACTACACCCATTGCTAAGGACATTTTAAATATTTCTGCCAGAGCCCCTGTAATTTCTACACTAACCTCCCTCAAGGTCTGAGGGAAGATCTTGTCAGGCCCTTGGAATTTATCCACCCTTATTTGTTTTAAGAAAGCAACCAATCCACTTCTTTAATCTGCATCGGTTCCATGACCTCACAGCTTGTTTTCCTTATTTGCCACAACACCGTGCCCTTTTCCTGAATGAATACTGATGAAAGAAAACCATTTAAGACCTCTACTATCTCTTTTGGCTCCATACAAAGCTGACCACTCTGATCTTCAAGGGGGGCCAATTTTCTCCCTTACTATCCTTTTACTCTTAATATCCCCGTAGAAATCCTAGGATTTTCCTCCACGTTGTCTGCCAAAGCAATCCCATGTCTTCTTTTGGCCTTCCTGATTTCTTTCTTGAGTTTTGCTTGAAAATGTTATACTCCTCAAGAACCTAATTTGCTCCATGTTGCCTATACCTCTCTCTTCTTCCAAATCAGATCCACAATATCCCTCAAAAACCAAGGTTCCCCATGGCTTCTAACTTTGCCTTTGATCCTGTCAGGAACATACAAATTCTGTACTCTCAAAATTTCACCTTTGGCGATCTTCCACTTACCTCATACATCCTTGCCTGAAAACAATTTAACCCAATCCACGCATTCTAGGTCCTTTCTTATTTCCTCAAAATTGGCCTTTTTCCAATTTTGAACCTCAACCTGAGGCTCAGACCTATCCTTCTCTATAATTAACTTGAAATTAATGGCATTAGGATAACTGGACCCAAAAAGTTCCCCTCCTGCAACCAAGTTACACTAATGGCCACAATGTCATAATTCTATATGCCAATCCACATGCTAAGTTATCTGCCTTTCCTGCAGTACACCTTGCATTTAAAAAGGTGCACCTGAGAACATTTCCATCACATTCAACCTGTTGACTTCCAAAGGCGCATGCTCAATTGAAAGAAAGAGATTACTGTAGGATCCTGGATTAATGGTTATTTCTGAGTTGTTAGATCTGGAATATAAACAGCCTTTTCAAATATTTATTTCTGCAGAAACTGTAAATGGAATATTAACATGGCTAATACTAATAGCCTACATGAATCCACAATGAAAGTTTCTTTTATAATTCTCCTTGGATACTCATGACCTCCTTGAAGCTCATTGTCAGCTGAACAAGTTGGTCACTTTACTTATTTACAAGTTATGGTCAATGCAATTCCTCTGTTCACATGAAGATGTGCAACATTACACGGATTTCTGTAAAACCAAATTAAATGATGAATATAAAAATAGTTGAAAAACTTCATTGAACCCCATGATTAGCAAGTGCTTCCCTCATTGTCACTAATGGGATGCAACCAGACTACAGAGACACTACATTTGGTCTGGATCTACATCATGGCCCTGATGAAAAGCAGAGCAAGTATAGCAAACAAGAGAATAGACTTTTCCCTGTGTTAATTCTCTCCCCACCATTCACAGGCCTGACATGGCAGTTTATCCTTCAGGACTCAGCCAGGTCATTAATGCCACAATCAACTGATAAAAAGTAATTGAAGCCTCCATCCAGGATATGCTCAAAAGCCCAGGGTTTATCTCCAGAACAAATTTTAATACAAGCTGATGTTAACGAAGAAGCCATTCACCCAAGAACAAATGCTTACTGTTCAGAGTATCACATGATACTCCTCTTATACTTCCTCTTAACTATTTTTCTCCCTTGGGGACACATATTTCACATAAAGCAGTCTGCAACCACATTCTACATATATTACCAGAGGAAAGTTTCCTGAAATATTTTAGCTTCTCTGTTGTTATCTAATAAATGTAGTTGCAAGTTCCTGCCATGGATCTTACTGGATAGTTTCCATGCAGTTAACTATGCACAGGTTATTTTGATTCATCTCTAAAGGCCACAGCTAGTTCAAACCTGTTCTGACTTGTTTGCAGAGGCCCTATTTTTCTCTCAGACTATTCTCTTATACACTCATCATTAGACTATAAAACAGTGTTTATTCAGTGGCTGGGAAGCATGTGGTAACATTTCACATATAATCCCTGCTAATCTCTAGAGCTGTTCTCTATCTGGTGGCAGTTTCCTTGTTATAATTTATGTTTGAATCTGAGAATGATTTTTATTTCTCCAAGATGAAAACTGCTGCTATGTACATCTCCCTGGGTAAGAGGGTGAGAAGAGGGTTGTTCATGGTTGCGTTTATCATTCATTGAGAGGTAGAAGGATAGACGCTGGCACTACAGCTGCGTGATGTACTTGTGCCAAGGCAAAGGAAATTATATGATGCCTGATTCTGAACCCTCCCCTCAGCCGACTGAACAATGGAGCTCCCGATGCCCGACTCCTTACTCTGAACCCTCCCCTCAGCCTACTGCACACTGAAGCTCCCAGCACCCTAACTCTGAACTCAGCCCTGGGCCTATGGCAAACCAGAACTCTCAACACCCTGCTTTGAACTCTCTCCTTGGCCTACTGCACACCGGAGCTCCTGACGTCCCAACTCCAAACCCTCCTTTCAGCCTACCGCACATTGGAGCTTCCGACGCCCAACTCTGAGCCCTCCCCTTGGCCTACAGAACTGTGGGGCACAATTTTCATCTAATGAATTCAGTTTTTAAATAAAACATTTTACTCACAGGTCTCCATTGTACTTTGAACATAAATCGAATAGAATTTCACGCCTTGGATTTACAGCAATTAATGAATGCATGGCATGCAAACCACAATCCACGCCAGCTAATAGCAAAGGGCTGAATGTACCCATTCAGCAGGGAGCTTAACATCCAATCGACTGGAAGCACACAAGGAGATAGCAGAAACCATGGTCTGAAGCTGAACACAATCTGCAAGAGGAATTCAGCAGGAGAAAAAGAACAGTCGACATTTCGAGTTGGGGCTCCAATTGATGATGGTCTGAAAAACCATTAGTCACCAATCAGTGAATGCTATAACCAATTTGCTATCACCCCACCCCCCCCCCCCACCCCTTTCCTTGTCCTTAGGCTTGAGCCTTATGGTTAATCTGCCACTGCGCAACACTGCATTTCTCCTGTTAATCTCCTTTCTTGCAGAATTTCCAGTAGGACTCACAAAAAAACAAACTACATTATCTAGTTTCATGCTTCAGATTTTGTCAGAATAAATCTGAAATCTGAAATTATAAATATTTGAATGACTGAGCCACTATAGTCATCCTGAGCAGAAATTCTAATGAATCTTTATCCACTCGGCTGTACCTTAATGACTTTTAATTCCTGTCCAATGAATGTATCATGCATACAATGGAGACTTGGAAATGTGCAGTGAAGTCATTTTATAATCACCTTCTCATGTCAGCTATGTAAAGTTTTGCCATAGCCATGAAGGCTTGCATGAGCCCCACTCCTATTCATCCTACTGACCCATGACTACATCACCAGATCCAGCTCCAAATGTGCCATCAAGTTTGCCAATGACACAACAGTGGGCAGCCTCATCAACAACAATAATGAGTTGCACAACAGAGGGGAGGTGGAAAATCTTGTGACATGGTGCGAGAGTAACAACCTGAGTCTCAACAAGGACAAGATGAAGGAGATGATCGTGGACTTCAAGAGGACCAGGAATGACCACCCTCCACTACACGTCAACAGCTCTGTAGTAGAGAGAGTGGAGAGCACCAAGTTCCTAGGAGTTCACTTAACTGGTGATCTATCATGGACACAGCATCTCCTCACTTGACAGGGAGGTGCAACAGCGTGTGCACTTCCTGAGAAGACTGAAGCGGGCAAGGCTACCAGCAACCATGATGTCAGTCTTCTACAGGAGCTCTGGAGTCTCTCTCCCCTCCATGCATGTTATCTCCTGGGATTGTTGTATGAAGAAGTTGTACAAAATTATTGAGGACCCTTTCCACCCTGCTCATAACATATTTCTGAGGCTCCCATCGGGGAAGAGATACAGGAATATCAGAGCTAGCACCATCAGGCTGAGGAACAGCTTCTTCTCACAGGCAGTGAGAAGGCTGAACAACCAAAGGAACTGCTCCCACTAACCATGTGAGACTCCCATCTGTACAAAGCAAAAAAAAAAAATTATTTTCATAGATAAAATTCTTGTCCTGCATATGTATTATTTTGTCTGTATGTTTGTTATGTCTGGTTGTATGCCTGCATGTTTTTGCACCGAGGACTGGAGAATGCTGGGTTGTACTTGTGCAATTAGATGACAATAAACTTGGCTTGATTTGGAAAATGGCCTACTGTCAGAGCCCATCTCCCTCCCAGAGCCCATCTCCCTCCCAGTGCCCATCTCCCTCCCAGAGCCCATCTCCCTCCCAGAGCCCATCTCCCTCCCAGAGCCCATCTCCCTCCCAGTGCCCATCTCCCTCCAAGAGCCCATCTCCCTCCAAGAGCCCATCTCCCTCCCAGAGCCCATCTGCCTCCCAGAGCCCATCTCCCTCCCAGTGGCCATCTCCCTCCCAGTGGCCATCTCCCTCCCAGTGCCCATCTCCCTCCAAGTGCCCATCACCCAGTACCCATCTCCCTTCCAGTGCCCATCTCCCTCCCAGTGCCCATCTCCCTCCCAGTGCCCATCTCCCTCCCAGAGCCCATCTCCCTCCCAGTGCCTATCTCCCTCCCAGTACCCATCTCCCTCCAGGTGCCCATCTCCCTCCCAGTGCCCATCTTCCTCCCAGAGCCCATTTCCCTCCCGTGCCCATCTCCCTCCCAGAGCCCATCTCCCTCCCAGTGCCCATCTACCTCCCAGTGCCCATCTCCCTCCCAGTGCCCATATCCCTCCCAGAGCCCATCTCCCTCCCAGTGGCCATCTCCCTCCCAGTGGCCATCTCCCTCCCAGTGCCCATCTCCCTCCAAGTGCCCATCACCCAGTGCCCATCTCCCTTCCAGTGCCCATCTCCCTCCCAGTGCCCATCTCCCTCCCAGTGCCCATCTCCCTCCCAGTGCCCATCTCCCTCCCAGTGGCCATCTCCCACGCAGAGCCCATCTCCCTCCCAGAGCCCATCTCCCTCCCAGTGCCTATCTCCCTCCCAGAGCCCATCTCCATCCCAGTGCCCATCCTCCCAGTACCCATCTCCCTCCCAGTGCCCATCTCCCTCCCAGTGCCCATCTCCCTCCCAGAGCCCATCTCCTTCCCAGTGCCTATCTCCCTCCCAGTTCCCATCTCCCTCCAGGTGCCCATCTCCCTCCCAGTGCCCATCTTCCTCCCAGAGCCCATCTCCCTCCCAGTGCCCATCTTCCTCCCAGAGCCCATCTCCCTCCCAGTGCCCATCTCCCTCCCAGAGCCCATCTCCCTCCCAGTGCCCATCTCCCTCCCAGTGCCCATCTCCCTCCCAGAGCCCATCTCCCTCCCAGTGCCCATCTCCCTCCCAGTGCCCATCTCCCTCCCAGTGCCCATCTCCCTCCCAGAGCCCATCTCCCTCCCAGAGCCCATCTCCCTCCCAGTGCCCATCTCCCTCCTAGTGCCCATCTCCCTCCCAGTGCCCATCTCCCTCCCAGAGCCCATCTCCCTCCCAGAGCCCATCTCCCTCCCAGTGCCCATCTCCCTCCCAGTGCCCATCTCCCTCCCAGTGCCCATCTCCCTCCCAGTGCCCATGTCCCTCCCAGTGCCCATCTCCCTCCCAGTGCCCATCTCCTTCCCAGTGCCCATCTCCCTCCCAGTGCCCATCTCCCTCCCAGTGCCCATCTCCCTCCCAGTACCCTCCGTTATCATTGACATCCCTGTTTGTTCCAATGTCCACTGGGTTCTCAATCATCTGCAAATAATTTTCTCTCCTTCTATTCACCTCCTGCCAATCATTTCCCACTGGACCTCCAACTGCCCCAAATCATCTCCCCATCACATGGCCTGTTTCCGCTCCGTAATTGGTTATATGGTTATAACTTGTGGTGCACTCCTCATAGCCAACCCCCAACTACACTGAGTTTGTAATCTTCTCCGTTCCCGTGGTCATCTCTTCTCCTCATGTCCTCTCCTCATATTTTCTCAATCTCAACAGTGGCAGGAGATGATCAAGAAAGGCCGTGGCACTCATTTTAGCTTTAAAGGACTATTCCACTGTGAAAGAGACTTTAATTCTCATGCATGATAAAAGATTTGCTTCTTGCAGACTTGCAACAGAACAATCACACACCCCAACCATGCATAATCTCTGTGTTTAATCATTTTAGCTCAGGTTTTGATTTTACTTATGTATTTCATGCTCAGGAAATGCTGAAATATTACTCTTCAAAAGAAAGACTTGCAACTTTACAAAAATTCATTTGTGCTTTTATAAAATGGCAGTTATATTTGATGTTGATGAATGTAAATATGATATTTAATTATAAATTTCTCCAATATACTGAATAAAATTCTGCACAGAATCAATATTTGAACTTTCTTTTGTCATGAGTTTTATGTTGAATCATTTTAAAATTTCTGGCCTGCTCATGTATTATTTGAAGAATATTTATCAAATTATTTGATGACCATCTCCTTTTTGGGATTGATGGTAACTTGTTGACACTCTGACTTGGTGGGATCTATGAGGCCAATGTGGAACCCTTAAACTTCATCACAAGTGGGTCAGGAACTGCTTAATGTAAGATTGATGGTTTGTGAGGTAGATTTCTTGTGTTCCTGATCTGCATGGACTTTGTCCATAATGCCATCTTGAAAACCTCTGCTCCATTGGTCAATGTCAAGGATTCTCAAGATTCAGTGGGAATATTTCATGTTTTTAAAAGGAAGTTTTGTGAGCATCCTTGAAAGTTGTTTTTTTTTGCCTGAATGATAATCTCTTGCCATAGCAGAGGTCAGAATAGGGTTCCAGCCGTGGAAAACTGGCATAGTCCCATTCAACGGAACCAAACAGATGTGATTGGATCATCACTTGTGTGAATGTTGGACCGAGAGACAATGCTGACTTTAGTTCACTTATCCTGCCAGTGCATTTGAGACATTTCCAGACTCAATGCTGATGGCTTTTCCCCAGTGTCCAGAGATGCTGATAGCTGATGCCTCAAAACCCATGTAGCAGCAAGGTAAAACTGTTGTCCTGTTGATCATGAAATTTATTTCAGGTTTGAGGTTTGGATCTTGGAACATTATTTTGCGGTAAGGGTAAAGAAGGCTCCAGCTCATAGGAGGTGGTGGTAGATTTAAGCATCTGTCCCTGGTGAGGTATGGGAACCTATTCAAATTTTCCAGGGTCTTGCAAGATTGTTTAATGCTAGAGAATGGTGTTGAACAACGGAGAGCAGATTGTAAAGGACATTTGTATTGCAGATGCTGAGCACAAGGTCACTCCTCTTGTAGGTCTCAATAAAGGAGCACGTTGATTATTTGATCACTCGTTTTCAGTGCTTGATGAGTCAAAATTCATTTGTAATGCCAGACCTTCTTTGCATCCAGAATACATGTGCGCTTATTACAGTGTACCATAGAAAGCTTTGACAAATTAAAGGTCAATGATGGAGCAGATACTCTAACTTATTCGGTTTATTTCACCATACTTTTATCTTAGGTTTTACTCCCTAACTCTCTCATCTTACTTTTCTTGGAAAAACTGCAGAATTAATGACTCACTAAACCACGAATTACATATTTACCATAAAGCAAACTTATGAGCAACAAAGTGAACCATAAAGAGAACAAGTATATTTAAACTTAACTACTGTAAATTTTGTGTGATGGTGGAACAAATTTGAAGGGTTCAAGAAGTAACAAATCCTGGGCATGTAATATGATAAAACTATAGTATAGGCTTTATTTACATGCGGGGGATATTTACAACAGTGTACACACTCACCTACAGGTATAAAGCAGTATACCTGTAGGTATCATGCACATCAGATGCAGGTTAATCACTGATAATCCCAACTCCCGATAAATCACTGATATTCACAACTCCCGATTGTGAAGCGAGGGTTAAACAAACAATACCAGCCACCTCCTCTCTCACTAGCAGACATGGCACACAGATTAACAAAGAAGTAGAAATGAACTATTATCAACAAGATGGGAGTCATGAGAGTTTCTCTGCTGTATGCACTACATCTCCCTTCCAGTGCCCATCTCCCTCCCAGTGCCCATCTCCCTCCCAGAGCCCATCTCCCTTCCAGTGCCCATCTCCCTCCCAGTGCCCACCTCCCTCCCAGTGCCCATGTCCCTCCCAGTGCCCATCTCCCTCCCAGTGCCCATCTCCTTCCCAGTGCCCATCTCCCTCCCAGTGCCCATCTCCCTCCCAGTGCCCATCTCCCTCCCAGTGCCCATCTCCCTCCCAGTGCCCATCTCCCACCCAGTGTCCATCTCCCACCCAGTGTCCATCTCCCACCCAGTGCCCATCTCCCTCCCAGTGCCCATCTCCCTCCCAGTGCCCTCCGTTATCATTGACATCCCTGTTTGTTCCAATGTCCACTGGGTTCTCAATCATCTGCAATTAAACAGATACACAAATAGAAAAGAGATATAGGTGAACCAGAAGAAAATGGGACTACCTTTGTCAGACAAGTTGGGCTGGCATGGATAAGGTAGGATAAAGGGCCTGTTTTAATGCTGTAAAACTCTATGGCTCAGCTAGAAAGACGTTTGCTCAGTCTGATTCCTCTCATTGATTCCTAATTGAAGAGGCAATCAGTCCAAGAATAGTGTAGAGGGGACCAATGGTTTTAAACAGGTGGATACCCAGACCTGGATAATGTTGGCTGAACAATTTCAACCAGCAGCTCATAACAGTAAGTAATTTCCAGAAGAATTACTATTATATTTTTTATATGTCAGGCCTTGGTCCAGCTGTTGCTATACAGAATATTCATTTCAAAAAGGATGAATTTTTATCCTCTGTACCGATGCAGAATCTTCCTTTCAATTTCAAGCTGTTTATTTTTTTAAAATTTTGACAACATGACAAAATGGACAGAATTTTCTGCAGAATTTTACTATTCTTTTTTTGTTTTCAGAGACCTAATTTTTAAAAAAGAAACCAAGCTAAGATTAACTGCATGCTTCTGTAATTTGTGATGCAAGTACCTGCATATTTAAATCATCTAATTCATTATAAAGAATATTTTACTTTAATTCCATGAAGTATGGTTTTGTCTATCATGGGTTTATTCTGCTTGCCAGAACTTCAATGTATAATAAAATAACAGCAACAACAACACTAATAATAAACAACATTGCTTAAACATCTCGAACCATGGAATGTTAAATCCCTGTTGATCTTCTCAATGGTGGGGAGGGTTTTGCCTGTGATGTCCTGGGCTGTGTCCACTACCTTTTGCAAGGCTTTATGCTTGGGAGTATTTGTGTCCCCATACCAGAACATGATGCAGACGGTCAGCACACTTTCCACACACCCTGTAGAAATTTGCCGGGATGATGCCATTCCAAACCTCTGCAAACTCCCGAGGAAGTAGAGTTCCTGATGTGTTTTCTTAATGATGCCATTAGTAAAGTGGTTCTCAACCTTTTTTCTTTCCACTGACATACCACTTTAAATAATCCCTATGCCATCGGTGCTCTGTGACTAGTAAGGGATTGCTTAAGGTGGCATATGAGTGGGAAGGGAAGGTTGACAATCACTGCTCTAGACCCAATTGTTACTGAAATATTTTGCTTGAGAAAAATGGTAATTGGCCCATTTCCTTTGGAGCTATGAAACGTTCACATAACAAGTCAATTAGCTATGATTAAAACAGTGATTTTCAAACCTTTTTCTTTCCACCCACATCCCACCTTAAGCAATCCCTTACTAATCACAGAGCACCTATGGCATAGGGAATACTTAAAGTGGTATGTCAGTGCCTGCAGCTGACATGGACATTTACCCCCTCCATAAATCTCCATAAATCTTCGTCCGCGAAGCCAAGCCAAAGAAGAAGAAGAAGAATGTCAGTGAAAAGAAAAAGGTTGAGAACCACTGAATTAGTGATCCTCCAAGAGAGAGACTTCCAAGAACTTAAATTTGCTAACCCTTTCCATCTCTGATCTCCCAATGATCACTGGATTGTATACCTTTGATTTCCCTTCCTGATGTCAACAATGGTTTTGGTGACATTGAGCGCAAGGTTGCTGTTGGTGCACCATTCAGCCAAGTTTTCAATCTCCCTCCTGTGTGCTGACTCATCGCCCCTTTTTTATACAGGCCACCGTGTAATCATCAGGAAATTTGTAGATGGTGTTATTATCGTAACAAACCACACAGTCATAGGTGTAAAATGAGTAGAGCAGGGGGCTAAGAATGCAGCCCTGTGGTGCTCCGGTACTGAGATTGTGCAAGAGATGTTTTTACTAATCCTCACTGATTGTGGTCTGAATGTGAAGAAATCCAGGATCTAAGTACACAGTGCATGTTGAGTCTCAGGTCTTGGAGTTTGCTGATCAATTTTGAGGGCTAATTGTATTAAATGCTGAACTGTAGTCAACAAAGACCATCCTGATATATTAATCTTTGGTGTCCAGGTGTTCTAGGATTCTATGTAGAGCCATTGAGATGACATCTACTGTAGACCTGTGGATGAAAGACAAATTGGAACTTGTGTGGCAGTGTCAGTGAAGCAAGGTTCGGAATTTAAGTGACATGAGCTTGATGATATAACGAAATTCAAGGAGTCATTTGGGTTTCTATTTATATACAATGGAGAAAGGAATATAAAAGTGTGGACTATAAATTCATTTCTGGTGTTCAGTTGCAAATTACTGGCTAACTCTTGTTGGCTCTGGCTCTTGCAAATGGTTAATTAATGCTTGAACCTACCTTGTCCTGATGCAGAAGATCCTGGACTCCAGTGATAAGACTTGATTGTCAACATAACCTTGAAATGCCACAAAACTTCTGAATGGAAATGCCTTTCCCCAGTTTTGCAATAAAAAAAAATTAGAACACCTTGATTAATTAAAACAAGCACCAGGCACTCTCAGGAAGATAAAGGGCAGCCACAGTGCTCCAAGCATCAGGATGCTAAATGACACAACACATTTGCTGAGTTGAGACTTTTGGTTTTGGGTTCTCATGGGTATAACTCCAAAACTGTTACTTTGTAAAGAGGCAAATGCCCATGGTGCCATTTACTAGTGAAATGTAGGTCCACATCTTATACTTCTCAAGAACTTGTACAACAGAGGTTTGATGAGGGAGCATATTAGCGTCCGTGTGAATTTATACTTGTTTTGTTTTGCCTTTTATATGAAACCACCTGCACTTAAAAGGGGAAAGAATCTTGACAGATCCAGATCATATAACATCTGTTCAAAATTAACTTCATAACTGTGGCAAACAAAATTTTCAAAAATTGATCTTAAAAATTGCTTAATTTGTTTCCCTGTCTATTTAATGCACATTGCCACTCAAATATCAATTTTCTCCAAGCACATTCTCTCCAATGCTTTTACTGCTCAATTAAACTGTTGTACTAAATGTTCTGAGCATAACATACCAAGTAACACTTCTCTTGGGCAAAATAATTGTTTCTTTTTTTGCAGTTTGGTAGCAATACCAGGCCAAGAAGAATGAAGCTCGCAACATCTTAACACAAGAATGACAAAGAAAATTGTTGCCTAAATGTTGATTCAGTGTTGCACACATGAATTAAAGCATATTTATGAAATTCACCAACGGGAGAAAATTTATGTCAAAAAGCCTGTAGGAAATCTGAAATTGAATCATAAACTGCAGGAAATACTCAAGTCCAGCAGCATCAGTGTAAAAAGGAAGAATTAACATTGCAAGTTGAAGATTCCTCATCAGATCTATTGAAAAAAAGTCGTTGATCTGAAGTGTAAACAGTTTCCTTGTGTACTTGGTCTATGTTACCCATCCTTCTTCATCCCCATGGTTTGGTTGTTCATGAAATAATCCCACAAGTAATTTATTGGTTATGAACCTATTGAGTATTTCTCCTGATATGGAAGCCATTGTATCAATGCAATCCCTTGCCAGTTCCCCCCCACCCACCTTTATTTTTAGATGAAAAAAAAGAAGGTCTGAATAATTGACTGCAGGAATAAGGGGCTTTCAGAGCACTTCAAGAAATTCATTTGCAGCCATGTTTTGTAATAGTAATTTGTGCAGGAACTTCTGAATGATTAAAGGAAAAGCAAGCAGATTTCCAAATTAATTGAATTAATTGTCTTTTCTAACCTGAAGAGATTGGGCACCAGAGGAAGAATACATGCCAGAATTTGTTTTTGATCTGTTCAGTAAAAGATATTTAATTTTTAGATAGTCTGAGGATGGCAGATTCAGTCTCCAGTTGGAACTTTTCTACTTGTTATAACTTATAACAAGTTATAGTTATAACTTGCCTTGTGATTAATGGAGAAAGTGGAGGAACAGTTGTAACGACCACATTCTCCTTTTTCCATCTGTTCTTCTATCTATTTATTCCTGGTTTTTATTCCCCAACCTGAGATAAAAAGTTGGCCTTCCAGGTTGTCATTTTCTCAAATTGCTCTGAGATAGACTCTAGAATGGGTCTCCCAGTAGAATAAGATATTGCCTTGCACTGTTTAACTCTACTTTTCCCTTTAACACCACACCCTACAGTTTTGACTTGTGTGTCACCATACCTTGCATTTTAATTTTATTGTGAAACTATATTTTTTATTTTTGCACTGGCTGTTGTACTCTGTAAAGGTTGACCTGTCAGGATAATGTGGAAAACAAAGTTTCTCCCTGTATCTTGTTTCATGGGACAATAAAATATTCAATACAGTTCATATCTATTGGTGATCAATAACTGAATAGGACTAACAATGTACATTGTACCAGTTGAAGCTCAATTTCACTAATCATGCTTAAATTACTTTGTGTTTAAATAATACAGTATGAATTGTATATTGATATTTCAATTGGAAATATTTTAACCTGAGATTATTTCAGATTTAAAGATGTTTAAATTGTGGTTTTGAATAAATGGATTTGACAACATTATCTCACGGGATGTGAATATTTCAATATATTGTCAGTTAAAATTCAAATATCATTGCATTATCATCTTCAAGTCCATGTAATTTTGCATTAGTTACATCTCAATGGTTAGAAGCTGTCATTTTTTTTTCAGCATTTTGAAACTCCATTTCAAAGACTTGTGCATCAAATCTAGTGAATTAGCATGCTGCTCCACTGCACGTATTGGCTTTTAGATATTAAATTGATGTTCTGCTATTCTCTCAAGGATCTACAAGACTCCATGGTTTCAGTGTAAAGGAAGATTAGATTAGATGGTTTGTAATGCCAAGTATGAGGGAGAATGATTGTGGGAGATAAGAACCTTGAAACGCAATTCAACTAATTCAATGTCTTTGATGGAGCAGATTAATTAGAAGTATTAGAAGTACCAGGAAAAAAAAATGATAGCAGACTGTGGTGCGCTATCGGACAGAAGCAAACACACAAAACCTAAAGACTGTACAACAGGCTTTATTCGACATAAACTTCTGCAGAGCCGGCTGGGAGATTGTGCTGCTGTGACCTCTGAGTGACTTCGAAGGGCCGGCTCAGGCTTATATCCTGGAGGGTGATTGACGCCCGACCGGGTGGGGCTTGGTCTATTCAGGTCGGCTGATTGACAGCCGGCCAGGTATTGTCTTGTCCCCATGCTCTTCTGAAGGTACAGAGGTTTCGCCCTGCAGTAGGCCAGTGGTGGACCACCTCACAGACCCTAAATGAACCTATATATTGGAAGTCAGGATATTGAGAGCCATGGCCAGTCCTGCAGATTAGTGAGCGTTTGTGATGACTCTTGCAAATATCGTTACACTCTCTGCTCAAGCATTCAGCATTAAATCAAAGCTGGTAGAACATCTAGCCAAATTTAAGTTTGTTGACTCGATTGTACTAATTCTCTGACAATTTTTGATTGTACTGAGCTAAGGGGTGGTTACATTTTGAATCTGACCTCTTAACATGATGGCATGGCCCCACTTATTAAAAAGGTGAGGGGGAAACTATCTTTTAAAATTCATGTTCAAGTTTTAAAGTCATATGAGTTGTACCTTCCATAATTTACTTGTAATTTATATTAATAATTGATTAATATCAAAACTATTTCTCACAGTTTCTGATCTCAATTTGTCATCATTAGATTCATTAAAGAGGTGAAGAAGCTTCAAGGTTCCTTTTATTATCACGTGTCAAAATGTAATGTAGATGATAGGCCAACATTAGTCTGTTGGTTTGCGGAGGAGCTAGTGGAGTTGTTCAAGTGAACCGGTACGGACTTGAAGGGCCGACATGGCCTGTTTCTGTGCTGTAAACGGTTATATGGTTATTGGAGTCCTGGTTTGAACCAAGTGAGGGCCCCATTGCTGCAGGGTTTTCAAGCAGCATGTAAAAAATACTTCGGATCCTGCTGGTTTAGTGGGGGAAATTATAAAGTTATTCAGAATTGGAAGAGAAGGAAATTTATGTAGATTTTAATGTTTGACGTGGGACCACAGAGAAATCAATAATTCAGAAATCATTAAGTGAAGAAATTTAAAGGAAATAAACTTTGGAAAGCTTTTCAAATGAAAGTTTCCAGAGCATATTAGGAAGAACATTATATCAATTTCCAGTTCAGAGTCTTCAAGTCTTCATAACATTTTATGCCGGGTAGAACTCATTTTAAAAATGTTGATTCCATTGTGCAGCTTTCAACAGATTTGATATAAATGATGGATGGTTAGTTTGCTGATAACGGTGTAAATATTTTATTCATCTAACTTTGATCAAGATAGGCCTTTACCTTAAATGGTATGTGATTTACTCTAAAACATACTGTCGGCTGCAGGCACCCCTCATTGTTCACAATACCCAAAGAAGGCACCAACTAGATTAAAATCAGCTAATGAGAAACCCATTTATGAATTTGAATACAATATCGGGAGAACACATACCAGTCCTCATTGAGAGGTCAACACTGGAAATGGTAAAGAACTTCAAATCCCTGGGTGCCAACATCACTGAAGATCTATCCTGGGGGCTTCATGTTGATGCAATCATGAAGAAGGTTCGCAAGTGGCTATACTTCATTAAGAATTTGAGGAGATTTGGTATGTCACCAAAGACTTGCAAATTTCTACAGGTATACTGTGGAGAGCATTCTGGCTGGTTGCATTACTGCCTGGTTATGGAGGTAAAGGCTACAGACAGCTGCGAATTCAGCCAGCACCGGCATAGGCATGAGTCTTCACTCCATTAAAGACACCTACAAGAGGTGTTTGCTCAAGAAAGCAGCCACTATCTTCAAGGACTGTCACCACCAAGGTGACAGCTACCATTTAGAAGGAGGATCAGGAGCCTGAAGATACAAGATACCCAGTGGTCCGAAAACAGTTTCTTCCCCTCTACCATCAGATTTATGACTGGACAGTGAACCGTAGACACTACCTCACTGCTTCTTTTCTTTTGCACTAATGTATTTATTTTTAAACATGTAATTTATAGCCATGATTGCACCTGCAATGCTCTCTCAAAACCACAAATTTTGTGACATACGTTCATGAAAATAAATGGGACTCTGATGGATGGTTAGTTTGCTGATAACGGTGTAAATATTTTATTCATCTGCCCTTCAACTCTGCACCAAGCATTTGGGGGCAATAAAATAACGAGCAATCATAAGCTTTACGTTCTTAGTAAGTCCTTTTTAACAATTTTCTCTTTCAGCTTGACCTTTGGCAATATATTTTCTTGGTTATTGATTTCCTCTTTTTGAAATGCAACTTGATTGATGTTTTCTCCTGCAAGGCATTCCTCAAGTGGATGTTTCGACTTGCAGTTCAGGATCGGCTACCTTTTCATGCAGCTCCTGCTTAAACACTTGCCTTTCTCTGAAAACTATTAATAATTTCCCAGCAATAATTTGATAGTTTCCTTCAACATTGGATAGTGATTTCCCTGTTTTGTTTATTGATTTCCCTTTTTCAGATCTAGTGAATGACTGAGCAAGGATGCCTTGGATTTTGCCTAGTTTTCTCCACCAGGACCAATGTCCAACCATACTGGATGGTGTCAGAAGGTGTTGAAGCCTCCAATTCTGGACAAGATAATATTAGGATTTTGGGAGCAGCGTAAAAAGCTGTGAGAGATTTGTCATTCATCCATGGTGAGTGTTTTGCTGGAAGGCCAGAGTTCATTGTCTTACCATCTTTGTATTTGAGGAGCTGAAGTGGAGTCCGATTCACTAGCCATTTACGGGTCTAAACTGTAGGAACATTGCAGCACCAATGAAAAAGTAATGCCACAAACAACAGGATCATCTGCTCAAAATAGACTTCTTAGAAGTAATTTTTTGAGCTGAGTATTTGTTGGTGTATCTACTCTGTGACGTTTCTTTTATTGTAATAAAGAAACTCGGGTTCTTTTAGAAAAACTATACTTTATTAGCTAGAGAACCCGTGTCGAGGCATTCATCTTGAATCCAAGTGAGCTGCAACAAACTAGTCTCTGACCCCCTCTAGTGGTCAGGAGCATCACTACACACTCACTTCATTAAGCATGAAAGGAAGCGACAGTAAAATGAGTGAATAATGATGGTCCTTTGTTTCCCATCCAGTTACACCAATAGCTATAAATTCCATAATTGAAACATTAGCAGTTTCTCTTTAGACAGATGTAATCTTTGCTTTGGAATTTTTCAAGCAGTTTTAGTTTCTATTTCAGATTCATGGATGTGGATGAGCTACTGGCCATTGACTACCGAAGAGTACACTTAATAAACTTCTTCTCATCCTACTCCTGGTAATGACTCTGTTCTATTCTCTAATTTCCTCCATTTGTATCACATCTCTTCTACCAATACCACTTTCCATACCAATGTTTCCAAACTTATTTTTAAATGAATGTTCTCCACCTCTTCAATTGACTGGGCCTTATCCAGTGGTTCTCATGAACTACATATAACCCCAACAATTGTTTTCATTTCTAATCATGCTTCATGCCTCTGATTTGTAAGAGATTATTTGCTTACATCCAACCTAATTATCAGGGGGCTGGAGGAGGTGACAGAAATAAATAGATTAAGAAGATAAAATAAGTTATTTTTTTAGTTTAGATGGACAAACAAATTATAACAACAACTAAATGGAACTATTCTGATCATTCTTTTCTGATGTTAGCTGGGTTGGTCAAATTTCTGACTTGAGGAATTTATCATTTGTGAGTTTGCTTTATCATTTCCTTTCAGTGAATGCAGTGATTTTGCAATTCCACAATGTCCTATTAATTTTCAATTGCCTCATTAATTAGTTGTTCTTCAATTGTGGATTTCATAGCATCAGTCCCTATGAGGGATGGGAGATTGACCTTAGTATTAGGTCAGGAGATCAAAACTACTCAGTCATTAGCTTTGTGAACCTGGATTATGAGTTGGATATGGGAAACACTCTCCCTTTGTTCATTACCTCTGGCCATGCTTGTTGAAAATTTGCTTAGTCACATGAATTTCTGAAATCCTAAGTATCATGAATATCAAAATCACAGACAGATGGAAAGTTTTTGGCCTTGTGTCTTTTGTGAACAGATTGTCATTGCGATCAAATAACCAGCACTGTTTTATTCCTTTTACATTCATGGGCCTCACTGAATGCATTACCTTCTAACATCTGAAGTAGGCTAATCTTATGGCAACTGGATTGCATTTGTACATCTTTTACATGTCTTTCAGGATGCCAAAAAAATGCCTTTCAGGATGCCTTAAAGAACCTTACATCCAGGTTTTAGCTTAAAATACACTGGTAAACAGTAATTTTGTTTATGTAGCCCCTGTCATGATATAAAACATCCCAATATACGGTATTGTCAATGAAGTACTTTTGGGCGGCATGCTTGAAGTAGCGGTTAGTGCAATGCCTTTACAGCGCCAGTGATTGGGATTAGGGTTCAAATCCCACAGTCTGTAAGGAATTTGTATTCTCCCTGTATCTGCATGCATTTTCCCCGGGGGGGGGGGGGGGGGGGCTCCGGTTTCCTCCCACTGTAAACACATAGGTTAATTGGGTGAAACTTGGGCGGCACGGACTCGTGGGCCGAAATGGCCTGTTACCGTGCTGTATGTCTAAATTAAAAATTTATAATTAAAAAGAAGTGCAATCACATTTTCAATATGGAAAAACATTACCTTCTGGCAGCAACAATTCTAGTCCCATTTATTTCCTGAGTTGTGGAATTTTTTGCTACTCATTCTGAATAACTTTCAGAAAGTTTATTCAGAATTTATCAGTTAAAGAATTTGTAGAACTATGAATTGGTTCAATAGATATCTCAAAGCTTTTTATGCATGAAAAATCATTGTATCTGTTAAGAACAATAGATATTAAAAGGATATTTCTCAGTCCACTTTAATGAAACATTCAAATTTGCCTAATCAGGCAGTGAAGGGTGTAAATAGATTCTGCTGAGCAAGAAAAATATATTTGACTGCAGTTTCTTTGCTATTTGCTAAGTTTCAATCAGAAATGTGCTTAAATCAAAGCATGGTGAACCAGATTAGTTTACCCATTGCTTTATTATTATGCAGTCTCACATCCAGTTTTGTTCCTATTTTCACCCCTCCTGTTTTGCTGCAGGATTTTCCCATTTTGATGAATAGCGATTTATGAAGAAACCCCAAATAATTTGCTTCTTCTGCATTTAGGAGACTCATTGTTACTGATTGTGAATTTGTAACATAGTCGAAGACAATAGACAGAGGACGGTCCAAGATTCCTGTGCACTGGGACATTATAATTTCTTATGAATTCCTTTATTTAGCTTGCCCTTCGTGAATGTACGTATCTCCTCATAGTTCTCCTGACTGACATCCATTCACTTTTCTGTGCCATCAAAAAGAAATAATTGATAACCACTTGCAGCCGAGAACTTTATTTCTCAATATAAACTCCACAGTCAATTTATTTTTATCATTATCTTCTAACTTTACCAGCTCCCATTTTACATGATCACACAATATCAAGGTCCAACCCAAAATTATAAAATTATTTTACTCAATAATTTGTGATGACACCAGCAAATTTGAGACAAAAATAGCACTGGTATTCTGGTGGCTGAATTTGTTACCAAAATTTAAAAAAAAACTCAAACCAATGAGTGCTTTGATTTGCTGTTGGTACGAATCACTGATATGCATAAATCTCAGATTAAAATACCATATTTACAGGATATTAAGGAAAGAGTAAATCACAATTTAAATGCAATGTCTGAAGAGTAGTGAACCTGAAACCAACACGGGCCCCAAGACACAGATGTCAAATGTTATAGTAAAGATAGATTGGCAACAATTGAACTAGCCCTAAGGCTGCTAAAACTTCAGGGTATTTTGATAGAGCAGTGCCCTTGGCAGCTTTCTGCATGTAGTAGTTAGGCAAGATGCAATATTTCAAGGAATAAACATTGCTGGTTAGCTATGAAGCTAACCTTTATTTTTGTTGTATTATTAAGATTTGTAATGCTTTCCAAACATAAATATTCTGGGCTGAAGCCTTGTTCCTGAATTTAAGCAAGTAATTCAAATGGTTCTGTAGAAATGCTGTTATGTTGTTTTTATTAGTCTCTACAGAGAAGTTAATGGTTCCTTTCATTACTGAACCCTGAGAGTTTGATAAGGAAGCAACAGAACATTGAAAACTATGACGGTGAGCACTGACACACCTCAGGGCTGTGTGCTCAGCCCACCTTTGTTCATACTGCTGACTCATGACTGTAACACCAGATCCAGCTAGTTTGCAGATGACGTGATAGTAGTTGGCCACATCAGCAACAATAATGAGTTGCAATACAGAGAAGAGGTGGAAGTGGTGCGAGAATAACAACCTGAATCTCAATGTGAACAAGACGGAGGAGATGATTGTGAACTTCAGGAGGACCAGGCATGACTACTCTCCACTACACATAAATACTCAATAGTAGGGGAGTGTAGAGTATCAGATAGGTCATCGATCGACATGACCATAAAAATGGCAGAGAGGATCACTGGTATCTTCCCCAGCTCCCCTCCCCAATCGATGTTATTTATAGGATCGTTGTTTAAAGAATGCTCACAAAACCAGGGAGGATCCCTACAAAGCTGCATGCATCATCTTCCACCTACTCCCATCGGGGAAGAGATACAAGAGTATCAGAGCCAGAACCACCAGGCTGACGAACAGCTTCTTCCCATGGGCAGTGAGATTGCTGGATGGTTGTTGATCTGATAAAACAACTCTCTTAGACTCTACTATTTATTAATAATATTTATTTTCATATCTGTATTTGTATTTGTAGTGTTTATCTGTACATGTATTCACACTATTTTGCACCATGGACTGTTTCATCGAGTTGTACTGGAACAA
This sequence comes from Narcine bancroftii, assembly GCF_036971445.1. NCBI lineage: Eukaryota > Metazoa > Chordata > Chondrichthyes > Torpediniformes > Narcinidae > Narcine > Narcine bancroftii. Next base: position 37,642,236 of record NC_091477.1, read on the forward strand.
TTGAATGATAAATAAATGAACTTGAACTTGGACTTGAGTGCAGCAGCTCCTCTGTAATGGTTATATAAATAATTTTAAATAAATAAGGCAATTAAGAAATGCAAAATACAGTACAAAAGTTTTAGCATTGTTTTGCAATATTTATTTGCACTGTACACCTAAAAATATTTGGGGGCATTTTCCCTGGTTGGATGCAGCTCTATCCATCTCATGCAGGTAAAATCTTAACATGTTTTAAGAGCAAGAGATTATTTTAGTTATTTTAGTGCTACATCTCTAAGCTGGCAGTCACAGCTCTTCCTCTACTTACGTCACAGATTCTTAATATTGGAGACACAAATGCTCACCTCTATTGACCATGCATGATGTATGAACTGTTCTTTACTGGATTCTAAGGAAATCTGTGATCTTGACTGAGAAGAATATTTAAAGAAGGTATTGCTGATATTTTGATCCTTGGTTGGCTCAACCAAGATTTGCAGTTTGTGCGTGGACTTTGAAGAGATTTAACATGTCACCAAAGACTTTTGTAAATTTCTACAGATGTACCGTGGAGAGCATTCCAACTGGTTGCATCACTGTCTGATGGAGGTGCCAATGCACAGGACAAAAAAAAACTAGAGAGAGTTGTGAACTTGTCCTGTGACATCATGGGCATCAGTCTCAACTCCATAAAGAGGCGGTGTCTCAAAAAATCAGCCTCTATCCCCAAGGACCCCCACCACCCAGGTGTGCCCTCTTCTCACTGCGACCATCGGAAAGGAGGTACGATAACCTGAAGACAAACACCCAGCGGCACAAGGACAACCTCTTCCCCCCTACCATCAGATTTCAGAACGGACAATGAACCACAGAGACTATCTCAATTTTGGCACTAATTTATTTATTCTTAAATGTAATTTTTATAATAATCTTTGCTCTGTGTTGCTGCCTCAAAACAAACTTTGTGATATGTCAAAGACAATAAATTCTGATTCTGATTTTGTACTGGAAGAGGCATGTAATTCTGCAGTGTTATTTGCTAATATGTTCTGTTAAATGACAGTCCATGAACAAATATCTGGTCAATGATCAATAATGGAATTGCAAAGTTTAGTTAACCTCCAAAGTAGATCAGTTCCTTTGCTGGTTTCCTGTGATTCAGGCAACTCATTCCAAAATTGCATCCATTTCCCTAATCTTTGAATCAAACAGTCTACAATTCCAAAAGTTTATGTTCCAGGTGCAATTGCTAACCGTGATTGACCACTACTTACTTATGAAGAGATGTATCTGAGCTGCTGTTTAAATAAGATGCTATAATGAAGACAGTGAATAAAGTGCAGGAGTAGGCATTGTGGAATGGATGGACAGCTCTCTACCTCTTTCCATAGAGGTCGAGCACTCACTGAGGAACGCTGTCCTCTTTACAAGTGCTGCAGTTTGCAAATTAAAGTTCTAACTATGTCATGGTAGATCTCTCAAGCCCTCAGAATTTCTGATAACAATCAGTTGTTGTCTCTCAGTTGCTGCCTCAAACTTCCACACATTTCCCACACTTTGAGCCACAAGATGCCCCCAAGGAGATTGGAATTCTTGTGCTTCTTCAGGACTTTTTCCAACTCATCTGTTTCTCTTTTTAAAATGCTTTTACTTTTGGGATAACTTTGGGATTTAGACAAGTTAGGTTAACTTAATTTTACCAAATATAAACTGCTTTATGGATTGAGATATTGGCATTGTAGCAACACCTTACTTTTCTCTCAGGGACAGCAAGAAATCACAGGTGCATGTGTGTGAGATATTGGCCAGTACCACTTTAAAAATGGCACCACCTGACCAACTGCTTAGTGTGTCCTGCGGAACTACTTTGCTATAGAAGCTTCCCGAAGGTAAGAAATGCTGCATAGTCCTATGTTTTTTTGTTTATAATAACCACTGTTCTCCTCCATCTCAGAAGTAAAGGAAGAGGTGGACCCAGGGTGGACTATAATGTGCAAAGGATTGAGATTTTATTGTCCCATTCAACTTTTTTTGCATCCAATTTTAAGTTCAAGTTTATTGTCAGGTACTATGGTACTGTGATAAAGTTTGTTTTGTAAGGAATCCAACTTGATATCTAAAACATAATGCAGAAAGTAAAACGTAAGTGCAGAACTAGAGACAGAGAGAAAGATCGGAGCAAAGGCAATGTAATTTTACTGTGGTGAGGTTCATTCAGTATAACGTCAGTAAAGAAATTATCCTTGAATCTGGTTGGGTGTGATCTCCTATAGGTTTGGAAGGCATTATATCATAACCTTCGTGTCAGCTTTTGATCACACATATCTTCGACCATCAGTTTGGGCCATTAGATTTCACTAAATTATCACCAATAGGTTGTCTGAACAACCCTCTCATGCCCCCACCCCTCACCGCATGGTCTTATTCTCTGTGCCAGAATCTACCTCTCCTTGCATTATCCCATCACATGATTTTCTTTTAGTGTCACCAGTCTATATACTGCTTCTCCATTTTAACTGTAGCTTGAGTTTTAACTCTGTTTTTCTTCCCTCTTTCCAACAATTCAGTGTTCCTATAATCCATTACCAATCTCTGAAATACTGCCCCTAAACTTTATAATTATAAAAACAGTGATTTTTTTTTGGTCACATACGTTGTACGATGTACATATGCAGTGGCATTACTTGGGTTGGTATCACCCACCACCCACCACCCACCACCCCACCAAACCCCACCATACACCCCACCATGGACCGAGTGTACGAGTGTCCCAAGTGTAGAAGAAACAGGTGTGTGCTCCTTGTACGTCCGGGGTGGCAGCAGCGGTGGCACTGAGTGGGTGAGGGGCTCTGACCGGAGTGTAGAACTCGTCGAAAGAACGAAAGACTTGTTGATCCAAACCAAGGCTTTTATTAGCAAAAGACAGGAGCTCTTCACAGGTGGCCGACCAGTCCGAAATGATCTGACCTGGCTAGGGACACAACCCTTTAAGGCCCAGACAATAGGCGTGGCTTAGCTCTCAGCCAATCGCTGTAAGCACAGTCTATATACAGTAACTATATACACTATGTACATTGGTGATAGATCTGTACTATCACACGGAGTACATTAGAAGGTTCAAAAAGTAAACTACCATAGCGTTTTACCCTTTCACTGTAGGTATATTGATACATGTAAACTGAGTTAGTGAAAAATGTGTTTGTTGTTATAACTAACTAAGGGATACTTTTATAAAAAATAATAAATTTCTGCTGACATACTGCACAGAAATTTTATAGAGTCATTTTGGTGTCCCCCCCCCTTTGATGGTGTCACCCGGTATGGTCCGTACTCCCTGCCTCCCCCTAATGACGCTGCCAATGTACCCTCTGTATTAAAATTCTTGCTGTAGCTGAACAGTACTTGTGAAAAACTATATAATAGTAAGCCTAATTGAATTTAAAAAAATATAATAAATACATAAGATAAAAACATGATAAATATTCACAGTGATCCCAGTGCAAAATCAAAATGTGACTTGCTATAGTGTAGATAGTCCTTTTGTTGGATGTAATTAGTGTTTCAAGGGAAAGTTCAAGAGTCTGATAGTCATTAGAAACAAAATGTTGTTGAATGTAGAGGTGCTGGTTTTCAGGGATCTGTATTCTCCACTCCGTAGTAGCAGAGAGAAGAGACTATCCCGAGCTCCCACAACAGCTGACTCGCCAGCATCATTCTATTTTGAACCTGCCCAGAATATTGAATCACCTCATGACTATCCACAGAAATTATAACCAGCTGCCTGCAGGATCATTTAAATGAAAGAAATACCAATAATTTTCAACTGTAACATAATCAAAATAGTGTTTTTTAATATCACTGTGCATGCCTTTTCCATTTCCTACACCTTTTATTTACGTGGACTGCTGAATGGAATTACCATTTTAATTCAAATTGCTGCCAATGGCAGCAGCTGCAATTTCTGCAAAGATGAAAAAAGAACATTCATATTGCTCTATACCATAGTCTCAAATTATCTCACTCAGTTAAAAACTATATTGTTAATTTTGCTGGCAAAAAATAGCAAAATGCCAAATTGATTAACTAGTTAATCCATCTCTTTTGGAAGGTGGTTAATGAAGAAATGCCAGTCAGAACAGTAGGGATTTCACATTCACGGGGTTTCCTTGTTCTTCCTTGAATAGTCATAAAAGATCTTGGGTTTTTTTTTTGTTTCTGTAGTCTGAATGCAGATGCTCTGCGATGTGGGCATCCAGACTGTGTTTGGCTTCTCCAACACAGAGGAGAAGCTAAATGACAATTCAGCGAACTTTTGTAGGCCAGTCATTTTGGTGCTTCATCCCACTCCCATTGTAACTTATCTGTAGCCTCCTGCACTGCACTAATGAGCCCCAATGTAATGTTGAGGAAAAGTTACTCATCTTCCAGTTGACTAAGTTGAAGCCTTCAAGACTTTAGATTGAACGTAACAATTTCAGGCAACTCAGAATCTCTGATGGTCTCTATTGCATGTAGGTTATCCATTTGTAATATTAATTTAATTTTTCTCTCGTCGGACATTTTCTGAGCTGCTAGGACTTTCTACAGCTCTGCCATGCATCTCACAGCTTTACATGTCCTTTTGTTGTTTTTTTTTGCTTCTACCTTCCCACAATAATCTAAGAATCAAATAACCAGAGATATTCCCATATCTTATCCAACCCATCCTGTGCCACTTAAAACTAAATTGCTTTCCCTCGATCCTAGTTTTAACAAAAAGTCTTGGACCTGAACCTTCAACTCTGTTTTATTTTCCACAGAAACAGTCTTGCTTACTGACTGGTACAGGCATTCTCTGTTTGAATTAGTGAGCTTTTGACTGGAGAGTGAATGGAACTAGCTAAGACAAGTTGATTTTAACGGTTATTGGAGTCTTTCGAATTCTTTGGGGAACTCAATTGAAAGTTAAGGCTCAAAATCAAAGAGAGAGAGAGAGAGAGAGAGAGAGAGAGAGAGAGAGAGCAAGAGCTGTTTAACTCACTGTCTAATGTGGGCTTTCTCAATCTTACAAAAATGCACCTCTCATAGTTATTAAATCTAGTTCTCGAAAACACACTGCACCAGAACACTCTTCAGTGTCATCAGATCCTGACTGAGGATTATTATGTGCACAAGTACATTTTATTTCTAACAGCAACCACTGAGCAATTTGTATTGCTGATAGTTTCAGTTACATTTCATGTGAGAACATTGTTTATATCACTCTTTAATACATCACAATGACAGATAAAATTGATCTGTAAATTAATTCATGGAACACCATTTTCAGTGCACAATGTTCTCAGAAAGGAATGTGCAATTTACAAACCAGAATTAGGGATAATACATGAATGCACACCATTCACCTCCAATGAAAGAATGTCAAGTTCTATCTCTGCATGGTACAATTATACCATGTATATTTGGGTAAGGATAAAATAACAGAAAAGTGAGATTATAACTAGGATGAGGATGTCTGAAGACGTTTCATTATTTAATACTTCTTGGAATCATTTCAGATCCAGCCTGTAAATCCTCCATCATTGTCTGAAATCAGGAAATGAATGTCCAAACATTTCCTTGAAGATTGGTCAGGATAACATCGTAATCGTGTTAATCAAGTCATTGGTTATGTGACTGTCATGATAATGCTGAAAATTTGAAATCAAATGTTGGAAATACTCATTAAATCAATCAGAATTTGTGGAAACTGAAACAGATTTAACATGGCAGGTCATTGACTGTTAATCAGGCTAATGTATGATAGAGTTCATTGACCTAAACTCCCTTTTTCCACACTTGTAGTCTGACCTACAAATTACTTCTAGCCCTCTGTTTTTTAAAATCATTGATTACCATCAATTTAAAAGGTTTTGCAAATAATTGTAATCATCAATGAAGTGTTTAGCATTGCTATAAACTACTTGAAGTGCAGACTGAAACTAAATCGACCAAATATAAGCATAAGTACATGAAAGAGCATTGAAAACAGTGAACAGTTGCAAGTTAATCCCTTCCTGGCTCCTTTCATTCCCTTCTTACCTCAAAAGTTTTTTTTCCAGGAGGAGTCACGTGATGGAGTAGTGGCCGGTAGGGGAACTCCAGCCCTCATCAGAAAAGTTAAAAAAAGATAGAGAAAAAACAAAGGCACAAACATAAAAACCATAACAAAGTGAAAGTAAAAGTGTGGAGAAAATGGCAGCGAAGAAAGAAAAAAACAAAAACATCGGGAAGAAAAGAAGAAGGAAGGACGTCAGAAGAAGAAGGTGAAGGCCTTACCGGTACGAGGAGGCTCGCCGTGGAGAGAGAAGCCCGCTCCCTGAGGTCAGTCGAAGCCCCCGAACTCGGGACTACAAAAATGGCTCATGGAGCCAAACAAAAGTGCACAACCGCGCATGCGCGAGGATTCGCGCATACGCAATGCGCAAGACAAAAATAACACTGACGGGAGGGGGGACCAGCTGAGGAGTAGATCTCCACAGCTGAAACAGACAACTACAACACAACAGCAAGAGGAAAACATAGAAAATAACAAGTACAAGAAGGAAGAGAGCAAAAATAAGAAATCAAAGAAACAACAGATGACCAACCCAGAGGAAGAAGACCAGCACCAAGACACTTCTAATAAAAATAAGAAGACCAAAAATACCCAACAAAATAAAACAAACAACCCAACAAGAAAACCAGAAGAGACAGAGGTAAAGGACACAGATCCTGGAGTGGACTCAGAAGAAGAGGAGGAAGAACACAGAGAAATGGAAGATGAAGGGAAGGGCAAGTACATGGATATATTTTTTTAAAGAATATATGGAAACAGTAAAAGAATGGCAGTCACAAGAATTCAGTGAAATAAAAAGAAGAATAAAAAGTACAGAAGAAAAAGTGAATAGATTAGAGATGATCATGACAGATATAGGAAAAAGAGTAAACAAGGTGGAAGAATGAGAAACATCCATAGAAATGGAAGTAGATGACTTAAAAAATAAAGTAGAAGAATCTGATAAAAAAGTTAAAGAGACACAGGAGCAGTTAGCTCAGAAGATAGATATAATGGAAAATTATTATAGAAGAAACAATATAAAGATAGTGGGCCTTAAGGAAGATGAAGAAGGCAAAAATATGAAAGATTTATAAAAGAATGGATCCCCAGGGTCCTAGGAAGACCAGAACTACAGGAAGAAATGGAAATAGAAAGGGCACACAGAACATTAGCCCCTAAACCACAACCGCAACAAAAACCAAGATCCATTCTAGTAAAATTCCTAAGATATACAACAAGAGAAAATATATTGGAGAAGGCAATGAAAAAAATAAGAGAAGACAAAAAACCACTGGAATACAAGGGTCAAAAATTTTTTTTCTATCCAGATATAAGTTTTGAACTCCTGAAGAAGAGGAAGGAATTCAATGCAGCAAAAACGACCCTATGGAAAAAAGGTTATAAATTTATGTTAAAATACCCAGCAGTACTTAAAATAGTTATTCCGGGGCAGCAAAGCAAAGCAAACTATTCTCGGATCCGGAAGAAGCACAAAAATTTGCAGAACAACTACAAAACAGACAGAGAGATGAAGAGATGTAACAAGAACAAAAATGACAACAAACTATATGTATGTGTGTATGTATGTATATATATGTATGTATATCTATAGATAGATAGATAGATAGATATAAAAAATAGAGTACAGGTAAGAACTAAGAAGGGAAAGAAAGGGAAGAAAGGAAGTAAGGAGGGAATTAAGAGAGTGACCTTTGTTATATATGAAGATTAAAATCTTTTCAAGGGGGCTGGGTGGGGAAGAATAACAGTCACTGTGAAGTCAGTTGACGCTTGCGAGCGGATTCGCAAATCCAAATGGAGAAGGGAGATGTGGTTGCCCGACAAGGGACAAAGGGCAACTCAGAAAGGGGAGGGACTATTGGGTAAAAGGAATTTTAGATATGAGAATAGTGGAAATATTTTATGTTTTAGAAATGTTGTCTTATAATGTGTTCAAAAAAAGAAAGCAGAAATGGATAAGAAGGGAAGGTGGTGATGAGGAAACAGAAAGGAAAGATAAACAAAGTATGAAATGGCTATGTTGAACTATATGACTTTAAATATTAATGGAATACATAACCAAATCAAAAGGAAGAAATTGCTAAATTTACTGAAAAAAGAAAAAAAATTGATATAGCATTCGTACAAGAAACACATCTAACTGAAGTGGAGCACAAGAAATTAAAGAGAGATTGGATCGGACATGTAACAGCAGCATCATATAATTCAAAAGCCAGAGGAGTAGCTATATTAATCAATAAAAATTACCAATCAAAATAGAAGAGGAAATAATAGATCCAGCAGGGAGATATGTAATGATAAAATGTCAGATATATTCAGAATTTTGGAATTTACTCAATGTATATTCACCTAATGAAGAAGATCAAAAATTTATGCAAGATATCTTTTTGATGATAGCAGATATGCAAGGGAACATACTAATAGGAGGGGATTTTAACCTTAATTTAGCCTCAAACATGGTTAAAACTGGAAACAAAACTAACAGAAAGAACAAAGTAACCAAATTTATAATTAAATCGATGCAAGAAATGCAACTTTTGGATTTCTGGAGGAGACAACACCCAAAGGAAAAGGAATATTCATATTATTCGGGTAGACATAAAACATACTCAAGGATAGACCTATTCCTGTTATCAGCCCACATTCAAGGGAGAATTAGGAAAACGGAATATAAAGCTAGACTATTATCGGACTACTCACCCCTGTTATTGGCAATAGAGCTAGAGGACATCCCACCAAGAATGTATAGATGGAGATTAAACTCCATGCTACTTAAAAGGCAGGATTTTAGAGAATTAATTGAATGACAAATTAAAATGTACTTTGAAATAAATACGGAATCAGTGAAAGATAAGTTTAAACTATGGGACGCAATGAAACCGTTCATCAGAGGGCAAATAATAAGTTATGTAACTAAGATGAAGAAGGACTACAATCGGGAAACAGAACAGTTGGAAAGGGAAAAAACAAATATAGAAAAAGAATTAGCAATAAAGGAAGATACAACTAAAAGAAGAGAATTGGCAGATAAAAAAATAATATATGAAACACTACAAACATATAAGGTGGAGAAGAACATAATGAAGACAAAACAGAAATATTATGAACTAGGAGAAAAAACGCACAAAATTTTAGCGTGGCAGCTTAAGACAGAACAAACTAAAAGAATGGTATTGGCATTAAGGAAAAAGGACAAACAAATTACACATAATCCAACAGAGATCAATGAAAACTTCAGGGAATTCTACGAGCAACTATATCAAACTGAAAACGAAGGGAAAGAAGACAAAATAGATGAATTTCTAACTAAAATTGAACTACCAAAATTACAAACAGAGGAGCAAAATAAATTAATAAAACTATTTGAAATAGAAGAATTACAGGAGATATTAAAAAAAACTACTGAATAATAAAACACCAGGAGAGGATGGATTCCCAATAGAATTCTATAAAACATTTAAAGACTTATTAATTCCTCCCCTTCTGGAAGTAATCAACCAGATTGATAAAACACAAAGCATACCAGATTCATGCAAAACAGCAATAATTACAGTAATAGCAAAGACAGGGAAAGATCCACTTGCACCAGCGTCATATAGACCAATATCTTTATTTAACACAGATTATAAGATAATAGCTAAACTATTAGCAAACAGATTGGTCGACTATGTACCAAAAATAGTAAATCTAGACCAAACTGGATTTATTAAAAAAAGACGAACAACAGACAATATCTGTAAATTTATTAACTTAATTCATGCAGTAGAAGGAAATAAAACTCCAACAGTAGCGGTTGCTTTAGATGCAGAGAAGGCGTTTAACAGAGTAGAATGGAATTATTTATTCAAAGTACTACAAAAATTCAGCCTACCAGAGAAATATATTAATTGGATTAAAGCATTATATAAGGGGCCATTGGCGAAAGTGACAGTAAATGGATATATATCAAAACAATTTAACTTAAGCAGATCAACAAGGCAGGGATGTCCACTATCTCCCTCACTGTTCGCATTAGCTATAGAACCACTAGCAGAACTGATAAGAACAGAAAATAAAATAAAAGGGATAAAAATAAAAGAGAAGGAATATAAAATCAGTCTATTTGCTGATGACGTTATAATATACTTAACAGAACCAGAAATATCAATAAAAGAATTACATAGGAAATTCAAGGAATATGGAGAAGTATCAGGGTACAAGATCAACGCAAATAAAAGTGAAGCAATGCCAATGAATAATGCGGATTTCACAAAGTTTAAGAAAGAATCGCCATTTAGATGGCAAACACAAGCAATGCGATACCTAGGTATACAATTAAATAACAACCTTGGCCATCTATATAAACTCAATTACCATCCATTAATGAAAAAATTACAAGACGACTTAGTGCATTGGAAAGACTTACCACTAACATTGATAGGAAGGATAAACTGTATTAAAATGAATATTTTCCCAAGGATACAATACCTATTTCAGTCATTACCAATACACCTAACAGAGAAATTCTTCAAGGAGTTAAAGAAAATAATAAGGAAATTCTTATGGAAAGGGGGGGAAACCGAGGATAGCACTAGATAAATTAACAGAATGGTACAAACAAGGAGGCTTACAACTACCAAACTTTAAGAATTATTATAGAGCCTCACAATTAAGATACCTATCAGATTTTTATCAAACAAGGGAAAAACCAGATTGGACCAGATTAGAACTAGATAAAATAGGGGAGAAGATACCTGAACATATACTATCTAAATGGGATGAAAAATTGGTGCAACGTAGGAATTTACCGGTATTGCATCATCTGCTCAACATTTGGAAGAAGATTCACGTAGAAAGGATTAAAACAAACTACCAACTACCAAAACTAATATTGACGCAAAATCAGCTAATCCCTTTCACAAAAGATAACCTTTCCTTTAGAGAATGGGAGAGAAAAGGGATCAAAAGAATAGAAAATTGTTTTTCGGGAAATAAATTATTATCCTTTGAACAAATGAAGGATAAATATAATATAACTCATGATACAATGTTTGCATACTACCAACTGAAAACCTACTTGAAGGACAAATTGGGAAACAGTCTGAGGTTACTAGAAGGAAGCAATTTTGAATATGTGATTACAGACACAATGATAATTAAAAAGTTTGTAACAAACATGTACATCAAACTGCAAGAAAAGGAGAACAAGGAAACAAACGGTAAACCTAAACAAAAATGGGAACAAGATCTAAACATAAAGATAAAGAATGAAACATGGGAGAAGCTATGCTCCAGAACTATGAGAAATACAATAAACACGAGGTTATGCATGATACAATATAACTGGATACACAGGCTATACATCACATCTCAAATGTTAAATAAATGGGACCCAACAGTATCAGACAGATGTTTTCGCTGTAAAAAGGAAATGGGAACAACAATTCATGCAATTTGGACATGTGAGAAAGTGGAAAAATTTTGGGAAGATCTAAACCAGATATTAAATAAAATCACAAAAAGCAATATACCAAAAAACCCAGAGATCTTCCTCCTAAGTAATATAAGAAACAAAGAATTCAGACTCGATTTGGATGGAGCACAAAAAAGATTTGTTATGATAGCCCTAGCTGTAACAAAAAAATTTATTATGTCAACCTGGAAATTGGAAGACAACTTGAGAATACAACAATGGTATATAGAAATGAATAAATGTATTCCATTAGAAAAAATAACATATAATTTAAGAAATAACATTACAATATTCGAACAAATATGGGAGCCATACATGAAACATAGTAGAGAAATCATACCGTGGACTTCCACCACCTAAAATGACAGAAGGAGAAGATAACGAAAAGAACTGACTCAGTAAAATTTCTTGTTTATTTTTATTAAGTGACAACATTGTTCAACGGGTTTAATGTATCTTATAGTTTGAACTTTAAATAAATGGGGAAGGGAGTGAGGGAGGGAGGGAAGGGAGGGGGGAAAAAGAGGGAGAAAACGACACTATATATTTAAGAAGAAAATGTATCTTGGTCAATAGGGTTTATAGTGTGAAAAATTAAAAAAAATTAAAAAAAGTTTTTTCTCTCTAAATGATGTACTGGATTTATTTATGGAAAGCAACCTCTCAGATTTGTAAACTAAACAGCTCTTGAAAGTTTTCATGGATCAATATTGTACTTTGCTGTTCCTAATGAAAATTTAAAAAAAATCAAAAACTAGTCTCCTGCAATCTATTGTAACTTTCTCTTGGATTCTTTAATTTGCCAGGATGACTTTCTAGCATTCACTAAAAGTAGATCAAGGTACATAAATAAACAATTGTATCAGTGGTAACAACACGGTAAACTGAAATTGAATTAGTTAAAAGGTTTATTCTTTCATTTCAAAATACCAATATAAAACATTGTACTCAATTCTGTACTTCTAATGTTTTTTGTTACTTTGAGTATTATTTAGCTTTGTCCTTTGTATTGATTTTTGTTTCAAAGATTTTGGGCCTGGGTAATCTGTTTTTGACAAGAATAGTTTTAACCTGCTTTGAGTGTTTGGCATAAACTGGAAGACTGCTGCAAAAAAGAATATTCATCCATGTCTAGAAAATAAACTCACCGAGGAAGATTTGTTTAAGAAAGATTAATGAGAAAGCTAAAATACTATTTTTTGGTTCTTAAAATAGAACCAATTTTCATGTTCCTCACTGTTAAATTTATTTCCCATTTTGTGCATCTTGAAGTTTTAATTCAATTCTAATGTAACAAATTTTAAGTTTGAAGGGTCATTCCTTTGATTTTTTTGCATATTTTATTTTATTTCTTTCACGACTCATATAAAGCATTATTACATATAAATAATATTTTAAAATTACTGAGACTCATATGATTGCCCAAATCTCACCCTCCACCAACTGCTAACATTAAAAAAAAAACAATTGTCCAAAAAAAAGGGGTGTTTGAGCACAACTTCATTAATTAGTCCATATCTTGATCTTCAGGATTTCAGTGCTATTAACCTAACTGTACTATTTAAATCTTTTCAGGGAAGTTAAGCCAATATGATTCAAATAAGGTTGCCATATTTTAACAAACACACATATTTCTTTCTAAGTTCATGTTATCTTTTCCGGGGGAGGCAGGGGGCACAACTTTGCATGTCCATATTCCAGCAAGTAATAAGTAGGGGGGAGTTGGACTTTCATGTAACAGCTGTACATCTCCTGGCTACTGCTAGTGTAGTCCCCATGAACTGTATTTGATATTTTGATCATTTTGTGCCAATAACCATAACATTGCTCAATAAATACAGTTCTGGTTGCAATGGAAAGCCCACTTCTATAATTTTTGTCAAATTTTCTGCCAAGTCATACCAAAAGGATCTGACTTTCACACATAGCCAGGTTGAATGTATAAATGTTCCAATCTCTATACCACACCTAAAACAAATGAGCCCAGAATTGTATCAAGGTGTGTATCAAGGTAGTTTTAGTTAATCAGGAAACATCCTGTAATTTGCTCTTTGTTTCTTATGGGAGACTGTGATAGTACAGATCTATCACCAATGTATATAGTGTATATAGTTACAGTATCTAGACTGTGCTTACAGCGATTGGCTGAGAGCTAAGCCACGCCTACTGTCTGGGCCTTAAAGGGTTGTGTCCCTAGCCAGGTCGGATCATTCCGGACTGGTCGGCCACCTGTGAAGAGCTCCTGTCTTTTGCTAATAAAAGCCTTGGTTTGGATCAACAAGTCTTTGATTCTTTCGATGAGCTCTACAGAGACAGAGTCTTGTTACAAGTCAATTCAGTTAGGCTGGGAGGAAGTGCCAGAGTAAAGGTGTCCAAAGTATTTGCTGTGTAGTTTATGCATCGTCATCCTGGCTCTGTGAGGAAAATAAAACAGACTTAACTTTTCATGCTTTCTCTCTGATGCATCATCAATGACTCAAAGACTGATGTTGAGTAAACTGCAGGCTTTTATTTGCTAAAGAACAAAGGCACATCCATAGTGCTCAGGTGTCATGCACAGAGGAAGGGGCTGTGGAACAGTCACCTTTATACAGGAGCCTGTGGATGTGCTTGATCAGACAAATACATGCAAACACTGGTTTACCACACTCCTGCTGGGACAGCCCCTGCTCAAACTCTAGGTTAAAGCAGTCCCTCATGATTTAATAAGGGCCTGATCTGCTTTTCAATGATTGACTGCTACTTTTGCCTGCTTGGAAGAGCTTTGGGATCAGTGGGTTCATTGCTGCTGTATTTTCGGGGCTTTAAATATGAACTCACTTAGTTTCCACGGTGTTAGGAATATTTTACTGATCTATGTTAAGTATGGAGGCATTGAAACATTTAGCTTCCTATTATTTAAATAAGACAACTGATTGAATTAGATTCGTATCCAGTGCAGAATAATGGATTTTTTTCAGTTCTATTTTGTTCAAGTTTATCATCTGATTGTGCCAGTACAAAAAATGTGTACAGCATAATTCTCAAACAGACAAACAATACATATATGCAGTACATATATTCATAGATTAAAAAACATATTATTAATAAATATTAGAGTCATGGAGAATTTTTAGTAGTCATTCAGCAATGTCACTGCCTGTGAGAAGAGGCTGTTTCTCAGCCTGATACTCTCATACTCCTGTAGATTTTTCCCGACAGGAGTAGCTGGAAGATGCTGCATGTGAAGTGGTAATGGTCCTCACTGATTTTGCGAGCCCTCTTTCAACAATACCTGTAAGTCTCAATGATGGTGGTGGGGGGGGGGGGGGGGAGGTGGGGTTTGTGGGGTAGAGAGACCCCAGTAATCCTCGCTGTTGCATTTATGGTCTTGTTGACTGACTTCCGATCGGATGCTCTCCTGCAAGTGCACCCCACTGTGATGTAGCTATCCAGAACACTCTTGACAGCCTCTGTAGAAATTTGACAGTATGGTGGCAGGTAGCCTTAGAGCAGTGGTTTTCAAAGTGCTTCCTTAAAATCACATTTCACCTTAAGCAATCCCTATGCCATCGGAGCTCTGTGATTAGTAAGGGATTGCTTAAGGTGGTATGTGAGTGGAAAGAAAAAGGATTGAAAACCATTGGTTTAATCAAACCTAATTGACTTGTTATGTCAATAGTTTCATTTCTCCAAAGGAAATGGACCAATGATAAATTTTTTGCAAGCAAAATATTTTAGTTACAATTGGGTCTAGAGCAGTGGTTCTCAACCTTTTCTTCCCACACACATATCACCTTAAGCAATCCCTTACCAATCACAGAGTAATTATGGCATAGGGCTAATGCTGTTGAGGCCAACTACTGTTATGTCACCTGCAAATGATTACTTTGTTGGAGCTGGATCTGGTGTTACAGTTGTGGGTCAGTAATGTGAACAGGAGTGGATTGAGCACACATCCCTTAGGTGTGCCAGTGTCCATGTGATGGTGCTCAATGTTCCTCTGCCAACCTGGAAAAACTGCAGTCTTTTTGTTAGGCGATCCAGAATCCAGCTACAGACAGAGGTGTTGAAATCCAGCAAGGGGACTTCTCTACCAGCCTTTGGAGTATGATTGCATTAAATGCTGAGCTGAAGTCAATGAATAGCAATTTGGTGTATGAGGCGTGATTCTCCAGGTGGATCAGCAAGGAGTTGAGGGTCAAGGCTATAGCATTGGCAGTGGAAAGGTTCTGTCTGTAGGTGAATTGAAATTGGTCCAGCATCTCTAGGCGGTGTGCTTTGATTCATTCCATCACTGAATGCTCGAAACACTTCATAATGGTGGAGGTCAGTGCCACTGGGTAGCAGTTGTTGAGGCCTGTTACTGTCAGCCTCTGGAAATGGGATGATGGTGGCTGTCTTGAAACACACAGGAACGATGCCCTACTACAATGAGGTGTTCAGGATCTTTGTAAGGACCTCCGTCAGTTAGTCTGCACATCTCTTCAGCATCCTTTTGGGTATGTGGTCTGGTTCTGCTGGTTTGTGTCTGTTCACTTAGAATAGGATTCTCTTCACCTCAGCCACAGCTACAGAAGGGGTAGGAGACGAAGCTTTCTTTGGCATCAGTCTGTTCTGATAAAAGCCACTTCAAATGAAACATTAGTATAAGAATTCTGAATTAACCCTCTGATGTAGTAATGTGATGGTCCTTTTAATTTCCATGTGGACCTTGGGATCCTCAACAATCAATTTACATGGCAGCGAAATAATGGAACTTTAAATGGGAATAATTAAAGGGAAATGGACACCAGAATTCACAGTCGTGATTCACTTGAGGCTGATAACTTGGTGCTGCATTATATGTACAGGCTTTTTAATCACAAAAAGGATTTTTAATTTGAATTAGATCAGCTCCTGTGAACAACTGAATTAAAAAAAAGTAAAGATTACTCAACAAAACAATATCATGCATTCTACTAGTTTCCATCACTTATTTAAAATGTATTAATTGGAATGACCAGCACTTGTGGCCCATTCCTTTTGCCCTTGAGAAGGTAATGCCGAGGTGACTTTTTGAATACCTCCTGTCTTTATGGTCAGGGGACCCATGATGCAGCTGTGGGAGATAGTCCTACAATGTAGAGCTGGGGATGAAGGGAGGTTTGGCTCTGTGCTTCAATCAGGTTAGTTTGTAACTTGGAGGGGAACCTGCAGGTGGTGCTGTTCCCATGCACCTTTTGTGATTGTCCTTCTTGGTGAGAGAGGTTTTTGGGAATGCCATGGAGTAACCGAAGTGAGTAACTGTAGCGCATTTTGTAGATGATTCACAATGTAATAGTGATGGAAGGAATGAAGGTTTAGGATGGTGGATGGATAACTCGAGCAGCATGGTTGGTGTAGCAGTTAGCGCAAGGCCTTTACAGCGCCAGCAATCAGAACCAGGATCCCGTGCTGTCTGTAAGGAGTTTGTACATTCTCCCTGTGTCCGCGTGGGTTTTCCCCAGGGGATCCGATTTCCTCCTACAATTCAAAAATGTACCAAGGGTGTTGGTCAATTGGGTGCAATTGGGCTGTCTGGGGTCATGGGTCGAAATGGCCTGTTTCCATCATGTATGCCTAAATTTAAATTTAACTAATCAAATTATCTGCTTTGTCATGAATGTTGTTAAATTACTTCAGCATCCTGGCAATGAGGTATTGCATCTCACACCCCAACTTGTACCCTGTGGATGATAGAGAGATTTTGGGGCCTCGGAAACTAAGTGATTATTGGAAGAAATCCAGGATCTCTCTTGTTCTTGTAGCCATGACATTTTTGTGGCTGATCCAGCAGTATTTCTGATTAGTGGAGACCCAGGATGTTGATAGTGGGGGAGGGGGGGGTGGGGGTGTCTTAAAAAGGTAAATGGGTAGATAGTTGGATTCTATCTTGCTGGAGATGCTCATTGCCTGGCACTTTTGTGACATAAATATAACCTGTCGCTTACCAACCCATGTTTAAATGTTGACTAGGGGCTGACTCCATTGTTTGAGAATTTGTGAATAGAATGACTACTTTCCAATCATCAGTAAATGCTCAGTAAATCTCTCCACATCTGACTTTAGGAAGAGCATTGATAAAGCAGCTGGAGATGTTTATGCCTTGGACATTACCTGAGAAACTCCTACATTGATGTCCTGGGCTGGGGTGACTAAATTTCAACACCATAACCATGTTTCTTGATATGACTTGGGACTCTAATCTTTGGAGTATGCTCCTCTGAGAATCACGTACTTAAGTTTTAGTTGGGCCTCATTATAGAACATTTAGTCAGATGTTTTCAATCAAGGATTGTCAAGTTCTTAACAGTTATTTTTCTAGTCATTAAAAGTTTTAAGAGTTATATATATTTTTTAAATTTTAGAGATACAACACAGTAACAGGCCATTCCAGCCCATGAGCCCGTGCTGACCAAGTACACCAAGTAACCTACAAACCCCATATCTTTTTGGAGAGTGGGAGGACACAAGAGCACCCAGAGGAAACCCATACTGGTCACGGGAAGAACATACAAACTCCTTACAGACAGCACCAGATTTGAACCCGGATCACTGACACTATAATAGCATTGTGTTAACAGTGCTGCCCTGTAATTTTAAATATTTCAATGTCCTCAAGATTTCTGGAATATCATCCAGTTCCAGTAGCAATGTTCGAAGGAGAAACAGGGTTCACATTTCATGCCTAAGTCTCTATCAGAGTTCTGCTAAGTGTTTCCAGGATTTTGTGCATTTATTTCTGATGTCCAGCATCAACAGTTTAACATTTTTTTTTAGTTGTTAGAGTTTGGAAATGAAGGTTAACTCAGTTTGGGAATGTAGCCAGTTTTGTGGACAGATTGGATTTGACCCTGCACAAGGAATTGTGGACATCTGAGAGCCCTGAATTTCATTGCACTTAAAATTCCAATGGCGATTGCATTGATTTGTTTTTTTTTTCAGTCAAGTGATGTGCCAAGTGGAAATTGATGGCCCATGATCTGATATTATAATGGATAAAACTTAAAAGGCATTTGAACAGGTAATTGGACAGAAAAGGGGTAGAGGGATATGGGGCTTATGTGAACAATCAGGATTTGTGTTGACAAAGATCACGATCAACATGCGTGAGTTGAAGCAAAGGGTTTTGTTTTGTTTTGTGCAACTGAAGTTTTGTTTTATGTCTGAAGAAATTTATTAGTTGCTGATCCAAACTGCAATTAAAAGATAAAAACATGCTTATTTCCCTAATGGAAGTAATAAGAAATAAAAATGACAACTTAATACATTCATGTTCTCTAGTTAACTGATTCAAGAATAAATATAATCCAAAACAAAATAATCTGGACACTGGAAATCTGAATGCTTTACAAAAACACTGGAAATATCTAAGTGTTCAGGATTTTTTTTTATCCTTCAAAAGTTGTGTAAGTATCTTACTATTTGTGAATAAACTATAATAAATCTTCAAACCCTAGTATCAGGTTTTCACTTTTCTTTGCTGTAATTTCTTGATTCCAGTTTGATTGACACTAAGGTCACAGAAAATTAATGACAAATTACATTCTGCCTATCTCAAATATTTGTAACTTGTTTTCAAAACATTGTACAGGAAGGAGGCCCTGGCTCTGCTGCCCTGGTTAGCTTTACTACTAAACTGGGTCATTGTAAGTCTCCAGTAGCTTCTGAAAATTACTTTGGAGCTTTTAGCTGCAAGAAAACTTCATTTTTTTAATTAAAAAAAAATCAAGGATTTAATTTAATAAAATCAGTAATTTAAAGTTGGTTTATTCAAATTTGAAGGTTTTCTCTTCCAATGAAAAATGCTTATTAATTGTGAAATCTTTTTAGATATATTACTCAAACTTTGGAATGATATTCATCCTAATTACTGTAAATATGTGTGTAATAGTCAATAACGTATAAGTAGACCCTCATCAGAGCTCCTAACACCACGAACGTAGACTCTCATTTAGACCCCTATTATCTGCCTATCTGAGTTCCCAATGCCCTATCCTCCCATGCATTCGAGCTCCTGACACCCAAACTGCAGACTCTCACTTTGGCCCCAGCCACCTGCCCATCCAATCTCCTGATACTCCAACTGCGGATTTTCACTAGGCCCAAGCAGAATAGCCATCTGAGCTCCCAACGCCGCGACCGTGGAACCTCGGCCCGGCTGCCTGCCCATCCGAGCTCCCAAGCCCCTGACTGTGGACTCTCACCTAGGTCTTGGCCACCCATTATCTGAACTCCTGATGTCCTGAACATAGACTTACCACCTAGTCTGGTCACCTGCCTATCCATTCGAGCTCATGATGCCTCAAACATGGCCATCTGCCCACCCATCGGAACTCACGATGCCTCATACGACACAGGTACATTGTAGTCAAAAGTAGTATCTGTGTAATAGTTCAATGCCCCCTCCCTAAAATTTGTTCACAAAACTCAACTATATGGTACTAAAAGTATCAATAAATCATTTTTAAAATCTGTCTCATTGTATTGGTTTATGACTAATTTTATATTTGGATAAATGCAAATTAATTTGAAACCACATTAAAAAAAAGTCTCAAAATTAGTTCATTGTACACCAGGAGTTCTTTCTATGTAAGGGAAAAGTCTGACTGCCTCTCGCTATGGCTCCAAGCCATACACAATGAATTAACAATCCAATTTTATTTTTATAAAATCATCTCTTCAATTTTAACAGGCAAGTCAGAATGTGACACATAAGCTTACTAATAATGACTTAGCTGTGATATTAAAACATTGGTACATAAACCATAAATAAGTAGTTTTCAAAATAATTTTGACAGCTCAAGAATTGATTGCCTATAAAACTAGACAGATTGATTCAAATCAAATTCCTCAGTACATTCAGTGCAATCAATTACAGAGATAGCTTTTGGCACACAGGATCAAACCAAAGCTTTGCTTACATAAAATCTTAAAAGTTACTAGTTATTTACAAGGTCATAAGGCTCATTGTTACTTGCCTTGATTTAATGCCATATTCAGTTGGCTTACTTGTCCAGGATTCTCTCAGCATTATTGTTGATATTTCTCTGTTCTTATCCAAATATTAAAGTATGTTCTGAACAATTATACTTTGGAGTTCTTCCACTGCCAGCTTTAGCAACATTCTGAATGAAGGTTTGCCCAGACTTTCAATTCTTAATTAAAGTGCATCTTAAAGTTAAAACTGATCTAAAATGAGCATCTTGTGACACGGCGGGACGTGGCATGATGGCGTAGGGAGAAGACGTGGGAAGACATTTCCCCCTGGCAGAACTATTCAAAACCCATTTAAAAGTTAAAAAAATTTTTTTTTGCTTGCAACAGTGAGACTCCATCACTAAGAACTAGTAACTGAGAAAAGTTGGAAAATGGAATGAAAAATTTCATTTGAGTATTAAACTTTTGTTTAAAAAACAATTGTAATTATGGACAAATTAATTTTTATCAGTTCCCAAATTTGGCTCTTTCTTGTTAATAGAAATTCAGATATTGAAAAAAAACCCAAATCATCTTATTTTTAATTATGTGGTTTCTATAACGAGCTTCCATTCTATTTTCTTAATTATTCATTTTGGAGTAAGATAATTAAGGTAGTGTATGACTTGTGTGGACTATCCAGAGAATCATCTGTTCTGCACATTGTTTTGCAATTAAGTACAATTTACTGCATTTTTATGAATATAACGTATGTGTTATATGTGTGTTTTACAAACCAGGTTCAACTCTCCCCCCACCCCCCTCATGTTGTACGCACACTATATGAGTGTATTTTTACATGTTGAAAGAATGTGCACGATTTATAGCGGGCATGGAAATACTAATGAGCACACAATTAATAGCAGCATTGAAAGAACGTGCACAATTAATAGGAGCTGTGGGAAAGATGCACTGGCAATTTATAGCAAGTGTAGGAATATTATCATGTGCATGTGAATATAATAGCAGCAGTGAAAGAATGGGCACAAATTACAATGACCATGTGAAAGATGCAATTTATGGCGAGCATGAGAAATTTTGATCTTGGGACCATCTCCTTGTTCTGAATGCCATGGTATTCCTAGAAACGGGACATTCTGATGAGAGCACTGCACCTCTAGTCCTTGACATTATTACCCTGGATAAAGATTCTGACTGTCTAACTATGCCTTTTATAATTTTACGAACATCAACATCTAATACTCCAGAATAAACAACCTAACTTTGTCCAACCTCTTATAACTTATACACTGTAATCCATGCAAAATCCTCATAAGTCTCTGCTGTACCCTTTCCAAAGCCTCCACATTCCTCCTATAGTGGAGCGAGCAGACTTGTACACTGTGCTCCAAGTGTGGCCTCAACAGAGTTTCATAACTGCAACATGATTTGCTTTCTCTTACAGCCAATGCCACCATCAATGAGGGGAAGCATGTTTCATGCCTTTTTTTCCCACCTTACCTAATTGCAAGGCTACTTTTAGTGAACTACGGACTTGGAAACCCATATTCCCAGATACATCAATGTCATTAAGGGTCATGCTATTAAAGATGTACGATCTATGAATTGTAAATGTTCTTCTTGTATTTCTCCTCCCAAAGTGCAGCACCTCAGATTTGCTTGGATTTAACTCTACCTGCCATTTCCCTTGCCCATATCTGTAACTGATGTATATCCTGTTGTATTTTTTAATACCCCTTTACACTATCCACAACTCCACCAATCTTTGTGGCATTTGTAAACTTACTAACCCACCCATCCACATTTTCATCCAAGCCATTTTTCATATTTACATCACTGGTGGCCAGAATAACATCCTTCCACCATTACCCTCTGCCTTCATTGGGGATGCAAATCCTGACTGCAAATGATCAATTTACCATGGATTCCATGCATCTTTGTCCTTTGGATCAGCATCATGAGAGACCTTGTCAAATGCTTTACTAAAGCCCACTGCCTTACCTTCATCATCTCTTCAAAAAAACAGACAAATTTATAAGACATTATCAACCCTGAACAAAGCCATGCTCACTGTTCCCTAATTAGGCCCTGCCTTTCTAAATGTACACAAATTCTATTCCTAATTATCCTCCTCCAGCTACATGCAGCTGATTTGAGGTTTGCTGGGCTATAATTTCCTGGAATATCCTGAAATAACATTGATTACTACCCAGTCCTCTGCAGCCTTGCCTGTTGCTCATGAAGATACAAATATCCTTGTCAAGCCCCTAGCAATCTCTACTCTTGTCTCATTTAGCAACCTGGAGGGGGATATATCCCATCAGGTCCCAGTGACCTATTCACATTAATGCTCATCCAAGTACACCTCCTTCTTGATCTCAAACTTTTCTGGCATATTAGCATTCTCTCCCCCCACTGCTTTCACCATCCTCTATGTTACACTAATAAATATGAGAATTGGAAGAAGAGCTTCCTCATGGTAAAAACGATGTTTCCAGGAAACATTCATGGTTCTTTCATTCTGATGGAATGCGCTGCTGTATATTTTCAGTAGCCACCAATAATGTATTTTATCAAGATGGTAACATTTACTTCTGAATTGCTTCTTTGAATAGAGAATCTTGCAATGCCATAGAACATTGCAGTCACTTCCACCAAGATTCTTTCTCTGGTAATCTGGTAGATTTTCTAGTTCCAGAGGAACACATGAACCTCTTCCTGCCATTTACCTAACTGATGAGAAGGTCCACAGCACTCTCACAAAATTTAGGGGCTTCTCCCTCTCCTGTGCAGACACCTAACTCCTCCATGTTGCTCTCCAGAAGGCCAAGGCTTTCTTTGACTGGTGTGTGGCAAATTGGTCTGGTGCTCAGGAACTGGCCCCATTTGTTTCCCTAATAAATTTTTTGAATATATTGTTTTTCACAGGACCTAAATCAATATGACATCTAAATGATATGAACATTTTTTGAGCAAATGAGTGGAAGAGTATTTGGATAAATTGTTTTAATGGTGTAAATTAGATGTAGACTGATTCATTTTAATGCAATGAACATGGCAAAAAAAATGAATATGAATGAAATTCAAAAACCACAGCAGGTGGAAGAAATCTGAAATTAAAAAGTGCTGGGAAAACTGGAAGATTAACCTTAATTGACTTCAACTGCCATGTTATGATCTCACCCTATAAGAGATCTTTTCTTTTGACCCACGCAACCATCTCCACTAAAAGCTAACTTTTTTTTTCTCTTTCTCTGATCTGATGATGGGTCCTGGATCAGATATGTTAACTGTTTCTCTTTCTATACATTCTGCCTAGCTTTCTGAGTCTTTCCAGCACTTTCTGTCTTGTGTGGCAAGAAAAATAACTCCAATGGTACTTAGTGGTGTCACCTGCTTGTTAAATTCATGTGAAATAGTTAGTTTTCCATGATATTCAGAATCAGAATCAAGATTTATTGTCATGAACAAGTCATGAAATTTGATGTTTTGTGGCAGCGTCATAGAGAAAACACACATTATAATCATCTTACGACATTACTATATATAAAAAATAACAATAACATTGCACAAAAAGTAAGGCAATGTCTTTGGTTCATTGATTATTCAGGAATCTGATGGCAGCGGGGAAGAAGCTGCCCCTTTGCCGCTGTGTGCTTGTCTTTAGCCTCCTGCACCCAGATGGTAACAGAGTGAAGAGGACATGGTCTGGGTGTTTGGGGTCTATGAGGATAGAAGATATTCAAAATGATATCACCATCCTGGATAACTTGCTGTTATCTACATTGAACACCTCGATGTATCTCCCTTGAATTTTCAGTGCTGCTCAGAATGTATTGTGTTCATAGAGCTGCAGAAATGTTATTAGCTTTTCTAATAAACCTTATAAAATATAAGTGTCTGGTAGGATATATCAGAAGACTAAATGAAATTACCAAGAAGTCAATGCTACAGACTGCAATGAAAAATTGTCGCTGAAAATTAAAGGACTTGGAACAGTTTTATCCCAATGTAAACAATCATTCTGTATTTTCAAAAGCTGCTTTACACATATTAAAATACCAGAAGATGTGTTATGCTGACAGCAGGAGTCATGCAAATAAAATGGATGAACAATTCAAATGTATACAATTTAAAGTGAAAATAAATGTGGCGCTGATTTCAGTGGTTATTGAATAATTAAAGAAGATATAAGATATCCCTACAAACATTTTAACAAAAGATTTTGAATACAAACTGAAATTTGTTTCTGTGGTGTAAACTATTTTCCCAAGAGGCTTCAGAACCTTCAGGAACTGATTGGCTTGAAAGATTCATTTGTTTAGTGGATAAAGGACACGGCTAGACCAGTAAATACAGGCTTTGCAGCTGTATCTTGCCAAGAGCCAACCACGTCACATATGTGCTATATATAGTACAGGAGCAAAGAGAAATTCAGGCGTGAGAATTCATTACATGGGTCACTGATTGTGATATCAGAAGTTAATCCAAAAAAAAACTCAGAATAACTTGAGAATACTTTTGCGTTCTTGCATCTTAATATCTGCCCCCTACTGCTTTTAGATGTTGCAATCCAAATATTAATGAGGCTAAGTCATTGTGTGTTGAACTGAATGAACAAAATGCATTAGGTCAGAGATTTAAAATACCAGATATTTGATTGCTAAGCAATTAAGTATTAGTTTGTAG
The DNA here is from genome assembly GCF_036971445.1 of Narcine bancroftii. Lineage (NCBI taxonomy): Eukaryota > Metazoa > Chordata > Chondrichthyes > Torpediniformes > Narcinidae > Narcine > Narcine bancroftii. The sequence continues at coordinate 37,667,378 of NC_091477.1, forward strand.
GACAGGGAGAACTTTATTAGATTTCACCTGGCAACTAAAAATTGAAACCTTTGCTTTGAACTCTGCCTAATTCAGTGATGGTCATGTTGAAGGAGTTTTGTTGACACATGACAGTTATAATACATTGCAGGGAACATTTTCACACATCATTGCATCAATTCAGAGTTTAACTTGAAGTTCACAAAATACTGAACAAGATTTTACTAAACTGTCTGTAATTTTTGGTGTTGAATGATGTATTGACAATCAACAGGATCTATCTATTTGAATACTAAAATATAGATAAGCAGATTGTTTTTCTTTTGTACCAATTGTTTCATAAAATGCATGCATTGTTTTGTTTTGCAAACCTTTTTGTTTCTGCTGTTAATTTTGAACTTTTAAATTTATTGCCATTTAAAAGGCACTAACCAATCAATTCAACACATTAAATTTTCTAATTTTTGGTCAATATCTTGAGATTTGATTATTATTTCAGCTATGTTCATGGATTTATTCTCTTTACTGCAGGTTGTGTGATTTAGTGGAGGTGAGTAAGATAATGACTGGTCAGCTTGCAGCTTGGGGAAATCGGGAGATTTTCTCATTTGCAAGATGTCTGGAAAAGAGAGGACACAGAAAGGACAAAGGCAAAGTGTACTGAGTGATGTGAGAAAAACTATTGGTACTCAAGAGTTATTTGGATCCAAAATTCACTGCCTGAGTGGAAATGGAATGAATCAATGTTTTTGAAAAGGAACTGGAGAGGCATTTGAGAAAGAATAATTTGCAGTATTCGGGGGAAAGAACAGGTTATAGAACTGACCAACAGGCGACCACAAATGTTGGAATCTGAAGTCAAGCACAATCTGCTGGAGGAACTCAATGGGTCAAGCAGCATCAGTGGGTCAAGTGGGAGAAAACTAATGGTCGATGTTTAGAGCTGAGAATCTTATCATGGCTGAGGAAAGTTAACACAGAAGCCAGTGTGAAGAGGATAGTGTAGGATTGGTGAGAGGAAGTGCAGACACAGGATAGGTGAACCAGGCAGAGGTGAAACATGATGGATGAAGGCAGAGGACTGGTGGCAGATGTCAGACAAAGGGGGAGAGGTAAGCAAAGCAAAAGGGCCAGGTGGAAGAAGATGAGTGTTGCAGGTGGAGCAGGTGATTAGAAGACAAAGGCTGCAGTGCTGTGAATTGGTAAGTAGAATAAGTGAGATTGGTGGTATAGAGAGTCTAGATGGAACTGAAGGAGGAGGTAGGGAGAAGAGAGAGCTGAAGAATCCAATGGGGGAGATGGTGTGTGTGAGGTTAGGGGGTTGAGGGGGGTAGGGATAGGCCCAAAGAGGAGGGGACATGAGAATGAGTGGGGTGCTGGGTAGAAGTAGTTGGGAAGGGGAAGAGCAGAAGAGATACAGAAGAGAAAGGGTACTCATTATCTGAAATTAGAAATTATATGCTCATACCACTGGGCTGTAGAATTCCTCGATAGAATATGAGGTGTTGTTCCTCTAATTTTCATTGAGACTCGCTCCGAAAATGGAGAAGGTGATGGAGAGTTAGGCAGGTGTGGGAATGGGAAAGGCAGTTGAAATGGCATGTGCTCAGAATGACCACTGCGGTCAGGGTGTGGATAATCTGTGAAACGGTCTCCAAGTCTGTGTTTTGTCTCACCGTTGTAGAGGAGGTCACGTTGGAAGTCCCAAGTGCAGTATATGAGGTCAGAGAAGGTGCTGATGAATCTTTGCCGCACATGGAAGAGATGCTTAGGACCTTAGATGGTGGCAAGGGAGGAGGTAATAAGAACAAGTGTTGCCCTTCCTGCTGCTGCAGGGGGAAAGTAACATGGATGAAACATGAAAATTTACCGATGCTGTAATGTTTGTAAAAACAAAGAATTCTTGAGAAACTCAGCAGGTCTCACAGTGTCCCTCAGAGGTAAAGATACATTATCGACGTTTCAGGCCTGAGCCCCTCTTCAAGGTATTAGTAACAAGCAGACAGAATTAAAAGACAGGAGAGAAGGAAAGAAAGAGCAAAGGGAGGAATACAGACCAACAGGCAAAAGGTATTAATTGGATATGGATAGGACAATTCAGGCACTTATCTGCATTTTGCTCATACTTTGAAGAAGTGTTCAGGCCCATAACTTTGGTTATATATCTTTACTTCCTACGGAAGTTATGAACTCTGGTGAGATCCTCCAGCATTTCTGTGTTTTTACTAAAGTACCAGGGGTAACAGAGTGGTGGATGGGGAGAGATGAGCAGACAAGGGAGTCATGAACAGAGCAATCCCTGTGGAAAAGGGGTGGGGAGGGGTAGATGTGGTGGGGTCAAGTAGCAGCTGGTGGAAATGACAGAGGATGATGTACTGAATGCAGCGGCTGGTGGGGTGAAAGGTGAGGACAAGAAAAACGATCCCATTTTGAAGGTGAGGGGGGAGTAAAACTCTGAGAGAGATTGGAAATGCAGGAGGTAGCTCTAATGTCCACAGTTGAGTTGGTTGCGTTGATTGAAGAAAGATATTCCAGGTGTCCTGTAATAAAAAGCTTCATCTTGAGGGCAGATGCTGCAAAGGTGAAGAAACTGAGAAAAAGGGATGGTATCCTTAGAGGAGGTTGGGTGGGTGGAGGTGCAGTCAAGGCCTCTGTGGAAATCTGTGGGTTAATAGTGAATGTCAGAAGAAGCTCATCCTGACATGCAGGCAGAAAGGTACAGAAAGAAGAGGGAAGAGTCAGAAATAGTCCAAGTGGGTTTCAGAGCAGGATGGAGGTTAGTAATAAAGTTGGTAAAATTGAGTTTTGCACAGGTGAACAAAATAGCCTCAACGTAGTCATCATTGTGGCGAAGGAAGAGTTGGGGGCGGTCTTGGGGTAGGTTTGGAATGAAGACTGTTCAATGTAGCAAACGAAAAGGTAGGCGTAGCTGAGACCCATATGAACATCTTTGAATTGAAAGAAATGATAGATTTTGAAAGCGAAGATATTAAGGGTGAGCGCAAGTTCTGTAAGGCAGATAATAGGATTGGTGCAGGGAATTTGGCCTGAACGCTCTTCCAGAAAGAGGGCTTTGAGAGTTTCCAGATGGGAGATGGAGATGTACAGCGATTGAACAACCATGGTGAAGATTTCATTTAAATAAACTGATTTTGGACATTTAAACTCGTGTTACCCAATTACACTCTAATTAACCTGCAACCCCATATATTTTGGATGGTGAGAGAAAACCGGAGGAAACCCACACAGACATGGGGAGAACTTACAGACTCCTTACAGAGAGTGCCAGATTTGAACCCAGGTCACTGATGCTGTAAGCACGTTATGCTTACTGCTAAGCTAGCTGTGCCGCCCATGGTTAGACTGTGAGGACCTGCAATGTGGAAGGTGCCAAAATGGTGAAGGGCATTGGAGGTATTTTAATACACATAAAGCACAGTTACAGGCCATTTCGGCCCACAAGTCTGTGCTGCCCAATTACACCCAATTAACCTACAATCCCTGTACATTTCAAATGTAGGAGGAAACCAGAGCCCCCGAAGGAAACCCACACAAACACGGGGAGAAATGTACAAACTCCTTACAGACAGTGCGGGATTGTAACCCCGGTCCAGATCGCTGGTGCTATAAAGGCGTGGCGCTAACCACTACGCCAACCGTGCAGCCCTGGATGTATCCTAGATGCAGGTGGGAAGGGACTGGACAAAGGGAAAGAGGATGAAGTCAAGATAAAATTTTGATGGGGTATGAGCAGGCAGAAGCAATGGGCCTACTGGGACAGTCCTGTTTGTGGATTTTGGGAAAGAGGTAGAAGTGGGAAGTGTGGGCTTAGGGCACTATCAAGTTGGAGACTGGAGGGGATATCTCCTGATGCAAAGAAATCTGTGACAGTGTGAAAAAACAATGGCTTGGTGTCCCTAGGTAGAGGCATGGTCTAGGGGTGGGCATAAAGTGGTATCTGAGAGATGGCATCCGGCCTCCGCAAGGTAGAGGTCCATTCACCAGACCACCACAGCATCCCTTTTGTCTGTGGGTTTGATTATTAGATTGGAGTTGGTGTTAACTGAGTGGAGTGTGGTGCTTTTGGAAGGAGTGAGGTTAGAATGGGTGAGTGGTGTGGAGAAGTCAAAGCAGATGATGTCATATCTGCAATTAGAAATTAAAGGGTCCAGAGAAAGTAAAAGACCTGAAAGAATTGTCCAAGGAAAGTGATGGAGATACAAGAAGGGGTAATTGTTGAGGGATGGGGGTGTGGAAGGGGTCATCAGTGAAGGATGGGGGGAAGGGGTCATCAGTGAGGGATGGGGGTGGGGAAGGAGGCCATCAGTGAGGGATGGGGGTGGGAAAGGGGTCATCAATGAAGGAAGGGGGTGGGTAGGAGGAATGGGTGGGAACTCATTTTCAAAGAAATAGGCATGGAGTAGAAGAGCTTAGAGTTATGGCAGGCCCAGAATTCATTGAGATGCACACTCAGGGGCAGAAAAGTGAAGCCTCCACTGAGAACTGACTGCTCAGCATCAGAGAGGAGAGATTGGGAGGGATGGTAAAGATAGTGATCTAATAAGAGTTGGAAAAAACTTCAAGGGCCAAAGCACCTCCTTTAGTAAAACAACAATTCTATAATTATATATATATATAAAAGAATTATTTTATCCCTTTAAGATATATATAATTTTTATGTCATTTAAATATATAAATTGAGCATAAATCTAAATTCAGTTCAAATGTGATATAAATTTACATAACCCTTGATTAGGCCAACTTTTATGTAGAAATATCAATGGACTTCAGCAGAATGCAGCATTCCTTGTGTATATGCCTTTCATCCCTCCACATGGCTTGCAGCTTAATCACCAGCTGGCATGGTGCACGCAGGGCTAGGAATTGCGGGGCCCAATTAGAAAATTGATAGCGGGGCTTCTACTCTACAAAAGTCGAAATTGATGTTTTATGTTTCGTGTAGTATGCCAGTCTTAGCCAAAAAGCATTAAATGCTTGCTATACTAAATATTAAAAGACAATATGAAAGTTTTAATTTTTTAATACAAGTTAAGACAATTACAGACCTACTGTTTATGCAGGTCTTTTAGAAACAGACTTTTCTGGCTTTTTTATTTGCAAAATCTTTCAAAATAATTTCAAAGTCAATGGTTTTAGTAATGTCATTTTCTATAGATAGCGTCGCCAAATTGTTTAGTCTCTCTTGTGAAATTGTTGACCGTAAGTATGTTTTAATCAGTTTTAGTTTTGAAAAACTTCTTTCGCCTGATGCGACTGTTACAGGCATTGTTAAGTAAATTCTCAAAGCAATAAAAACATTAGGAAATGCTGTGAATCGATTGTTTACTACCAGGTATTCAAACGGAGCTTAAGGCTTAATGACAGTGAAGGGAAGAAAAATTTTCAGAGCTTCAAGTTCTTCGGCCAACAGATAACCATCCACGTCTTTAGTTGTTTCAGTAACTACTCCTCCATCAGTGCTCTGTTTTAGTATGCTGTCAGTTAAAGCTGCTTCAAGGTCTGCTATGTGTTTCCTTATTTCCGCCTTTTGTAAGCCTATGTTGATCCAACAGTGGAACTATGTTGTCACCGTCATTGGTACAACGTAAGAAACCAACGTCAATCCCACCTCATTTTGCTCATTAGCTTTACGTTGTTCCAAGGTCAGCAGCTGACCTTGGAACAACGTACCCAACTCTTAACTTGTGAACGCCACCAAACAGCAAAACAAGCAACCGATTCTGGATTTGTTGAATGACGACAACTTCAAATAAGGTAAGAAATGCCTTTTTTTAGTATGGTTAGGTTAGTTAGGTTAGGTTAGTTAGGTTATGTTAGTTAAGGTTACATTACAGAACAGGGACGATGCACTTTAATTTTGCCATTTTTTTAGCTGATTTTCTAGTCAAATGTCTAGTGCTAGTTTGTCGCTAGCTATTTGGCTAGAGAATCGACGGAAAAACTAATGCGTGTAACGGATTAAATTCGCCACCAAAGAAAACAATTTCTGCATTGTCAAGCTAAACTGTACCTGTTCCAAATCACCAAAAGCATGAAGTAGGCTATATTAAGCCCCGGCAGTGCAATAGCACAGTTAGTAACAGTAGCCTAGTACTATTTTGATACTAAATCAAACCACTGCAAAATTATGAAACAATGACAGAGGCAGCCTTGCTAAGAATATCTGGATCTTGTAAAGATGAATAACCCCGAGATGTACAGTAAATGCCCCTATAGCTGAATAACCTTGTAAACCAGCTCATAAAGATGTAGGCTATAACCCCCGCACTAGATCTAGCCTAGTAAAGATCAACTTAAACTAACCTAACTTCGGGGTTATTCGTCTTTTTTCAAGACCTGAATATCCTCACCAATTCCATCTACGATTGCGAACATTGTCAAAAATTCTACACTTAGGCCTAGGCTCTTTACGTTCAGGCTAACTGCTTAAGCCTAGGCTATAGACTAGGCCCTAGGCTAGCATGACACTATCTCAATCTCATATTAAAGTACAAGTTCTCTTATTGATTAGCCTATACCCTGTTTTGATCTTGATAATAATGAGATGCTTCATCAGCTCCAGAGTACATTTATCTAACTGGGTCAAATGAATACGAAACATGAAATTTTTGGCTTGGGAGACCAAGGAGGCCTATAGCCAGTAGTTTAATCGAAGACATATTTCCTAAAAATATTTCACTGAGATAATATGATCAATTAAGGGCAATAACTTCACAAGTTCACTGACAAATCCCTCAGTTTATAAGGCTTATAGTATTATTTTCTTAACCAGTTTAAACGAAGTCAGTCACAGTGTTCTTTGCTCAAGGCCTGGGCTCAAACACGTGTGCGGGGCCCCCTTGAGGCGAGGGGCCCAATTTGATCAAATTGGTCAAATAGGCTTAAAACCGACCCTGGGTGCACGTGTAGCTTTTGAAACTGGAGATATGTACCTTTTACTTCATTATTTTGTCTGCTATGCAGTCCAATACATATTCAACTCAGAACATTCTAATAGTGGATGCACATTTGCTTGAGTTTGTATAAATGAAGAAAAGGCCTCCCTTGGCATTCATTTTACCTAGAAATGCTGAGATATCATCAGGACTTCTTCCCACTGGGTCTTCCTTCCTCAAACACCCAGGAAGGTGGAGGTAACATTGCAGATTTTCCTTGTACAAATGCTTGGTTCTTTCAATAAATTTAAGTGTCTGCATTGTACAGCTTTCAAGGTTGAATTCCAAGTCAAAATTACCATAGAACCATAGAACATTACAGCACAGAAACAGGCCTCTTTGGGCCTTCTAATCTGTGTGGAACCATCTTTTTTGCCTAGTCCAACTGACTGCACCCAGTCCATAGCTTTCCATACCTCTCCATTCCATGTAACTGTCCAAATTCCTCAAATGTTAAAATTGTGCCATCATTCACCACTTCAGTTAGAAGCTCGTTCCACACCCCCACAACTGTCTGCATGAAGGAGTTCTCCCTCATGTTCCCCCTAAACCTTCCCCTTTCACTCTTAACCCATGTCCTCCGGTTTGTATCTCACCTGCCCTCAGTGGAAAAAGCCTACATTTACAAAAGCTCCTACATTTACTCTGTCCATCTCCCTCATAATTTTAAATACCTCTATCAAATCTCCCCTCATTCTTCTATGGTCCAGGGAATACTCCTAACCTGTTTAACCATTCCCTGTACTCAGTTCCTGAAGTCTGGACGACATCCTCGTAAATCTTCTCTGCATTCTATATTATTGATATCTTTCCCAGTAGATAGATGATCAAAACTGCACACAATATAGGTATTCCCCGACTTACAACCTATGTGACTGACAGCCATCCTTACATACGACTGAATTACACTCTTACAGTGAATGTAAAATAATGCCTATGGTAGTGGTGGCCAGCATGTTGTATTTGATGAACGATCACATGGATACAGTGTATTTCCGACATACAGGCACATCCATTTTGAGATCTGACCGGTCAGTCAGACGGAACACAGACCTAGGTTGAGGAGACCTGTATTCCAAATTTGACATCACCATTATCTAATACAACTTTAAGATAACATCCAAACTCATATACTCAATATTTTGATTTATGAAGGCCAATATGCCAACATCTCTCATTACAACCCTATCCACCTGTGACACCACTTTCAGGGAAATATGTATCTGTATTCCAAAATCCCTCTGTTCTACCATGCCTCAGTGCCCTACTATTTATTGTGTATGTCCTTTCTTGGTTTGTTCTTCCAAAATGCAGCACCTCACATTTCTCTGCATTAAATTCCATCTGACTGTTTTTAGCCCATTTTTACAGCTGGTCCAGATCCCTCTGCAAGTTCTGAAAATCTTCTTCACTGTTCACAGCACCTCCAATCTTAGTGTCATCTGCAAATCTGCTGATCCAATTTATCACATTATCATCCAGATCATTGATTTAGATGACAAACAACAATGGTCCTAGCACTGATCCTTGAGGCATATCACTAGTCAAAGGCCTGCAGTCTGAGAAGCAATCATCCGTCACTACTCTCTGGCTTCTTCTGTCCAGCCATTGTCAAATCCAGTTCACTACGTACTTCACCAAGAATACCTAGCATCTGAACCTTCCTGACTAACCTCCCATGTGGTATCTTGTCAAAGGCTTTACTAAAGTCCATATGGACAACATCCACAGCCGTTCCTTCATCAACTTTCCTGGCAACCTCCTTGAAATTCTCTATAAGATTGATTAAACATGACTTACCATGCACAAAGCCATGGTGACTATCCCCAATCAGTCCATAGCTATCCAATAATTTACCTATTACTAATGTCAGGCTCATCGGCCTATAATTTCCATGGTTACTTTTGGAACCTTTTTTAAACAATGGAACAATGTGAGCTACCCTATGATCCTCTGGCACCACAACCTTATTTGTTTTAAGACAGCAAGTATTTCCTCCTCTTTGATGTGTATAGGTTCCATGACCTCACTGCTTGTTTTTCTTACTTTCCACAAATCTGTGTGTCCTTTTCCTAAGTGAATACTGAAGAAAACAAATAAAACCTCTCCCATCTCCTTTGGCTCCACACAAAGCCAACCACTCTGATCTTCAATGTGGCCACTTACTATCCTTTTGTTCTTAATATACCCGTAGAAACCCTTAGAATTTTCCTTAACATTGTCTGCTAAAGCAACCTTAGGTCTTCTTTTAGCCTTCATTTCTTTCTTTCTTGAGGTTTTTTTTTTGCTTTTTTTATACTCCTCAAGTACCTCATTTGTTCCATGTTGCCTATCCCTGTTATACACCTCTCTCTTCTTCCAAACCAGACCCCTATGCCTTTGATCTTGACAGGAACATACAAGCTCTGTGCTCTCAAAATTTCACCTTTGAAGGTCTTCCACTTTCCTTGCACATCCTTACCCGAAAACAACTTATCCCAATCCATGCATTCCAGATCCTTTCTTCATTTCCTCAAAATTGGCCTTTCTTCATTTTAGAATCTCAACCTGAGGCCCAGACTTATCCTTTTCCATAGTTAATTTGAAACTTATGATCACTGGACCCAAAATGTTCCCCTGTACATACTTCTGTCATCTGTCCTGTCTTGTTCCCTCATAGGAGATTCAGGATTGTATCTTTTTCGTTGGTACCTCTATGTATTTCCTGAACACAATTGATAAATTCAAGCCATCCAGCCTTTTTACAGTATGGGAGTCCCAGTCAATATGTGGAAAGTTAAAATCTCCTATTATCATAACCTTATGTTTCCTGCAGCTGTCTGCTATCTCTCACATGTTTGCTCCTCCAATTTACATTGATTATTGGACGGTCTATAATACAACCCATGAGTGTGATCATTTCTATCCCATTCCTCAGTTCCATCCATATAGCCTCAGTAGACGAGCCTTCTGCTCTGTCCTGCCTGAACACAGCTGCGATATTTTCCCTGACGGGCAATGCCATTCCTCCCCATTTCATGCCCCCCATTCTATCACATTTAAAGCAAAGAAAGCCCAGAACATTGGACTGCAAGTCCTGCCCCTCCTGCAACCAAATTTCATTAATGGTCACAATGTCATAATTCCACGGACTCTAAGCTCATCTGCCTTTCCTACAATACTCCTTGCATTGACATACATGCACCTGAGGATATTTCCACCACATGCAATCCATTGACTTCTAACAGGCTTGCAATTTTCACATATTCTGTTCCATTTTCCACTCCTCTATCTGCTCTGACAATCTGGTTCCCATCCCCCTGCAAATCTAGATTAAACCGCAGCACTAGCAAACCGCAGGGAAATTAGTCCCTCTCCAGTTTAGATGCAAACCATCCCATCGGAACAGGTCCCATCTTCCCTGGAAGAGAGCCAATGATCCATAAACCTAAAGCTCTCCCTTATAAACCATGTCTTTAGTCATGTGTTATCCTCCTATTTCTAACCTCATTAGCATGTGGCATGGGTAGCAAACCAGGGAGGCAATATGCCATCTGGGATACTCAATCTCTTCCACAGAACATCTTATCTGTCCCCTTTTCACTACAGCTCGTCTCTTTCCCTCCTTTCTCTTCTTAGACACAGGACCAGACTTTGATCTCTGAGGCTTGTCCCTGGTAGGTCATTTCCCCCAACAGTATTCAAAATGGTGTTCTTGTTATTGAGGGGGATGGCCACAGGGATGCCCTGTACTGCCTGTCTGTTCCCTTTCCCTCTCCTGACTGTCACCCATCTACCCTCCACCTGGCTCCTAGGCATGATAGTGTCCCTGTAACTCTTATGTATCACCCCCCTGTGTATCAGCTCCAATTCCTTGACTTAGCTTGTCAGGAGCTGCAGCTGGAACAGGTGAAGTAATCAAGGATACTGCTGGCTCCCCTGACAACCCACATTTTGCAAGAGGATTATTCCCCTTCCTTGACTGTCATTCCCACTGTCTATAACTAGATGAAGAAAATTTATGATATCTATAAAACCTGTTCCTACCTGCTGAATCCTTTTTGTTCCTCGAATAGGGTAGTCCTTTCTGACTTCAACTCTGACTATTCCTCGCCTCTTACCTGTTCTCGCCAAAGCCTGTTGAGGCAAACCTTACCACTCGAACCATGGAGAGATTCAGCTCCTTTACTCAAATGCTGTTTAGACCAAATTGTATTATTTCAGCTAACAACCTACACTCAAAGACTACACAGAGCCAATATTATTTGGAATGAGCAATGTATATTTCAAGTGATATCCATGCTGCCTTTCGATAATTGTGCATAACATGAAATCTGATCCTCCTATCCCCTGATGAGCTATGTTGAAATCTCAGTGGGCTCCAACTTTGCAAATAATTATTGAGTGATTGCTTCCCATGAGACAGTGAACCATGAATAATAAATCACATTTAATCTCATTAAATCCTTAATTGTATCCATTAATTCATAGTCATGTGAATGAATCATTTAATGTTCAATAAAATCATACTATTCAAAACATATAAGTAAAGCAAATAGTAACTACAGTATGAGTTGAGAATTTGGGTAAGCCTGAAATCAATGTATATTGCTGAACAATTTGTTCAAAATAACAAGCCCAGGGCTGGATTGTAGAAATCCCAATCCCCTGTGACCTTGAGACAGTAGAAGGAGTCAAAAGTGCATGTGTGCCTATCAGCATATTCTTCTGTAGATCTGCTATGTGCTTCAATCAAATTAACTGAGTTAGTGTGGGAATTTGATTCATCTGTATTCATTATCCCTTGTGGGTGCTGGAGAGTGTGGTAGATTGGCATCTGCAGATGAGCCCATTTTGCATTGAGAGTGTTGGGATCCTCCTTCCAGATGGTGCAGGGATGAAACTCCAAAATGTTCAGCCATTGGTTCAGGTCCAATTTAGAGACTGAGAGAGTAGCATGCTGTAGAGCTGCTGTCTCACAGATCCAGTGATCTGGGTGTTGGGAGTTTACATGTGATTGCTCCCACATCCTGGGATCAATGTATTGGTGGGTCAAATGGGCACTGTAAATTACTGCTCATGTGTAGGTGAGTGGTAGAATCGTGGGGGGGGGGGGCAATGGGATTACTCTTTGAGTTGCATAGACTCAAAGGGTCAAATGGCATCCTCCTGTTGTTGGGGAGCAATGGAGACAGAAAAAGCAGTAGGGATGCTATGTGGAAGTCCACTATGCTGCTGTGGAAGTGACACAGGTTTCATGTATGAAACAGGTTGTGTCTTCCACTTGCGATGGTAAGATGCAACCTGACAGAAGCTTTCATAATTTCTGGCTTTCCGATTGTAAACAGTGCAGTCATAATATCAGAGATGGTCCTGGATGGATCATGGGCTTATTGGTGGAACATCCATTGCCCTGAATAATATCCAGAAATACATGTGTCTTTAGAACCACATCGTGAGGTCATGTATTTTTTTTTCCATTGCCTCGGGAGAGTGGTGAGCACATCCTTTATCACCTCACGTAATCCCTTTCTAACCACAGAGCACCTATAGCATAGGTCACTCCAAGGGAGTCTTGAGGAAATCCAAGCAAATCTGTGCATCTTAAATACTTGCTGTTGTTATTCTCAAGGAGAATTATATGCTCTCCCTTTTCCTTCTGCATAAAAAAATATACATGATATTCTAAAATGCTGCAGTAGGCTGCCAACTGCAGGTTGTGGCATTTATCAACCACCACTGCCAGAAACAATTCAGAACAGAGAAGTTCAAGGTTACAGTGACCTCCTCCTCTACAGGCAGAATAGCATTGACCTGCTATCACTGACAAGTTTGCATATCTAAATCTTGGCATCTGGACACTTTGCTCTGCTGGTAGGAAATCAATCCTTGGAAATTCCTCAGGGATAATCTCTTCTGACCGTGGCTTTATTCCCTTACTGCTTTTGGTTTCTCCAGAATATAATATTTGTCCTCAAGCCCTTTAGTGTAGATTGTGGAGGGTCATGTGGCCTCCTCATCTGGTGGGCATGTGGATTGTGGAGTCATGTGGCCCCTCCATCTGAAAACAGGTGGGACTGTGTCCTTTCTGTCTGGAAACTAGTCAGAAGTTGCATCACTTGTCAAGGATGGACCCTGCCCACCCATTAGTGCACACCTGATCATTGGCGCCTTTAATTTACTCAATGATTACTTGGGTTGGACTCCCCAGCTTACTGCACTTTAAAAGCCTAACATGTGCAGCAGCCCATTCTCTTTGCTCCTGACTACGAATGTTGCTCTATGCCAGTTCGCAAACTATGAATGCAGCTGGAGGTGTCATTGGTAAGGTCTGCACTACACTTAAAGCAGGATTGTAGTATTGTGTGGAAATACTTAGCAATGAGCTGTACCCCTTTGGAACAGGGAACCGGGAGTACGTGTTGAAGACCTTGTACAGTAAGAGTCTTCTGGTTACTGAATATTACTACATGTGTGTAATGGAGAGAGAGTAACCAGCCACTGGTATCGGAGATTGCTGTATCTGATGTGAATGCTTTCCTTGTTTTAGTACTGAGTGTTGTTTAGTGTCTTCCCCGTTACAATTTCCTTTGTTTGTGTAGTCTGTGTCTGGACTTGTTTCTCTGTGAACTCACCTAACCTGATTTAATCACGTGAAACAGGCCCTCTCCTCTTAACCCAAAATGCACCCATCTAAAATAGACACTTGATTTCCAACTGCAGTCCTCTGTCCCATGAAATGAAGTGTACTGAGATGTAAATCTGCAAGTGGTTGAGAGGTCACGTCAACCAGCACATGTACAAGACTCCATGCCAATGTTAAACCTGTTTTCCTATTCAAGGTCAAAATGATGTACATGGTTCACTTTAATGGAGGAGCTCCCAAGTGAGAGTTGCACTGGGATTGATAGAATCAATTCATACACACTCTGTGCCTAGTGGCATCACAGACATCGAACTGCTGGGATAAAATATTTATTAAAGTACTGTGCACTGTTGGTCACCACTTGTGTTGTGAGTAACTGCATAACAAATAGATAGTTAATAGATAACTGATCACTAATGTGTTGCAGTACATTAATATTCTGATGCTCAATCATAAACTTGTCTCCATCCTTCTCATTTTACAAGTACAATGCTTGATTCTTCATGCTGATGGATGACATCTGAAATGTACAAAACTATTGCATGTGACCAAATATTGTGCACCGAATGATAATGTTCACTGTTTTCAAACAGTATTAGGTATGTAATTTTATTTTCCAAATAAATTATACATTTTTGTTCACATACCTCTGAAATTTACATTTATTTCTGGATTGTATGGAAAACTAATCTACTGGACTGAGAATGACCTCACGATGATAATGATATAGGAACTTGTATGCAGCAGGGAGTTCAGTTTACTGGCTTCCATCATTGTCATGTGGCCTTGAATAATTGGCTATGTTCAGGACCAACAATATGACCAACAAGGAATCACATATTTATTTACATGATCGTGTATCAAGCTATTTCACTTCAGATATGTTTGTTCCCAACTCGAGTCAAAAGTTAATATATTGTGTTCATTATCAAACAGAGGTGCCATGAACTCTACTTACAATTTGCTGCCAGGTCACTTACCATTATTAAGACAAGCTGAGAGTTTCTTCTTGAGGCATCCTTTACAGGGTATGTCAAGAACCAATCATGCATTAATTCAGACTCGAGGCCACTTCAGCAGTCACAATTTTCCTCTGGTTGATTTAAATTAATGTAACCTTGTTATTTTCACAAATCATTGCTATCTCTTCATATTCTGTCTTCTGGATTGTTCCTGTTACATGTGGCTTGGAGCAAATGTATTTCAACTCTCTGCACTGAAAAATCTCAAGCAAAGTTGGCATGTAGTATTTCTTTTAAAGAATTGATTTCTTTTCTCTTCAGAATGCATCTATAAATATTCTCAGAATCAGGATTTATCGTCACAAACAAGTCATGAAATTTAGTGTTTTGTGGTGGCACCGTCATGCTAACCATCTTATGACACTACTATATATATAAATAATAGTGCATGAAAATAAGGCAGAGTCTTTGGTTCATTGATCATTCAGGAATCTAATGGCAGCTGGGAAAGAAGTTGTCCTTGTGCTCGTTTTCAGGCTCCTGTACCTTTACCCAATGGTAGCAGAGTGAAGAGGGCATAGCCTGGGTGGTGGGAGTCTGAGGATAGAGGCTGTGTTTTTAAGACCCCGCCTCATATAGCTATCCTGAATGGAATGAATTCTGGTGCCTGCGATGTTGCAGGCCGAGTGAATAACCCTCTGGAGTTTAATCTTGTCCTAAGAGTTGGAGCCTCCATACCAGGTAGTGATGCAACCAGCCAGAATGCTCTCCACGGTACACCTGTAGAAGCTTTCGAGAATCTTCGGTGACATACTGAATCTCCTTAGAAACCTCAAAGTATAGCCGCTGGTGAGCCGCCTTTGTGATTGCACAACATAGAGGCTACAGGACAGATCCTCGGAGATGTTAACACACAGGAATTTGAAATGCTTAACCCTCTCCACCACTGAGCCCTCGATGAGGACTGGGTCTTTTTTCCCTGACTTCCTCCTGAAGTCCACAATCAGATCCTTGGTTTTGCTGAATATGAGTGCAAGGTTGTTGTCGTTCCACCATTCCACGAGCTGATCTATCTCCCTCCTGAACGCTTCCTCATTGCCGTTTGTGATTCCGCTGACAACTGTGGTGTCATCGACAAATGTGCAGATGGCATTGGAATTGTGGCTGGCCACACAGTCATGGGTGTATAATGACTGTGTGGCCAGGCACAAAATGTTTTTTATCTTTCTAAACCTGGGGATAAAAGTTAATCCAGATGCAATTAAATCACAACACGTTGTTGTTTCCTCCTGCTACAACTAACTCTGGATTGAATATTTTATTATGAATGCTTCATAATGTCATCAGTGCCCAATTATTCCTGATGTCTGAATCCTGACATTCTCCTGAGTTAGTGAATGATTCTCAGACTGCTGCAATACCATTCCTTGTAATAATTTTGTTTTTTTAAAAAAAAGTCTCTGGACATTTTTGTTCTCTTCATCCCTGGCTGAATTTCGGGTGGAGCTTCCTACCACTGCTAAAATTCTTATGGTGAAGGTACCCCAGGATTTTGATAAATTAAATTTTCTACATGGTAGCTTTGACAAGAACTGAGAGATGAAACTGTTCTTTGTGCACTTTTTTTGTGCTCCAAGGTTGATGGAGGAACTATATCCACCAGCTAGGTGGACAAGAATTGGTAGTGGAAATTATGGGGGGAAAAAAAAGATCTTGGTGAATTACTGTTATGGATTCTATACACTGCAGTCATGCTAGTTTTATGAAGGGTAAGGATGCTTGTGTATGAGACAATCAAACAAATTAGTTTGCCTTGGATGGTATTGATGTTCTGGAGTGTTGAAGTCGACGGATACATCCAGACAAGCAGAGAGGTTCCCTAATACTCCTCACCTCTGCTATCAAGTCAGCAAAGAAGCTTTGAGAAGCTAGGAGATGAATTACAGGCGCAGATTCCCACATGCATCAGCCATAGCATTATTGTAGCTAGTCTTGCTGTGTTTCTTTTGAATGTTAATCCCCAGGATGGTGATATGGAAGGAAGTTTTCTCTTTGAATGTCATTGCCTGGCACTTGTGAGGCATGAATACTACTTTCCTATGCCTATATATCATCAAAACCCTGCTGGATGTGACATGGACTTCCTAGTTATCTGAAGAACTATGAGTGAAGCTGAAGAATGCAATGTTCTGAATAGCCCTGCTAAATTCTCAGAACAAATGATTCCTATTTCTATCTTGGAGAAAGCATGCCTTAATGTTGCTTGTGCCTAATTGCCCAAGGAACAGTGCTTTAAATCATTGCAAGACCAACTGTCAGAATAATCAAAAGAACTGTATATGGATTGCCAAATTGTAGTTCATGCTATGAGAAGCCAGTACCTCATTAATGACAGAAACTAGATGTATTGGCAAAGCTATTATTCTTGATTGTACATGATTGTCCCCATGTTATCAAGAAACGTTAAGAAATAGGATTTTCAATTAATGGAATGTTAAAGAATATTACTGCTGATGGTCTTGATAATCAAATAATACTGACAAATATTTGCTATGCCCACATTAGAAACCAGACCGTCAGTCAAATTGTTTTTGATTGAAATATTTGGGAGAAAAGCAAACATTCATCCTAGTCTGAGCCACAAGGAGGAAGTTAGCTTAATGGGGAAAGCTTTCCTTGCTCTATCTAGAGGTTGATATAATTGTAACATTATTCCCAGACACACATTTTTTAAAAATAAATAAAAACCGAGATGCTGGAGGAACTCGGCTGGTCTTGCTGTGTCCATAGGAAGTAAAGCTGTATTGCCAGAGTTTCAGGCCTGAGACCTTCCTCAAGGTATGAGTAAAAAATAGACGGGTGTCTGTTTTTAAAAAAAAACTAATGGAAAGGAGGGGGAGGAGTGCAGACTAATAGATAAAAGGTGTGAATTGGATATGATCAGAGGACAGAAGAGGGGAAAGGTGAAAATTGTTTGGGGGAGGGGGGTGGTCTTTGGCTCTGTGAAAAGAGAGAGAGAAAAGATGGGGTGGGGACGTTAATGGAAACTAGAGAAGTCGATGCTAATGCCATCTGGTTGGAGGGTCCCAAGACTGAAGATGAGGTGTTGTTCCTCCAGTTTGCAGGTGGTCTCAGCCTGGCAGTGCATGAGAACATGGACAGACGTATTGGCAAGGGAATGGGGCAGGAATTGAAATGAGTGGCCACTGGGAGATCCCCGCTATTGTGGCGGACAGAGCTGAAGTGCCCAGCAAAGTGATCTCCCAGTCTACATCCAGGCTCTTCAATGTAGAGGAGAGCACAACAGGAGCATTGGATGGAGTAGGTAATCCCTGCAAATTCGCAAATGAAGTGTTGCTTCACTTGGAAGGACTTCTTGGGGCCCTGGTTGATGGTGTGGGAGGAAATACAGGTATAAGTGGTCACAGGGGAAGATCCCAAGGGGGTGATTAGTGGGAAAGGAGGAGAGGTGCTATTAAAATAAAATTATCTCACAATCATTTCAAAATGGATCTTCTAGATTTTTTGCAAAAAAAATTACATAAACTCCTTATCATCAAACTTGATAATGAATTTTATTTGAATATAAAGTGCTTGTCAAATCAGGTCATTTCCAGCCATATATGTTCTGGCACTGGCATCACTTGGGGGGTGCGGACTGCACCAGGTGATACCATCGGAGGGGGTGACACCAATATGACTGTCTATAAAAATTTTTGTGTAGTATTTCAGCAAAATTTTTATTTTTTATAAAAATATCCCTGTAGTTATAACAACAAAATCATTTTTTGTAAGCTCAGCTCGCATGTATCAATATACCCACAAGGCTAAAACTCTATGCTAATTTATTTTTTGGACCTTCTACTGCGCTCCAGTCAGAGCTGACATTATCACCCAATTACAATGACACTTCCAATCAGGTAGTTTTCTCCGCATTTGTTGTTGCTTCTTTCACTACTGCTGATGTGTTTATAGTCGCTGCTTTTGTCAAATTTTCTGGTGTTTTAGCTACAATATTGTGATCCTGCATCATTAATTTTTTTTTTGAGAATGAAGTAATTAAAGGAAAAGAAGAATTTTTTTTTAAAAAAGGTGTGGTGAACCAGTGTTATGCTATGATTGGCTGGTGCCAGCTGGACACACCTCCCGAGACCGATCCTACCCATAGCTCTTTGCATGCTCCCCATTTCACTTTGCCTTGATCAGACAATGAGGTTGATGGCTGTTTCAGTCTATAATTAATGAAAGCCTATCAATTTCATAACTTGAGTCTTTTGTGATTATTGATGGGGCATCAATTTTATTAACTATAATTTTTTTTGAAAAAAGCACGGAACTGTACCTAAAAACCTGAGAAGCTCAAAATTGACCCTCAATCACCAGATACCCTGAACACATTTGAACTCTGGCTACGCTGTTTTGAATTTGAAGATTTCCTGGCAGCTGCTGTGGATGTTAACTGACTGAGATGACTCTTCTCACGAGTTGGAACCCAAGTATTCCTGATCATCAGTAATGCCAGCTCGCACCCAGTGCTTTGGAGATTCTGAAGGCCCAGTATCACAAGAAAGTAAATGAGGACCACGCCAGGCACCTCCTGGCCACCAGAAAGCAGCGACCCAGTGAGTACTTGTGGGCCCTGCGGAATCTATGCCGAGTGTGCAACTGCAAGGCTGTGTCGTCCACCCAGAGCACTGATGACCTTATCTGGGTATCTGCTCCAGGTACATAAGACAGAGACTCCTGGAACAAAAAGTATTTGATCTACAGAGGGCGGTTGAGCTGACAGAGACTGGAGGTGGCCCTTCAAAACTCTACTTGGCTGCCTTTTGGTCACCACAGGCGCCAATACCAGGTGACAAGGGATCATCCCACCATGAACAACTGGTTGTCCACACTTTTTGACTCCCCTAGTGACCTGACCACGGCCACTGATGCGGGGATCTCCCCAGTTGCTACTTCTGTGGGCAGGGTAAGCACCCAACGAAATGTTGCCCTGCCAAGGAAGCAGCATGCTCTAGATGCAGGAAAATGGGACATTATGCCAATGTTTTCCAGCCCAAACTGTCTGCGAATCCTAGCAATGCCATATGCAGACAGTCTCAACTCCGGACAGCACGACTGATGCCATCTCCTCTACAAACCAGCGACACCATGTGCGAGTCATGGGCCGCCATTTTGAACCATGTGGCGAATGCCATCTTCTCAGGCATATGTCACCATGAGGGAACAGTGAGGGCAGCCATGTTGACGTTGTGGGCAGCCATCTCGAGATCGTGAGCACCCATCAGACTCAGACAGCGAGTCTATACTGGTCTCCGTCACCCTGAACAAGAGGGACCACACGAACTCACCAGGTCCATGATGGGTTTCCAGGTAAATGGGCACATTACCAACTGCTTATTGGATAGCAAAAGTACAGAAAGCTTTATTCACCTTGATACCGCTAAGCGCCCATCCCTTAAAGTATGGCTGCCAAACACGATATCACTCATGTCCAAATCACACACAGCAGCCATCCATGCAGTGACCCTGACTGTTGGAGGCATAGTTTATAAACATTTAAGGCTATTCATTATTATACAACTCTGTACCCTCTTGCTACTGGGGCTGGACTTCCTGTGCCAACTTCAGAAAGTGACTTTGGAATTCGAAGGGCCCCATCCCCCCCCTCCATCTGCATAAAACAATTCACAGATGGGACACTGCGTCTGACCTGTGCCTCTCAACCCTCAAGGACAACTCCCAAACGCCCTCCCCACTACCACCACTAACCTTACCTCCGACTCCAAGCTGGTGGCCACCAGGAATAGACAGTACTGTGTGGCTGACAAGGTGTTCATTAAGTCGGAGGTTCAGTGCTTGATGGGCGATGTCATCAATGAGGTCAGCAATAGCCCTTGGAGGGCCCAGGTGGTTGTGGTAAAGGATGGGGAAAAGAATAGGATGGTCATATACTACAACCAGACCACCAATTGACAATAGAACTGCCAGTATACTTCATTTGAGGTGCATGGCTGCTTCTACCACTTTCCTCTAAGTTCCTTTCAGTATCATCAACAGGGTCTCTGTCTTCCAGTGGGAGATGGACACTATGGTGGACCACTATAATCTGTAGGCCACCTTCCCATACCTAGATAATGTAACCATCTATGGCCACAACCTGCAAGATCACAATGCAAATGTTCATAAATTCCTCTAGGCAGAAAAATGCCTGAATCTTATAACAAGAGCAAATATGTATTCTGGACAGCACGACTAGCATGGTCGAGAATGGCGTCATTGGCCCCATCCCTGTCCTCGTGCATCCGTTGCTAGAGTTACCCCTCCCACATAACTTCAAAGCACTGAAGAGATGCCTCTGGTTCTTCTCATATTACACTCATTGGGTCCCCAGTTATGCAGACAAGATTCGCCCATTAGTCAAAGCCACCATGTTTCCTCTGCTGGCAAAAGCCCAAGTTGCATTTGACCATATCAAGGTCGACTTCGCCAAGCAACCATGCATGCCATAGACTAGTCCGCATCATTCCAAATGGAGAACTATGTGTCTGACTTTGCCCTGGCTACCATACCCAACCAAGTGGGCAGACCTCCAAGGTGATGATAGGCCAACCCCATAAGCTGCTCAGGATGCTACAGCTGCACCCAAACCATTACCATGTCATTTGCTGCAGCAATGGAGACCCCCTGACAGACTTAATCTGTAAAATGTATATGTGTATATTTGCCTCTTTTTCCCTCACCCCTCAGGATTCTCCTTAAAAAGGAGTGAATGTGGTAAACCACTGTTCTGCTATGATTGGCTGCTGCCGGCTGGACACGCCTTCTGAGATCGATCCTACCCATAGCCTTTTGCATGCTCCCATTTCACTCTGCCCTGATCAGTCAATAGGCGCTTTCAAGATGCCTTGTAAAATGGGGTTAACCAGGCAATTTACCCAGTTAACGCCACACTCACAAGGCAGCTTGAAAGGATCCGACCCAGTCAGCGTCGTCCATAACCGACAGGGTTCCTGCCTTTGTACGCTGGCATCACAGGGAAACCCCAGCTGAAGTGTCTGTGGTGATTGGAGGGATTGAGGTTGCTGCCATGGGGGGGGAGAGATTGATGTTGCGGGGGGAGGGTGGGGGGCTGCCACGATCAGCGGGAGAGGGGTAGCTGCTGCAGGGAAGAGAGGAGAGGTGGTCGCTGAAGTGGGGGGGGTAGGGAGAGGAGAAGGGTCACTGCCACAGTGGGGGGAGAGGAGAGTGGTTGGCTGCCGCAAGGGCAGAGGGGTCGAATGCCATGGGTGGGATGGAGAGTGACAGCTGGTGGGAGACGGATTGCATCACTTAGCACGTCATCGTGGGGGTGGGATTCCCCTTAAATTGCCTTGTTATCGATTTACTGGTAGTATCCCCTCTCATCTTAAAAGGTGCTGAAGGTGCCTTTGCCCCACTAATTGCACCTGGGTCCCAAGAGGGCTACCCAGGTGCTGCAGCTTAAAAGCACCTAATGAGGTTGATGACTGTTCCAGTCAATAGTTAATAAAAACCTATCAGTTTTACAACTTCAATCTTTTGTGATTATTGATGGTGCATCAAAAGGCTTCTGCTCAGTTATGAATAATGTTGTAAATAATAATGTTGTAATTCAATGCAGAAAGATTTTACAAAACAATTTTATTAGTATTCTTATAATCTATAAATATTACATTTAAGCAATTTACTGTATTTATCACATTTTTGCAACAATTTTTTTCAAATATTGCTAATTTGTCTTTTTTTACATTTAGGCTGTGTATATGATATTGTAATTTAATGGTGTAATTTTAATTTTGCTAGTTGTTTATCTCACTACTGTTCCCATTACATTTAGTGATATACAGGAATTACAAATTACAAATAACATTAGTATAAAAAATCATTACTAAGGATTCTGTACATCTGGTTTGGGAGGAGGTCCATGGGGGGGGGGGGGGGGTTGTGAGAGGGGGTGACACCATGAATTACTGCACTGGGTGACACCATTTCATCTGGTACTGGTATTTCAAACATTTTGACAGAGGTGTGTCAATAAACTCTTCACTGAAAGATATGAAAGATATATCCAAGCACTGATGCATCATCCAATTTACATAGATTAAAGAGATTTACTCTCTATTGGGCACTTCATTATTTTATGTAATTAATACAGCCCCAATTATTCAGTTTTCCTTCTTATCGAAAGTACAGGAAATTCATCATATGAATAGATATGAAGTAATGCCAGTAGTTTTTGTCAGTTATGGTGTGTGGGGAGATGGAGAAAGGTGGAGGACTGATGTGTGGTGCACTGTTAGCCAGAATCAGACACACACAAAGATAAAGACTGTAGAACAGACTTTAATCCACAAAGACTTCCACAGAGCCAGGCTGGCTGTGGCTGCAGCCACACTGTTAGCCAGAGTGAGGCCTCAGGAGGCCGGCACAGGCTTATATCCTGGAGGGTGATTGACACCTGATCAGGTGGGGCTTGATCTATTCAGGCCGACTGATTGGCAGCCGGTCAGGTGTTGTCCTGTCCCCTTACACTCCTGCAGGTACAGAGGTTGCCCCCTGCGGTAGGCTGGTGGTGTACCACTACACGATGAAGTCTTGGCTTTTTATTATGTCAATTCTAATTAGGAACTTTATTTTTTGGAGTGAGATGTTGCAGGCAGCTGAGGCCCACGGGCCATAGTTTAAAAATAACTGGTTAAAAGCAGCAGAGAGGATCACTGGGGTCACCCTCCCCCTCACGGATGTGATTTAATGGGACCGAAGTTTAAAGAGGGCTCACAAAATCAGTAAAGACTCCTACTACCCCACACACAGCGTCCTCCAGCTACACCTATCGTGAATAAGATACAGAAGTATCAGAGCCAGAACCACCATGCTGAGGAACAGCTTTTTTTCCTCGGGCAGTGAGATTGCTGAATGACTGCAAAACAACTCTCTATTAATCTACTATTTTTTAGTAATATTTATTTAATATATGCACTTATGTAATACGTATATGCATCGTTTAGCTGTAGCTGTGTTATATCTCTACATGTGTTTTGCACTGTTCTGCAGCATGGACCTGAGTACGCTGATTCGTTAGGTTGTACTTGTACAAACAAACTTGAACTTGACCTTGGTTACCCATTTAAGACCAAGATGAGGTATTTTTTATTCTCTCCGAGGCTTGTGAATCTTTGGAACTTTCTCACAGGGGAATGGAAACAATGTCTTTGAGCATGGATTCAGTGGTTGCTGTCAATTCGTCATTTAATATTATTTGTCCCCACAATTCAAATTTCTTCTTTACCTTTTGTGCGAGTGAAATCTCAGGATTAAGGCAGCAATGAACCGTGGAGAAATCCCTGAGATATTTCAGATCAGATTTGTGAGAAACTGATTATTGATCAAAATCAAAAGCAACAAATCAGTACATTTTGGTAATTTGTAAGAGCTTTTAAAGAGGAATTGCGCAAACTTTAATCCATCTTGCGATCCACCAAATCTATGCTCTTTAGTCCAAGAAATTTATAGGCACATCAATGCATGCTATCAAAGCTTAAAAATATTATTGCAAACCCTAATTTTAACCAACGATGAATCTACAGTGTGACAAGTGCATCATTTTTGAATTTCAAATTTTGGCAAATGATTTCCTCATTTTTTCTGCCGTTTGATGTTGAAGATTGGTCTGCTCATCTGTTTTTAAGCAAGTCTCAGTTCCTCCATCATGCAAAGACAGAGAAATAAGCTACTTTAACAATAAGTAATATAATTCATACAGTGAATGGCTAGATTAAAAAAAAACTTAAATCATGTTTACAGCAAACACATCAGATATAATTGGACAGCACAACTTTTTTTCTCAAGTCACAGTTTTTCAGTGTTTTTCACAATTAACTACGGATATTGTTTTCTTATTGGACAATGATTGGAGATAAAAAGAGGGAAGGTACTAGCCCTTCATGTTCACGCTATGTTAATTAGGGAGAAAAATGCTTACAGCAATCTTTGCAAGAACACAGACGAAAGGTTCCATTGTGCCACATGAAATCACTGGTTCGGGTACCCTCTGGCTTTGTATTGCTCTTGTTTTTCAACATTGCAGGCAAGATCATTCATCAGCATTCTTCTTGTTCCACCGTAAACAGATACTGGTTTTCATTGCCTGTGCATGAGTTCTGACATTCTAAACCAAACAAACATCAGTGAATCATGCCAGTGTGGACCAGGCCTGAACCATTATAAATTGTGACGTTATTTTGAATGTAACCAAAGTCGGTGCAAGAGAAAGCATAAGAAACTCTCTTGGCCATATATTACTCCTCATCCAATAACAATGACAACCCAATTAGATAAAAAGAAAGAAAACTCGCACCAATTTTCCTTAGCACAGACAGCTGATTCAATTAAATTGCAAATTTATTGCTTTCCTTTTCTTTGTATAAAATCAATCTTTTGTAGCCCAACTAACAATGTTAATACATTGACATTGTGGTATCTAATATCTCAGAAGTCAAAACAGAGTAAAAATACAGTGTATCTTACCAATTATTATTTATTCTGACTGATAAATAAATTAGATTTCTTAATCAATAGTTAATGCTATAAACATATAACTGGAATTTAATTTCCTTGGCATTGTGTATTGTGGTGCGCTGTTAGCCAGAATCAGACACACACAAAGATAAAGACTGAACAACAGGCTTTAATCCACAAAGACTTCCACAGAGCCAGGCTGCCCGTGGCTGCAGCAACTGAGTGAGGTCTCGGGAGGGTCGCCGCAGGCTTATATCCCGGAGGGTGATTGACACCCGACCGGATGGGGCTTGATCAATTCAGGGCGACTGATTGGCAGCCGACCAGGTGTTGTCCTGTCCCCTTCCACTCCTGCAGGTACAGAGGTTGCCCCCTGCAGTAGGCCGGTTGTGTACCACCCCCTTCTTTAAAATTGTCCCAGGGGGACAGTAACAAGGAATCGCACCCACTATGTACATACAATATTTACAGGTTGAGACAATACGACGGTCACCATCTCTGTTACCGTCGTAGGACTAGCTCCTGGTCACTGGTCAGAGGGGAAGTGGGGGGTGGGGGGCTGGTGGCAGGGGTGTGTGTGGCTGGTGTTGTGCCGCACGGAGGGGTGGCCAGGGGGGCCAGGGTCAACGTATGCGGGTTGTACTGGATGGGTGGGGGGGCGGGTTCATCTACTAAGGCTGAAGCGGGCCCCTGGTGGTCAAGGAGGCCCTGATGGCTGGGGATGGGGATGTATGCCGAGTCAGTGTCGTCCTGGGTTGGAGGGTGGTGTGGTGTGGTGGGTGCTCCTGCTGGTGCCAGGTCCCTGGTTGAGACAGTGTCCTCCCTGCCACTGCTGAACCTAATGTAAGCGTAGTTATGGTTTGCATGAAGGAGGAAAACCTGCTCTACCAGGGTTTCGGCCTTGTGTGTCCGTACATGCTTACGCAGAAGCACCGGTCCTGTGGACGTGATCCACGCTGGATGTGACATTCCAGTCACCGACCTCCTGGGGAATGAGAACAGGTATTCATGAGGAGTCTTGTTGGTAGCCATGCACAGCAGTGACCGAATGGCATGGAGCGCCTCGGGCAGGGCGTCGTGCCAGCATTTAACGGCTCACCCTTTTGACCTGAGAGCCAGGAGGACTGCCTTCCAGACCACCCCATTCTCGCGTTCCACTTGCCCGTTGCCTCTCGGGTTATGGCTTGTCGTACAACTGGTCATGATGCCCCTCACCGTCAGGTACTGGCGCAGCTCGTTGCTCATGAAACTAGACCCCCCGGTCACTGTGGATGAAGGCAGGGTAGTCAAACATGGCGAAAATCTGCCCCAAGCCCCTGATGACAGTGGTCATGGAGGTGTCCGGACAAGGGATGGCAAAAGGGAAGCGTGAGTACTCGTCCACTACCGTGAGGTAGTAGACGTTTCAGGAGCCCTTTGAAGTTCATGCCGAGATGCTCAAAATGCTGAGTAGCCTTTACAACGTGGCCCTGAGGGGGGTGGAAGAAGCGGGGTTTACACTCTGCACAGACCCGACAGGTCTCGGTCATGTCCCTGACGTCCCTGATGGTGTACGGCAGATTTCGGGACTTAATGAAATGGTACAACAGGGTGACGTCCGGATGGCAGAGGGACTCATGCAATGCCTGCAACCTGTCATCATGCATAGATGTGCAGGTGCGAGAGAGGGCATCAGGGTAAATAAAGTCTTCAAAAAAAAAGAGAGGGCATCAGGGGAGTCGTTAAACTTCCCGGGGCGGTACTGGATGACTTAGCTGTAGGTTGCCAGCTCAACTCTCCAGTGCAGGATCTTCTCGTTCTTGATCTTGCTCTTGTGGGTAGTGTTAAACATGAATGCCACGGCCCGCTGGTCTGTGAGGAGCGTGAATTTCCTGCCGGCCAGGTAGCGGCGCCAGTGGCGGACCGCATCCACAATCACCTGCGTCCTAGCTCTGAGCCATGGAGGATCCTGGAGAAGAAGGTGACGGGGCGCACCCCTTGGTTGAGGGTAGCAGCGAGGGCCACCTCAGAGGCATCGCTCTCCACCTGGAAGGGGGAGTTCTCATCCACAGGCTGCATCGTGGCGTCCGTGATGTCTTGCCTGATGTGGGTGAAGGCTGCCTGCGCCTCAGGTGGGAGGAGAAAAGTTGTGGTTTGGGCCAATGGGCGGACCTTGTCCGAGAAGCGAGGGAGCCAAAGAGTGGAATAAGAGATCTGGCCCAGGCACCTGCGGAGGGGCCTTTAGCGTGGAGGGAGGGGTAACTCCATTAATGGGCGCATCCTTTCTGGATCTGGGCCGACGACTCCATGGGCCACGATGTACCCCAGGATGGCGAGGCGGGTGGTGCTGAACACACACTTCGCCTTTTTGTAAGTGAGGTTTAGCTCCGCGGCTGTCTGGAGGAATATTTCCAGGTTAGCATTATGGTCCTGCTGGTCACGGCCGCAGATAATGACGTTATCCAGATATGAGAGTATTGCCTTCAGCTTGTACCAGTCTAGCAGGTGATCCATCTCCCGCTGGAAGACGGAGACCCTGTTTGTGACCCCAAAAGGAACCCGGCAGAACTGGTACAGGTGCCCGTCCACCTCAAAGGCATTGAGGGCTTATCATTCAGGTGGATAGGGATTTGGTGATATGCCGACTTCAGGTCTATCGTGGAGAAAACCCAGTAGCGGGCTATCTCATTGACCATGTCGGCAAATCTCGGCAAGGGGTAGGCATCCAGTGAGGTGTACCGATTAATGGTCTGGCTGTAATCCACGACCATCCTCGGCTTACTTCCCCCTTTGACCACCAGGACTTGGGCTCTCCAAGGGCTGTTACTGGGCTCTATAACTCTTTCTGCCAGGAGTCCCCATACCTCTGCCTTGATGAAGTCCCTGTCTGCAGCGTAATAGCGCCTACTTCTGGTGGCGATCGGCTTGCAGCCTTGCGTAAGATGTGGGAAGAGTGCCGGTGTGGTGATGCACAGTGTGGAGAGGCCGCAGGTTGGCCAGGGCTGGTAGGTTGGCGTGCTGTGCAATGTGAGTGGAGCTTGGGGCCCCACGAAGGCAAGGGTGACACTCTGCAGGTGGCACTGGAAATCCAGGCTCAGGAGGAGTGGTGCACAGAGTTCGGACATGACCAGGAGCCTGAATCCTGTGTAAGTCTCCCCTCCCACTGTTATATCGACCAAGCAGCGCCCGAGGGTACCAACAGTCTTAACCTTGGCGGCGAGGGTGATCGAGCAGGTGGTGGGGTGGACCTTTAACCTTAGGGAGTGGGCCACGCTCAGGTGAATGAAGCTCTTGGTGCTGCCACTGTCCAACAGACACTTTGTTACTTGCCCGTTGACTCGCACGTCCATCATCAAGCGCCTGAGATCGTGGGGGATGTCTCTGGTCAGCGTGGTGGTGGCCAGGACCATCTCAGTGTCTGAGTCTTCGCTATCCGGAAGGATGGGGAGCGTCAATAGGGTGGCCTGGTCATCGCCCGTGTTGACCACGTCGACATCGGTTGTGAGGTGCAGCGTGTGGTAGCAGATGGCCTCCGGAGGTGTGCGGAGTGTTGGTAGGGTGGCCTGGTCAGTCATCACCCGTGTTTGACCACATAGCCGTCGGTCGCTGGGTGCGGCGTGTGGCAGCTGATGGCATCCGGAAGCATGGGGAGCGTCGGTAGGGCGGCCTGGTCATTGCCTGTGTTGACCACATCATTCTCAACGTTGTCGGGGGCCCTCCATGTCAGGCGCTGCCTGGCCCAAGATGGCGGCGGGGGCACGTGGGGAGCTGCTGCGTGGCTGGCCTCCTTCCCCAGCCGTGTCCGCTGCATTGGGGGAAGTGATGTCATCACGGCCGGCAGCAGTGATGTTGTTACGTCAGCCGGAAGTGACGTCATGCCGTGAGCCGAAAGTGATGTCACTGTAGTTCTCAGTGAGCAGGACCAGCGAGGGCGGGGGCTGGTGCAGGTGCTCGGGGCAAACGCTGTGACGGTTACTGGCAGGGCCAGAAGTTGTCATGGGGACAATGGCACCGCCCTGCACGTGCATGTGGGGGGGTCCGCAGGGGAGGTGGGGAGGTCATAGAGGGCTGCTGAGCTGCCGGCAGGTTTAGAGAGGCACACATAGTGAAGTGGCCTTTCTTGCTGCATCGGGAACAATACTGGATCCTAGCTGGGCAGTTTTGGCACGTTCGTCGATTTGACCCACACCAGGACCCACCGTACTTACAAGTGCGCCGGGTGCCTGCCGCAACGACGTTCTCCTCCCTAGCTTGGCCTAGGACTGCAGCTGCAGTTTGAGAGGGCCATGAGGGAGCCTGGGGGATCCTGAAATCGAAGGCTTCCATGTGCAGGGCTGCTGCTTCCAGGGTTTGGTCCATGCACAGTCCTGGTTAGGGCATAGATGTTGTCTTCCAGCAGCTTCTGCCGGATGGCTCTCGAGCGTAGCCCTCAGATGAAGGCGTCCTGGATCAGCCACTCGACCTCCTTTACACCTATCCCGGGTTCAGCCAAACACGGTCAGGCCAACTCTTGCAAATGTCCCAGGTAAGACTCAGCCATCTCCCCGAGTTGCTGGGCTCAGGTGTTGAAGAGGTAGTTTGCACAGACCACATTCATGGGAGGCTTGAACAAGTTCTCGAGAGTGATCAGGTAACCAAAGGTATGTGGAGCAGCCTTTGGTTACCTGGAAGGTGCGGGAACCCAGCTTTGACCGGAGTAGGACCAACCTCTTCCAATCGGAGTCCAGGATGTCGCCCTCATGTGCCTCGATGATTGCCTCGACCGCATGCTGCCAGATCTTGAAGCGTGTCTGGGCTTCCGGGTGGCGTGGGTCGACCTCTAGGCTCCCTGCACACAGGAGTTTTTCCATAGCCGTCGTGGGAAAATTTTGTGGATTAAATTGTGGTGCACCGTTAGCCAGAATCAGACACACACAAAGATAAAGACTGTACAACAGGCTTTAATCCACAAAGACTTCCACAGAGCCAGGCTGGCTCTGGGTGAGGCCTCGGGAGGCCGGCGCAGTCTTATATCCCGGAGGGTGATTGACACCCGACCGTGGGGCTTGATCCATTCAGGCCGACTGATTGACAGCTGACCAGGTGTTGTCCTGTCCCCTTACACTCCTGCAGGTACAGAGGTTGCCCTCTGCAGATGCCGGTGGCGTACCACCACATTTATAATAGGAATTAATTACTGAGGGGGGAAAAATCCATAAATTAAAAAGAGTGACAGTTGCAACTTTAGGAAATAAAATTTATACCTCACCATTTTTTATTTGTTTTCCTGGATTCCTGATTTGCTACAGGTTTATTGCATTATTACATATACTGAATATTATATAAATTGAGCATTTTATGAACTAATAAACAGGGCTAAAATCTCTCCTTAATAGGATGCTCCATCAATAAGGATGGAAGGAAGGGAGTGAATACTTAATATTTAGGAAGCAGGCATGTTTTTTCCATTGTTTATAAAATGAGTGGAGATCTCCAAGCTTCCCATGTGTCAGATTCATTTTTGGGAAGATCTGTCCAGTTATAGACAAAATGAAGATACTGTGTCTCCAGAGGCAATAACTTAATACTGAAACACAAGAAATACACAATAATTGATTATATATAATCATAGAAATGGTAATTAAATATAAAATAATTTATAGAGAGAAATACAGTGAAACCCCTAGTATCCTGTACCTATGGGGATTGTTAAATGCCAGTTAAGTGAATTTTCTGGTTGTTTGAGATTGCATGTTGCATGATTTGCAAACTAATAGCGGGATGTGCCAATTTTAAACATCTGTATTTTATATCTATTTATTTACCTTTTTTTTTTGCTAGTTGCCCAAGGCTGCTTGAATTCCAGATAGCAAGGGTTTAACTGTATACAATATTATTGGTCTAAATACGAAATTGTATCAGAACAAGGAACCAAATTGGATTGTCTATTTGGAAAGTCAAGTATGAAAGACCCTGACAATGTAAATTATTATTTGAAGTAAAGCATGAAAGATTTCTTTTTTGGTGTGGTGTCCAAGTACTACTATTTGTGGTACAATTTTCAATTGCCGTCTGCCTGACACTTCGCTGAAGTCTGTCGGAAAATTGTGTGTAGCAGTTGGAAGAGTGAAATCTCAGATGTCTCTTGGAATTCCAATTTTGGTTTATCAGTTTCAATTTTCAGACAATCTGTATGTACATTGTTACTGTGTTAAGGTGGTGTGGCAGAGCAGGTTACATATTTACATATGCACATTGGGTTTCGGTGTTATTATGAACCACAATGCAATTCTGAAGTAGGGATGGGTGAGCATGATCATTGCAGCCTCCTCTCCATCCTTAATGAGGAAGGTTGGAGCTTCACCTCTACCATCGGGCTTATTACAGACCAGAATGGCCTTATTAGTAATGCTTAAGACAATTTGCAACAGCCAATCCAAAAGAGGGGTGCAATCCTAATTTGATTCTAACTTTAAGATGAGAAAGAGCCCATTGATTGTTTGAATTTCTGGGAGTGCTCTCTACATTCTTGCAAACACCTACCACCAGCCAGTCTAGGAGGAACAAGATTAATAGAGGAGTTGAGTAATTACTTCCTTTTCCACAACATGCGACCTGTAGCGGTGAGCTTATTTGATATTTTCTGCTCACTTTACGCAATCAAATAATCCTGAAAGCAACCACAGCATGTGGAAATAATGGTCTTTTATGGCCTATTTGGATGGAAATTCAAAGTTGCCTTTTTGGTTTATCTGTTTGTTGTACTGAGCTGAAGTGATGTTACAAGAACATTGCACCATTCACATCCTGTCCTATTGTGATTTAGATCTCGAGGATTGTCAGTCAATGTACTCTATTTAATTAGAAACAAATTCAATCACATCAAATGAATTTTGACATGATTGAGAAGGATGCTAATTAATTGGAATGAAGAGTTCATTTCTTCCTTTTGGTTATTTGCTCTGTACAACTGATAGTGAAATTGTTATAATACTCTTGAATAGGTCAGCCAATCAATAAATCAATTCTACAAAGTGGATTTGAAAACAATGATGTCAAGTACTTCTATTGTCCGATTTTTTGATTGAGTAGCTTACAGAATAGGTCTTATTGCTGTTTCAGGATTTTAAGATATTTTACCAAAAATCCAGTAGTCTATCTTATTCAAAGTGACAGTGCAATTTTGGTGCATTTGTACATTGGACACTATATATGACAACAAATTCATTTTCATTAGTTATCATTATCAATTGGCTAGTTGGTGGTAGTGTTAGCTCAATGTCACATATCTAACCTCTTGTCACCATGGAACATGACATATAGGCATAGATCATAATTATTATAGTCAAGTTCAAAGTTAAATCCTGATTTCAGTACCAAAAACTTCTAACATAGTGTAGATCATTACTAATTCCTCTAAAGGTTAACTTTTCCAAATCTGCCGCAAGTGCTTTCATGATAGATAGAATTGTTTTGTTTCCTTAAAACATTATTGCTATTAATGTGGATATTAATATTGTGATAGCTGTATTATTCAAGGTAGCTAACAGAAATATTACAAATATTTGTAGCTTTTACTTTTGGAAGTATGTTTTTCTTGTGTGCTAATTCTCATTTTAATTTAGCATTTCTTTGCATAAATGAGGCTGTTTCACGAATTTTGCTAATTTTCGAAACAAAATGTGGATATTTGAAATGCAAAGGATCAATGAATGACACTTATTGACAGCAATTATGCCAAAATATATGAGGATAAATAAGTACTTTTAACGTTTAATGAAAATAATGGT
Source organism: Narcine bancroftii (assembly GCF_036971445.1). Taxonomy (NCBI): domain Eukaryota; kingdom Metazoa; phylum Chordata; class Chondrichthyes; order Torpediniformes; family Narcinidae; genus Narcine; species Narcine bancroftii. The sequence goes on from NC_091477.1 coordinate 37,700,190, forward strand.
TTTCAATATGAATACAAATGTAATTGTACAACTGTTAAAATATTAACAGATCCTTTTCAGGCAGTCCCAAATTCCACAGTTAATAAAATGGATACAATTGAACATTTTAAATCTGGGGACCTGCAGCTAAAAATCTACACAAATAAACAAAGCTTGTCTGCTTTAGAAATGACACTCTGCAAAATTTCTCTTGAACTTGGAGTATTTTTGATTTTCCTTACCCATTTGAATGTGGTGGTAAACCTGACATTAAAGACAGAAAATTCTGGAGCTGTTCATCAGGTGGGCAGTACCTAGGCAGAGACAGACACAGACGCTGGTTCAAGGATGAATAAGTGATCTGAGTAACCAAGATGGGGGCAAGGGGCAGCCTTGTACGCACAATGGACATTAGTGTACATACTGTTGAAACAGTAGTAAGCATAAAGCTCCTTCTTGGCTTCAACCTCATTATCTGAATGCGGAATGTAGACTGCGGCAATCAGAGTGGCTGAGAATTCTCCGGGCAGGTAGAAGGTCTGCATTTCACCATTAGGTTCATCTCAATTAACCCATTCATATATTTGTGCACCAGTTCTCATTGATGTAAATGCACAACCTCTCCTTGAGCCTTGCCAGGACCAACAGCATCTCTGCCAGCCCTAAAGGAGATCAGGCCATCAAGCGAGTTCTGGAGCTACGTTTCTGAAATCACCAGAGCATAGCAGCCCTGTAGTTCTCTCTGGGTCAGATGCCGCCTCAGGTAATCCATTTTCTTTTCCAATGATCTTACATTTGTAAGTAAGATCATTGGGAGTGTGGGTCTGAATGGGTCAATTCTCAGTCTAAATTCGATGTCGGCCCACTTTCAATGCTTCTGCCTTCGCCAACAGCGCTTCCAATGGCCTCCCATGTGTCTCCAGCAATCCGCTCCATGGTTTGCTGTAGCCTGTGTTCCCTGCTCAGTAAATTAAAACTGTTCAGTATCTTATTAATCCAATCCATTGGTTTGAAAGCCCAGTTTGCATTTCTACTGCTCTGATGTTATCTTGGCTCATTAATCCTGTTTCTCATGTGCATTACTGTCCAATGTATATGTTTGTTTTAATATACATACTATATTATTTTTAATCAGAACTAAATTATAAAGTTGATTTTCAATATATGCTTGCTATTATTTGGTTCATTTGAATTCAATGTTTACACATTTTATCACAGACTACTTTCATAAGCTGCCATAATTGTAGGTATTCTTCTTATTTGTTTAAATAAAGGTTAAATTAAGCAATTACAACAACTGTCAATCTCATACTTTACCTCACCTTTCCTCCTGTAGCTTGGAGATGCTAATAATTTTACATTGATTCATTGAAGCTGCTTAAACTTAGTGTGAACGTTAAACGAGCCAAGGTGATTCCAGACAGAAGCAGGATTACACCTAACTCCATTTTGGCACCTCAATCTCAATGAGGGAAAAATTTACAATATGTTACATAGTGAAACCACTTTTCATTCACAATTTAGATTAAGTGCACAAAATATTCAATCATTTTAATTAATAGCAAATTGAGTGTATTTAAAGCATGTTGTTGACTCCTTTACTTTGATAGTGACTTCATTTCTTTAGTATAAAATCAGCAAGATGTGTGAAGAGGTTGATGAATCACTTGTGAAACTGCAAAACACATGGAGTCAAAAAGATACAGCATGGCAATTGTTCTTTCATCCCAGAGCATCCATGCCAAATATCAACCATCCATTCAGCTCCCATTCTCCACATATTCTTTCAACCCCCTGCAGATCCTACCACTCACATACTCACCAAAGCAATTCACCTTCACCTATTAAGTTCCCAAAAATCACCTCTCTGGGATATGTGAGGTAGCAAGAGTACCCAGCGAAGACTTACAGTCACTGGGAGAAGGTGATGTCCACACAGAGGTCAGGATTAAATTCGGGTCAATGATTATAATGCATCTTCCTTCATAAATTAGCCTGTGCTATGTGGTTCTCCAATAAAAAAGACACTGATTGTTTACTTGTGAGTTCAAATTAACGTCCTTCCTTTAATTTCAGAACTAAGTTTATGCACAGACCATCCTCTGTTTACATTAATAGGTTCTCCAGGGCACAGGTCCTTCAACTTTGCTGTAAGAGCCATAGGCTCGGTCCCTACCTGTTGTGGGCATCGCCAGTATCCACTGGGTCCGTAGGCCTCTTTGCATATGCCGCATGCGCCAAGGCCGGCACCGTTTAGAGCCAGAGCATGGTGGCCCAGGTGCGGTTGGCTTGGCCCAAGTGGTGGCGGCGTCAGCTGGGGACTGGTGCGTCAATCAGTATGCATGCGCCATGGAGTATGGTGACGCATACGCAGTTGACTTGGCCCCCAGAGGCGATGGTGTCAACCAGGGTCCAGCGTGTCAGCCTGTATTCGTGCACTCGGCTCGGCCTCAGCAACACAGCGTTTGGAGTTGGGGCCAGTGCATTGCATCAAGGAGCATGTGCAGGAGTTAAAATGAGATTCTACAGCCAGCATCGGCAGTTGGAAATCAGAAGGAGGGTAAGTTAGGGGTCTAAACTTCTATTGACTATTTTCAGAATTGTTAATTATCAGTTGAATATCTTTTAGGCCTCTAAATGTGTTGTTGTTAAGAACAAAGGATTTAAAATAAAAATAAATTTGCTAGAAATTACTGGAAACATGTCATGGATAAACACCTAATTTAGCCTCCAAGCAACTTCAAGGAAGTTGGAACATTTACTCATGTTGAAACACAAAGACCATATTCATATTTTACCTATTTTTTGTATTTTATTATACTGGAAACATGGTTGCCAGGTAACAGAGCACATTGCTGTTTCGACAGAAAACCACATTTTCCAAAGGTGACAGTACTGATTTCCACAGAGGATTTATCAGTGGTGGCTGCCTTCCCTGACACTGAAAAAACATTGCTCCCAATTGTTCAAATTGACATAACCTGTTAAAAAATGCCTTAACAGTAACTGCAGCAAATTCTAAACAATCTCAATATGAGAAAAAAAAATTCAGTAAAATATGAATTTATAAATTAAACTTAGTCATCTTTGTTTGATGCATCTTTGACTCTTGATTGCTTGGATTGCATTGATAGCTGTTACATTGGTAATGTCATGAAAAGTATGACCAGTTAATAGTAAAGATATAAGAAACTCTTGAAATAAACTTTTACTTTCCTCATGTGGATCTGACATTTTCCACAATAGGCAAAAAATTAAAATGAATTCCAATCAGAAGTGAATTGCTTTTTATCAGTTAAGTTGGTAGTTACTTTTTATCAGTTCTAACCCTAATTTGAGCCACTTATGGAACATCCCATTTTCTTCAGGGTTCAATATGAAATCACATCATGTAACCGTTGAGAATGACTGGGCAGGACAGCATCATTCCATCTGATCAAAATAACTTGTCCTGCAATAAGAGAAGCAAAGGCTAAAACATGATGCTGCAATGAAGAGATTTCACTACCTTCTGTTCACAATGGGTCTGGAGCTAAGGTAACCTTAATAATTACTGATAGGGAGTCATGTGATGGAGTAGTGGCCGGTAGGGTAAAACCAGCCCTCTTCACAAAAAAAGTCAAGAAAAGACAAAGTTCAACAAATATAAAATATAAGAAATAGAAGATAAAGTTGCAGAGAAGAGAAAAAAGATGTCACCCAAGAAGGAAAAATTAAAAACAATGGAAAAAAAAGAAGAAAAGTTACGGGAAAAGAAAGACGAAGGTCTTACCTGCACAAAGGAACAGGGAGCCATGGTGACGAAGAACGTCTGTTCTCCAAGGTTGGTGCCGGCCCTGTGGAGTCGAGAACCCCCGACCAGTGGACTGCAAAAATGGCTCACTGAGCCAAACAAAAATGCGCAATCAAAGGTAAAAGAAAACACCGACAGGAGGGGGGCTCAGCTGAGGAGCTGGCAACCACGACATGACAAGCTGAGGGATGCCCAACACCAGGGCTTTCAGCTGAAAGATGAGGAAGGCGGCAGGAGGGGGAGTGAGGTACCAGGCGAGAAAGAAAGTCGACAGGGTGAACGGCAAGAGGAGCAGCAGCAGGAGGCCTGACAGATGAGCAGCCAGGAAGGGGAGGACCAACAGCAAGAAGCCCAGCAAGAAGAGGCCTGACAAAGTGATACAAACAACACATCAGGAAAATCAGAAGAGATACAGATACAAAGAAGAGAAGAAGAAGACACAAACACAGGTACAGACACAGAAGAAGAGGAAGAAGAAGACCAAGATCTTCAGAGAAATAGCAGGTAAAACAGATGGACAGAATATAGATAAAGGATTTTTTGAAGAACAAATGAGAGCATTAAAAGAATGGTTGTCATAAGAATTTAGTGCAATTAAAAGAAAAATGAAAAGAACAGAAGATAAAATGCAAATATTAGAACTAGTCATGACAGAAATAGGGAAAAGAGTAGAAAATGTGGAAGAACGAGAAATGGCTGTAGAAATGGAAGTAAACGACTTAAGAGGAAAATTTCAAGAAAGTGACAAAAAATTAAAGAGACACAAGAATTGTTATCTCAGAAAATTGATATGTTGGAAAATTATAGTAGGCGAAACAACATAAAAATAGTGGGCTTGAAGGTGGGTGAAGAAGGCACAGATATGAAGGAATTTATAAAAGAATGGATTCTGAAGGTCCTGGGAACGACAGAAATGCAGGAAGTTATGAAAGGGCGCACAGAACACTAGCTCCGAAACCACAAATACATCAGAAACCAACATCCATCTTAGTAAAATTTTTGAGATATACGACAAGAGAAAATATACTGGAGCGAGCAAGGAATAACATTAGAGAAGATAATAAACCATTGGAATATTTTTTGACCCAGACATAAGCTTTGAACTCTTAAAGAAGAGGAAGGAATTTAATACAGCAAAATCGATCCCATGGAAAAAAGGTTATAAATTCATGTTAAGACATCCAGCTGTGCTTAAAATATTTATACCCGGGGAGCAAATCAGACTGTTCTCGGATCCAGAGGAAGCACAAGGATTTGCAGAGCGTTTGCAGGACAGAAGGAGAGATGAAGAGATGTAAGAAATGAAGAATGGCGATAAAGTGTATATATATATATATATATATATATATATGAAGATGTAAAAACAATGTATATGTAAAGAGGGAGAAGAGAGGGGAAGGAAGGAAATCTTTGGCTTGGCTTCGTGGACGAAAATTTATGGAGGGGGTAAATGTCCACGTCAGCTGCAGGCTCGTTTGTGCCTGACAAGTCCGATGCGGGACAGGCAGACACGGTTGCAGTGGTTGCAAGGGAAAATTGGTTGGTTGGGGTTGGGTGTTGGGTTTTTCCTCCTTTGTCTTTTGTCAGTGAGGTGGGCTCTGCGGTCTTCTTCAAAGGAGGTTGCTACCCGCCGAACTGTGAGGCGCCAAGATGCACGGTTTGAGGTGATATCAGCCCACTGGTGGTGGTCAATGTGGCAGGCACCAAGAGATTTCTTTAGGCAGTCCTTGTACCTCTTCTTTGGTGCACCTCTGTCACGGTGGCCAGTGGAGAGCTCGCCATATAACACGATCTTGGGAAGGCGATGGTCCTCCATCCTGGAGATGTGACCCACCCAGCGCAGCTGGATCTTCAGCAGCGTGGACTCGATGCTGTCGGCCTCTGCCATCTCAAGTACTTCGACGTTAGGGATGAAGGCGCTCCAATGAATGTTGAGGATGGAGTGGAGACAACACTGGTGGAAGTGTTCTAGGAGCCGTAGGTGATGCCGGTAGAGGACCCATGATTCGGAGCTGAACAGGAGTGTGGGTATGACAACGGCTCTGTATACGCTTATCTTTGTGAGGTTTTTCAGTTGGTTGTTTTTCCAGACTCTTTTGTGCAATCTTCCAAAGGCGCTATTTGCCTTGGCGAGTCTGCTGTCTATCTTGTTGTCGATCCTTGCATCTGATGAAATGATGCAGCCGAGATAGGTAAACTGGTTGACCGTTTTGAGTTTTGTGTGCCCGATGGAGATGTGGGGGGGCTGGTAGTCATGGTGGGGAGCTGGCTGATGGAGGACCTCAGTTTTCTTCAGGCTGACTTCCAGGCCAAACATTTTGGCAGTTTCCGCAAAACAGGCTTTGTTACATGTGTAAAAGAAAAGTGTTTTCTGGGGGGGGTTGGGAGGGAGAGAATAACCATCACTGCGAAATCAGTCGACGCTTGCGAACAAGATCGCAATCCAAATGGAAAGGGGAGTTGTGGTTGCCTGGCAAGGGATAAGGGGAAACTCAGAGAGTGGGGTGCATTTGAGGTTAAGGTAATATTGGGTGTGGGAATTGTTGGAGTATTTTATGTTTTAAATGTGTTGTCATACATTGAGTTTAAAAAGGGAAAACTGAGAGATGAAAATGGGGAAAAGGGGGATGGATGTGGTGAGGAAGCGGAAATGAGGTGTAAATAAGATATAAGGTGGCCACGCTGAACTATATGTCTATAAACATTAATGGAATACATAACCAAATTAAAAGGAAGAGGCTATTAAATTTACTGAAAAAAAAGAAAAAATGGATATAGCATTTGTGCAGGAAACGCATCTAACTGAAGTGGAACATAACAAATTAAAAAGAGACTGGGTAGGACACGTAGCGGCAGCATCATATAATTCAAAAGCTAGGGGTGTAGCTATATTAATTAATAAAAATGTACCAATCAAAATAGAGGAAGAAATAATAGATCCAGCAGGGAGGTATGTAATGTTAAAGTGTCAGATATGCTCAGAAGTTTGGAATTTGCTTAATATATATGAACCTAATGAGGAGGATTAAAAGTTTATACAGGATATTTTTTTGAAGATTGTAGATAGACAAGGAAATATATTGATAGGAATGGATTTTAACCTTAATTTGGATCCAATGTTGGATAAAACTGGACAAAAGACAAGCAAAAAGAATAAAGTAGCCAAATTTATGGTTAAATCAATGCAGGAAATGAAACTTATGAATATATGGTGGAGGAAGCACCCAAGAGAGAAGGAATATTTATATTATCCGTGTAGGCATAAAACATACTCAAGGATTGATATGTTTTTGTTGTAGGCCCATATTCAAGGGAGAGTTAGGAAAACTGAGTATAAAGCTAGATTGCTATTTGATCATTCACCCCTGTTATAAGCAGGGCAGAGGACTTCACACCAAGAACATATAAATGGAGGTTAAACTCCATGCTACTTAAAAGGCAGGAATTTAGAGAGTTTATTGAATGCTAAATTAAAACATATTTTGAAATAAACACAGAATCAGTGAAAGACAATTTTATATTATGGGACGTATGAAAGCCTTCATTAGAGGACAGATAATGTTATGTACCTAAGATGAAAAAGGATTACAGTCAGGAAACAGAGCAGTTGGAAAGGGAGATAGTAAGTACAGAAAAGGAACTTGTAAAATGGGATGATATAATAAAAAAGAGAATTGGCGGACAAAAAAAATAAAATACGAAACATTTACAAACGTACAAGGTGGAGAAGAACATAATGAAAATAAAGCAAAAGTATTATGAACTGGGAGAAAAAACACATAAAATATTAGCCTGGCAACTTAAAACAGAACAAGCTGAAAGAACTGTATTGCCATCAAGGAAAAAGGACAAACAAATTACATATAACCCAAAAGAGATTAATGAAAACATTAAGAAATTTTATGAACAATTATACCAAACTGAGAACGAGGGGAAAGATGATAAAATAGAAGAGTTTAGATAAAATTGAACTGCCGAAATTGCAAGAAGAGGAACAAAACAAAATGATAAAACCATTTGAAATAGAGAAAGTACAGGATATATTAAAAAAGCTGTCGAACAATAAAACGCCAGGAGTGGATGGATTCCCAATAGAATTCTATATAACATTTAAAGAGTTATTAATTCCTCCTCTCCTGGAAGTTATGAACCAGATAGAAGAAACACAAAACTTGTCAGATTCATGTAAGACAGCAATAATTACAGTAATACCAAAGATGGGGAAGGATCCATTAACACCAGTATCATATAGACCAATATCTCTACTTAACTCAGATTATAAGATAATAACGAAATTATTAGCAAACAGATTGGCCGATTGTGTACCAAAAGTAGTAAAACAAGATCAAACTGGATTTATTAAGAAAAGACAAACAGCAGATAATGTCTGAAAACTTATTGATCTAATTCATGCAGTTCAAGGAAATAAGAAGCCAACAGTGGCTGTTGCTTTCGACACAGAAAAAGCCTTTGACAGAGTAGAGTAGAACTATTTATTTAAAGTATTACAGAGGTTCAATCTACCAGAAAAATATATTAATTGGATTAAAGCATTATATAATGGACCATTGGTGAAGGTAGCAGTAAATGGATATGTATCAAGCCAATTTAAATTAAGTTGGTCAACTAGACAGGGTTGTCCATTATCCCCCTCATTGTTCACCTTAGCAATAGAACCATTGGCAGAACTGATAAGAACAGAAAATAAAATAAAAGGGATAAAAATAAAGGAGGAGTATAAAATCAGCTTATTTGCAGATGACATCATAGTATACCTAACAGAACCAGAAATATCAATAAAAGAACTACATAAGAAATTGAAGGAATATGGAGAAATATCGGGGTACAAGATCAACGCAAATAAAAGTGAAGCGATGCCAATGAGTAACATGGATTATACAGAATTTAAAAAAGGATCACCATTTAAATGGCAAGCACAAGCAATCCGATACCTAGGAATCAGGTTAGATAATAACTTAAGCCACTTGTACAAATTAAATTATCAGCCACTAATAAAGAAATTGCAGGAAGACTTAGAACATTGGAAATAATTACCGCTAACGTTGATAGGGAGGGTAAATTGCATTAAAATGAATGTTTTCCCAAGGATATACTATTTCAATTGTTACCAATTCCCTTAACAGAGAAATTCTTTAATGAACTAAAGAGAATAATAAGGAAATTCTTGTGGAAAGTGGGGAAACCGAGGGTAGCATTAGATAAAATAACAGAGAGGTATAACCAAGGTGGTTTGCAGTTACAAAACTTTAAAAATTATTATAGAGCCGCACAATTAAGGTATTTATCAGATTTTTACCAGACAAGGGAAACACCAGACTGGACTAAGATAGAACTAGATAAAATAGGGGAGAAGGTACTGGAACGTATACTTTATAAGTGGGATGAAAAGCTGGTGCAATATAAAAGCTCACCAGTATTACATCATTTACTTAATATATGGAAGAAAATCCACTTAGAAAGGAAAAAAAATGAATTACCAAATACCAAAATTGTAATTGACACAAAACCCACTAATCCCTTTTACAATAGATAACCTTTCCTTTAGAGAATGGGAGAGAAAAGGAATCAAAAGAACAGAAAATTGTTTTTTGGGAAATAATTTATTAACATTTGAACAGTTGAAATACAAATATGGAATAACTCATTGTACAATGTTTGCATATCATCAACTGAAAACTATTTAAAGGATAAATTGGGTAACAGACTGAGATTACCAGAAGGAGTCAGCTTTGAATATGTGATTACAGACACAATGATAATTAAAAGATTTATAACGAACATGTACATTAAGTTACAAGATAAGGAAAATGATTAAATAAGCTATAAACCAAAACAGAAGTGGGAAAAGGATTTAAACATAAAGATAAAAAATGAAGCATGGGAAAATTTATGTTCTGGAACTATGAAGAATACAATAAACACAAGGTTACGCGTGATACAGTATAATTGGTTACATAGGGTATATATCACTCATCAAAAATTAAAAGAATGTGATTTAACATTATCAGATAGATGTTTTTGCTGTAAGAAGGAAATGGAAACATTTGGACATGTACAAAGTGAAAATGTTTTTGGGAAGATTTAAATCAGATATAAAATAAAATCACAAAAAATAATATACCAAAAAATCCAGAGATCTTTCTTCTAAGTAACATAAGAAGTAAGGAATTAGGCCTCAAATTGGATGAAGCGCAAGAAAGATTTATTATGATAGCCTTAGCTGTAGCAAAAAAATGTATAATGTCAACTTGGAAATTGGAAGTGAGCCTGAGAGTACAGCAATGGTACATAGAAATGAATAAATGTATTCCATTGGAAAAAATAACATATAATTTAAAAAATTAAGTCACATTATTTGAACAAATTTGGGAACCGTACATGGAGCATAACAGAGAGGGCTTGCCTCGGACCTCCACCCCCTAAAATGAAAAGAAGACAAAATGACTTGATTCAGTGTGTTGATAGATAACACATTTTTCTTGTTTATTTTTCATTGTGTGAAGACATTGTTTTATGGTTTTATTGTATTGTATATGTTGAATATTTATTGGTTTTGGAGGGGGGTAGGAAGGGGGGAGTGAGGGGAGGGGGTAGGAAGGGGAAGGGAGAGGAGGGGGGTAAAATGGAGAAAATGCCACTGTGTATATTTAATGAGAAATGTTTGTACATATTTTGATTGATATGGTTCACAGTGTGAAAAATAAAAAAAATATATAAAAAATAATTGCTGATTATAAGCACGAAAGGCCTCTTCCTGATACTTGGCAGAACTGTTCCTGAATTAGTATCTACTGTCTTCAATGTAATTATATCACCCTCCATTCTTTATATCCGGGATCAAAGTGTTATAATTGTGGTTCTTTTCTTTACATTTTTAGCAATCTAACGCCATTAGAAAGGTGCTGTGCCTTAGCTTCTGACTCAGACAGTGACAGTAACCCTGAAGTTTGATCCATAAGATGAATGACATCAAACAAGTCTGCTGAACGTGCTGGTCCCTTTATGATGATACTCATCAGAAAAGGCTGTGCAGTGAGAAGTGATGATTCATATTGAAGTTATATAAATCCAGGAGTTAATGGTCACCTTCACGTAAACCTTCACATGCCCCAGGTGAGGAGGCGGATGATGACTAGATCTCTGATGAGAGGATCCGTGACTTTTCAGCAGGTCAGACCTGAGATGACCTGACAGCAGTTTGTAGTAAATCACTAAGTGTTTGAGTGAATGATGGTGGGCATACGAAAAGCCATGTCATCTCATGCTTCAGCGGGTCGCAAGCTTTGCGATGAATCAGGGGAAAGGACAGCATTTATTCCAGTGGCGAAGTATCATGCAGTACGTGTGAGGGGAACAGCTCAGTTTAAAGAGAAAAGGAGGGTACAGTCATAAAACAGAACATGAGGTCGTTCATCCAACTGATAATCTGTTATGAATATTTAAAAAGTGGGGATGCTGGCCATCTGAAATTTAAAAAAGAATATAACATTCAGCAGGTGCGGTAGCATCTCTGGAAAGATTTCCCCTTTCTGATGAAGTTTCATGGCCTGAGCAATTATTTTTTTCTCCCACTGTTCATATCATGCCGGGAGTATAGGTCAATGGGGTGTAAATTGGGCGGCACGGACTCGTGGGCTGAAATAGCCTATTACTGTGCTAAATGTCTAAATTTTAAAAAAAAGTAAATGATAAATTATTTGATGGGCCAGAAGCTGACTATTTTTCACCCAGGAATGCACCAAAACATATTTTTATTTGCATAATCTCCAACTTATTTAATAAGTTGGAGCTGCACTCTTCAAATGTTGTGGAAGAGACCTGGTTGAACTCAGGGTGTTTGCCTGCTTTTGCTCTTTATTGAGATGTCAAGTCTCCATTAGTCTTAGAGACCTGACAGTTGGGATTCAAAGGTCTGTGCTAGCTGATCAAAGCCAGTCTATTGAATGGGTTTAACTTCAGAAGGAGAGTTTCCACAGGGTTCATCTGCTGAGATATTAATTTTCAGTGGTTACACCACTGGCAACACTTCATTACCAGAAGCATTATTATGGCTATGGTATGTTGGGGACCTTCGGATTTTAGACTTATTGTCAGAGTACATACATGGCATCACATACAACCCTGAGATTCTTTTGTTTTCTGCAGGCAAGGAAAAATGACCACTTGTTGGTAGTGCAAAGAACTGTACACAATGTATACATAAAAACAAATAAAGAACTTTAAACAGATAATGAAAGTAAACAAATTGACAGTTCAATACACAGAGAGAATAAAAAAAAATCAATAAACTAAGAGTCCTTAAATGAGTCCCTAATTGAGGAATCTGATGGTGGAGGGGAGCAGCTGTTCTTGAACCCAGTGGTGCGAATTTTGTGGCGCCTATACCACTCTGTGCCTGTTTCTTGAGTGAATATTGATGAGAAAAAAAAAAGCATTTTAGATCTTCCCCCATCTCTTTTGGCTCCATACAAAGCCGACGACTCTGATCTTCAAGGGGACCAATTTTGTCCCTTATTATCCTTTTGCTTTTAATATTCCTGTAAAAACCCTTAGGATTTTCCTTCACATTGTCTGCCAAAGCTACCTCCTATTTTTCTTCTTGAGGTTTTTCATGCATCATACATCATGCACCATTTGCTCCATGTGGCCTATACTTGCTATACACCTCCCTTCTTCTGAACCAGATCTGCAATATAGCTTGAAAACCAAGGTTCCCTATGCCTGGTAACTTTGCCTTTCATCCTGACAAGAAAGTTCAAACCCTGTACTCTCAAAATTTCACCTTTGAAGGTCCTCCACTAACCTTGCACATTCTTGCTTGAAAACAACTTATCCCAATCCACACATTCTAGATCCTTTCTCACGTCCTCAAAATTGGCCTTTTTCCAATTTAGAATCTTAACCCGAGGCCTAGACCTATCCATCTCCTTAATTAACTCGAACCTAATAGCATTATGATCACTGGACCCAAAATGTGCCCCTACACATACTTCTGTCTCCTGTCCTGTCTCATTCCTTAAAAGGAGATTCAGTATTGGATTCTCTCTAATTGGTACCTTTACACATTGGTTTAGAAAACTTTATCGCCTTTTGCTGCATGGGAGTCCCAGTCAATATGTAAAAAATTAAAATCTCTTACTATTACAACTTTTATGTTTCCTGCAGCTGTCTGCTATCTCTCTACAGATTTTCTCTTCCAAATCTCATTGACTATTGGGTGATCTAGAATACAGCCTCATGAGTGTGGTCAGACCTTTCCCGTTCCCCAATTCCACCCATATAGCCTCAGTAGACAAGCCTGCTGGCTGTTCCTGCCTGTGCACAACTGTGATATTTTCCCTGATGAGCAAAGCCATTCTTCCCCCTTTCATCTCGTTTCATTGCGTCTAAAGCAACGGAAGCCCAGAACATTGAGCTGCCAGTCCTGCCCCTCCAGATGCTAAGTTTCACTAAGGCCACTATGTCATAATTCCGTATGTCAATTTATGCTCTCAGCTCATCTGCATTTCCTACAATACTCCTTGCTTTAAAATAGATGCTTTTTTAGAAAGTTTCCACCACATACAACCATTGACTTCTAATGGTGCATGCAATTGTCACATCATCTTTTCCCTCCTCCACTTCTCTATCTGCTCTGGCACTCTGGTTCCCATCCCCTTGCATATCTAGTTTAAACCCATTGGAGCAGCACTAGCAAACCTTCCCACAAGGATATTAGTTCCCCTCCAGTTCAATTGAAAGCCATCCCTTCGGAACAGGTCCCACCTTCCCTGGAAAAGTGTCCAATGAAACCCTCCCTCCTGCACCCTGTCTTTAGCCAAGTGTTAAACTGTATTATCCTCCTATTTCTAACCTCACTAGCATGAGGCATAGGTATCAATCCTGAGATCACAACCCTGGAGGTCTTGTGCTTCAACCTAGCACCTAACTCTCTGAACTCTCCTTGCAGGACCTCCTCATCTTTCCTACCCATGTCATTGGTCCCTAGATGGACCATGACATCTGGCTGCTCACCCTCCCTCCTGAGAATGTCATGAACTCGATCTGAGATATCTTGGATCCTGGCACCAGGGAAGCAACATACCATTGGGGATACTCGATCTCTTCCACAGAACCTCTTATCTGTCCCACTAACTATGGAATCTCCTGTCACAACAGCTCGCCTCTTCTCCTTCCTTCCTTTCTTAGCCACAGGACCAGACTCCATGCCAGAGACCTGATCACTGAGGCTTGTCCATGATAGTTCCACCAACCACCCCTCCCTCCCAACAGAATTCAAAATGGTATACTAGTTATTGAGGGAACAGCCTCAAGGGTGCTCTGCATTGCTTGCTTGTTCCCTTTCCCTATCCTGACAGTCATCCATCTATCCTCCTCCTACTTCCTAGATATGATAGTGTCCTTGTAATTCCTTTCTATCACCCTGCCTCTGCCTCCTGAATGATCCAGAGTTCATCCCACTCCAGCTCCACTTCCTTAACCCGGCTTGTCAGGACTGTAGCTGGATGTACTTCTCGCAAATGAAGTCGTAAGGCATATTGCTGGCTTCCTTGATGACCCACATTCTGCAAGAGGAACGTTGCCCTACCTTGGCTGCCATTTCCACTGGCTATACCATCAGCAGCTGTAGCTCCAGATCCAAACTTCTGCAACGATCTGGAAAAGTTCAGTGCCTTCAGCAACCTCTCGCAACCCAGTTCTAATATGTGGTACTCCTTTGGCCAGTCTTGAACCAATTATCCAGCTGTCCATCACCTGGTGTGAATCCCTCGACAGTAGTCTCCAGCAGCCTGCAACCTGCATGGGTTCCTCACCTCGAGTCACCAACAGCTCACCGCCCATGTGTTCTTCAGCTGCAGAGCCCTCACTGGTCCGCTGCCATAGTCATCGTCCATTGGGTTCTGCTTCTCCTTCTCAAACAGGGGTGTTCTTTCCAGTTTCTGGTGTCATGCACTTCCCTGGAGTCTGCAAACCCTTCGCTGCTGATCATAAGCACCATCGTGTTGGGCGCAGACCTTGCAGTGGTAGTATTTTTAAATGAAACCATTGTTGGCTCCATTAATAGGCTGTTTATATCCTGTACAGAGCTCATGGCAATCGGGCTAGATGGTTGGTCCCCACGGGAGGATTGAGTTTCTGCTCCCTGCTCTCCATTTGTCCACTCTAGCAGCAGGGCTCCTTTTACAACAGCTCCTGCAGGGCCCCCATTTTTTATTGTGGTCTTGTGTCTGCGATCCAATGATCATTGGGGGATCAGAGGTGGAAAGGATGAGCAAATTTAAATTCGTAGGAGTCCTAACTTGGAAGACCTTTCCTGGACCCAACACACGAATCTCATCATGAAAAAAGCACGTCAGCGCCTCTACTTTTGAGGCGGTTTGGTATGACCTCGATAACTTCTACCGATGAGTAAAGGAAACTATGCTTTCCTGCTCCATCACAGCTTGGAATGGGGGCACCAATACCTCCTGAGTGGCAATTCATGCAAAAGGCAGTGGGCACAACCCAGTACATCGTAGGCAAAACTCTCCCCACCATCGAGAAAATCAGTAGCAATCTTCAAGGATCTTCAAGGATCCACATCACCCAGGAAAGTCTCTGCTGCCATTAGGAAAGAGGTATAGATGCCACTAGACTAGACTCATACCACCAGGTTCTGGAACAGTGGCCACCCCTCCACCATCCGAATGCTAAACAACAAACTCAGTTGAGACTAATTTAAGGATTCCTACTTTATATGCTAGTTATCATTGAATATTTATTTTCTTTATTGCACAGTCAGTTTGTTTGCTCTTTTTGTTTGCATTTCTCTTTTGCATGTGTATCTTTATTGAGTACAGTTTTTTTGCACTATTGATAAGTGGTGGCCCACAGGGAAAAGAATCTAAGGGTTTTATGTGATGTTGCATTTGAACTCTGACAATAAACCTGAACTTTGATGTAGCAAGGTATCAGAGCAATAACAGACCTCGAGACAACCTTTGAGTCAATGATGATGCCTCCCTTCCTAAATTTGGAGAAGATCTTATGGAGAGCCTCTGCACATGCTTCGATGAGAGCAGGCTGATGGCAAAGAACGCCCCATCTCTCCCTGAAGAACAGGGCCCTTGCAAATCTGCAGCTGAGGTGAGGAAAATCCTAGTCAGGTTGAACTCGCATGAGACAGCGGGACTAGACAACATACTGGGTCAAGTACTGAAGGACTGTGCAGACCCAACTGATGGAGATCCATACATGTCATTGCAGCTGACTATCATGCCCATGGTTTTTAAGGCAGCTACCATCATCCTGGAACCAACGAGGGTGACAGTAACAGGTTTCAAACACTACCACACAGTGGCACTGACCTCCACCATTAGAAATTCTCTGAGCATCTGATGACAGAACATATCAAAGTGAACTTGCCAAAGATGCTAGATTTATTTCAATTTGACTTCAGATGGGACCATTCACTGGTGATGCTATAACCTTGTCCCTCCATTCCATCCTAACCCACCTGAAGAATGACATCTCATATGCCAGGCTGCTGTTCATTGATTTCAGCTCGGCATTTAATACTTTTGTATCCTAGAGGTTGGTGGAGAAACTGTTCTTACTGGGACGCAACATCTCTCTCTGTAACTGGATTCTGGACTGCCTAATGGGAAGACCACAGTCTGTCTGGATTGGCAACAGAACTTCTAGACCATCATGCTGAACACTGGTGCACCACAGGGCTGTGTGCTCAGCCCACCCCTGCTCATGCTACTGGCCCATGACTGCAACACCAGATCCAACTCCAATAGAATCAGCAAGTTTGTAGGTGACACAACAGTAGCTGGTCTCATCAGCAACAATGATGAATTGCAATACAGAGAGAGGTGGAAAATCTCGTGATATGGTACAAGAATAACAACCTAAGCCTTGATGTGTACATGACGAAGGAGATGATTGTGAACTTCAGGAGGACCGGATGCAAGTACCCACCTCTACACATTAATTGCTCAGTAGTGGAGAGAATGGACAGCACCAAGTTTCTTGGAATCCATTTAAGAAGCAACCTATCCTGGACACATAACATTGCCTCCCTTGCCACAACTGCAACTGCACTTCCTTAGAAGGCTGAAAAAGGCAAGGCTACCGGCCACCATTACATGAACCTTCTACAGGAGCTCTACTGAGAGCATCCTGGCCTGATGAATCACAGTGTGGTAAGGTTGCTGTAAAGCAGGGTGGCCAAACTTTTAATTTTAATTTAGACTTACAGCATGGTAACCGTACATACTGGCAGTGTAGGTCAATTGGGTGGCATGGACTCATGGGTCGAAATGGCTTGTTACCACGCTGTATGTCTAAATTAAAAATTAACAGGTTGACCACCCCTGCTGAAGCATTGAATTGGAAGTTAATCCACAGGACCTTAAAAGCAGCAGAGAGGATCATTGGGGTCTCCCTCCCCACCTCGCCCTCCCATTGATGTGATTTACCAGGATCATTGTTTAAGGAGAGCTCACAAAATCTGTGAGGGCCCTTGCCACTTCACACGACACAGCACCTTGCAGCTACTCCTGTCAGGAAAGAGATAAAAAGTATTAGGGCCAGATCCACCAGGCTGAGACATAGCTTCTTCCCACAGGCAGTGAGACTGCCGAACAACTTCGCACAACTCTACTTTTTATTAATATTTATTTTTCATATTTGTGTATTAGACATGTATATAGGCTATGTCTATATGTATAGTTTGTCTGTATGTGTATTATGTCTGCACTGTGGAATGGAGAACACTGTTTTGTCCGGTTGTACTGTTACAATTGGATGATAAATAAACATGAACAAATTTATCTTAAAGAACTCTGATCTGTGCTTAAATGTACCTTCCTAGGAGGATGAAATAGTGAGAAAGAGAATCATGAAGAGTATTGATAAAGTGAATACCATAGTCTTTTCCTCAAGGCAGTGGAGTCTAAATCTTGAGGGCACGGGTTTCAAGGCAAGAGGGGAAAGATTTCAAAGGGCATCTGAGAGTCATCTTTTTCACATAAATAATGATGTGTACAAGCTGTCAGAAGAAGCTGTAGAGATGGTTATAACTGAAATATTAAAAAGACATTTGGACAGGGAAGGTTCAGGGGGATATAAGTATAGGCAAAAGGGATTAGCTCAGATAGGCAACCTCAGCATGTCTGGAATCATCTGTATTTACATTGTGTTTATAAGCCAAGGCACAGAGATAGAAAGGCAGGTGGTTCAAATAAAAAAAAAGCACTGTAAAATTTTGTGGGGAATATAGTGGACATGAAGCAAACCTAATGTGGGGAGTTTTTTTTTCCCCATCACAAATTTAGAGCACATTACTTTTAATAACTGTGAGACCTTTCAGGTGGCATGTTTCAACTCCGATCTCTACCATGCAGCAGTTGTATAGTAGTGACAGATTGCCTGTCAAATATATGGCCTCAGGAGTCAATCAGTCTCAAAAAGCAGATGGAAGCAGGTGAAAGTTGCAGCTACTACATATTTCAGAATGTTACCTCGTTTTTGACTCTGGTACTCAAATTATTTTCTTTGTTTACATTTCTCTTTTTTGTACACATCTTTCTTCCCAAGTACAGTTTCCAATTAACGATAAGTAGAAAAAAAAAATCCCAAGGTTGTATCTGATGTCATGTATGTACTCTGACAATAAATTTGACATTTGAACTTTGAACAAGGGTGACTCCAGGAATGGAAGGATTATCATATAAGGAATGCTTGAAGGCTTTAGCCCTGAACTCAATGGAATTTAATAGAATGTTGGGGTGGGAGTGGGGGGGGGGGGTGGGGGAAACTCATTGAAACATTTTGAACATTGAAAGGCATGGACAGAGAAGATGTAGGAAGGTTGTTTCCTATGGTGGGAGAGTCTAGGCCATGGGGGCACAACTTCAGGATTGACGGGCGTTCACTTGGAACAGAGATTAGGAGAAATTTCTTTGGCCTGAGGGTGGTGAATCTGTGGAATTTGTTGACACAGGTATTTGTGGAAGTCAAGCCATTGGGTGCATTTAAGGCAGAGATTGAAAGCTGCAGAGTGAGAGTATGGATCAGCTCACGATTGAATAGAGAGGCAAACTTGATGGGCTGAATAGCCTATTTGTCTTATAATCCTCCTTTTGCTTTGATGCTAAGCTGTCCAGAAGCATCAATAAATTGAAACACACTCACTTCACAAAATAGGCTTCACTCGTTTCACCTCTTTTTAGAAGTATTACAAGCTGATGTGTGTGTTTTCAGATAGCACCTGTCCTCGCACTTCACAGCTCATGACTATGAGCTGCCAAGGATCAAGGTGGAGTGGAACGAAAGTGGAGAACAGAGGCAGAGGGAAAGCTAAGGAAGGGAAGGGGAAATTTAGGGAAAGGGATGGGGTGGCTGCTATTTCTGATCCACTTTCTGCCCATAAGTAGAAACATGCACCATGTGAGGCACTGAGATTAATGGTGAGAGGAGGTGTCCAGTCCAGTTTTCCGTTCAGTTGCATTTTCACCAGAACCAGGTGCAAACATCTGCAGACTTCTGGAAAAAGCTTATGTGTTATTTGTTTTTTAGATCCCAGCACCTGTTCTTCATAATTGAAGTTTTTTGTGTTCAATCATAGCTCAAAACTGGAATTTTAGTCTGATTTGTATTTGATGCAAGAAATCTTTTTTTACCACTTGCATTTTTTTTTAACTTGGCAAAAATACTGAAAAGGACATATTTCAACATTGATAATTTTTTTTATCCAAAAGAACAAATTAAATATTAGACATAAATCAATTAAAACCTTTATTTATAAGTTGTCAAATGGTCCTCATTCAATTTATCAATAATATATTTTAGTGGAGTTGCTTGTAAAGAACATGGTGGTGGCACTACTGGAGCTGCTGTTAAAGCAGCGCTGCAGATCGTGCAGAACCGGGAGAGTGGAGAGCAGAGGCACAGTGCTTTTCCGTCTGATTCTACTGCTCAGTCCTGTGCAGATGGTTTCAAACATTCTTTAAACAGCCTGTTAGAGGACAAAACAGTGATTTTTTAAAAATCTTGCAACCATGGGGATCTGTGCCCAAGATGGTGGCGTCTGTGCTGGGCAACGTACCATGATGGATTGTAGACTCCGGGGGAGCAGCGGACCAGCGTGGGGCACCAGAAAGGATAGAACAGCCCCTGTTGAGGAGGAGAAGCATGGGGGAAGACCCTACGGGAAAGGTGATCATGGTGGCGCACCAGTGAGGAGCTCAGCGGCTGAAGGACCCAAACAGGCTCATGGGAACTAAGTATTGGAATCAAAATTTGAGAGGGGGGTGCTGAAGGAAAGAAGGACTAGTGAAGGGCCTCGGGCACTGAAGGCTGCCTGATTTTTATCGGAGGTTTGGACCTGCAGCCGATTGAACAGGAGTCAGTGTGGTTGCAGAGGCTGTGGGAATGCTGGATGCAAATCTCTGGAACTCTGTGTCTCTGAAGGGACCAGGGTCAGTGGCAGAGCATGCCTTAGCGGGGAACATTAGGGTAACTGTGGGGGTCACAATCTGACCACTGAAAACTCTCTCAGCTGGGGAAGGAGGGGGGGTGGGTGGTGGCGCTGCCCTGCACATGCCTGTGAACTCTCTCCATGCACCCTGGTCTCATTCAAGAGCTTTTGGATGTCCACAGGGCCCTAGCACTGCCCAAGATGTGTGCACCATGGAGCATGTCTGAGAGTTTCTATGACCCTCATTAGCGATAAACAGTCACAGAAGCAAGATTTTCTTCTTTCTCTGCACTGCAATTCAAGTTCAGTTTATTATTATTTGTGTGTATGTATAGAACCAGACAAAATTGTTTCTCCAGACTGTGGTGAGCGCACATGCACACTCATATACACACACACACACACACACAGACACACAGACACACACACACACACACACACACACACACACACACACACACACACACACACACACACACACACACACACACACACACACACACACACACGTACAAAAAATATATAAAGTTAAAATACAGAGCTACCAGCTGCTGACCTATCCACCATGAACCTCCTCTGTGTGGCTTCCTGACAGTTGCAGGTAGGAAGGCAGCACGGGAACAACTTCCATCAGCACAGAGACCGAGGACAGTTCAACAGGCCTTTGCACCGCCGGGTGGATGTGATGCCACGGGCCATTGCGCAGATGCTTCCTGCCCCGTGTTCATCACCCATGGCCCCTGGGGATTTCTCCTACTTTGTATCAGCCTTGACGTGATGCATTGTGGGCAACAGGCATGCGCATTTCCATGGCTCTGGCACTGGCAGAGCGGTTCCAGCTGCATGGGAGATTATGTGTAATGAAGACAGCCATTGATCCTGCTGTAATGCTCGACGCTGGTAATACTAGGCTGCGGGTCACAATACTTCACTGGGGGAGGCAATGGCTGCAAGTGGTTTGGGTGTCACAATACCTTGCTTGGGGGGGCAATGGCTGTGAATGCCCCCCCCCCCCCACCCTTGGCATTGCCCCTGGAAGGGACTCTATTTTGCTTCTCTTTCTCTTATCATTTGGTGCACTAGGTAAGGCTCACAGTGACTCTGTTTGCCTCATGGCAGCCAAAAGTTGAAATATATCATGTATATTAAATTTTTGTGTATTAGTATGTGACAATAAAAGGAACCTTGAACCAAGGAGGATTACATTTATTTTGGGAAAGAAACAGATAACTTAACACCTGAATTACAACATAGGTAATATTGCAATGACAGCCAGTCAGTCAGTCATTGGATTAATATCACAACTTGACCATCATATAAGTGCACTCAAGGCCTGGAATTTCTGCTCAACATCTTTAGCACAATTGCTAATATTGATGTGATGACTGAAAAAATATTGAATTTCTATGATCTTTATGTGCTCGGTAAAATGATTGATTTGCATAATTGGTGATTTAACAATGGAGCTTTCTACTATTTGCTCTCTTCTACAGGCCTTTGCAGAGATTCCATTGTTTTAAAAATAGTTAATTAGAATTTTACCAAGTGACTATTCCATAACAAACTAATTCAGAATTGACTGCATACTTTTGATCATTTAAAATCACAAGTGTTGGTTGATGGACTGGGTTAAAATGATAATATTTGGCAATATACCTATTTTTGTGACATGAAAATAAATTTGAGTGAAAATTTAGAGTTGAGAGACTGAATAGGATTTGGAAACAATTTTTGAAAGCAAAACAAACCATTGAACATTTTACATATCAGTTTCTTTGGTTATGGGTGTATAGTTAGCAACTGTCTAACTTTCATTTTCCCAGTTAATTGGATCTGTGTACTGATATTTTTGTTTGTAATAAGAATAAAAGGACTTGTAATTATTGCAGTTTTTACATCATAAAATTCCAAATAACTTCAGAATTTTTAAAGAAGATTTGGAGTTGTTATTTATGCAAGGACATGCCACAGCTGATTTGCTTTATCGGGAACAACTGGTATGTTTGGTGGTGCCATTTGAAAGATTAGATTGATAAATGTGGAGGATTTCAACTCCTAAAGATAGAGTTTCATGATAAAAGCAAGGAAAATAATACTTATAATTAGATGCTTAAATTCTGTCCACTTTTTCTTATCACCATTATCTTATCACTCAGTAGTCTTTACAGAATAACTTTTTTTTCTTACATTCGTGGGTGGTTATCAGTTCTTGGACAGCTGGAGTTCTTATCTTTTTTTGTTATTTTTGGGAAGGCTACCACTTCATGTTCCTGATAGAGTCGAATCTTGGTCAAGCAACAGCATTATTGATATAGTAGTTAAATGTATGTCGCATACAAGTTACACATGCAATTTTTCAATGATATCTTTCAAAGAAAACTTTGCTTTAACTTTACAGCACGTAAGGTACAACTTTAAAATACATGAAGATAGATGTGGTGAACTGCTGTACACTCATTCATCTGGCTCTGCCCCATTCTGTGACTATACTGTGGCTCCTCCCTCTTCGAACAAACACATTTTTAGTTGGAGAGAGCAGTTACCAAAAAACAAATGAAGAGGCAAAACTTTGATTTGTGTTGGGAAGTAAAGTGAATCAACATTTGATGAACAATAGATTCCTGTGGGTTGGGATATTTTTCAGGTACAGATGTAAAAGGTTGGATATTTCCACAGGTAATGTAAAATTTTGCTGATCTGGATGATTAAGATTGAAGGACATCTTTCAGAAAGACAAGGTGACAATGGATCCTGATTTTTGAGGTTATTTTATATGCGCAACTGTTCCTAAAAGCTGATGATAAAAATACAGGTAAGAATAAAAATGAAACAAAATGGGATGCCTCTCACATTCTCCTTTAATTATTATAAGGGAAACAATTAAAAGATGGTGGCGAAATATTGCCTCAGAAGTCTTCTCACTTTTGAAAAGATTTAAAATATCCAATGGTAGCCTTAAACGTTGGGGGACGAGGTTGGTAGTGGGGCTAGAATTAGTTGAAAATAAGTTAATAATGTATTACCAAAGATATCAGGAATAATATTGTTGGACCTCAATTTTTGGCCAAACGACAGCAGCTCAGCTTCTGACTTCTCTATTGGACAGTTGAGGAAGTGCAACCAGCGTTGCAAAAAAATGGCAACAATCCTGTGTGCTGTGATCAAGTGAAGGTCTACAGATATTGGGTTGAGCAGCATCAGTGGGGCAAAAAGAATTTAGAATGAAATACCAGTCTTGATGAAGGGTTCTGACCCATTTGGAATGTTGACAATGCTTTTTTCTCCACTAATGCTGGAGTTCCTTCAGCAGATTGTGTATTTTTTCTCCCCTCCCTCCTGTTTGCTGTTGTGTTGGTTTGGTGCCATGAAATGGGCAAGACTTGGTTGCGGCTTCAGTTAACCAGTTATTCACTCTGAGAAGCCATTTATATGTCAAAGTAACATTTGCTCTTACAGCAGGTGGTCATCTGAAGATTCACTGTGAATGCAGTTAGATCTCACAATGACTCACATCTAGTTACTGATTTCCAGGCAGCTACTTATCAATCAGGCTAAACTGGCTGTAATCATGCAGGCACATCCTTTGTTAAGTTGTATGACTGACAATGTGACACACAGTTACTGGGAAGCATCCGTCTTTACAGTTAGCATGTATTAATGTGTCTTGTTTTTTTTAAATTTGGTCTTTCTTCTGGAGAATAAATAGTCATCTCAGGAAAAAAAGATCAAAATATAACATTATATAAATTAATATAATATTAATATTAAAATTAATATAATAAATAATACTCAAATGGAGGACAGCTAAGGGGAACAAAGCTGAAAATAAGGTATGTTACAAGAAACTCCTTTGTACTTTCTTACATTTTATTGCTTATATAATAATCAGATTTTTAATATTTGTTTATTGAGAACTTTTCAATGTCCCTGACAACTTTGACATGTAACAAACTGGGGGCAGAGCTTCTCCAGCTGTCAGCATATGCTTTGAACTATTTCATGGGTGGAACTTGTTCCCGATCATCCACTCAACCACACCATGCTGAACATAGGGCTTTGGCAGCTTCGTTTCTGACTTTAACAGAATCACATTGTTTTAACCACACAAGGAGAGAATAAAGCTTTTATGATGACTGTATTCAACGAAGAAGCTGTCAGCAGATTCTGGGCCAATTAAAAGCAAACCCATACAGCTACCTTGAGCACACCTCTTCCCATCCTGTGCCTGTAAGGAATTCATTCCCTTCTTTCAATTCCTTCACATCTTCCATGCCAGATCATCAGAGATCCCCTCCTTTTTCAAACTACACGGCTTCCCCTCCATCACTATCACCTCGGCCCTCACCTGTATATCCCCCATTACCTGTACTTCTACCCTGACCCCCTTTGTCCCCACACGCAACAAGGACAGAATTTCCCTTGTCCTCACCTACCACCCCACCCTCCTCCGCCATTTCCTCCAACATTTACTGTGTGTTTTTACTGCTATCACAGCATTTGCAGACTTCCTTGTTCTACTGGTTAGTTCTGTACTATTGGGTGGGAAATGCCACTGGTTCAAGATTTGTATGGTGAAATCTGGCCTATGTTTATACCTCTCCACTAACTGTTATGAGCACTTGACAGATACTAACAATGACCCCATGTTTTCTACTTTAATTGTTTCCTTGATAATCTTTGTTTACTTCAGAAGAAGCTAAAACCTGCACAGCCAAGATGTCTGATTTCAATGATCTATGCTGAAGGCTCAGC
This sequence comes from Narcine bancroftii, assembly GCF_036971445.1. Taxonomy (NCBI): domain Eukaryota; kingdom Metazoa; phylum Chordata; class Chondrichthyes; order Torpediniformes; family Narcinidae; genus Narcine; species Narcine bancroftii. The sequence goes on from NC_091477.1 coordinate 37,725,203, forward strand.
AATTGGGTTTTCAGAAATCCAAAATCAATGTTTCATTTACTTGTTGGACATCTGTTCACCAGTTGTCAGTGATTTCTTTCTTCAATAGATGTTCAGTGTGTGATTGGCTGCTTTAGTCAGCAATTGAGAGCTTGTTTGTTGAGAAAAGTGAATTCATCAGATGTTGCTGATTTCCTCTTGGCTCCAGTAAAACACAAAAAGTCTGTAGATATCGTGGTTGAAGTAAAAACACAATGCGGGAGAAACTCAGCAGGTCAAACAGTGTTCTTTATATAGTAAAGATAAAGATACATAACCAATGTTCCGGGTTTGAGCCCTTCATCAAGTTATGGAAAAATAGGCTTATGCCTACCAATATTTTTCCACACCTTGATGAAGGGTGCAAGCTGAGTTTCTCCAGCATTGTGTTTTTCCTCTTGCCTCCAAATGATTTTCATTCATTTTCAAAAGAAGAACAAAAACTTTCATTGGTACAATATCCTTTTCTTTCTTTGGCTTGGCTTCGCGGACGAAGATTTAAGGAGGGGGTAAAAGTCCACGTCAGCTGCAGGCTCGTTTGTGGCTGACAAGTCCGATGCGGGACCGGCAGACACGGTTGCAGCGGCTGCAGGGGAAAATTGGTTGGTTGGGGTTGGGTGTTGGGTTTTTCCTCCTTTGCCTTTTGTCAGTGAGGTGGGCTCTGCGGTCTTCTTCAAAGGAGGTTGCTGTCCGCCAAACTGTGAGGCACCAAGATGCACGGTTTGAGGCGATATCAGCCCACTGGCGGTGGTCAATGTGGCAGGCACCAAGAGATTTCTTTAGGCAGTCCTTGTACCTTTTCTTTGGTGCACCTCTGTCACGGTGGCCAGTGGAGAGCTCGCCATATAACACGATCTTGGGAAGGCGATGGTCCTCCATTCTGGAGACGTGACCCATCCAGCGCAGCTGGATCTTCAGCAGCGTGGACTCGATGCTGTCGACCTCTGCCATCTCGAGTACTTCGACGTTAGGGATGAAAGCGCTCCAATGGATGTTGAGGATGGAGCGGAGACAACGCTGGTGAAAGCGTTCTAGGAGCCGTAGGTGATGCCGGTAGAGGACCCATGATTCGGAGCCGAACAGGAGTGTGGGTATGACAACGGCTCTGTATACGCTTATCTTTGTGAGGTTTTTCAGTTGGTTGTTTTTCCAGACTCTTTTGTGTAGTCTTCCAAAGGCGCTATTTGCCTTGGTGAGTCTGTTGTCTATCTCATTGTCGATCCTTGCATCTGATGAAATGGTGCAGCCGGGATAGGTAAACTGATTGACCGTTTTGAGTTTTGTGTGCCCGATGGAGATGTGGGGGGGCTGGTAGTCCAGTTCTAACATAAATACATAATACATACATCATACTACAATTTTTCTAAAATCAACTGGAAATATGGCAGCTCAAGGCTATATCTTTGAAGACAATTAAGGAATTTTTTTCCGCTACATGGGCAGCCTAAAAACGAATGTGCAGGAATTTTGAGTAAATTCCTGCTCCGCAATGTATCCTGCAGGACCCCTGCTACTTTTTGGAGGAAGCCTGAAGTGTAAATCGTACCAGAAATATTCATTGATGGTCATCCACTCTACTACACGTCCAACCACCAGGACTGTTGCACTCAGGTACTTGCTGTCTTAAAAAGGCGCCCAGTGAGAACGACCAGACGGGTAGTAATTATGTTAATTTTTTCAGCAATTTTCATGACATTGCAGTCTGAAAACCATAATTGTTGAATTTCAGTAATAGTTGCTTGAGGTCAATTTGTAAGTTTGTAATTTGTCAGATAGCAGATTTAAGGTTAATTTTCAACAGGACATTCCAAAATTGCTGCAAGGCCATGTGGGTAGAGAGAGAAACTGAGCTTGTGTTTCAGATTGATGACCATTCATCATAACCTATAACGTTTTGACGAAAGCTCCTGCTCTGAAATATCAATTCTCCCCTTTCTTCTCCACAAATGTCACATTTGTTGCTCATATCTTCTTTGATTTTTATTTTTGGTACCTAGCATTTGCAGATATTGAGATCCAGGTGATACACGGAATCCAGTTTACTTTGGGCCCAAGTTAACACAATAGTCAAGGAAAACAGGAAAAAAATAGAAAACTATTTCTGAAAGGGTGAGTCAAACAAATATAGAACTACGAAATTAATGTGCAGAACATTGAAAAATAAATCAATCAAAGTGAGTAAATAACTTACTGTCTGAGCCAAGAGATGTAGTATGGATTACTGAAATGAGGCCTAATAATAGATGAAGATCAAAAATAAAATCAGAAAATACTGTAAGTACTCAGCAGCTGGAACTGCAATACAAGCTTGAGGAGTCAGACCTAATCTTTATCTGAGCACATTGTAGCCTTTGGGACTCGATATCAAATTCAACAGTTTTGGTTAACTCACTTTTCCTGTTGGAGCTGATTGAAGGAGAAAGAATTTTCTGGTGAGGTTTGACTTTTACGGATTGATGTTGCTAGGATTGGCTGATGATTGAGGACGTGAGCCCTGAATGGAAGATAATGACTTCCCTGAGCCCTGAATGCAAGATAATAACTTCCCTGAGCCCTGAATGCAAGATAATAACTTCCCTGAAGGAGATTTACCTGTGCTGAATCCCCAAAGAAGTCTCAGGATCAGACTTCACAAGAATTCTGTAAGTCATTGAAGCTTGTCTGAATGGCCTGTAGATGACACGGACCATGCATGTACCACCGAATATTACGAAGGTTGTGCTTAGGCTTTTGTTACCTGCCATTGAACACCACTGCATCTGTTTGTGCACCAGATGCATGGACAATCTAATAACAAAGTCATGGATTCACTCAATTCAATGAATTCACTGCTTTCCAAAGTTGTTTGATATTTTTCATGCAATAATGTCTTTTAATTGGAAAAGATTTATTCAAAAATGTAGCATAATGGAAGATAATTTCAAGACAAAAGTGAGAGAAGAGAGAATTCTGAGGCTGCAATCTTCACAAATTAATGGCAGCACTGGACACCTCATAAATATAGTTCAGAATAAAGAAATGCATGGCCAGTATTTAATTTTAGATGGACTTATTTGAAAGGTGGTTATCTCATATTTGCTTTGAAGCCTGTATACACTATTGGTCTCCATAGAATAATAAAGCAAAAGATAGATTGAGACAGTGACAGTCAGAATCACAAGAGAGAACTAAGAAGGCATACATAATTAGTAGATATGGAATAGACTGGGGCTCTTCATAAGAGACAAGTCGGATGACCTGGTGGAGGTGGTTAAAATAATGGATAGGTTCATTGGAGTTGGCACAGAGAAAAAATGCTTCCAAATATGAGCTGCCTTATTTAAAGATTTTAAAAAAGTAGGTCACTAATAATTGGAAGGTTATGCAGTAGGGAAATTCTAGACAGTTGTTAGAGCAGGTTATTAGGACACCTCAACACTGTGGGATGATGCAACTGTGCTGTGCAGTAGATTTCTATGCTCTATAAACCTAAGAGTGGGTTCAGACAAAACGTATTCAGCCAGATAGGAGAATATCAACAAGATAGAGAGAGTGCAGAGAAGATTTACGAAAATGTTACCTGGGTTTCAGCATCTAGATTTCAAAGAAAGATTGAGCAAATTTGGTCTTTATTCTTTGGAGCGTAGAAGGTTGAGAGGGGATATGATGGAGGCATTTAAGATTATGAGAGGGATAGATAGAGTTGATGTGGATAGGCTTTTTCCATTGAAGGGAGGAGAGATTGAAACAAGAGGTCATCAGTTGAGGGGCAAAAGTTTAGAAGTAAAATGAGGGAGAACTTTTTTACTCAGAATGATGACTATGTGGAATGAGCTTCTGGGAGAAGCTCCTGGTGGCAGGGTCAATTTTGTTATTTAATGAAAATTTGGATAGGTATATGGATGGGAGGGAAATGGAGGGTTATGGGCAGGTAGGTGGGACTAGAGGAGAGTACTTAGTTTGGTGCGGTCTAGAAGGGTCAAAATGGCCTGTTTCCATGCTGTAATTGTTATATGGTTATTCCACTTTACTGAGAAGAGGCAAATAGTAGGATACTGTAGGCGTGCTGTCAGAAGGATGAAAGTGGGGCTGAATTAAACAAACTTTTTCTCTGTTGAGATGGACCCAATCATTTACATTGAGGAATGTCAGCTCCTTAATTCCTGTGTCCAATTTTTGTCTGACAAAAATGTCCTGGCAGCTTTTAGGTGGACACCACTTCTTGGGTGATCTCACTGACAATCTAATTGACCCTTCTCACCCTATTTGGTGTCCTGACTTTGGAGCTGGGTTTACCTCAACATGTGCACTGAAGATAGGTGAAAAATTTCTGCTGTTATCCTTTTTTTTATTTTGGTTTGGTTGTTACAGAAATGTTCAGACACAAATGGAGGCCCTCCAAGGTGACAGTGAAGCCAATGCCGCAACTGAAATATTGCTGCAGTTACAAGAGTCAACGGCAAAACAGTGGGATTTCTCTTGGTCCTCCATCTATCCTAAGCCAGCAGACTTCAATGGGGCAGTGGGAAGATGCCCAAAAGTCTCTTAAAGTAATGGTTCTTCTAAAGTGTGCAAATGTGCAACTGAAATAGGCATTTTGAGGTTCCTTTAAGTTCTAATGCCAATGAAGTAAAAGAAGACAAATATCTAAATGTCCAACACTGATGACATCTGGACATCCTCTTTCCTTTCTCCTCTGCTTATTGGCTCAAGTTTGCAGCTTTCTCTATCCTGCACAACCTTCATTCATTTCTTAACTATATGGCAATGGAATATTTGCATTTTACAGTAAAACCCTCCATATCCGATGCTTACGGGGATTGGTAGATGCTGGATATGCAAATTTTCCAGTTGTTGAGACTCGCTCTTACAATGCCTAACTAATACACCAGCATTAAGAATAAGCAGTTTAAAAGACCAAAATACTATACTGAGTAAATTTCACTTGCATGAATATATTAACCTTAAAGAGTTTACTTTATTTTCAGTCACATTTTTTGAAAACATTTAACTGTTATAGCATCTCCACAGAGCAGCTTGAAAGACAAACAATAATACAGCATTATTGATAATTAACCCTCACCCCCACCCCCAAGTTTGCAGATAAACCCTTACTAATATACTTAATATGTTAATAAAAATAAAGACTCCTACTGAGCAGGGAACAAGCTTTAACTAAGCAGGCAGCCAACAGCGAATGGCATCAACTAGCTCTTCATCCATTTTATTCAAACACAACTTTACGAGCAAAGCATGACCAAGGCATTCCGCTGGCTGAATATTTGTTTCCATCTTCACCAAAGGTTTGTGTTGCTTCAGAGAATATTTTCAATTTTAAACTTTTATTTAAATTTTTATATATACTTATTTATTTTAATTTAAAAAATATTTATTTCCTCAATTTTTTTTGCCTGTTGCTTGAGGCTTCTGGATGCTTGATTTCCGGATAATGGGGATTTTACTACATTAGGTTTGGTCAATCACCTTTTAGACCTGCTGAATGAATGTTCTGTTCTTATGCAGCACAATGTTACTTTACAACAGTGGTTTTCAAACTTCTCCCCCCCACCTCACATTCCATCTTAAGCAATTCCTATGCCATAAGTGCTCTGTGATTAGTAAGAGATTGCTTAAGTTGGTATGTGAGTGGAATGAAAAAGGGTTGAAAATCACTCTTTTAATCGTACCTAATTGACTCTTTATGTGCATGGTTTCAGAACTCCAAAGGAAATGACAATTTTTCTCAATCCAAATATTTCAGTGACAATTGGGTCTAGAGCAATGGTTCTCAACCTTCCCTTCCCATTCACAGACCACCTTAAGCAATCCTTTACCTATCATAGAGCATTTATAGCAAAGGGATTGCTTAAGGTGGAATGTGAGTTTTGGTGGGGGCGGGGGCAGATTGAAAACCACTGCTTAACAATGATCTAAAGTGCATACTTTCAAACTAAACAAGCTAGCTGGAGAAATAATTTGCAATTTTAGAATTCACATGAAATATATTTTTATTGTATGTAATCAAGATAGTCTGCTTAATTTTTTATATAATGAACAGAAAAGTCTCCAAGACCAAACATTTTAATAAGATTAATATATTAATTCCAAATGCAAAAAAAAACTGATTCAGGAACTAATGCCTGGGGTGCCATGTGTCAACTATATTATATTTTGTGCATTCACCTAAAGTAACCTTTTCAAAGTTATTAATCTAACTTAAAGCAGGAATAAACCCAAATTAAAACACTGTTAAAAAAATTATCCTTGATGCTGTCAGCCCTCTTGAACACTATAAAAGTTCTAACATATTAATGTAGCCTTGAGCATATAATGTTTATTACAAAGTCTGCCTCTGATAGATTGACTGACAGAAAAGAAGACATGAAAATGGTAAAATTAGTTTAACATCCATTTTCTTGAGTACAATTGACTGGATGAGAAGACAGCTGTATTTAAGAAGACATGCTTGGTTGTATATCCCAACCCCCCCCCCCCCCCCAAAAAACCTGCAGGTCAGGAAAACAGAAAAAAAAAGATGCAAAGACTCACTCCGTTCAAGTGGCAACTGAAAAAACAGAATTAGTGTTTTAGTGTAGGTGGTATGTTCAACTACAGGCATATCAAGTAGTTTTGTGGAATTAACAAAAAAAAGCCAATGAACTACTTTCACTTTTGGAAGAGAATTAAATCATCTGTAAAAAAGGAGATGTGAAATTATTCAAATTTTCAATTCCACAGAAGAGTGAAATGTGGTCTAAAAAAAGGTGAAATGGTTGATGTGTTGGTTGTCATTTTCTTAAATTCCTTAATTTCAAGGAAGATTTCATTATGTTGGAAAATAATGAGGGTAGCTCCTTTAGTTGAAAAGTGTCAGAATCAGGAATCTACAAGCCAATTAACATAGTGTCTATCATTGGGAAATAGTACGGTGCTCAGAAAAAATCATGGTAATCGAGCAAAGGAAAACATGTCTGACCAATTGCTTGGAGTTTTTTGAAGTAGGATGTGTTTTGTATAAACAGGAGCTGGGCTGCTTCACAGTTTGTTGTAGAAAACAGCCTCATGACATAAGCGACATGAAATGATGTTGTAAATTTTTGGATTATGGGAAACAGAGAGTAGGCATAAAAGGTCATTTTCTGGTTGACAAGATGCAGCTACTCCCATGCCACAGAACAAAAGGATTGAAGAGAGACAGCATGGATTCATGAAAGGGTAATTATTTTTAACTTATTTACTAGAGTTCTTTGAGGATATGACTACTAAAATTGTGAAGAGCCAGTGAATGTAATGTGTTTTCATTAAGGTCCTATGCAGGAGATTTGTGAGAGAATATGGGGTTAAGGATATCTTGACAGAGATACAGAGTCAGTTAACAGGCAAAAAGTGGTGAAGAAAAATAAATGGGTCTGACTTAAGTTAGTGAGCTGTGAGAAATGTAACACCACAGGGATTGGTTCTCGGATCTCAACTATTCACCATCTCTGTCAATGTTTTGCCCAAGAGGATGACTGTCATATTTCCATGTTTGCTGATAATATAAAAATAGGTGGGACGTGAGCATGGAAGAAAATCTAAAAAGGCTTCAAAAGGATATAGGCAAGTTTAATGACTGGACAAAGCCATGGCCGAAGATTAAAATGCTGAAAGTTGCCAGGTCATTGACTTTGGTGAAGACAACAGAAAAGCAGAGTCTATTTTAATAAACAATGGTGTCTAACTTCACAAGTAACTGAAATCTCACATATTTATGCAGTCAACAAGTAGGAAGTCAAATGATATTTTGGCCTCCATTGCAAGATGGTTTGCAAACATGATTAAAAATGTCTTGAGCAAACACTGAAAAGCCGGAGGGATTCAGCAGGCCAGGCATCATCCAAGGAGAGACATGGACAGCGAACATTTGGGTCGTGATGCTCTGTCTTGATAAAGGATCCTGACTCAAAGTGTAGACTGTCCATATCTCTCCATGGATTCTGCCTGATCTTCTGAATGACTCCAGCTTGTTTTTTTTATTTTCTCAAGATTCCAAAATTTTCTGTTTCTTGTGATTTGAGTAAATATTTCTTCCGCCTATTGGATATTGGAGGGGCAGGACCCAAGGTATTATGCATGGTTTCATTCTCCTTGCTTGCATTGAAGTTACAATTAGATTAGCCATATCTTATGGAATAAGAGGAGCTGAATGGCCAAATTCTGCTCTGAAGTTATGCATAATTTGACATAAATCATAAATAAATTAAGATGACTGAATGGTGATAAATAATGGCAGTCCATATAAAATTTAGAGGATTTTCAAACATTGGAATCATATTTTTAATATGATCATACAATGACCTCATCAGAGAGAAGAGATGGAAAATCCAACAATATGGTGTGAGAATAACAACCTCTCAACGTGAAAAAGATGAAGAAGATAATCGTGGACCTGCGGAAATCTAGGAACAACCACCTCCACTACATATTAACAACTCTGTAGTGGAGAGAGTGGACAGCACTGTGTTCCTTGGAGTTCTTTGAACAAGTGCCCAATCGTCGACACTTGTCAGGAAGTACAACAACGACTGCACTTTCTGAGAAGACTGAACTGGGCAAGGCTACTGGTTATCATTATGCAAAACTTCTACAGGAACTCTATCAAGAGCGACCTGGCTGGCTGCCTCACTGTGCGGTACGGTGGCCGCAGCGAAATGGCAGAAATGGCAGAAAGGATCACTGGAGTCTCCTACCCCCACATTACAATCCCAGTAGCTTATGGCGATGAGGGCGTGCAAAATCATTGAGGACCCCTTCCACACTGCACACAGCATATCTCAGCTGCTCCCGTTAGGAATGTGTTACGGGAGCATCAGAGCCAGTACCTGAGGAATAACTTCATCCCATGTGCAGTGAGGATGCTGAACAACCAGGACTGATCACACTAACCATCCAAGACTCTCATATTGATGAAACAATATTTATTTATTTATCTGTATACGTGAGTACTACATCTATATTGTTTGTCTAAATAAGTGTTATGACGGGTTGTGTGTCTGCACGTTTTGCTCCGAGGACCTGAGAATGCTGTTTCCTCGGGCTGTACTGGTACAATTAGATGACAACAAACTTGAGTTGACTTGAAATAAAATAAACTTTTTTTTTTGTTCACCACCAGATTTAAAACTAAACTGCTCAAAAATGAATAGGAGATATTTATTTTAAATTGATATTCTGCACAGAATTTTATGAGGTACTCATGCTCTTGTTCAAGAATTACAACAAAATTCTGGAACATCATGGTAACTTATCATGATTTTGAAACTGATTGGTGGATTAGATCGCAAGAAGCTTTTTCTTTTAAATGGAGAGACGAGGACTAGGGAATATTGCCAGTTATTATAGATCGATTCCATACATTATAATTGTTTGGAATTCACTTTCTCAGAGGATTGAGGATGCTTAGTCAGAATAGTAGATTGAAGTATAGGATCACTCATGATCTTATAGAATGATGGGCTTTCTGGCCTCGTTCTATTTCTTATACCATTGTGTACATAATGTAGCAGAGTGGTAACTGGGGCAGAAATAATGAGGTTGTAAATTATATTTTTACCTACTAACTGATAAAACAAAGTAAAGTTAGACCAATGCACAGAAACATCAAATGAAATGGACACAGATAATTTGACAGCAAGAAATGTTCTGCTTTGAAAAAAATTAGCACAAAATTATTTTGAAAAATGACTCATGGAATATTGGAGTTGCAGATTTCTGTTATTTATGTTCTGCACAATGATCTAATTCTTTATCTCTTCGAAGAAACAAGCAAATGCAATTTAATTGCAAACATCTATCATTCTTGGCAGTATGCAGTTTTGTTTGAAGGTAGAAACGTTTGTGCATACGAAATGAATGTTTTGTGGAACATCAAGAAATCATTACATACACCAAAAGTGTTTCATATAGTAAAGTAGCTTTACCTATCATAATTTTAATTTTAATTCACTAAATATGCTATTAGTTGGTCTTTGAAAATATTTGCCTTTTACAAAATTATTTCATATTTCAAGTTTTAAGAGTGATTGGTGTGAAATTCAACATCAATGGCTAAATGTTGTAAAGTGTCATTTATATAAAAACAAATAGTTGGCCTAATCTTTGAAAGTGCTAATTGTATTCCTCCTATTTAAATTCAGGGGGTAAATTGGGAAAAAATTGGCAGACCTTTGATACCATTCTAAATGTTTCTGAAAATCTAATGATTTCCATTAAATATTATTGACATAATGTCATAATATCAACCAAATCATACAGAATATTAGTAGATATTCCCCCCTACCTCTGCACATGAGCATGGATTACATTCACCTGTTGCTTCCTACTAACTACCTGTTCATGTGATTACTGAGAGCAACTAGTCGTTACCTTATCATGAGCCCAAGTTAATGAGTGGCAAGGTTTAAGTGAAGCTATTTGTATCTCCTAAAGGAGAGGAATATTGGAGCCAGAGACTTCTGGTAGTTATGTTGAAGAATAACCTGATGGTTAAGCATGTGCTTTGTTTTTTTTTTGTTACCTGGGTGGTAAGAACTAAATGTTCAGTAATTGTTCCACATCAACACTACAAGAGAAGTGGGAGAAAGATATAACAGTCAATAGTGGAAGTCAAGTCCTGTGCATCTGAATGCATTGCTGAAAGGTGTTCAATATTTTTTGTGGTCCAGGTCAGTGAAAACATTTCAATGTTGATGTTGGGTTGAGAGAAGTTTGTCAAGGGTTGCATACTAACATGAAAGGAGAGTAGTGACTGTCATAATATTTTGGAATCACTCACAAATTCCCAGCATATTTGATACTAACAATGACTGAATAGCTCTGCATTCAAATATTGTGCCCTCAAAATCATTTGAGTCCAGTCAGTAAGACCTGATGGTATTGGAAAGTGAGCAAAGGCTGAAGAAGGTGTATTTGACTCTGCTGGGTCAGAGACTGAATGTAAACACCTGGATGTGTGAATGTGTTGTAAACTGTAATGTGGCAACTGTCACCTGCATTGGTTGGACCATGGATGGAATGTTGGGTTCAAATCTTTTTGATGCATTTTGTTAAGAATGTTAAAGTCCCAAAGCAATGTAAAATTTTGATTATTGGTGTGATCTCTAAGATAAAGGAATCTGGGGTAAGGTTAGGAAGGAGATACCAGAGTTGTTTCCTTGGAGCAAAAGTTTGGGAGGAGATTTAATTTTCATATCTAATTGAGAAATGGAGATTAGCAGGCAGCTGTTTCATGGACCACTGGACATAAATGTAAAGTGTTAAATGAAGGTACAAGGGAGTTGTCCATAAAAGTGGTGGAAATGAGATCAAACAAAGGGGATTTGGATAGGTACTTAGGAGAGAATAATTTGTACAGCTATGACAGGAAAAAAAAAGTGGAGGAATAGGGTCAAAAAGATTTTTGGGAAGCAACTTGGATTTGATGAGACTAATGTCCCTGTTCTGCACTTGAACAAGGCAGTGAAAATGAAGTCCTGCTTAAGGGTGCCAGTGTAACTCCTTGCTATCTTTCTATCCTTTACCAAGCATGTCATGATTCTGATGGAATATTCTCCTTGTTGTTCAGCTTAAATAAGCTTAACACCATGCAGAAGATGACCAGTCCTCCCTGACCATTACTGAATGTTCACTTCCTCCATTACTGGTGGAATGGGGTGGCAGGGTGTAAAATGCATGGGATGCTTGTTTCCCAAATCTGTGATCTCTACAATCTAAGAAAAGAACACTAAATACCTGTAAACACTACTTAATATAAATGTCCCTCCAAATTGCTCTGACTTCTAGCTTGAAAATACAGTAAAATCCCTGTTATCTGGAATTCAAGCAACTGACAAAAATAATTGGCAGAAAATAAATAGGTAAAAAATAAGAAAGTTTAAGATTGGCAGCACCTAGCCATCAGTTAGCCAATCACACAACAAGCAATCTCAAGCAACTTGAAAATTCACTTATCTCGCATCTGCCAATCCCCATACGTGCTGAATACTGGGGATTTTACTGTATGCTGGCATTTCCTCAGTGTCACTGAATTAAAGTCTTGTAGTTTGCATTTAATACTAAAGTGATAGGACTTTTACTATATAGATTGTAAAGGCTGAAAGCGCAGCTCCTTCCATCTTTGCAAGGATAATTAGGGTCTGGAAATACTAGCCTTGCCAGGTACACCTCCATTCTGTGAATGAATAGAAGATTATACTTGAAAATGCAATATAAATTTAAAGTTATGTACACCACAAATGAAAATATACGTTTTCTCATTTATTTATTGAAGTTTTAATAAATGGAACTTGAAATTAATGGTGCCTGAAGGCAAGGAATCAATTACCAAAACAATAGCCACATATCTTTTGTCACTTTGCTGTAAAAGATTGACATTACCCTAAAAATAAACCAATATTGCAGATCACGGCATTAATTCTAAACCTTTTATCGCCTGATACAACAGAATAGTTCTGTTTTGTATTCAGTCAATTAAAATGTTGAAAACATTTAATGGGAATGAAAGTCTATTACATTCAACAACTTGTCTGCAAATGAAGTTAATTTTCTATTTTACAATATAAACCATATCTACTAATATTCTGTATGATTTGGTTGATATTAAGACATTATGTGAATAATATCTACTGGAAATCATTAGTTTCAGAAACATTTAGAATGGTATCAAAGGTCTGCCAATTTTTTTCAAGCTCTTCTGATAAGGACTTGGATGACAATTCTGACAGGGTAGGTTATAGGGAAAAAAAAACCCCACAAAAATGCTGGGGGAGCTCAGTCTGTCTCCTAGCCTCCATAGGAGATAAAGATATTAAGCCAATGTTTCAGGCCAAGCCCATCTTCATGGTTCATACCTTGAAGAAGGCCTCCGGCCTGAAACTTGGTTAAATATCTTTACCTCCTAAGGGCACTGTGAGACCAGCTGAGTTCCTCCAGCATTTTTGTGTGTTTTTTTTTTTGCTACAATCACAGAGTCTGCAGACTTTTTACATTTTACTCCTGGCAGGGTTTAGAAGACATTTGAGTATAGAAAATTAAATGCTTGGCATTGGAAAGTAATTGTTTAAAATTGTGGACTCGCCTGGTTCCTCCTTGGTGCAGAGAGTGGAACCCATTCTTTCCAGCATTCAAATAGTGGGCAATACTAAAAATGTACTTGTTGACTCAAATATGTCTCAGTGTCTGATGGACAATATTGCCATCTTTGTTGTAGCACAAGCAGCATCCCTCTGTGTTGCAGTAAAAGTTCAGATTGTGGGCCTCGTGCAGCCATGGATGTTCAGACCTCTACTGAGAGAGCTGTGGATTAGTATGTTTGTAGATGGTGTCAAGGTTAAAACCTTGAGGTTTTGATTCTTAGTTAATTTTGTGCCTATCCCTTGAAGGAGATGTATTGTTTGTAGTGTTACTATGGTGACTATGACATAATACGCACAGACTAAGAGCTTGCATCTCATTCTTCGACGAAGCCTAAAGGAGGGATAAGCTTGAGATAATCTTTGAATTCATCTTATTTCTTCTTGTATATCTCTTTAAAATTGGATATCGTTATATTTTTAGATACAGTAAATGCTTTGTTATTCATCATTATGAAAATCTTAATGTGAAGTTATGCAAAATGTTTATCTGTTTTTTTCAGTGAATTAAAGCTACATAAAGCTGCATCTACAAAGTTTGGCTGATTGAATTAATAAGATAGTAATTCAGAATATCGTCCTCACATTTGCTTGAAGATGACATGTTTTGAAATGAGGATATATTTGAACCTGGAAAGTGAAGGCTCATTGCATGAGTAAATGTTCAGGATGGTAGATAAAGTATCAGTCAATCATACTCCCAGGTACAGACCTTAAACAGTGGAATTAGTTCAATGAAGAGTGAATTTACTATTTTCTTTCAGAAAGACAGCATTAATTCTCCATTCCTACCACTCCTTAAGTTTCATTGCTATTATCTGTCAGCCAGACCAGACCAAATTGCTGCACCTTCAGTCTCTCAAATACTTGTGATAATTAGACCATAAGATGAGGTGCAGAACTAGGTCATTCAGCCATCAACCCTGCCCCACTATTTCATCCTGGCTGATTTACTACCCTTTTTAGCCCCATTCTTCTATCTTCTCCCCATAACAGTTGATACCCTTCCTAATCAAAAACCTAATTACCTCCAATGACTTGACCTCCACAGCAGGCTGTGGCAATGAATGCTGTGGCAATGAATTCTGCAGCTTCACCATGCTTTGGGGAAATAAATTCTACCTCCTCTTTTGTTCTAAAGGGATGTTTTTGTATTATGAGTGTGTCCCACTCTGGTCCCAAAGTCCCCCACCATCAGAAACATCCTCTCCACCTCCACGCTCTCAACCTTTCAGTATTTCATAGGTTTCAATTTTTCCCAATTAACAAAGGATATCAGAAAAAAGAAGGAAGTAGCTATCAAGCATAGTTCTGCTGATGTTGTCAAATGTGTCATTTGTTTTGATTTTACATTTTTAATTCCAGATATTGAAACCCGTGCCATTCAATTAGCCACCAGCCCCATATGATTTGGAAGGAAACTGAAGCACATAGATGTGACTTTTTTTTCTCAAAAAAAAAACTTGAGTTCTATTGTATTACTTATTTTATTATCAACTCACGACTTCGTGGGCACATCCATTTTGTGCATCCAACCTGAGGTGGGACACCCTGTCTTTAACCAATTCACACCATTAGGAGGCTTCACACTTTCCATGTCTCCTGCTGATACCAACACCTGGTACCGCATGATGTTTCTTTTGTGATAAAGAAACTAGGGTTTTTTTTGTATTATGTTTTATTATCTACTCAATGGGGAAAACCCATGCAGGTTGCATGCAAACGTGCAAACTCCTTGGAGACAGAGTCAGAATCGAATCCATTCACTGGTGCTGTAACAACACTAACTGCTAATACAACATGCTGTATTGGGAGGCATAGAAGAAAATTCAAGAAAGAAAATTACATTGACGGAGAAAGGGAAATTACTGCACTTCATGAAACTGGTCATGGTCGAGCAATAGTGCAGATTGTTGGTAACTCACTACCTATCCTTTCAACTCTTTATAGAATCCTCAGATCTCCATCTGTTATATAAAATTAAAAAAAAAAATTAGACATACAGCATGGTTTCAGGCCATTCGGGCCCATGAGCTTGTGACATCCAAATACACCATTTAATCTACAACTCCTGGTATGTTTTTTTAAGAGGGGGAGGAAACTGGACACCAAGAGGAAAGCCATGCAGACAAAGGGAAAATATATACCCTCCTTTCAGCACCAGATTCGAACCCAGGTCGCTGGCCCTGTAATATGTTGCACAAACAGTTATGCTAACTGTGCTGCCTTGTAAATAGTCATTCTTATTTGAACATCAGATTCCGTGCACTGTTCTAGCACACAGAGAGGGCCTCACTTGATTGAATCTGATCTGTACTGAATTCATTTTTGCTATTGAAGTATTTTGTGTTTTACGAATAAATATATTAATACCGTAAAACCTCTGTTATCTGAAATTCAAACAACTGGCAGCTCAAGCAAATGTCAAAAAAAATCACAGAAAATAAATAGGTTTCTTTAAAAAAAGGGAAGTTTAAAATTGGTGCTTTTCACTGTTTGCTAATCATGCAACACAATCTCAATTAACCAGCATATTCACTTCTCTGGTGTCTACCAATCCCCACAGGTGCTAGAAACCAGGGGTTTTTTACTGTATTTCAGTCTGGATTAGGTTTTTAGAGTTTCTCAGCATTATATAATATAGCCTGTTAGTAATGGACTCACCTGTAAATATCTCCAATTGATATTCAGGGATATAACAATTGTGAGTCTCTGCAGGATGTCCTCAGTGTTCTGTTTTTAGATATCTGTAAGTCAATTTTTGTTCATGAATTGAATACTGCACAATATGGTAACCATACCACTACAGTGTTGCAAAGAACAAAATTAAACTACTTTATTTAAGTGTAAGTAATGGAAACTAGTTCTCCTGTTTATAGGAACGACTACATGCATCAGACCTTTGGGTTTAATCATGTTATGGGAGCTCATTTGTACCTAAGGGTGTGCATAAGTCAGGATTTCATAATCCAGGGATGGTCTGTAGTTCCAACTGCAAATCAATATATAGAAAGAAACTGGCTCCCAGCACTGACAAACAAAATACTGAAACTAAACATGAAATTTGTTAGTCTTACAACATAACGAGTATTGTCATAATTATTATGAATGACATTTAGTCCAAGGTAACTTGCTTAGGCTCTTCTTCCAGTGCATTCCATGATGGGAATACAAAATGGTTATTCTGTCCAAGAGGTCAGCATTTAATGTGTGAAAATTCTGAATTTTTTTTTCTTCAATCTGTAAGCAAGCAGGATTTCCCTGTATACTGGTACTTTGTTTTCATGGCCTGTTGACCTCTTGTTACATACAACATAAAGATATTTCTCCCTTTAAACTTGCCTCCATTATATTTCCCGTCTAAAGGCTCAGAAAATGTCACCAACCCAGAAGTGGTAGGTTTACTGGTTGGTGGGTTAGAGGTCCTCATGAAGTTCAGTTGATGCTATGATTAGCAGGGTATCTGATTTTTGAATAGAGGTGGATGAAAGTCTGAGAGTATAGACAACACTTTCCTTATTCTAATATATCCTAATTTCAAAGTATCTTCCAAAAGGATGAGCTACGATATTTTGAATTTTGATCTCTTTAATCCAATAAATCAAGCTCTGTGGCTGTTACTTATGTAGCTTTTAATTAATTGATAAAACAGATAAATATTTTGCATAGCTTTGCATTAAGACTTTCATAATGAGAAATAATAAAGCATTTACTGTATAATAAAGATACACAAACTTTCAAAGATGTAGATACATTTAAAGAGACAAAATTTAAAGAAAAATTTCTTGTGTTCACACCTTCACATCCTGAAGAATAATGAGTAAGCTATTAGTCTGTGTGGATATTACAACATATTACATCATGATCATTATGGTAACACTACAAACAATGGTCTCTTAAAGAGATGGGCACAAAATTAACTGTTTTTTTTAAAAAAAAAACCAAACCAAAAAACAAGGATATATTGGTGGAAAATCAGAAATTAAGGCAATCATTTGCATGGGGAATTTTAAAAATTGGTGCTGGGAAGGTTTGGACATTGTTGGTGACAATAGAAATTCTGCTCCTGGATAACAAATGGGTGTAGGCGGAGAAACTAATTGGATCAAATATTTGTATTCTTTTAACTGATTGATTTGTCAAAGATCAGGAAATACAGTTAAGATGTTTGAAAGTCTTAACATGCCTTAGAATATAGAAACAGAGCCACCTTAGATTTTACCCATCTCCCAAGAGTTCGTTGGTCAGATATACTCAATAATACTTTTGTTAAACAATCCAAGCAAATAAGCTTGAGTGAGTGTTATGCTTCTGGTTCAGATTTGTTGCATTTTATTTTTTGAAAACAATTTTCAGTTCAATATTCTCTCCTTCCCTTTATTATATGCCCCTCAAGTATAAAACTAAAATTCTGTTCATTTTTTTTGTGCTTAGTGAGTGTGGTAGATGGTTGAAGGATTATTTAAGTACCATTTCAATGGTAAGAATTGTTTCAAGACTGGCTGGATCTGAAGTTAGAAAAGTTAGACACTAAATATTGTAGAATTGCAATTTTTTGTTGGGAGGGATGCTTTTGTTCCACACAAGTTTCTGAAAAACATATTTGCATTTCATTAAATGTTATCTCTTCTATGAACCAGTGCAGCTAGGCAGTGTTTTTTTAAAAAAAACCCTGTGAAATTGAATGTTTTTTTTAAATATGCATTTCTTTTTGTACTTGAGTTTTAATGTTGTACAACTGAAAATAGATTCATGGGTGAAGATATTAAATGACAAACTGAAATTGTATCCATTGTTATCCCTGAGCTTAATCCATTGAAATCTTCTGTAATGAATTTCAAAACAAACATCAATAAGACAAGACAACTAAGGCCAGAGAATAGCAGGTGTGCTTTTTTTTAAAATTGGAGATCTTTATCTGTTTGTAGTTCCATTGCTCACAAGAACAAGAAATAAAAGCAGGAATAAATCAGCTCTGCCATTCAATAAGGTAATGGGAGAACTGGCTGTGAACTCTGCTCCATAACAAAAGTTATTCCCCATAACTTTTAATTTCTGAATTATTCAAAAATCAACATTTGATTCTTAAATACATTTAATGATTCCATCTCAACTGGTTTATTGGGCAGAGAATTCCACAGATTCACTATTTTCTGGGAGAAGCAGTTACTCCTCACTTCTTGTTTTAAATCAGTTTTGCAAAATTTTGAGGTTTTATCCTTTAATCCTCATCTCACCTACCACTGAAAACAACTTCTCTGCTTTTAGCTTGTATATTTCTTCCATAATTTTGTATGTTTCTAGATGATCCTCCCTCATCCTTCTCCATCCTAGTGAGTATATGCCCAGTTACTCAACCTCTCCTCATAAGATAACCCCTTCATTTCTGGATCAACCTGGTTCTCCTCTGCACTGGCTCCAAAGACACTCTGCCCTTTCTCAAGTAAGGAGAACAGATTGTATACAAATCCTCCAGCTTTGGCATCATCAGTATCCTGTACAGTTGCAGCAGAACCTCCCTACTCTTAGTCAATCCTTCTGGCAAAGAAGTCCTTTATGTTTTATCCAGACTAGCCTTGCAGTTCAATGTCAAACATGCTTGCACAACGTCTTTGTTTGAATGCCCAAGTTCTTTGTTCTCCGGCATGGTGCATGCATAGATGCACACAATCCAATGCTCTCTTCCATCATCCCAATTGGATTCAGTGATCGATTTTGTATCTCAATTTGATTGTACATTGCAAAGAAGAGATCCACGAAGTGATTAAATTTCTAGGCTGATGGATTTGCACAATCTTTTCAGATTGTTTCCCCTGAGAGTGAAATTGAAGTTGTACTTTGTTGAACAGCTCTGTGTTAAATTGTTAAAACTGGTCTCACTTTTTCCTTTGCAGTAAAGGTCACCGGGTCAGGCAAGGGTTAAACCTACTCTTAGATCAGAATTGTTTTTTTTATCCTGCTAGGTGATCATAATTCCATCGAGGCCCCACATATTAATAACACTTTCTGAAACTCAACTGGCAATGGCCTTGTGCTTCTCCAGATCTATTCATTACCATTTTAAAAACAGACAACCCACATATGTTTTCTTATTTAACAGTGGCAGTCAACTGCCAGAGGATGTACTTTATGCCTTTTCTAGAATGGGTGGGATGGTTAGTCCAACACTGTTATCGTGTCAATGAACTGTTCAAATACATTGCTGTCTGTAAGGAGTATGTACAGGTGCTCCTCAACTCCCAACCGGTATTAGGACCGAAGGATTGGTCAAATATCAAACTGGACACCAGCCTGAATTTTACACGCATGCATGGAGTACTGAAGTCGTATAACAAACTTTTAGTCAGTGTTTCTGGGCCCATAGGCTGGGAACAGCCATCTTGATTTCTGTAAGTATGTGCGAATCTTCGGTTGGCGCATATGCGGTGAGTTTGTATATTGGAGTTCGGTTGGCGCATGCGTGAGATTTGAGTGCCCTAATGATATTGAATTTTCACCCTTAACTCTCATGCATGTGCCAAACTCCAATACTCAAACCCACTGTGTATGAGCATAGGGATCAAGATGGCCATGCCCAGCCTATGGACCCCGGGGTGCCAACTAACAAGGTAAATATTTTATTGGAACCAACTGTGGAGCTCAAGAAATACAGCTTACCAGAGAAAAGTCAACAACCAATTGTTTTTTAAAAAATTTTAAACAATCATGTGCCACGCAAAGGGGAGTGACGCCAGCACACCACACAGTCATTGTCTCTCTGGCAACATGCCTGCAGGGAAGCAACACTGTCTTTCAACCCACGCAGGTCTGCAAACGCGGGCTTCTGGGCAAAGAAGGGGAGCCCACACCACTCAGTGCAGTGATTCTTCCTGTCCAGCTGAGCAGCTGCTCAGTCTACCACATCATTTCCCCCCCCCTTCAGAATTGTTGCATGGCTGCAATGTCACAACCTTGGGTATTTTAGTAGGGCATCTCTGGTGCTTGGGAGGTGGGACATGCACAGGTTCAGCAATGTCCATGTATGCAAGCTCAGTCTGTCTCTTGTTTTTTTTTAAAGTTCTGGTCGACAACCAATGTCCAGTAGCACTGTAGATCCATTGTGCTGCTGCATTTTATAAAGCCTCTCGTAAGGTTGTTGCAAGAGTGTAGCGTGGGATGGACATTGAACAAAGATGTAAAAAGTAGTTGAGAGCAGCAGGAACGTGTGTAGGTGGTGATCCATGATGAGTTGCTGGAACCAGAGCCAGGGAACCCATCTTGTTTCTTAGTTCTTGTAATTCCTCTGTAACCAAGGATTTATCTTTGACTGGAGAAGGAGTGATTTCTGCCGGTACTAGGAGTGGAGCACTGTAAACTAATTCAGCTGAAGAGGTCTTCAGGTCATCCTTTAGTGCTGTTGTAATACCCAACAGCACCCACAGTAACTCATCTGCCCAATGAGGCCCATTAAATCTTGCCCGCAAGACTTATTTCAGATGCTGGTGGAAACATTCCACTAGCCCATTAGCCTGTGGGTGGTAAGCCATAGTATGGTGTAATTGTGTACCACAAAGTCTTGCCAGGTTTTCCCACAAGGTTGAAATAAACTGAGTTCCCTTGTTAGAGGTTAGATGGACTGGTACTACAAATTGAGCAACTCCGGTCGAGAGAAAAGTCTGAGCACATTTCAGCCATGATGTTCATCATTGGTGTAGCTTTCAGCCAGTGGCTAAAACAGTCAACCATTGTTAGTATATACCTCTGGACATGGGCAGTGGGCCCACAATGTCTATGTACATGCTGAAACCTTTGAGCCGTAGATGGAAATTTTTGAAGCGGTGCTCAGGTGTGCCATTAGACCTTGGCCCAGTAAGAGACCTGCTTCCTTAAGCCATGCTAGATATATTTTGAGGACATAAGCTTGAGGACCCAAAAAACAAACAATATTAGATATACACCACAACACATGGTTACTTAAACAAAAGTAGTTTTTAATTGTATTTGAACAAGAAAACAGAATTAAACTTTAACTTATCACTTAACCTACTTACTTAACCTACCTATCTACTTAATCCCCCCTCTAATACTAAGTGCAGGTGTGTGTAATGTATATTTAAAATTAGAAAAGTTATTTGGATCACAGTCCAATCTCACTGGTTGCAGGCAATTCTTGTACTGTGCACAGAAGTTAGCATTAACAAAGTTCACCAGTCTTTGGTACTCAACAGGCAAATGGTTACCACTCAGGATGGTTCTTGCTGGATTTTAGAGAGAGATTCATTTTCCAGGACATCTGTGACTGATTCCTTCTCAATCAGTCCTGCTGACGAAACTTGCCCCCTTCAGGGTTCTCCAGATGATCCTCTTTCTTTCAGGTCACCTTTCAGATCGCTAGTCTTCTTCAACCAGGCAGCCTTCCAAAGTTTGCCAACTTTGTCCTTCTGGAACTGATTTCTGTGTCTCTCCTCTCTGTTTCACTCCCTCCCTCTCTGAGAGCAAAACTGTTCTGCCCCTGCCTGCAAAGATCACATGCTCTCCCAGGCAAGCCACATGTCAATACTTTTTTGCCTCTCGCAAAAAGCATCCTGCAAAAGTCCTGCATATATTCTGTGTTTCAAAAGTGTGTGCAAGCTGCTCTAGTAATTCCTCTCAAATCATCTCTAAATACTCTGTCACAGGAGTAATAATGGCAGTTTTAGGGATGTCCTCTGGGTGAACAGAGATTTGGTGATGACCTTTTACTAAGTCTATCTTTTGAGAAAATGTGTTTGCCATGGAGGTTGGCAGTGAAATCTTGAATGTGTGGTATTGGATACCTCTCCGGCACAGTTGAGGTGTCGGTAATCTCCACAGGTCTTAGGATGCCGGATGCTTTGGGCACCATAGTCATGCCCAAGGACTATTGGACCTTTGGATGATGCCTAGTTCCTCCATAGTTTTGAACTTTTTTGGCCTGTAGTAGCCAGTCAGGTGGAAGTCTGCATGCCTTGGAATGTAGGGGAGGGGTGGTGGTGGTTTCATGGTGCTGAACTCCATGATGTGGAGAAACTAAATGGAAATCTGGTAAGTAGTTCAGGAAACTCTGTTAATAAGTCTGCAAAATTTTCAGTGGCAAGTGTTTGCACACGTAGCAGTGTTGCCAACTGATGACCTGAAGAAAGCAGGCATATGTGGAGTGTGATTGTGTGAAACTACGCCCTTTCACGTCTACCAACAAGTCATGTGACTTCAGGAAGTCCGCTCCCAAAATGGGTTCTCCTACAGGCCACTAGCGTGAAAGTCCAGCAGTAAGGTGTGTCACCTAACACCAGTTGTATTAACTTGGTACCATAACTGCTATTCATAGTGCCATTGGCGACACGTATGTTGGCTTGAGGCACTCGACGTTCCCGCTCATAAGACGATGGGGAGGAAGATGCTGAGCTCCAGTGTTGACTAGCAGTTTGGATCCCTTGTGCTGATCAATGTCATATAACAGGCCGGTCTGGTCACCAACTGTTGAGGCCATCGGTGGTAGTTGGTGTTGTCATTTCCCTGGGAGTCAACCATATAACTGCATGGTGGTACACAGAAGCGTACATTCCTGCCCCTCTTTGTGGTAGATGCACCACTCGCTGTTCTCTAATGGCTTTTTCTTCCTCAGTAGCTTGTGGAGTGCTGTAGAATTGGCGGATGCATTGGCTTGACTGTCCAAGGTGATCTGTTGATACCCCATGAAGTCTGTCTGCCTCCCTTGCCACTTCCCTTGGGTTGTAGAAGTCAGCAGAAGAGAGTATCAGGGTGATGTCACGAGGGAGCTGTTCCAAGAAGGCTTCCTTGAACATTAATCGGTTGAAATGGCTGTCTGCTAATGTGAGCATTTCATTCATCAGTTCTGATGGCCTTCTATCCTCCAAATCATTGAGGTGGAGTAAGTGTGTGCCCCTTTCCAGGTCAGACATGCAGAAAGTGGTGAGGAGGTGTGCCTTAAAAGCACTGTATTGATCTTCCTCGGGTGAGTTGTTGATAAAATCATCTACCTTGGCAGTAGAGACTTCACCTAATGAGGTGACTACATGCCAGAATTGGGTTGCTTCATTTGTGATGTTCCTAATGTGGAACTGGGCCTCAGACTGCTGGAACCATGGACATGGTCTGTGAGGCCAGAAGGTGGGCAGTTCCACAGCCACCACGTGCAGTGCAGTAGAGGCATCCATTCTGCAGGCTTTCTCACTACGTTTTACTGTTGGGGCTCAAAAGATATTGAGCACCTGTCGGGGTCACCAATTTAGTGAGACTAACTGCAGAGATCAAGATACACAGTTTACCAGAGAAGAGTCAACTACTAACTGTTTCTTTATTTTAAACAATCGCACGCCTCACAAAGGGGGAGGGGGTGTCGGGGGCGCCTCACAAAGGGGGAGGGGGTGTCGGGGGCGCCTCACAAAGGGGGGAGGGGGTGTCGGGGGCGCCTCACAAACGGGGGGAGGGGGTGTCGGGGGCGCCTCACAAACGGGGGGGAGGGGGTGTCGGGGGCGCCTCACAAACGGGGGGAGGGGGTGTCGGGGGCGCCTCACAAACGGGGGGGAGGGGGTGTCGGGGGCGCCTCACAAACGGGGGGAGGGGGTGTCGGGGGCGCCTCACAAACGGGGGGAGGGGGTGTCGGGGGCGCCTCACAAACGGGGGGAGGGGGTGTCGGGGGCGCCTCACAAACGGGGGGAGGGGGTGTCGGGGGCGCCTCACAAACGGGGGGAGGGGGTGTCGGGGGCGCCTCACAAACGGGGGGAGGGGGTGTCGGGGGCGCCTCACAAACGGGGGGAGGGGGTGTCGGGGGCGCCTCACAAACGGGGGGAGGGGGTGTCGGGGGCGCCTCACAAACGGGGGGAGGGGGTGTCGGGGGCGCCTCACAAACGGGGGGAGGGGGTGTCGGGGGCGCCTCACAAACGGGGGGAGGGGGTGTCGGGGGCGCCTCACAAACGGGGGGAGGGGGTGTCGGGGGCGCCTCACAAACGGGGGGAGGGGGTGTCGGGGGCGCCTCACAAACGGGGGGAGGGGGTGTCGGGGGCGCCTCACAAACGGGGGGAGGGGGTGTCGGGGGCGCCTCACAAACGGGGGGAGGGGGTGTCGGGGGCGCCTCACAAACGGGGGGGAGGGGGTGTCGGGGGCGCCTCACAAACGGGGGGGAGGGGGTGTCGGGGGCGCCTCACAAACGGGGGGGAGGGGGTGTCGGGGGCGCCTCACAAACGGGGGGGAGGGGGTGTCGGGGGCGCCTCACAAACGGGGGGGAGGGGGTGCTCTTAGACAACACATGGATGAAGGAAAAGGTTGTTTACTTTAAAGTTGATATAAACAGCAGATGAGGCATGCTATGAGGCTGCAAGTCTCCATTATAGATCTTGCATACTGTGTGTCAGCCTCCTGCTGGCAGCCAAGTATAATGAAATGTAAGACATTGCTTGCTGCATTGCAACCATGATCACTATCCTGCGTTTCACAAAGGGGAGTGATGTCAGCGCACTGCAGAATCGTTGTCTCTCTGGCAACATGCCAGCAGGGAAACAACCCACTCCGTCAACCCACATGGGTCTGCAAACACTGGCTTCTCCTGGGCAAAGAAGGGGAGTCTGTACCATTCTGTGCCGGCTGCTTGATGCAGCGATTCTGCCTGCCCAGCTGTGCGGCTGCTCGGTCCGCCACAATATAGACACTTTGGCTCTTGTGTCCCCTGTTGTAGTTTGCCAAGTACAACATAAACCATGTAAATTTTATAATTTTTCTTAAATTTGGTCATGTGTATAGATGGACATAAGCCGCATGGGTTGCAAGTCGGGTGAGTACCTGTACATTCTCCCTGTGTCTGCATGGGTTTCTTCCTGGTGTTCTGAATTCCTCCCACATTGCAAAGTTAGAAGTCTAATTGGTCACACGAGTGTAGTTGAGTGGTGTGGGCTCATGGACCTAAAGACATGTTACCATTCTTTTTCTCTAAATTAAATTAAAAATTAAAATTCATAATGTGTTAAAGTTTAATTTATATAAAAAAAAATTTACATACTGCATGGTAACAGGCCCTTTCGGCCCACGAGCTCGTGCCTCCCAATTACACCCGATTTACCTGCAACCCTGGTACTTTTTGATCTTGATGATGTTTTATTGTGGGATGTAACATCGTTGATGGGGGGGAAACATTTTGTTCAGGTTCTAAGCAATATTTAATAACTTTTCTGTGGTTGGTTTCTTTTTTTCCTCTGATGTAAATATGAAAAAAAAAATCCTGGTTAATCTATTGATTAAGAATAAAAAAAAAATACTGAGACTTTTTGAATGATGATGCCCCAATGAATGCATGATTTATAATTGTTATTCAGAACTAAGTTTTAAGGACATTACAAAGTTAAGTAGAAAAATCTTACCTTTGAACAACAGGTTTGAATCTGCCACTGTCTTTAAGAAGTTTGAATATTCTTCCTGTGACCAGATGCTCCAGTTCCAAAGATGTTTGGGGTTTGTAGGTTAATTGGCCAAATGAATGTAATTGGGAAGTGTGGGCTTCGGAGCTGGAAGGGCCAGTTACTGTGCTGTAGCTCTCAATCAAATTAAATGTAAAAATTCATGCTCTAGTGAGTTAGTTAACTTCTATCACTTCTACTTTGGATAAGTATTGAATGAGTACAAGAGCAGCAGCAAAAAACTTGGCCTCTAATTAATTTAATTTGCATTGAAATGGAAGCATTTACAATTTCACTTTTCACCTTTTCAAACAGCAATGACAAGATCAAAGGTTTGCAACACACTGTTTCAAGATATGATCTTGGAAAGTTGATGAGCACAGAAGGAGACCAAATCTGATTTTGGAACAGATTGCCAATTAGTCTCATTCATCCCAATTAACTTCCTTTGTACTTATTTTTCCAATGTCTCACTCCTAGGTTTTCACCTTGCATCACTGAAAAATTTCCCTGGTCTCCCGCGATTCCTTGGTGTCATGCTCCCCACTCAGTACAACTGTGTGGCCTATTATTTTAAAGGTGCAATAAAATGCATTGATCATTTTTAAAGTGACCTCAAACTAAGTGAAATCTACTGTAGAAAACAAAATATTTGCACCTTCTGCATCTTCTCAGTATCAAATTTTATAAAATTAATACAAGCTTTTTTACCACAATATAAGCTGATTTCCACCCCCATCATAATTGGATAGAGATCTGCAAAACCAGATTTAAAAAGTAGAAATTTTAGCATAACCTAAACTATGAGAAGCAGTTTTTCACATTCTTCCGTTCTGCTCCCGCAACTGGTCTTGGGACCAATCAAATGCGTTACTTTTATACTTCCAGCAGAGACTGAAGTAGAATTATGATGTACTAGGGATGTAAAGAAATCAATTTCAGAGATGGACAAGTTCTTACAAAAGGTCTCTTTTTTTCCCCTCTTTCCCCGCCCCTCACTTAAAAACACACCAGGGGTGTAGGATTATTGGGCAGCACAAGCTCTTGGGCCAAAAGGGCCTGTTACCATGCTGTAAATTTAAATTTGTATGATTGGATTGTAAAAATTAAAGATACATAGTTCAGAAAAAGACAAAGGCTCAAATTGCTTTCGGCTGCTTTTATTTTCTATTTAAATTTGGACGTACTGCATGGTAAAACACGCCATTTCTGCCCATGAAAACGTGCCACCCAATTTACCCCCCCAGCACGTTTTGAAGGAAACCAGAGCCTCCAGAGGAAAATCCACGCAGACAAGTGAAAAATGTACAAACTCCTTACCGACAGTGCAGGATTTGAATCCTGATCATTGGTGCTGTAAAGGTGTGGTGCTGACCGCTATGCCAACCATGCCAAACATTTTGTTGTGCTATTGCACACATCCTGATAAACCAATGAAAATCTCTCCAGAGAGGTCCCTCACTATATGAGCTGAGACTAACTTGCAATGAGAAATGTCAAAAACACTGCGCAGTAGTTGCATAGACACCTTGTCTCGTTTTTCTTTGGCACCAGTGTAACAGTGGTCTTCTTGAAACGGGTGTGAACTTCAGCTTGTTACAAGATGAAGTTAAAAATTTCCATAAATACTCCAACCTGCTGGTCTCCGAACAAGACTATAATTACATAAATTAATGTTAGTTCAACATCACAAAAAGAACTTGAACTGATTCTGTTCTAGAATTCAATTTTTTTTAGTTCGTACAAATAATTGAACTGAAGCAGCATAAAATATAACATTGGAAACTTAACCTTCTGCTAGTAATTTTTGATTGGGGAAAGGGTAACTTTGAGGAGATGAGAGTGGATTTGGAAGGGTGGACTGGGATAAATTGTTTTGTGGGAAGGATGTAGAAGGAAAATGGAGGGCATTCAAAGGAGAAATTTTAAGGGTACAGAGATGATATGTTAGGATGAAAAGAAAGGTTAAAAGTTTTAGGAAGTCTTGGTTTTCAAGGTTTATTAGAAATATGGTTCAGAAAATTGTTATATGGTTTCAATGTGTATCTGTTTATTGTGGTGGAATTATGACCTTGTAAAGGATATAACTGAGCTTGGAAAGATGTATTTGCCTTGATTGTGGGGGTGGGGGGTGGTAGGTGAGCTTTCCAAGTCATTATTTTAATTCATTAGGTTAGATGCATTTACAACCTTAATCATTTCTGGGCAATGGCTAGGTGTTGCAGTCTGTCAATAAGATAAACAGCAAACCTAGAAATTATTCATTATTCTAATTGAGTTGTAAAATAAGCATGTGATGAGATTTTTTTTTTCCGATTTTTATTATGAGTCGTCGATGTTTTGGATTTCCTAATTAGACAAATGATATTGATTTCTCAGAACAACATAATTGGAGAAATGAATGAAGCATTTTTATTCAGGGTTCTTGTGAACCTAGTACTATTATAAATATTGCATTTGGCAGGTTTCAAATAAACAGTCTGAATGACAAAAAAAATCCAGGACAGAATGACTTCCTATGATCATCCTGGAAACTTTTTGTCAGCGTTTGATCTTTCTGAGAGATTCTTTCTTCTTGCTTCAATGCTTTCTCGTTTTGATTTCGGATTGAGCAAAATGTTAGGAGCTGAAATTAAATGAAGTGGAAGTGAAAGATACTGTACATTGGATGCCCCTACACTGTTTAACTGTAGCTTTCTTCATATCCAACACTTGGTTCATGTAACACTATAGCCTGTATTTTTCAAAAATATTATTACACTACCTGCTATGCTTAAGTATGTATCAATGCATGATACATCAACAATAAACATTTCAAACATCCAGTATATTTGAACATGAACTATCAATAGAGGCAGAAATGGACTACTTGAAAACATTGCAACATTCAATAAGATCAATGGCAATCTGACTAACTTCAATTCGGTTTTCTCTCCCACCCAAATAAGATTTCATTCTTATTTGAGGATTCTATCAACCTCCATTTAAAAGATGTGCAAAGGCTCAAGACGCACCAATCTTTGAGTAAGGGGATAGAAAAACTTGCAGTGCTCTTGGAGGAAGTCTTGTATTTCCTTTGGAAACCGAGATCAGAACATAATTATGTTAACCATGATACCACTAAAGACTAGAGCAGATTCAAGGGTCTGAGTAGTTTAGCAGTGGGAGTATACCTACCTGGGCCTGGCACTGTGAATTATTCATCCACAGTGGTGCATGCGAGAAATAATATGCACGTGCAAGCTGGCCTGCATTGATAATACACATGGGCTAGTCAGAGTGAAGAGTTATGATTACCTGCATGTGCGAGAGCCAATAGGTAGGCAAGGGGGTGGCATGTGGGGGGGGGGGGTGTGCTTGGGAGTAGGCAGGGGACCATTGAGAAAGGTTGGAGAGTAGAATAAAAGGAGGGCAGACACCAACTTTATTGCTGTTTAAAACTGGATTTTTTATTGTACATGTAGTTAAATTACAGTCACTACAGTTTCACTTGTCCATATGTATATTTAAAGGATGATCTCTTAATTTTTTGAGCAGAGATACTTCATTCAAGACTCTTACCAAGAAATCCTGTTGTTTGAGATCAAGCCCTTCTCATTCTTCTGAATTCTAGGGTCAACAATTCCTTATAAGACCAATAAATTCCAGGTTTACAGCCAGGAAACCTTCTCTAAAATGCTTCCAATGCATTTTAATTTATCTTTAAATTAGCAGATACTTCCAAATGTGGTCTCACGATTTTCCAATGTAACTTCAGCATAACCTTGCTACCTTTAGGCACTTTCAGGTGGCCAATTGCCCCGCATGTAAAGCGGCATGTTTAGGTAATATACTGCTGTTTTGAGGCCACCTGAATGTGCAAGGGGTGCCCTTGAGGCGAGCTACGTAACCCTCCTCGGAGAGGGATAATCAGCTCAGTGGCTCCCCCAGTCACCTGAATGCAGCTGGCTGAAAGCAGATGTTAAAGGGTCAGGCTGCTGATCACAGCTGACACTGGGCAGGAGCCGGAGTCTGCTCAGAGCCGCAGCCTGTGCAGCTGTGGCCTTCAGGTGGCCAGCGTTGCATTTTAAATGCTGCCACCTGAATGGCAATTTAAAGGGCCGCTTCTGCTTCTTCAGCCGCATTCTTAGCGTAGAACGCACCTGAAAAAACCTTTTGCGTTTATATAAAAAAAAATTAGATTAAGCCATAACATGGTTTTCCTACTGGCATAATAGTCTTTTGAAATCCATATCCCATTGTAGATCAGAACACTGGACACTCCACCTTTATCTTTAATTTTTTTCCAGTTAGAATGGAGATAATATCATATTTTTCAGATGTTTGTACATTGACTTAACCTATTTGTACCTTTGTCTTTTCATAACTTACTCTCTTATCTCTCTTCACTTCAACATCAAATTTAGCTATTGTACATTTGGTGATATTGTGGGTTTTTATACAGATAATAAAGTGTTGAGGTTCCAGTTTGGGTCCCTGAAGCACACCACCAGTTACATCTCATCAACTTCAAAAGGGCAGATGTTGAGGTAATTGCCCTAAAGTTTTCTACTTTCTGTTATCATCTCTTTACAGGGAAAAAAAAATCCCATATTCTAATTTCCAATCTAATGGAACTATTGCTGGGTCTGGGGAATTTTGTGAAATTAAAAAAAAAATAATGTAGCCTCACCATCTTCCTTTAATATAGCATGAAATCCATTTCGACATGAAGGCTTGTCAGCCTTTGGCTCAGTGGTTCTTAACCTTTTCTTTCCACTCACATACCACTTTAAATAATCCCTATGCCATCGGTGCTCTGTGATTAGCCAGGGATTGCTTAAGGTGGTATGTAAGTGGGAAGGGAAGGTTGAGAACCACTGCTCTAGACCCAATTGTTACTGAAATATTTTGCTTGAGAAAAATTGTCATTGGCCCATTTCCTTTGGAGTTATGAAACCGTGCACATAACAAGTCAATTGGGTATGATTAAAATAGTGGTTTTCAAACATTTTCTTTCCACCCACATTACCAATTTAAGCAATCCCTTGCTAATCAGAGCCTTATGGATAGGGAATACTTAGTGGTATGTGAGTGGAAAGAAAAAGGTTGAGAACCACTATTTTAATTCCAGTCATTTGCTCGATACCTCTGACGGTGAGCATATTTGAAAAAAAACATAACATTCAGAAGGGGAGAGTTAATTGTAATCAAGGTCTTAAGTAATTGATGCATTGATTAGTGATCAATGAACTGGATGAAGAAGACGTAATTGATGTACTGGATGGACAAGTGTCGTTATGTGCAGGTTTACAGAGGAAAGTGATGTATGGGTAAATGGTTGAAGTCTTTAATCCATTATTTTAATTGAATATTTTCATTGTAATTTGGATACCTCTACTGAAGACAACAATAAAAACAATGGATCTTAATGAAAGTTGTGCCTAGTATAAAAATTGGTGTGGAGGCTGCCTTGAACACACTCCAGTTAACACACAAACATATGAATGAATTCAGGACATACATTTTGGGCTGGTTTCTTCTGACTAAATGTTAAATTGGTGTAACTATTTGGAAAATGATTGGTGGCATATGAGAGATTCTAAGTTTTGGAATTTGGAGCAAAACATTTGGGGAGCTCAATGGGTCAAGGGGCATCATTTGAAAAGTTGAAAGGTCAATGAAGGGTCTGAATGCTTCATCCAAAGCTGTGGAGGCTGCTGAGGTGTAGGGTCATGTGGCCTCTCTGTTTAGAACCTGATGGGAATGTGGATTGAGAGGATAATGTGACCTTTCTGTCCGGAATCTGGAGGGTATGTGGATTGTGGAGAGTAATGGGATCTCTCTGACTGGAGCTCAGTCGGAGGTTGCCTCACCTTCCAATCAAGGGTTAGATCTGCCTACATGCGAGGCTGATGCACGATTGATCCTCGCTGGTCAAGTGGATGAAAAGCCAGCATGTACAGTCTTCTGTCTCTGTGTCTGTTTGTTTGCTGCTGCATGGAGACTCACTGCAGGCCATGGGCACCTCCAGAGGGCTGAATGCAATGGGCCTATCCTGAACCATGGGCAATGCTGGAGACCAGGTTCATTTGAAATGTTTGTTAGTTGTAATTAATTTATTGTTTGTAATGGAGAGAGTTGAGTGTGGTACCAGGATAGGTTTGGAACCAGGATTATTCCATAAAGGTTCAGACCCAAAACATTGACCTTTCTTATTCTCACAGTATGAGTTTCTCCAGCAGATTTTTTTTTCCAATGTGAAATGACTGGCAATTAATTATGATACCTTGGCTATTTTAATAATTTCTGCCTTGGCTTCATATTTCCAGCATTACTTTTAGAATGTGTGCATATCATCGGCAAGACCAGTAATTATGGAGATAGAGAAGCTGAGATAACTTCATAAAGTACATTTCTTTTTGCTGGTGATGCTCTCAGACTAGCGAGACTGAAAACTTGTACCTGTAATAAATTTTCTTTTCACATTTAAGTAGTATACCACCAATTATTAGAATTGTAATTTTACTGTTCAGTAGTGTTCTTGCCTATGGCAGTCAATGGTTGACTGTATCCATAATGTTCCTCTTCTGCCTTGTATTACTTACTGTCCTACTGATCAGTTGTCATGAGTGGAAAGGAGAACTATTTCCTTCCTAACCATCTTCTCTGCATCAACCCCATTTTCCAGTCATCAAATGGAACTGTGTTGGACAAGCTGTGTAATTTGACTAAAAGTAGTTTTCCATATCCAGAATTTGATGCTCCCAAATCAGTTTAACTATACACTTATACAATTCAAAGTCTGATCAAAAATATTGGTGGAACAGCTATTGATCATTCTGATCAATGATCACCTATATTTAAGATTTTGTAATTTTTTTTTCCCCTTCAAGTACAATGCTATTGAATTTAGAGTGGAAACTAATTTTTTAATTTATTGAAGCATTTTAATTCCTGCATCGTTCAAAAGTATCTAAACTCTGAAGGGTTAAGCTGTTTTAAAATAAAAAGTTCAATTTCTCTGATAAATCTGATAATCAATTAGGATAGGAGTTTTTACTTTTATCAGATTCATTTAGTAAATTTGATGAGACAACAGAAAAACTTTAACTGCAAAAATTTTTTTATTGAACAGAACTGTTAGTGGTTTACATGGGCATGTAATTATGGAGTGCAGCTCATTATTAAACACAATCTGCTGTGATTAAACAAAGTAAGTTTTCAAAATGACACCAACTTCCAGAAGGTTACATACCAAACAAATTCAGAAATGTTTATTTTCACTGTTAAAATTAATAATCCTATAAAGTTTCCAATTTTCATATTTAGTTACTACATTGGAGTAACCTCTACAAATGATGTTGTGATTTTTTTTTTTCTCCATTTATACAAAATCAAATTAATTCTATGTATCACCAGTTATTGCAATTAAGGAGACATTTTAGTGGGCAGTAAATTGCTGAAGATATTGATAGCTTTGGAAATAATAAGAACATGCGACTTATGGGTACATGCATGTTGAATAAGATTATCAACTTGTGTCCCAGAACAAAGAACAGGTCTTTAATCCACAATCTTTCTTCACAGCGAGGAAAGAGAAACCAAGTTAGTTATAGTGGAAAAGATGAGGAAAGTTTACAAACTAAATCTAAATTACTAACGGAACCAATCATTAAAAATTGTTTAAGTGACCTTCACTTAAAATTTAGTTCTGATGCATTTAAAATGTGTTCAGTATGTCATTAATAAATGGCCATTAATAATATATTGAGGTGAGAGTGGTCAGAAAACCATTAAAAGTTGACAATTAGTTTTTGCATTGATTGCACTAATTGATGTCGATGGAGTAATCAGCTTTTTTGAAATGTACCCATTTTACATCAGTTGCCTGGATGAATAGAATACAGTTTCAAAGTGTATTGAAAGGTTTGACAGCAATTCACTTGATTGATACTAAATCCACCCCAAAATATTTACTCTCTCCAGGAGTGATGCTCGGTGGCTGCAGTCTGGACAATCTACTAACCAAGGCTGTTCCAAAAGCACCTCTGAAACTACGGTTTATTTTCTGAAGAATGATGAGAGTAGAAAGCATGTGTGCATCATCACGTGTTGAGTTCCCTTCAAGGCATATGGATCTTTGTTGAAAATGTATTGCTCTGCCTATATTGTCTTAGTGTATCAAATATTTACCCAAATTTAATTAGTTCAGGAAGGAGTCTCATTACCAGCTTTTCCAGAACTGTTAAGCATAAGTAATAAATACCGGCCTTGTCAACATTGCCTATAACCTGCATTGACTTTATTTCTTTCCATATAAACCAATTCAAAATTAAATATTAAAACATTTGATTTCTTGGTGAATTTAGGGATTTATTCATTGAGATAAACAAATATGATTTGATTGGGATTACAGAAACATGGCTGCAGGGTGGGCAAGCCTGGGAACTTAACATCCCGGGGTATACGATATTTAGGAGGGATCGGCAAGAAAGAAAAGGGGGTGGGGTAGTATTGATGGTGAGAGAAGGGACCGACACGATTGACAGGAAGGATATTAACTCAGAAGATGCGGAATCTATATGGGTAGAACTGAGGAATAGCAAGGGGTGGAAAACGTTAGTGGGGGTGGTATATAGGCCTCCAAATAGTAGTGTAGAGGTGAGGGAAGGCATTAAAAGAGAAATTAGAAAAGCGTGCAATAAGGGAACAGCTGTCATCATGGGAGACTTTAATTTGAATATAATTTGGACTAGTCAAATTGGTAAAAATACAGAGGAGGAGGAATTCCTTGAATGTTTACGGGACAGTTATCTAGACCAATATGTCGAGGAACCAACTCGGGAGCAGGCCATTTTAGATTGGGTATTCTGCAATGATAAGGGGCTAATTAGCAATCTTGTTGTGCGAGGCCCTTTGGGTAGGAGCGATCACAATATGATCGAATTCTCACTCGACATGATGAAATTAAAACCGAGACTAAGGTCCTGAATTTAAATAAAGGGAATTATGATGGTATGAGACGGGAGTTGAGTAAGATTGATTGGGTGGTGTTTATGGGGCAGTGACTGTGGATAGACAATGGAAAGCATTCACAGATGTAATGGAGAAATTGCAAAAATCGTTTATACGGGTTTGGCATAAAAATAAACCAAAAAAGGTGACTCAACCATGGATAACAAGGGAAATTAGAGACAGCATTGGGTCCAAAGAGAAAGCATATCAATTGGCCAAAAAAAGTACCGCAACCGAAGACTGGGAGCAGTTCAAGATGCACCAAAGAAGGACAAAGGGATTAATCAAGAGAGCAAAAATAAATTACGAAAGTAAGCTTGCGGCAAATATAAAAACCGACTGCAAAAGCTTTTATAAATATGTCAAGAGGAAAAGATTGGTGAAATCCAGAATAGGTCCTTTGCAGTCAGAATCAGGGGAATATATAATGGGGAATAAGGAAATGGCAGACCAATTAAATTCTTACTTTAGTTCTGTTTTTACAAGAGAGGATACAAATAACCTCCCAAGGATGTTGGGAAACATAGAGACTAATGCAAGGGAGGAATTGAAAGAAATCAGTATCTCTAAGGACATGGTCTTGGGGAAATTGATGGGATTGAAGGCAGATAAATCCCAAGGGCCTGATAATCTACATCCTAGGGTACTCAAGGAAGTGGCCATTCAGATAGCAGATGCTTTAAGAATTATTTTCCAGAACTCGATAGACTCAGGATCAGTACCCATGGATTGGAGGGTAGCTAATGTTACCCCACTATTTAAAAAGGGGGGGGTAGAGAAAAAGCGGGGAATTATTGGCCTGTGAGCCTTACATCAGTAGTGGGCAAAATGATGGAATCCATTATTAAGGATGTAATAGCGGAGCATATGACTAGCAGAGAAGGGATCGGACGGAGTCAACATGGATTTACAAAAGGTAAATCGTGCTTGACAAATCTATTGGAATTCTTTGAGATGGTCACAGGTAAAATAGATGGGGGACAGCCAGTGGACGTGGTGTACCTGAACTTCCAAAAGGCCTTCGATAAGGTCCCGCATAAACGACTGGCTTCCAAAATCAAGGCTCATGGGATTGGGGGCAAAGAATTGATGTGGATTGAGAACTGGCTGGCAGGTAGAAGACAGAGAGCTGGGATAAATGGCTTGTTTTCTGAGTGGCAGGTGGTGACCAGTGGGGTACCACAGGGATCTGTACTGGGACCCCAGCTGTTCACAATTTACATTAATGATCTGGATGAGGGGATTGGATGTGATATATCCAAATTTGCAGATGACACTAAGCTAGGAGGGGTTGTGTGCATGGAAGAGTGGGTCAGGAAGCTCCAGTGTGATTTGGATAAATTGAGGGACTGGGCAGATACATGGCAAATGCACTACAATGTGGATAAATGTGAGGTTATCCACTTTGGTAATACAAACCGGAGGGCAGATTACTATTTGAATGGCAATAGATTAAGAGATGGGGAAGTGCAGAGAGACCTAGGGGTACTTGTACATCAGTCTCTGAAGACGAGCATGTAGGTACAGCAGGCGGTTAAAAAGGCAAATGGTATGTTGGCCTTCATATCAAGAGGGTTTGAGTATAGGAACAAGGATACCTTACTGCAGCTGTCCAGGGCTTTGGTGAGACCACACCTGGAGTATTGTGTGCAGTTTTGGTCACCTTATCTAAGGAAGGATGTTCTTGCAATGGAGGGAGTGCAGAGGTGATTCACCAGGCTGATACCTGGAATGGCAGGAATGACTTATGAGGAAAGATTGCGCAAATTGGGATTGTCCTCGCTGGAGTTTAGAAGATTGAGAGGGGATCTCATAGAGACATACAAAATTCTGGCAGGACTGGACAGAGTGGATGCAGATGGGATGTTTCCAATGATGGGAAAATCCAGAACCCGGGGCCATGGTTTGAGGAGTATAGGCAAACCATTTAAGACTGAGATGAGGAGGAATTTCTATACCCAGAGGGTGGTGAATCTGTGGAATTCATTGCCACAGAGGGCAGTGGAGGCAGGTTCATTAAATATATTTAAGAAGGAATTAGATATATTTCTTCAGTATAAGGGTATTAAAGGTTACGGAGAGAAGGCGGGGACGGGGTACTGAACTTTAAGATCAGCCATGATCTCGTTGAATGGCGGAGCAGGCTCGAAGGGTCGAATGACCTACTCCTGCTCCTATCTTCTATGTTTCTATGTTTCAATGGCCCTACTTTTTATTTAGCTTTGTATTGCAACCTGACTAATTTGTGAGAGTAAGTTATAATTCATCTGACATAAGAAATATACATTTGTGACAACACATTTTAAAGTTCACATTTTGATTTATTTATTTTTCAACATCTATTACTGATAATTTATTGCAATACTGGTTATCGGTGGGAAGGGGGAAGAGAGGAACTCCTCAATGGATCACACTACATGCAAGATCTTCAGCCTTGCATTAGGGATACAGATTCAGAAATAATTTCATGAGTTAAGGTTGATTTCAATTTGATAATCTTCATTCAAATATGATGCATGGAATCCAAATTGTTTCACATAATTAGTTGTGAAAATCTTTAATTTACTTTTCATTTATTTTTTACAGGAAAACCAATCAAAAAAATTGTTTTCTCTGCTTCTATGCTGTCAGTCAATCTTGGTTGAGTTGCATTTTCCTTGAGATAAACATTGAAAAGTCTGAAATCATTGTTGCCTCTACTCATTTACTCATTTAGGATAAATCATACTGTCTGCAGCCTTGAGAAATTGGCAAACTATTGAAACCTGATCTGAGATTACAACTCCTATGTGCCTTCCATCAGTCTTCATCCTCTGTGAGAGGGGTCCCACTATCTAGTGCCATCGGTTGGTAGTAAAACTATTGGAAGCATCAAGTATTTTTGAGGTCACAGGTCAGAATGTATTACATAGATGTAATCTACTCTCTACTGAATGTGAGTAATTCAGAAATTGTAACCTGACTCATCAAGATCCCAGAGCATTTAACTAGTCATGTTTTATTAATAGAAAGAAGATACCAATTATAGCAGAACATGATGTTGGAATGTGGTGTACGTTATATTGTGTTATGGAGTGATTTTTCTTTGAACATGGACTTGCTGTTACAAAATATTACCTAGATCACCAAGAGAAATAGATTACATGGTAAAGTTTGAAAGAGACAGTTATTAGATCAGTATCAGAAAACCTCAAGGTTATTTCTAAGAATATATAACACAAATGAAAGAGTACATGAGAACTGCATGAATGAATGACCATAAACAGCAGACAAGAGTTGCCTCCATTGGATAATGCATCACTGACTTGCATGTAAGAATGATGGAGCAGATTAAACTATCTCAGCAGATGGCCCGTGGGCATTTAACTTTCCGAAAGAATGGCAACAATGGAAATTTGTTTTTTTGTTTCCTCTATATTAAATCTTGTGTTAAGACCACAAGACAGGAGCAGAATTCAGCCCATTGAGGCTGCTCAGTCAGTCAAATCAGGGGAGATGTATTTTTCCTTTCGGCCCCATTCTCTTGCCCTCTCCCTGAAACTTTTGATGTCCTTACTAATCATGAACCTATTACTTTTGCTTTAAAATGCACCCATTGACTGCTTCCTGTGGCCACAAATTCCATAGATTTGTCACGCTCATTCTGAAGAAATTTCTCATCATCTCTATTCTAAAGGGATGTCCTTTTATTGAGAGGCTGTACAGACACTGTGATTAAGAGTGTTTTTACATTTACAATTTTAATGTTCTTCTGCTATTTGTTGGCACTTCTCCAGTATTGACAATTCCTTCCCACCAAATTTGATATTATCCACAAATTTCTGCTGCATCATCTATTTCAATAAAACATTGCAGTGTGTAATCAACTTCAGATCATCTTTCAAATATTTATCACTTTGTGAATAGATCTTCACTGATTTTTGGATGAAGTTTTAAAAAAAAAAAATCCAAATTGGGAGTATAACATTGACTGAGGAGATTTAAAAAAAAATATATATTTGAGACTTAAATATGCTATGAAGGCCAAGTTGTAATGAAAGTCTTTCCTGTCAAATTGGCCATCAGTGCCTCAATAAATTTTCTTAAATTCATTACACGAGTTACTTCCTCTAAACATGCATCCATCCTAACGTTGCCTTTGCTCTTTCAAAAGGTAAGGATTATAAAGTATTGGAATTTGCTTGTCGTAATTACAGCAGTTTCAGTGGCTACATTTATTTTTGTGATTAAACTCTTCTACATCTGTTTGTTTTCTATTTTAGAAAACATCTCAACTACAAATTTAGGGGATCTCAGTTTTGACCATTTTGTTTTTCTTTTTCTGAAGTGAGGTGACTTTGAGAAACCTAATGGAATTGTTCCTACTTCATCAATCTCAATAACTTGGCTGTTGGTGCCTCTATTGACACTGGCTGTTAATAAATGTTGCCTGAATTGATTGCCCATATT
This sequence comes from Narcine bancroftii, assembly GCF_036971445.1. Classification (NCBI taxonomy): domain Eukaryota; kingdom Metazoa; phylum Chordata; class Chondrichthyes; order Torpediniformes; family Narcinidae; genus Narcine; species Narcine bancroftii. Next base: position 37,764,222 of record NC_091477.1, read on the forward strand.
TCAATTTATGGGCATCCCCTTGCATTTACACCATTATTGACAGAATAGAGCATAATTCTTATAATTGAAAATCCTTCCATTTTAAAGATTTAAACTGATGGACGTCAAAAATACAAATTTTCAATGATTTTTGAGGCATCAGCCTGTATATCGATTGAGCAGCCATTGTCTTCCTTGGGATCATTTCCTGGGGTAAATGGGTATGATGGTCCAGCTGCCATCTTTTCCAACAACCACGCAGTTTTAAGTGTGGGGGGGGGGGGGAATGGGGACTCAACAGCAAAGTACTATGAAAACTATCATTACCATAGATGAACTAACAAGTTCCCTCCACCCACCTTGCATCGTCTGTGAAAATAAACCCTGACCTCCGTTTCTTTGTGTGAATTACTCAAAGCAGAGTAGTTTATTTTTAGATTTCAAAATAGTCTGAAAGGCATTAGGTTAACTGGAAGGGAATAATTTTGGAGCAGCCTGGGGTATTGGTCCTTTTCTGTGATGATGGCTTTTGTTCTGTTTTGGATTCCATTGTTATTGATGTCACATCCTGTAGCTTTTTGATGAAGGGTGATTGTTATCACTCACTGAACAGAACTCGTGGCGAGACTTAAATTACGCTCTTCTATTAAGCACAAGGCAGCAGTTTCACCAATGACAAATAACAATTGTTTTGAGGAAATAAAGATAGGTCTTGGTTTCACTGAAAAGGGTAGATAATGATGCTATCTGAACTGGACCATTATTGACCAAAAGAAGAGGGTTTGAATCCTACCATGGTAGCTAAGTAATTTGATTTAATTAATTAAATAACATTTGATTCAGTGATGATCGCATAAATAAAAGATTATCATAATAATTCTTCTGATTCATTGATATCCCTGCAGTGATACTTTATCCATAATGCTAACTATTTCTCCCCATTAATGCTGCCTGTCTGACTTGCTGAGTTCTTCCAGCAGTTCTCTGGTAAAATTCTCACATGAGGGAAATGAAGTATTGAATTTTACTCAGTGTTTATGCACTGCAAATGCTCATTGATCTTTATTTCTGTGTGTGGGGAAGGATGTTGGGAACAATTGCCTCCTTGTTGACAGGGCTTACAGTATTTCAGGCTGGCCTATATACCTGACTCCTGGCCCGTGACTATAATTTGGATTCAGTAGTTCCCTGCTGTCATCCTCTTCACCTCCAATATGTAAAAAGGAAATCTTTTGTTCTCCTAAAACTACTTCATCATGGACCTTGCATCATGCAAGGGGGTGGTTTGAGCTTTTCACACTTGACCACTCCTAATGGGAACACTGAACACTTTCACACTTGCAAGGAGCCATCCCTGGGGGTTAGGACTGTTCTACCTTCTACTGGGGCAATTACCTGTTTCACACATGCCTGATTGCATCACCGGCACCTGCAGATGCCGGGGACTGTACTAGGGGTCAAGGCCATCAATCCCCGGCATGAGATGACATCGTTTGACGCTGGCACTGAGCAGATTTTGCTTTCACACTTGGCACTTTTAAAGGCAGATTGGTGTTTGATTCCTGGGATCACTTGCAAATGTGAAAGGAGTTTATGAAATGGTCCAACAAGCCGTACGTGTCCAGAGACTATGGGTGATGGACACTACATGTTGGTCTTGCCAGCAAAAACATCATCCAGTGCATTTTTTAAAAAAAGTTAAAACAAAAGCTGCTATAGAAAGGCAGACCAGGACTGGCTTTAAAGAACGATGATGAGTTAATATTAAGAGCAAGTGGGCACATACATTGCCTTTGCAATTTGTTCATAATGCAGATTCTGATCATTGCCAAATTTAAATGAATCAGAAATGTTTACAAGTCCAATGGTGCAGTTTCCTGATTTCTAAGATAAAATGAGCAATTTTTCTTTTTTGGCTTATTTTAATTTCAGAGATTTTGGTTATATTTCTGAACTCTAATTTCCTTAATTAATTTATTTTTTTCAAATTTGATTTGCTGTTTTTTTGCAACAGACAAATAAATCCGAGATACTAAAACACTGTATAAGCTGGAAATCAGAAATCGAAAAACTACTAGAAATTTTTATCTGGTCAGGTAGCATTGTATAGAGAGGAGTTATTTAATGTCACAAGATTATTTTGTTGAACAGTGAGTCAATTGGGTGTACACATCCAGTTCAAAAGAGAAGAGGGGGAAAATCCAAAAGCAGAAGCACTCTGGAGGAATCAACACAAATCCAGTTAGTCTAGTGGTGTAGAAAGTTGATGAAACATGAGACAATTGAAAAGATGCAATTGGGAGGAGTAGGGATGGTTAAAAGTGGAGAGAAAATAAGTTGGTCAGTGAGGCTATAGCTAGAGGTTGAAATCAAGTGCTTACTTTTTGAATACTGAAGGGAACATTAAGCAGGAGTAGGCCACCTGGCCTTGCCATTCCCCACATTATATTCTTTTTGCCCACTCACCCACTCGAAATCATGATATCCTCATTGCAGCATCCCCCCCCCCCCTATTCCTGTGTCTCCAGCTCACTTGGATACATTCTACTGGTGATGTCATGATGCATTGATTGATGGTGAACCTGCCCTAAATCCTGATCAATGTATTATGATCTTGTATTTGAACAAAATTAATCATGCATAATTGAGCTTTATGTACAGCACAGTATGAGCCCTTCAGCTCCTGTTGTTGTTGTCCTGACCTATATAAACCTTTCTAAGGGACCGTGGGAAAGTGCGAGCAATAAATGGCAATGGTGACAATTTTTAAACAGGGAGGGAAAGTTGGTAGTGCTATAGCACACAATTTATAAATACAGTGGTAAAAAGCGATGGCAGACCTCCCAGAATTCCATGCAGCAGAGAAAGGACTGTGTCCCCGGCAGCATACATGGAGCAATCAATGAGGGGTTTCTCTGCTACACAGCATTCTGTGAAATCTGATCTGCCATTGTTTTTTTCACATGGATTTTAAAAATTTTGCACTATAGCTGTTTAAAAAATTGTATGTTATTGCTATTTATTCTCTCTCTCATACACATTTTAATCTTCCTGCACTCACACAAAAACTTGGGTTATTTCAATCCCACAATATAATTATCCATTTCACACTTGCCTGATTGCAACGCCAGCATCTGCAGGTGCCAGGGATTGTACTAGGGGTCGAGGCTATCAATCTCTGGCGTGAGATGGCGACATCTGACGCTGGCGTTGAACTAATTTTGCTTTCACACTAGACACTTTAAAGGCCGATTGGCATTTGATTCCTGGGATCACTTGCAAGTGTGAAAGGGGCTGTAGTTTCTCCTTATTGGAGCTGAAAATGCCACGGTACAGTCCATAAGGATCCAATTCATTATATTGTGAAATAATAGATTCATCATCAGGAAAAGACACAAAATGGAAGGCAAAAAATGATGGAAAATAAATTTAAAAAAAAAAAAAATGTTTTTCTTAAAGGCCATCCAAATAACTGCGTTATTGCAAAAATTAAATGACATGTAAATTCCAGTTAAAGGCAAGCTAAAAATTCTCTCTTGATAGAATCAGAGATGGTGAGTAATATGTCCAGTCCAGGATCTGAATCAATAATCCAGACTGACACTTCAGTGTCACATTAAAGGAATGTTGTGATCAGTCCAGCACTTAAATTAGAATCTGTCTGCCAATCATTCTGGAGTTGTAAGATCTGGCAACGCTATTCTGAAAGAGAAAACTCCTTCTGAGCTATTTTTCTAAGCTCTGACTATCAATGTTGTTAAGTATGTAGTGGTTAAATAGCTGGAGACAACAGGTGACACAAGAGTTTAAGTTTCACCATGACATCTGAGGTATTTAAATTTTAGTGTTTAAGTACATTTTTAGAAAATATCCCGTCTCATTATTGGTAACCACAGAAACGTTGTTTTTACATTGTTGTAAAAGTCCATCTGGTTCATTCCTCGGAAGATAATTGGAAATGCCGTTGACTGCTAAACTCAGTTGAAAACAATTATGGATGAACAATAAATTTCATTGTTCCGATTCAGGAACAAAAAAAATCAACTATTTTGTTATTGGCTACTTATTTGACATTTTTTTTCATACAGCGAAATGCTATTTTTTTTTTTTGCTGACCAGCTGTAACTGCTTATCAGGAACTGAACTAGTTTAGCATGAAAATCTGATAGCACTCCTGATTGCTTAATCCACATGCAGATCTACATTTAACGATTTGTCTGAAAATAGGCATTTTACTCAATCCAACATTATCTCATTACCATGGCTGGATAATGGAATTAAAACTCGGGGTGAGATTATATTTTAGTCAAAGGTGAAATAGCAAACTTGGAAATCATGTTGATACTTCACTGAACATCTGCTCTACCCATAAAACTGCCAACTGTTTATTCTTGAATACCAGTAAATACCATTAACCATGTTGTTATTTTGACAGCAAAGCTTGGCTAAAAATTTTTAACAATTAAAAGCTGCCAATACAGATAAGAAAATAGTCAATTAAATTAGATAGCCCCCTAAAAAATAAATGTGTACATAAGCAAAGCTTGATCAACTTATCTCTGCTGCTTTCAATGTAGGCACCATCCTGATAATGATATGTTCTAAGAGGTGTAGAGTATTAGTGTAGAGCCAGCTCTCCACAATAACTACCAGTCCCCCACATCTCCATCGGGCACACAGAACTCAAAACGGTCAACCAGTTTACCTACCTCGGCTGCACCATTTCATCTGATGCAAGGATCGACAAAGAGATAGACAACGGACTCACCAAGGCAAATAGTGCCTTTGGAAGACTACACAAAAAAGTCTGGAAAAACAATTACCTGAAGAAACACACAAAGATCAGCGTGTACAGAGCCGTTGTCATACCCACGCTCCTGTTCAGCTCTGAATCATGGGTCCTCTACCGGCATCACCTACAGCTCCTAGAACGCTTCCATCAGCGCTGTCTCCGTTCCATCCTCAACATTCATTGGAATGACTTCATCACTAACATCGAAGTACTCGAGCTGGCAGAGTCCGCAAGCATCAAATCCATGCTGCTGAAGACCCAACTGTGCTGGGTGGGTCACGTCTCCAGAATGGAGGACCATCGCCTTCCCAAGATCGTGTTCTATGGCGAGCTCTCCACTGGCCACCGAGAGAGAGGTGCACCAAAGAAGAGGTACAAGGACTGCTTAAAGAAATGGTGCCTGCCACATTGACCACCGCCAGTGGGCTGATATCGCCTCCAACCGTGCATCTTGGCGCCTCACAGTTCGGCGGGCTGCAACCTCCTTTGAAGAAGACCGCAGAGCCCACCTCACTGTCAAAAGACAAAGGAGGAAAAACCCAACACCCAACCCCAACCCACCAATTTTCCCTTGCAACCGTGCCTGCCTGTCCCGCATCGGACTTGTCAGTCACCAACGAGCCTGCAGCTGTCGTGGACATACCCCTCCATAAATCTTCGTCCATGAAGCCAAGCCAAAGAAAGAATATTATAGAAGCACACTTCAGAGAAACATGCCCTTTGGTGTCCCCATGTTCATATTAATCCCATTTATTAGCACTTAGTTCAAAACCTTCTATTCCTTGCTGATTGAAGTGTTTGTCTAGATAAAGTATCTCCTTCCACAAACCACTCAGGAGACATATTCCTGGTTTCAACCTCACTCTTACCTTAAATCCAAGACTGAGTTATATTCGTGATTTTTAGATATCTCCGCTATAGGGAAAAGTTTCTTATTGACTGCCCTGTCTATTACTCTCATAATTTTATACATCACCATCTGGTGCCCCTTCACCCTCCTCCACTAAAAGGCCTTTCCTCTTAACTGAAATTATGCATTTAATTGTGATTTCAGAATGTGCCCAATGCTAATGCAGCACTTTTTGACATAGCTTAAAGCATCATTGCCAATTATCACTGACAAGCATCAGTAAACACAAGCCCCTGCCTCTACGAAAGCAAATGCATTGTAGATGCCATTTGTAAATGTCACTGGCTGGGAGTGGGACAGAGAGCTTCTAGACTTTAAGCTGCACTAGAGCCCCAGGAGGAGGAGGTGAGGGATTTCTGTGCAGGACCTCCAGAAAAATGCATCAAAGTGAAGGCAGTGGGAGGAGAGTCGTGATCCTCAAATCAAAAGTTTGGTTTGGGTGGTTAGGATGTGATGCTATGAGGTTTAATCAACCCTGAGATTCTTTCTCCTGCAGGTGAGGCAGAATCACCACTTATTGGCAGTGCAAAAATCTGCACTCAAAAAGATTTACATACAAATTGAGAAATGAGCAAACTGCAATTGTAGGGAGAAAAAAAAATCAAAAAAGGGCAGAAGTAAAGCTCCTTAGTAAAACTCTGAGTTTGTTGAGGAGTCCGATGGTGGAGGGATAACGGCTGTTCCTGAACCTGGTGATGGGAGCCTTGTGGCACCTAGACCTCTTTCATGATGGTAGCAGCAAGAACCAAGCATCTGCTGAATGGTATAGATCCTTGATGATTGCTGCCGCTCTCCGACGACAGTGTTCCATGTAGATGAGGATAGGAGGTCAGAAGAAGAAAAGTGAGAATTGATTGGGGGAGGGGATGGGTGGCTCTATGAATGCAGAGCTGGAGGAATGGAGAGAGGGAGAAAAGAGGGAGAGAGAGCTAGAGGAATGAAGAAATAGAGGCAAATGGGAGAGGGGAGTGGGGGTGGCTAACAGAAACTGGAGAAGTCTATGTCAATGCCACCTGGCTAGAGGAATTGCCATTTGAATTGCTATTGTCCACGTCTAATTAGACTGCTGTCATTCATCTCATCTTACCACATTTAAGATCCGGCTTTTATTATGGTGATCATTGCACTTATGTAGCAACACATCATGAGTATTCAGTAACTCAATAGAGTTTATTGTCTTTTTGGTAACATTTCTGATACCAGCAGTGCCACCTTGCCTGTGCCCTAACATTGTCTTTGCTTTAATGGATTTCATGTATGCATTATGGAATAGATGATTTGCTGCAGTTTGCATGCATAACTCTGGCCAAATGTTTCCTGCACCCAAGCATCTGGCAGAATAGTCAGAGGATTTAAAGGGCAGTTAATCTAGATCCTATTCCGTGTTTTTTTTTTGGTTTAAAGGCAGATTGCTTTCAATGTGATAGATTGGGCCCATTTATTATAGTAGACCTTGCAATTCAAAGAGATCATCATTGATCTAAATTACACATGTAATTGTACTCAGAATTTTTTCAAAGCTAAAAGGAATGGAAAAATTGTTCCTATGAAATTATGAAACAGTTGAGTATTATGAAGAGCCCATACCTTTACCAAAAACTATCAAGGGGCCTTGTCGTGTTAAATCTCCTACACTGACTAATATACTTCCTGAAGTTGATCAAAATCAAAGCCGACAGGAACGGTAAAGTCAACAGACATGTACAGCCACCTAGAAGACTTAAAATATAAAATTATCCTCGACTGCTATCTTATGATTAAGAAGCATGCTATATGAAAAGGGATCTCAAGAAGCACTCCACAGGGAAGTTTGCCAAATGGCAGGAATACAAACACTTAATTCTTGCAACACAAATTCCTTAAAGAGCTCAATAATTCTGGAAAAAAGATATCAAATGGTCAGATTTTCAGGCAAGGGTGAAGCTTCAGATAAATATCTTTGAGCAACGTATTAAATTACTTGAATGACAAGTTCATTTATTCATTGAGTTTTGGTACTCCTGGTGAAGCTACTATTTACACTGTTCCTTATTGCTCTCTGGGGCAGATGAGAGTCCAGGACAAAGCTGTGTATCTAGAGTTACACGTAGATTGGTTAGATAGGAATGGCCGATTCTCTTTGCTACTGGATATGAGCATTGAAATTTGATTTTCTTTCTTGCTATGTTGTTTTATGGTCACCATAAATATGCAGGTATAGGATAAATAAGCCTGCTGATTATCTCCAGCATTTTCTGTCCTTTTTTTAAAAAAAAATGTGGCACTGCAGCAATGGCATTCCAGAATTACAGTTTCACTGCAGATGGCAAGGGCACCAATTTTTTTTATAAGATGTAAAAATCATCCAGAATGACAAGATGATTTGACCATCCTGTCAAACTTTGGACTTCAGATGTCACAGTGATTACAAGATATTCTTTTATCGACAGATATTACCCCACAAGCCATTGATCCCAAGCCGTCACTGGCAGCATTTTTTTGCCTCACAAAAGAGAGTTGCACAAAACCAAGGCTAATAATTTTGTATAGACTCAGAATAATTTTAAAAGTGCAAGATACTGGAGTTGTGTTGAGGAACAGGATGAGATCTATTTTATTTAGAGGATTAGACCTGCTAATGAGCAAGCATTTGTTCTGATTCCATTAAGTAGTGGAGGAGTTTATAAAAAGCCCTTAATCCAAAAGAATTGATTTGATTATTTCAGAATTTGACGAGAACACTGGTCTTTCAGTGACTTTTGCTGTATTGCTAATCCTGTTTAAAATTTGAAATAATGAGCATTAATGATAAATTTTGAATCTATACCAGTATACATTGACCATTTGAACTCCCAATACTTGTTCCCTTCTATGCTCCAATAAACAGACCATCTTTAATCAATGAGTGTTGCTGCACCATGGAATATAAAGGAAGGTATTTTGTGCTTTGCAAACAATATGAACAGAGGCAGAAGCAAATCTATTGTTTCAAATAATTATTTATCTGCTGTAAAAAATTTTTCTGAAGCTTGAATAATTGAAACAGCAATGTTTATTTTGGATCTAGTTCTGGATAACGAACCTGGTCAGGAGACAGACGTCACAGATGGGGAGTTTTTGGTGAGTGACCAGAACTCCCTGACCTTTACAATAGTTATGGACAAGGATAAGAACAGACAAAATGGTGTTCAATTGGGGAAGGGCTAATTATAATGGGATTAGACAGGAACAAGGGAGAGTAAATTGGGAACAGATGTTCTCAGGGAAAGCGCAGAAGAAATGTAAAGGATGTTTAGGGACCACTTACGCAGGTGTGTCCCAACGAGACAGAGAAATGTTGGTAGGTTAAGGGAACCCATGGTGAGGCAGTTAGTTAAGAGGAAGAAGGAAGTTTAGATAAGATTAATGAAGCAAAAGCCAGGAAGGGCTCATGAGAATTCTACAATAGCCAGGAAGGAATGTAGGAAAGGATTTAGGAGACCTAGATGAAAAGTCCCAGGCAAGCAGGATTAGGAAAATGCTAATGTATTCTACGCATATGTGAAGAACAGGAGAATGATGAGAGTGAAGGTAGGGCCACCAGGATAGAGGAGGCAATGTTCTTGGCAGAGGGAGTTGTTCTAAATGAATACTTTGCTTCAGTCCTCACCAGGGAGAGGGACCTTAGTCAAGGAATGTTATTAATAGAACATAATTACATTCTGGACCATGTTGATTTTAAGAAAGAGGAAGTGCTGGGTTCTCTTAAAATCAGTGGATTGATGTCTCTGGAATCGGGGGAGATATGCCCCAGGACACTACAGGAAGTGAAGGAAGAGATTGCTGGGGCATTTTCAAGGATCTTTGCATCCTCCCTGGCCACAGGGGAGATGGGAGGATTGGAGAATAGCAAATATGGTCCCCTTGTCCAAAAAAGGTACTATAATAGGGAGAATCCTAGAAATGGTAGCTGTGAGTTTTGCATCAGTGGAGGGCAAAGTATTGGAGACTATTCTTAAGGATAAGATTTATGAGCAATTGAAGAAGTACAGACTTCTCAGGGATAGGCTTTGTGAGAGGTTCTGTCTTTTAAGCCTAATTGAGTTTTTTTTAGGATGCACCAAAGAAATTGATGAAGGTAGGGTGATGGATGTAGATGGATTTTGGTAAGGCATTTGACGAAGTCCCCTATGGTAGATTCGCTCAGAAAGTTGTGAGATATGGATCCATGGAACTGTGGCTGTATGGATTCAGAATTGACTTGCCTGCAGAAACCAGTGTAGTAGTGGATGGGATATATTTTGCATGGAGGTCAGTGACTGTGTGTGCGTGCGTGCGTGCGCGCGTGTGCGCATGACCTGGATGAAGAAGTAAAGGGATGGATCAGTAAGTTTCCAGATAACATGAAGGTTGGAAGGGTTGTGCAGAGTGTAGAAAGTTGTTGTAGGTTATAAAAATATATAACAGGATACAGAGTTGCGTGGAAAAGTGGCAGATGGAGTTCAAACTGGATAGGTGTGAAGTAGTGCATTTTGGAAGGTTAAACTTGAAGGCAGAATACATGGTTAAGTGTGGAACAATAGAGGGACATTGGTGTCCAAATGCATAGAGCTCTCAAGAATGCCGTGCAAGTTGATAGGGTAGTTAAGATAGCTTATTGTGTGCTGGATTCAGTAGCCAGAGGTTTGAGTTTAAGAGTCATGAGGTAATGTTGCAGCTTCTTAAAATGCTGGTTCAACAACACGGGATATTCTGTTTAGTTCTGGTCACCTCATTACAGGAAGGATGTGGAACCTATGGAGAGGGTGCAGAGAAAGTTTACCAGGATCTTGCCTGGATTGGAGAATGTGTCTTGTGAGGCATGATTGGTAGAGCTAGGACTTTTCTCTTTGGAGTCAAGAAGGATGAGAGGTGACTTAATGGAGGTAGACAAGATTATGGACAGCCAGGACACCAGAGGACAAACACCAGAGGACATTTGTATAAAATGAAAGCTTAAGGGAGATGTCAGGATTAAGTTTTGTACACAGAGAGGTGTGGGTACCTGGAATGTGTTGCTAACAGTAATGGGGAAGCTAGTATTGCGTGGTCCCATTTTTCAGTCCATTTTCATTTGTGTGGGACTGTCACTTTAAGAGAACAGATTCCTGCAGGCTTCGGAGTGACTGTGAAACTGGCAGCAGGTTGAAGACAGCATGTTCCTAAATTGGATTAATCTTGGAGAGAGAAAAACCCAGGTGCAGAGACCATGTGACCTACAGATTCAAGACTGAGTGCACAGATTTGCTCATGGGCCATTTTAAGGAGACGGCATAGGAGCAAAAAGCTATTGGGAAAACATACTGAGCTGGATTGGTCTCCTGTGTTATTATAGACAATCTGCCTGATTTCCTCCTGTCTGTGACAGGAATGATGAAGCCAAAAGAGTGAAAGTCACTTTTGTTTGGCTGACTCTTTAGAAAGGGTTCTGAAGACCAGAAATACTATGCTTAGATAGTGACTAGAGAGGGAGTCATTTGAGTTCAGCTGATCCACGGAAAGGGTTCTGGAAGCTTTGTGAGCATCACTTGCCTTGTGTCCCCTGTGCTAAAGAGGGGAATTTTGGTTGGCACTCATCAAAAGGACCTTGAGTGTTTCATGAGTTACAAACATTTTGTTACCCTTGGTCTCTTTCACTCACTTCATGAGCTGCTAATTTAATTTAAGGACCATGCATCTCATCCATCTTGTGCCTTTGTGCTGCATCAATTTTAAGCCTACATGTCAACACTGAATTTCTGAAACTGAACTTCACGCGCACTCGCGGATAAAGTGATATATTTATTAATAATTACAAATATTATTTTAAATTTAATACTGTCTGGGCTAATTTATATTGCTGCTGTCTGGTAAGTAGCAAAATTGGGGGCTCATCATCTGGGATCACACTGAATTCAGAGCTGAATTAATTTTCAATTTGATTGATTTAGAATTCTTTTTTGAGCCAAATAAATTGCATGTGTGTGGAACAATAGCAGCAATGGACATTGAGAAGTTTTTTGGGATCACCCAGATTTGCAGGGGCGAACAGTGAGTTGTTGACAATCAAACAGAAGGTAGAACATGCTGTGGTAAATCAATTGATGAAAAAGGCAGTGATTCAGAAAATTATAGAGGACTATTATGTAATAGAATTGGAAAAACTTAGATTAGCAGTTAGAGAGAGGAGAACAAAAGCAATTTGAGCTAGAATTAGAAAAGTTTAGAAGGGAGGAAGCTGAGAAACAAAAGTGGTTTGAGCTAAATTAGTAAAATTTGAAAAGGAGAAAGCTGGGAGGCAAAGACAGTGAGGAAGAAATGGAAACTTGGCAATAATCTGTTGAATTAGTAGAGGAGTGTGCCAAGTGGAGCATTCTACAGGGTTGATTTCTGTGCCAAGGAAAACCTTGAAGAGCAGTAATGTGGAATGTCCATGTAAGTTAAAAAAACAAATTGGGAAATGACCTTGCAGAGGGTGAAGTTGTTTCTATGGCTTTGACTCCCAAACCAGTCATTGCGGAAATGAAGACCGATTTGGATACATATCTGGCCTCTACGGATGGTTTGGGCCAGAGTTCTGGTGGTAAAACCAAGAGTAAGGACTTGTTATTGTTCAAAAGAAGTTTGTGGTGGGGCAGAGCAGAGATCCTAATCATGCTGAATAAAAAGTGAGGCTCTCTCTGAGGAGGAAATTAAGAAAGTGCAACTTGGAAATACTAAAGCTAAAACTATGTCAAGAGCTCTTGTGAAGTTTTGCACATTGGATCCCTTTAGGCAAACCAAACAATCAGTCCAGGGAAGTAAATGAATGTCAGGACTGTTTCAGCAGATAGTTCCTGAATTGGGAACTAACCAGATCATGACATCTGCATATTATCCAGAATCTCAAGGGGCCTTGGAGAGGTTCCATTCAACTCTCAAGATCATTCCTTAATTCATGATGAGGACCTGTTGTGTTAAGAATGAGAATGACTGGGTTAAGGGTTTCCATTTGCTCTTGCTTGCAGTAAGAGAGTCTGTACAGTCAATAGGCTTTAATTCTTTTGTGTTGGGGTTTGGACGGCAAGTTAGAGGACCTTCAGTATTGTTGAAGGAACAATGAGGATTTGCAGTTGAATTTGTTAGATAATGTCTCAATCTAAAAATGGATGCACAGTCTTTGAATTGGCCCAAGAGAAATTATTTGACAAACTTTCAAAAATCAACCTTACTGTTATTTGGTGAAGAGTGAATTTGGCCATGCTACTGTGACTTACTTTGGTCATGTAGTTGGCCAAGGTAAGTTGACACCTGTCCAGGTGAAAGTTCAGACTTCAGTATATTTGCAGATAGTTGGGTTAAGTTGGATAAGTTAGTTAAATTAGATAGTGTTATAGTATTAATTAATAATTAAAAATATTATTTAAATATACCACCTGGGCTAATTTCTATGCTGCTATCTGGTACATAACACTGCAACAATAATGATATTTAAAAGCCTCTTGGATAGGCAGCTGGATGAAAGAAAAGTAGAGGGTTATGAGGTAGGGAAGGTTTAGCTTGTTTAGGTTTGGTTGGCACAACATCAAAGGCCGTAAGGCTTGTACTGTGCTGTAATGTTCTGTGTTCAAGGAAATATTTTCATTCTATTTCAATGCACAATTTCTCAGAACTGCATCATATTCTGTGATCAAACTTTGATTGCACCTTATCTGAGTGGGTTACCAGGTTTTATTTGCACATTTTATACTGTTGACATGATTGAATTTAATTAGGTAAGCTAAAGTATAAGAAAAAGGAGAAAGGTAACATTTATACGGTGAGTTTCATAACCTAAGGACATCTCTAACATTAAATTAACAAGGGGCTTTTGAACATGTGTAGACCTGTAAGCTCCTCAATTTTGTCCATCATTCAAAAGAATTATAATTCAACTATAACATACAGCTGGCTCAATGTCACATTCCTTAATTCCTTCTGTTAACAACAGTCAGTAGTCCTGGTGTGAATTTTATTGAATCAGTCACATTTGCACGAGATTTTTCCAATTTCCATCAGTTTTTATCGGTATTTGTCAACTTCACTCCTGAAAGACAAATCTTAGTTTCAGAAAATTCTGAACCAATATCTTTTTTTAATTATTTTCGATCTGTTAGTTCTTTGATTGTTTAGCACCTTCTATTGACCCCAAAGGCCACATTTCCTCCTGTCATTCTTTCACATCATATTTAGAAATGAAAGGTTTCTGCTGTGGGCAGTGACAACCTCTGCTAATACTTTAGCATTTTCTTCCTCTGCCTCTTTTGTTACTTTTTATGATTCTTTCCAATCTCCCACTTGACAGCACAATTCATAGTTTGATGGTTTCATCGACAATGGTGGAAGTGAAAGAGGAACAGAGCATCCAGCCAGCATGCAATCTGACAGATACGATGTGATGACCTCGGCCTGACTTTGGCTATTATACAGAAAAGTCGATGTATATCAAATGATTTTGATTTTGTGACAAAGCTGACGGTCTCGCTCTTGACCTGGAATGATAAACTAATACTGTGGGTACAATAGATGTAGTTATGAACTATAGAAATCTTTCTTTAAGAAAGAAGGTGACGCATAAATCACTTTCTCATCTGACACTTTATCAGTCGTGTATCTGTTCCTGCTGTTTACCCACACCAGTCTCCTTAATAATACATTCATTTATTAATTCATGTGGATGATCACAACCAATATTTAAGTACAACTGCCTTTTCACATATTTTAATGAAAAAAATAAGAATATAGTATATTGTTCCTCTATTCTGTCTGGGAAGTCTATAATGCAATGGTATGAGCATTTAATTCTCTCATTTCTGTTTCCTTTTCTTTTTCCCTCTGATCTACCCATTTTTGTCCTTTTCCCAAACTTTCACTCCCCCCATACAGCTACTCCACTTTCCCTCCTGATTCTGTCGACCTTCCACCCATTGGATTCCTACCCCCATCCTACATCCATTCTTGGCCCACCCATTACCTACTGGCCTTTGTCTTGCCCCTATCCATCTCCTCTTTTAGCTCACTATCTTCCCCTCTCAGTCCTGAACCAGGGTCTCAACTTGAAATGCCAATAATTCATTTTCCACAGAGACTGCTCAAACTGTTGAGATCTTGCAGCTGTTTTTTTTTTTGATTATCTATTATTCTTACAAATATACTAAAATGAGAACAGCTCAGTTCCTTTCATAACCTGTTCACTTTTCTGAAACTTGTATCAAATTCAGTCTTCACACTATTCCCTTTTCCTTATCTACTGAACATAATTTCTTTTGAAACAAAACCTATTTCAAGGAGAAATCACAATGCCTTTTGTAAAAATTTCTCTATAGATAAGAACCTTGGTTCCATCACTTCAGAGGAAAAAATTCTCATTACCCTAGTTATATAAATCCATCCCACTGTTAGTCGTACAAAGAGAAAATCTGGAGGGCTTTTGAAATTAACATTCAAACAAGGTGAAGTGATTACTCAATACAGGCTGGTGCTGATAATAAGGCTGGTATGAGCTGTAAAATAGTTTTCTCTTGTCTGCAATTTGTTCAAACCTGAGCCTCCAAATCTAATGTTCATATAATTATAAACATTCAAGTTCTAGCATAGAATCCATTCAAAAGTTGGAATCAACACACCAATGACATCGTGAAGAAAGCATGCCAGAGCTTCTGCTTCCTCAGGAGTTTGCAGAGATTTGGTACATCACCAGAAACCTTGGCAAATTTCTACAGATGCGTAGTGCAAAGTGTGCTGACTGGCTGTATCATGGGTTGGTATGGGGACACCAATATCCCTGAGTGTAAAAACACTCCAAAAGGTAGTGGACACAGCCCAGCGCATCACAGGTAAAACCCTCCCCACTATTGAGTACATCTAGAGGAATTCTACCATCGGAGAGCAGACCAACACTACCCAACACGTGCAATGTTCTCGCCATCAAGAAAGAGGGATAGGTGCCACAAGACTCGCACCACCAGGTTCAGGAACAGCTGCGATCCCTCCACCATCATACTCCTCAACGACAAGCTCAATTAGAGACTCATTTAAGGACTCTTGTGCATGTTAATGATTTTCTGTTTGTTCTCTCTGTTTTGAACAATTTGTTTACATTCTTACCTGCTTAGTTTTTTGTTTATACTGTGCAGTTTTGTACTACCACTAAGTGGTGTTTCTGCCTTGTCCACAGAAAAAAGGAATCCGAGTTGCATGTGATGTCATGTATGTACTCTGACAATAAATCTGAAAAGTAAACATTTAGGGAGTATATTGTGAAATATCTGTAAATTTTCAGCTCACAGTAAGTGCTCAGTTTAAATTACATATATTAAAGAATTTTGGACTTGTTAAAGTAGGTACATGAAATGCATTAAAATGACATGAGGGCTGAGTAGAAATTGGCACATTAAAATAAAAGTTTGGTGTCATATTTTCACCATGTTTGCTGAGTTCTGAAGATAGCATAACTGGAACATTTTGATATTCAAAGAAGTTTTGAATTTGAAAGTATGTTGAGATGCAATAGATAACAAACACATTATTCTCTCTCATTTACAAACTGAATGTTATTTACATAAAATATACAGGTTGTGATTACAAATATCCTGCATTTTGAGTTCAGACATTGAGGCTTAAGTTATTCTCAAAGGGTGCAATACTTATTGCAAATGGGTAATCCTCAAAATAGCTAATGAAATTTTGGCCATTATGTCACGAGGACTAGAATGGGAGAGGATTGAAGTAATGCTCCATTATTGTTTTCGGTACTGGACACTATGCCTTGGGATAGATACTGCCTATAGGTTTTGGATGCATTCAAGTGTAAATTCACTCTTGTTTTGAGCTCGTCTTTCTTTGAAATCAAAACATTGTACTTCACTGGTGACTTCTGTAAATATTTCTTTTCCAATGTTCCAAGCACAAGGCAAGGGCCTTCCAATTCTGGAGTACTTCAACGCAATCTTGCATTTTGAACAGCTCCAAAGCGTTTGACCAACTATTTATCCAGACTAACTACATTTCCTTGCGAAGCATTTGGCTCTACTGAAGTTGCCTTCAATATATAAATTGCAATGGAAATTGAAATAAAAGAGGAGTTTGTTCATATTACCTAATAGTTTGTACAATAAGTAAATGTTCATATCATCTGAAATATTAGTTCACATAATGCCCAGATGCAGCTCAGGAGGGAAGGCGTGCAATTTTAAGCAAATCTATCAGTTTTATTTTGCATCTTTTTTTTTGTAGATTAGGTTCAGCTATCCTCATCTTTCGAGTGACCACCACTATTTGAAATGCTTCTCGAAAGGTATAGTTTGGGAGAACTAGAAATAAAACCTGAAAGTCTGCAGACATCGTGGCTGAAATGAAATCACAATGTTGAAGAAACTCAGCAGGTCTAACAGTTTGCATTATAGAGTAAAGATACATAACCAATGTTGCCAAGTGTTTCCCCTGAAATATTGGTTATGTATCTTTAGCTTTGATATATAAAGTACACTGTTTGACTTGCTGAGTTTCTTCAGCATTGTGCTTTACTTAGGAGAGATACTACAGGGAACCATAGAAGAGGAAATTGAACATTAAGGTTGTGATGTTCCGAAGTTTTTTGGGTTAGCTGAAATTTGAATTTGAACATTCAATGCCCGTGCTATTAGGGTGCAGGCTACTAATGTGACTCCGGTAACTTGCTTCCCCTGTGTTCTTTTGTCACTCTCACAAATCATCCCAGGGCCTCTCTGCCATATCTAGACTCACCACCTCGGCACCTTGTTCCATTTGCACATTTGCCACATACTTCCACCTGGGGTTCTTCCCTCAATTCACCTTTCCTATGCCTCCCCTCACTTGATTCCATCTGCCTATCATCCCTCCCTTATCTCGTTCCTACTATGACCTATCTGTTGTTACCCTCCCTTCTCCCACTAGCTCCATCTGTCACACATATATAAAAAAAAAACCTTTTTGTTTTCATCTACCAACTACAGCCATGATTGCGACATTCTGCATTATCCTTCCCTGTCCACCTTTCACCTACCAGCCTTTCCTCCACTCCTTAAAAATCACACCACTCATACAGGGTCTGCAACTAAAATGTTGACCATTGCTTTTCCTCCATGGCCTCTGCTTGGCTCACTAATTTCTGTTCATTTAAAATATTTGCTTCAAATTCTAGCAGCTGCTTGAGTCTTGGGGGGGGAGGGGAGGTCGTGACATGGTTCATGTAGTTATTAGCACAATGCTGGAACAGTGTCAGTAACCTGGGTTAAAATCAGGTACTGCCTGTAAGGTGGTTGTATATTCTCCTCGCGTACAGGTGGGTTTCATTTGGGTGTTCTGGTTTCCTTCCACATTCCAAAGCTGAACAGGGTTAGTAGGTTAATTGGTTACATGAGTGTCCTTGGATGACACAGACTCGTGGCCCATAATGGCCTATAAGCATTTCTGTGAAATGGACAAATGGTTGGACATTTGTGTATTGCATTCAACCCCAGTATCTACAGATTTCTTCTTTAACTTCCTTGTTGCAATGCTCCATGAAAATCTTTATTCTTTGGCATTATTAAGAGACTGCAATTTCAGACTGGCAGGAATGCTGAAAATGTCGAGGATGATTTTGAAAAATGGAAAAAACTGAGTCCTTGTGCTCCATTATTCAATCGCTCTTCCAAATCGATTTGTAAAATTCCATTTCACAAAACACAACACATTTGCAATCATGAATGCTGTGCTAATGTTTGCTAGTACCTTCTATAATATGTTTTTTTTGGCAGTTCATAATGGTACTAATAGGGTGCCAGAAAGCAAATCCAAAGTCTCTGGAGCTTCAAGCTATCATCTTCAGCTGTGGCTCATGATAATGATTCTGTATTCCAGAAGATCACTGGAGCGCATACAAGTTAGATGTATACATCTATCAGAATTACCACAAAACATGCCATGGGCACCTAAATCTTGCTTCAGGAACTTGGCACAGCCTGGCAACTGTTTCAAGGTTTGATGTTGCCTGCTGCATTCTGAATAAAGGGGTATTTGTCCTGGAGAATACAGAAAACAAAGTCACTAAATTAAGCAAGAAAAACTTTTTAAAGGAGCAGGCCAGAGAGCCATTTTCTGTAGCAAGAAAAATTTGTGTGGGTCTCGTATTTTTTCCAATACTGCAAGCTGTCCTACACTATCAATATTGCTTAGTATCTTTCACTGCAAGACAAAAAATATGCCAAACACACCACCAATAAAAATGTCTTCTAAAGGTTAGCAAGCCAATGTTTCACAAAATCAAATGGAAAAAATAATCTTTTGTCCAGATGATAGCATATTCACCCAGTTGTCAAACTTAAAGAATCTTTTCAAAGTGTGAGGGCCTCCTGAACTACACATGGCCCCAAGTACAGTCTGATAATATGGCAGAATGTTGAAGGAAATTGCAGCCTGGATAAACAGCAACATTAGAGCTATTCAGCCACCTGAAAATATTTGTACCAAGAAAGCAATTATAGACTTAACTTACAGTACATTAAAATACACAATCTGTGCTTGAGGCACTGCAATCTTCCAAGGGGCAAAAAAATGATTAATGAACTAAATGAGATGCTAAGAAATTAGTGGTCAATGGGGAAAAATAATTAAAATGTGAATGACAGTGTGTGATGCGCTGCAGTGTGAACGAACGAGCTCAAACTATGAAGGCTGCACTACAGGCTTTAACTAGCTTAAACTTACACACCAGGTTCAGTATGCCTTCTGGCTCCATGCGCTCTACTGCTGACACAAGGGCCAGCATAAGCCTTTGTAGGGGCTGGTGATTGGTAGGGAGTAGGTGGAGCCAGCCTTCCAGGTTACCTCCCTGCAGAAGGCAGGTAGGAATGCAGACAGTCAGACATTCCGGTGGTTGTATCACCACACAATGCTCATATATGAGCTATTGACATGTTGGACATTGTTAGAGAAGGGGTACTTTTCAGTGTTGACTCTCCCACTGCCCAAATTGGGATTGTGGGTGTAATGCCCATCCATGTTTTGCTTTCTCTGTGCTTGATTACCACAATATGCACTTGGTGTACCACACTCATTCTGTCTCTTATGGTCCTGCATACCCATTTCGATCACCTATACGTCTTACATTACTTCATGATCTCACCCTACCAATTGCTTCTCAGGACTAGCCTCTTAAGAATCCAGACATTTTATTTGTCTTCAATGACAACTGTATCTTCAGATGGATGGCAGGCTCAAAGCTGACAACTTCCCTTTCTAAACCCCTCTGCTACTCTATCAACTTTCCTCCATTTAGTTTTTGGACCAGGCTCTATGTTATCTATCCTGTTGTTACAGTATTAAATTTCAATACTGTACAGCATTTTTAAGATAATTCAATATCAATTCAAGGTGTGTATCTTTTTGATATAATCATCAGTTACTTGTACAATTTTTGACAATGCTCAAATAACAATGTTATCAATGTATTTTTATGATAACGTGATTGCTCCTCTAATGCCAACAAAGGGAATTAAGGAGATGGAATACTGAAGTGAAAATTTGTTTCCATCAGGGAACAGCCTTGAATTGCAAAAATGCTATGGGAAATTTAACTCACAGCTGCAGAATTTGTTCCATAATTATAGGTTATAAAGTTAATGCAATGTGTTAAATAAGAAAATGTTAATGACCCAAATATCTTTCAGTAAATGATGCATTTCCTCATGAACCACATAACTCTATTAACCAGTATTTCAGATTCCCAATTAGAAGTAGGATCATGTGCTTCCTTGGAATGTTGAATGCTTGTGACCAAGGTACATGATGATGGTTCACTAAAGAATACTTTTATGTCATTTTTAGTGATTCAAAATGATGTTCTGCACAGAAGAAGCACTGATTAAACTACACCGCATTACATTCTGAAGAAAAATAAAGGAATAATTCCATTCCTTTATACTGTACAATTCTATTGCATCATTTCAGGCTCTGTGGAAATTCCTTTTTTTTTTGCAATGTTAAACTTCAAAATGTAGACGAGCATCTTTCTTGACATTCCGTAGCTGAATTTCTGCTTCTAACTATATAACCACTTACAGCACAGAACAAGCCAGTTCGGCCCAACTAGTCTATTCCGTAACAAATCCCCACCCTCCTAGTCCCACTGACCAGCACCTGGTCCATACCCCTTCAGTCCTCTCCTCTCCATGTAACTATCCAGTTTATCCTTAAATGTAACCCATGATCCCGCCTCAACCACATCTTCCGGAAGCTCATTCCACATCCCTACCACCCTTTGCGTAAAGAAATTTCCCTTCATGTTCCCCTTATAATTTTCCCCCTTCAATTTTAAACCATGCCCTCTAGTTTGAATCTCCCCCACTCTTAATTGAAAAAGCCTATCCACATTTACTCTGTCTGTCCCTTTCAGTCTTAAACACCTCTATCAAGTCCCCCCTAAT
The DNA here is from genome assembly GCF_036971445.1 of Narcine bancroftii. Classification (NCBI taxonomy): domain Eukaryota; kingdom Metazoa; phylum Chordata; class Chondrichthyes; order Torpediniformes; family Narcinidae; genus Narcine; species Narcine bancroftii. The sequence continues at coordinate 37,785,325 of NC_091477.1, forward strand.
CTTCTACGCTCCAGAGAAAAATGGTCTAGTCTGCACAACCTTACCCTGTAACTCAAACCTTGAAATCCTGTCAACATTCTCGTGAACCTTCTCTGCACTCTCTCTATTTTGTTTATATCTTTCCTATAATTTGGTGACCAAAACTGTACACAGTACTCCAAATTTGGCCTCACCAATGCCTTGTACATTTTCATCATATCCTCCCTACTCTTGAATTCAATACTCCGATTAATGAAGGCCAACATTCCAAATGCCTTCTTCACCACACCATCTACCTGAGTATCAGCCTTGAGGGTACTATTTACCATCACTCCTAAATCCCTTTGTTGCTCTGCACATCTCAATAGCCTACCATTTAATGCATATGACCTATTTAGATTTGCCTTTCCAAAATGTAACACCTCACACTTATCTGTATTAAATTCCATCAGCCATTTCTCAGCCCACACCTCCAGCCTTCCTAAATCATCTTTTAATCTACGGTAATCTTCCTCACTGTCCACAACACCACCAATCTTTGTATCATCCGCAAACTTGCTTATCCAATTCTCCACCCCTACTTCCAGATCGTTAATATATATAACAAACAATAATGGACCCAGGACCGGTCCCTGAGGAACTCCACTAGTCACCAGCCTCCAATTGGACAAGCAATTTTCTACCACTATTCTCTGACACCTCCCACCCAACCATTGCTGAATCCATTTCACTACCTCCTTATTTATACCTAATGCCTCCACCTTTTTTCCTAACCTCCTGTGGGGAACTTTGTCAAAAGCTTTACTAAATTCTAAATAGATAACATCCACAGCTTTCCCTTCATCAACCTTTTTTGTAACCCCCTCGAAAAACTCAATCAGGTTTGTCAAGCATGATCTACCCCTGACAAAACCATGCTGATTACTCCCTATCAATCACTGTACCTCCAAATATTTGTAAATACCATCCCTCAGAACACTTTCCATCAACTTGAGATGTCAGACTCACGGGCCTATAATTCCCAGGTTTACATTTGGACCCCTTCTTAAACAGCGGAACCACATGCGCCACCCTCCAATCCTTTGGCACTACCCTCGTGGCTAGTGACATCCTAAATATCTCTGTTAATGGCCGCACTATTTGTCCACAAGCCTCCCTGAGTGTCCTTGGGAATATTTTGTCCAGTTCTGGAGATTTATCCACCTTTATCTTTTTCAACACAGCCATCACTACCTCCTTGGTTATCCTTGTATGTTTCATGACCTCCCCACTATTTTTCTTTACTTCAACTTGTTCAATATTATTTTCCCTAGTGAATACCGAGGCAAAGATATCATTCAAAATTTTCCCCATTTCCTCTGACTTCTCACTCAGCCTACCCTCGCTATCTACAAGGGGTCCAATTTTATCCTTCACTAATCTTTTACTTTTAATGTACCTATAGAAACCCTTTGGATTTATTTTTACTCTGTCTGCCAAAGCCTCTTCGTGCCTTTTTTTGGCCTTTCTAATTTCTTTAAGATTCCTCCTACACTCCTTGTAGTCCTCCTTCAAATTCTCAGCTTCTTGCTCTTTATACCTCTGTATACCTCCCTTTTTCTCCTAACCAAATTTCCAAATATTCCTCGAAAACCAAGCCTCCCTATGACTTCCAGCCTTTCTTTTAATCCTCACTGGGACATATCTACTCTGTACCCTCAAAATTTCTTTTTTGAATATCCTCCATTTTCCATTTACATCCTTACCTGAAAATATCATGTCCCACTCAATACTCCCCAAATCCCATCTTATTCCTTTGAAATTTGCTCTTCTCCAATCCATAACCTCAACTTTAGGCCCCTCCTTGCTCTTCCCTAAAACTACCCTAAAACTAACAGAGTTATGATCACTAGACCCAATTTGTTCTCCAACAATAATGTCCAATACCTGACCTAGCTCGTTCCCTAACAGGAGATCTAGTATTACACCGTTCCGAGTCGGTTCTTCTACTAATTGATTTAGAAAACAATCTTGAAAACATTTAATGAACTCTAGCCTATCCAGCCCTCTAACTGTATGGGTATCCCAATCAATGTGAGGGAAGTTAAAATCTCCCATGATCACTACCTTATGATTCTCACACATATACGTTATCTCCCTACAAATTTGTTCCTCTAATTTTCTTGGCCCATTTGGTGGTCTGTAATACACCCCTATTAGTACACTTATGCCTTCTTCACCCCTCAATTCCTCCCAAACAGCCTCACTGGACGATCCTTCCAGACCATCCTGTCACTTCACGGGAGTAATGTCCTCCTTAACAAGCAGATCAACTCCTCCCCCTTTTTTTATCCCCTGATCTATCACATCTAAAACAAATGTTCTACCTTTGTTATCATTATTATTCCTATCTAGCTGGCCATGCTCCCTTGACACTACTCTCACACTCTGTTCCCCACCCCCCTGCCAAACTAGTTTAAACCTTCCCCCACAGCTCTAGCAAATCTGCTTGCCAGCACATTGGTCCCCCTCCAGTTCAAGTGGAGTCCGTCCCTTTTGTACAGGTCCAACCTTCCCCAGAAGAGATCCCAATGATCCAGAAATCTTATACCTCACCCCCTACACCATTTATTTAGCCACGCATTCATCCTCCTATTTCTACCCTCACTAGCGCATGGCACCAGCAGCAATCCAGAGATTACTACCCTGGAGGTCCTGTTTATTAACTTCCTACCTAATTCCACATAATCCTGTTTTATGACCTCATCCCCACTTCTAACTAAGTCATTGGTCCCCACATGGACCATGACTTCTGGCTGTTTTCCTTCTCCTTGCAGAATGCTATGAACTCGATCAGAGATATCCGTGACCCTGGCACCAGGGAGGCAACAGACCAACCTGGATCCCTGATCTCGTCCCACAAACCTTCTATCTGTCCCTCTGACTAATGAGTCCCCAACTACAAGTATCCTGTTCTTATCCCTCCTTCCCTTCTGAACCTCAGGGGCAACCCCTGTGCCAGAGACCTGACCTCCACGACTCGTCCCCGTTAGGCTGTTCCCCCCAGCAGTATCCAATGCGGAATACATGTTGCTGAGTGGCACTTCCACAGGGGTTTTCTGCACAGGCACTCTCCCTCCTTTCCTCACAGTCACCCAATTCCCTGACTCCTGCCTTCTAGAGGTGACTGTCTCCCTGTAACTCTTCCCTATCACTGCCTCTGCTTCCCTTATGATCCTCAGTTCATCCAACTGCAGCTCAAGCTCACTCATTATATGAGCGAGGAGCATGGTCACTCATTATATGCAATTGGATGCACCTTTTGCAGGTGTAGTCGTCAGAAACAGCTGTGCTGTCTCTGATTTCCCACATCCCACAATTGGAGCACTTAACTACCCCAACTGACTCCTTTGAAGTTGCAAGGTGGAAATCTCCAAAAATAAATTGTGTGGGTGGCTGATATTAATTAATAATCCTTAACATTTATTTAATGAAATATCTAAATAATTATCTACCTATATTAGTAAACAAGGGAGCATCCTTAGTTTAAACAAAATTAATGCCTGCAACAATGGGATGTTGAAACTTAAGTGTTAGAACTTTGGATATTTTGGTCATAATACATCTGCATAGCTCCTGTGATGGTGTCAATTTGCTTTAAATTTTATTCATACTACAAATATGTGCATTGGAAATGCCACTCACATTGTCCGTTGTATTAAGTGATATTCTCCATGAAAACTTTTCAGTGCCATTATGCAAGTCCTCCCCTCACACATTTAATGTTTAACGAGTTCTCCAATTACCTGTAGGTGAGCTGCCGCCTTATTTGGCGGGATGTTGATTGTTAAGATTGTTCATGCTGACAAACCTCCTCATGGCCCCTGAAGTCAACACGAGTGGGAAGTGAGCAAGAATTGTGCTCCCTTCTAACCTGGTTGTGGGCATTTTTTTTTATCACCGAATGACACATCATCAGCATCTCCTGTATTAATGTTATTCTACAGCCCACAGGCAGCCAGCATCGAAATCCTGGCTGTGAGGATCAGATTGCATGCTGGGAAGTGCTTAATCGAGGGGTGGGCAACCTTTTTTAAAAAAAAATGCACATTTTACCTTAAATATTCCTTATGCCATAAGTACTATGTGATTAGTAAGGGATTGCTTAAGGTGGTATGTGGGTGGAAAGAAAAGTTTGAAAATCACTGTTTTAATCATACCTAATTGACTCGTTATGTGCATGGTTTCATAACTCCAAAGGAAATGGGCCAATGACAATTTTTCTCAAGCAAAATATTTCCAAAACAATTGGGTCCAGAGCAGTGATCCTCAATCTTCCCTTCCCACTCACATATCACTTTAAGCATTCCCTTACTAATCACAGAGAGCTACTGCTCTCTCACAGCAGTGTTCCCTGTAGATGTTCTCGATGGTGTGAAGGGCTGTGCCTGTGATGTCCTGGGCTGTGTCCACTAACTTTTGCAAGGCTTTATCCTCAGGGGTATTGGTGTCCCCATACCAGGGCATGGTCAGCACACTTTCCATTACACATCTTTAGAAATTTGACAGGGTTTTCACAAACTTCTGCAAACTCATGATGTAATGGAAGGGAAGAACTGAACGACTTCAATTTCATCGACTCCATCAACAAATGAAATGGTTGGATTTCAGCATAAATAAAGCTGTGCCTTTGATATTTGACAGTTCTAGATTTTTTTTTGTAGGGGGAACTCTATCTACTCTATCTTCCAAGGTTCAAGAAGAAAAAAAAATACAGGGTTTTCCAACCTCCCTGATAACTAATTCTTCTAAATCCAGACAGCAGCCTGGTCAACTTCTGCATGCTCGCCAATACCTCCACATCCTTTTTGTATTGAGGTGTCCAGAAATGCGCACAATACTCCGAATGTGGTGTAAATGAAATTCAATACAGCTGGAACACAACTTCCTGACTTTTGTCTCCAAGTGATAAAGGCAAATATGCCATAATTTTTTATTCACATGTCTTGCCACTTTCGGGTTGATGTGGATTTGCACTTCAAGATCCCTCTGTATATCAACACTCCAAAGAGTCCTGCCATTATCTGATTTCCTTTCACATTTGATCTTCTGCAGAGAAATACCTTATTTGTCTAGATTAAAATCCATATGCCATTTCCCTGCTCATATTGCAAACTGGCCTATATCCTACTGAATGTGTTTGACAACATTCCTGACAATCCACAACCCTTCCATTTTTTGTCACCTGCAAATTTACTAATCAGCCCAGTTAAACTTAAGTATAAATCACACGTGTATCACAAACAAAAAAGGTTCCAGCAGTATTTCTTGTGGAACCACTTCAACTCTGTTGCTTTTTTGTATTTCCATAATCTGTCTGGATATATCTATTCCTCTATCTCATGCTGGCTACTGGGAGCCTATAGTATAACAGAATAATAATTATTGAGCTGATTCAAAGAAAACAAAGGGGAGTGGTGGAGGATTTAAGCCTGTGATTGGTGGTGTTCGACAATGATTGGTGATTGGACCCCTGTTGTTTGTATTATAAATGGCTTGGATTTAAAAAGTAGATGGGTAAATTAGTACATTTGCAATGATACAAGAATTGGTGGGGGTGTGAATAGATATAGATCAGTTACAGATATGGGCATAGAAATGACAAATGGAGTCTAATCTGGACAAGTGTGAGGTGTTGCACTTTGGGAGGTCAACCGTAAGGGGAATGTTTAAAAGTATTAATGTGCAGAAGGATTGAAGGTTCCAGGTTCATAGCTTATTGAAAGTGGTCATGCAACAACATGGTAAAGAAGGCAGGTGATGTGCTTGACTTCATGTTGCAACTATATAAAAGTTTGGTTAGGCCACACTTGGAATATGGTATGCAATTCTGGCTGCCCCAGTGCAGGAAAGATGTGAAGAGTTTGGAAAGAATACAGAAGAGATTTACCATGATGCTGCATGATTTAGACAGTATGAGTTATGGGGAAAGAGTAGACAAATTTGGGTTGCTTTCTCTGGAACATAGGAAGATGACAGCAACCATGTAGAGGTTTGTAGAGACATTGATATGGTTTTTTAAAATTAATTTTTAAAATTTTTCACACTGTGAACCATATCAACCAAAATATGTACAAACATTTCTCATTAAATTTACACAGTGGCATTTTCTCCTTTTTCCCCCTTTCCCTCCCTCCCCTCTTCCCACCCCCTTCCAAAACCCATAAATATTCAACATATATAATACAATAAAACCATAAAACAATATCTTCACACAAAGGAAAATAAACAAGAAAAATGTGTCATCTATTTGTTACACACTGAATCTAGTCGTTTTGTCTTCTTATCATTTTAGGGGATGGAGGTCCGAGGCAAGCTCTCTCTGTTACGTTCCATGTATGGTTCCCAGATTTGTTCAAACAATGTGACTTTATTTTTTAAATTATATGTTACTTTTCCCAATGCAATACATTCATTCATTTCCATGACCATTGCTGTATTCTTATACTATCTTCCATTTTCCAAGTTGACATTATACATTTTTTTGCTACGGCTAAGGCTATAATTATGAATCTTTTTTGTGCTTTATCCAATTTGAGGCCTAATTCCTTACTACTTATGTTACTTAGAAGAAAGATCTCTGGATTTTTTTGATATATTATTTTTTGTGATTTTATTTGATGTCTGATTTAGTTCTTCCCAAAACGTATTCACTTTCGTACATGCCCAAATTGCATGTACTGTTGTTCCCATTTCCTTCTTACAGCGAAAATATCTATCCGATAATGTTGAATCCCATTCTTTTAATTTTTGAGGAGTGATACATACCCTGTGTAACCAATTATACTGTATCATGTGTAACCTTGTGTTTATTGTATTCTTCATAGTTCCAGAACATAACTTTTCCTATACTTCATATTTTAACTTTATGTTTAAATCCTTTTCCCACTTCTGTTTTGGTTTATAGTTTATTTCATTATTTTCCTTATCTTGCAGCTTAACGTACATGTTCGTTATAAATCTTTTAATTATCATTGTGTCTGTAATCACACATTCAAAGCTACTTCCTTCTGGTAATCTCAGTCTGTTTCCCAATTTATCCTTTAAATAAGCTTTCAATTGATGATATGCAAACATTGTACCATGAGTTATTCCATATTTGTACTTCAACTGTTCAAATGTTAATAAATTATTTCCCAAAAAACAATTTTCTATTCTTTTGATTCCTTTTCTCTCCCATTCTCTAAAGAAAAGGTTATCTATTGTAAAAGGGATTAGTGGATTTTTCATCAGTAATAATTTTGGTATTTGATCATTCATTTTTTTTTTCCTTTCTAAGTGGATCTTCTTCCATGTATTAAGTAAATGATGCAATAGCGGTGAGCTTTTATATTGCACCAACTTTTCATCCCACTTATAATGTATATGTTCCGGTACCTTCTCCCCTATTTTATCTAGTTCTGTCTTGGACCAGTCTGATTTTTTTTCCCTTGTCTGGTAAAAATCTGATAAATACCTTAATTGTGCAGCTCTATAATAATTTCTAAAGTTTGGTAAACTGCAAACCACTTTGGTTATACCTCTCTGTTAATTTATCTAACACTACCCTTGGTTTCCTCCCTTTCTACAAGAATTTCCTTATTATTCTCTTTAGTTCATTAAAAAAAATTGTTAAGGGAATCGGTAACATTTGAAATAAATATTGTATCATTGGTAACACGTTCATTTTAATGCAGTTTACCCTCCCTATCAATGTTAGCGGTAATTATTTCCAATGTTCTAAGTCTTCCTGCAATTTCTTTATTAGTGGCTGATAATTTAGTTTGTACAAGTGTAGTGGAAGATTCTAACCTTGTTTTTAATTTGCAGCTCTGGCTTCTGCAAGGCTGAGAACCTGCTTGTTTTTAGAATCAGCAGACATAAGCTAAATTCCACCGAGGGGCCAGAGATGCAGTTATCTGAAGAAAGGACATCTGTGTACCAAGAAAATTTAATCTTCCTGCTTGTTTTGGTCACAGACTGTCAGAGGCCTAGCCTTGATGCAAAATAAACCATTGTATTCAAAGTGATAAGCTGAAAATGGTAGCTTGCTTGCTTATCTTTCTTGTTGTGCTGGGAATAGGTGCTTGGGTAAGCAGTTTTTGGGTAATATAAGCCATGGTCCTGCTGCTGAAGTTTGAGACTCTCCGAGAGGTGGCAACATCTCTCAGCAAGAAGAAGAACTTCTAGAGTCCAGCCAAAGTCCCGGTCAGGGGAGGTGGAGAAGCTGCTACCGGTGCCCTGACAACCTACTACAAGTGTGCAGTCATTGCCTCGCTTCGGCAGTTGGGACCAGTCCAAGCATTGATAAGTATAGTTGGAAAGGGCTTGCATATTGTAGTGTGAAATCAGCTTTTGAATTTGTAATAAACATTTGTATAATCTGAACTGCTCTCGTGTGTGTGTCTATTTTCTTTCGGTAGCTCAAACACTGTGACCAATCTAAAACGAACAAAGTGAGAGGTACAATTTTACCCAAGACAACAAGTGGCTTAAGTTATTATCTAACCTGATCCCTAGGTATTGGATTGCTTGCGCTTGCCATTTAAATGGCGATTCTTTTTAAAAATCTGTATAAATCTGCGTTACTCATTGGCATCACTTCACTTTTATTTGCATTGATCTTATACCCTGATATTTCTCCATATTCCTTCAATTTCTTATGTAGTTCTTTTATTGATATCTCTGGTTCTGTTAGGTATACTATGATGTCATCTGCAAATAAACTGATTTTATACTCCATCTCCTTTATTTTTAATCCTTTTTTTTTCTATTCTTATCAGTTCTGTCAAAGGTTATATTGCAGGTGAACAATGAGGGGGATAATGGACATCCCTGTCTACTTGACCTACTTAATTTAAATTGGCTTGATACAAATCCATTTACTGCTACCTTCACCAACAGTCCATTATACAATGCTTTAATCCAATTTATATATTTTTCTGGTAGATTGAATCTCTGTAATACTTTAAATAAGTAGTTCCACTCTACTCTGTCAAAGGCTCTTTCTGCATCTAAAGCAACAGCCACTGTTGGCTTCTTATTTCTTTGAACTGCATGAATTAGATTAATAAGTTTAGAGACATCTTCTGTTCGTCTTTTCTTAATAAATCCAGTTTGATCTTGTTTTACTGTTTTTGGTACACAATCAGCCAATCTGTTTGTTAATAATTTCGCTATTATCTTATAATCTGAGTTAAGTAGAGATATTGGAGTTAATGGATCCTTCTCCGTCTTTGGTATTACTGTAATTATTGCTGTCTTACATGAATCTGGCAAGTTTTTGGCAAGTTCTATCTGGTTCATTACTTCCAGGAGAAGAGGAATTAATAATTCTTTAAATGTTTTATAATATTCTATTGGAAATCCATCCTCTCCTGGTATTTTATTTTTTGCCAGCTTTTTTAATATGTACTTCCTCTATTTCAAATGATTTTATTAATTAATGTGTTTTGTTCCTCTTCTTGCAATTTCGGCAGTTCAATTTTAGCTAAAAATTGCTCTATTTTATCGTCTTTCCCCTCATTCTCAGTTTGGTATTTATTGTTCATAAAATTCCTTAAAGTTTTCATTAATCTCTGTTGGGCTATATGTAATTTATTTGTCCTTTTTCCTTGATGCCAATACAGTTCTTTTAGCTTGTTCTGTTTTACGTTGCCAGGCTAATATTTTATGTGTTTTTTCTCCCAGTTCGTAATACTTTGCTTTGTTTTTATTTTGTTCTTCTCCGCCTTATCCGTTTGTAATGTTTCATATTTTATATTTTTTGTCCGCCAATTCTCTCCTTTTCATTATATCATCCCTTTTTACTAGTTCCTTTTCTGTACTTACTATCTCCCTTTCCAACTGCTCTATTTCCCGATTGTAATCCTTTTTCATCTTAGTTACATAACTTATTATCTGTCCTCTAATGAAGGCTTTCATTGCGTCCCATAATATAAATATGTCTTTCACTGATTCTGTGTTTATTTCAAAATATGTTTTAATTTGGCATTCAATAAACTCTCTAAATTCCTGCCTTTTAAGTAGCATGGAGTTTAACCTCTATCTATATGTTCTTGATGGGATGTCTTCCAGTTCTACTGCTAATAATAGGGGTGAATGATCTGATAGTGGTCAAGATTTATACTCAGTTTTCCTAACTCTCCCTTGAATATGGGCTGACAACAAAAACATATCAATCCTTGAGTATGTTATGTGCCTACTCAAATAATATGAATTTTCCTTCTCTCTTGGGTGTTTCCTCCTCCATGTATCTATAAGTTTCATTTCCTGCATTGATTTAACCATAAATTTGGCTACTTTATTCTTTTTGCTTGTCTTTTGTCCAGTTTTATCCAACATTGGATCCAAATTAAGGTTAAAATTCCCTCCTATCAATATATTTCCTTGTGTGTCTGCCACCTTCAAAAAAATATCCTGCATAAACTTTTGATCCTCCTTATTAGGTGCATATATATTAACCAAATTCTAAAATTCTGAGTATATTGAACACTTTATCATCACATAGCTCCCTGCTGGATATAATATTTCCTCCCCTATTTTGATTGGTACATTTTTGTTAACTAATATGGCTACACCTCTAGCTTTTGAATTATGGGATGCTGCCGCTATGTGTCTTACCCAGTCTCTCTTTAATTTGTTATGTTTCACTTCAGTTAGATGTGTTTCCTGCACAAATGCCATATCTATTTTTTCCTTCTTCAGTAAATTTAATAGCCTCTTCCTTTTAATTTGGTTATGTATTCCATTAATGTTTATTGTCATGTAGTTCAATGTGGCCATCTTATATCTTGCTTACAACTCTTTTCCACCTCCTTGCCACCTCCATCCCCCTTTCCCCCCAGTTTCATTTCTTAGTTTTCCCTTATTAAACTCAATGTATGACAACACATTTAAAACATAAAATACCCCAACAGTTCCCACATCCAATAATACCTTAACCCCAAATGCTCCCTCCCTCTCTTAGTTTTCCCTTATCCCTTGCCAGGCAACCACAACTCCTCTTTCCATTTGGATTGTGATCTTGCTCACAACCGTCAACTGATTTTGCAGTGATGGTTATTCCCTTTCCCTCCTTCCCCCCCAGAAAACACTTTTTTTACACATATAACAAAGCTCTTTTTTTCCCCTTACTTTTTCCCTCTTTATTTCTTTATATATACATTGTTTTTACATCTTTATATATACTTTATCACCATTCTTCATTCTTGTTGCATCTCTTCATCTCTTCTTCTGTCCTGCAAACATTCTGCAAATTCTTGTGTTTCCTCCAGATCTGAGAACAGTCTGTTTTGCTCCCCGGGTATAAATATTTTAAGCATGGCTGGATATCTTAGCATGAATTTGTAACCTTTTTTTCCATAAAATTGTTTTCATTGTATTAAACTCCTTTCCCTTCTTTAAGAGTTCAAAACTTATGTCTGGGTCAAAAAATATTTTTTGACCCTTGTATTCCAATGGCTTATTATATTCTCTAACTTTATTCCTTGCCCGCTCTAGTATATTGTCGTATATCTCAAAAATTTTACTAATATGGATCTTGGTTTTTGATGTGTCTGCGGTTTCGGAGCTAGTGCTCTGTGTGCCCTTTCTATTTCCATTTCTTCCTGCATTTCTGTCATTCCCAGGACCTTCGGGATCCATCCTTTTATAAATTCCTTCATGTCTGTGCCTTCTTCACCCACCTTCAGGCCCACAATTTTTATGTTGTTTCGCCTACTATAATTTTCCAACATATCAATTTTCTGAGATAACAACTCTTATGTCTCTTTAATTTTTTGTCACTTACTTCCAATTTTCCTCTTAAGTTGTTTACTTCAATTTCTACAGCTGTTTCCCGCTCTTCCACATTCTCTACTCTTTTTCCTATTTCTGTCATGACCAGATCTAAACTTTGCATTTTATCTTCTGCTCTTTTCATTTTCCTTTTAATTGTACTAAATTCTAATGATAACCATTCTTTTAATGATCTCATTTGTTCTTAAAAAAAAAAGCTTTATCTATATTCTGTTCATCAGTTTTACCTTCTATTTCTCTGTGAAGATCTTGGTCTTCTTCTTCTTCTGTGTCTGTACCTGTGTTTGTGTCTTCTTCTTCTCTTTGCATCTATGTCTCTTCTGTTTTTCCTGATGAGCTGCTAATATATTTTTGTTGGGCCTCCTCTTGCTGGGCCTCTTGCTGTTGGTGCCTCCCTCCTGGGCGGCTCATCTGTCGGGCCTCCTGTCATTGATCCTCTTGTTGGTCACCCCTCTGTCTTTCTCCCTCGACTGTTTCCTCGCTCCTTCCTCTGCCGCCTTCCCCGTCCTTCAGCTGAGCGCCCTGGTGTCGTGTGTCCCTCAGCTGTTCGCGTTGTGGCAGCCCACTCCTCTGCTGAGCCCCCTCCTATCGGTGTCCCCTTTTTCGTTTGCTTGCACATGCGCGACTCCTTGTGCACTGCGCATATTTGTTTGGCTCAGAGAACCATTTTTTAAGTCCACCTGTCGGGTGGTCGCGACTCCGCAGGGCAGGCAGTAACCTTGGGGATTGGGTGCTCCTCGCCACCACAACTCCCTGTTCTTTCGTGCAGGTAAGACCTTCTTCTTTCTTCTCTGGCGACTTTTCTACTTTTTTTTCGGTTGTTTTTACTTTCCTTCTTCTTTTGCTTTGCCTTTTCCTGACTTTTTTCCTATTTTTCTGGAGAGGGCTGGTTTTCCCAACTGGCCACTACTCCAACACGTGACTCCCCCCCTCCCCCCCACCCCGAGACATTGATATGGTTAACAGTCAAGGTCTTTTTCCCAGGGTAAATTGACACATATTAGAGGATATGCTAAAGGTAAAGAGGAAGCAGAGTTACAGAGATGTGCAGTCAAATACTTTACGCAGTGAGTTGTAGGTACATGCAGATTTTCCAGGAGTAGTGGTGGAAGCAGATACAATAATAGCATTTAAGAAAGTTCTAGATGAACACATGAACGAGGAGGAATATCTATCAGGTATAAGCAGCAGAATTTTAGTTTGAGTTGAAGATAAAACACAGGATTCTGTAGACACCATGGTTAAGTGAAAAAACGCAAATGCTGGAGAAACTCAGCAGATCAAACAGTGCCTTTGTGTAGCAAAGGTGAAGATACGTCACCTTGATGAAGGGCTCAAGCCGAAAACGTTGGTGATGTATCTTCATCTTTGCTACATAAGGCACTGTTTGACCTGCTGAGTTTCTCCAGCATTTGTGCATTTTTTGGTTTGAGTTGGACATCATTTTTGGCACAGCCATGGGAGCCGAAGCGCCTGTTCCTGTGCTAGACTGTACCTTGTTCTATTGCACCTTTCATACTCCTGTGCTTTACCCATACTGACTCACTGGTTGAGGCCTCCAGAATTTTCTCTTTTAGTGTTACTGTGGTATTCTCCCTGATCAGTGGTGCAATTTCCCTACATCTCTTACATCCTTCTCTATCAAGTCTGAAACATCTGATCCTGGAATGATGAACTGCTCGTTTGAACTGGTGTTTGCTTCTCTCAAATATGGGCCCCCTGGATTTGTGCTAAGGGAAACGGCTTCACGGTTAGTGCTTGTACTCATCATAGTTGGTTCCTCAATTTATTTGCTGCAGATGGAGTTTAATCATTCAAGGCCCATTCCCAGTATGATTGAAAATAAACCTATTGCCATTAAAGTAAATAAGGTATATTGGAAGGTCTTAGGAGTTTATGAAATTGATGGAAGTTTTGTCCATTTTAAAATGCAGAAATGATATTTCTGGGAACAGAACGTTCCAGGTACACAACATTTTTATATTGATAATGTTTTACTTCAGGCCATTCGAAATTCATGCCTGTGGACTGATCTTTTCATTTATTCTGCTGAAACCTATCTCATTTTGTTCCTTGGACACATGCATCTATGAAAATAAATTGTTCTACAAGGCTACCCTTAACATGAGGGGCTGAGATTTAGCTGTGTTAAATGCCAGGAGCCAGCTCACTGATTCTGGCCAGCTGCATTCTAAATGATTGTAGTGCCAGCAGTAAATTCAGCTGCGTAGCTGACTCAGTTTAGAGGAAATCTTTCCAGATGTTAATGAACCTGGGGCTGAGCTTTGGAAAGAAGGGAGAAAAATGCTGCAGAAAATCGGAACAGAAATGCAAGAAACACAACCTCAAGCTTCTATTTTTCTCACTATGACCAGGATAAATCAGCTGAAAAATTCTTAACCTTGGATCATGAGAAACATTTACATAGTATTGAAATGCATTTGGTATTTATATTTTTGGCTTTGTGAATATAAGGTAAAGTCTTATCAATTTGATTGAGTTTTTGAGTAAGGGTTAAAGGTGGTTGATGAGGGCAGGGCATGGATGTTGTCTACAAGAAATTTAGTATGGCATATCAGAATCTATTGTCATAAAATTCAGTCATTTGTGGCAGTATATCATAGTTCAAATGCATATTATGACATTACAATTTAAAAGAAAAATAATAATAATACTGCATGAAAAGTAACACAGTGCCTTTGATTCATTGATCATTCAGGAATCTGATGGTAGCGGAGAAGACACTGTCCTTGTGCCACTGAGTTATCATCTTTAGGCTTCTGTACCTTTTCCCCGATGGTAGCAGAGTGAAGAGGGCATTTGAGGATAAGAAACTGTTTTTAAAAAAAAAAATACACTGCCTCGTAGATGTCCTCATTGGAGTAAAGACTGGTGCCTGTGTCATAGGCTGAGTTAACAACCCTTTGGAGTTTATTCTTGTCCTGAGAGTTGGTGCCTTCATACCAAGTAGTGATGCAATCAGCCAGAATGCTCTCCACAGTACACCTGTAGAGATTTATGAGAGTCTTCGGTGACATACCACATCTCCTCAGACACCTCACAAAGTATTGCTGCTGGCAATTGCACCATCGTGGAGGCTCCAGGGGACAACATCTGAGATGTTGACACCCAGGAATTTGAAATTCTTGAACCCCTCTACAACTGACCCTCCGATGAGGACTGGGTTGTGTTCCCCTGAAGTCCACAATCATCTCCTTGGTTTTGAGATGTTGAGGGCAAGGTTGTTGTCGTTACACTATTCAACGAGCTGATCTATCTCCCCCTTGTACGCTTCCTCATTGCTGTTTGTGATTTTGTCCATAAATGTGATGTCATCAGCAAACTTGTAGATGGCATTGACAAAGGTCCCTCATGATAGGCTGATCCATAAAGTACAAATTTTGTGGGATCCATGGTGATTGTTTGCATACAGAATTGGCTGGCCAAGAAATGTCAGAAAGTAGAGATGAAAGGATGTTATTTTGGCTGGAAGCTCATGACTGGACTACCCTTTGTCTTTCTGTGTCAGCCAATCCTGTAACCAAATTATTGGAAGTTTTGAACAGTTCATCTCGCCTGTTAACTGGTTCCTTGTTTCTGTTTATCGATTGGCCCTGTATACCCACTTTATATTTTGTTGTAATTATATAAATATTAATTGTTATGGAATATATGCAGACTTTCCAGAATTCTCAAGTTGCAGTATTTGTGGATAATAAATTTATTTAAGTTCCTCTCTGGTCCAAAACAAATCATGTTTGACATTTTGCTCTGTACTTCCTGAATTGTCACAAAACTAACTGTTGTCACAAGAAATTAATTTGTTCATATTACCATAAATATATCATCCAATGTTATTTTAAGGAAGACTGGTTACCATTCTTTTGGTTTTGGGAGATGATCACCTATTGTTTTCCCTCACAATATTTCAATTGAGGTGATTCTTCTGCTGATGCATCGTTTTCAGAAATAAGTTTAGCCACTAATACCAGAAACTTGACATTTTATTTGATATTCAGCATTCCACTACCTTGTTTGGGGATTGTGAGTTAATTGGTGTATTTGGGTGGCATGGGCTCATGGGCCCGAAGTGTCTGGTACCGTGCTGTATCTCTAAAATCATTTGAAGATCGGAGTTATCCTCAAGCAAGATAAATCCGGCTTAGCAATAGTGCAGACAATCCTTTTCTGGTGTCAAAGAAGTCCATGATTAGCGTAACTAGGGGAAGTTGAGGAGCCTAACTCTTCTGCCCCAAGGTAGCAGAGAGGAGAGGCTATGACCTGGGTAACAGGGCTCCTTTATGATGTTGGCCTGCTTTTTGAGGCGCTGCCTCACATAGATGACTACAATGGTTAAATGAGAGCCTGTGATGGGCCTGGCTATGTTTGCTACCTTTTGCGTTCCTGTTCATTTGATTTACCAGACTGTGGTCCAACCAATCAGTAAAATTTCAACCATGCATCTATAAAAGTTTGATAGAATATTCAAGGTCATTATAAAATCTCCTCAGACTCCTTAGAAAATAGTAATGGCTGATTCATGGTTGCCTCACATGTTGGCTACAGGAGATGTCCTCTAATGTGTGTATTCCCAGGAATTTGAATGTTCTAACCCTTTCCACTTCTATCCTATCAACAAATACAGGTGTCATGGTCCCTTGGCCCCTCTTTCCTAAAATCAACAATAGGCTCCTTGGTCTTGCTAACGTTGAGAGCCAGATTATTGTTCTAGCACCACCCAACTAGATTTTCAGCCTATATTTTGATTCATCATTTCCAGTTATTTGCCCAACAATGGTGTTGTCATTAGTGAATCTGTAGGTTGAATTGGAGCCAAACTTGAGGTCATGAATCTATGGGGGGAAAAAACAAGGGACAGAGCATGCAGACTTGGGCTCTCTCTGTGATGGTCAAGTGAAGGAAGTGATGTTGCCAATTTGCCCTCATTGGGACCAGCCGATGGAAAAAGACAAGAATCCAGTTTCAGAGGGAAGGCAGAGTCTTGGATCTTTAGTTAGGCTACAAGTTTCAGGAATGTATTCTAATAGTTTAGGATGAAGTTGAAAGAGACCCAAAATTTATGGTCGGGTAAATGGTGGCAAGATAGAAAATAGAGATTGACATAGGGGGAAGAAATGTTAAAAAGTGAAGGTTCCATTATTGTCATGTAATACTACCTTTAGAATGTAACATACATGAAATTCTTTAACTTTTGTCTATCGTAAGGCAGACAGAGAGTTTCCTCTTTGTCTAGCACCCCTCACAGAAACCTACAGCACCTTGTGTTCCCAGGCAGTCTTCCCTCCAAGTACTAACCAGTCATGTGCCTGCTTAGTTTCTGAGATCAGACAATCTCAGGCATATTTAGGCTATTAGGCTTTTGCGTGTTGTGGAAAATTATGCCAGTTTGTTTGTTTCCTTCACACTCTCACTGATAATTTTCTTTATATTATGCTTAACTGGAGTCATAATTGTATCTGCCATTTCTTGCACATTTCTCTTGTCCTTCTCTTTCTTCCTGGAATTATGATCAGGTTCTCTTATAGTTCATCAGCTTCCACATTCAGTAGATGAATCGCTTTATTTCACCTCTCCAGTCAACATTGACTTTAAATAGACCTTCTCTCTCAACTTTCCAGAGAATCTATTCCCTCCTCTGCTCTGTTTGTCCATTGCCCTCAACACACAAACTGCTTCCAATAGGACTTAATTACACAACCTTCCCCTCTACTTCCTCCCTTCTCACTATCAGAAAAATGTGTTGAGGGTTACATTGGTGAATCAGGGAGGGATGATGGACTGTAAGGAAGGGTTTGGGTAGAGTAGGGAAACCGAGGCAGTATCCTGCTGACATGGTTTGCTTCATGAGTCAGCTTCTTCCTGACTTCTGAACCTGAGAGTTGGAATGCTGAAGTCTGGGATGAGCTCCCCCTGTGTAAGAGTGTAAGAGTGGAGAAGTAATATCATGTATTGAGAAATATCTATTTTGTCTCTGCAACAGAAGTCTTATGTTCACAATCTCAGCCCCTTGAGCATTCAGGGAACTATATTCCCATTACAAATTTTCACTTAATCACTTGGGTTCTCCAACATCATTTTCCATACTCATCAAGGGCGAGGGCTTTAGGAATATGAGAACACTACTATGTCCTTGTGCCCCTTCATGTCATATCATGTGTCAACCTGAATTGGAAATGACTCATTATTCCTTCGTCGTTGAGTGAAATATTCAAACTCTCTCCCCAATATCTGTGGGAGTACCATGTAGCTGATTTGTTTGTCATGTCAACTCTGCATTCCTGCTATTCTGGCAATCTTGTATCCCATGTTACCAAGAACCTATCTTCCCTTGTCTTAAAATAGTTTCTGAGTGTTTCCTTATTAAAATGTGCCAGATTCCAATCTGGGTGCGGACCCCGTAATAGTGTTGCACTAACCACTACACCAACCATCACACTTTGAAGATAGTTTTACAGATTCACATACCTTTGGAGAGGAACAAAAGCTCCATCATCTCATGATCTCTTATTTTTTAATAGTAACCCTTCATTCTTGATCCTCCCATAACATTCCCTCCACATCCACTCTGTTAGGATTCTTCACCATCGCTTCAGGGCAGGCAGGGATGAGTAATTAAGTCTGACATTACTGGTGACAGCTAGATGCTCAAAAAACAATGATGAATAATCTTAATTTTGTGTAAGATTATGGTAAATATGTACTCTTTGACAATTTGTATCACAATATCTAATTTTTAAAAAAATTAAAAAAAAAAAATTCTCCCTTCAGGTATCCATCTAACCCTGAAATGCCTTCCGTTTCTATCTTGTTTGCTTATGTCTAAATTGCATTTCATAGAAAGAAACTAAGAGCTCTAGACATTTGATCAGTGCAGCTTCATTTTGACTAATCTCCTTCAGATATCATGTTTGTCTTCAGATCTTCCCAAGGACAGCTTGTTTATCTAAATTATAATGGACATTAATTCAGTCCCATGATTAATTGATTGCTTTGTCTTTATTTGTTACACAGATCATGAAGGTCAATGTTTGACTCGTATATTCCTGGAAGAGGCATTTCTAGTGGATAATTTAAATTTAAAATTTATAATTTTTAAAGAGATTTGAACATGTGTGCCAGCAAATTCAGTTTTATAATACTGTCCTTTTTTCCCAAGGAAAAAAAGCATGATAAAGCCTATTCGTAAGTTTACTCTCATTCAGAAAATCTGAGCTGAAACTTTCATTGACCTATTTTGTCATTGCTGCCTACAATATGGCACCATCACCAGAAAATGAAGAGATGCCAAGATCAAAAGTAAATGAACTTTTTGATATTTTAATATCAAAAGTAATCAGTTGATACTATGCAACTTTCAAATCTAAGCAATATTGATTGCCTCTTTGCAGGAATTAGTACGGAAAGAAAAGCCAAACATCTTTGGTAGGTTATATTGCTGGCGCTCTCAGGGTTAAGAGAAGCTCATTTATAAAATTCAGGGCGACAAAATCCAACTGTCCCTGTGCATTTGCAATAACATGAGTAGTTTAATCTTCTGGTTTTCATTTGCATGGCTATAAATAATCATAGCTGTATCCATTATTTAAATGAGTGAGATTAAATTTGGCATGAGGCTAGAACTAAATTGTCTCAGCCAGACTAATAACGTTATAGTCCCAAAGTGGAAAGTAGCAGTCTCTAGAGTTGATAATTAGAGTTATTTGGCAATATCATCCATTTGAATTATATCCCAAAAACATTTTAATTTCTTACCAGAAAGCTGGAAGAAATTTGCAGTGTTAGATCAGATATTGAAAATAAATCTTCAGGTCTGCCAGGTAACATCTAGCAGAAATTAGCAGAGCTAGAATGCCTTGCTCTGTTCCATAACAAGATGAAATACAATAGGAAAAGAGAAAATGGTTTTGGTTCAGTTTTGAACTGCTAGGGAAACAGAAACATTGAAGAAGGACAACAACTTTCAAACCAAAGACTTGATTGAAGATCTCTGGAGATTGGAAAATTGTACAGAAAATTTTTTTGGTATGATGACTCCGATTTATGTGGTGCACAATTCTATCTAACATCCTAAAGATAAATAACCATACATGCTTTGAACTAAAGAACATTGCTGTACAAAAACAGGCCCTTCAGCCCATCTAGTACATGCTTAATTATTTATTCTGTCTAGTCCCATCCACCTGCACCCTGACCATTGCCCTCCTTACCCCACCCTACCATGTACCTATTCAATCTTTTCAATGTCAGTTAAACCCCCATTCTAATACAATATTTTTTCTCCAATCAGGATGGACTCCTCTGGTGAACTCTAAAGCTCTTTCATGTTCAACAGAGCTCTTAAATGATGATATAGTTCTGTGCTGTTTTTGCACACATTTGTAGCACTACCTTTGTTCCTTTACAGTGTGATTTCTTCTCTGAGTTGATTTTTGTTTTACGATTTGGCATCTTTTAACATTGAAACCACTAAAAGAATGAGGACCTACAACGCTACCTGTGCTACGAAAGGAATATTGTGCAATGTGTCAATGACTACTTTATTTGAAGACCTGTACAACAAAATTCAAGGTTCCTTTTATGTCAGGTAATTAAAAAAATGTAAAATATATGATCTACATCAACTTTTGCTTTCTGTAAAGACAAATAAAGAGTCACCAAGAGCATTGCCTGCTGTCCCAATAATAAGAGAAAGATAATCAAAAGGGAGACCCTTCAGAAACACTGACTGTCCATGGATTCGTCTCCAGCACTCCCGCAGACCTGTAGACTCCTGTTCAATCCATTGGCAACCTGAGCTCCAAATCCAAACGCTGATACGATCAGGA
This sequence comes from Narcine bancroftii, assembly GCF_036971445.1. NCBI lineage: Eukaryota > Metazoa > Chordata > Chondrichthyes > Torpediniformes > Narcinidae > Narcine > Narcine bancroftii. The sequence continues at coordinate 37,805,967 of NC_091477.1, forward strand.
CACTTTCAGCACCTGAAGCCCTTCTGAAGCCCTTCTTGCCCTCTGCACCCTCTTGAATCCCTGTTCCAATACTTGGCTCTCACGAGCCATTCTCCAGCAGCCCGTACATAGCCTGTGCGAGTCCTTCAGCTGCTGAGCTCCTCACTGGTCCGCTGCTGTGGTCATCATCATGTAGGATCATCTCTTGGCCTGCTTCTTAATGAGGGGGGGGGGTGGGGTGATCCCCCATTTCTGGTGCCCTAAGCCCATTAAATTCTGCAATCTCTCATGATCCACTGTCTAACACAGGCGTTACTATCTTAGGCAGAGACGGCCGTGATTTCAGGATGTTAAAGGACACTATCGGATTCTTTCACAAGCTGTTTAAAGCCTGTAGGCTCTCAGCATCACAGAAGGGCACTGCTCCAACCTTTTTAACTATATCTCACATTTGAACAGCCGTGTACTTGTTTTAAAAAAGAAAGAGGTCTTTTAGTTCAGCTTCTGAAGATGTCTGTTACAAGAAATACAAAGAAGTAATGGCTGAGCTCTACAAACAGAAATGCAGACCTTGCCTCCACTTTCCTGCATGTTTGAAGATCTTTCCATAGCATGGTCAACCTATCTGGTTGAATTCCCCTTTTTAAAAAAAAAACAAAATCTTGCTTTACATCCAACCTGAATCTATCGACCTGGCTGTTTGGTCTGTTACAATTCATAAGCTGGTACTGTTAAATAAAGATCGGACTGCTTTGTTGCTCTGCTACCATTTTAAATCGAGCTGTTTGATTTAATATAAACTCTTTTTTTACATATAATCCTTTCTCTTTCTTTTCTCTTTTCCCCTTCCTTGGCATTACTTACAATTAATATAATTTGTGGGTGTTAATTGATATATATGTTGTCTTGTGTATTTTGTTTCGAAAAGTAGGAACTTGAAACTCAATATTTTTTGACTTTTTAATTCTATTTTATCTTTTTATAAACTGACATGTACTGTAAGTTTTCTTTATTTTTATAATTGTTTATTACTTAGATTATTTTCTTATGAAAGTTTAGAGTTATTTTAGGATGCTATACATTTTTTTTCTAAGACAGCTGTGGTTATTATTCTAGTTTTTATGAATACCAGTCTGAAAATTGTTTAGTTTCTGTGTCCATCCTGCTGGATCCAAGGGTACACATTGGCTGACTGCCGAAATCAAAGGCACACTGCCTTTGACATTGTAACTAGTTATTGTCAATCAACGGAACAGAGAGGAATGTGGGCAAAGTTGCAGTTTTATTTCAAATTGTAAAATACACAATTTTAATCCTTACAGGTATAGATTAATAGGTATCTGAATAGACAGGTATATCAAAAGTTCTGGGGAAAAGGCAGGGAGTTAGACAGAATGCATCAGTTCTTGTTGGAAGGGCAGAGTAGATTTGACAGCTGAATGGCCTACTGTTCTTGTATCTTATGGTCTAACATTGAAAAAGCTCCTGTTTATTTTTGTAAAAGATATTAAATGTTAACATAAGAGTATCGCAAACAATCATTTAACGTGATCATTTTTATTCTCTAAGATTATTATCATATTAAAAAGGTGGAATACTTTTCTATTTTTTCTTTTCTGCTGAGAGAGTTAGAATTAAATATAATTTTGGAGACTTGGCAGTTTGAGTCCAGGGATTAGATTGGGTTAGCATGAAACTCCATTGCAAAAATGTTCAGTGGTGGGAGGAGGGTGGGAGACTTTACCAGATTAGATTTTATTGTATTTGGTTAGTTCTGAGAGTTCACTATTAAACATAAATCTGATCCTTGTCTGAATGAGGTTGTCAATGCAGGTGCAGAAATCTTTACTTTTACCATTTTTAAATTAAATGGATGCTAAAAATTAAAGCTTTGTTTATTTGAATGCTAGTGGCTTGAACTATGCAATTAAACAAAAAATAATTTTAAATATTTAAAATGTTATATCCAATATTATCTTTGTGCAAGAGATAAACATTTGCCAAGAGGATGAAAATCAGTTTTTCAAATTCTGAAATTTGTAATTTCATTCCCTATCTCAGTTTACAGTTAAATTTGTATCAATCTTTATTGACACTTAAGTTTTCTTTGTACATTTTAAAAATGATTATGGATCCCATGGGTAGATGTTTAATAGTTAAAGATACATTGAATAATAAAAAAAAAGTCATCTTGGATAATATATATGCTCCTAATGTTGATTATCAGGTTATTTTTAAATGTTTGCTTTTTTATACTGAATCTAAATGAATATATACTGATTATGGGTGGAGATGTTAGCTGTTGTCTTAATCCAATGATTGATAGGTCTTCCTGTAATCAGATGCTTCTTAATAAATCAGCTACTTTTATTAACTCCTTTTTGATTGGTTGATATATGGAGGCTTTTACATCCTAAGGACAAAGACTTCTCTTTTTTTCCCCTATGTTTATCATAGTTATTCTAGGATTGATTATTTCTTCTTGATACTCATCTGGTTGCCTTGGTAACAGCCTGTGTAAATGATGCAATTGCTGTTGCCAATCATGCGCCCTTGAAACTCTTAAATTTTCTTATGTTATTCTCAGAATTTAGCAGTGGCAGTTCAATTCTACTTCAAGATGAGAAGTTTTAGACTTTATTATGGAACAAACTTTTCAGTTTGTTAAAATCTGAGCCTAAATGTTCGGGATACATTTAAGGCATACTTGTGAGGTCAAGTAATGTCTTATTCAGCAGGGTTAAAGGTATGAAAGAACAATCGTTATTACTGAATTTTTTTAAAAAAGAAATTGATAGAGAATATTTGAGAAAACCTAATGTGGATCTTCATAAGGAACGAGTAGAACTCCAAATGCTATGATTTATTATTTACATATCCTAATGAGAGACAATTGTTTTAATCAAAAAAGCAGTTTTATGTACATGGAGATTAATTGGGTAAATTATTAGCTGGACAATTAAAGGCTTCTATGGGTAAAAGACAGATTCATAAAGGAGATGTCAATATTGTTTATGATCATGATGAAATCAATAAGGCATTTCAGGATTTCTATTCTGATTTATATAAATCTTAATTTCCTGCTAATGCCATAAGTCTGGATAGATTCCTGCAACAATTGAATATCCCTAAAATTTCTTTTAATGATCAATTTTATTGGAAGCTCCAAAATCAGAAATGGAAAACTTTAAAACTATTTCCTCACTTCAATCTGGCAAAGATCTAGGCCTGGATGGTTATACTGCTGCATTTTTAAAAAGATTTTGCTAACATTCTAATGCCTCAGTGAGTAGGATGTTTAATGATTCTGTATCCCTTGGAATTTTTCCATGGACTTTTTATGAAGCATTAATTTTGTTAATTCCTGAGAAAAATAAGGACCCTTTAATTTTAGCTTCCTATTGATCAATATTGTTGTTGAATGTTGAGTCCAAAATTCTTTCTAAGATTTTAGCTTTTAGGTTGGAAAATATTCTTCCTCAGATAATTTTAAAGACCAAATAGGATTTATAAAGATTTATTCACATTTTAATATCTGTAGGTTAATGAACATTATTTACTCTCCATTGACTAAAATTCCAGAATGTATAGTATTGTTAGATGCAGAAAAGGCTTTCAATGGAGTGGAATATAAATATCTGTTCAAAATTTTGTAAAGATTTAATTTTGGTCCTGGTTTTATTTCATGGGTTAATTTGATCTATCATGCCCCTGTTGCTGTAGTATTTACTAATAATCAAAAATCCTCTTTTTTAAAAATCTGTTTCAAGAACTAGACTGGTTTGTCCATTAAGTCCTTTATTATTTAAGCTAGCCTTGGAACTTTTAGAAAAAGCACTTTGTGACTACAGTTATATTCAGGGTATTAGCAGAGGAGATGTAATTCATAAGGTATCTTTATATGCGGATTATCTATCAGTATATATTTCAGATCCTGAGAAATCTATTTCTTCAATGCTGTCTTTGCTTTCCCAATTCAGTATTTTTTTCCAGGATATATATATATATACATATATACATATATAAAATCACCACAAGATTGAACTATTTCCAATGAATATGCATGTACCTTTTAGAGTGGTTAAAGAATTCTTTACATATCTTGGGGTTAAGATCACTAAAAATATTAAAGATTTATACAAATTTAATTTTCTCTCTTTGATTAACTATGTGAAATAAACACTCTCTAGATGGTCTCCATTGGCCATAAGTTTAATAAGTTGTACAAGTGCTATCAAGATGATAATTTTACAGGGTGGAGGTCTGCGGTAGGCCCTCTCTGATGTGTTCCATGTACGGTTCCCAAATTTGTTCAAATAATGTGACTTTATTTTTTAAATTATATGCATTTTTTTCCAATGGAATACATTTATTCATTTCCATGTACTATTGCTGTACTCTCAGGTTCTCTTCTGATTTCCAAGTTGACATTATGCATTTTTTTGCTACAGCTAAGACTATCATAATAAATCTTTTTTAAATTATAAAATGAGAAGAAGACAAAATGACCTGATCCAATGTGTAAAAGTAGATGATACCATTTTCTTGTTTGTTTTCATTGTGTGATGACATTGTTTAATGGGTTTATTGTATTGTATATATTGAACGTTTAATGGGTTTGGAAGGGGGTGGGAAGGAGGGAGGGAAGGTAGGGGGGAGAAAATGCCACTGTGTATATTCAAGAGGGAAATGTTTGTGTGTATTTTGATTGATATAGTTCATAGTGTGAAAAATAAAAAAATAGATAATTTTACCCAAACTTTTGTTTGTATTTCAAACAGTTCAAGTTTTCATTCCTAAATCATTTTTTGACAATATTGGCTCTAAAATTTCCTCTTGTGAATAGAATAATAAGAATGATAGGTTGAGTAAATTTCATTTGCAGAAATTGAAGGAAGATGGTGGTATGGCTTTACCTAATCTTAGATTTTATTATTTGGCAGTTAATATTCAACATATTATTTTCTGGGTATATTATACTGAGAAACCTGAACATTCTCATTGGACAGATTTGGAATTGAAATCTGCACAGGGGTATTCATTAGCTTCCTTATTGGGAGTTGCTCTTCCTTTTACAATTTTTAAACGTACATTACAGGATTGGTTTCAATTTTGTAAATGTTTATCTAGTACTATTTATCACAACTATTTTTTCTCATTGTCTATAATGCATCAAGCTTTTTATTTGGAAAAGCAAAGGAATTTTTATTTTGGCTCTGTTTATTAATGGATATTTAATGTCTTTTGATATGATAGCTAACAAATACAATATACATAAGTCACATTGTTTTAGATATTTCCAAGTTAGAAGTTTTTTGAATAACATCTCACCTAATTTTCTTATATCACATCAACCTGATTTGGTTGGTATTTTTTCATTCGAATCCTTCCCAAAGGGTTTAATAAATAATTTATTAAAATTCCAATCAATCTCAAAGAGGGAGAGGCAGGGGAGGATCACAGGTTCCTAGGCAAGAGATAATAAGGGACGCAGGTCACAAGACAAAACGGGGGGAAGTGGGGGAGGGGGATAACTCTGAATAGAGAGGGAAGTGGGTGGAGAGCTGGAAGCAGAGAAATGAGGAAGAGGAGAATGAGGAGTGGTTTAGCACAAACTGGAGAAGTCAATATCCTCCAGTTGGAGAGTGTCCAGATGGAATATTAGATTATTAGTTATTAATGAAGGCAGTCTGGGACCTATTGAAAGCTGATTTGAATTATTATAAATATCAGATCCTCAGATTTTAAATAATAAAAAAATCATTCAGCATTCTTTGCAGCTACCTATTGTTAGGTAAAACATCATGAGATGGGAATGTGCAGGGCTGTAACAAGATGTGAATGCATCCTTGTACTTACAAGATAAGAGAGACATTGATGGATTGAGAGGCAGGAAGCTAGCAGGGAAAGGATAGCAACAGTTTTAGTCATTGGACAAGTAATGATATGATGATGTTCTAAGCACGTATCCAAGGGTATAAAAAATCACCATTTTGCTGATAACGGCAGAATGCATTCTCCGACTAACATGGTTAGTCGCAAGTGTTACAATCCGGTAATAAAGAACAAAGAACCCTAATTTCGACTCAGCCTGGTGTTTGTCTCACTCATTCATGAACAAAGCAGACCTAACACTATCCACCATTCCCTTCCATAGTTAGCACATCAGTATATGGTCTCAAAAGTTATTTATAGAAAATATTAATGATGTGCAAAAATATTCCAAATTATATTAAAAATTGCAATTATTTGGTTTCGTTTATTTTACGTTAGTTATGTTTGACCGGTTACACATTGAGCGCTTTGAGGCTAATGCTTTTTGTAAACACTACATTTAAATGATAAAATCAGTCTTAAAACTCAAAGGAAAAGATTAGAGAAAAAAAACACTTTGGTATTTGATTCATTAAGTCCCCAAGTGATGCTGCCAACCATCACATTAACATTTATCCCTGGAAACTTGATGGGATAACACTTTTTTTTCAACTTTGTGATCCAGCTTCTGTGCAAAATAAAATGTTAATGATTCTCTAGGATAGACTGCATAGACAAGATTGTGATTTTCATTCTTGGATCCTCTGTATCTAACTCACAATGTACAGACAATCCTGAATCTATGCAGCAGTATTAACAAATTGAAATTAATATTTGCATGCTACTTGTATAATTTTTTACTGGCTTACCATATACTTGTGAAACTTCCTTTTATGTAACTTGAAAAAAGCTTCTTGATTAAGTTGCAGAATTCTGCAAAGAACTCATTTCACTTGGTAGTAATTTACTTTCCTGCCCCACCCCCATGACAGAGCTCCCTAACTCCCCAAGCCTAATCCTTCCCTCCCTCTTATTTGACAATTGAAATGAACTGAAACAACTCCGTCTGACAACCCTCTTGATCATTAATCCACACATCTTCACTAATTATTGCACCCTCTGATTACCAACACTTACCTTGCCAATAATTTATTCCATCACTGATGAGTCGATCCCACTCTTGATTCTCTGTCACCAGACCCACATATCCCACAGCCGTCGTTCCAATCCCCTGCTCAACCTACTTGCCCCATCACCCACTCAGCTTTGTTCCTCTCTCCCATGTGGCACCTCAGATCCTGCCTAGCCTGGGCTTACCTGAATTCTTTTGCTCTAGGAAAGGCCAAACTCTTTCATGCAGAACTGATGATTACTGCTGTATTTTGAGTAAAGTATTTTTTCGCATGTAAAAGACTATTTAACCTGTCTTTTCAGGTGCATTCCCAATGCCAGATATCAGTTCCTTGGGATCCTATTTTCCACATTGCACCTCATTGATATATTTTCAACAAAGTTCAGATGGTGAATGAATCATATTCATTTCATTCTGTACCACTAACCACAGGCCATGAAGCTCAACTCGATATGGCAGCTGTTGGATTTTTAAGCTTCTAAATGTTCTGATCTTTTGGGTTTTATCATCTACTTACTTCTGAGTCGGTAGATGATTTTCCTTTGCTCTGGTATTAATATATGAAACACTGAAAAAGTCATGGTAAATACAATTTGGCATTCTGCAAATCAGTATGCCAAGTATCCTTTTGAATACATGTATTTAAAATAGGAAACATGATTCAGTATTCTTGACCTGGATTACAAAAGGTTGCACAACTAAAATTTTCAGTGGTAAATCCAGACCAATAAGACTAAAGAATACTTTCTATTATATGGATCTAACAGATTTTCACAGACCTCTCATTCATGATAAATTTACAGATCTATGAGAGTGGTAGCAGCTTTGCTACAAAACAAGTTGGCAGAACAGGTTAAAATATTTTTTTTCTGTTCTTAATCCAGTTTTTAGTCCTTAAATATTATTTGGATTCCATTTGTTCCAATCCTTTTCAAATTTTTTTCCTTAACATGTTGATGTTGCAAGTCAGCTTTTTATTGTTTATCTTGCATCCACTGTAACATGCTAATTAACTCGGATGCTAGTTGACCAATCAGACTGATATGGGTTTAGAATCACTTGTGGATCAGCCCATGTAAAAGAGAAAAGATATATTTTTCTCAACTTCAAGGATATTGGAGAAATACTTCAGATGCACTTAGAACTTAATAGCAGCATAAGTACTTTTTAACAATTCTTTTATACCAAATTCTAAGTTCTAAATCGTTATCAAAACGCATGAAATTGTGTGTCTGGATGATCACCCTATATCTCTTTTATTTATTTGTCCAATAACATAATTGATAATTTTATGCTTCAGCCTCACTGCAGCAGAAACTAAACAGATTTTTTCAATATACCCTGTCATTCACTGCTTCACAAAGATGACCTTAAAATTTTGAAAAACAAGTGGAATAGAAGTGAATAAATTCTTTCACAATTATGGTTCTGTAGCATAGTAACTTGCCCACTAATAAAGAATTAAAGGTCATTCATATAATTTGGTTTAAAAAGTACAAAAGAAAAGCAAAAGGAGACTTGACAATTGATAACATTTAATCTACTGCCAATAAAACTGCCAGATGGAAGAGAACTTAAAATAAGGCTCAATTTTGTGCTTTTCACCTTTCTAATAGAAATTTAATTCCATGGTTGAGTCTATAGACTTTTGAACCAACCAACCAAACCACTGTTATTTTCAAATTATAATATCTTGACCAAACAATTCACAACAATCTCACAGGCTGTACACAAACCCCTTAGAATACCTGGACAGCAAAGATACATACATCAGGATGCTCTTTATTGACTACAGTTTGGCATTTAACACCATCATCCCTTCAAAACTGATCAGCTCACTTCAAGACTATGGACTTCCTCACCTCCAGACCACAATCAGTGAAGATTAGTAAGAATTTGTCCTCCACAATCTCCATCGGTACTGGAGCACCAGAGGGCTGTGTTCTTAGCCTCCTGCCCTACTCACTTTACACCTACTCACTTTACACCTACGACTGTGTGGCTCAGAAAGACAATAACACCATAAACAAATTTGCTGACAATACCATGGTAGCAGGTTGTATAAAGGAAGGGGATGAGTCAGTGTACAGGATGGAGATTGAAAAATTGGCTGAATGGCGCACCAGCAACAACTCAATGTCACCAAAACTGATTATTGACTTCAGGAATGGAAAACTAGAGGTTTACAATCCAGTGATCATTGGAAGATCAGAGGTGGGGAGGATGAGCAAATTTAAGTTCTTTGTAGTCACTCTCTGAGAGGATCTTTCCTGGACACTACACACCTATGGCATTGTGAGAAAAGCACATCAGGAGTTTGCGGAGGTTTGGTATGACATCAGAAACCCTAGCAAATTTCTATAGAGGTGAGGTGGAAAGTGTGCTTACCAACTGCATCACAGTATGGTATGGAAAAACCAATACCCTGAATGTTAATCCCTGCAAAAGATAGTGGATGCAGCCCAGGACATCTGTCAAAACTCTCCCCGCTATTGAACACATCTACAGGGAGACCTGCTGATAGCTGCAGCAATCATCATAGATCCTCACCAACAAACACACACTCTGTTCTCACTGCTGCCATCAGGAAAGAGGTATAGGTGCTGTAAGACTTGCACCACCAGGTTCAGGAACAGCTGCTACCCCTCCACCATCAGACTCCTCAATGATAAACTCAGTCAGAGACTCATTTAAGGACTCTGACTTGTGCACTTTGTAGATTTTCTTTTTGTTCTTACTGTATTGCACAGTAAACTTGTTTACTGTTCTTTTTCTTTGTTTACATGTTTTAAACAGTGTACAATTTATTTTGTACTACCAGTTAGTGGTAATTCTGCCAAGCCTGCAGGAAAAAGGATTGTATGTGATGTCTTGCATGTATTCTGACAATAAATCTGAAATCTAAACTAACAAACTCCTCTTTGTAACTGCATATTTGAAAATTCCTTTAACAGAAGCCCTTTTTCCACAAGCATCCCAGTTAACTAGTCATACGGTGTCTTGGTTAAAGAATCCATTTTTGCTTTTTCCGCTGGGTCACTTTTAACCGGGACGCAAACTGATTTTCCACTTACCACAAGTCATTCCCAGGGATAGGAGAGTCTATTTTGAACAATACTGTAGCCTAAGGATGCAACTTGTTCTTTTTCCACTGGTTTAATCAGCACACTGGTGTCAGCTAACAATGGGGATTTGAGTAGGGGTTGAGGCTGTCAATCCTGGACGTGATTGTATGCCATTTGACGGCGGTGTTCCAATTGGATTGCTTTTCCACTCTGGACCCTTAACCAGTAAATTGGCTGTCATTTCATAGGATGAGGTACTAGTGGAAAAAGGGCTATAGTTAATGCTGTTGCCAGGATATTTTGCTTAGAATATAGAAATATTGATATATTCACAGATTAATATTATAAATTGCCAACTATGGAAATATTCCATGTCAATATTTAATTACAATGTGATGGGGATCATCACAGGGTCAAAATAATTCTCAATACATTGTCTTGCCATTGAATATTATAAAAATATTATAACACAATATTTCAATGTTGGTTAATATAAAAGGAATTTCAATTAGAGAGAGAGAGGGAAAAAAAAACAAGTTCTAGATTATTCTGCAAGAGAAAATATCCTCACTTCATGCACCCTGTCAGGCTTACCCATGTTTCAATCAAGTCCCTTCCTTTCCTTAAAGGACAAGCCATCCATTCAGTCCAGTAAATGCACCCTGATCTGCTTGCAGGGCTTTAATATCATTCCTAAATAGAAAGACCAATACTGCATTTGTTGTCTCACCAATGTCTTGTATGAAGCATAACCTCTATTACAGTATTTAATTTTCCTAACAATAAGTATTAGCTTTAATAAATATTAACTGCACCTGCATAGTAAACTTTTTTGAACTATGAACTTGGGCAGCCTTGTTTGTACATCAGATCTTTGAAATCTTTCACTATTTAGATCACATACTTTCTTATTTCCCTTATCAAGAGAGAAGTTCACATTTACTGCATCAGATCTTGCAAATGCAGAACCAAATGTTGGTTGTCTCCTTTAGTTTTCTTCACTCTGAGTCATCTATACCTCCAGTGCTTTCATCTGAGTCATCTGGAATGGCTGAACAGGAATTCTGTTTTTGAAAATGCCAAAATAAATTTATAACAAATAATCAATTATGTCAAAGCCAATGGAAAGTAATTTTCATCACATTTACCTCATTCTTCTAATTTTCCTTCAAACACTTTTCATTCATATTTACCTTTCATTAATTCTTCAATCTAATATACAATGTAGTCATGTTTCTTCAATCATCAATCTGGATATGAATTCTACAACCTTACAAATTTTTCTGCCATTTAAAAAATTTATTATATTTAATCTCATTTCTGCTGGAAGCAGTATGCTTCTATTTGCCTTTCAAATATTTAGGTCCTATTGGACTTTTATTGCAGAGGTAGTGTTCTAGTTATTTATTCATTTGTCATCATCTTTATAGTGTGCAGTTGCAAGATGCAGTAAATGGTTTAGCTGAGATTTTATTAAAATTTTACACAGGCTTATTAAACCCTTAGTCTCATGTACTGAACAGAAAATTGAGTTACATTCAAACTTGTTTAGAAATTAGGTTGCATTTATTTCAATGAAACTTGATCTCAGAAGTAGCTTACAGCCTGTATGTTTCATGACGGGTCAAGTGTTTAGTGTAAGGTACTATTACAAGCTCGTGTTTTGCTCAGTATGAATATCATTTTCAGGACTAGTACAGGCTGCAACCTTTCACAGCTGTGGCGAGGCTGGGTAGCAACAATAAGTACAAACTGGACTCAAATTGATTATTTTGGAGAGGAAAAGGAACATTTGTTGCTTTTCCAAGGATACGGGTGGTGAAAGAGTCATGCGAGTGGGACATTGGAAGAAACAGCATTCATTATTGACCACCAGCCACTTCATGGACCACTGAGTGTTCACAATCACTACTCTGGAGTTAAAATCTTGGAGGACAGATTCATCTTTATTTTGGGTCTGCAGAGTCGGGTGTCTCTCATTCCCGAGACACACCGGATGTCCAGAATCATCACTCTTGTACAGTCCCGCGCTCAACATCACCACACCTTCATTTAGTCTCTTCCAATTGGAATTTCAATACCTTACAACCTTCCCCTTTCCCTTCCATCACTGCAGATACCACACAGTCCTTCCCTCATCATGCATGTTATGTTAATTAGTCCATCCCCTCCTTAGGGGTGTCTAAGTTAATAATCGTACCTTAATTAAGCAAGCACGGTAGTGGCCATGGGTACCCTAGGTTACCATGCCAGTCCGAACCAGATTCCTGCATCCTTGAGGTTTCTGATAAGAAAGGGGCCCCACTAGCTAGTGCTGTCTATTCTCAAGTTCTAATCTACATATTTCGCATTCCATCACCTTTCACAGAATGGTGCTAGTTTAATCATTTTCAGCCATTTTTCACACCTGGTCATGTGATAGCAAATTGTTCTGTGCTAAGAAAGAAAAGGAGACAGCAACAGATGCATGTATTCTATGTACACATAGACCAAAAAGGTTCCAGATGCATGTATTCTATGTACACATAGATCAAAAAGGTTCCAGATGCATGTATTCTATGTACACATAGATCAAAAAGGTTCCAGATGCATGTATTCTATGTACACATAGACCAAAAAGGTTCCAGATGCATGTATTCTATGTACACATAGATCAAAAAGGTTCCAGATGCATGTATTCTATGTACACATAGATCAAAAAGGTTCCAGACCTGCTGATTACATGAGGGATGAATTGAAATATTTTGTGTCAGAGGGTTTTGTTTTGGTAAAGGAAGGGTCACCACAAGTGACAGTGAAAATCCTTCAAGATACTAGGGCCACCCAATTACTTGTGTTGGACAGTATTTTGGAGTTTGGTGGTGAGACGTCCACGGGTGAAATAAATTTGATTCGACATCTGGGGGGTGATCCAGAGTCAATACCTCTGCACAGGATAGTGTTGAAATCAACATTAGTTGATGGACCTGTTACAATAGAGATCTGATCAAGTTCACCAGTGGAGAGAGTTTCACCTTGCAGAAGGTAAAGTTGTCCCTGCTGTGCGGTTAACAGCTAAGCCAGACATTGATGAGACAAAGACTGTGTCTGATGTATATTCTGCCTATGCAGTGACTCGGGCTATGTCTAAAAAGCTTGTCAGTGTAGATGGTCCTGTGCAGACTGAATTCACAGGGACCAGAATCCATGATAGTACAAAACAGCACGCAGCCTGCCAAAGTCTTTAATCCCTTCTTTCACGTTTAACACCAGAACTCTATTGGTAGTGTAAAGATTTGTTGTTATCCCAAAGAATTTATAGTATGGCAGAACAAAGATCCCGATCTTACTGAGGTGAGAAAGAAGGCTCTCTCTGATGATAAGAAAGTGCCAGTTGGCTATTATTCCAAGATACAATGGCTTAATGAGGATGTGCAGTTGAATTTGTTTTAAAAGAAAACCATAGCACTGTCTTGGTGAATTTCTAGAACTGCCATTCTGCAATGCAACACAACACATACCTACTTCAATATTTTCTGGCACAAAAATCTTACATTTTCTGCAGATTTATTCCTTTGAGAAGTTGCCTTTAATTTTATTTCACTTTTTTTTAAACAGAGCTGTTAGTCTATTCTTTGAGTTCAATTACTGCTGTTCTTTATTTTCCCTTGCATCAAATTTTTAGGCAATGACTTCCATGTTATTTTTTTCCCCCATCTTAAGAATATGTTTTCGTGGCTTCCTTTGGTCATCCAAGGAATTAACATACCTGCTATTTTTGGATCACTAACAAATGTCATTGTTTCATTTTTCAGTGAGTGAAAGAAAACTGATCTGATGCTTTACAGTACTTCCTCCCTCCAACTATATACTTCTAATTACAAACCCCTGATCTCCCCAAGAAACTTTCTTGTAACTTGTCAAAAGATTTCCCGAAGATTTTGTGCACAATTCTCAAAATTACATCTTCATAATCCTTTGCCTTCCCACGAACAGACTTTTTTGAAATGGGGAGCGGGTGTGATTCTGATAAATGGCAGTTGAATTAGTAGTTGAAGAAAAATTTTCAAGAACTTGCATTGAAACCCAAAACATAATTTATCTTTAATGGTTATCTTGATTTAAAATAAATTAATTGTGATTTTTTTTTTGCATGAAGCGAACATTAATTTTAAAAGGGAGTTATTGGATGAGTGCCTCCCAGGCCTTTTAGAAATATGTAATTAATTACCAATGGAAAATGATTGTTTGGAGGGATTGTACATAATTCTAATCTTGCTGACCTATGGGTGATAAGTACAGCCTCAAACCTTTTATTTGCTATTGGTGCAAAAAAGCAAAAGTGAAGTAAATCTTGCCTTATCTGTTACAATATGCGTGAAAGAACATTTTGAGTTTATCGACAGCTACATAGTAAGGCATAACATTGTCCTCCACCAAATTTTTTATGTGATGCTTGTTTTTTAATAGTTTATGAGGGACATGTCAGCTTTTTGAAGCTGTTTTTACTATGATTCTAATTTGGAAGGCATGAAGATAGGAGCAAATATCTCCTGCATATAATGATGTAGAAAGCGGAGGTTTGCTGCCAACACCAAAGTGTTGTACAAGAGCACCAGTCGTACTGAAGATAAGGCAGGACAGATAAATTCAATTATATTCCACATCATTGAGATAAATCTTGTGGACACTTATCAAAGCAGCAGGAACAAAATGGGGAATAACTTGATTTCTCGCGCAACATGAGTTAACCTTTGAGGATTCTGAAGGAAGACTGAGTGGTCATTGCAATTGGTTTGCAGTGGCTGGTCATTAAAATCTACATGGTGTTTGTAAAAGAAGTGCCATGGAGGTCCATTGGATGCCAGAAGATGGAAACTCTTCTATTTGTTAACTGATGATTATGTCTTTAGTAAAGAATCTCTTGTTAGAATGTGTATAGAAGAGATCCAAGAATTTTTTTGTCATGTAATAAAACAGATGTAATATGATATAGATATGCACTTGTCTGTCGTAAGGCAGACAAAGATTTGCCATCATGAGAAATTGTCTGGCATCCCTTACAGTCAGAGAAAGAGAAGCAAAAGAGAGTCACTGAGTGTCTGTGGGTTCCCCTCCAGTGCTTCTGCAGCCTCTGTTCAAACCATTGGCAACCCAAGCTCCAGATCCAAACTTCCGACATGACCAGGAAGCCTTCAGTGACCTTGGCTCCCTCTCGCATCCCGGTTCTGGTACCGCTTCAGCCTGTCATGTGCCAGTCTGCAGCTTGGTGCGAGTCCTTTGAACGCAGTCACCCACAGCCCCGCCACCTGTGTGTTCTTCAGCTGCAGAGCCCCTTTCTGGCCTGCTGCCATGGTCAGGGTCCTATAGGGTGCTTCTCCTTCTCAAATGGGGTGTGGTCTCCCTGTCTCTAATCCTTCCCTGGAGTCTGAATCACCTTGAGACACTTCTGAACATTGCACCACCATCTCGAGCCCAGACCCTGGCATCGCAAGATTTTAAAATACACCACCATTTGTACGGAGACATTGGAAGTTAGAATGGGCTATAGAACCCTGCAGAGGAGCACTGTGTCTCTGCTCCTTGCTGTCCACACCAGCGGCTGCACTGCCATTACATCAGCTAGCACCATTTTTTATTCCACCAGAAACCCATAACTAAGTTCTAGATGCAAAAAACAAAAAAGCTGCAGGTGCTGAAAATCTAAAATAGAAAAGACAGTAAAAACTGGAAATAGTAAATCTGTTAAGCAACATTTAATGTTTTAGCTTTAAGTTGATAATCGAAAATCCTCTGAAGCAACTGCTTCCTGACACCATTAAATGATTTAGTCCAAATAGCATCTGATTGTCCATCCTTGGGTTATCTACTATCAATATGCTCTTTTCAGTTTTCTAACACCTTAAGGTTTACAGGCACAAACAAGAAGATGAGTTGAAAGTGAGCCGCGCATAGAAGTGTTCAGCAGGAGGAAGTAGCGGCTTGGTCAAAGGGATGGGTGTTGTAAAGCACCGGCGATAGGTAGGAAGGGAGGTTAAAGATGCAGGTGGAAAATGATGACAATAAAACTTTGGTTACCTCGTGAAGTGGCACACTACCATGACAAGCATTTCAGAGAATGGACTGTCAGTATTGAGGAACCTCCTGGGCTGGTGGTATGCATTACTGCGAGTGTATCCAGAATGACATCAAGCCAATTATCATGTGAGTGCTTGAGTGATATTAGGTTAACTGGCCCAGTCGATTATCTAACGGCTGTAATGTCCAGCTTGCACCTGATTACAGTCTTCCCTAATGTAGAGCAAAGTGAAAATATACCTATCAAAGTCAGGGGAATGGAGGGGACAGAGAGAGTACAAGGCCTTCCAAAGTATGAACCAAAAAACTAGGACAGAAGTACTCAATGAAGGCATGATTTTATAAATGGAAGCAGATTAAATCAATAGTTAGTTGGAAAGTTTAAAACTTTCTTATGAAATTGCATTTTGCTGGAATGTGATATAAAAAACACTTTTGTAGATTAGCTTACACCAGAATTAAAGCAAGATTGGACTCCTGCGATGTGATTGCTTTGATTGGTAGCTGGATTAAGAAAAACTCATGAATACAAATAACTCTGGTGTCCTTTGACAAATTCCCACCACTGCCACTGAATTGAATAAAATTGGAAAGGCATGTCCTTAATTATTTTGACATAGTTTCATTGTTCAGCGATCAGAGTGAAAAGAAACCAATTAATATTTCACAGCTTTGAAGGAAATACTCAAATTACCAATACAACACTTCTAGCTTATGTATTAATTATCTTTTTCAGGGTCACTGTGCAGTGAACTGAGATTCACTGGGAGTGTGTTGCGCTGATGGATGGCTCCACCCTCATCTGCTCACATATAATCCTGGCTTCCCACCTGAACCCAGAATCCTTTTGAAGACTACTGCGAGACCCTACCTATAAGCTAATAAAAGCATTTGTTCTCCTACCAGTCATGAGAGCTGTTATTCGCACTACACACTGTTATTAATTTTCTGATCCATATTCTCAGCCACCCTGTCACGTTGTGTCATTGCCCCCTCCCACCCGGGTTGCCATCTTATCACTCCCTGTGTCCATTCCCTTTTGTCTCCTATCCCTGGTTTCTCCTGTATCTGATCTTGAGAGATGGGGAACTTTTGTCAAGTTAGCTATAGCTGGACTGTAACATATTTAACTTTCATGCTTTTAATCTTCCATTCACCAGAATAACCTAATCTTGCTGAGTTGGTTTCCCAAATAGAATTATTGCCAATAGTACCTGTGTACATATAGACATACAACACAGAAACATGTACAAAAGTCTAAAATTAAACTTAAAGACAATCACATGTATGAGGGAGTGAGTTGACTAAAATACTTTGGAATCAGAAAAAAAGATTTGACAGCAGGTCACCACTGGCAGAAATTTATTGAAATATTTGCTATTTCCCAATGAATTTGTACAAAAACAATGAATAATACTGGAGAAATCTCTTCCAAATTCAGAGTATGGAACGTTGCACATTTGATAATGGGAAAATAAAGGATGTGCTCTGTCAATGGAGCTAATTGAATGCAATTGAAGTCTTATGTTGGGGATATTGGCCTGAGACTGATGGATTTGAAGATTTTGTGTTGAAAAATTTGAAAAAAATGATCCTGTACTGTACATAAAGATGTAATTGCCTGAAAAAAAATGCATGGATATCTACTTGCATTATTTCTATTTATTTTTATTGTTTTGCTTCACTTAGCTTGTCAAGATTGCTTAGTGATGTTTGACATCTTGACAAAACTAATAAGGCCATGAATAAAATAATATTGAATCAGGCAGTGAATGTGGAACCAATATATTTGTTCTCAGTTTATTCTACAATGAGAGAAAGGTCTATTATTCCAAAAATACTTAGAATTGTTATGATTCCAATAATGGCTTCTACAGGGGATCCAGGACTTGTAGGAATACAAAAATCAAGTACTGTATGTCTTTCCCTCACCAATCCGGTTAAAGAATCATAACATATGTTAGAAGGAGAATAACTTTTTATCATAGTCTGAAAATCATATAAAAGTAAACAATGTAGAATAAAACTATTTGATTTCAAAAAGTAACTTCAAAATAAATGATTTTTAGAAAGTATTATTGGTATTTCTGTCTTCTGCAAGATAGTCTATGGAAGTCAACATTGCATTAAATTTGCACATCCCTACATATTTTCAAGGGTCTTCACTGAGCCACTGTGGTGTTACGCCTTTTAGAGAGGATCCAGGACCAGTGGGTATAGAATAATCAACTGTGTATTTCCCTCATGAATCGCATTGGTTCTGTCCAGCTTTGTAATTATGATTTTTCAATCAGTATAAATGCAATACAATGGCAAACCAAAATCCTAAAGCAAATTAAAATTGGGCAAGAGGGAAGTTCAAAATCCAAAGTTCAGATTTATTATCAGTTATGATACTCCGACAATAAGTTTGAACTTTGAAGTGATTGAGATGAAAGATAAATAAACATTTTTTTAACTTTGTATGTACTTTAAAAATCTCTGACAATAATTAAAATCTTATTTAATGAGAAACCACGCAATTGTTTTTTTTTTCAATATTGGAGACCTTATTTGGCAACAATTAAGTCCTAAATGTTGCTTTGTTTTAAAAGCCTTGTACTGGAGAGAACAGGGTGATTTTAATGATACACTATAGCTTTGCACCATTTCTCCAGCATTGCACATGCTGGGTCAAATACAATGCGTTCTTTAATAGATCAGTACAAATTGAGTTCTATAAGGCCAGAGAGCTGATGAATAATGTCAATGGGATGAAAGGATTCCGTCAGTATCCACATGCAGAGCTCAGCCCAGATCTTGGAGGCCATTCTGTCCAAAATGGAAGTGGTAGGAATGAGCACAGTCCTGTTTCCCCATATAGTCTTCGATAGACAATGCCCTATCTTACATTATGATACATTATGATCACACTGTGGTCATGCAATTTCAACTCTTTGTCTGCATGGTAGAGGTGCTATTAAGCCACTCTTGGTGATGGATATTGTTCCCCAACCCTTCCACTTTCAAAGCTTCTCCCAAGTATTTTCCAGCAGATGGGAGGAGTAGGTTTTGTTGCTCACCATTGACCTTGTGAGGACTGGAGCTAATGTGGACATTCTCTAGTTGGTTTACCACCCACCATCACCTCCAGTCAGAATGTGCTGTTGGTGGGATGGGATGTTGCCAGTTATTGTGATGGAGATGTCTAGTAAATTTGCTATGGGATATGATTTTGCCAATTGCCTGAGTAGCGTGTGGGACAATTCACTTCATTTAAATCCAGTCCCCAAATATTTGAGAGGAAGACTTTACAAGGTCTCGTCAGGGACCAATTTTGCCACGTCTGCATTCAGTGACTAAGTTTTTGTGGTTGGTTCAATCTGTTTAATCCAGTTGTATTTATGCATTCTTAGCAGTTTTAGTAAAACTGAATGGTTGCAATGGCAAGGAAGAGCTGGCTGCATTGCTATGGTTCTGGGTTCCAATGGGAACAGATTGATAAGGATGAAAACTCCCTTTTGTGAAGAACATTATTAAAACAAGTGCATTTTAAAAAAACAAATATATAATCTGATTATGTTCTTCAACTGACAGTGGAATTTCTGCCTTACTTCTCTCACTGTGGCCCCTTATTTGATGGAAGGTGATTTAATTCCTGTGGAGGAAGTCATGAAAGATTCCATCCCAAATCTGGGTTTCAGCTAAATATTTCCTCAGCTACATCCCTTTTTTCCCATTCATTGTAGTTTTCACATTGGGAACATTTCCATCAATATTGGAATCAATTAACTCTTCATCTGCTGGAGGAATTGTAACCTATCCAAGGCCAATGAATGCATCAGATCAAACTATTTCAGGATTATAGTCTGGCTATGGCGAAATACAAATCAGTGCATTAGAATGCACCATTTTCTATGGGTTTGATGGTGAGGTTGGGATTAGTGCAGAGAGAGTGGAGGGCCAGTCATTCCAAGGTGGTGAATTTGGAATGAATGAGGGGTCGATATGGTTGGAAATATAAAGGTCCAGAACTGGTAGAAGGCCAGAATAAGGTGTTCAGGAGAAGGAAAAAAGTTTAAAGTGGGAGATGGGACTGTAGTCGGGGATAATCTTGCCTATAGAACTGGGAACAGAGATGGAAGAAGAGTTCAGCATCATGGTGTGCGCAGAACTGTTTGAAGGGGACGAAGGAGAGGCCTCTACCGAGGATAAAGTGTTCCATCTCTGAGAGGGGAAGGTCAGAGGGGATGGTAAAGACCAGGCAGGTTTGGGGGTGGGGGAAGTCATTGGGTGGAGGGTGTTGGTGGGGTGTGCAAGGAGGATCAGGTGGATCAGTAGGTGGAGGGTAGGAATGATCCAAGGAAGGGAAGGGAGCCTTTGGGAAGTCAGAGACTTAGTTTCTCTGTGAGGAGTACTTTGATATGTCCCATCACCAGATCCTTGAAGCATTTTATGAAATAAGTGCCACTGGGAAGTAGTTGTTGAAGCTTGTTACTGTTGGCTTCTTTGGTACCGAGATCATGGGAGCCTTGAAACTCGCAATGGACTGATACAATGATATGCTGAAGATGTTCATAAGGACTTCCAATCTACACCAGTGGTTCTCAACATGTTTTTTAGAATAGCATGTCATAGGTGCTCTATAGTTAGTAAGGGATTACTTTAAAAGGCATGTGAGTGGGGAAAGAAAAGGTTGAGAACCATTGGTCAACAGAGTCCTTCAGTACTCAACTGGGTATGTTGTCTAGTCCTTCTGAATGAAACACAAAAGTTTGCAGATGCTGTGATTGTAGTAAAAACACACCAGAATGCTGAAGAAACTCAGTCAATCTTTTCAACGTTCATAGGAGACAAAGATGTATTGCTGATGTTTCGGGTTTGAGCCCTTCTTCAAGGAATAAGCCATAAGCAGAAAATCTCAAAATTCAGATAGTTAAGGTTTACAAATTGGAGCTTTTCCATGGCAGCCGTAGGAAAATTTTGTGGATTAAATTGTGGTGCGCTGTTAGCCAGAATCAGACACACACAAGGTAAAGACAGAACAACAGGCTTTAATCCACAAAGACTTCCACAGAGCCAGGCTGGCTGTAGCTGCAGTAACTCTGAGTGACCTTCGGGAGGCCGGCGCAGGCTTATAATCCCGGAGGGTGATTGACACCCGACCAGGCCAACTGATTGACAGCCGGCCAGGTGTTGTCCTGTCCCCTTACACTCCTGCAGGTACAGAGGTTGCCCCCTGCAATAGACTGGTGGTGTACCACCACAAATTCTAGGTTATCTTTTCTAAAGGAATACAAGCTTTCATTTCATTATGCCATCTTTTCATACTTAAAACCAAATCAGACTTCCATGTAATAGCTAGACATATTTTTTAGAAACAGCGAAAGTCAAACATGAAAATTCAGTTTGATACATAATAGATGGAGGAATTGAGAGAATGGAATGGAATTCTTACAGGGGACAGGGTGGGCAGAAGTGAAGTAAAGGAGGCTGTGGGAGTTTCTGGGTTTATCGAAGATGTTTGTCGAGAGTTTGTCTCCCAAGATAGAGACAAAGAGATTGAGGAAAGGAAGAGCATTGCCAAAGATGGACTAAGTGAATTTGAGGTTGGGGTGGAAGTTGGAAGCAAAGAGGATGAAATCAACTAGTTCATCATGGGTGCATGAGACAGCATCAAAGTAGTCGTCGATGTGGCAGAGGAATAGTTGAGGGGTCTTGCCTGTATAGGTTTGTAGCATGGATTGCTCCACGTAGCCAACAAAAAGGCAGGGATCGCTGGGGCCCATGTAGGTACCCATGGCTACCCCTTTAACTTGGAGAAAGTGGGGTGAGTCAAAGGAGAAATTATTGAGGGTGAGGAAAAGTTATGCCAGCTGAGAAATATGGTGATGGAGGGGGGAAACTGGTTGAGTCTATTGTCCCAAAAGAAATGAAGGGCTCTGAGGTCTTTGGAGGTGTGTAGGGATTGGATATCCATAGATAATATGAGGTGATTGAGTTCAGGGAACTGGAAGTTGTTGCAGTGATGGAGAGCATATGAAGTGTTCCAGATCTAGTTGGGGAGAGACTGGACTTGGTGGGCAAAACAAAGTTGAGGTAAGCAGAGACCAATTTTGTTGTGCAGGAGCATGTGGACATGATGGACCTAGGATAGGAGGTAGCAATGGATGGTGTGGTGTTGGGAAACAATAAGGTTGGAGGCTGCATCAGTGAGGTGACTTGGAAGTGATGAGTTTAGAGATGGTGCGTGATACAATGGTTTGATGAGTTTTGGTGGGGTAAATAAGAAGAGGCGTGAGATTTGTCATCGGGGTGCTAGACCACAACAGCACTACCCTTGTCTGCAGGTTTGATGGTGATGTTTTGATTGGTGTGGAAGAGTGGAGGGCCAGGCATTCTGAGGGGGTGAAATTGGAATGTGTGAGGGGAGTAGAGAAGTCGATAAGGTTGATGTCATGGCAGCAGTTGGAAATATAAATGTCCAGAGCAGGCAGAAGTCTGGAATGAGGTGTTCAGGAAGAAATTTTAAAGCTGGAGAAGGGATCTGTACTGGTGGGTCCTGCTACCTTTCCTCACTTCAACTGCGGCTCTGCTGGGGGGCTATTCCTCATGGAAAAATGGAGATTTCTTTGGTGTCTCTTCAAGCGGTGCATAGAATATATTCAGTCTGTCTGGAATGTAGGTGATATTATCGTTGACTCGCAAGGTTGTCTTGTGATCTGTTATTGTCTTGATACATTGCTTCATGAACCTCATGTTGCCGGTGTTGCATAGCTAACTATAGACCCTCTGTATGTACCCATGCTTTGCCTTCTGGGTTGCATGGAGAATTTTGCCCTGGCTGATACTGGTGACATCTTGTCTTCTGTCCTGAAGGCAGCATCATGTGCTCTGAGATGTGCACCGACCTTTGCACCCAACTATGGTTTCTAGTTAACCCTGGTTGTGTAGCATTTGATATCTTTGACATCCTCAATGCACTTGCTAATGTAGCCAGCCACAGAACTTGTGTGCTCATTGATGTTTACATTGCAGGTGGCCACCACTCTGAAACGGTTCCAGTCCATGATCTCAGTGAAGTCCTGTAGTGCTGTTGTGGCCCTCACCGGCTATGTTCTGATCACCCCATGAATTATCTTCATTTGTTTTCCATCTGTCTGTATGCTTGGGTTAGCAGGATGGATATGTGTTCGAGGTGAGGAGCAGCTTTGTATGCACTAGGGACATTAGGTGTACACTTGTTCTCTCCTCTGATGGCGATGTGGACATGCTGTTGAAACAGTGATAGAATAGTTTTCAGCTTGGCATGGTTGAAGTCGCCAGTTACAATCATGGCAGCATCCGGATGGGATGTCTGGGCTTCACAGATGGTACCATAAAGCTTCTTCGTTGCCTCACCCACATTGGCCAATGGCAGAACCTAAACAGCGGACATCAGTCATTCCCTGGGAAGGTAGAAAGGTCTGCATTTCACCATCAGGCAAACTGCCGAGCAGAATGTCTTTACAAAGAGATGTGTACCAGTTCTCACTGTAGTATATGCACAAACCCCTCTGCGAGTCTTGCCAGAAGCAATAGTGTCTCTGTCTGCCCTAAAGGAGATAGACATCAAGCTGGATCGTTGAGTCTGGAATGGAGTCCTGGAGCCACGTTTCTATATTCATCAGAGCAGCCTTGTACAGTTCTCTCTGGTTCAGGTGCAATGTCAGGTAGTCCAGTTTCTTCTCTAACAATCTTATATTTGTGAGTAAGATCATAGGGAGTACATCTGAATGAATTAACTCCCAGTCTAACCCCAGTGCTGGCTTGCTTGTTGCACTTCTGACTGCCTCCCACACATCTCCATGATCCACTCTGCTGTTTACTGCAGTCTAGCTTGCCTCCTACAGTAAGCTAAAGCAGCTCAATAACTGACAGATCCAATACTCCAGCTGGGAGGTCCAGGTTGTATTTCTTATTTTTGCTTTGGTTTTCCCAATCGTAGACAACATGTATAGGGAAAGGGATTCCACCGTTGTACAGAGCCAAAGTGGCCCCTGCAACCTCAAGCGCAGCCTTTTTTTCACCTCTTCACCTATGACCTCCTGATCTGATAGCCCTCCCTCAGTTCCCCCTCGCCATCATTTTCATGATTGATAACTCCCCTTCCCATTTAGTTTCTATAAAGAGTCCTAACCCTTTGCTTTTGCTGACCGTTCCCCTCCAGATTCTCTTTGTTCATTCATTAGTTCAAAATAGTTGAGAATAAATTTGAATTGATTTTGAGAGAAATGCCTAAGCATTTAATAAAAAATATATTGAAGATGTCTTCAT
The DNA here is from genome assembly GCF_036971445.1 of Narcine bancroftii. Taxonomy (NCBI): domain Eukaryota; kingdom Metazoa; phylum Chordata; class Chondrichthyes; order Torpediniformes; family Narcinidae; genus Narcine; species Narcine bancroftii. The sequence continues at coordinate 37,830,309 of NC_091477.1, forward strand.
CTTGCTGGCATTTAATGAGCATAAATATTCTAACAAATGTTGAAAGCATTGAAATTCTAGAGGAAATCTAAGATAATATTCTGAAAGAATCTCTTAGGCTTTCAGTTTTGTCTGGTGAAAGTGTCTTTTATGTTTTCGTCATAAATTTTTAAAGCTGCATTATTTCAGGGAAAAATCATGTTTGTTCATGTTAAGGTAATTTACTCTTGTTCCAATAAAATAACTTTTTTTTGTTGCCTTCTACGCACATGAAGTTGCAAACAAAAACTGATCAGAACAAACCTAAGGTTTTGTGTTGCTGCCTGAAATCCAATATTGCAGAAAGCTGCAGCTTTTGATCCTTCATCTGAGAATTCAGAACACCTGAATCAAAAGTGATACAAGAAATTATGAATCTGAAATATTTTTTGAAATATCAGTACAAGACAAATTGTGGAAGATGTAATATGAAAACTGTAATCATATGCAGTTTACTTCTTCAATAATATTTTTGCACATGTATCAAGTGTGAAACAAAAATTCAGCTTAAAAAGAGTATCAAGACCTTCCTTAAGTTTTTAAAATACTATAGCCTTTTTAAATAGCTGAAAGTAGCAAAGGTGTGGGGCTGGGGAAGGGGTGGAGGGGAGAACCAAGTGGAGAAAAAGGACAAATAGATCCAGGAGGAGAAAGTGGAAGTGTGAAGATGGAGACACCTGGTGAAGGAAGGAGATGGATGGAACCATATCAGGGAAGGATGGCGTCCAGACGAGAACAGTGGGGAAGGGGATACTGTGGGAAGGTTGCGTGTGTGGTGGTAGGTGAAGAAGGTGGGAAAGGAGAAAGGGACTAGGGAACAGGAGGCTATGGGGGAAGGGGTTGGAAAGAAGGGTGTGTGTGAGAAGACCGAGGCGGATGAGAAGGAGAGTGGTAGGGATAAAGAGGGAGTGGGTTACTTGAAATTGAAGAAATCAAATGCATGCCATCAGGTTGAATATGAGACATTCTCCTTCAGATTTGTACCTGGCCTCACCCTTGCTATTGGAGAAAGCCAAGGACAGGCAGGTCTGTTTGCGAATGGGGAGGGGAATTAAAATGGCTGTCAAATCTCAGTCCTGCTCCAATTCCTCCATTGATGCTGCCTGCCTTGCCGAGTTCTTCCAGCAGTTTAGCTATTTTCCACTTTAAATCACTTGCTATCCGATTTTTATAATTACATCTTAGCGAATTACCCTGTAAAGACAAGTTGAGTTACTTCAGAGTGTACAGCACTGACTATAAATTCTGGACCCATGTAGAATGTGGAACATGTGCAGCTAATTATATATGTGCAGCTAATTATATATCTCTTCTAAGTTTCAATTTCATTAATTTAAGATGAAACAAAAGAAAATGAACATTTCTGAAATACAATTTCAGCTGTAATAGTCAAGCAGTTGCAGTCTTATTGGGTGTATTGAATTTCAACATTTCACAAGGAAACACTGGGAAATAAACAGGCCTATTAACTACTGCAGACTAAAGTTTAAGGATTTTGGAATTGGATTCTTCATCTAATTTCTGTCAGATTTTCAGCATTTATAAAATCGCATGCTTAAAATTGTACACATGTATTCATATTTTTATACCATTGAAAAGCACATTGTGTGCATTGGATCTTGTGAATAATCATTTCTAGATTGAATACCAATAGTTTTCATTGGGGAAATGGCCCAGTTACTGATTCATCACTGGGCAGTTGATGCTGGCCTGGTGTCAGTCAAGGAGCTCATAGATTATGCAATGGACTTTTACTTAATTGATGTCAAAAATTGGAACATCTAAGGGAAATACACATCCTTCATTGTTAATCATCTGTAGGGTATCAATTAATGTGTCACACAAAGAGATTCTCAAACTAAGGCTTGTGACATTTTGTCTCTTCATTAGTATTCCAAGTTACTGAGGCATACCAGTTAAAAATCAATTTCTAATAACTTCTCCTGAGACTCCTGATTCCAGCTTACCATTATACGAATTCATAATACTCATGGCTTGTTCTTAAATACTTCTTGCATAAGGTGAACTGGCCAGACTCACTTCAATGGAAGGTTGGAGGGGCAGGTGAGTCGTAATCTTCTAAGTTCCAAACACAGGGTTTTCATTCTGAAGTGGCTGTTCCCTGGTTATCACCATTGATGGTCCCTCTTTTATGCAGTTTCTTATAATCTTCCAGAGGTTTGTAGATGACCTTTCTCCGGGACTCTCATGACTCTGAGTTCATTTGATTCAGAGTCAGGTAAACAAAACACATCTGTTTTTTTGTTCTGTTTTTATCCTTAATTTAGTGTCATGGGCCTCCATTGAAGTTTAGCAACCCTTCACAATCCACTTAGTTAGGTAAAGTGGCTGTCTAGTTCCCACTTTCTCTTTATAGCAGGCTGGAGTTCATGTGAAGGTGAATTCTTTTCCCAGAACTCAAGTAAAGTTGACTTCTTTTCACATCATGCTTGGAAAGGTTTAGCTGTTAGCCAGACAATAACATAATTCATAGAAAATCTCAGAGCTCATCATACAAGGTTTGGGATTCAAATTGCAATTAAACTATCCAACTTGTCACATTTCTGTTCAGCACACAGTTGACTAATTTTCTCATGGCTGACATAATGTTACATCCTTCATGGATAATGGTTTTGTTTACAACCACTTTTGACCTAGATGTTGTGATCACTAACCCATAGAAAAGACTGCAGTCTGTAATAGCATAAGGCAATGTGTGGCTTGAGTGTCAATTGGGCCAAAATCATTGTATGAGCCATTTGCTTGCAGACCACGATATACTCCATCCCTTATGTTTTCCTTCATCTCTCAGGTAGCTTTGTCTGCTTTGCACTGTGGCTACCATAAAGAGGATCCACTAAGCAGAGGCTTGTTTCCCAATGATTGGCTGCAATAGTGAGCTCAGTGAGCAGCTCCAAATGGGATCTGCAGAGACAGTTAGTGTGCCAATTTCTGTGATAATAGTGCAACTTTAAATGTATTTTTAAACTAGTTCCGTGATTTTGTTTAAAGATATCAGAGTGAGCACTGCTGCTGTACTTTGCATATCAAAAGAAGATGGATTTCAATTTCTAGGCTATATACTTTACAAGATCATAGAGAAAGCCAATTATAGGCATGTCTGCTGTCTGAAAAAGACTTCCAACTAAGGATATCTTTCTCCCTTTTTGTTACTGTTCAAATATTTACACAATTTAAATCAAAATTTGGGCCAAAGGATAGTCTTAATCTAAATGGTCAAAAGATTGTGCACCATTTGCCTTGTATAACTAATGTGCATCCTCAATGGGTGAAGCTTACTGGTCTCAATAGCTTTTGTTGAGAGTCAGGTGCTTGCATTTAACCAACAGCTATCAAACACTGGAATAAATTTTGTATCTATTTGATGGAAATTATCACTAGAGCACATGACACCACCGTAGGGCTTGTGCAATAGTAAAAAAAAATCAGAGACAGAAGGAAGGTATTCAGCAGATAGTATGGATTTCCAAAGGTCTTCTTCAAGCAGCCTATCTTTCCATCTACCACCATCAACATGGCCATCACCCACATATCCTCCATTACCCACACATCTGTCCTGGCACCCTCCATCCCCATGCGCCACAAAGACGGGATTCCCCTTGACCTCACCTACCACCCCTCCAGCCTTCGTGTCCAACATATACTCCTCCACTATTTCTGCCACCTACCACATGATCACGCCACCCGACCCATATTCCCTTCTTCTCCCCTCTCCACCTTTCACTCCTTCCATTACTTCCTCATCCATTCCTCCCTCCATACCAATCGTCCCATTGGCACCTACCCCTGTGCCCGCAGGAGATGCACTATCTGCCCCCACACCTTCTCCCTCACCACCAGATGGGGCCCCAAAATATCTTTCTAAGTGAAGCAGCAATTCACTTGTGAATCAGCAGGATTTGTCTACAGCATCCAGTGCTCCTGTTGTGGTCTCCTCTACATTGGAGAGACTGGGAGATCCCTTCATTAAATTCCTTGGATTTGTCCACTACTATAGCATGGATTTCCCAGTGGCCACCCTTTTAAAATTCCCCACTACATTCCCTTGCTGACATATCTGTCCATGGTTTCATGCACTGCCAGACTGAGATCACTCGCAAATTGGAGGAATAACACCTTATTTTCTGCCTGGGTACCCTCCAACTGGATTAACATTGACATCTTCCATTAAACCACCCACCCCATCCTCCTTCCCTCTGATGCCTTTCCCCTAGCACTGTCACTCTCTTCCCTTTTCCCTCTGTCTCCTTTCAGAGGTCAGTCACATCAATTCTCACCTTTCCTCTTATCATATCCAATTAACATCTTTGTTGTTCTCCTATCCTCCCCCTCATATTCTTCAGTTTTTATTCTGATGCCTTCCTCTTCTTTGCTCACATTTGAAGAAAGGCTCTGGCCTGAAATGTCAATAATATATTTTTTTAATCTCCTAAGGACACCGTGAGACCAGCTGAGTTCCTCCAGCATTTCTGTGTTTTTACTATAATCAAAGCATCCGCAAACTTTTGTGTTTCACTCCTGTCTTTCCAAAGGTCAGCCCTGTCTCACCTCCAATTCCAGCCCCACAATTCAATCACGCAGCCAAGTGCTTTTAAAGGTATGAAGATGATTATAAAATTTTGCCTGAATTCCTGACCCTAGCAACCTCTCGTTTTTTTTTTTAAAACATTTTTAGACCTTTCTCCAACTTATTTTATCCCTTAGTTTTCAATGCCCCTGTCAAGGGAAATTGGTCTAATCAGATCCTTCAAAATGTTTTCAGTCCTTAATCGTCTTCCCTCAGTTTCTTCTGTTCTAAAATAATGTAGTTTTTTCTACGTTGATAAAAGTTCCCAGTCTTAGAAACAACATCTTAAATATCTGCACGTTCTCTGATCCAATCATGTTCTTTCTTTAATGTGGGGACAGAATGGTGTGCAGTACTCAAGTTGAGGTTTAACTAGTGTTGACACATACTCCAAGGTCCCTCTGTTCCAGTGCACCTCTGATCCCATTTATTCTGTGTTCTCTTGACTGATCTGGACAAGTGTCTAAATAATTTATTGTCCAGTGTCTTTACACTACCAATATGCAATTAGTTAAATGGTCATGCAAAATAGAATTTATTGATCATAAACAATGTGGATTTTAAAACCTGTTTTGACACACTTTCTCAAAACTTGGTCAGTGTGATGGAATATTGCAGCAAGTTAAATAAAAGCTCATGCATGTACATTTTCATTTACTAAGACTATTACTGCAGGCAAACAAATTGTCAGTTGATTTGTGTGGAATTCATTTTACATTTCTTAAAAAAAATGAGCTCTTTAATAAAAAGTGCCTGAAGTGTATGCTTGTTTTGCACTCTGAGCACACCGGGAAACAAACAATAGTCAGCTTAATTAATCAATTCTTAGCAACCCCTGAATTAAGTCTGGCATATCATTTCTGTGGGTCATGCTAGTCAAATATATAACCTTTGACAAGGTTTAGGATCTAACACGCATCCTAAATCTGGTTACTATCCATCACATGTATCTACAAGGATTTACTTTTCATGTAAGGATACATAGCTTTTAATGTCTGTATTAGAAAGCTTCACAGATTTTGAAATGAATTGAAGAATATTCCCTAAAATATTATTCATTCGACAAGCTGGCTGGTGCTAAATCGACCTGTCAAATTGCCTTGTCCATTTAAGGATGAAGGCTCCTTTTGCTTCTGGCTGCTGGGTTGTGGCACGAAAGTAAGAGCCCTGTAATGAAAGGCCAAATAGCTGGTCTCCAGTTAGCAAGGTGCTAGTGTGATAACCACCCACTTCCAATGGGGCATAAACAGGATGAAAGCAGCCTGGAGGTATAAGATTCAGAATTCCCTTGTTTAGCCTGCTAGCTGGAATATGTACCATATAGGCATTGGTTAGATTTGTGAGGCCCTGTGGATTGAGTGCAGTCCTGATTCCATTTTAATGGATGTAATTCCTGATTTTGAATGTCTCGCCTCCCATTGCTTCCCAGTAGTAGTACCAAGTGACCCAACAAATAGTGGTGGGCCTGCGGCCACCATTTCCAAGGAGAGGTCAAAGATTATTTTTTAAAGTTAATAGATTGAACCCTTCACCCAAGGACCTCCCTGGCAGAATAACAGTAATGTTCTTAGCTTGCATTCTGTCAGAGCTTATTTTGTGGTCAGCACTGATAAAGAGATGCTAATTTTAAATTAATCAGAAGGAGGTATATGTTTGCACTTATAAACTACTTTTTAAAAAGCTGAGCAATTAAAAGAGCATTTGAATCAAGAAATGTTGGATTGTTTCATTGGACAATCTCATAAGTGTCTGGCAGCTGTTGTGGATGGAGAAGTGGAGTTCACATTTTGAAACTAAAGCCCAAGCCTCTTTCCTACCCACAGGTGTGGCCCAACCATCTGAGTATTTCTACTATGTTTCCTCGCTATTTCAGAGAGAGGTCTAATTTATTTCAATGTTTTCAATGTTTTATCTTCCTGTGCTGTAAGCTGATAGTTGGGCAATGCTTGGGCATTGGGTAGGTAGGTAAAATCACCCACTTACTTAATTATGTATAGATTTGTTGGATATGAAGAATAGAAGTTGCTTTTGAAGATTTTAAATGACAATTTTTATTATAAACATAACTTTAAAAATATCATTATCCATTGCACACCTTTCTTACACATATTTACATGATTCAGAAATTTCTCTGAAATTTCATGGTAAGTAGGTGGAGTTCCTTTTAATACTGTAAGACGTTCTGCAACATTGAAATATGTTGCAATGCTTAACACATTCTTGTTAATAGAAATACAAAATATATAATTTCAACATTTCCACAAAATGCCACAGATTACCAATAATTCTTCCAAATTTTTTTCAGCACGTTTTCCTGAGCAACTGTGATATTCAATATTCAATACAAAGTTACTGACAGAATGTAAAATTAGATCTTAAACAATAAGGATACATAGAATAAAACAACTGAGTTATTTCTTTTTCTTTGGCTTGGCTTCACGGATGAAGATTTATGGAGGGGTAATGTCCACGTCAGCTGCAGGCTCGATTGTGGCTGACAAGTCCGATGCGGGACAGGCAGACACGGTTACAGCGGTTGCAGGGGAAAATTGGTTGGTTGGGGTTGGGTGTTGGGTTTTTCCTCCTTTGTCTTTTGTCAGTGAGGTGGGCTCTGCGGTCTTCTTCAAAGGAGGTTGCTGCCCACCGAACTGTGAGACGCCAAGATGTACGGTTTGAAGCGATATCAGCCCATTGGTGGTGGTCAATGTGGCAGGCACCAAGAGATTTCTTTAGGCAGTCCTTGTACCTCTTCTTTCGTGCACCTCTGTCACGGTGGCCAGTGGAGAGCTCGCCATATAACACGATCTTGGGAAGGCGATGGTCCTCCATTCTGGAGACGTGACCTACCCAGCGCAGTTGGATCTTCAGCAGCGTGGATTCAATGCTGTCGGCCTCTGTCATCTCGAGTACTTCAATGTTAGGGATGAAGTCGCTCCAATAAATGTTGAGGATGGAGCGGAGACAGTGCTGATGGAAGCGTTCTAGGAGCCGTAGGTGATGCCGGTAGAAGACCCATGATTCGGAGCCGAACAGGAGTGTGGGTATGACAACGGCTCTGCATACATTAATCCTTGTGAGGTTTGTCAGTTGGTTGTTATTCCAGAATCTTTTGTGTAGTCTTCCAAAGGCGCTCTTTGCCTTGGCGAGTCTGTTGTCTATCTCGTTGTCGATCCTTGCATCCGATGAAATGGTGCAGCCGAGATAGGTAAACTGGTTGACCGTTTTGAGTTTTGTGTGCCCGATGGAGATGTTGGGGGGCTGGTAGTCATGGTGGGGAGCTGGCTGATGGAGGACCTCAGTTTTCTTCAGGCTGACTTCCAGGCCAAACATTTTGGCAGTTTCCGCAAAACAGGACGTCAAGCACTGAAGAGCTGGCTCTGAATGGGCAACTAAAGCGGCATAGTCTGCAAAGAGTAGTTCATGAACAAGTTGCTCTTGTGTCTTGGTGTGAACTTGCAGGCGCCTCAGATTGAAGAGACTGCCATCCGTGCGGTACCGGATGTAAACAGCGTCTTCATTGTTGAGGTCTTTCATGGCTTGTTTCATCATCATGCTGAAGAAGATCGAAAAGAGGGTTGGTGCGAGAACGCAGCCTTGCTTCACGCCATTGTTAATGGAGAAGGGTTCAGAGAGCTCATTGCTGTATCTGACCCGACCTTGTTGGTTTTCGTGCAGTTGGATAACCATGTTGAGGAACTTTGGGGGGCATCCGAGGTGCTCTAGTATTTGCCAAAGTTATGATTACTTGATAAAATCAGCGAACACATCTTATAAGGTACATTCTTATTGGGTAAAATTTTAAATTTCTGGCATCACATGTAATAGGTAATTGCTTGAACTTTGTAACATCACTATGATCAACTTGTCAAGGATTTGGTTCATTGGTTTTGGTTATATTTACAAAGGATGTTGCCTTGCATTTTGTAGGATTGGTTTGGTATTTTATCAATGATCTGTCACATTTTCCAAGAATAAGTCAACAGTTCAATTTGGAAAAATTCTGTTATTATTTCTGTGTGTTGTTCATATGTTTATATTTATATGGACATGCACAATTATGTATTTGTGCAGGTATGTGCGTTTGTTTGTTTTATTTCTGATGTACGTTAAAGGTCGATGTGTTGTGGATTACAGCAGCTAAATATCAAAGCATAAAATCTTCCTCACTCTTTCATATATTTCTGCTATTTTAATAATTCCATCAACCAACCTGTTGTGAATTTTTTTTGATCTCAATATTTTTGCCAGAGAAATATTATATGAATATGAACATCAGTCATTTCCATGCTAAGATCTCTTCATGAAAACTTGAAGCTTGTCATTAATACAACTCAGAACCCATTTAAAAACCAATGAAAGCATGTATTTAATGCAACTCATAGCCCAGTTTGGAACCAATGAAGCAATGTTAATATTAGACAATGTAACATAAGATTCTCCAAATATTTCCTGTCAATATTAGCAATATTTTTTACTGACTATTATTTTACTGACTATTATTGTTTACATTGATCTAATTTACTCATTGTATATCTTAACCAAGTAAACTAACGCTTTAAAAAAAAATACACAGTCGAGTTCTTGCCATTAAACCAATCTTGTAATTCTGGTTACATTCACAGGCTGTTAAAGCCTCCAATTTTTGGTAGCATCCAACTCATTCTGCCTTGTGAGTTGCAAGAGTTATTCATTTTGCAATACATATTGACTAATTTATGATGGGTAATTTTGTTCTAAATATTTGTTCCTGTATACACAGCCACGGTTTCTGTTTTGCCTTGCATGTTCTGCTATTTACCTAATGATAATTAAACTTTGAAACTGGGATGGAGAAATTAGGTGTTCAGTTTCACTAGCTTAGAATTGAACTTGGGTTTACGTTACAACCTAAAGTAAAGTCTTGAAAGACATTTCTCATGTTATATCACCCCATTGTTCTCCAAATATGTTCTACATTCTAAATTCACAGTGGTAAACAATATACCAAGCAAATTTATTTTTAATAGATGCCATTCAAATTGAGCCAGTTGTCAGGGTTTTGATCCAATAATTTCATTTAAAAAATCTTAATCTCAACCAGTCCTGCAAAATGAGTTTAGAAGGAAAGGAAATCGCTTTAAAATGTTACTGTTCAGGTAATTCCACAGTGTTATCAAGCCAGAATTGGGGAGGGTTGGTGGGGGGAGGGGGAGGGGGTGGGCAGGGGAGATGTTTATGATTATTTTTTTTCCACAGGATAAGCATTGAAACAAAGCAAACCTGGATTGAGTATATGGCAATCTAAACTGCTATCCCTCCTCCAATTTTTTTATCTCATCACTCTGCCTTCTGCAAACACAACTTTTTAAAACCAAGCTGTCTGATCAATGCCTTTAACCATTTTCCTGAATCCAGCAAGTAAGCTCTTTGGAAAATTACAGTATGTCTGTATGTGCATACTAAAATGGCAAGTTGGAAAAGATAAGCCTGGTTCCTCAATCCTGCCCAACATCTTAGATGCCTGAGTATGATAAATGCTGTCTAAATAAATGATAAATTTCTACATTAAAGACATACAGTAGCATCAATGCAAGTTATTTTTCATTTTCTGATTGATGAAGAAAACAATAAATCAATAAAAACACTCATGGGGTTAAATCTAATATTAATGTTACAAACTAAGCCAAACTGTTACCAAAGAGATGGGTGCAGTCCAGGAATTGAACCTCTCCCTATTTACTTCAAAGACATTTCTACTCATCCAAAACTGAACATTGAACAAATCTGCTGCTATCTAATTTGGAGAAACTGATATAATGGTGTGACAATAGAAGAAATATAGAGAATAAGCAGAAAAATATTGTTGGTGAAGACTTTAAACACACAGCATGGCAAGGGAGAGTTAATGTTTTGTAATTCAAATGCATGCAAATTCAAGATGCAGAATAGCGCAGCTAAATAGTTAAAACCACTTCCACGTACCAACATCAAAGCTATATATTTGAACCATTGAGCTAGATTTAATACTTTTATCTCCAAGCATCTTTTACTTAAACATTGTGGATGAAGGAAATTTAAAAAATAAGATCAATTGCAGCATTAATTAATAATTTATCAACAATTTTCAGCAAGTTAAGCTAGACTAGAAATTGAATCACACCGTGCCTGTCTAGATGTGAGGCAATCTGATTTTGATTTTTCAGAGTAGATTGTGCTTGGAATCTTATCTATGACCATCACAAAATTGACCTGTCCACTTCCAGGATCAATGCATTTAGGCAAGCTTAAATATCCCTGGCACCAGGCAGGCAGCAGGTGATATCACTGTTCAAATAATGCCCAGTTCCACCTGCAATGATCTCAGCTGAAGAAGCTTCTATCAGTGCTCTGCTCTGACTTTCACTGAACAGTTTCAAGAGAACTAGAAGAACAGTTTGATGGTTTGTTGCCTTACTCACCAATTAAAAGGACCTCTGCTGATATCAGGAGACTTGACTGGACATCTTCAGAATTAGCTGTAGGCTGATCAAACATCTTCCTAAGTTTACAGACAGTTCTGTAACTAACAATGAGTATTTACTTTTCTAGCATTTAGTGCTAAATCCATCTTTGGCAATTCCTGGAGGAATTGTTGACCTGACTGACATTTTCCAGTAGCTGGCATGACCCATGGATCCTCGGGGATGAAGGCTTTTATTCCATTTCCTTGCCGAGACCAAAAGTGTACTCTACAAATCGGCAGAGGAGCACAGATAGATCGAAAGCCACTGGACGACAGTGGAAACATTTGTTGATGTGCTGAAGATGTGATCTTGTTTCCTAGATTAGTCAAAGAATGCCAACCAAATATGGGGACCAGATCATAATTCTGCTAAATCTGCATGATCTTGCTTATCAGTCGCAATGGCAGCTATTGTTATAGTTGACAACCTGAGTTTCAACGTGGACAAGATGAAGGAGATGATTGTGGACTTCAGGAGGACCAGGGATGACCACCCTCCACTACACATCAATAACTTGTTAGTGGAAAGAGTAGAGAGAACTATTCCTTGGGGTCCACTTAACTAGTGACCTATTGTGGACACACAGCATCTCCTCACTTGTCAGGAAGGCATAATAGCAACTGCACTTCCTGAGAAGACTGAAGCGGGCAAGGCTAATGGCCATCAGTATGCAAGCCTTCTATAGGAGCACTACTGAGATTGTCCTGGCCGGCTGCATCACAGTATGGTATGGTTACTTCTCAGGACCTTAAGAGTGGCCGAGTTTCCCTGCCCCTCTCCCCCTTCCCAATGACATGATCTATCAGTATCATTGTCTGAAGAAGGCATGCAAAATCATTGAGGACTCCTACCACCCTGCAGACAGCATCTTTCCGCTCTTCATGTAGGGAAAGAGATACAGGAATATCCAAGCCAGAACCACCAGGCTAACAAACAGCTACTTCCCACAGGCAGTGTGAAGGCTGAACAACCAAAGGAACTGCTAACACTAACCATCCGAGACTCTAATATTTACAAAGCATTTAGCATTTTTAAAAAATTTATATATATATATATATATATATGCTAGTCCTGCATATGTACTTATCTATATGTGTTATGTCTGGTTGTGTGCTTGCATGTTTTGCACTGAGTATGCCATTTAGTTGGATTGTACTTGCACAATCAGGTGATAATGAACTTGAACTTTAGCTTTGTTATAGCTTCTGAATCCCCAGATCCCTAGTCATTCATTTGTTGAGACATTTGTCATTCATGAGCAAATAGCTCCAAAACAGTGCAAACGTGTAAAGGAAAATATTGTTTCCTTTGTCCTTTGTTTTATCAGGCGCAGACATTTTCAGCCAATAATATATTTCTGCCCCAAGAAGCTGTTGCTATTATTGAAGCTCAGTCACTGTAAAGAGAATGTGTTTAAAATAGAAAGAACTGTACATCAGTTGGTAATAACGCTGTGCTGGCTTAAGTAGCCCAGGATGATGTCAACCTGAGGAGGAAGAGTATGGATGGAATTTTTCCTCAAGCAATTATTCAATGATTAGTTTATCTTACAAATATCTTAAATGTGACAGTAATTTCACACACACACACACACACACACACACACACACACACACACACACACACACACACACACACACACACACACACACACACACACACACACACACACACACACACACACACACACACACACACACTTTCTTATTTGCTTGGGGCAAAAATAAATATGGATAGTCGAGTTGTGAATCTTTCATTTCAGGCTAAAATTACTCATCTTATTCTACTTCAATGAAGATTTGATTCCACCACATTGTGACATCAAACAGTGGGGTCACATTCTGTATAAGCTCTAGGATACATTTTCAGCTATAACAGAGGAGCAAACTGTCTAAAATAAATGATAATTATTACAAATATAAAGATTTGGGTATATGTCCCCTTTACTATGGAATCTGTCAGTTAAAATATAAATAATTACTTTATATTTATATAGATCTGTATTTTGATCGCCAATACAAATAAAATCAAAGAAATCCTAAAGAGTATTAGGCTGTTTATGGGAATTATTTATTCTCTCACGTCAAGATGGTTGTCATAAAGGTGATTCTATAATATTGTAATTGTAAGTTATCAAGACGTATTTCCAAATACTTCGGAAATAATGTTTGAACATTTATGAAATAACTTTGAGCCAGTGTTTAAACAAAAATGGCAGTAATTCTCAGAGATAGAGGCAGTTGAGCCTGTGCATAAAGTGAGGAGATATTTAATTGGACAATGGCTGTCCAATGTGGGTGCTAATGCTTTTACTCATCACGTACCAGAGCCACTTTAGGTGCAGATTACCTGACAATTTCTCAAACTCCAAAAAAGTTGAAGATTTTCAACTGAATATCAGTTACATCTTTGTAAGATGTGCCAGATTCTTGTTCATTAAACCATTCTGCCTGGGGACAAAGGGGGAGTTTTGATACAGAATTAGAAACTGAAAGATGGAAACCGATGATGAGAAAAAAAAGCAAAAACAAATTGGGCAGATGGACCCCAGTGAAGGGGAGGGGGAAGGTAGAGACAAGAGGCTGGAGGTGGTGTGGAACTGGAGGAGGAGGGCTGATGGCAGATGGTTCCAGATAGGAAAGATCAACCAAAGGATTATAAACCCAAGTGGGTAGGTGTGGGAGTGACAACAAGGTTAGTGTGGGAAGGATGGCCAGGTGGTTCGGTGTGGGAGTAATGACCAGATCAATGTGGGAGTGGCAACCAGATGGGTCAGTGTGGGAATGATGGGATAAATTGAAATCAGATAATTGTGGATGGAATAGAACATGTGAAAAAAGGCAGAAAGAACCTGTTTGGACCTGTAGGAATGGGAAAGTAGTATAGATGTGTGGGGTACCCAAAATTTCCAAATTCAACATTTGTGCTATTGGAATGGTATATCAGGTTTTATTCTTCTGGTTTGCATTTGTCCTCATCCTGTTGCAGTGAGGAAGCCTAAGGAGAGATGACTCATTATGCAATTGGAAAGGGAATTGTAACAGCATGGAACCAGAAGATAAAGATGACTTTTGAAGATGGAGTACAGGTGCTCCACAAAGCAGGTTTCTTGTCTTGTTCTGTCTCCATCTGAATGTGATTGAAGTTTTCCCGCATGCTAGCATGAAAGGATTCATTTACTGACAATTCCAAATGGAATTGATCATAGTGCTACTATCAACAAACATTCACATATTCTGCTTATTCTGATGGTAGAAAGGACATCAATAAAGCAGCTGATGATGGCCATTCCTCCGACACTAATGTGAAGAGCTCCTAGAGTGACGTCCTGAGGTTGGGATGATTATCTTCCAACAACTACAACCATTTCCTCATAGTCCCAGAGTCGTGTAGCATTGAAACAGGCCCTTCAGGTTAAAATGTCTACGCTGACCATCGTGCCTTCAGGTTAAAATGTCTATGTTGACCATCGTGCCTTTTGACTCTAATTCTACTTTCCTGCATTTACTCAATTTTCCTCTATAGTGGCATCAGTGGCTAATTTGATAATTTGAATGCTCAGAAATGCAAAAGGCTACAGAAGGTAGAAACAGGTGCATCTCAGGCTCTGACGTCCATTCCACTGAAGATGTCTTTATGAAGTGCTGCCTCAAGAAGAAACATATAAAGGATCCCCATCACCTGGCTACAAGTTTTTCTCATTGCTACCTTCAGGTAGAAGATACAGGAGCCTGAAGACCATTGATTTTAGGTTCAAGAACAGTTTCTTTCCAATAGCTATCAGGCTCAAATATCTTTCCTGATGTGTCTTGAACATTATAAATGTTTCTACCTCCAGCATCTCCTCTGGAATTTATTTCAGGTATCAACTACTCTTTATATGAAACCTTAAACCTGATCCTTCTCATCTTAAACCCATGTCATCGAGTTTCTGGCACTCCTACTGCAACTATTTGCCATTCTTATAATTTATATATATTCTTATGCAGTAATATCGTCTCAGTGTCCTTTGCTCCAAGGAAAACTGACTCAATTCCTTTGTAGAACTCGTGCCCTCCCATTCATCCAACTATTTAAATTTCCCTGTGTGATTCTCTTGTACTGAATTTACTAGTTCACTGAAATTCCCTGATCAATGAGAAAAGCAAAATATGTATTTTTCCATTCAAATTCTGAGGTTGGAAACTGGTGAAATATAAGTAATGGAATTTTATTTAGCCGCACAAACTGTTTTTTTTTGGCTTGAAGAGGAAATGGTAGTTAGAAACCAGGCAAAACCATGTTAAATGATTACAGTAAGCTGAAAACATAGCTCATGAATTTTGATATGAAACAGAAAATGCTGGAAATGTTCAGTTTTGTCAGCATTTTGGTTTTGAGCAGTGATTGTTGGTGTAATGGGGAATTACATTTACTAAAATTCGGTACTTTCGATCTAGACAAAAGAGATCATCATACATCTTCGAAAGAGATTTGATTGCATTCTATCCCCTTAACAAAAGCTGGATATTTGAGCTAGATTTTGTAAATCATTTGTGTTAGAATTAGCACTATGGACAAACAGAGAAGAGAAAGCAGGGACTCTGGTATCTAATGCTTGCTGAGAAAGAAAAAAAATCATCTTAGCTGCTGTAACCAGCTATTTATACTATAAGCAGGATGGTTTCATTGCTGCCTTCAAGAGGGAACTGAATGTGTTCCTGAGAATGGAAAAGATCTCCAAATATAGAAAATAGACAGCTGGCTGGAATTTTTAATTATTGAAATGCATTACCATGTGATTTTATTCTGGGTTGAAGGAGACTTTGCTGAGCAGTGGACTTAAGACCTGATCCCTTCTCTTTATTCTGTTTGGAGATTGAGTGGCTGGGAAATGGTTAAATAATTCATGGGATGTGTATTTCTGGATTGGTGTGAGATGGATTTGATGGTTTTATTCTTCCTCTCTTTCTAAATCTATGACCATCAACATTTATGAAGTTGTATGCAACTGGTACTGTTAAACTTCCTGAGCAACTATAGAAAATATTGTATATTATCCAGATTATTATCTTCTTTTTAGAAAATGCTCTGCAAGACATCATGCAAATTGAAAAACCTGCCCCATTGGTTTGCACCATGACTTTGGATTGAAACAAGAAGGCCTGCAGATGCTGTGATTGTAGATTTACTGGAGGAACTTAGCAGGACCTCTAAGCCTCCATAGGAGGTAAAGATATTACAGACATTTCGGGTTTGAGCCCTTCTTCAAGGCAGGGGAAGAAGCAGGCAGCACCTGAATGAAAGAAATAGCAGGGGTAGGGGTACGGACCAACAGACAAAAGATGATCATTGAATGTGGAGAGGAGAGAGGAAAGGTGAAAATTGATTGGAGGTGGGGGATGGCTCTGTGAACACTCTGCTGAGCTAAAGGAAAAGAGAGGGAAAGAGATGTGGAGTTGGGGTGGCTAACTGAGACCACCCGCAAAATGGAGGAACAACACCTCATTTTCCATCTGGACACCCACCAACTGGATGGCATTAACATCAAGTTCTAGCCACACTACTCTTCTCCCCCCCCCCCCCCCCACATGTCTCCCTTCCTGTCTTCTTTTTTCTATTCTTTTAAATTGGTTTTTATAATAAGAACAGTACAATGAAGTAAAGGGAACAAAACTGAAAATACAATGTCACATATGTATATATATCAAGATAAAACTTTAAACTCAGTCCCTCCTTCTCTGCATTGGATGAAAATGGAAAAGACATAAAAAAATTATATACCTAACCTACTCTATTGGGAAAAAAGAAAACTAACCAAAAAAATCTGAGCAGCTTATCCTGAGGGTTATATATATTTTGCAGCTTTTGATTCATATGGTGAATCAGAAATCAAAGGTGTCAGTCTCATCTGGAAGAGTGAGTACATCTAATCACATTAAAAACATTTACGTCAAATGAAAATAAGACATAAAAGATCACCATTTATCTTCAGATTTCACCAATGAATCAAATACATGCTACCTAATTTTTTTCTAAACTTAAACAGGACATAATATGAGAAAACCATTGAAACACTGTTGGAGGTCTAGAGTCTTTCCATTTGAATAAGATGGCTCTTCTAGCCAACAACATAGAGAAGGCCACAACCTTTTCTGCAGGTACAGAAAAACTCTTTTATGTCTGGTTCAATAACCTCAAAAATATCAGTTATTGGCTTGGGTCGTAGCTCCCCCTGAAATAGAGTATCTTGCTCTCTCTCTGTAGATATTGGTGGTGATACCACGGTAATATTATTTGTTTCATTTGTTTGGTCTCTGTGTGTATGGCTGGCTAGCCTCCTTGCTGACTAACCCTGTGACTCTTTCCCTTGGAATTCCCTAATAAAAGCAGTTATTCCATCTTTACATCACTTCACTTACCTTCATAAAAGTTCAGAGGGCAGATTCAGCAGGAAACCTCTAATCCATCTAGAGCAGTGGTTCCCAACCTTTTTCTTCCAACTCACATACCATTTTAAGTATTCCCTATGCCATAGGAGCTTTGTGATTAGTAAAGGATTGCTTAAGGTGGTAGGTGGGCGGAAAGAAATAAATTTGAAAACCATTGTTTTAATCGTGCCTAATTGACTTGTTATGTGCATGGTTTCATAACTCCAAAGGAAATGGGCCAATGACAATTTTTCTCAAGCAAATTATTTTGGTAACAATTGGGTCAAGAGCAGTGGTTCTCAACCTTCCCTTCCCACTCACATACCACCTTAAGCAATCCCTTACTAATCACAGAGAACCAATGACATAGAGAATACTTTAAGTGGTGTGTGAGTTGGAAGAAAAAGGTTGGGAACCACTGATCTAGAGGGTACACTCAGAGGTGGAGTGAGGTTGCTCCACCTCTTCCATAAATGTAATGTCACTGAAAGCAGCTGCAAAGGGGTGGGTTGATGACATTGTCAGCCCACAACCCAGGAGTGTGATATTTAAAATCCCATAGCAACACTCAGCAGTGAACCCACCATGAGTCCAGATACGCTCATATCAGCGGGCTAGGATAACGTGCTCTTACCTGCTCTTCAGTTGCCATTGGGGGATAGGCCGCTTTCCCTTCTTGGCGCGATTGTTTGATGTCACAGCGACAGGCGGCACTATTGTAACACTTGCCCCACCTCCCTCAGCTCCGGAAGATGGCTCTTGACTCTGCTCAGTACGAAGGCAATGCTAGATCAGGCTTACAGGCCTTCTCCGTGAAAAGTAAATTTGCTTTATTTTTATTAATTGAGCTGGATTTAATATGCGGTTACACTATTAAAGAACTCTCTCTCTCTCTCTCTCTCTCTCTCTCTCTCTCTCTCTCTCTCTCCCTCTCCCTCTCTCTCTCTCCCCCCTTTCCTATTTTTCTTTTACTCAATTCTTCATTCACAGAGCCAACCCCTCACCCCCCCCCCCATCAATCAATTATCATCTTTCCCCTCTCCTGGCCTCTTCTCCATATCCATTTATCACTTTGTGTCTGTTGGTCTGAACTCCTCCCCCCCGCCATTTTTTTTATTCAGGTGCTGCCTGATCCTTCCCCTACCTTGAGGAAGGGCCTAGGCCTGAAACCTCAGTTATATATCTTTACCTCCTATAGAGGCTGCGAGACCCATTGAGTTTCTCCAGAATTTCTGTATTTTTACAAGCATCATGGCTTGAATCAGCTTATAGTGGCCAATTTCCTCTTTCTCTCAATTATGGAATGCATTATGTGGACGTTCCAGTGAAGCTGTAAATTCATCATCTCTGAACAGCAACATGTACCTTTCTCAATACAGGAATATAATTATCATATTGGAAATAGAGATTATATTATCTATCATGAAACTCGTATTGTTTTATGTAGATAGTATTTTACCGAATTGTTAAAGTTCTACTGTACAATGATGTATTATTTTTTAATCAATCACAGCAAATATCTCACCTTGTTCTTGGAAAAAAAACTGCTCAAGAGAAGAGAAAACATTTAAGTGGTGCATGGTTGTGGAACTCTAAGTACTTTGGAGTGGGAGAGGGGTTGTAGATGATAACCTGCTACATTTGTTTAACTACAATTCAGTTTGAATTCTTTTCAATTGGTCATTGGTAAAGGAATGGAGGCGCTGCAGGAGCTGCTGTAACAGTGCCGCCAAAGTATGGACCCACAGAAAGCAGGAGGTGGAGACACAGGGCTCCTCTGAAAGGTCCAACCACCCAGCCCGACTGCCGTTGTCTCTGTACAGGCTTTAAATGGCCAGCTAAAGGAGCTGACAGTGGTTTATTTAAAAATCTTCCCATCGTGGGGTCTGGGCCCAAGATGACGATGCCTATATTTGGCAGCAGCCATGAGCGGTTGCAGACTCCAGGGAAGTAAAGGACAGGCACAGGATACCAGAAAATTTTAGAAGGAGAAGCAGAGGAGATGATCCATGGCATGGTGACCATGGCAGTGGAGCAGCAAGGTGCTCTGATGCTGAAGAACACGCAAGCTGTTGGTGACTCAAGGCGAGGAATACACTCAGACTGCGGGTTGCCTGTGGCTGCAGTGAAGGATTCACACCTGGCTGCCAACTGCTGGAGACTGGCTGAAAGGGGACCAGGTATCGAAACCGAGACACCAGAGAGTTCTGAAGGCACTGTCGGATTCCTGTTTATGTCAGAGGTTTGGATCTGGGGCTCGATTTGCCAATGGTTTGGTCTAAAGTCAGTGTGTCTGTGGAGGCTGCCGGACCATGGGGGCGGATCCATGGACACTCAGTGATTCTCTTTCTCTGACTGTAGGGAGGTGCCAAGCAATTTCTGCCAAAGGCGAATCTTTGCCTTACTAAAGGAAATTTTGCATCATATTTCATTTTCTGTTTTATTACATGACTATAAAAGAACCTTGAATCTAATATGTGGATTATATCACTTTTTCAATCAAATGAAATGAGTGCAGTGGAGAATCAGACTGATAATTCCCTTGCAATGAATTTGGAACATTTTTAAAATTAAACATTTTGGAACAACTATAATTTAAAAGGTATAAAATGAGAAATGGGTAAAATAGAATTGTTGCAATTGGCAGTACCATGCAATTATTTTAATATAAAACGGTAGAATAATATTCAACCACATATGATAAGTAAGCCAGTGTTTGAGATTCTCATCTGTGTTTGTAGGTTGAAATCAACGAGCAGTCTATATTCATTCTCTCCACCTGGTTTATCTCCTTTTAGCATGGCTCCCCTTGAGATTTCCTACCTTCATCATAAACCATCTCAACCTACTCCATTAATGTTAAGAATAAGCAAATTTAAAGAACTGAGTCAATCTGGTTCACTGGGCATTAGATCATGAGGAGAAAACAATAATATATGAGAAATACAGGACCCAGAGGATTGCAGAATGCAAAAAGAGGGGAAGAGAGCAGGATGCCTGGGAAATGCCTGGGAAGAAGAGGGAGGAGGACAGTACTTATGGAATGCAGAAGATGCAAAAGAGGAAGAATGACCTAATTGAAGGGTGAACAGAGGAGACGAGTGATAAAAGTGAAGAGCAGCCAGAAATGGATGACACAGAGAAAGAAGCAGCAGAAATCTCCTGTGATTCTCAACCAGTGGGCCATGGCTCACGGCTGGGCCCATGCATGCTTCCATGTGGGTCTTTAATATTTTTAAAGAAAATAGTCAAAATGAGATAAATTTCTCACAGATCTGTCCTTGACTTGAAAATATTGCACAATTTATTGCCGCTAGTGGGCTATGGCATGTTAGGCTGGAAGCCAAATGGGCTTCAGATTGGAAAAGGTTTGAGGACCACTGCTTTTGACAGTACAAACACTGCTCAATAGTGCTTTAGCGTGGAGGGTGGATGGAAATTACTTGAATCAATGGGATGATGAGAAATCAATGTGAATTTTGTATCCAAATATGAAATGGAGTGTTTATCTTTGCATAGGGTAGCATGGTTAGCACAAAGCTATTACAGTACTGGAGACTCAGGTTCAAATCCAGTGCTGTCTGTAATGAGTTAGTGGGATCTTCCTATATCTGCATGGGTTCCCATTGGGTGCTCTGCTTTCCTCCCATTCTTAGGTTAATTGGGATGTTTTGGCAGCATGGTTTTGTGGACTAGAAAGTCTATAACTGTGCTTTATACCTCAATTTAAAAACAAATTAAAAATATTAAATTAATTGACATCAATAATTAACGTTGGCATTACTGTTTAGTGGCTTTAAAGATAACACTGCTGTGGACCCGGGAGAGGGGGAATGGAGTGAAGAAACAGTGTTACTCTGCAGGGTCCTACCACCCATTCCTAATGCTAATGGGCGTACACAGGCTTTAAACAGCCTGCCAAAGGAGTTGACAGTGAATTTTTTAAAAATCCTTGAACTGCGGGGTCTGTAACCAAAATGGAGAGGATCACAAAAGGTTGCAGACTCCAGGGTAGTAGGTGACTGGCACAGGGCACCATAAATGGGAGAATGCTCCCCATTTAGAAAGAGAAGCATAGGAGATGACCCTACAGGATGGTAACCATGGCAGTGGACCAACAAGGGGCTCAGCAATTAAAGGACCCACACAAGCTGTGGGTTGTTGGTGACTGGCTCAATGGAACCAGATATCAAAACTGGGATTCGAGAGGTTACTGAGGGCAAGAAGGGCTCTCGAAGGGCCTCAGGCACTGAATCTTCCTGATTGTATTAGAGGTTTGGATTTGGAACTTGGGTTGCCAATGTATCAAACAGGGGTCTGTGGCGCTGCAGAGGCTGAGGAAGTTTTAGAGGCATCTTTTGAAGGGACTTCGTTTACTTCTCTTTCTCTTACTGTAAGAGGGGATGGGCAATGCTAGTGGCAACTCTTTGACTTACAGCAGGCAAAAGGGAATTTTGAGTAATATTGGGGTGGCATGGTTGGTGAACTGGTTAGTGAAACACCTTTACAGTGCCAATGAATGGGACCAGGGTTCAAATCCCGCACTGTCTGTAAGGAGTTTGTATGTTCTCCCTGTGTCTGTGTGGGTTTTCCCTGGGAGGTCCAGTTTCTTTCCACTGTTTGAAACGTACTGGGAAAGTAGGTTAATTGGGTGTAAATAGGGTGGCATGGACTTGTTGGCCAAAATAGATTGTTACCATACTGTATGTCTACATTTAAATTTTAAAAATAATTAAATTAGATGGTAATAAAATTAATCTTGAATCTATTTATGCATTTTAAAAATGTTAGATAAATCCCATTCAGTATTATTATTTTATAAAATTGTTATATGGTCCCTGGCCAAGAAATATTCTTGTATCATCCAATAATTTTCTGGATATGACAAATGAATTTGATCCAAGCCCCAATGTCTCAACTCAATTGCACATTGCATTGCTCTCACGATTCTTCAAAAGGTTTTTACACCCTCTGTACATTTGTTGAACTTACATAAGGAGGTATCAAGATCTCCACACTGCCATTAAATGGATATCAATTTGGTGCCATTCTCCTTCTATTTATTTGCAAACAGTATGGGCTATTCATATCCAGATAATCTTTCTCAGCAACAAGCGCTTCTACATAACTAAAAGGGTATCTGTCTGACCAGGTGTGAGATCCTGGAATACATCTATAGAATGGCTGTTTAAATTTGTAATTCCCAGTGCATTTTTGTTTGGCTACTGTTCTACAGTACAGCATGTTAAAAATGTCTTCAATAATTATTTTAAAAATAACATTTCCAGACAGGCCAGATCCCCTCGGGAATATAAGGTAAACCAGTGAGCTCTCTTTCCTTTACAATATTTGTAGTGTTGTTTCACTACAGTTTTTCAATTATATCTGAAAAATATCACATGTAATTGTAGCTTAAGTCATACTAACTTCATGTTCCACTGCATTCCGACTGTAATGTCTTTTTGTTCAATGACGATGAGAAAACTGGAGTTCCAGTTTCACAAAATAGTCCACTGAACTGCAAATAATGATTCCAGAATGCTAAAAAAAATCATTAAAGCAGCAACAACTTAATGTATTCAGTTACCTTGAAATAAATGGTTTTGTATCTGTGCAGTTATAGTTTTCAGCTAAGTATAGCTTTTCAGAATTGCACCAGTTCATTATAATTCTTTTCTGGCTTTCCTGAATTTTATAGATTTAAATATCAAAACAGCAAAGAGACTTTGATGGGTATAAAAGAAAACACATTTATGTCATAATCTTCATGAGTTCAGGATGTCCCACAGCATTTTGCAGATAATGAAGCAGATGTGAAGTATGGTTGCTATGGTAACATGAGGAAATGTAGCAACACATAAGCTGTAGCCATGCCCCACAAGCAGGACAAGATAAGCGACACCTGTTGGAAGGTTGAATAAAGTTGGTGGGTGCACAAAAGAAAATAAAATCTTTGCTTGTTCCAGAGCGATTGGGATCTTCTGTCTACTGGAGAGATCATGTGGGGAAAATGGTTTAAAATAGGTCCTTTGTCAGCTCCTGGTTGAAGGCTAAAATACTGATCATGAGATAAGATGCCTTGATACCAAGTTACAGTTTAAAGCAATGAGCAATTTACTTTTTTTTGGGAAGTATGAAAGGAGTCCCTGGCCCATTTTCTGCAATGGTCTCCCAATAGGTGCTGCTCACCTGAGATTTTTCTGTGTAATTTATTGGAGCAACATCCCTCTTCTCTGAACTGCAGTGTATGTGTATCTGGAAATTACAGCAGAAAAATCATAGAGGAGTCAGTGGAACCAGCCTTTAGCTGAAATGGAAAGTACTCAGAACACTGGTAGTGGGGACTTCTGACAGGCAGAAGAGAAGCCAGCATACGTGTCCTTATTAATGAATGACTCCATGAATTAACAGGTTTAAGCATTAACTATGACAAAATTGTTGGGTTAAATTTTCTTGGCCAATTCTCATCCCTAGGGTCTTCCTCTGTAGTTCTTTGGCAACTGTACTGAGACTATTGTTGGAGGTGAAAACCTGTAGAGCGAACAAAGTCCCATTCTCCCAGATTTTTTTCCCCAGCTGACAAAGATAAAAATGACATTCAATATCTTTTGTAAATCTGAAATTAGTAATAATTTCATACTAAGTGACAAACCAATAAAACATTTGAAAAGTTAAAATATATTATAAAATTACATGCAAATTACAGAAAAATAAAGATGTAAATGAAAGACAGCAAGCTAATGTGAATTAATTAACAACAAGTAACCTTGCCCCTTGCCTTCTAATCCTCTGTCCTTTAATTCTCACCAAAGTCAGTGGGGTCTTAGATTCAGCGCCAAGTGAATGATAATATCTCAGGTACAGACATCATAGAAATAAACCTTTCAACTCTATGAGTCCATCAAGCTCCCATTTCACCAATTCTACACTGATCCAAATTGTTCTCCTCATCTAACAAAAGGCTTTTTTTAAATCATGGAAGCCTCAGAACATTTTCCCCCATGTAAACGCATCATGCATTAGAGGACATGTGTTTAGTGTGAGGGGGAGAAGGTTTAAAGGAGGTGTGTGAGACATTTCTTTTATACAGAGATTGGTGGGTGCCTGGAATGAGTTGCTAGGAGTGGTGGTGGAGGCAGAAACTATTGCAACATTTATGACGTTCCTAAATAAATACATGAATAGGAAAGGGGTGGGAGGATATCTATCAAGTGCAAGCAGCAGAGTTTTAGTCTGTTTTGAACATCATATGGGCCAAAGGGCTTGTTCCTGTGCAGTTCTTTTCTCTGCGTGTTATACTTCCATCACCTCCCCACGGATTCTGCTATTCACCTTTATGCTAGGGGCAATTTACAGTGGGCAATTCATGTGGAAGGAAACTGGAGCACCTGGAGGAAATACATGAGAGAGGGAGAATATGCAAACTTCACACAAAGAACACCAGCAGTCACGATTGAATTGAGCTGCAAGCGAACAGGTATACTTGCTGTGTCTGAGATTAATCACAACCTAATGCTAGTAGATCCTAACAAAATAAGTCTCACCACAGAACTCAAAGTGGAGCTCAGTAGATGAGAAACAGATATATTTGGCCAGAAAAACATGAATTGTAAAATAGATGAGCCAAGAAAAAAGTATGAGAAGTGACGGTTGGATCAAATAGTTGAGATTAGATCAAGATCTTCTGCACATGCATTGAAATTGCAGTGAATTTGCCATTCAACTAAGTTTGAGAGTTTTTTTGTTGTGTTGACTATTGGAATGTTGCTTTGAACTTGGATCAAGAGCACTTTTCTTTGAAGTTATATGATTGGTTACAATCACAATCTTCTGAAGATGTATGTAATTTTTCAGTTCTGGATCACAATGACCCAATCAGGTCTATCAACTGGACATTTCATGGCATCAGTTGGGGCACACAGATACTGGGTTTTGAAGCTAAATCAGTGACCACTAGACCTTTGAAACACAAGAGGAAGAGCCAGAATCACTCAACAGATCAGGCAGTGTTTATGGAAAGGAAAACAGAATTAATGTTTTAGGTCAGTGAACCTGGTGCACTGTTTTCATTTTGGAAAATTGCAGAGAAATTTGACCATGTTTTCCTGGGGTGCCATCATTGGTTATTCTAGGAACTACTTGTTCTGACTTGAATTGGACCATTCCAGCTATCCTCCAACCATTACCAATAATTTCCTTCGTCCCTTAAAGCCATGCTAATCCTCCTTCTGAAGTTCTCCCTAGTCCCAACCTTCCAATGAATAATTGTGTCCTAGTTAGCAACCTTAAAAAAATAATTAAAATTGGTTGTTTGGTTTTTGAAGAAATATCTTAGAATATTGCAATGATTTATTATGCAGCCTTTGGATAGGATGGGATTTTGATGCAACAAGTTAGTAATTTTAAATGAATGATTTTATCAATGCATTGGTTAATTTTTGATAAAGCTGGGATACTTTACTCCCCCAACTAGAAATTAACAGCAATGTTAACATTGCATTCACTAACAATATTTACACAGCAATAATTGAATGTGCATGTAAGTGTTCTGGACATTTAAGATAATGCGGTGAAATGTAATGGGACAGATACATGAATATTTTAATATTCCCAATATGATTTGGACAGCTAAGGGACCACCATGAGAAAAGTGTGAAAATATACTTAATGTATTTCACCAATCCAGAATGAAAATGAACCTACTTTTTAATGCTTCCTCTCAGGCAGATCCTTGAGATGAACTTTTGTTTCTTGAACTTTATTTCTGTGAGCTCTGAGGAAGATGATGAGGCTAATGTAGGATATGCAGAGCTTGATGTAGGGGAGCAGAGGGTGGCTGAGTGGATAATATACAAAGTTGTAGATCTTTCTGTGGTTTTCACTGGACTTCTGCATGTTTCCAGGGTTCACAGTGATATCCCAAAGGGCACTTTACATTTTTCAGCTGTAAGGTAAAACTGTGAATCTGTAAGGCTGTCACATGTTCCAGAAATGCATTGAGAACATCCCTTGTTTCCCCTGTCCACCTGAAAATCTTTTGCTGTGATGTAGCTTGAGTACAGAGCCTAATTTAGAATCTTGGCGTGTGGAGGCTGGAAATGTTGTCCTGGAAGAAAACAGGGATGTTGCTTATCTTGCCAGTCTATTTTGTAGAGAAAATATTAGTGTTGCAATTCCAGAGCTTTGAAGTGCCTACTGTGGATAATTCATTATACAGGAGCATCCAAGGAGAAAGGGATAATTGTTGCCTTGTAATCTTGTAAGCATTGTGGTTGTTATTTAAATATTCTTGGACACCAAATAACCCTTTCAATTTTCCAGTTACTAGTCTGAACAGTGAAAGAATAAAGCACTGAATTCAGAAATGGTATAGTTGTTCCTAGCCCAATCAACCTAATTCTAACATATGGCGACTGATATCCAAACTGGAAGACATGTTCCATGGAATACTGAAGCAACAATCTAATCTTGTGACATGTTCATGACAATAAATTCTGATTCTAATTCTAATATAATCGTCCTCACAGACTAACACTTACAGAAAATGTGCAGATTCCTCAATCACAATCCTTGCATACTTTCTATCCCATCATAGGAGAAGACACAGTATTGCACATTGATTGCAGATCTCCCATGGCTTGAGAGCAATCATAGGCACTCCTGCAAATGATGAACACTGAGTAACACTTGAAGCTACAGTTAAAATAGTAAAAGTACTGAATGTGCTTAGGGTGGGAGACAGCATTGTTCATGGTCAAGAGAGGCTTGGTAGCATAAAAACATGCAAAGTCGGAACAGAAGGCAACTATCGAGCCTGTTGAGTCTACTCCACCATTCAATAAGATCATGGTTGATTTGGCCCTGGATTCAGCTCCACAAGCATGATCATGCGGTAGTGTCTGAGATCAGAATGACATGGCAACTAGACTGATCTGTAACAGATAATGACTCAAGGATACATCCTCAAACTCATTCATGACAGTTTATCTTTGACCAAAGCATCTAGCTTTGATGGCACTGGTATAAGTGACCACTGTATAGTCTTTGTGGAGATAAAGCCTCATATTCATTATCTAGAACATGACACTGCAGCCATGCTATATGGACAATACTTGGATAATGCTCAAAGATAGATATCCACAAAGCACTGTAGTTCATCAGCAGAAATGTACAAAACCAGAACCTGTAACCCCATAGCTGGCATACCCTTTGATATTCTGATACAATCAGTTGAGGGTATTAACTCTGATTTACAGAGTTCATGTGGTCATACTTGAGTCAATGGCATCATGGATGAACCACTCAATACTTGGAAATGTAGCTCACAGTAAAGAAGATGATTGTGATAGTTGGAGGTCAGCACCAGATTTAAGCTCAAGTTGCTGATGGTACCAGAGAAGTGATGAGTCAATATGGCTGAATGATGCATCAACAACAACCTCACACTCTTCCAAATGTTGAGCAGATAGTGCAGTACTGGTGAATTCCTATGTTGCACCAGCTTTTCATCCCACTTACATAGTATATGTTCAGGTACCTTCTCCCCTATTTTATCTAGCTCTAATCTGGTCCAATCTGGTTTTTCCCTTGTTTGATAAAAATCTGATAGGTATCTTAATTGTGCTGCTCTATAATAATTCTTAAAGTTTGGTAGCTGTAAGCCCCCTTGTTTGTACCATTCTGTTAATTTATCTAGCACTATCCTTGATTTCCCCCCTTTCCATAAGAATTTCCTTATTATTTTCTTTAGCTCCTTGAAGAATTTCTCTGTTAGGTGAATTGGTAATGATTGAAATAGGTATTGTATCCTTGGGAAGATATTCATTTTAATGCAATTTACCCTTCCTATCAGTTTTAGTGGTAAGTCTTTCCAAATGTTCTATAGATAACCTTTCCTTTAGAGAATGGGAGAGAAAAGGGATCAAAAGAATAGAAAATTGTTTTTCAGGAAATAAATTATTATCTTTTGAACAAATGAAGGACAAATATGGTATAACACACAGTACAATGTTTGCATACCACCAACTGAAAACCTACTTGAAGGACAAATTGGGAAGCAGACTGAGGTTACCAGAAGGAAGCAATTTTGAAAATGTGATTACAGACACGATGATAATTAAAAGATTTATAATAAGCATGTACATCAAACTGCAAGAGAAAGAGAACGAGGAAACAAGCTGTAAACCCAAACAAAAATGGGAACAAGATGTAAACATAAAGATAAAGAATGAAACATGGGAAAAGCTATGCTCCGGAACTATGAGAAATACAATAAACACGAGGTTACGCATGATACAATCTAATTGGTTACACAGGCTATACACCACACCCCAAAAGTTAAATAAATGGGACCCAACAGTATCAGACAGATGTTTTCGTTGTAAGAAGGACAAGGGAACAACAGTACATGCAATTTGGGCATGTGAGAAAGTGGAAAAGTTTTGAGAAGATCTAAACCAGGTATTAAATAAAATCACAAAAAGCAACATACCAAAAAATCCAGAGATCTTTCTTCTAAGTAATATAAGAAGTAAAGAACTTGGACTTGATTTGGATGGAGCACAAAAAATATTTATTATGATAGCCTTAGCTGTAGCAAAAAAATGTATTATGTCAATCTGGAAATTAGAAGATAGCCTGAGAATACAGCAATGGTACATAGAAATGAATAAATGTATTCCATTGGAAAAAAATAACATATAATTTAAGAAATAACATCACAGTATTTGAACAAATTTGGGAACCGTACATGGAACACAACAGAGAAGTCCTACCATGGACCTCCACCGCCTAAAATGACAGAAGGAGAAGAAGACGAAATGAACTGACCCAGTATGCAAAAGTAGATGACACAAATTTCTTGTTTATTTTCATTGTGTGATGACATTGTTTAATGGGTTTAATGTATCATATAGGTTGAACGTTGAGTGGGTGGGGAGGGGGGGGTGAAGGAGGGAGGGAAGGGAGGGGGGAAAAAGGGGAAGAAAATGACACTGTGTATATTCAAGAGGGAAATGTTTGTGTGTATTTTGGTTAGTATGGTTCATAGTGTGAAAAATAAAAAATTTTAAAAAACAACCTCACACTCAATGTCACCAAAACGAAAGAACTGACTGTTGACTTCAGGAAGGGAAAACCACAGGTGTACGATCCAGTGATCATTGGGGGATCAGAGGTGGATTGTGTCAGCAAATTTAAATTCTTGGAAGTCACTATCTCAAAGGATTTTCCCTGGACCCAACACACAAATGGCATCATGAAGGAAGCACATCAGCACCTCTACTTCCTCAGGAGGTTTGATATGACATCGGAAACCCAGGCAAATTTCGACAGATGTGCGGTGGAAAGTGTGCTGACCAGCTGCATCATGGTCTGGTATGGGGACACCAATACCCCTGTGTGGAAATGGCTGCAGACAAAACCCTCCCCACCATTGAGAACATCTACAGGGGACTGCTGTTGAAGAGCAGCAGCAATTACCAAAGATCCACATGACCCAGCACACGCTGTGTTCTCGCTGCTACCATCACAGCCTTGTTTGTGAAGAAATGAGGTATAGATGCCTCTTTTGTGATGGTACCACCAGGTTCAGGAACAGTTGCTACCTCTCCACCATCAGACTCATTTAAGGACTCGTACTTTACACATTATTTATCACAATTTTTTTTCTGCATTGCAGTCAGTTTGTTTACAGTTCTTTCTTTATTTAATTTTTTCTCTTTTGTATATGTATCTCTTTCTTTGGTACAGTTCACAGCTACTGATAAGTAGAAATTCTACCTAGTCTTTAGGAAAAAGAATGTCAGGGTTGTATGTATGTACTCTGACAATCAATCTGAACTTTGAACTTGAGTCACTGGTGTTGTAATAGCATTGCACTAACCTTGTTGCCTCGGGTTAGCATTTCAGAAAATAGTATTTGATTAGTAGTAAACGTGTGTTTTTTTTAAAGCACAAAGACTCAAAAGGAAAAAGTGCTTAAACTATCGATCGCTGGAAAATTAAAGTTTGTATTTAATTACAAGAAAAGACTTAAAATAAGGTTGCAATAAAATTGCAAGCCCAAGGAGTGGGAACAGTCAGCAAAGGGTGACCAAGAAATTGAAAAAGAAAGAAAATAAAAGATGAGTAGCTGACTGGGAAATATAAAAACAGACCATAAGTGTTTTTATTGGTGTGTATAAAAGTGAAAGGACCTAGAAAGGACTATTTTTGTTGTCTTGTAGAAAGATACAGGAAGATTTGTGGGCAGGGAATGAGAAATTGATAGGGGAATTAAAGTCTTTGTTTGTCCACAGAGGCACTTCCCAGAAATAACCTGGAGCAAAGAAATGAGGAAATGTATTAAAACAGAAATATTGCTGCCTATAAACTAATATTTTGATTTATGCCCCGATTTATGAAAGAAGTGGCAGTAGAGATGATGAATATTTTAGTTATCGTCTTCCAAAATTTCCCAGCTTTTGGATTTATTCCTGAGGCTTCAAGGGCAATAGTTATACCCTGACTATTTGATAACAGGGAGGCAAGGAGAAAATAGGGAAATGGGGAACTAGTGATCTTTTAGACTGAAATCAATAACAAGGAAAATGCTGATATCTGTAATAAATGGTGTAAAATATTAGTGATGACAGGGAGAGCGTAAGGGTTGTATGACCAAATTCTGCTCCTATTTCTCGTGATCTTATGAATTAAATTGAGTACTGGTAAAATCAATTGTTACTTGTACTGAAGTATTTAAAGAAATATTAAGAAATTTTAGAAAGCAAGGCCCCAGCTCAACTTGATTGCTGTGAATCTGGTGAGAAGGAGAAATTTGCCTTTGCAAATGAAGTTGACTGCATAACAAGAAATATCAAACCAGATCAAGATCAAGTAATGGTCAAGGATATAAGATAACAACAAAATATCCCTGCTGTAGCACTGCTAGCTGACTCCAGATCTGCTAGTGCCTCTAGCCAAGCTGTTCAAATACAGTACAACACTGACAATTTAAATTGTAAAAAAAAATTATAAAACAACTTCTTGTCCAAATCATTATGAAACATTTAATCTGGCCAACTACTGGCTGACCAGACTGCTCTGAATCAGCAAAGAGATGAAAGGGACTGTTCACATTGTGATCAAGCATCACCCACTCATCTGGCAACATCAGCAAGGGTGTTGAAGATGTCACCGAGATCAAATGCTTCACAACCAGGGCTAATCTGAAACAATGATTGGATGCAGAGGTCTGGGCACTTCTCAGAGCTCATTATGCCGTCTTCAGGACAGGAGACAAGATGATACAAAGATCAACCAGGGATGAGTCCTGTGCAATCCGGAAGTCAAAGTGTGGGTGCACTTAGAAGAGCCATAGAGAGCTGTGTTTCATGAGGCTCATGTAGCAATGAACCAAAACTATAACCTTACAAATCAAAGATGCCTTCCTTCCGAATAGACTGAAAATTTTCTATGCACGGTTCAATGAGAAGAGCAGGTTAATGCTGAAGAAAGATTTGTGTCCCCCAATGAACAAGCTCCCTGCATAGCTATGGCTGAGGAGAGGAGAACCCTCTCCAATGTGAATCCACTCAAGGCAGTGGCACAGGCAACACACCTGGTTGGCTACTGAAGGACTGTGCAGGCCAACTGACAGAGGTCCTTATGGACATTTTCAAAACATCACTGCAGCAGTCCATCATCCCCGTAGCTTTCAAGACAGCTCGCATCATCCCAGTCAGTATCAAAGAGGGCGATGGTAACATGCCTCAACAACTTCTGCCTCGTGGCACTGACCTTCAC
Source organism: Narcine bancroftii (assembly GCF_036971445.1). Classification (NCBI taxonomy): domain Eukaryota; kingdom Metazoa; phylum Chordata; class Chondrichthyes; order Torpediniformes; family Narcinidae; genus Narcine; species Narcine bancroftii. Next base: position 37,862,591 of record NC_091477.1, read on the forward strand.
CATTATGAAAGGCTTTGAGCATATGATGATGGAATGTAAAGCTCACTTCCTAGAGCCACTGGACACATTTCAATTTGTTTAAGAACTTGGAGGGCAAGTGGAAGCCTCATCCATCTACTTCATCCTGACCCATCTGGAGAATGATGCCTCAAATGCCAGACTGCTGTTCATCGACTTCAGCTTGGCATTTAATATGATCATTCCCAGAAATTGGTGAAGAAACTGTCCTTGCTGGGACTCATCATCCCTCTCTGTAACTGAATTCAAGACTTCCTAACAGTAAGACCACAGTCTGCCCAGGTTGGCAGCAGAACATTAATCACCATAACGTTGAGCACTGGAGCACCTCAGGGTTGTGTGCTCAGCCTGCTCCTGTTCACACTATTGACTCACAACTGCAACGCCAGATCCATCTCCAATAGAGATCTCAGGATTGTGGATGACATGATAGCACTTGGCCTCATCAGCAACAATGATGAGTCGCACTGCAGAGAAGAGGGGCAAAATGTTGTGATATGGTGAGAGAATAACAACCTGAGTCTCAACATGGACAAGATAAAGGAGATTGTGGCTTTAGGAAGACCAGGGACAACCACTCTACGCTGCACATTAGTAGCTTAGTAGTGGAGAGAATTGAGAGCACCAAATTCTTTGGAGTCTACTTAACAAATTACCTACCTGTATGCATAACATGTCCGCACTTGTCAGGAAGGCATGACAGTGACTGAATTTACCAAGAAGAATGAAGTGGGAAAAGCTACCGGCCACCATCTGATTAATTTTCTATAGGAGCTTAATCAAGAGCATCTTGGTTGCATCATTGTTGCAGTAGAACATTGGATCGAGATCAATTCACAGGACCATAAGAGCGGCAGAGAGGATCATTATGGTCTCTATTTCCCTCCCCCCCTCCCCATTAATGTGATCTACTAGGACCATTGTTTTAAGAGGGTTCGCAAAATTGTTGATGACCCCTACTATCCCTCAGATGGTGTATTTCACCTACTCCTGTCAGGAGAATCAAAGGCTGAGAAACAGCTTCTTGTCTCGGGCAGTGAAGGACAGAATGAACTGTTCATACAAACCCTCCGAGACTACTATTTATTAAACAATATCTATTTATATAGACATATACCTTCTGCATGTATTGTTTTTCTGTATGTATGTTATATCTGTATCTCTGTTTGCATGTTTTTGCACCACTGAACGTTATTTCATCGGATAGTACTTGTACATTCAGATGATAAATAAACTTGAACTTGATTACCAGCTTTTTGGAACCACTCAGCTTTACATTTCATTACAACCTTGGCTCAAGCATTGGCAAATGAGATAGATTTTAAAGATAAAGTGAGAGTTATTTCCTCTGACATTAAGGCAACATTTGGCAGAATCTGGTATCAGTGAGCTCTGTTGAAGTGGAGTTCAAGGACAGACAGGAGGAAACTTCACAGATTGTAGTCATGCCTAACACCAAGGCTTGTAATCATTGGTAGCCAACCATTTCATTCTCCAGTCATCATGACGGGGATTCCTCAGCACTGCATCCTGGACTCGATGGCTTTCAGCTTCTTCATCAATCCACATTCTAAGGCAAAGTCTGAGGAGGCTGCATTGTTCAGCTTTGAGCTGATTAGGTCTTGGGCTGAAATGTTACAAATAATATTCACGCCAGACAAGATCAAATCCAACAAGATGAAATTCCCAACTCAACATCAAAGGAAACATTATCATAATTCCAGGAGTCATGGTTGAACAGAAATTTCATTGGACCAGCAAAGTAAAAATGATGGCTGCAAGAATACGAAATAGTCTGTTGTCCTGACTCGACAGAGCTTTGCCTATCAATAAAATACATGAGGATTGAAATGGATTATGGATCATTAGCTGATGAGTAAAATTTCAACAACAATCCAGAACCTGTGTGGCCTCCAGGACAAATCAACCACCTTAAACATTTGCTCCTTCCAGCATGACACCTGATGATTTTATTGTATAAAATGTGAAGTAGACCAGTGCACAGCTTATTTCATGTGCTGTACCTGGGACTGCTCCCACCAAAATATGCAAGAGGATCAACCTGATGAATGATAATGGTCATGGAGTTGTACAGCACAGAAGGGTCTTTCAGCTCACTGTCCATGCCAATCTGTTTCCCATCCACATTTTCTTTCATCAGACCTGTATTCCTTGCCTATTTAATGACATCTCATCTCCTGAATTGTCTCAGTATCTGTATCTCCTCCAGAGGTAAATTACAGAAATCGACCACTTTTTGTGCAGAACACTTTCCACTCAAATTCCCTTCAAACCTCTTTTTATCACCTTAAATTTAGGTCCTCTTGCTTTGATATCTTTACCTTTTTTTGGGGAGGGGGGATGATTCTGATCATCTATCCTATCTTGAGTTTTTATAATTTTATATTCCTCATCCAAGTAGTCCCTCAGTATTGCTCACTCCAGGGAAAACAAACCCAGTCTATCTAATCTCACCCTATAATAAAGTCCTCCAATCCAGGTAACATCTAGGTGAATCTATTGACTTTCGCCTCAGTGCAAGCACATCCTTTCTTATTGCATGACAACCAGGGCTACATACAATCCTCCAAATACAAGCTAACTAGTGTTTTGTAAAGTTGCAACATAACACCCCAACTTTTCTAAGTTATGTCTCAACCTATGAAGGCAAGCAGGCAACATGCCTTCTTCACCATATTTTCTGCCTGTGTTGCCACTTTCAGGGAACATGACTTGAAATCCAAGGTCCCTCTACACATCAATATTCCTTGACATCCGATCTTTTTTTTTACATATTCTACCTCTATTTGACTTCCCAAAATGCATTATCTCTCACTTATCAGGATAAAATTCCATCTATTAATACTCTGACACATTTTCCATTTGATCTGCATCCTGCTGTAGCCTAAGGACACCTCACAGCACACAGGGAATCCTTCACAACATAGGCTACTAGTTCACAAAGATGTTTCAACAATATCTACTCAAGGACATCTTGGGCTTGGACATAAATATTGGTCTGCAGCAATGCACATACACACAGCAGGTAGCATGTATGGAGAAGATAACCCACTTTCAATCCCACAAGTGACACAAAATAAAATGTATTCACTTATAGAAACATAGAAACATAGAAGATAGGAGCAGGAGTAGGTCATTCGGCCCTTTGAGCCTGCTCCGCCATTCAATGAGATCATGGCTGATCTTAAAGTTCAGTACCCTGTCCCCGCCTTCTCTCCGTAACCCCTAATTCCCTTATAATGAAGAAATATATCTAATTCCCTCTTAAATGTATTCAATGAATCTGCCTCTTCTGCTCTCTGTGGCAATGAATTTCACAGATTCACCACCCTCTGGGTAAAGAAATTCCTCCTCATCTCGGTTCTAAATGGTTTGCCTATTATCCTCGAACCATGGCCCCGGGTTCTGGACTCCTCCACCATTGGAAACATCCCTTCCGTATCCATTCTGTCCAGTCCTGCCAGAATTTTATATGTCTCTATGAGATCCCCTCTCAATCTTCTAAACTCCAGTGAGTAAAATCCCAAATCGCACAATCTTTCCTCATAAATCATTCCTGCCATTCCAGGTATCAGCCTGGTGAATCGCCTCTGCACTCCCTCCATTGCAAGAACATCCTTCCTTAGATAAGGTGACCAAAACTGCACACAATACTCCAGGTGGGGTCTCACCAAGGCTCTGTACAACTGCAGTAAGGTATCCTTATTCCTATACTCAAACCATCTTGATATGAAGGCCAACATACCATTTGCCTTTTTAACTGCCTGCTGTACCTGCATGCTCGCCTTCAGTGACTGGTGCACAAGAACCCACCCCTAGATCTCTCTGCACTTACCCATCTCCCAATCTATTGCCATTCAAATAGTAATCTGCCCTTCGGTTTGTATTACCAAAGTAGATAACCTCACATTTATCCACATTGTAGTGCATTTCCCATGCATCTGCCCAGTCCCCCAATTTATCCAAATCACACTGGAGCTTCCTGACCCCCCCTCCTCAGTGCACACAACCCCTCCTAGCTTAGTGTCGTCTGCAAATTTGGAGATATTACATCCAATCCCCTCATCTAGATCATTAATGTAAATTGTGAACAGCTGGGGTCCCAGTACAGATCTCTGTGGCACCCCACTGGTCACCGCCTGCCACTCAGAAAATGATCCATTTATCCCAACTCTCTGTCTTCTACCTGCCAGCCAGTTCTCAATCCACATCAATACCTTGCCCCCAATACCATGAGCCTTGATTTTGCATGCCAGTCGTTTATGTGGGACCTTATCGAAGGCCTTTTGGAAATTCAGGTACACCACATCCACTGGCTCTCCCCCATCTATTTTACCTGTCACCATCTCAAAGAATTCCAATAGATTTGTCAAGCACGATTTACCTTTTGTAAATCCATGTTGACTCCGTCCGATCCCTTCTCTGCTAGTCATATGCTCGGCTATTACATCCTTAATAATGGATTCAATCATTTTGCTCACTACTGATGTAAGGCTCACCGGCCTATAATTCCCCCCTTTTTCTCTACCCCCCTTTTTAAATAGTGGGAAACATTAGCTACCCTCCAATCCATGGGTACTGATCCTGAGTCTATCGAGTTCTGGAAAATAATTCTAAAGCATCTGCTATCTGAATGTCCACTTCTTTAAATACCCTAGGATGTAGATTACCAGGCCCTTGGGATTTATCGGCCTTCAATCTCTTCAATTTCCCCAAGACTATGTCCTTAGAGATACTGATTTCTTTCAGCTCCTCCCTTGCATTAGTCTCTATGTTTCCTAATCATTACTTTCCAGAATTTCTCTTAATGGAGGTACAAATATTAATTCAGATTCACAAGAATATGACTGTCATTCAGTCTTGAGGACAGTGACTTTTAAACCTTATATATGGTGGGAAAGTGATGCTACTTCTTAAAACCCAGAGTTATGACACCAATTTGGCCAAAGAATATAAAACAAATCATTGCATTCAGGCCTCATCAATGACATCCATTAAATTCCAACCTGATTACCCTACTGACAGCACTCCAACTAAATCTCTTATCCTTTTGAGCTCATCGCCATCCTCTTTAATGACAACGGAGGTCCAACCTTCAAGCTAACTTTATTGAAAAGTTGGCTTTAATCTTTGCAGTTTGTCAGTTTGATCAAAATGAGGCAGAGCATTGAGAAAGCCTCAAGTATCATCAATCGGGTGGAGGAACCATTAAATGGATGCACCCCAAAAGACCTGACCATAGGCTGTTTGATGGGATGGGTTAAATAAAATGATAGAAAATGCAAAAGATAAAGCAATGCAATGTAAAAAGGTTTGGGCAAAAATAAAGTCTCAATGCAGTTTTCTGGATTAGAAATGGTCTTCATCTATATTTCTTCTGTGATTTATCCTATCCTAGGACATTTTGGGAATCGCAGAATCAGAATTTATTGTCATAAACAAGTCACGATGGTCGGTTTTTTGTGGCAGCTTCATAATGTAAACGTTCATATTATAACCATCATATGACATTACTATAAAAAAATAAAAATAATAGAGCATGAAAAGTAAGGCAATGTCTTTGATTGATTGATTATTCAGGAATCTGATGGCAGTGGGGAAGAAGCTGTCCTTGTGCTGCTGAGAGCTCGTCTTTAGGTTCCTGTACCTTTTTCCTGATGGTAGCAGAGTGTGCAATGAACTGGGATTCACTGGTAGGGTGTTGTGCTGATGGCTGGCCCCACCTCCCAGCTCCACCCCCATCTGCTCACATATAACCTTGGTTTCCTGCCTCAACCCAGAACCCTACTGAAGACTACTGTGAAACCCTACCCATAGTTATAAACTAATGAAAGCATTTGTTCTCCCTCCAGTCGTGAGATCTTTTATTCATGCTAGAGAATAATGAGGGCATGGCCTGGATGGTGGAAGATAGAGGCTGCTTTTTTAAGATACCACCTTATGTAGGTGTCCTCAACGGAGTGGAGTCTGATGCCTGTGATGTCGTAGGCTGTGTTAACAACCCTCTGGAGTTTATTCTTGGCTTGAAGGTTGGTGCTACCAGACCAGGCAGTGATGCAACCAGCCAGAATACTCTCCACAGAACACCTATAGAAGTTTACGAGATCTCTGTTTGGTTCTTCTTCTCAAAACGGGTATAGAAGGTGTTCAGCTCATCAGATAATGAGGCACCACAGCCATCTATAGTGTTGACCCTCACTTTGTAGACTGTAATGGCCTGCACTCCCTACCATAGCTGATGTGCATCCGTCTCTGTCTTTAGCTTCATCTGGAATTGCCACCTTTGCTTCAGAGGTGCCCTTCCGCAGGTTATACTTGGACTTCTTGTAAAATTCCTGATCATTGGCCTTAAACATCCTTGTTCTCGCCTTCAGCAGGATGCAAATTCTCTAATTCATCCAGGATTTCTGATTGGGGAACACCCTGTAAGTGCACATGGGCACACACTCATCCACACAGGTTTGATAAAGTCAGTGACATCTGTTGAATATTCATTCAAGTCTGTGGATGAGTTCTTGAAAGTATGTTCCAGTCCACTGATTCAAAGCAGTCCTGCAGACACACCTCCACCTCCCTCCACCATACTTTTTCCGTCTTCACCACTGGTGCTGTGGTCTTCAGTCTCTGCTTGTATGCTGGGATTAGAAGTACTGTAGGTGATCAGACTCACAGAAGTGTCGTTGGGATATGGCTTGGTATATGCTCCTCATAGTGGTGTAGCAGTGGTTGAGGGTGTTAGTTCCCCTGGACTTGCATGTGTCGTGTTGGTGGTAGTTTGTCAGAGTTTTTTTTCAGGTTGGCCTGATTGAAGTTTTCCACAATAATTGGGAAGGCATCAGGATGTGCTGTGTCATGGCTGTTAATCACAGTGCTCAGTCCCTCCAATGCCAACCTAACATTAGCCTGGGGAAGAATGTATGTTGCGAGCAGGATGATGGCGGTGAACTCCCTCGGCAGGTAGAATAGGCGAAACTTTATCGTCAGATATTCCAGGTCAGGGGAACAGGACTGGGACATAACTGTCACATCTGTGCACCACAATAAATTGATGATGACACAAATGCTGCCTCCCCTGGGTTTTACAGACTCTGGTGTTTGGTTAGAGTGATGGAGGATGTAGCCCTTGGGCTTTAGCGCCATGTCTGGAATGTTCATGATTAGCCAAGTTTCTGTAAATCACATCACGCAGCACTCCCTGATATCCCTCTGATGTTGAAGTCTGGCTTAGAGTTCATCAAGTTTGTTCTCCAAGGACTGCACATTGGCCAGTTCGATGGTATGAAGTGTAAGCCTCTAGTCCCCATGTCTCAACTTGACTTGTTGACCCCCCCCCCCCCGCCCCCCGCATCCATGTGGACAGATCTTCTTTACTTGGCCTGTGGGTCTGCTCCTGGTAGTTTCCATGGTGTTTAAATAGTCCGTGCAATGTCGCTTTAAATCACCTGTGATGGTTAAATATGCTGAGTGTCTGTTGCTTGTGACTCCCAACAATTTTAAATGGTCCTATTGCTGGCTGTTTAAAGGTCCCACGGTGAAGTTTAAATGGTCCTATTGCTGGCTGTTTAAAGGTCCCACGGTGAAGTTTAAATGGTTCCATTGCTGGCTGTTTAAAACTCCCACAGTATTGTTGCACATGCCTGAGTGCTGGCTGTTTAAAGGTCCCATGGTGAAGTTTAAATGGTTCTATTGCTGGCTGTTTAAAGGTCCCATGGTGAAGTTTAAATGGTTCTATTGCTGGCTGTTTAAAACTCCCACAGTATTGTTGCACTTGCCCCTGAGTGCTGGCTGCTTAAAGGTCCCATGGCCCAATGGAGACTGCCGATGCTGCCAATTCAGAGGTCTGCCAGCGATTTTAGAATGTGCATATTAACAGGCAAGTTTGATTTTTTGTTTGATTTTTAGAAGTTCTGAATGGGAATATTTGATTATTCCATCATCTTAAGGCATCATCTTAATCTTAATCTAAGGAAGAAATTGCTCTCACCTTGGAAGAGCCATTTGTATGATTGTTAGCCGCTGGTGAGTTATCAGAAGACTGGAAAATGGCTGAGGTTGTATCTTTATTTTAAAAATGGTGCATGGGACACTCCAGGCCAGTGATCCTAGCAGTGGTGGCAAGTTACGAGAGGGTATTTTGAGATAAAGGCATGACCTGGCTTTAACTTTTTAATTTAAATTTAGACGTACAGCACGGTAACGGGCCCTTTCAGCCCATGAACCCCTGGCACCATATTACATCCAACTGAACTGTGGGCAGAAACTGGAACCCCCTGGGGAAAACCCACACAGACAGGGGGAGAATGACCAAACTCCTTACAGGCAGTGTGGGATTCAGACCACAGTCCCGATCACTGGAGCTATAACAGCACTGTGCTAATCACTACGCTAACCGTTCCACCCTTTAGAAAGGCAACAACTAATTGGGGGTAGTCAGCATGGGAAATTGTGACCAAGAAGACTGATAAGGGCTGAGAGGTGGGCATTGGCTACATGGACTTCAGCCAAGGCTTTAACAAGGTATCGCAAGGTAGGCTCACCTGGAAAGTCAGATCCCATCAGATCTAGGGCAAGTTAGCAAAAATGGAGACAGAGGGTTGTGTTAGAAAATTATTTTTCAGAATGGAGGCCTGTGACAAGTGGTGTGCCACAGAGATCAGTGCTAGATCTACTGTTGTTTCTCATTTCTATTTATGACCTGGATGAGAATATTGGTTGTATACTTAATTTTGTGGATGATGCCAAGATCGGTGGTATATAGACAATAAATAATAGAACAATCAACAGGATCTCTATGAACTGATCATATCGGCCAAAGAACACCAGATCGAATTTAACTAGTATGAAGTGTTACATTTTTGGAAATTAAATGTAAATGTTGGAGATGAGAGACTTATTCATCTATATATACAAGTAAATAATTCCCTGAAAATACCAACAAAGGTAGATATGGTGGTGAAAACGGCATTTGACATGCTTTAGAGTTCAAAGTTCAGATTGTCAGAGTACATACATGACATCACATAAACTCTGAGATTAATTTTTCTGCGCGCCAGGCAGAATTTCTACTTATCGGTAACAGTAAACTGTGCTCAAGAAAAAGATACATCCCATATACCCAAATATCAGGATTAGATCTGTAACTATGCCTCTGGATCAACAAGATTCTCCTCTGAATGATAATGAAGATTTTTATTTGTTTATTTGTGTTCGATGACACCTCTATGCAATCCAAAAACTTTCTCTTTTCTTTTCTTTTTGTATTTACATAACTATATTATCCCTTTATATAAATATTCTTGAGAGGGGAGTTTGGGAGTGAGGGGATTTTGGGAAGGGGGTGAAACTATCTTGCATGTAACATTCAATTTGGTTTTGTGAAACGTATTATTATTGTAATATTGATTATTGCATGTATAGAAAATTTTAAATAAAGTATTCAAAAAAGAAAAAGATACACATACCATAGAGGATCGTGTCCATTACTTTTTGTAGGGATTTCTGGTCAAAGGTATTGATGCCACATTCTTTTTCTTTGGCTTGGCTTCGCGGACGAAGATTTATGGAGGGGGTAAAAAGTCCACGTCAGCTGCAGGCTCGTTTGTGGCTGACCAGTCCGATGCGGGACAGGCAGACACGATTGCAGCGGTTGCAAGGGAAAATTGGTTGGTTGGGGTTGGGTGTTGGGTTTTTCCTCCTTTGCCTTTTGTCAGTGAGGTGGGCTCTGCGGTCTTCTTCAAAGGAGGCTGCTGCCCGCCAAACTGTGAGGCGCCAAGATGCACGGTTTGAGGCGTTATCAGCCCACTGGCGGTGGTCAATGTGGCAGGCACCAAGAGATTTCTTTAGGCAGTCCTTGTACCTTTTCTTTGGTGCACCTCTGTCACGGTGGCCAGTGGAGAGCTCGCCATATAATACGATCTTGGGAAGGCGATGGTCCTCCATTCTGGAGACGTGACCCATCCAGCGCAGCTGGATCTTCAGCAGCGTGGACTCGATGCTGTCGACCTCTGCCATCTCGAGTACCTCGACGTTAGGGGTGTGAGCGCTCCAATGGATGTTGAGGATGGAGCGGAGACAACGCTGGTGGAAGCGTTCTAGGAGCCGTAGGTGGTGCCGGTAGAGGACCCATGATTCGGAGCCGAACAGGAGTGTGGGTATGACAACGGCTCTGTATACGCTTATCTTTGTGAGGTTTTTCAGTTGGTTGTTTTTCCAGACTCTTTTGTGTAGTCTTCCAAAGGCGCTATTTGCCTTGGCGAGTCTGTTGTCTATCTCATTGTCGATCCTTGCATCTGATGAAATGGTGCAGCCGAGATAGGTAAACTGGTTGACCGTTTTGAGTTTGGTGTGCCCGATGGAGATGTGGGGGGGCTGGTAGTCATGGTGGGGAGCTGGCTGATGGAGGACCTCAGTTTTCTTCAGGCTGACTTCCAGGCCAAACATTTTGGCAGTTTCCGCAAAGCAGGACGTCAAGCGCTGAAGAGCTGGCTCTGAATGGGCAATTAAAGCGGCATCATCTGCAAAGAGTAGTTCACGGACAAGTTTCTCTTGTGTCTTGGTGTGAGCTTGCAGGCGCCTCAGATTGAAGAGACTGCCATCCGTGCGGTACCGGATGTAAACAGCGTCTTCATTGTTGGGGTCTTTCATGGCTTGGTTCAGCATCATGCTGAAGAAGATTGAAAAGAGGGTTGGTGCGAGAACACAGCCTTGCTTCACGCCATTGTTAATGGAGAAGGGTTCAGAGAGCTCATTGCTGTATCTGACCCGACCTTGTTGGTTTTCGTGCAGTTGGATAATCATGTTGAGGAACTTTGGGGGACATCCGATGCGCTCTAGTATTTGCCAAAGCCCTTTCCTGCTCACGGTGTCGAAGGCTTTGGTGAGGTCAACAAAGGTGATGTAGAGTCCTTTGTTTTGTTCTCTACACTTTTCTTGGAGCTGTCTGAGGGCAAAGACCATGTCAGTGGTTCCTCTGTTAGCGCGAAAGCCGCACTGTGATTCTGGGAGAATATTCTCAGCGACACTAGGTATTATTCTATTTAGTAGAATCCTAGCGAAGATTTTGCCTGCAATGGAGAGCAACGTGATTCCCCTGTAGTTTGAGCAGTCTGATTTCTCGCCTTTGTTTTTGTACAGGGTGATGATGGTGGCATCACGAAGATCCTGAGGCAGTTTACCTTGGTCCCAACAAAGCTTGAAAAACTCATGCAGTTTGGCATGCAGAGTTTTGCCGCCAGCCTTCCAGACTTCTGGGGGGATTCCATCCATACCTGCTGCTTTGCCACTTTTCAGTTGTTCGATTGCCTTATATGTCTCATCCAGGGTGGGAACCTCATCCAGCTCTAGCCTTAGGGGCTGTTGAGGGAGCTGGAGCAGGGCGGAATCTTGGACTGAGCGGTTGGTACTGAAAAGAGATTGGAAGTGTTCTGACCATCGGTTGAGGATGGAGATCTTGTCGCTGAGGAGGACTTTGCCGTCTGAGCTGCGCAGCGGGCTTTGGACTTGGGGTGAGGGGCCGTACACAGCCTTTAGAGCCTCGTAGAAACCCCTGAAGTCGCCAATGTCCGCGCTGAGCTGTGTTCGTTTGGCGAGGCTAGTCCACCACTCATTTTGGATCTCCCGGAGTTTGCGCTGAAGATGGCTGCATGCGCGACGGAAGGCTTGTTTCTTCTCTGGACAGGACGGCTTTGTAAGGTGAGCCTGGTGGGCAGCTCGCTTCTTTGCCAGCAGCTCCTGGATTTCCTGGCTGTTTTCGTCAAACCAGTCCTTGTTTTTCCTTGTTTTGCCACATAATAGGGCTTGAAACAGCCAGTCAGAACATTTTCCACTACACATCTGTAGAAGTTTGCCAAGGTTTCTAATATTATATTGAGCCTCCATAAACCCCTGACGAAGTAGAGGTGCTGATGTATTTTCTTCATAATGACATTAATATGTTGGGTTCAGGGAAAGATCCTCTGAGATGGTAACTTCCAGGAATTGAAATTTGCTTTCCCTCTCCACCTCTGATCTCCCAATGATCAGTGGATTGTACACATCTGCTTTCCCCTTCCTAAAGCCTACAATCAGTTCCTTGCTTTTTGTGACATTGAGTGAGAATGTTAGTAAACCATACGGCCAAGTTTGCATTCATTGGTGAAGGCATTGAGTACAGGAGTTAGAACAATATGTTACAGCTATACAAGACTTTGTTGAGACCACTTTTGGAATATTGTGTGCAGTTTTGTTCAGCTAGCTGTATTAAGGATGTCAATAAGGTGAAACGGGTGTAGAAAAGATTCACAACATGTTACTTGGTCTGGAAAGCTTGTGTTATAAGGAGACTAGATAGGCCAGAGATTTCCTTGCTGAAGTGCAGGATTCTGAGGGAGATATGTATATAACATCATAAAGGGCATAGATAAGGTGAATGGGGTAGGGGAGTTAAAACTAGAGGGCATAAATTTAAGGTGAGAAAGGAAAGATTCAAAAGGGACACGAGGAGCAACATTTTTCACCCAGTATTCAGTATGTGGAATAGACTGTCAGAGAATTGTGAAAGCAGGCACATTTGGACAGGTATATAGATAAGAAATATTCATAGAATATGGGCCAAATGCAGGCTAATGGGACTTGCTCAGCAGACAACATGATTGGCATAGACAAATTGGACTGAAGGGTGTGTTTTGAAGCTATATAGCTCCATGACTCTATGATCTGCAAATGGAAATAACAATAGGTTATGTAATGCCTCTGGAGAATTAGGGAATTGTAAACATTTTATATTCTACTGGGTTACTAAGCAAAGTGAGATATTATTCTCAATATTCTGGAATTAACAGTAGCATGGAATTGATTGTTGTTGACAGCAAGGCAAGATGGCCAGTTTTGCTTTGATAAATATAGTGATTAAAGAAAAATATCATCCAATTGAGGTAGGTGAATCCACTTCACACACACACACACACACACACACACACACACACACACACACACACACACACACACACACACACACACACACACACACACACACACACACACACACATGCACAAATTGCACAAAATGCAATTTTCATTGCATTTGGAAGAGATTTCTCATTGGTCTATAAATTCCTCTCTGCCATTGTATAAATTAATTAGTCAAACTTCCAACACAAATCAAAGTTGAGCTCAAGCCAAAATCAGAGATGTTCTCATCTTATCAACCTTATCTTTGGAAATGAAGCCAGGCATATGGTGGAAATGTTGATGAAGGAGCACTTTGTGAGCACTGATCATAATTCTGTGCATTTCAAAAAAACTTCTGGAAAGTGTTGAAATTGTTCTTTATTAACATCTTTAATTTGGAGAAGGCTGCTTTGGATAATGTAAGAGAAGTACTGTACATTTTATATTCCAAAAAAGACTCCCTTGATTTCAGTTGCCAAAACTGGCTACATTTTTCATTTTTGTATATGAGCAAATCTTCAATACAATTGTCATCCAAGGTTGCCCCATTTTGCCTTACATTAGCGATAGGGAAATTACTGAAGAAATTGCTGAGGGATAGGATTTATGCACATTTGGAAAGGCAAGGCCAGATCAAGGTTTGTCAGAATGGCTTTATTTGCAGAAAATCCTGCCTCACTAATTAAGTATTTTGGCAAGGTAACTAAGAAGATTAACAAAGGCAAGGTGGTAGATGTTGACCATATCGACTTCAGTAAGCCATTTGACAAGAAGGCATGGTAGGCTGCTCCAGAATATTAAGCAGATGTGATCTAAGCCAAGCTTCCCAATTGGATCCAAAATTGGCTTGGTGATAAGAGACAGTGGGCAATGTTGGAAGGATCATTTTCTGATTGGAAACCTGTGACTGGTGATGTTAAACTGGATTGATACTGGGATCCTTACTAAATGCGATATATATTAATAACTTAAGTATGGATGTCATAATTTGGTAGGACCAAAGGTGTCTCAACAAAATTGATGTGACCTAGGGTAAATCACATTTAGGTGAAATCATGTCAATGTAACACTCAATCAGGCGCATCCCATCAGGAATAAAAGCAGAAAGTGCTGGAAACACTCAACAGGTCACATAACATCCTGTCAGGAACTATGTTACTGGGCTGAAGGGGTTCTCTAGAGGTGTACAAGATGTCAGGTCATTAGCAGTACTAAGAATCCAAACATTTACCACCATTTAAATTTGCCTTTGAAAGAGCCATCTCAAATTAGCAAAATGTGTTTAGGGTGATTAAACATAAAATAATCAATATTTATAATCTGCTAAGTTATTCATTTACTGCATGATGACATTGCTGGTAATTAATATTATTCCATGTTAACTTTAAATACATATGTCATTACAGTGCAATTTTGCTGAGAAAAACATTTTTTTTCAATTGGAGAAGAATGTATGACCCCCCTTAGTCAAAAGGAAATTGACAGCAACTGTTCCACTACCACTTCACTCGTAAAACTCTTGGTCCATAGTTAACAACAGAGTACAACTGAAATAAAAATAAAACATTCTGGAAACACACTGCAGGCCATTTAGCCTCTGTGAAAAGAGAAACAAAATTTAAGATTCATGTTGAAGGCCATTTGTCAGACAGAGGACAATTGTTACAATTTCAATTGTCTTCTGTGTTAGGAGGTTATGGATTAATTTATGCTTGGTGTGTTAAGTGGATACTTGGGACTCAGTAGAGAAACTTGCCCTTGCATGGATTGCACTCTTTTTGATTCATTCAATTCACTTTGTTTCTGAGGGAACTAGGAAATAAACAATAAGGTATTTTATTTGCAATATTGAAGCACAAAATCTTGACTTGTGCCCTGGCAGTAATAATTTTCCTTGTTTCATTGCTAATAATATAATCCTGTAAAAATGGATAACAACAACCTTCAGAATGTAAACTCAGACATTGTAGAATTAAAACTAAAAGCTATACTATGAGACTTGGTTTCCAGAAATACTTCGAGTTAGGAAGTTATTTCGCCAACAAAATAAGAAAAGCTGATCCAGAAAAATATATTTTGGAATCTAAAATCTAGGTCAATGAAAATACTTTGTCAACAGGAATGAGTGGAGGTGTTGTACTGTAGATAATAACGGGTGAAATTTGCATTGCTGGAAAACCCAGATAATAGTATAGTTTTTTTTAAACTCGAACACTCTTGGTTTGCTCTTGTCCATTTGTAAAGAGAAATATCTAAAACTTGGCCTAATAAGTGATAGAATGAAGGAAGAATAAATGAGTTCCTTCTTTTGGAAAGAATTTTTTGCGGTTTTTCAAATTTAGTCTTCATTTGATGTAATATTTAACACTTGATAAGGCATTAAAAGGATTATTGTAGCATAGATAGATAGAAAATTTTCAAAGTAAAACAGAAAACAAGGAGTGGTGTTTTTCTTACTAATTGGAAATAGGTCAGTGATCAGTTATGGGACCATTGAGTGTGTTCTCTCTCTCTCTCTCTCTCTCTCTCTCTCTCTCTCCCTTCCTCCCTCACTCTCTATTACAGGACAAATTATCCAGAAAATTTGTGAATTTTTATTCAGTTATTATAAATAAATTGTAAAAAAAATTGCAATGAAAGTAACCACTGAGCTGTTAGATTGTTCTAAATGCACAATTATTTTCTCAGAAAAAAAATCTTCCATCTTCACTGAATTTGCTTCAGGCGAAACAACAGTTCCATGTCAATGTGGTTGGCACTTTCATTCTCCTAAAATTAGTTTCAGGAAATCACTTAGTTTATCTAGTTACAAAAGATAGTTACATAGGAATTGGATTTCATTACTTTTGGTGCACTGAATGGATTGAGCCACAAACAGTTTCCTTCCACAATGGAAATAGTAGTCAAAAGGCACTTGAAGAAACAGCAGAAAGGGAACATGGAACCTGCACAGTTCATGACAGGACTTCAGTTAATTAAACACAACTTTAATTTGTGAAGGGATGAGGGAGACAACTCCTGGATTTTCAGCAAAAAACTTACATGACCTGGTACTAACAGGGAAGCTGAGGAAACAGAAAGCTGCTTGGAATGTGGACCTGATGGGAGTTAATAAAGAAAATCTGCAGATGCTGGGGTTGAGTGCAGTGTACAAAAGTGCTGGAGAAGACTAGAAAGTCACACAGCATCGATAGGAAGTAAAAGGCAATCAACATTTGGGCCTGAGCCTGGCGTCTAGTACTCTTGATGAAGATTGCTGACAAAGGTCTCAGGCCCAAAACATTGCTTGTCTTTTACTTCCTATGAATGCTGTGTGACCTGCTGAGTTTCTCCAACACTTTTCTTTTAATATTGGACCTGTTAGGAAATGACTCAAAGAATGAGAACCCAGGAGTAAATTCAGAAGAAAGCCAAAGACCAGTAAAAACACTACTGGCTCAGACAAACACTCATCTACTCACAGTCACCCCTCTCACACTCACCCATTCACAAACAGATGTATTAACACAAACATGGCCACACCTATGCTCTGTATTCTTCAGATGCCAAAGTCTCAGGAGCTTCAATATTCCTTGTAACACATACAGTGGACCTGATCAACGTGCAGGAGCCCAATCAGAGGGCCCTTAAGTTGTGAGAAAAACAACTATTTGTTTCTTGTCTCAGTTAAACTTTGTCATGCTTGTTGTGTTACGGAGTCCAGGGGCCCCCCAAAACCAGCAGCAATTGATATGCACCACAACACAGGGTTACTTAAACAAAAGTAGTTTTTAATTATATTTGAACAAGATAACAGAATTGAACTTTAACTTATTACTTAACCTACTTAATCCCCCCTCTAATACTAAGAACAGGTGTGTGTAATGTATATTTAAGATTAGAAAAGTTCTTTGGATCAGTCTAATCTCACTGGTTGCAGGCAATTCTTGTATTGTGCACTGAAGTTCACCAGTCTTTGGTGCTTAACAGGCAGATGGTTACCACTCAGGAGGGTTCTTGCTGGTTTTCAGAGAGAGATTCCTTTTCCAGGACATCCGCAACTGATTCCTTCTCCATCAGTCTTGCTGATGAAACTTGCCCCCTTCAGGGTTCTCCGGATCATCCTCTTTCTTTCAGGACACCTTTTACACTGTCAGTCTTCTCCTTTGATTAGGCAGCCTTCCAAAGTTTGCCAGCTTGTCCCTCTGGTACAGATTTCTGTCTCTCTCCTCTCTGTTTCATACCCTCCCTCTCTGAGAGCAAAACTCTTCTCCGCTGCCTGCAAAGAGCATATGCTCTCTCAGGTGAGCTGAATGTCGATACTTTGTTGCCTCTTGCAAAAAGCACTCTGCAAAAGCCCTGCAAATAATCTGTGCTTTAAAATGTGTGTGTGCAAGCTGCTCTAACTTCCTCCCAAAACCACCTCTGAATACTCTGTCACAGTTGAGTGTGGGATTTTGAGCTACAATTTCGTGAAATTGGTGTCTCGCAAACGATGACGCCAGTGGGCACCCAACTGATATCGCTAAAATGTCAGACATGCAATGGTGAAAGTCCAATTTAATGAATGACGTGGTTTAATTCAAAAGGACGTGAATAAAACATGTAAGTCTGCAGATGCTGTGATTGTAGTAAAAACACACTGAATTGCTAGAGGAACTCGGTCAGTCTTTCAGTGTCTATAAAAAGGAAAGATATATTGCTGACATTTCGGGCCTGAGGCCTTTCTTCAAGGAATAAGCAGATTTCCTGCTTCTGGTCATTCTGTTTATTCCTTGAAGAAAGGCCTCAGGCCCAAAACGATGGCAATATATCTTTCCTTTTTATAGACACTGAAAGACTGCCTGTCTTCCTCTAGCAATCCAGTATGTTTTCACTTAGAAGAACATTTTGTTACTTTGAGTAAACATTGGCAGGTTCTCTAATTCTAGGTCACCACCCCCAAGAGTGCAGCACAAGCTCAGCTTTGCAATGAATAATAGACCTGTAGTGGCATTTTCATTTGAAATTTTCTAACTCAGAGATTGGCACTGCTGACTAAAGGCTGCCTTAAAGTTGTTCCTACCCTACTCTTAACAGTAGCATCAGATAGCCGAATTGATATTCATTTCACATTCACAGACATTAAGTCACTGGGGTTGTTTATGATCAGCCACACCTACTCTGTTTTAAACCATACCCCAACGACTTTATGTCTTGATAAGGACCTGTTGAAACAGAGGCTAAAAGTGTTTTGCTTTCTGGCATGTTCCCTCAGAGTAATGGTCAAATTGATCTGTCAGTGCTTAAACATTTGCACTAATGCTATGGCTTAAATAAAATCAGAGTAAATCTTTATTGCTGTTATATGAAATTGATATATAGCCACAAAATTTGCAAGTCAATGTCCACTACTCTGTGCTCAATGAAACATGTGATGCTGAGATTGTAGTCAAAACACAGAGATTAACTCAGCTGGTCTTGCAGCCTCCATAGGAGAGAAGGGTTTATAACTGACATTTCAGACTGTGGTGATATGTTTCCTCCATTGTATATAGTTATTGTTGGTTGTATATATGGAGCTGGGCCGACCACAGATGACTCATAACCTACGACTCCTCCCCCGTGGTCCTGGGCCATAGAAGTCTAGCCACCTTTCTCCTGTCGCCATTCTTATCCTGGGATCCAGGCCAGCAAGGTTCTTCTGTGTATTAAAGCCTATCGTTTCCTCAGCTTGTATCTGTGGTTACTGGTAGTGCCCCACACGGGCCTGAGCCTTTTCCTCAAGGTATGAGCAAAACAAAAAGCCCTTTTTCCACTGGCATCCCAGTTAATTGGCCGTGCAATGTCCCGGGATAGGAAGCCGTTTGCGCTGTTTCCACTGGGCCACCTTTAACTGGTGCAGTGACTGCTTTTCCACTGAACACAACTCATCCCTGAGAATCAGAGAGTCTATCTTCAACTGGAAATGGGTGGCTTTCTGCTGTCCTTTTTCCACTGGTTTAATCGGCACACCGACATCAGCTGATGCCAGGGTTATGAGTAGGGTTAGAGGCTGTCAATCCCCGATGTGATTTGACGTCGTTTGATGCCGGCGTGCTGACTGTTTTCTTTTCCACTGGACCCTATCCCAGTTAATTCCTGGAAAAGGGGCGAAAGAGACAGACATCTATGTTAAAGGCCATGGAAAAAAGGAAAGGAATGGGAGAGGGAGATGTACAGACCAACAGACAGAAGATGCTAATTGGATATAATAGGAGGAGAGGAAAGAATAAAGTTGAGAATTGATTTTGGCTCTGCTAAAGGAGAC
Organism: Narcine bancroftii; assembly: GCF_036971445.1. Classification (NCBI taxonomy): domain Eukaryota; kingdom Metazoa; phylum Chordata; class Chondrichthyes; order Torpediniformes; family Narcinidae; genus Narcine; species Narcine bancroftii. The sequence goes on from NC_091477.1 coordinate 37,881,825, forward strand.
AGAGGGAAAAGGGAAGAGAGAGGGAGGCAGATCTAGAGGAAAGGAGACATGGGGAAATATGGTGGGGGATGAGCTTATAATGGAAATCAGAGAAGATGATATTAATGACATCAGAATGGTGCCCAAATGGAATATGAGTGTTCTTCATATTTGCGGGTGTTCTCAGTCTGCAGTGCATGAGACAATGGATGGACATGCAAGGAAATGTGATGGGGAATTGAAATGGGTGGCCACTAGGAAATCCTCACTATTGCAGTGGATGGAGCTGAAGTGTTCAATAAAGTGATCTTCCAGTCTCTCCGATGTAGAAAAGACTACAATGGGAGCACTAGATGAAGACCCCTGCTGATTCACAAGTGAAGTGTTGCTTCACTTGGAAGGATTTTTTGGGGTGGTGAGGGAGGAGGTATGGGCACAAGTGGAGCATCTCCTTCAGTGACAGGGGTAGGTGACGAGGGGGAAATTGGTGGGGAGGGAGGAGTGAATGAGGGAGTCACAGAGGGAGAAGTCCCTGAGGAAAGTGGAGAGAGGAGGAGAAGGGATAGAAGAATATGTCTGGTGGTGGAAATGGGGGAGGATGATAGGTTGGATGTGAAGGCTGGTGGGGTGGGAGGTGAGGACAAGGAGAAATCCTGTTCTTGTTACACATGGGCCTGGAAGGGGCCAAAGCAGATGTGCAATTATTGGAGGATATGTGGGTGAGGGCTGAGTTAATGATGGTAGTGGGGAAGCCACGTTGTTTGAAGAAGGAGGACATATCTGATGATCTGGCAAGGATGACCTCATCCTGGGAGCACTTGCGACAGAGACAAAAAAATTAAGGGAAAAGAATGGAATCCTACAGGGTACAGGGTGTACAGGGGGTGAAGTGGTATAGTTAAGACAATCTGTGCATACTGAATTTGGTGTTAACCATTTAGTCTTTACTGAAACAAAATGATAGCTATGTTTGGAATTTTCTCTAGCTCATGATATTTCTGCACAGTTGGTTTGATGAGGAGGACATCATTTAGAGTAGAAGCTCCAAAGGGACCAGAGTGTTCACTAAATGTGAAACTGCAAGTATTCATCTGATTTCCTTGCAAAATGACCCCTGAGAAGGTAACCAAAGCTAATGGCATTCGGTAGCATACAGCTTAAAATCACTTCTGGATATCACAAAATGAAGTAACTCCTTCAGTGGCCCCGTCGACCACAGCATGGTTTAAAGCAATGGACTCAGATTCTGGATAAGTTCTGTTGAGAGCCCTTCACTTTGACTGAGTACAGCCACAATTGTGTCAGTCATGAATCAATCAGTTACACCTTTGCCTCCAACTCAGAATGCTGCTGGTTCAAGTTCCATTCTATCCTAAAGCAGAAGCTGACAATGAAGAAGAGCACCGGGAGCCTCCCTTTCACTGGCTGGTGCACCAGGTATCACCGAGGCGCTTTAAACTTCATTATCTTATCTGCAATATGTATACTGTTGGCAAATTTGGATCCAGCCTGATTTTAATTCCTGTTGTTAAAAGGAACCAGTTTCTTTGTGCTGTATATTCTTTTCTTGGTACCTACGACTTTGGTGCCAGTATTGCCCACTCCATCGTATCTCACTCTGATCAAGTTTCTATAATCCTTCCACCCAAATGCTTCACTGATCATGCTCTATGCCCCAGAGTCACATCAGATACCTGAACGCCAGATTGCCGCTGCCTCAACTCTCTTGATGTTTTGACTTTGTTTCACTCTCAACTTTCAATCTAAACTTTGCTATCTTTCCAAAATTCCCTCAACCCTTTCATCTTGCCAATCTGATATCTAAGTATCTAAGTAAAAATACAATGCTGGAAAAAATCAGCAGGTCAAACAGTGTACTTAAGTAGTAAAAATACATAACCAAGGTTTTGGGCTTGAGTCCTTCATCAACGTATAAACAAAATGTGGACAGGCACCTGAACAAAATGGTGGAGGGGGATGGGGGCAGGGGGAGGAGCACAGTCCTACAGGCAGGATAAGGTAGCATAGGTGGATAAGGGAGGGAGGGCACATCAGCAAATAGGGGGAGGGGTTCTCTGTGCTGTAAATGTCCTGGATTATTCCCATGACTGGACAGCACTGTTATTATTCACTTTTAGCTACTGGAGAATTTCAAAGCAAGACCATTTAAAATAATTCAGTGCAATGGTTCTTTGTGATTTCTTCTGTTGCTTTGTAGTATATTCTTTGCTTACCAACTTTGATTTTATATTTAAAGGAATGTAAATTCATCACATTCTTCCTTTTAAATACAAAAATACAGCTGTTGACAACAATGGGATTTTGGTTAAGTCGGGAGAAACAAAGCTAGCATCCAGGACTGGAGTGCAGCCTGAAGAAATGGTTATGCTTGGACGCTGGTGGTGTTAGGTGAGGAGGGGGTGGGGTGGAAGGGCAGAGAGAGGGAGGAGGCAGTTGTGGGCGAGAATGGGAGGGAGAAATGTTGAAGCCGGGTTTGAGGGAATCCTTTAAAAGAGAGTGCAACAGCAGGAATATACAGAAACAGGCTTAGTGACAAAGAATTCAGTTACCTGTTAATACTGTATAGACTTTATTGAATTCTAGAAAATACCAGGAACAAATACAACTTTTCACACAATCATTTAAAAGAAACACAATACACTTATTAAACTTGACATATGATGTAATAAAAACAGATTTCAATCCTTATGGTCTTAATGAAGCAGATCAATATCCTGCAAAATGGTGAGATTTGATGACCATGAGACAAGTGAATGAATTTTATTGAATAGGCAGCTATTTGGTCTTACTATTCAAAAAATGAAGCTGGCAAATAAGTGAAAGCCAAGTCAATTATTTTCTGTGGAACTGTAACTTGGCAATTTGAAATTCAGTGGCAGGTTATTGAATAAAAGGTTAATGATGAAAACAATCTAACTGAGAGAACTGAGATATATATCATTGGGGTTAACAAAGAATAAAATAAATAAAACATCTTTATAACATCATCAGAGAAAGATCACCACCCCACCACACATCCTGGGATCAGTAGCCAAAAAGTAGCAGACTCCTGTTATTTTCAAAACAGTCCTAAATTTGATCAACGATGATGACCTCTATCTTGAACCAAAGGTTAAAAAAAGAAATTACCTAAAATAGGACTAATTAATAAGAATCTATGGTCCCCAAAATGTTTCCTAAATTGAAACCAGATTCTTAATGTATGTCTAGCAACAAAATTATCAATTAATTTGGATGCCAAAAAAAGGCAAAGAAGCTCCAAGTATTGAAAGAAGAGAATATTTTTTGGTAGATTTAATTTCTAGATTAATCCAACTTGAGGCACCTACATTTTCCTTGTGATGAATCCAAAAGGTAATGTATCTAATATTAGCCATCCAGTAATAAAATCTAAAGTTAGGTAATGCCAAACCCCTGTTCTTCTTAATATTTTGAAGGAAGATTTTCCTAAGACGGGGGCATTTATTTTTCCATATAAAAGAAGGTATGATAGAATCCAATGAATCAAAAACAGATTTGGGAACAAAAATGGGTACAGCTTGAAAAATATATAAAAATTTAGGAAGGATATGCATCTTAATAATGTTGACGTGTCTAATTAATGTCATCAAAAGAGGAGGCCACTGTGTCAAGGACTTCTTAACATGACTCATTAAGGAATAATAAAGTTCTTTAAACAGATTATTGAATTTCTTAGTAATAGTAATACTTAACAGTCCTGGGGGTGGCACAGTTACCTGTGGGGTGGGGGTGGGGGTGAAGTTAGTGTAATGCCATTTCAGCGCCAATGACCCAGGTTTGAATCCGATGCTGTCTATAAGGAGTTTATACATTCTCCCCGTGTCTGCGTGGGTTTCCTCTGGGTGCTCTGTCTTCCTCCCACCCTTCAAAATGTACAGGGTTAATTGGAGTATTTGGGCAGCATGGCTTGTGGGCTAGTAGGCCCTGTTACCATGCTGTATGTCTAAATTAAAAATAAAATGATGGGTTGAATGAAGTTATTGATAGTCACTTTGCGGTGGAGATATTCAAAATCATTTAAAATTGGTTGCTTTGAGTCAGATTAAATTCAGATGTTTCAGATCAAACATGTGTAAGCATGGCGATTGAAGAGAGCTATATTTACCCTTGCTGTCAGGATGTGGAAATGAACTCCATGACGAATCAATTATTTGTGAGGTGGAGTGACTTTTATCATTATTTAATGATAATGGTTAAGAAAGGGATTTGGGAAATGGAATTTAAGATATCTCATGTGCCCATTAAATATCTTAATAGCTCTAATTAAAGATAGTGGTCCCGAGGTTCCAGTGCAAAAGAATTCAAGAGATAAAGTGCTGCTTAGCAAGAGACTGGTGCCTGTTTTTCAAATGTGAACTTCCTGCCAAGACCTGGGTAGAATAAAAAGCATCTTTCAATATATTCTTTTGAAAGAATAATGGCCATGGTTCCATGTAAAGGGGAGGAGGTCTCCATGAGTTGTTGGCATTCATATTACCAATTATGGGTAGCTTTTTAATGCTTTATATCCCAGGAAAAGGACGATGATTAAAGGAATGGGAAAGCGATGCTAAATAGGTGAAACTGCGTGGGGCATCTTTGGTTCTGTAGAGGATCTTTTCAAAATCTCCTTAAATCATGTAGATGAGGCGCCACACCTTAATAAAGTAAACTCAAGTGTCTAGCATTGTAGCATACAGAGAGTCCACATCAATGCTTACTGTACTGACAATAACCACAACAGTAGTGTGAGTATAAGACAGCTTTAATAAACTAATATGTACACTAAGAGGTCTTGTATCTCTGCAAGACAAACCTGAAAAGCTAGACTGTAGCTCTCGACTGCTTTATATACAAGGTTACCGGGATGACCCCTGGTGACCTAGTGGCATAATTACATATCACCACACTTACCTTCGTTAATCCTTTCTCCTTCACAAAACTATGAATCCTGGATTCATGTTTCTAAGAGCTTTCCCATCACTGAGATTAAACTGATATGTTTTCATTAATGTGCTTTGAATAAAATATTGTTTGCTGCTCTTCAGTTCTATGAAGCTATTCTGGTATCCAAAAAGCATTGGAAAATTATAACCCAATGTTCTAACAATTTCCTTCTGTACTTCCCTCAAAATCCATGGTCCTGGTGACTGACCCATTTTAATTTCAGTCAACCTTTCATACTCTTAATTTTTAACATAGCCATCATCTCAACTACTGCTCCATTATTTCTTTGGAAATACGCTCTGATCTGATTCTTATTTAGTTTAGTAACACAAAACTCAAAACGGTCAACCAGTTTACCTATCTCGGCTGCACCATTTCATCAGATGCAAGGATCGACAATGAGATAGACAACAGACTCGCCAAAGCAAATAGCGCCTTTGGAAGACTACACAAAAGAGTCTGGAAAAACAACCAACTGAAAAACCTCACAAAGATAAGCGTATACAGAGCCGTTGTCATACCCACACTCCTGTTCGGCTCCGAATCATGGGTCCTCTACCGGCACCACCTACGGCTCCTAGAACGCTTCCACCAGCGTTGTCTCCGCTCCATCCTCAACATCCATTGGAGCGCTCACACCCCTAACGTCGAGGTACTCGAGATGGCAGAGGTCGACAGCATCGAGTCCACGCTGCTGAAGATCCAGCTGCGCTGGATGGGTCACGTCTCCAGAATGGAGGACCATCGCCTTCCCAAGATCGTATTATATGGCGAGCTCTCCACTGGCCACCGTGACAGAGGTGCACCAAAGAAAAGGTACAAGGACTGCCTAAAGAAATCTCTTGGTGCCTGCCACATTGACCACCGCCAGTGGGCTGATAACGCCTCAAACCGTGCATCTTGGCGCCTCACAGTTTGGCGGGCAGCAGCCTCCTTTGAAGAAGACCGCAGAGCCCACCTCACTGACAAAAGGCAAAGGAGGAAAAACCCAACACCCAACCCCAACCCACCAATTTTCCCCTGCAACCGCTGCAATCGTGTCTGCCTGTCCCGCATCGGACTGGTCAGCCACAAACGAGCCTGCAGCTGACGTGGACTTTTTTACCCCCTCCATAAATCTTCATCCGCGAAGCCAAGCCAAAGAAGAACAGTTAACTTGTGAACCATGTGTACGTTTTCAGTGTTGACCACTATTTATATGCTCAGATTGCATTTACATTGGCAGGTAATATTTCTTCATAAGATTCCTTTGGCTCTCAATTTTCACCTGCTCTCATTCTTTTGTTTGGAACTTACTTCTCACTGGCATTTACTACCCAATCTTTGCTCTATCATATTTTGTACCCCTTTCATAATCCAGGGAGCTCTGGATTTGTTTATTTATACTTCGTTGTCACCCCCCCCCCGGAATCTATCTCAACTGCGTCTGAATTATCTGATCCTTAAGCACACCCCTTGGCTATGTTACAGCGAGGCCTGCCGACATTTGGTTCTAATTTGCCACAGCCTGAGATCCACCAAAGTTGGTCTTCTTCCATTGTTTAAAATTTTGGATTGTTGCAGTTCCTTTTGTGTAACAAGCCTAATCTAATGATGTTATGATTACTATCTGCTAAATGTTTCCTCAACAAAAGTCAGTACATTTGACCCACCTCCTAACTCCAAACCATATCCAGCAATGTCTCTTTTCCTGCCAGTTCAGAAACAGAATATCTAGATTCCTCAATGCAGAATATTGACCATATGATTTTTTTTCCCATTACTCACATACATTCAAGGAATGTATTCAAGGAACAATAATCATCACAGGATGTGAGAAACCACGCTTTCCCATATGGAATTTAGACTGTAATCTCTTGCTATTTAAATGTTCCCAGACATTTTTGAAGCTTGAAATCAGGGAAAATCCAGGTATGTGTGAGACATCTGCTCCTGTCTACTCTGTACAATTCCCTTCTTTTAGTGCAGAGCATATTCATGACTTCCCAAACTGCAAACAGTAAATTCCATTAATAATCATCCACAACTGTTCTACTGATCAAAAATAATGACAATTCAAGCTGCAGATCACACTCATCTCCACAAATAGAACAGGCCAAGTGCAGATACCTGGATGGAGATGTTGCAAGAGATGGCAACAATGGAGGAATGTGATCAATGCCCATCCCTTTCCTTCTTCACTCTCCTAAACAAGTTGAGGCCCATAATTTGTACTTTTTCTACTCCCAGTTGAACTGGAGGTCTAGTGGGACATTTTTAAAGTTTCATTTTTCTACTGTTAATAACAAATGGCTGCATCTCGACAACATTTCAGCAGACAGGAATTTCTCTTGTTGTACATTTTGGTCTGATTCATTCCAAGGAGTTCAGCTCCACCTCCCACCTTACAAACCTGCATGTAATTGCTAGTCATTTTCAATAGACCTGGCACAATGTTTATTTCTGCAGTTCCGCTCTGTTATCTGGAGTATAGATTTTATTAACTGCTGATGGCGTATATGTATGTGAATTTATTTATGTGATAAATATTGACTGGGAATTGCACATGCTTTGATTTCACTTGTGTGTGTTTTATCCAGGTATGCATAATTTGTTACAGCCTATGAAACAGCTGTAATGACTTTACAGGAAGTTAAACCATTCCCTTCTGTCCAAATACAATGATTTCAAATGTTGGATGGATAAAATATTAAAAATGTATTAAACCATCTGTGAAATAAAAAATAAAGAAAATATAAATCTGAAATCTTTAAATGCTCAAGTTTAATTACTTCAGCATATAATTACTTAATCCCATTTTATAATTACTTCATTAAAAATAATGGAGGCCATCTCACTGTACCTGGTCTAACCAGGCAACTATGACAAGGGAACAGTGGAATGTTGTAATGGGAAATAAAGCAATCATCTCTCAGCAAGTTCAGAATTTCTTCATGTGTATGTGTGCAAAACTGTAAACTTTCAAGACACTTCCATCAAACTCTTAGCAAGGCTTTCTACCACATAATGATGTTGGAAAGAGTACCAGTAATCTTTTGTTGTTATTATATTTAATATTATTTTAAAATAATTTTTTTTAAGTTGATACAAACATGCTAAGGCTCATTAAAAGAAATAACCTATGCATGCCATAAATTGGGAGAAAATTACATTTAATTTGGTACAAAATAAGATCTTATTAAGATTCTTGTATACTATACAATTCTATCTTTCAGTGGGCTAATGCATAATTATGTTCCCCTGGAGAAGATCACCTATAACCTCAGAAACAGGTATGATGTATTTTTAAGAAAATGGAATTCATACCTAACGCTTCGGGCTGATCCCTTCATGAAACGTTGGTGATATAGCTTTACCTTTGCTACATAAAGGCACTGTTTGACCTTTAGAGTTTCTCCAGCATTTGTATGTGTTTTTCACTTAGCCACAGTATCAACAGAATCCTATGTTTTACCCAACAACTTCAATTCCTCTTCTTGATGCTTTATATTTGAATACTTATCTGATAACACTGCATTAAAGATTTTTTTTGCAATCAGATAAATTTTACAGAATAGGTTTTAAAGATGGAGACACCGTTTTATCTTAAATCCATGGAGTCTTTACTGATGTTAAATCTTTAAACCATTTAAACATTTAAACCATTAAATGACATTAATGGTCTCCATAAAGACTAAAATTAGACATTTATGGGTCAATGAACAAGTAGTCTGGCGCTGTGGATTGCTTAATAGGCTGTTTGAAGTAAAGCAAAATATAATGATCAAATCTGAAAATTTATTTCTCCACTGAAAGCCTGAATGACTCATCTTCAGAGAATTCAATAACTGCTCTCTCCCAAATCCTATGGGTTCAATCCAGACTCAACAGCTAAATTCAGACATCAGAAGCTATGGAGATATTTTGTCGACATTGATAGCTCTCTGCAGGACATATATGACTTTCACTGTAAGCTCATACACTGTGAAGTCTTATCACTTGCCACTTGCTTCTCTATTAACTGAGAGACAAACTGTATATTTTGGCGTATAAGTCGAGTCATGAAACAAAAAAACTCTCAAAAAATGGGGGTCAACTTATATGCTGGATATACTTTTGAGACCTTAAATTCATCTCAAAATCCAATCCATTCTGATCCAGCATATAAGTCAACTCTTGTAAACCAAAAAAAAACTTGACTGCGACAGATTTTTCATTGCGATTTTTATTGTAAACAACACAATTAGCACCATTCAAAATCACTCTTATTGTCTGAAAACAACAACACATTTAGAACACTTGAAAATCACTCTCACTATCACCGTCTGAAGCAAAGATGATGGCAAGTACACTGTTTAAAGACCCATCATATGGGTCCCAGTCTGTATCTGATGAGGCGGTTTCAGCTTCTCCGTCAATGTCCCATAATAAATCATCTTCCGTGTCATCAATTGCACAAGAGACCGCATTTTTAAAATGATTTTATCACTGTCTCTACTTTAATTTTGTCCCAAGCCTTGAGCATGAAGTTACACAGCACATCAAGAAATCTAGCGCGCATTATCCTGCCTTTTGTAAATTATTTGTCTTCCCTCGACATCCATGTTTTCCATTCCTCCTACACATGGTCTTTGAATGGCTTGTTCAAGCAGACGTTAAGAGGTTTCAATATTAGACGTCAAACCACCCAGGATAACTGACATGTAAGTATTATGTGGTGTTAATCTATTTTTAGTGTTCTCAGTTAAGTAACTACAAAACATATTCACCGACTAGCAATCTTCATTCTTTGTGTAAACCACCTGGCTACCTGTTCCAGTGCAGTTTCAACTTGAAGCTTGCTTCGAATGTTTGTCACATGCTGTGTTGTGTCGATGGACCCTCCATGATAGCCATCACCTCCAGCCAATGCCCAGCAGATCAATCCGCGTGATCAATAGGGGTCGATGTACACGCCAGTCAACAGCTCATCTCAGGCATTGTGAGCTTTGGAGGTCAACTTATACGCTGGTCAATGGGGCTCCTCAGGCAGCCAGAAAATGGGGGTTGACTTATATACCATAAAACCCTTAAAATGAGACTGAAAAAAAGGGGGAGGTCAACATATACACCAGTCAACTTATACGCTGAATTATATGGTATTTCATTAATGAATGGCTCAGTGAAACAAACTTGGTGGGTGAAATAGTTGAAGATGACAGATGGAACACAAAAACTAAAATTTAGAAGAAAGGTTAATTTAAATCATGATTTTGATCAGAAATGATCCTAAACCATGACCTTGATGACTTATCTTCATTTATATTAACCATGGAAGTGAGATTACCACAAACTCCTCTCTGTCAGTAAGAGTGAATGATTAATGAACATGTCATTTTCCGTCTCGATTTCAAGTTTGATTCTAAGGATGCAGGTATTGTTCAGAAGAGAGAATTGCTTTGGTGGAAACACCCTTAATTGTGCAGAGCCAAATCATGAAACAAAATGGGGAATATATAAGATGCCAGTTCTATGTTGAGTGATTGGATTATTATAGTAATCTCACATTAACCAACCGCAATAAGAAAAGCTACTTGGTCAACAATTTTAACCTTATGAGGATTTATTGCCATATATCTTCTGATGCACTGAAATTCTTCCTTGCTGTCGCTGCACTGGTATGTAAAATACACCAACAATCAATAAGTATAAATTAAATTCAATTATCACACAACCTTTGTAATTCATAGTTCGTCAACGTCTGGCTTATTAACAATCAAAAAATGAAAAGAACTTGAAGAAACAACATAACGGTGCTGTTAATAAAGCGTAAATTAGACCACAAGCTTCCAGCAGTTGCATCCAGGCTGTTCAATGCACAGAAGCTCCTCATTGAGCTATTCACCCAAGGACATTGATAGACGAGTTAGTATCTCTCCATGAAGCTTTGTTGCAGATATAAAATTACGCAGCTGGTGCACTGAACTGATGTTGGTTGCCAAGAGAGATGTAAATAAAACTAAATAAATTACATAATTGCATGAAAATCTCACTTTGGTCAAGGAAAATTCTTTGCTATGAAGTGAATTTCTCAAGATTTAATTTTACTTCCTGGCTTTTAAACAAAGTTATTTGAACTTAAAAAAAAATGTTGGTCTCTTTAATCCATGTTACAATCCTTGGTTTCTTCATTTCACTTTCTATTAATGAATTGTCATTGAATTCTCTAACCTAAAATTTGGTTCTGATTTTCACTACGTTAATAATTAATCAGTCTGAATTTAGTTTAGCAACTGCTTACAAAATTCAGGCACGAGCAAAAGTTCTCTAAAAAAAGTCATCTCTTCATTTTGTCTTTTAAGTGCATTCCATTGCTAAATCCCATTAGGTCTTTTCACACTGTCGAGTACATGTAAGTTAGCTCTCCAAATTGGAGGGTCAAATTGCAGGAATTGTGTGGTGTGAAAAGAAATAACCAGGCAGGGCGAGTCAATTTCATCTGGGCTCTCGATTCTGCATTAGTGCCTGCGTGCTTGTGTCAGTTTGGCAGATAAATTTCACAGCATAGCTGGCCACGCTCTGACACTCCCAGCGGCCATGCTCTGCTAGCTCCTCCCTGCTCTGCTGCCTGAGCCCCACTTCCTGAGCCCTTTCCCACACTATCCAAGCATGAACTGAGTTCCTCTCTGTGGTGTATGTCCCCTGAAAGGAGCCACCACTAGCTTTTCGAATAACAGTAGCGTTACCCAGGAGAGTAGTGTGAGGGCGTGGGACAGTGGGAGCAGGCAATGTGAGGTGAAGTGGGCCCAGCATGAAGGGAACGTGGCAGGGGATTGGACCCAGCAGGAGGAGCTGCTCGGCTGAAGTGCTGTGGGTGCTTCTGCGCAACGACGGCTCGGTGGTGGTGGTGTTTCACTTGCAGTAAGTGAGGGGTGGGATGGTCTGCCGTGATGGACCCCGAGCGCCACCACAAAGTGGGGGCTGCTCTGGCCAGAGCCGTGGCCTCTCACGTTGGAGTCCACCTGACCCTGATGTCCAGCCTTCTGCCCCGCTTGGCTGCTGGCTCCGAGCAGCCGATGCTTACTCTCTCACTGGCCACTCTGAGTGAGGTGGGCCAGGGCAAACAATTGAAGAATATTTAGAAAACCTTCCATCAAAAAATGACACAAAGAGTATTTTTTGTTAAGTGTACAGACATCGTTAACATTACAACAATGAACATTTGACAAATTCATCTGATTGTGATTTTGTGTTTATGAAGATCATAATATCTATAGCGCTCTGATAGCTGTAAAATTTCACTGTGCAGTCAATCGCTGTCAAAGTGCTATAAGTAATACATCACTTGCGACATCACTACTGGAGGTGGGAACCCCACCCCCCTTAAAATTCCAAGTAGCACAATTACCTGCAAATAACGGTGCAGTGTGAACCGCTTCCAGATTCAGCTTGCCCTGCAATTTTTCCCGTTCCCTAGGCGGGACGGCAGTGAGAAAAGGGCTAGATATGTGAAATGCTATGAATATCAGGGAAATTAATTCAGCAACGACAATAGAATTTGTACATTAATGTTACTGCCTCACATCTCCAGGGGTCCGGGCTCATTCCTGACATCAGATAATGTCTGTTTCCCTTCAAAGCTCCAATTTTCTCTAGTGGTGAAATGGTGACAGTAACTTACTCAATAGCGTAGGTTAATGGTTAAAAGAATGACGGGAGAATTTTTTGCAAGTGTGAGAGAAAATATCTTGCAAGGGATCATGGAAAATAGAAGATGGTTTCTCACATTAATAGGTTTTATTCTCTGGGAGCCATTACACATTGATTGGCTAAAATCTCCTTGTGTGTCAGTATAAGTGTAAAAATAGGTTGTTTTCTGCCCCATAGGAACATACGGATGCCACTGACAACTTTGGGCCTTCTAATATTCTCATGATTACCCTCCAGTAGTTCCTGATGGGAACTTTCTGTGAAGACATAAAGTATAAATACTTCATGCTGTAGAAACCTGGAACACAGGCAAATTACTATGCTCACTGGTTGTTTAGAATCCCATTTACTGGGGTGGATGTAGCGTGAATAAAAGCTCTCATGACTGGAGGGATAACATATGCTTTTATTAGCTTATAATTGAGGGTAGGGTCTTACAGTGGTTTTCAGAGGGGTTCAGGGTTTAGGCGGGAAACCAGGGTTATATAGGGCGGAGCCAGTCATCAGTATAATACACTACTAGTGAATCCCAGTTCACTGCATTCACCCCTTCCTGCAGAAGTTATGGACTGTAAATGAAGACAGAGAACATTGATAAAGAAAAATATTTAAAAAAAATACAATTATTTACAGATTTAAGTGGGCTGGGGGTCTGGAGATCCTGGTGGAGTACCTAAGCTTGGCTGGGCCTTGGGCTCCTTGAGTCTCCTGGTCCCCTTGTGAGGGAGGAGTGGTGGGCGGAGTCTCTGGGTCAATGGTGGAGGGGGATGCACTTTCCTCCTGAACCAGATACCATGAGCCCCTGAATGGGGGTGGCTCACAGGGCACTTGAGGCAATGGACCTTCTGTTCCAGCATTTGCCAGGTCCCTGATGGAGATGATGTCCTCCCTGCCATCCGGGTAGTCCACATAGGCGTACGTGGGATTGGCATGGAGCAGTTTCACTCATTCCACCAGGGGGTTGGTCTTGCTTCTTCTCGCTTGCTTCCTGAGAAGGACCAGACCAGGAGTTATAGGCCAGGTTGGGAGTATAGTTCCCGATGCCGACCTTATTTCAAAATTTAATAGGAGCTCATGAGGAGTAGCGTTGGTTGCAGTACATAGTAGCGACTGGATGGAATGGAACGACTTGCTGCTGGTGTAAGTCAGGAAGGCCTCTTGACTTCAGGGCCAGTTTGATAGCCTTCCAGACTGTGGCATTATCCATTTCAAATTGGCCGTTCCCCCGGGGAATGTAGCTAGTAGTCCTGCTGGATGCAATGCCTCTCGCCAGCAGATAGTGACATCACTTCTCACCCATAAAGGATGAGCCCTGGTCACGATGAATATAGTTGGGATACCCGAGCAGAATGAAAGTGAAATCTAGGGCCTTTATAATTGATGAAGTTGATGTGTCTGGACACAGAATGGTGAAAAGGAAGTGGGAGTAATCATTAATGATAGGAAGAAAGTGTTCCTGTTCATGGAGGGGAGGTAGTCATCGATGGTCTCTCCTGGCCATTGGTGACTTAGAGCGAGTTGGTGCCTCATTTTGTGACTTCAGGTACCGAGCTTTCAAACCCTCTATGGTGTCATCATATGTAGTGCAGTCCCTGATGACTGCATACCCTTTCGTTCCTACCCTCGAAACAAGTGCGGACCTCCTGAGTTCATCGGTGTGGAAGTCCTCTCTGGTTGTGTTCAGGTAGGCCTAGAAGTGGTCTAGCCAGTATGTGATTTCTGCAGCCACATCGGGCGACAAAGGGTCTATTAGCAGCATACCTGGCTTGAGTAGTGCTTGCATCGTTTAGGGAATAAGCTAATTAAATGGTAGCGCGAATAAAAGCTCTCATGACTGGAGGGAGAACAAACACTTTTATTAACTTATAACTGAGGGTAGGATCATACAATGGTCTTCAGAGGGTTTAGGTGGATAACCAGGGTCATATATGGGTAGATGGGGATGGAGCCAGCCATTAGTATAACTCACCACTAGTGAATCTCAGTTCACTGCAGTGGGGTAAATGAAAAGAATTTTGCAGGGGTGAGTCCATCCAAAGGTGCATCTGTTTGAAAACAAAACACTATTTCTGTTTGGAAGTTGAGAAAAGGAATGTTACATCCATGAGTTTCCATTCAGGATTGTTTTGCATTGATTAGCCTCATTTTGGAGCTGCTGGTCACCTTTTGGTTGCCCTTTGTGGTTGCTAGAAGGCTTCCATTTCACTGCTGCTGCCTGACATGCTGAGTGACTCCAGGACTTTCTATTTTGATTTTGCTGCTGGAGGTAAGGAACCATTTTCAAAATAGATAAGATGGTAACAAATGTTAAAGGAAGAACATCAGTTTTCTCTGTGTCTTTTTATGGAGCTCAATTGTTTCTGAAAGAAAAACCTATTATTCTTGAATAAGTAACTTTACATATACCAGTAAACACTACAGAAACTAAATACCAAGGAAAAGACATTGTTTCATTTTGGGCTCAATGGTAAAATCTTAAACTTTACCTGACCCATGGGCACAAGCACAATTGGCTGCCAGGGGAACACTGTGAATTCAAATTTTCTAGTGAGGATTTGAGCCACCCTATACTTTTAACACCATATCCTGCACTTTCATTTGATTATGGCACTGCCTGGTGTACTTAAGTATGAATTGACTTTTGTGGAGAGCAGGCAAACCAAAGCTTCTCACTGTACTTGTCCTGCTTATGTATTATTTGTATGTGGGTTATGTCTGGTAGTGTGTCTGCGTGCTTTTGCATCGAGGACCTGCGAACACAGTTTCATTGGTTGTACTTGTGCAATCAGATGACAATAAACTTTGCTAGACTTGTATCTCGGTACACATGACACTCAACAATTTGGATACATGGACTTACATGAATGGAGGGAGATGCATCACGTGCACGCAGCAGGGCCTTAATTTGGGTATCGTGCCCAGCAGAGAAATGTGAGCTGAAGGGCCTTTTCCAGTGCCATATTATGCTCAATTTAATTCATTTCAGTGTTCTATTCTTAACCATGGGCAGCCAGTTTTCCAAATTATATGGGAAAACCAGAAGCTGAAAAGGTGGGAAGAACAGAATTCATGATATAAATATCTTTGCAGTACTGCTTCTGGAACAGAAAATGCAACACTGTTTGCTGGAGGCCATGTATTTGCCCAGGTCCTATCCATCATCTTATTCCTCCCCAAACTGTGGACTGTTCAGATGGCCTTTAGCAGTTTCATTTTTATCAATCTCCTGAGCTCTTCCAATACCATCATCCACCCTCATCACACGATCGACCTAATTTTCTACATCAGCTAACCGACTAAAAATCACAAATAATGTTACATCATTTGGAATTTACCAAATCTTTTGACAACCAAAAAAAAATCGGAATTTACGTTCTGTAAATCTTCCTTGCTCGTGCCTCAAAGCATTTGATTAACTGCTTGCACTTTCTGTGACATCCGCTTTGGTGATAAATTGCGCCACATCAAAAAGAGCTGAACATTGCTGTGAATACACACTCCCTGGCAATTAGCTCTAATTACTGTGCTTTAGTCTCATTAATAGTTTCCTAATTCACCATGACATCTATTCCCTCCTGCAGAACAATTCTGTGGTTAAAATCAATCCATGTTTATATTTCAGCAGATTGAATTGATTTGCTCAAACCCTAATCATCTGATAAAATATAAATAAATATTACTTAAAGAAATTCAACTTTAATATAATTAATATAATTGTGCATTCATCGATACATGCATACAAACATTTAGTTTGGGTAAAATGCAGGAAAACTGCAAACATATTTGATTTAAGGTTCTTGAATGGATTTCCCTGGTTGTTATGAAATTATAAATATATTTGTTTGAATGTGATATATCTAACACAACTGTTATTCTTTATACCTGTATAACAAAAACAATTCCTTATAACTGAGGAGGTGGACGAGGGAATGGCTAATAGAATTTAACTGAGACAAACACAAAGTAACGTATTTTGGGAAGTTAAACCCGGCCTGTGCTTACATGGTGAGTGGCATTGAAAAGCTGGACTTGCGTTGCCAGTTTCCTGAAAGTGGCAACACAGGTAGGCAAGACTGATGGAAAAGGCCTTTGGTATGCTTGTTTTCATTGGCTGAAGCATTGAGCATAGGAGTTGGAATGTCATGTAACAGTTGTACAAATCATTGATTAGGCCACACTTGGAGTATTAGGTTCTGCTCTGGTTGCCATGGTATAGGAAGGACGTGATTAAGTAAGACAGGGTGCAAAACAGATTTATCGGAATGTTGCCTATTCTGAGCTTATCAGGAGAGATTGGATAGGCTATTTTCCCTTAAAACTTGTGAGTGATCTGATAGAAGTTCATAAGCCCTATGGCTAAGAAAGGGAAGGAGGAGAAGCGAGCTGTAGTGATAGGGGATTCAATAGTGAGGGGATTGTGGAAGAGAATATGAATTCCAAATGATATGTGGCCTCCTAGGTGCCAGGGTCCAAGATATCTCAGATTGACTTCACGGCATTCTCAAGAAGAGGGTGAGCAGCCAGATGTTGTGGTACATGTGCGACCAAAGGTATGGGTAGGAAGGCTGATGAGGTCTTGCAAAGAGAGTTCAAAGAATTAGGTGTAAAGTGGAAGTACAGGATCTCCAGGGTTGTGATCTCAGGATTGCTACCTGTGCTATGCGCTATTGAAGTTAGAAATAAAAGAATAATGCAGTTTAATGGGTGGCTATTGTTAGGTCTGCTTTGTTCATGAATGAGTGAGACAAACACCAGGCTGAGTCGAAATCAGGGTTCTTTGTTCTTTATTACCGGATTGTAACACTTGCGACTAACCATGTTAGTCGGAGAATGCATTCTGCCGTTATCAGCAAAATGGTGATTTTTTATACCCTTGGATATGTGCTTAGAACATCATCATATCATTACTTGTCCAATGACTAAAACTGTTGCTATCCTTTCCCTGCTAGCTTCCTGCCTCTCAATCCATCAATGTCTCTCTTATCTTGTAAGTACAAGGATGCATTCACATCTTGTTACAGCCCTGTACATTCCCATCTCATGATGTTTTACCTAACAGGAGTACAAGGACACCTCCCCTTCTTGTTACAGCCCTGTACAGGGTAACTCCCTACACATTCCCATCTCATGATGTTTTACCTTACAATCCCTCCTTTGTCCTCTTTAGAGGACAATCTCGCCCTGACTATGCTACCACCGCGTTACATTAGTTCGCCTATTATTGCCAAGCTCTATACGGGTTCTGTTCACAGGGTAGTTCGGCTGGTGGGCGAGGGCTCCCCCAACCCTCCTTTGCGTACACCCCCCATCCGTCACCCCGATCCCATTGCCCGTTTACAAGTTTCATCCCATTTGCCCCCAAGCAAAAAACTAGCTAACCCCCCGTACATTAGTAAATTCCCAAGTTTACATATGGTCTACAATCTAATTCATAATACTTGTTCTACAATCTGATTAATAATGTTTGTGTTACAATCAATGTTATAATATTTGTTCTACAATCAAGGTTATAATATTTAGGTTACAAGCAAGGTTAAAATTATATGTGTAACAATCTAATTCACAATCCCTCCTTCCCATCACATTCCCCTTCAGACTCCAGATCGATCTCAGCAACTTTCTCCGCCTCCTGTAATGTGAGATAGTCTTGCTCCACAGCCTGCACAGCTTGATATTTCGGAGGCAGTTCATCACGGTCAGCAAAGGCTCTCTCTATGGTCCTCGTGACCAGCGTTCGAATGCATGGAATACAACAACAGCCACAAGTGATAAAAATTGATACAGAAATGAACAAACCCAGCAAAAGTTGTCCTAACAATGTGCTCCATCTCCCAAACACTCCCTGTAACCAGGATAAAACAGGATTGGAGACTCCAGACTGGGCTTTTAATTCTTTCGCCAATGCCCTAAGTTTCGTTAACCCCTTAGTGAGTGATCCATCTGGCCCTGTGTTATTAGAGATAGAAGTGCAGCATAGATCTCCAAACATAGCACACACTCCACCTTTCTCTGCCAGGACCATATCAATCGCTATCCTATTCTGAAGTGTCATAAGGGAAGTTTCTGACAGTTGTTGATGTATTGCCTCAACAACGTCCCTGGTCAAATTTGCAAGGCGCTGGACATTATAGTGAATAAGGTTGATCCTATTAACATTCTTATTTACAGTGATGGGAAAAATTGCACTAAAAACAGGAAAGCTTTCAAACCCAGCTGCAATCTCATCGGCTAATTTAAATTCGTCCGGAATATTCCGGGCTTGGCCAATGGCATCAATCCATACCCCATCAGGGTTCCTTCCTCCCGGCCCCAAGAGTCCAACACTCCTCCTTTTTCTCCACAGCCAACTCTCTGTGTGGCGCAATTCTAGGGAATCCTCGTCTCCCTCCTGCCTTTTGACAATCAGCACTGGCGCATTAAGGGTTACTAGAGCACACCGACCATCCCAGTTAGCGGGGAGCCAGTTGTACAGCACTCTTCCTCCACAAAACCACCAAATATCCGCCCTAGCCTGGGTCAAGCGGGTTGCACTACTGCTATGTGAGAGATCAACATGAGTCCTGCACGAGTCGCTGGGCAGCCAACCCACATGGAAAACGTGCGCTGCTGTGTTGTTGTTGGCAAAACAAGTAACATTAGTTATGCCTGTGGATCTAAAGACAGGGGGAGCTACATTAGCCGGAGCTATGGGAAACGTCTGTTCCCATATCAGACACCTATTCAGTGGGTTGGATTCTGACATTAGGTTCAAGGCGCAGTCCATAGCATCTGTCTCCTCAAAAATTGATCTGCTCATCCGTAATAATGGCCTTCCTCGGGCACAGACCCAGCAGTTCCCATAGCCTGCTTGGTCCGCATATTTACCCATCTGATCTATCCAGGAGCTTGACTCATCAATACCTGTCTCAATTGCTATCTTCTCTCCCCTGGACATCTTCGTACTGTCGAATTTTCTCACTTCCCCCTCTTTCGAAGTGGGTTTAATTATGTCCTTTGTGTATGTTAGTAAGTCGAACCTCACCACTCCCCAAGGATCTTTTCCATTAATAGACACTCCAATCATTAGATAGAAGAGGTCTCCGACACCATGTTCTCTCCCTGTGCCCCCTCGCATGTCTTAGAGCTCCATCCCTTCATATTCCACGGGTTGCGCAGCCCCGCCTTTACTGTCAAAATCAGGGGATTCTCTCCTTTCATTGAATAGGTCACAGCACCACGTATCAGGGAGATTTTAGTGAAAAAAATATAATAAGGTTTGCTGGACCCTTTGTTAAGGGGTTTTCTTATCCATCTAGTGTCGGGTCCTGTCCACCACCAAACCTCACACCAAGACGGACAGACATGTAGACCCCATTTAGGATATCCTATTTTAAAGGCACACATGTAAATATCATATCCTCTCCAGGACGCCTCATTCTTACCACACGCTATTATACTGCATAGATCGAACTGGAAGGTGTTATCCCTGTCTTTGTCTACCTTTAGAATAACTTTGGCCCCGCAAGAATCCGAGCTATTCTGCTGACTTATCCGGCATCCCATTAGTAGTACTGCCCATAGGGCCCCCGGTATCGTCTGCATGAGTCTCATCAATTCTATCAAGGCTGGCTACGTGCTTGGTAAGTGAAAGTGAACCAGTCTTGGCATTCCTCAGCTAATTTCAAGCAGAAGAATGCGTTTGCCAGATCAATGACAGTATAGTATTCGTGCTCCGGACTCAGAGCCCTAAGTGCTACATATGGGTCTGGGACTGGTCTCCCGATGGTCTTGGTAGCCAAGTTAATCTCCCGGAGGTCGTGTACCATCCTCCAGTCTTTTCTACCCGGTTTGGGAACAGGCATGATGGGCGTGTTCCACATACTGTCAGGTGCCGCCCTTAAAACCCCTGACTCCATTAACCCTTCTATCGTTCCTTTAATACCCTCCTCCTGACTGGGCGACAAGCGGTATTGTTTTCTCCATATTGGTTTCTGCCCGGGGTTGGCCAATTCTAGAAATACCTCTCCTTTTATTACTCCCACATCATAGGGCCCTGTTGTCCATATATGTGGACTCAGATTAGAAAGATATTTGTCTGAGTCTCTGTGATCAATATTTTCTCCTTCTATGGCTCGGTCTCTTTCTACTTTCTCATTCACAACCTGGTCCCATGCTTCAATATTCAGTCTGACAAATTTTCCTCCCTCCGAGGTGGAATATCCCGGGATTTCTGTCTGCCTGTATTCACACCCTATCGCTTCCTTTACCATCGGACCCAGCTGTCGAGCGTGATGATCTTTGGCAATACCCAAGGTCACATGAGGCACACTTTCTACTCCTAAGCAGAACCACTCCATTTGTTCTTCTGTCATGACAACCATAGCAGCTATTCCCTCCTTACCTACAAAGATAAATGGACAATGTATCGTTTCTGTCTTCCCTTCTTTTAGAGAGTCCCACCTCTCCTCATATTCCTGGTCCGGGTGGATGGTGTAGTTTAATGTAACATGCATAGGATCTAGTGGAGAATGGTAATCCCCATACCGAGGAATACTGGCCCTCCACTCAAAAAACTGTTTAATCAGCCCTGGGCCTGGTTCATCATACAGTAGCCGACTCCAGAAAATACTAACCTCCACAGAGTCTTCTGAAGTGTTAGATGTAGATGGGGTCATTACTATAAACTGTCCTCCCCTTCTTATTGTATCCCCTGGGTATGTTAACCGAAGGCCCTTCTCAGAACATTGTATGGTTATTCCTAGTTTGGTAAGAATGTCCCTTGCTAATAAATTAATGGGGCAACTTGGCACAACCAGGACAGGCGTTTTAACCCTTTGTCGTCCAAATGTCATGTCGATGTTATCTGTATAGGGCTGTGTTTCCCTTATCCCGGAGAATCCTATTGTAGATAATGTTTTGCCCGAAAATGTGCTCCCTGGGGGTTTTTTAATCACTGTCGTAACTGCTGCCCCTGTGTCAACCATAAATTCAATTTTTTCTCCATTTACCGTCCCCCAAACTTTTGGTGGCTCCCAGGGAGGCGTGATTTTTGATTCTCCTGGGCACCTTCAATAATCAAATTCAGCACCTTCCTCAATATAGTCATTACACTGAGGTGCCTGGACTTGTTGATCACTCTGCCACCCCCCGATTCTCTGGGGCCCATCAATGTGTCCACCCCTACCCCTTGCTTGTCCTCTTAAGTTTCCTCCTCTTCCCCGATAGCCTCTAATAGAGGGTAATCTTTTTCCCCTTGCTCTCCCAGCCTCCGGACAGTTCCGCTGGTAGTGTCCAGGATTTTGGCAGTACCAGCATACTGCATGTTCCCCTCTATACATTGTACCTAGCTGTCTTTCCCAACCATTTCTTACTTGGGGTCCCGGATTTATCACTGGCCCCATGACCTGTGGGACTATCTGTTGGGCCGCTAATTTAACCCCTATATGTTCTATGGCTCTCACCAATTTATCGGTTGTTTTGTCCACCTCCTTCTGGGACGCACTTTCTGACTTAGCATGCTCTGATTGACGATGTCATTTGATTGCATGTGTCAGGTGTCTTTTCCACAAATCCTCTGACATTGTCTCTACTCCCACAATGTCCCTTAATTTTGCTTGAACCGTAGCAGGTAGTCCGTTTATTATCCCATTACGAAAGTGAGCCCTTCCTAAGGGGCTGTGGTCAGGTCTTTCTCCAGTCCCTGTTTCCCATAAGTCCCAAGCTCGAGTGAAATACTCGTGTGCAGTCTCTCCTTCCTTTAGTTGAAGGGTTACCAAGGCATCCAAACTATAGGGTGTAGGAAATGTTTCTCTAAGTGTTTCCCAAAATTTATTCCGAAGTGGGTTAAATTCTATTTCATCCCCCAATTTACTGCTTCTTACAATTCTCTCTATTTGCTTCAATGCCCCTTCTGCCTTTAATTTTATCATGATAGTTCTGACATCTGCGAGTGCTAATTGTTCTTGGCAGGTTTCTCGCTCAAAACAAGAAATCCATGGACTAGCCCCATTACTCAACGGAGGTAGTTTTTTCATTAAACTCTCTAAGTCCATTCGTGACCAGGGTACATATTTTTGAGTTCCCCGTCCCGTGATCAGTAATGGGCATTGATATCTCAATTTTGGGGATTTCTGCTCCTTCTTTACTCTTGGCATGCATTTATTTATCCCACCTTGTTCTGACTCTTCTTCGTCACTGTCACTGTCCCTATCAGCTTCCAATGTCTCAGGGTCAAAGGTATATTGGTCACGTTCATCTCTAAGATAATCTTTTCGGCCATAGTTTAGTTGTTTCACATCTTTCTCTTTTGTCCTAACTATGTCCAGGTAGGCATGTCTATTTTTCTCCCTCCCGAGTCTTTTCCTTTTACTTTCCTCCCATGGTGGATCGTATCTCGTTTCCTCATCTGTACTACACTTTTCGTCCTTTACTCCTATTACCATTCCTTCAGCTTTAATTTCTCCTGACAGTGTTGTAGTTATCTTTTCCACTTCCTTAAATACACCTACCATTAATTCTTTTTGATCCTCACTGATCTGCCCCAGCACATTAATATCTCTGTTTAAGTTTTTAATGTTATCCTGAACCTTTTTCATGTTCCATTTCTGTATCTCTAACTCCTTTTCTATTTTCTTGGACTCCAGAGGGGTCTCCACATCTATTACTCCCCCTTCTATTTTTATTAAAGGGGCCTGTACCTCGTCTGATGTGTCCCTATTCCCGAGGTTCTTGTCACACCCCAGTGTCTCAATATCTGGATATAAGGGACGTGACTCCAGTATCCCATCTGGGGTGCCAGGGGCACTTTGTGACTCCACATATGCATAGGGCGGGGGTCTACAAGCTATTTCTACAGGGGCAGTAACAGGTGGGTTACCAGGGAGACCAAATTCTTCAAATAGAGCTAGGACATCGCGGTACTGCATCTCCTTGTCTCTCACCCTCTTTTTTGCTGACTCGCGATTAAAGATTTTGTTTTCTGTGTCCCGTTTGTATAATTGTATAAGACTCACTTATAAATGATTTATTGTCAGAGTACATACATGACATCACATACATCCAGAGACTATGAGA
The DNA here is from genome assembly GCF_036971445.1 of Narcine bancroftii. Classification (NCBI taxonomy): domain Eukaryota; kingdom Metazoa; phylum Chordata; class Chondrichthyes; order Torpediniformes; family Narcinidae; genus Narcine; species Narcine bancroftii. The sequence goes on from NC_091477.1 coordinate 37,905,492, forward strand.
GAGAGAGAGAGAGAGAGAGAGAGAGAGAGAGCATAGCGAGAGAAAGAGATAGAGAGGCAGATACACAGAGCACAAGAGATAGAGAGAGAAAATGCCTTGCACTGGCCCCACTGGGAGAAAAGTCTTCAGATTAACACTTTCGTTTCAAAAGTTTTAAAAGGTTCTCATCCTGTGATCACTGGTCTGGATCAGATTGGGTCTCCCACCACTGGGAACTATCACTCCTTCCTTCCCTCCCACCTCGAGTGAGCTACACGTCAGCCCACAATGTCTGCCCTGATCCCGCAATGGTGGGGGTGCGGGAAAGAGGGAGGGAGAGAGGATAAAACAGGATCCCATTTGATGCGGAGCTGGAATTGTGGGCACAAAATTAAAACCAAATTGTATTTCTCTGCCCTGCCCAACCTGGGGATTTCAGGGCAGCACCGCCACAGATTGGGATTGGGAGGGGGAGTGGGTGAGAGAGGAGGGGGGGGAGAAGAGAGAGAGGGGGAGAGAAGAGAGAGGGGGGAGGGTGAAAGGAGGGAGGGAGAGAGCAAACCCGGACACTTCGTGGCTGGAAACTGGAAACAGGCACTTTTCCTTTCCCTTCTGTGTTTTGTTTCTTCCAGCTTATCTAAGACACTACGCTTTAAAATTTTGTTTCCCTCACCTGTCAGGAACATCTCAGTGCCCCCGGGTAACCAACCCCTCTTCCTCCAGCGGTCTACACATTTTCGGAGCATTTTTTGTTTTTCCAATGCCGCATTACTGGTATTTCGCTCCTCTAATTCCTGATTAATTTCCTTAATAACTTGGTCAAAAGTCTTAGCAGGCAACTGTACAGCCATAGCTGCGGGACCGCTTTCTAATGCCTGTTTTAATTTAGGTTCTTGTCCGTTTAGGGGATCTATGTCAACGAAAATTGCTTTTTAAAAAAATGTCTCCTTGCAAGCTGGATGACTAATATCTTTTAAAGGAACAGTCTCTAAGTCTTGTCCTCCAATTGACTTCAGATTGTCCTGTATACTCTGATTGCTCGTTTTCCACTCTCTGTTTTCCCAAAGGGGTCTGAAAGTTAAATTACAACTAGAAAACCAAATATTTGGGCTATACTTTTGTCCTGTTTCCCTGTACCAATCTATGAATTTACGTAACTTTATCTCCTTGGTGATGTTGGGAATACCCTCATTTAACTTATCAAAAGTATTTCGAATAAACTGGGTGTCTCTTAGGAGTTTGTCAACTTTTTCATTAATATCTCCTACCTGATCCGGACACAGCTGTCGCAGCCTTCTGTCGTCGTTCTTGTTCACCAGGCAGGCGTCCCTGAGTACTTTTTTTGTTGTCTCAAGGTCTCTAGTGTCTGCTGTGGTATTCCACCACGGCGAATTGGGGAAATAAATTCTTAACTTCTCAAGTGTACAGACATTATCATACCTACCGGACATTTATAAGTCAGTCTCTCAGATACAATTGAGGCCAATAAGCCTGAACCTTTGTTTTCTTTCAAAGCCCAACCTTCACGTGGGAGATTTCTCCTCTTAATAACCAGTTTAGGGCAGAAAACTCAGGTCCTCAATTGTTTATAGACCACCTTCTCACTCTATTGGACTTTGCAACGACACAATAAAGACTTTTAAACTCTAGTAGTTTCTTGCGAAGCACTTAATAAATGTCATTCAAACACCTTAAGGACTTTTATCTTGTCTATAATCACTTACGTGTTACAATCCTGGCATGCGACCTTCAATTGTGGTCGTCTAATTTGTCCGATCTCCAGTTCTTACTGACAATCATAAAGATTTAAAAAAAAGAGAATTTTGTTAAAACAGGCTTCTCTGGACCTTTTTATCAGCCGGCTGAGATGATTGTCGGAAAAAACAGAAACCGTCGTCCAGTGTTCACTCACCCATCACGTCGGGGTCACCAAATTGTTAGGTCTGCTTTGTTCATGAATGAGTGAGACAAACACCAGGCTGAGTCGAAATCAGGGTTCTTTGTTCTTTATTACCGGATTGTAACACTTGCGACTAACCATGTAAGTCGGAGAATGCATTCTGCCGTTATCAGCAAAATGGTGATTTTTTATACCCTTGGATATGTGCTTAGAACATCATCATATCATTACTTGTCCAATTACTAAAACTGTTGCTATCCTTTCCCTGCTAGCTTCCTGCCTCTCAATCCATCAATGTCTCTCTTATCTTGTAAGTACAAGGATGCATTCACATCTTGTTACAGCCCTGTACATTCCCATCTCATGATGTTTTACCTAACAGGAGTACAAGGACACCTCCCCTTCTTGTTACAGCCCTGTACAGGGTAACTCCCTACACATTCCCATCTCATGATGTTTTACCTTACACTATAGAGATGATGCAGGATGGAAGGCTTCAGATTTCTCGATCATTGGATTTTCTTCCAGGAAACGTGGGGCCTGTACTGGCAGGATGGTTTGCATCAAAACTGAGGGGGGACTAATATCCTTGCAGAAAGGTTTGCTAATGTTGCTCTGGGATTTAAACTAGAATTGCAGGGGGATGGGAACGAGAGTCCCAGAGTAGAGAGAACAGTGGAGGAGGGAAAGGATGAAATTAAGACTGCATATAGAGATTGAAAGCAAAGAGTTGTGAGTGGTGGAAATAATGTTCTCAAGTGCATCTATTTCAATTCAAGGAGTATCGTGGGTAAGGCGAACGAGCTTAGACAATGGATTGGGAAGTGGAATTATGATATTGTGGCCATTTGTGAAACTTGGTTGCAGGAGGGCAGGACTGATAGCTCATCAGCCAGCACAGTAAGCTTCCTTCATGTGAACACCAATTCAAAGTCATAACTTTATAGCTTCATCATCAGTCTTTAGATTCACGGTGACATCTCACTGAGATTTTTCTTGTTTATGGCTATTAATGGCTTGTGGTCTGTTTCTGCGTTCAATGTTGGCAGACTATACACATAACTGGAGAATTTCATGAGTCTATAGATCAGACCTAGACACTTTATCTGTGCATATCGACATTCAGATCTGGTCATTGTCTGTGATGTGTTTTTTCAGACACGAGAGAGCAGGAGGGATGAAAAGGGGAGGAGTGGCATTGCTCATCGGTCAAAATATCACTGCTTTGCTCAGACAGGACAGACCAGAGGTCTTTTCCCCTGAGGCTATGTGGGTGGAGCTGAAGATTAAGAAAGGTATTGTGATGTTTCTTTTAAGTAATAAAGAAACTTGGATTATTTTATATTAACAATATTTTAATATCAAATCACAATCTTGTGGTGCAGCCATTTTTGCATCTAACCTGAGGTACACCATTCAACTCCAATTCCCTCTAGTGGTCAGGAGTATCACTATACTCTATCACCACATCCCTTTCCTTAGGATGTTCAATTTTGCAACATTACTCACTAATATCATCATCCTTGATGCGTACAAAGAGGGATCAGGATGATTGAGCTTGTGTTTACTGAAGCTTAAAAGAGTGGGAAAATACCTCATTGCAACTTGTGGAATCCTGACGTGCTGCACAGACCAGACGGAGGAAGGATATCCTGGTAGAAGGGAGGTCCAGACACAAGGTCTCTGACAAAGAATATATGTCAGGCCATTTTGGACTGAAGTGAGAAAACATTTTTGTGGAATTTTATACCACAGAAGGGATTTCTACTACATAAGGAATTGGATATAGTTTTTGTGACTAAAGAGTTCAAGGGATATGGGGAGAAGGCAGGAACACAATTCTGAATTTACATGATTATATGGAATAGCAGAATATTTTATTTTTTTTTCAACTCTGTGAGGATTTTTTTTGTGCTGGACTGTGAAAGGGATGATGCAACTGCTGGGCTTCGTCATTTGTCTTTCAAACTTAAAGGATATTATTTGTATACAGATATGAAGCCTTTGTCTGCACTATTTGAATCATCTGTTGGCATTGATCTAGACATTTCTGGAAAACAGAGGATTTATTCGGAACTATTCTCATCTGTCTCTCGACAAGCACTAAAACTCCAGCTCAATAACTTCTCAACCCAGCTGTTCACATTTGACAGATCTATGTTGGACAGTTCTCTCAGAAGAGGTTACCTTCATGTTTTTTTTCTGCCTGACATTTGAACTTGCTCTGAATTGTCAATCTTCGAGACAGCCACATTGAAAATGGTGTCAAAAGATGCATCAGCATTTATTATATTGGAAACAACTGAATTAGTTTGCTTTGCACTATGAATGTTAATCTCATATGTTTAGGGGGTTTTAATGCAAGATTTTGTGTGATTTTTGTCTCTGATGCAGGCACTATTTGTGGGTTCTTCTACCAAATGGAAAGCAACATGAACAGCATTTGATGTGGCCTCAGGATGCAAACTCCACTGAAACATATTAAACCAGTTGAACAAAACACTTCAATAATAGCTATGGTAAATGCTGGATTGATTTTAAGAATCCTCTTGGTTTCAGACTTTGTGTGTGATCGCACCTGTAATATTCTGCATGTTTTGTAGAAGCTTCCAAGCCTTTTCTCTGATTTGCTATTGCATTAAAGATGTCTTGAGTAAAGTGATTTTTTTTTTCTGTTCCACAAGGGACAGTGAAACTCAGGACCCAGCCACTGTGGAAACAAGAACATAGCTGCGGCCGAGGTAACTAATGCGAATCCAGTCAAGGCAGCGGGACTAGACAACATACACGGTTGGGTACTGAGGGACTGCAGCACAACTGATGAAGGTCCTTCTGGACATCTTCAACACGCTACTGTGGCAGTCCATCATCCCTGTGGGTTTCAAGACATCCAAAGAGAGTGATAATAATAGTCCTCCACCATAATGCTTTGATCATCTGGTGATGGAATGTATCAAAGCACACCTCCTAGAAACACTTGCCTTCAGATGGAACCATTCCACTGATGATGCTATAGCCTAGCCCCTCTACTCCATCCTGGCCCACCTGGAAAATGAAGCTTCATCTGCCAGAGTGCTTTCATTGACCTCAGTTCAACATTTAATTCGATCATACCCCAGTGGCTGGTGTTGAAGCTATCCTTGTTGGAACTCAACATTCCCTCTCTGCAAATAGATTCTGGACTTCCTAACAGAAAGGTCACAGTCTGTCCTGGTTGGCAGGAGGTTGTTTAGCACCATCACACTGAACGTTGGCACACCTCAGGGCTGTGTGCTCAGCCTGCTCCTGTTCATGCTACTGACACATGACTACCAAGCTAGATCTAGCTGCAATAGTGACATCAAGATTGTAGATGACACGATAGTACTTGGCCTCATCAGCACTGCTGAGAAAAGGCTGTAAACATTGTGAAATGGTGTGATAATAATGGCCTGAGTCTCAATGTGAATGAGATGGAGATGATTGTGGACTTCAGGAGGTCTAGGGATGACCACCCTCTACTACACTTTAATAGCTTGATAATGGAGGGAGTAGAGAGCTCCACGTTCCTTGGAGTACATTTAAGAAGTGACATATCTAGACACAAAACATCTCCTTACTTGTCAGGATGGCAAGCAAATCTATCAGGCACCATCCTGTTAAGTTTCTACAGGAGCTTTATCAAGATCATGCTGGCTGACTACACTGTGGTACAGTTGCTTTTGACTGGTGGTTTTCAAACTTTTTGTTTCCACTCACATACTACCTTAAATAATCCTTATGCCATAGGTGCTCTGTAATAAGTAAGGGATTGCTTAAAGTGGTATGTGAGAGGGGAAAAAAGGTTGAAAACCACTGTTCAGTCCCAATTGTAACTGAAATATTTTGCTTGAGAAAAATCGTCATTTCATTTGGAATTATGAAGCCATGCACGCAACGTCAAATAGGTATGATTAAAAATAGTGGTCTTTAAAACCTTTTTCTTTACGCTCACATTCTACATTCAGCAATACTAATCACAGAGCACTTGTGGCATAGGGATTACTGAAGGTGGAATGTGAGCTTAGGGGGGCAGTTTGAAAAACACTGTATTAGATGGATGCGAAATGCAGGCCTTAGATGGATTCAATATGCAGGCTTTAGATAGATGTGATATGCAGGATTTAGATGGATGAGGCACAGAGGCTTTGGATGGATGTGACACACAGGCTTTAGATGAAATTAGAATTTCATGAAGTGTGGAAGAGACAGGGGGTGACAGAAAGTTTATAATTCACGAAACCCTTGTTGAGGTGCTTCCAGCAAAATATCCTTTTTAGATGAGTGCCAACCAAATCTCGTCTGTTCTTCGGCAAAAGGGGACATGAGGCAAATGAAGCTCACAAAGCTTCCAGAACCTTTTCTGTGGGGCAGCTAAACTCAAGTGACTCTCACTCTGGTCACTATCCAAGTGCAGTATTTCTTCTGCCTCCAGAACCCTTTCGGTGGGGCAGCCGAACAAAAGTGACCTTCACTCTTTTGGTCACAGAGTGCTCTTCTCATTCCTCTATAAGAGACAGGAGAAAGTCAGACAGATTGTCCCTAACTACACAAGGCCAATCTCTTCCAAGAACTGTTTGTTTGCTCCTATGCTGTCTCCTTAAAATGGCCCCTGAGCAAAACTGTTTACTCAGTCTTAATCAGTTGGTCATATGGTCTCTGCACCTGAGTTTTAGGGACACTTCAAATGTATCTAATTTCAGAACTGATAAGCATTACCAGTAACCACAGAGACTAAACTGAGGGTACGATAGGCTTTAATATACAGAAGAACCTTACTGGCCCAGATCCAGGTATAGGAAAGGAGGGAAGGGAGAGGTGGCTCGATATGAGTCATCTGTGGTCGGCCCAGCTCCATATGTATCAGAAGTCAACAATAACTATATACAATGGAGGAAACATATCACCACAGGAATATGGTGTCTTCAGCCTGCAGTCAGTTTCACAGACACTCCAAAGTGTGCGGGGTTTGTTAAATCTATTCCCTTAAAGTGACAGTCCCACACAAATGAAAATGGACTGAAAAACTGGAGCGCATAATGACTCCCATTTCAGCTGCATGAATTAAGCAAAAATTGGCTGGCTGAAATTTTCAACAAGATATGTAATTAGTGTTTATAATTTTAGAACAGGAAATTTGACAGGAATATCTCTGCTGTGTAGTCTCTTCTCCAAGGGATATGCAGTTTTTTGCATTTTCTTTACATAAAATAAACTACAGATATCAGAGGATAGAAATCATTCTCAGATATTCTAGCCTTTTATTTTGGAATTATGTAAATTCACCAAGTAAGCATCTTTGAATTTCCATTAACTTTTGTTAGCTCAGAAAAAAAAAATCTATGCTTAGTCAAACATGATTTGTGTTTGTTCTTCATCTCCAAAGAGCTATTCAGTTGTTCCTCTGGTTATAGCTGCCACTGGAACTAAATTGTGTATAGTCATTTCTTTGGCTTGGCTTGGCTTCGCGGACGAAGATTTATGGAGGGGGTAAAAGCCCATGTCAGCTGCAGGCTCGTTTGTGGCTGACAAGTCCGATGCGGGACAGGCAGACACGATAGCTCCATTACACATGTCCTTATGTCCATTTGAACAAGACTGTCATTTTCAGGGCTTTTCCAGGAAGTTCCCTTGTTGCAGAAGATTAGAAGACAAGTGAAAAGGAGGCATTGTAAATGGCTTCAGAAAGATTTCAGCAATAAAATTAGATTGGGTTTGCTGGCATTGTTCTTCCCCGAGCAAAGAGGATTGAGAGAAGCCCGTATGATTGTAAAAAATATAAAGAGGAATAAGGTCAATCAGCCCCTTAAACCCATCCTACCATTCAATAAGATCGACCAATCCAATTTATTTCGTCTCATTTATAGCTCCATCCCCATAACCCCATGATACCCTTATTAATTAAAAATCAGACTTAGCTTTAAATATATTCAAGGATTCAGCCACTACAACTCACAGGGTGAAGGAATTCCAAAGATTCTAATCAATTTTGAAATGATGACTTCATATTAATGTTAAATGGACACCAAATTACCTTTTATGCTTGGATTTTTTTCTGAGACTGTGACCCCAGACTGTACCATGAGAGGAAACATCCTCCCCATGTTTCTTCTGACAAGTCTCCTACAAATCTTATTTCACTAACACCACCTCTCATTCTTCTAAACTTTAATGAGTACAGACCAACTTGTACAACCCTTTCATACAAGACAATCCATCCTAGCCAGGATCAGCTCTATCATTATGCACCTTCTCTGAACTTTTCTAAACTGTCCTCAATGATAATATATCTTTATTTAAATAAGGGGGCCAATATTCTACATAATAGTTTGACTGCTTTCTCATTCATGTCTTGTACAGTGTTTGTCTCATTTCTCCACTTTTATATACCACAGCATATTGAAAAAGAGTAATTAGGCTTGTTACATTTGTGTGTTAGAGGAGCAACTCCAAATCTTTTCATCCTACAACTTTCTGTAGTTTTTCTCCACATAGGCTGCTTCTATTTGTTGCTGGTGCAAAAACCTGAGAAAATGGGATTAAAGACACTTAGAGGAAGGATGTGAGGAGAAGTATTTTTATACAGAGATTAGTTCTGTGAGAAACAGAAGTACCTTCACAGAATTTGCTCGAGACAAAATTTGAGAACAAAGAACATTTATTATACAACAATGCAAAATTGGGTGCTTCCCCTTACACACATACACTGGGGCTCACCCAACTTTTATACAGTTTATTTTAGTATAGAAGTACCCTCCCCCTTACATTCTTCTGCCTCCTGGATGAGTTTGGCATTAGGCAATCCTATCTGCCTACTGTTTCTGTGAACTTGGAGGACCAGGGGGTATCCTGTCGGTGTCCCATCATGTCATCGTCCTTATTCACACCTTCCTGACTCTCAGGGCTGACTAACTTCTTATATGCGGAACTTGCTAATTCTGTCTAAAAGGCTAGAAGACCCTTATCTTATTCAGACTAACTTTACTTCCTACATTCTATTATCTATCATTATCCTATTCATACTGGCTTTATTCATTACACATATATCTATACTAGTTTTCTTCATCTTTCATATTTTCATATTAGTTTTACTCATCTCTCACAGTTCTGACCTTGAACCCAGAATCAAGCAGGGCTTTCACAAGATAAATTGGATTCAATTAGGAAAAAAAATGTGAGGAACTGCAGGAAGACATAGAAATGGACTTCAGTACTAAGACTGCTAGCATGACATCAATGGATCCGACAGCTCCCTCCTGTGTTGTATCAAACAATTCTCAGCTGGTTAAAATCTGTGCTCTTTCTATCTACTTTGCTCCCTGTGAGAATTTTTCAAGTTCTTTAGTTGCTCAGCTTGCTTGATGTTCTATGTTATGCACCATTTCTGTCTGAGTCGATATATGAATTGCTCCAAGATTTGAACTGCTATTTGCTTTTTGGCCTTCATCATTTTATCAAATCTAAATCAAATACCCATTTTGCACAGCCATGGAATCTTCATGACTTTATTAATACATTTAACAAAAATGAATGTTTTGATATACTAACTTTTTACTGCAGCTTAAAACCCATTTTGAAGTTGGAATAGAAAGTTTTGCACCAGAAATGATTTTCCTATTACACTAGACAACAAAGATTTTGCTTCCTGAACAATTTCGGTGTATTTTATGGATTTTGGGCTGCTGATCATGAAAATCACCTTAAATGTTTGTTTTTCAGATATAACCTATTTTTGCTATTTCCTGTCATATTTTGAGCCTACTTCAAGCCAACAAAATCATGAAGTGCATCATGACATTGAAAATTCATTTTCTGCTTTCTTGCTTGGATTTCTTCCCTGCAGATCTTGGTCTGTGATGAACATGGTAAATGGTTTTACCAGGACACTGTGATCATGGATGAGCTGGATCAGGGCAACTGTAATCCATCAATGCTGGCCGACTATAGTTGTATTACTGAGTACAAATGAAAATCAGCAATAAAACCTTTTTAGGTCAGTTGAACTAATGCAATGTGACATCATCATTATTACAATTAAAAATGCTAAATTCAATAAAAGTTCATTTAATGTTTCTCCAACCTGTTACGTGATGCAGCAAATCTGAAATTATCTTTGCGTTCAGCTTGAAGTTGTCCATCGTAGCCCTCAATTTGCTTTCAGGAAGCAAACCTTTTGAAAAAAAATCATTGTCCAGTGTTATTATTTTCCACTTACACTTTGTGGCTTTTACACTCCTCTACTTTTTGTTCCAAAAGATAATCCAGTAAGTTATTCAGGCTCCAGTGAAATTTAATGTGACAGATAAATTGCTGCTAAGTGTATGATTAATGAGGCAAGGTCATTACCAGAGCAAGGGTCAGCATGTTGTGAAAATGTTATTTTTAAATGACTCGTCCGGTGACATCTTGGATATAAATTAATTTTATATAAAATAATTTGTAAGTTCAATTACCTAAGGTAGCCTTTTTGGAAGTAAGATCGATAATGATTAAAAAAATAATGCTGAAATTTTGGGAACTCATCAACCCCGTGTGATTTTTTTTTGTTCATTAACATTTTCTTGTAAGCATTTTGTGGTTTGGTAAGCTTGAAATTAGACATACAAGTTTCAATGTGCAAAATGCACCTAAGAGTAATTTACTGCACCTTTAATGAAATCAAGCCATTTATGAAGTTACAGTCAGTGGGAAATTGAATCAACCTCGATCACTGTGATTCACCATACTGTGAGCATGTGTTATTTTGAAAACAGTTCCCACAGCTGATAAATTCATTAGTGTACATGCTACATCTTTCTTACCTTTACAACAAAAATTGGAACATGCTTGTTCAACCTAAAATCCGTGCTTCTAGCTCCCAGTAAAACAAGGACCAAAGGATTTTGAAAAGGGCCAAACAGATGTCCTTAAAATATTTGGAACAATGCTGTTTTTGTCTTTCAATTTGCCTGATTATTAATTTCATAGGAAATAATCATTGCTGGATCTCTTTATAGCGAAGGCTGAGTATTCAGTTCACTGATCACAATAGATTTTTGAGCTCATTCTTCAATTGTTGTGCAAGGGAACAAATCAATAATGCTGGTCATGGGGTGGGGAGGAGAAAGTATGGCTGGCCTCAAATCAACATTTCCCACTACCCTGTCCAACTTCCTTCATCTAAGTGGCAGCCTTTCCTACAGCGACTGAGGATGACATGGTTCTGATCCATACTTCATGGGTCTCAGTGGCAATAAATGGCTGCTAGATTGTCTGTGCCACTGTGGAATGGCACAGTACTCCAACTAGTAGAGCTGTTGCCTCACAGCGATCCTAGTTCAGTCCCACCCTCCAGTGCTCTCCACGTGGATGTTTCATATTCTCTCCATGATCCTGTGGGGTGTTCTTTGCATTCTTTTCTCCACCCACAAGAGGTACAGGTAGATATCTTTATTGTCCACTGTAAATTGTCCCTGGTGTAGATAGGTGGTACAATCTGGGGGAGAGTGGATGGGAATGTAGGGAGAATTAGGATATGATTAATGTAAACAGGTGATGAATTGATGAAAGGCTTGTTTCTGTGTTGATTGACTCCATGGCTCTATCACAGATAGCTGCCTTTGTGAAAATTACAGGTTGCATTTAGTGCGCAGAGGCGGTGCGGTGGAAAATGGAAAATCATTAACCTTTTCTCAAAAATAAATTTCACCAATTTAGTACTTTTCTGTAATGGTCCTTGATTTTGTCATAAGGGCAAATGCAGCATATCAAAAATAGGTGAAAACCAATTTCTAATCATATGACACTCTGCAAAATTCTTAGGTGAAGTTCTCTGATTTAAGAAAGCTATAAAACTCTTTGTTTTTACTGGTTATCTGAAAATGTTCTTGGACTTGTGAGGATTACATAGTCAAGTTAATGGAATAAGAAGTAGACTTTAGGGATTAAATCCCTAATGGGGGAATTTGAACATATTTTTCAAAATAAGAAGGGAAATGGAGCAAAGCAAGGGAAAGACTAATTCCACTGGTTTGGGAACATTGAATTGGGGGATATAACTAACAGGATCAGGCCTTTCCTTGGTTATATTAGCTCACATTTCAACATGTAAGGTGTAGCATAAGTTCAAAAGTTCTCTCTGAATAGCACATCGTGCTTATTATTAATTGTAAATCTGAATCTGGTAGTTTTCTTTTAATCAAGTATTTTGAAGCCATAGGTGCTCTGTGGTTAGTGAGGGATTACTTAAGGCAGTATGTGAGTGAAAAGAAAAAGGTTGAGAATCACTGATCCAGTCACACCTTGATTCTTCCTCTGACCCAAGATCTAAGAAAAACCTGTCCTGAATATCCCTACCTCTCTCACCAGACTCCTGTCCACAGACCCAAATCCCATGATCCAGCTATGACCCACACCCAATTCAGTTGTCTCCCCATTTGCCTGACTGCTGCCCTGCCCACCAATCCATGGCAATTGCCACTCATGCTCATCACCCTTGCCAAAATATATTTTAATCCCAACATGAACCCTTCCCCAATTTCAGGCGGCACTCGAACCATGTCCTACGATTTAATGTGTGTTCCACAATGACAAAGTGTGTGAAGGAAAGTGCTGATTAACTCAAGGCCTCGTGTCTCATGTTTCAGATCTTCCTGGGTCCACAGGTAAAATATTTGTGGTCTGTGGCTTATAAACACATGCACATGCTTCAGGTAATACTGTCTGAAATTGTGGCCTACTTAATTTCAGGTTATAGTTATATTTCTCTTAGTCTATTTTTCTTTCTCTTTCCACTATTCTTTTTGAATGGGATGTGCATATATTTTCTGAACATAATACTCTTAACTAAAAATTGCATTTGGTTTATATTTAGTGCTCTAAATGCATGCTTGAGGACTGATCAGTTTACCCTCTTAAAATAACTAAACTAATTAAATTTGAGCTTTCAAAAAAAAGTCAGTCGGACTGTTCCCTCACCCCCCCCCCCCCCCCCCCCGCACACCTGTACAATCCCCAGTAAAAGAAGCCTGAAAACAGTGTCTCAGTATTTTAATGAGGGATCTTGAAAAACAGGTCTGACTCAGAAACTACATTCTCCATGACTTCAGGAATACCTCTGTAGTCATTGTCAATCTGTTGTCTCAGTCCAGGATATTGCCTTGATGAATACCGACAACAATGGCTTAGGTTGAATGATCTTCAGCTGTTCCATCACTTAATTTCTCTTCATAATATAGTTGAAAGTAGGGACTCTTCTTGGCAGTGGACTAAGACGGTGGCGGCGGACTGAGAGATCGTGACAAAGACTCAACTGTTCTGTCACATTCCTTGCGGAAAGCCATTATTAATTGTTATTTAAATTATACATCTGATTTGCTTAATATGTTGATGTTAATGTAAATGCTAAGTGCTTCTACTGTTGTGATTAATCTTGTTACCATTTACTGTGAATTTTTGTAGTGGATCTAAAATGGTGGCCGATCCTGGCAAGTTTTTCGAGTTTCTTGAAGAGCACACAAAACTAAGCTTCTTTTTGCTGTAACTCTGCATGTGAAACAAACAATTCAATTCTACAGTATCTAGGCATCAACTGAAAGGAAAGCACATGTCTACATCTTGTCTGATCATATTCCCAACCCCAATATCATACCCATTCATTAATGTTATTAAAGTGACCTCCGACACCGATGGTCTCCTTTTGCATAATGCATTAATTTCTATGTTGAAAAGTTGCTGCAAGCAATTAGACAAACAAAATGATCCCAGCAGTGTAGTGATCAGTCAGAGATGATAACATTGATTTTGCAATAAGGCTTGTTCTTTGTTTTATTGTGAGTGGAAATGGCAGGTCATAAGTTGAACGATTTGCATCAGTTCCTTACAATGATTAAAAAATAATAATTTTTATATTCAAGTAGTTTCAGACATTGGTGAGGCCAAAATTGTAATTTCGTGTGCAGTTCTGGTCACCTAACTACAGGAAGGATATCAGTAAGATTGAAAGAGTGCAGAGAAGATTTGCTAGGATGTTGAAGGGTCTTCAGGAGTTGAGTTGCAGGGAAAGATTAAACAGATTAAGACTTTATACCTCGGAGCGAAGAAGAATGAGGGGAGATATGATAGAGGTTTACAAGATTATGAGAGGAATAGACTTTTTCCACTTAGAGTGGGGGAGATAAATATGAGAGGTCGTAATTTTAAGTTGACGGGGGATAGGTTTATGGGGAACATTAGGAGGAAGTTCTTCACTCAGAGAGTGGTGGGAGTGTGGAATGACCTCTCATCTGATGTGGTAAATGACGGCTCGATCTTATGTTTTAAGAATAAATTGGATAGGTACATTGAATGGGAGAGGTCTGAATGGTTATGGAATAGGAGCAGGTCAGTGGGACTAGTCAGATGATAGTTGGCAGAGACTAGAGGGGCCAAATGGTCTGTTTTCCATGCTGTAGCATTCTATAATTCTATGTTGATATCATTATCACACATACCATTGACACTGCGAAAATTATACCCAAATTGAGGTGATTTAATTGAACATCAAAAACATTGCAGTTTAAGTGGAAACACAGGCTATTATAGAAGAAGATGTTTGACATACTTGTCTTTAGTTGTCAAGACATTAAGTACAAGAGTGGGATGTCATGTTCCAGCTTTTACAGACATTGGCGAGATCATACTTGGAGAATTGTATGGTGTTCTGGTTGTTCTGCTCCGATCGATTGTCATTAAGATGAAGATAATATGGAAAAGATTTATCAGCATGTTACTGGGACTGCAGCGCATGATTATAAGGAGTGGTTGGATGGGCCTGGGCTTTACTTCCTGGACAGTAGGAATCTGAATGTCTCCTGAGGACTTTGTAGAGGTATATCAAAGCATGAGAGACACAGATAAAGTAAATGATGTCAGTCTTTTACCCAGGGTAAGTCAGTCCAAAACTACCCTGTCGCGAGCATTGATTTAAAGTAAAAGGAGAAAGATTTAAAGGGATCTTTGAGACAACTTTTTCACACAGGGGTCAATGGATATAAGGAACAATCTGCAAGAGTACATTTTAGAAACTAGCATATTTATGATCTTTAAAAGACATATAGACAGGTATTGAACCTTGTGAAAGCCGAAATGGTGTAAAGCAAATAAATGATTACCATTGATTTCTATGGGAAAAATTTTTGAGCCTTTTCAGACCCCAAAAAAATCCCACCAAATGATACCAAATAACACATAAAACCTAAAATAACACTAACATATAGTAAAAACAGGAATAATATGATAAATACACTGCCTATATAAAGTAAAATAATGTATGTACAGTGCAGTTTCACTTACCAGAATTGGGAAAATAGTGAATTTTGACATCCCCGCCAGCTGCCCTGTGATCGCCCCATCGGCCGCGCACTGCAGCCCTGATGGCCGCCCAGTGACAGCCCCGCCGGCTGCCCTGTGACTTTCCAGCTGGCCACCTTGTGACCAGCCTGCCACCTGCGCACTTACAGCCCCACTAGCCATGTGCTGTGACAGCCCTACTGGCTGCCCTGTGTCTAACCTGCCAGCCACCCTGTGTCAGCCTCTCTGGCCATGTGTTGACAGCCCCACCACCCATGCCCTGTGACAGCCCTACTGGCCACCCTGTGACTGCCCCGTCGGCATCACACTGACAGCTCCACTGGCCTCTTTTTTCATAAAAGTGAAAATCCTTTCGTAAAAGTGAAGACAGTTTTCTTTGTAAAAGTGACTTTTTGTATAATTCAAGTATTCGTAAAGCGGCATATACCTGCAAATAGATTAGAAAGGGATATGGGCCAAGTGCTGGCAAATAGAACAATTTGATTGGCATGGATGAGTTGGGCTAAAGGGCCTGTTTCCATGTCTGAAACAAAGATAGAAAATGGTGGAAACGCTCATCAGGTTGGGCATCATCTGTGAAAGGAGAAACCGAGTTAATGTTAAAAGTCAAAGAAATCATGCCTGATCCAATTTCATGATTGGCGGGGTTTTCATTCGGAAATAGCATAAACAATTTAACATGAGTGTGAAATGAATTTCATGATGATTTTACACGTATAAAACAGATGGTCTAATCTCTTGGAATTTATGGTTTGATTTTAATAACAGGAGATTATTTCTCCTGCTCTCTTCTGAATCGGTTATTAACCTTGTTTCGCTTTCCAATTTTTTTGTTTTGTAATCACCAAACAAGCCTTGTAACGAAGCCTATGATCACATCCATTGTATTCCTGTTTCTTTTCTCTTTGATATTTTATCTGAAAATCTAAGTAATATTTTCATAACATTCTCAATGTATTGGGTATATTAATTTATTGCATATCAATAATTACTGTTTTGGACACTAATAATGGCATAATTTTCTTGTGCACAACAAGTTAAAGTTATATATTACATTGAACGAAGCCTATAGAGTACAATGTTTATTTGGATTTATGGAGTTCTGAACCTGATCTAAGCACGTTCTTTGTAGCTTTACAGTGGGCCTTGGGACCCTCATGCTAAGCACTTATGCACCCCAGGGCAAGGTGCTCATTTTGCTCCTGTTCACACTCCTGACTACGACTGCAGCACCAGCTCCGACAGAGTCATCAAGTTTGCCCCAATGACGCAACAGAAGTCGGCCTCATCCGCAACAACGATGAGTTTGCACTACCGAGAAGAGGTGGCAAATCTCGTGAAATGGTGTGAGAATAACAACCTGAGTCACAATGTGAACAAGACAAAGGAGATAAATGGAGACTTCAGGAAGACCAGGGATGATCATCCTCTACTGCACATTAACAGCTCGATAGTGGAGAGAATGGAGAGCACCATTCCTTGGAGTCCACTTATCCTGGACACATAATATCTTCTCATTTGTCAGGAAAGCTCAACACCAACTGCACTTCCTTAGAAGGCTGAGGCGGGTAAGGAGCTCTATCAAGAGCATCCTGGCCTACCTCATCAGTTGTTGAAGAGTAGAGGACTCCAAAGTGGTGATATCAACTCCTGAGGTGGTCGATAGGACCTTCCAGGGGGTTAATAAATGCAAGATGGCCGAAAGTGGGTCGATAATACCAGGGGAAGGTTCAATTTAAAATAGTGCCTCCACACCCCCATTCAGCATGGAAGGAGGGAAGGCTTACCTGCTATGAACCTGTAGGACCTACACCCCCAAATGGAGGATAAATTAATGTCCAGCTCAAGGTGGTGCCAGATGGAGGAGAGAGAGCTTAAAAGCTGGACTGTCCAGCCTAAAACTGGATGTCTTCCCCCCCCCCCCCCATCCAGCCCCCAGTCCAGCCCTTCACCCCCATGCAGACACCGCCTGTCCAGTGCTGAGATTCCATACCTGGGGAGTTGATGAGGGACCATGTAGTCATTGAAGGGGTCGAGGGTCTAAAATGTTTGGGGACCCCTGCTGCAGAGCTTTGGATCGGAGGTCAATTCACAGTATCGTAAAAGTGGCAGAGAGGATCTCTCGGGTCACTCTTTCCACCCCCTATGAGGTTTACCAGGATCATTGTTTAAAGAGTCAACTCAAAGTCGGGGAAGATCCCTACCACCCAATATGCAGCATCTTCCATCTACTCACATCAGGAAAAAGATATAGAACCGCAAAGCTGAGGAACAGTTTCTTCCCTCAGGCAGTGAGACTGCTAAAACAACTCGCCGAGACTACTATTTGCACTGTTCTGTACCATGAACCAGAGAAAGCTGTTTCATTGCGTTGTATTGGAACAATTGGATAACAATTGAACTTAAACCTCGAGAGAAGTGGTTC
Source organism: Narcine bancroftii (assembly GCF_036971445.1). NCBI lineage: Eukaryota > Metazoa > Chordata > Chondrichthyes > Torpediniformes > Narcinidae > Narcine > Narcine bancroftii. Next base: position 37,923,143 of record NC_091477.1, read on the forward strand.
TCAACCTTTTTCTTTCCATTCACATACCAATTTAAGTATTCCCTATGCCATCACTGCTCTGTGATTAGTAAGGGATTGCTTAAGGTAGTATGTGAGTGGAAAGAAAAAGTTTGAAAACCACTGTTTTAATCCTACATAATTGACTCATTATGTGTACAGTTTCATAACTCCAAAGGAAATGGGCCAAAATGACAATTTTTCTCAAGCAAAATATTTCAATAACAATTGGGTTTAGAGCACTGATTCTCAACCTTTCCTTCCCACTCACATACCACCTTAAGCAATCCCTTACTAATCACAGAGCACTTATAGCATAGGGATTATTTAAAGTGGCATATGAATGGAAAGAAAAAGGTTGAGAACCACTGGTTTAAAGCAAACTGACTCCATCTAAGGGAGAGAGACACTGTGGCTGAAGTAACTGTATACAATCACTCTATAAGTGAATGGAACGATAGAGCCTATCCTCTGTTGTAGAAGTGATTGCTGATTTCACTTACGGGTTTGTGGAGCTGATGATGACACAGGGTCTGATGCTTGACGTTGCAGGTTCCAGGGGGCATAAGCTGTCACCCAGCAGTTGCTTCATTTCTGAATGTTGCACTGGAATTACACCTGGTGCCAGTTAACTACAAGCTGATGCCATGGTGTTGTAGTTTGCGAAGTACAAAGTCTGTCGGCACAAATTAGAGGGGCTGAATGACCTGTTTTCTGTACTTTTGCATTCTGTGGTTCTAAGCTTGCAGGTTCCAGCTAAACTAAACAGGATTTGTAGGTCTTGTGGGATTTTTATGGCATGGTCGTGCATTGATTGACAGAGAACCTTCTGTCATCCTTGAGGCAGACAGAGTTCTTCCTCCCTGCCCTGTTGGTCAGCCAACCTGGCTGAGGTGACACATCAGGTCACTTGGTCTTCTCAGTCTGCAGTTGCCCACTACACCAGCAGCTTCTCAAGTGAAAGGGAATGTTCGGCTTGACCCCACATCCTCAACTGGATCTTCAGTTGTTTGAAACATTAGCTTAGCTGCATTTTTATGATATTAAGATCCTGTAGCATTCAGAAGACTCCCACTGTCAGCATGACTTATATTTCAGGAGTGCTGTGAGTAAAATATGAAAGTCTGCAGGCACTGTGATTGAAGTAAAAATGGAATGCCAGAGAAAATCAGCAGGTCAAATAGTGTACTTTATAGAGGAAAGATACGTAACCAACATTTTGGGCCTGAGCCCTTCATCATGGTAGGACAAAATGTCAGCAGGCACTGAACAAAATGGTGGGTGGGGGAGAGGAAGGGAAAGAGGAGGAGCACAGTCCCACGGGCAGGAGGTAATAGGTGGCTAAGGGAGGGAGGGCACACCAAAGTGCAGGGGAAGAGGGGACGGCTCTGCGAATGGATAGAGAAGGGGTGGAGATTGTTGTGCTGTGTATGCATACATGGGTAGCATACTTAAAACATCAGTGTCACTAGGGGAGGTGTAGGGGATGCAGACTGCACCAGGTGACACCATCAGAGGGGGTGACACCAAAGTGAGTGTCTATCAAACTTTTTGTGCAGTGTTTCAGCAAAAATTTATTATTTTTTATTAAAATATCCCTGCAGTTAGTTATAGCAACAAAAACATTTTTTGTTAGCCCAGCTTACATACATCAATATGCTTACAAGGCTAAAGCTCCATGATAATTTGCTTTTTGAACCTTCTAATGCTCTCCGGTCAGAGCTGCAATTATTCCCCAATTACAACGATGCTTCGAATCACGTGGTTTTGTCTGCACTCGCTGCAGGCACGCGCTGTTGTTTTCGTTGCAGCTGGTGTTTTTATAATCGCTGCTTTTGTCAAATTTTCTGGTGTTTTAGCTACAATATTGTGATAATTAGTACTGATATAGCTTCACAAATACTTTCTTGAGAATGAAGTAGCAATTAAAAGAAATTATGTAAATACATTTAGGCTGTGTACATGATATTGTAATTTAAAGGTGCAATTTTAATTTTGCTAGTTGTTTATCTCACCACTATTGCCCACCTCACTGACAAAAGACAAAGGAGGAAAAACCCAACACCCAACCCCAACCAACCAATTTTCCCCTGCAGCCGCTGCAACCGTGTCTGCCTGTCCCGCATCGGACTTGTCAGCCACAAACGAGCCTGCAGCTGACGTGGACTTTTACCCCCTCCATAAATCTTCGTCCGCGAAGCCAAGCCAAAGAAAGAAGATTGCCATTACATTTAGTGATATACGGGAATTATGACTTACGAGGAACATTAGTACAAAAAACATTAGTAAGGATTCTGTATGGTTTGGTATGGGAGGAGGTCCATGGGGGAAGGGGGAACGTGACACCATGAGTTACAGCATTGGGTCACACCAACCCTAGTGACGCCACTGAGCACTAGTCAGTTGGTCACCGCATTTGCTTTGCAATGGTAGCTTAAACGCAGCTGGCACAGCAGTCTAGCAGCGGATGAAGGCATTTGTTCCTGCAGCCTGCCTACCCAAATGTGTTCTTTGTGATTCACTGCCTGCAGTCATACACCAGCTGTGTAATGAATAAGCAAAATCCATTTTAGTTCCATTAGAAAGGTGGAATCTGCTGCCTGAAAAGCAAGATATGGCGAGTTAAAGGTGCCCTGAGCCAAAAGGGAGCCTTTAATAGTTCTAATGCCTTGTGTTCTCTTCAGTTGCTGAATTCTAACATGTGACAAGGAAATTGTTCTCTTCAAATTTGTTTTAAATTTAAAAAAAAGCTTTGGTGGCATTTTCAAAAAATGAATGGTAAACATCAAGTTGCTGAAAATCTTTCAAGTCTCAGCCTGGAAGGTACCAGGTCCAGAATAATTTATTGGCATGATGTCTTCAATAGCCACTGTCTGGACATCCTAGATCAGTGGTTCTCAACCTTTTCCTTTCCACTCACATACCACTTTAAGCCATCCCTTTGCCATCAGTGCTCTGTGATTAGTAAGGGGTGGCTTAAGATGGGATGTGAGTGGGAAGGGAAGGATGAGAATCACTGCTCTAGACCCAATTGTTACTGAAAAATTTTGCTTGAGAAAAATTGTCATTTTGGCCCATTTCCTTTGGAGTTATGAAACTGTGCACATAACGAGTCAATTAGCTATGATTAGAACAATGGTTTTCAAACTTTTTCTTTCCACTCACATACCACCTTAGGCCATCCCTTACTAATGGCGTAGGGAATACCTAAATTGGTATGTGAGTGGAAAGAAAATGGTTGTGGACCACTGCCCTAGACATAGATATTGCTGGTGGATCTACACTAGGTGGTGTATTTTATTGTGGACATACCTAATGAAATGCAGATATCTCAAACATTGGCTTCAGTTTGGAGATTTGCTCATTGCATACCCTGGATGGATATGACCTCCCCCTGAAAGTTCATCTCTTTCTTTGCCACCTCATCGCTCCTTTTGAAGTGTTCAATCCCCTGACCATTTTTCCCAAAGTGCAAGAATTATATTCTGTCATTCATATGCTATGTTAGTGCATTTATTTTTTTTATGTATACTGAGTCTATTTCTTCTTTTAAATTTGTGCAGCTCAGTGCTTGAAATTCCCCCTTGCTGGTGAATGATGAAAGGACTTCTCTTGGAGGTTACGTCCTTGGCTCCCCTGCCTCTCTTCATTCTACCTCTTTTAGAAGCTTATTTTGTCCTATATGTTAGTTAGTTTTTCCAGTTTGTCCTGCTGCACTTGAAGAAGACTTCCTACTCGCCCATCGAGGTCTGGAAGGAATTAATTTAGGCAAAAGCCTTGAAGTCAGTTAATAGCACTTAATCACCTACCACACCATTTCCTGCAGATCTTTGAAATAAAAAAAAACCCAGAGAAAACATCAATTATTTATAAAATCACAGCAAGTGTTACAAAAATCAGCCAGTGTCTAATTTGTCAGTAGCTTTGATTTTTATTAATAGTGTTGATTGCTGGTACTTTCAGCTGCTCAACATATGTTCTGCCATGTGAGGTTAAGAGGGGGTATGAGATGGAGTATTGAACTCCATTACGGTGCTGGCAAATCAGCATTGCTTTGACATTGCATCTGCCTGCTTTCCCTACTGCTGTCACATGTTGACTGGGCATATCCATAATTGCTTCCCCTTTCACCCCACCTCCCAAACCCCAAGCCACCATGATACCTGATATAGTTCAACTCACAAATATGAATACACTTTACTGTGATTATCCTCAGCCACTGGGCATTCATGATGCTCAAAATCACTTTTTTTTTGGAACATAAATAAAGGGTTGAATTTGAACCCACTTGGAAAGTGAAAGCATGCATCTGTGAGCAAAAATCGCATCAATTTACACAGTTAGATTTCTGAATGCAGTAGAAATGGCTTGAAAATGATGTGATACATGAATTTTATCATTAAAAAAATTACAATTGCTGAATAGTGATATGATGCATCAAGCTATTACAAAGCATTCATGTAAAGTCTGAGTTAAGTCATAAATATTGTCAAATAAACTACTGAAATAGTAATCCAACAGCTCCCTCTATGCGTGCAGTTCGCAAAATCATCATTTTGTCATTCTGCTTTATAATTAATTTACTTTTGATCATGAAGACATATATACATGCAATATATTCAGTATTAACAAAGGAATGCAATCAAGAAGCACTGAATGTTTCCATTGCATTTGAATTAATAAATAGGCCTGTAAAATATATTCTCCTCCAAAATGGAGCATAATTATTATTGGCTGTCTTAGAAAGTTACATATCTATTATAGATTGCAGATTAAATTATTGAATTACGAATCTGGACTAATGATCCAAAATATTAGTTTAAATTCTCCAAGGTTAGTTGAAGAATTGAGGAATTTAAATTCACTTAATTTACAATTCATGAATTTGATTTTTAAAGAAGTCAGTACCAATGATGGGGTGAACAAAATTATGGATTGTGATTAAAAAACCCATTTAATTCACTGAAAAGGAAATCCCTGTCCTTGTGTGACTCCAAAGCTACCAGTAGTATGACTGATTGTAAACTTCCCTCTGCAAATGCCAAAAGGACATTCAATTCCACCCAAATGTACCAATATCATCCAAGCACCAGTTTCAACACTGACACAGCAAAAGGCATTTGTGGCCCTGTTGACTCAATAAAACACTCTTTTCAAATATTTTGGACTCGTGCTTAAATTTGGGCAGTTGTCTCACAGAGGAGTCAGGCAACACACTGACATACACTTACATGCAGAATAAGACATCTTTGTCATGGGTCAAATCCTTGGAACATTCAGGCTCACCAGTAATGACAGCTCAACAAATAGTTCTCGGAGCAGTAATGTCATAGAGTCATATAGGATCAGCCAGTTATATCCATGTTGACCACTTAAGCTCATCTACACTAATTCTAGGTGCTTGCATTAGGTCCATGTATCAATATGCCAATGTCTTTGACATTAACTCTACACATGTCATGTTGTCAGGTCAAACATAGACAATAAAGTAAAGGTAAAAAGGTAAAGATTCCATTATTGTCACATAATACTACATTTAGAATGTAACATACATGAAATTCTATAACTTTGTCTACCATGCCCTGCAAATTACATCTGCTCTTAGAACCATTGAACACTGCAGAACAGAAAACAGGCCATTCAGTTCCTCTTGTTTGTGCCAACCATCATCTCGCTAGTCCCACTGGCCTGCTCCCATTCCATAACCCACCAGACCTCTCCCATGTATCTATCTAATTTATTCTTAAAACACAAGATCGAGCCTGCATTCACCACATCAGATGGCAGCTCATTCCACACTCCTACCACTGTCTGAGTGAAGAATTTTCCCCTATTGTTCCCCCTAAACATTTCATCTTAAAACTGTGTCCTCTCATATTTATTTTCCCCCAATCTAAGTGGAAAAAGCCTACTCGCATCCACTCTGTCAGCCCCTCTCATAATCTTGTAAATCTCATTCAAATCTCCCCTCATTCTTCTTTGCTCCAAGGAATAAAGCCTAACCTGTTTAATCTTTTGCAGTATCTCAAATCCTGTAGATCTGGTAACATCCAAGTAAATTCTTTCTGCACGCTTTGAATCTTATCAATATCCTTCCTGTAGTTAGGTGCCCAGGAACTGCACACTATGTTCCAAATTTGGCCTCACCAATGTCTTAAAGAACTTTAACATAGCATCTCAACTCTTATACTAAATACTTTGATTTATAAAGGCTAAGATGCCAAAAGCGTTCTTTACAATCCCGTCCACATGTGGTTCCACTTTCAAGGAACAATGTATCTGTATTCGCAGATCTTTCTGCTTCTCCACACTCCTCAGTGTCCTATTGCTTACTGTGTATGTCCTACCTTGCTTTGCACTTTCTTACCTGACAGATCTGTACATAATAATGTTGAACTGTTCATTGGCAGAGCACTGAAAAGAGCAAAGGCCTAGAAAGTATTTTTGGGAGCAAAGTTTCAATGGAAGATTCCAATGTATGGTAGATGTTCATTGGATATGCCCACAATACCTTCTCTCTTCTGCCCAAACCCTCCTCTCTCATCATCCACTCCCTCTGTATTTTCCCTCCTTTACCACCACAGTGTCTAGTTTGGCTCGTGCTGTAAAGGAGTATGGAGGTTAGAATGGCAAAGTAGTACCACCACTGAGCACAGCATATTTTGAAGAGCATTGAGCCAAAGTGGATCAGAGACAGGTGGTAAGAGAACTAACCCAAGGGAAAACCTGTTTTGTCTTTTTCTCACTAATTTGCTTTTTCAGGATGCAATAACCCAGGATAAAATAGACAGGAACATAGTTCTTGTGGAGAGAAACTCCTCCCTTGATACTGATGATGTAATCCAAGAAACTTTGTTGAAATGCCACAATGTTAAATCACACAAAACTGATCCAGCAGTTCACAATTGGTCTAATTGCAGCTTTGGTTCAAATACGGAACAAAGAACTGAGTTCAGAGATGAGCAGAAAACACCCACTTATGATATCAAGACAGATATTGATGGGGAGTCTAATCAAAGAAATCTGGTATATCAGAAGTTAATGTAGAAACTTTCTGCTGGTTGGTGTCATAGGTCACTCAAAAGAAAATAGTTTGAGACTAGCAATCAATGAGTTAATCCTTAGGATGTCATCCCCAGTATTCCTAGCAAATTTGATCCGCTGACTCATCAATGACCTCTCTACCATTAATTAAACAGTCAGAAGTGGGGATGCTTGATAATGATAAGAGATTTACAATTCTTCAAGAAATGAAGCAGACTATGCTTACATGTAGCAAATCTGGATCAAACGTAGGTAGAGGCAAATAAATATAAATGGCCATTGTCTGAAGAGGCCACACAAAATCATTGAGGATCCCTACCACCCTGCACACAGCGTCTTTCAGCTACTCCCATCGGGAAAGAGATACAGGAGTGTCAGAGCCAGAACCACGAGGATGAGATGCAGCTTCATTCTGCAGGCAGTGAGAACGCTGAATGGCCCAATGGAACTGCTCACCCTAACCATCTGAGACTATAATATTCACTAAACAATATTTACTTTTTTTTTATATCTGTATATTTGTCCTGAGTATGTATTGTTTGTCTGCATGTGTATTATGTCTAGTTGTGTGTCTGCTTGTTTTGCACCAAGGATCGTAGAACGTTATTTTGTCAGGTTGTACTTTTGCAATCGGATGATAACTAGATTTGAAATGAACTGATTAGTTGCAGTAGAAAATATTTGAAATATAGAATTTCAAGATTAAAGTGTTTGATAAACAAACAGAAATGATATTCTAGAAAAAAAACCACATCCAAAATACTATCTCTTGCCTTTCATAAATTTTGCAATTCCAGGATTTTTTTATTTTACCACCAGACCAATGGAAAGCAAACACTTTGTGATAAAGTCACATATGCACGTGAGTGCCACTGAACACAGAATATATACATCAGTGCTTTATACTCTCTCTGAAATTCATTCCATTCACTTTGATCGAATGATTTTCAGTGACAGTGTACCTTCAGGACCAAGCAGTACATTTCGTTCTGCCGTTCAGGGAGGACCTATTAGCCAGTGATGTTTTAAATGCAACCTCTCAATTAATAAAGGAAAGTTGAAAGCTACAATGGTCACTACCACCTCTGACATCATGCTTCGTTAAATTTGAATTTAAAATTAAAGGTAACTGCATTGAAGAAATATACATGGCAACTGATTTTAACTGGAAAATAACATGGTAATTTCGAGTAAACATTCATCACTTTGTGCTGAAGACTATTCTGATGAAATGTATGACATTCTGAGAGCATTACTCCAGAACGTATTTATCCTCTTAAAAATTGATTGTAGAATAAGGGAACAATTTGCTTGCCCCAGCTAGCAGGAGAAATCATAAATGACATATCTATTGTTTCCAATGCAGGCAGCTTATCAATTTTATCTTGTCTGCTGAATTGCTATATGCAGCCACCGTCAACCAGACTTTTCCTTAGCTCTTCAACTCAGCAGGTCTCAATTTTATGAGAGAAGCTGGCACTAGTTAAAACTGGTCTGCATCTCTGAAAAAGAAACGACTTGAAGCTGCTTCAGGAGGTCTGAAACTTGGATTTAAGTGGCATTAAAGAATCGCATAACATGGAAGTGACAGGCTCTGCTATTTTCTGTCGATGTGCTGCAACCCTTATTATGGGAAGTGGGGAAGAGGAAAAATGACCTGGGTTTACAGGTCCAGAATACAGAATCTAACCAGATACACTTAGTGAAGGCCAAAAAACAAATAACAGAACTAATCCCTAATTTCCTGATGAACTTCATGTATGATCAACGTCATCTGATTATATCATCTGAACTGCACCACAGCAAACATGCTTAATGCACCATATATCCATCACTTATCCATCAGCAAGTTCTGTCATTCTGTTGTACCATCTTTTATTTGGAATTGTTGCATCTCATACTGACACAAACACCTCCCTACAGTTGTCATTACCATGTTCATTTGTAGTTTGTGGATGTCATTGAATTTACCACTCATTCCAAGTAGCCCTTAAGATGTTGAAAGCCACCTACTTGAACTATGGTAGTTCTTCATTATCAAGTTCAAATTTATTATTATCCAATTGCTCGAGTACAACCCACAAAACAGTGTTCTCTGCTCCTCCGTGCAAAACATGCAAACACACATCCAGACGTTACACACATACAGACATAACACACCTACAGAGAAATGACACATATGCAGTACATATATATCTATTTATCTATAGATATAGATATTGTTTAATAAATAGTAGAGTCTTGAAGAGTTTGTATGCACAATTCATTCAGTTGTCCAGCAGCCACAGCCTGGTCATTGCCTCTGATGGTCCTGTATCTCTTTACTGATGGGAGTAGCTGAAGGGGGCTTTGTGCAGGGTGGTAGGGGTCCTCAATGATTTTCTGAGTCCTCTTCAAACAATAATCCTGTAGATCAATGAGGGGAGGGGTGGCAGGGAGGGAGACTCCAGTGATCCTCTGCCGCTCATCCAATGTTCTACGGCAACCGTACCACACTGTGATGCAACCCGCCTGGATGCTCTCGATAGAGCTCCCATAGAAAGTTGACAGGACGAGTTTTCTCAGGAAGTGCAATCGCTATTGCAGCTTTCTGAGAAGTGAGGAGATGTTGTGTGTCCAGCATAGGTTACTTCTTAAGTGAACGCTGAGGAACTTTGTGCACTGTACTCTCTCAACTACCGAGCTATTAATGTGGAGGGTGATCATCCCCGGTCCTCCTGAAGTCTACACTCATTTCCTGATGAGGCCAACTACTGTTGTGTCATCTGCAAACTTGATTTTGTTGGAGGTGGATCTGGCAATGCAGTCATGGGGTCAGTAATGTGAACAGGAGCGGGATGAGCACACAGCCCTGAGGTGCACCAGTGCTCGGCATTCTACAGCCGATCAGGACGGACTGTGGTCTTTCAATTCTGAGGTCCAGAATCCAGTTACAGAGAAGGGAGTTGATCCCGGCGAGGACAACGTCTCTACGAGCCTCTGGAGAATGATCGTATTAAATGCTGAGGTGGAGTCGTTGAACAGCAGCCTGGCGTATGAGGCGTCATTCTTCACGTGGGTCAGGACAAAGTGGAGGGACAAGGCTATAGCATCATCAGTGAAATGGTTTCGTCTTCAGGTCTCTGGGAGGTGCACTTTGATGTGGCTGTCTTGAAAGCCTCTGCTATGATGGATCGTTGCAGTGATATCCTTAAAGATCTCCGACAGTTGGTCTGTGCAGGCCTTCCGCACCTTAGATTATGAGAGGTATCGACAGGGTAGACAGCCAGCTCCTGTTTCCCAGGGCAGGAATAGCAAACACCAGAGGACATGATAACAAAGTGAAGGCAGTGAATTTTTTGGGGAGACATCGGGGATAAGTTGTGGGTGCCTGTAATGCCTTGCTAGGGATCATAGTGGAGGCTGAAATATTAGGGATATTTAAGAGACTCTTGGACAGACACATGGATGGAAGAAAAATAGAGGATTACTGGGTATGGAGAGTTTAGTACCTTTTTTAAGGGAATAAGGGAAAATCTCTTGGTGCCTGCCACATTGACCACGGCCAGTGGGCTGATATCGCCTCAAACCGTGCATCTTGGCGCCTCACAGTTTGGCGGGCAGCAACCTCCTTTGAAGAAGACCGCAGAGCCCACCTCACTGACAAAAGGCAAAGGAGGAAAAACCCAACACCCAACCCCAACCAACCAATTTTCTCCTGCAGCCGCTGCAACCGTGTCTGCCTGTCCTGCATCGGACTTGTCAGCCACAAACGAGGCTGCAGCTGACGTGGACTTTTACCCCCTCCATAAATCTTCGTCCGCGAAGCCAAGCCAAAGAAGAAAGAAAAGAAAGAAATATGAATAGGGACAACATTGAGGGCTAAAGGGCCTATACTGTGCTGCAGTGTTCTATGTTCTATATTGTTGAAGGGCATCAGAAGAGAGCAAAGTCTGACAAAAACTTTGATGCTTTGTTTATGAAATTTATTCAATGTAATATTGTTATTGAAGCAGAGAATAAAGGATAATACTGGACCAGTTAGTATATCATTTCTAGTCAATCTCTTAAAATCTGTCATTTGAAATAAAATTAGCATGTTTAGAAATGCATAGAATAATCAAAGACAGACAGCTTGAATTTTATAAATGCAAATTGTATCTAACAAATATAATCATTTATCCAGGATGTAATCAATTGCATAAACAAAAGAAATGATGCACAATTCAATATGTACGGGGTTCAAAAGGCATTCAATAGATCTATGTGGAGAAGAGGTCAGACGTTAGGCAGAAAACAAATTAAAGTAGTACGATGTCATATAAACAATATCTTGGCCAAAGAATATGCAAACATTAAGTGGTCTGTGAATTGAAAGTCAAGACACTATATTTCTTTGTGTTCTTTTATAAAGAGCTTTGTAATCTAAGATAGATTTTGCCTGGATTTAGCTTGAAGGATGATTTCCCAGGGAGCAAAGGCTATCCTTTAATGCCCTGGCTGCACATAACTGTTTGGAAATCAACCACTGCAGCCAAGCACCTTTATAATGACAGCCATCAAAATTCAAGAACCAGCTCACTGAGACCCTACGAAAAAATAAGTGGGCATGTGGGGTGGGGGGGAGGTGAATTTTATTTATTTTATTTATTTAGACATACAGCACAGTAACAGGCCATTTCGGTCCACGAGTCTGTGCCACCCAATTTAAACCCAATTAACCTACACCCTCGGTACTTTTTGAATGGTGGGAGGAAACCAGAGCCTCTGGGAAAACACGTGGAGACACAGGAAGAACATAAAAACTCCTTACAGATAGTGTGGGATTCGAACTCCAGTCCTGATCGCTGGTGCTGTATAGACGTTGCACTAACTGCTATGCCAATTGTACTGCCCTTTTGTGACTTTTCGAAGAGGGAAGCACCAATATTGTGAACCTGCACATCAGACGACCTGTGAGGGGACTGGGTTTACAATGGTCTTACAGTTTTCTAGCATCCAGACTGGACAGCCGTCATTTCAACCAACTTGAAGCTGATCAGGCCAACAAACCTTGAATCGCAAGTATGTGACCCTTCTTATCTTTGCTTGTCTCCTCAGTCAACCCCTATCACAATCTGAATGGGATTCTGCTCACATTGAAGTAAGGAGTATGTGCACAGCACGTCTCTGCTCACTTCCACAGGGCACTTCAACCATGCCATGCTTCCACTTACACAGGTGAGCAATGTGCTCTGTGTGGAGCCTCTCTGTTCATGGAGAACAGTTACCAACAGCCTATGTGGCTCCTGGACCATCAAGAACTGCTAAAGGGCTATATTCAAGTGAATATTTACTGATGGATGGCATTTTAGTACTCACTGAGGTCCTCAGGCTCCTCCACAGTGATGTTTCTTGCTGCTCTTGAAGAGGTCCAAGTGCCTGCATTTGGGTGTGAGCAGACCTTGAGCAGCAGGAGGCTGCATTGTAACAGAAAAAGAGCTCCAACTATACATGTACAGCAATGGCCAAGTCGGCCAGAACATGAAAATATTGATGAGCCCTTTCACAGAAATGTTCTTGGCCTCTAGACCAGAGTTCCTAGTCCTCTGGTGTAACACAATCTCCTGCAGAATGATAATCCAAATAAAATCTGGGTCCGCTGGAGAAGTACAAATCTGTTATCATCTTTCCTCTCTCACCAATAGGCCTAAAGATGGATAGATGCCTTAAACCTGGCAGAATGGAGTGGGCTGGTGAAACTTAGTACAATGATAGAAGAAGGAGGTCAGAAGAATTATATAGTGAAGATTGATTAAACTTTGGTGAGATGCACTAGGCATATTAAGTGGAGTTCTGGTCTTCCAGATTTTGGGAGATTTTCATTAAGGTGGAAGATGTGCAGGAAAGATTCATGATGATGTCACCGGGGCTGGAGGACTTGAGTTACAAGGAAAGGCTGGATCAGCTTCTATCCCTGGAACAGAGGAAGCTGAGGGATGTCCTTTTAGTGATTCATAAAATCGTGAGGAATATGGTTAAAGTAAATGGTCACATTCTTTTTCCCTGGGTAGGTTTGCCTAAAATTAAGGGGCACTCCCGAGAAGGAAAAGCTTTGAAAGAAACCTGAAAAGCAACTTTTTCACAAGAAAGGGTTGTGGCTATGTGGAGCGAGGTGCCCGAAGAAGTTGTAGAAGCTTGTAAAATGAATTGTTTAAAGGACATTCAGACATGTATATGGATTGAAAAGGTTGAGAGGGATATTGGCCCAATGGTAGAAAATGGAACTATTTCAAGGAGACAGCTTATTTGATGTGGAGGAGTTGAAACAAAAGGCTGTAGAACTCCCTGAATTGACTGGTAAGTAGAAGTAGATGGTGGAAAATAGTAAGCACAAAAGGAGAAAATAAAATAATAGTTAAAGGTAGAATTTGCTAAAATCAGTATTAAACTGCAATGATTACAAAGAAATGGGGTTTAAAATGTTTTATATTGAAGCCTGTCATCACCTTGATATCATTTGCCAGAATATGTAAGTGCCATGTCTTGTTTAAGGAGGCTGCAGAGATCTAAGGGCACTGCTCTGGAGTCTATTCTCCATGAGACATCCCTATCGCATCAGGTCAACTGAGCCTTTAACTTTGAACTGTGGGCAAGGTGCACTTCTTCTGAACTGCCCCTTTGCGCCCTGGTGCTCTCTCTTACAGGTCAGCTACAGGTCTGCTGACACTTCTGAGGCTGAAAATCCCCCTTCCATGAATGCTTCTATGTCTGATCAGTATTCACTCCAGGTTTTGGAGGAGGCCTACAAGCAGAATCACCAGAATTTGTTAGATTAGCTCTAATCCTTTAAAACCTTTGACCATGCCAAAGATGGAAATAATTAACACTGCTCTCGTGGAGAAACCTTTTCTCAGAAAGTCACGCAAGAGTGCAGATGTGGACCTGTGACATTTGCATTGTCTACATTTTTCCAAGAGAAGTGAAAATCTGTGCATCTCGCATTAATTGTAAAGCTTGCAGTTAAAGACTTTTCTAATGAGTTACTAATAAATTCTCTGCTGTGAAGATTTCTGACAGTTGTCACATTTCTCAGGAGATTTATGATTTGCAAGTGTTTTAACAGGTGCAAAGACCAACTCCACTCTCCTAACAGACAGAAAGAACGTTGGCTCTTGGGCTTGTTTTCAGCTTCACTCAAAGGAAGTAGGACAGGGACAGAAATGAACCAGAAGTTTGGGACCAGAACATGAATTGAAAAGCAGAAAAACTGCAGAAACTGGAAATGAAAAATGCTTCGACAGGTTCAGGAACATCTGTGGAGAAAGAAATTCAGGATGGTAAATATTAAAATTCATTCTCTTTATCACCTCTTTCTTTTCGGTTTTATTCTTGTCCTATTACATTTGGGAGGAGGAATTCACAAGGTCGCTTGGACTCGTAACGTCTTTTCCATATTTAAATATATTTTGTTTCGGTCGATATCAGATGGTCTGTCAGGTTTTGTTCTTTCTATGTTTGAATGCAATAGTTACGCTACAACTGAATTTCTTGCTCGACTTTTTCCGAGGGTATTTAAGAGTCAGCCATGTAGGGTGTTTCTGGAGTCACATGTTAGCCACAGCCAGTAATGGTGACAGATTTCTCAAGGACCAAGGACAGTCATAGAACATTTGGTAAATTTGGCAATAATCATTAAGATGACGAGTTGTAAATTATTTATTAACTGATCTTAACCTCCACAAGTATCATGAACTCCATTTTCCAGGTTGTAGGTGCAAACCTTTAGATTACTAGTTTTTTCATCAATTTCTGTTTCCATTAGGTATGCTGCTATGTGCACAACATTTGGGTTGATCCCTATATGGAATGACAAAAAAATTTCCAAAGTGAGAAGTGCATTCAATTTCTATTGGAAAAGTGCAGAGTCAAAGTGATGAAAGCCCTCCATGAGTGCTCTGGGCATACAGCTATGCATAGAGCCCTTTCTTTGCCGCATGGGATTCTTGGAGGGTAGGTCGCCATCCTTTTTCTCACAGAATTTATAAATTGTGTGCAATAGCACTACCAACTTTCCCACACTATTGCTATTTATTGGTACAACTTTGCCACAGTCCTTTATAAAGGTTTATATAGGTTGGCACAACAACAATATGGGCTGAAGGGCTCAAACTGTGCTGTACATAAAGCTTAATTATGTTATAATTAGACATGATTAATTTTGTTCAAATATAAGGTCATAATACATTGATCAGGATTTAGGGCAGGTCCACCATCGCTCGATGCTCATGGCGTCACCAGTGGAAGGTAGAACAGTCCTAACCCTGGGGATTGCTCCTTGCAAGTGTGAATGCGTGCAGTGTCCCAGTTAACAGTGGTCAAATGTGAACAGGAAAAATGCCATTCCTATCCCAGGACACCGAAGAACCAATTTAGTGGGATGTTAGTGTAAAAGCGGCAATGGAAAATAGCGATAGCTTCCACAATGCTTTTACAGAGATATTGATCCAGGTTTAAATCTAGCGCTTTCTGTAAGAAGCTTATATGTTCTCCCTGCATATGTGTCAGTTTCCTCCAGGTGCTCTGGTTTTCTCCCACCCTCAAAATGCATGGGGGTCATTGGTTAATTGAAGTCTTTGAGCAACACAGGCTTGTGGGCCAGAAGGGCTGTATATCTAAAATTTAAAAAAAAAATTCCATACCCTTGGAGTCACTTCTCAGCAAAGGTATATAATGATCATGATATTTAACAGTACATCAAATGACAAAGCATTTGAGGACTAAGACCAAACCTGGCACCAGGCTTGTGGCCATTCCTATTAACGTAAACAGTATTTCAAAAATTGTAAACAGCGTCTTCATTGTTGGGGTCTTTCATGGCTTGGTTCAGCATCATGCTGAAGAAGATTGAAAAGAGGGTTGGTGCGAGAACACAGCCTTGCTTCACGCCATTGTTAATGGAGAAGGGTTCAGAGAGCTCATTGCTGTATCTGACCCGACCTTGTTGGTTTTCGTGCAGTTGGATAATCATGTTGAGGAACTTTGGGGGACATCCGATGCGCTCTAGTATTTGCCAAAGCCCTTTCCTGCTCACGGTGTCGAAGGCTTTGGTGAGGTCAACAAAGGTGATGTAGAGTCCTTTGTTTTGTTCTCTGCACTTTTCTTGGAGCTGTCTGAGGGCAAAGACCATGTCAGTGGTTCCTCTGTTAGCGCGAAAGCCGCACTGTGATTCTGGGAGAATATTCTCAGCGACACTAGGTATTATTCTATTTAGTAGAATCCTAGCGAAGATTTTGCCTGCAATGGAGAGCAACGTGATTCCCCTGTAGTTTGAGCAGTCTGATTTCTCGCCTTTGTTTTTGTACAGGGTGATGATGGTGGCATCACGAAGATCCTGAGGCAGTTTACCTTGGTCCCAACAAAGCTTGAAAAACTCATGCAGTTTGGCATGCAGAGTTTTGCCGCCAGCCTTCCAGACTTCTGGGGGGATTCCATCCATACCTGCTGCTTTGCCACTTTTCAGTTGTTCGATTGCCTTATATGTCTCATCCAGGGTGGGAACCTCATCCAGCTCTAGCCTTAGGGGCTGTTGAGGGAGCTGGAGCAGGGCGGAATCTTGGACTGAGCGGTTGGTACTGAAAAGAGATTGGAAAGAGTTTACATCCGGTACCGCACGGATGGCAGTCTCTTCAATCTGAGGCGCCTGCAAGCTCACACCAAGACACAAGAGAAACTTGTCCGTGAACTACTCTTTGCAGATGATGCCGCTTTAGTTGCCCATTCAGAGCCAGCTCTTCAGCGCTTGACGTCCTGCTTTGCGGAAACTGCCAAAATGTTTGGCCTGGAAGTCAGCCTGAAGAAAACTGAGGTCCTCCATCAGCCAGCTCCCCACCATGACTACCAGCCCCCCCACATCTCCATCGGGCACACAAAACTCAAAACGGTCAACCAGTTTACCTATCTCGGCTGCACCATTTCATCAGATGCAAGGATCGACAATGAGATAGACAACAGACTCGCCAAGGCAAATAGCGCCTTTGGAAGACTACACAAAAGAGTCTGGAAAAACAACCAACTGAAAAACCTCACAAAGATAAGCGTATACAGAGCCGTTGTCATACCCACACTCCTGTTCGGCTCCGAATCATGGGTCCTCTACCGGCACCACCTACGGCTCCTAGAACGCTTCCACCAGCGTTGTCTCCGCTCCATCCTCAACATCCATTGGAGCGCTCACACCCCTAACGTCGAGGTACTCGAGATGGCAGAGGTCGACAGCATCGAGTCCACGCTGCTGAAGATCCAGCTGCGCTGGATGGGTCACGTCTCCAGAATGGAGGACCATCGCCTTCCCAAGATCGTATTATATGGCGAGCTCTCCACTGGCCACCGTGACAGAGGTGCACCAAAGAAAAGGTACAAGGACTGCCTAAAGAAATCTCTTGGTGCCTGCCACATTGACCACCGCCAGTGGGCTGATAACGCCTCAAACCGTGCATCTTGGCGCCTCACAGTTTGGTGGGCAGCAGCCTCCTTTGAAGAAGACCGCAGAGCCCACCTCACTGACAAAAGGCAAAGGAGGAAAAATCCAACACCCAACCCCAACCAACCAATTTTCCCTTGCAACCGCTGCAATCGTGTCTGCCTGTCCCGCATCGGACTGGTCAGCCACAAACGAGCCTGCAGCTGACGTGGACTTTTTACCCCCTCCTTAAATCTTCGTCCGCGAAGCCAAGCCAAAGAAAAAAAATTTCAAAAATAACAAATGCAAACACACTGTGTGTGTTTCTGTGTGTGTATTTATGACCAAGTCCTCCTTTGGAATGGCCACCCTACAACAGTGGCTGGCCCATCAAATTGGAACCTTGATAGTCTGTTCGCCTGGGAGTGTACAGTGACAGTAATTTACCTAAGCTGCCAATGGGTTTGGAAGATTTTATGCAGACAGTGCTTTGAGGTGCCTGCTGAAGGTAGTTTCTCCAAAGCAAGGCAAATATTTTTCTCCCAATTCTCTCACAGCAAACCTTAAGACAACACTCAAAGTTTGAACAAAAATATAAATATTCCCATAATCATGGCTAACAATGGCACAACCACATAAAATCAAGACAGAATTCAGGAAGGTGCTGACCAATTTTAATGTTTCCATGGAGGCATCTCTTGGAACTAATACACAAGCAACGGAAAGCCCATAACATTCCAAACAGCTGCTTTATCATGCACCATGTCCCATCTGTGGGAATGCTTGCAGATCCCACATTAGCCCTTATCAGCCACCTCCGATCTCACAGCACTAGATTGGAGGTGAGTCATTTGCAGCTTTTCCTACAAGAATAATATTGGAATTGCTGTTCTTGGTGTTGGTGAGTGGGCAGATTGTGCAATTCCCACAATTCATGGAAAGGAGCCAGGGAAAGAGGAATAGATGATAGGGTAGTGGGGAAATAAATTTGTACATAATCTTTAGAACGTGGCGGTGAAGATGGGAAGGTGGGGAAGTGGTGGAAATGCTGAGTTGATTGGATGGAGGGTAAGAGAAATATAGATCTAATCATTATTTTGGAAGAGAAGTACTGAGAGCAAAATCATACACCATTTAATCATTTTCATCATCTGGACTAGCATTCATAAGAAAATATTGAGCAAGTAAAGACCATTTGCCTCCTACTTCATTACAAGCCAAATTTTAACACGAGCCATTTCATTCAGTTTCCAAGAGCATACAATTCTGTGATGTTTTCTCTTGACGCCCAAGAAGCCAGAAAAATGCTTAGTGAACCACTTGCATTCTACAAACATCCATTATTTCAGCTGGAAAGGAAACATTCAAACTGCATTAAAACACACACAGTTAATGTCATTCTGTAAACAAGAAGTGTTAAGATAATAATTTACAATCATTTTATTGATTCGCTATTAAATGCACCCAATTCCTCCATTTTCCACTGAAGCCATGGCCCTCAAAATAACATGCATCATTGCAAATATGTTCTTGGTGATAAATTATATATGTTCAATTTTCTGACTTTTTTTTTACCCTAAATTAATTTACATTTCCAGTTCCACCTCAATGGTATTCATCTGTGATACAGCTCAATGCATTTACTCCATTCCCAGCAAATGGGCCCGTGGTGTTTCTGGTCCATTTAGATTAGTTCAGTGGCATAAATTATAGAAACCTCAATCCACTTTGATTAAATTGAAGCAGAATCTCTTGGATGGAATTATAAAGTATTCAGGTTCTGCAAAAATAAAGACAACCTTCCCAATCCAAGTGGAATAGCCTTGTATATTTTTTTTGCTATATTTCTTTTCACAAATTTTATCAAGGCATTAAAATATCTTCCCCAGACACCATTTCCATGGCAGTCGCAGTTTATGGACTCTGACCTGTGGAGGATTAGGCTTGCTGGGGGCCATGAACCAAACACTTGCAAGTATTTCTGGGGAAAACCAATCACTCAGTCCGCTTCCATGGCTGATTATTTGCATCTTCCGGCATAGAACAACAGATCCCGACAGTGAACCTGTCAGCAGTGAAGAGTAAATGTAAAGAACAGTTTGGTATTGAGCTGGGGAAGGGACAGAGCTTGGGGAGAAAAACCAATACAACAAGATGCAGAAATTCTTTCAGTTTTGCTAACTGCTGAAAAAAATTACATCATTTATGAAATTTGGTTCCATGATATCAATGGAATGAATTTCCGAAGCAGGGTAGAATATACAGTGACTATTGTATCAACCATTTCGATGATGTAACTGAGATCTAAATTTTAAATTTAATTGTTCGATTTAGGGAACAGTAACAGGCCCTTTTGGCCCACGAGTCCTTGCCACCCAATTGACCTACCTCCTGGTACTATTTGAATGGTAGGAGGAAACTGGAGCCCTCGGGGAAAACCCATGCAGATATAGAGAGAATGTACCAACTCCTTACAGACATCGAGGGATTCGAACCCCGGTTCTCATCACTGGTGCTAAATTGGGTCTAAATTGTTCAATGCATTAACACTTTTAAACTTTTATTGTTAACAATGAGGATGAAAGCCCAAGAAATGCTACTGAAGATCATCATTATGGATCAATAAAGAGACAAAGCCATCAAAATAGGATGCTTGGTTGGTTAATTCTATTATTAATGCAATAGATTCCCTGTGTCAAAGTGATGGTATATTGAACAGTGTAGTGGCTCTCAAGTGTCAATAAATAAACAGTGCATAAAAAATGGTAACTTCTAAAATGGTACGGAGGTTAAAGTTCATGTATGTCATTGCAAAATGGAATTAAATTAATAAGATCTTTCATAACCTGATAAATTTTAAAAATGGAGCTGCTGCAGTACCAATGCCACTGTTGATGCAGGGAGTGGAGAGACAGCACTGCTCTGAAGGGTTCTGCCTTGTCCTAATGCTGGTGGTTCTGTACTAGTTTAAGTGGCATGTTAAAGGAGCCATAGTGTTTGTAAATAAAATCCTGAATCAGTGGAGGTCTGTACCCAAGATGATAGTGCCTGTGTTTGGTAGCGGCAAACTCCAGGGAGTAGCAGACTGGCTCAGGCCACCAGAAATAGATTTTAAAATGACGGCGCTGCCGGAGCTGCTGTCCTGGCGGTGCTGCCACTGGTATTGACCCGGGAGAGTGGAGAATGGCAACAGCACTGCTCTGAAGGGTTCAGCCGCCCGGTCCTAATACTGGTGGCTCCATACAGGCTTTAAACAGCCTGTTAAAGGAGCTGACAGTGTTTGTAAGTAAAATCCTGCAACTGCAAAGGTCTGTGTCCAAGATGGTGGTGCTTATGCTCGGCATGGGCCACAAGGTATTGCAGGCAGATTACGCAGGACACCAGGAACATGGAAAACACTTCCCTCCCCTCCCCCCACTATTGAGAAGCAGAGGAGATAACCCTACAGGGAAGGTGACCACGGCAGTGAACCAGTGGTTCAGCGGCTGAAAGACCACCACAACCTGCAGGAAAACCTGTGATTGGGAGACCCACATGGGCTGTGGTCTGCTGGAGACTGGCTCATGGGAATCAGATATAGGAGCCGGGATGCAAGAGGGTGCTGAGGGCAAGAAGGGCTCCCAAAGGACCTCAGGCACTGAAGGCTTACTGATTGTACTGGAGGTTTGGATCTGGAACTTGGGTTGCGGAAATTGAACTGTGACTGCAGAGGTTATGGGAGTGCTGGAAATGAATCTGCGGAGACTCAGTGACTCTGAAAGGCACTCCCTTTTGTTTCTCTTTCTCCCTTCCTATAAGGGGCACCAAACAACACAAATGGTGACGCTTTGTCTTTCGACAGGTAGAAGGCAACTTCATGTAATATTACTGGTTCTGTACTATTGCATGACAATAAAGCAATCTTGAACTTTGAATTTTGCTACGAGCCCAGAGGACACCAAAACCCAGCAGCAATAGATATTCACCACGACAAATGGTTACTTAAACAAAAGTTGCTTTTAATTATCTTTAAACATGAAAATAGAATCAAACTTTAACTTATCTCTATTGACTTACTTAGCCTAACATAACCCCCTTCTAATTCTAAGTGCACATGTATGCAACATGTGTGTAAGTTCAGAAAAGTTCTTTGGTTCACAGTCCAATCTCACTTCTCATTCCTCCAAGTTCACTGATTGCAGGCAATTCTTATACTGGGCACAGAATTTGACATTTATAAAGTTCACCAGGCTTTGGTGCTTGAAAGGTAAATGGTACCCGCTCAGGAATGTTCTTGACAGTTTTCAGAGAGAGATTTGTTATTCCTTTTTAAACAGCCACTTCAGTGTCTTGCTGATGAAACCTGCCCTCTTCAGGGTTCTCCAGATGATAACCTCTTTCTTTCAGGTCACCAAAGAGTTCCTTTTTTCCCTTATTCCAAGTGAAACATTAGACAGCTAGTCCTCTCTTCTTGCATGAAGCACAAGGGCTTTGGCCAGGCTATCTTCCAAGTAGGGGACTTTCAATAAGCTTGCCAGCTTGTCCTGTTGTAGTCCCAGCTGCTGTCTTCAGGCTGTTACACTGTACAAGCGATCTCTGTCTCTCTCTCCTTGCAAAACCACATGACCCTCTTACAACAGCAAGATCTCTTCCAGACAGCAGCGGCTCCGATATTCTCTTTCATCTGTTGCCTTTTGCAAACAACAATCCATTAGTGAAGTCTCTTGAGCACTCTTCAAAAGCTCTTGCAAAAGCTCTGGAGCCGATACGTCTGCTATGGGGCAGAGCTCCAGTATTTTAAATAAGATCTGTTTTAAAGTGTTTGTATGTGACCTACTCTAATAAACCTTCCCCAATTTATCTCCTAAAACATATCTATATACTCTGTCACAACCTCAATACACAAATGAGGCTCACTGTTAACTCCTCAATGGTAATCGGTGATGAGTAATAAATGGTGGCTTGACATCAATATCTGCACTTTGTAAAAGATGAAATAAAGCATAGAATCACTCCTCATATCAATACAGTGAGCGATTTCACAGATATACAGTGTGAATGGAATAATGTCAGTTTCTGAGCAGAAATGCTAAACAAGCAAGTAATTTAATTTAGACAATCAATACGATAACAGATTCTTAGTAAATCCTATTACATAGAAAGCAATAAAAAGGCACAAGGAATGATTTGAATTAACTGAATAGAATTGTTTATTGTCATTTTCACCAAGATATAATGAAAAGCTTTGTTTTGTGTGCTATCCTGTCAAGTCAAACTATACCCAGATAGTACATTAATGAAACAAAAGTGCAGCCTATAGTGTAGCAATATGTCAAAGTGGGCAAGATACAATGTTACACAATAATATGTAAAATATAGAGTAAAGTGTCGTTACAACTGTATGGGGTTATCATTTTTTACCAATAAGAAGTTGATTTAAGAGTCTGATAACAGTAAGAATATACTGTCCTTAAAGCTCAGGTACCTTCTACCCAATGGAAGGCAAAAAGTGAAAATGAACTGTATGAGACAGGTCCTTTAATATGTTGGAAGCTTTCCAGGGACACTGGGAGGTACAGAGTTAGAACCAGAGAACAATAGAACATTACAGCACAGAAACGGGTCCTTTGGCCATTCTAGTCTGTGCCAAATTATTATTCTGCCTAGTCCCATTGATCTACACCCAGCCTGAAGCTCTCCATACTCCTTCCATCCATGTAGCTGACCAAATTTTTCTTAAATGTTAAAATTGAGCCCACATTCACCATTTCAGCTGGCAGATTATTCCACACTCCACCACTCTCTGTGTGAAGCATTTCCCCCCAAATTTTCCCACTAAACATCTCCCCTTTCCCCCTTAATCCATGTCCTCTGGTTTGTACTTCACCTAACTTCAGTGGATAAAGCCTATTTGCATTTACTCTGTCAATACCCATCACAATTGTGCTTACCTCAATCAAATCTCGCCTCATTCTTCAACGCTCCAGGGATTAAGTCCTAACCTGTTACCCTTTCTTCAAGTTGATGGTGTGATGTCTGAGCTGTGTGTCCCATTTCAGATTCCGGCTACTTTCTCGAATTTAAGTGGTAAAAGTTGGAAGAACAAACAAAATAACAGTGGAGGTAGTAATGAGATGAAAGCCATTTAGAAGTCATGAAACATTGCAGTGTCAAACACGAATAAATAAGGTTAAATGTGAGAAACTACTATGCACTGAGGGGGTCCAGGAAAATGAATTTTCAAATATTTATTTATGAGTTAAAGAATTTTTATTTGATGCAGAATGAAATTGGTCAATTTTGGTCAAGATTGTTTTATCGTGATTGAGAAAGTCAGCTGGGAGAGATATGATATTTTGATATGCAAATAGTTTGAGAGATAAAGAGGATCAATTTTCCCCACTTACTGTTGGCACTAAAGAGCCAACTTGAAGATTTCAGCTGCAATATCCGTTAAATCCAAAGAGACACCCTAATAATGGAGTTGATATATATGTTAATAAAGCATGGCCTGGATGATCATTAAGGAGCTGTTTCCCAGTGAAATTTTCTGAGAGAATGATTTAAAGATGCCTCATAGGCAGTGTGAAATGATGCCCACCCCAATCGTCAATGGTTGGGAAGGAATAAACAAGTTATAGCTAAGGATTTTGTGTGCCACGGAAGGCACACTACTTTTCACTTGTTGTTGAAAGCTTGAGACTCATATTCATTAACACTGAATATAAATCATATTACTCTGGGCAATTGCAAGAAGCTTTGAGAACACTTTGAGACCAGTCTAATCAACTATTCTGTTCATAATGACAACAATAAAACTTCATTGGGGGCTGAAATTCAAAGGAAATAGAACATAAATCCTATTGGATGATAATGCAATCCAAAGTATTAGAATAGAAAAATATTTTCTCTCCATCCAAGTGAATAATTACATATATTAATTTTCTAAAGATAGGGAACATAATATTGAAAAACAAGTATTATAAAATTCATTTCCAGACAGGAAAACTTATGTCAGTTTTAGCGGCTGGTTCCTTTAATCTTTATATTTCTCTCCAGGATATTTCAGAAGACAGTTTCATTTTCACACCATACTTAAACTTAACTCATGCTATGATTTAGTTGCATGAAGCAAATAAGTAACATATGGAACATAGTATATAATTCTGGTCTTGATAAGCATCAGGATAATAAGGAAAAAGACTGAGTATAAATCAGCTGATCTGTAAAAAGAGTTTGAATATCGTGATTATTTACTCGATAAACAGAAAACTCAGTGGAGGATATTATTCAAAAATTCAAGACTCATGTGAATAAATAAATTTAGTTTTTTGTTTTTCCAAAGATAGATACACAGAACTAAGGAACATGATTTTGGGAAAGAAATACAGATTCTATGAATAGTTACCATATTTGAAGGCAATTAGGACACCCCCCCCACCTTTCCCCCCAAAAATCACCTAAAAAACCACCCGGGTCCTGTTCGCAAAGGTGACATTTTAGACCTGCCATTTTGGGCACTGAAATACAAACATAGTGGAACCTTTCATCTGCAAGATGGCAACAGGAGAAAAACACTCAAACTATTCACCCAGCTTCATGAAGCCTGCCGAGATGCTGCGGCTGTCCAGGAAGTGGGCTCGCAGCTTCGTGGACCACCTTCCCTTGGGTAGCCCGTGCTTTCCAGAGTTGCCACCGCTGCTCACTCCCTCCACTCTCTCCCTTCCTCTCACTTGCTTGCTCTCTCCTACAGTGGTTTGAGGGGAGTGCTGGGCCTTGACGATCTGGCTTTGTTTGACAAACATGACCCCAAGCAAATTAAATGAGGCATGGATGCAGGTGGCAGTGAGGTCAGCTCAGCAGTCTGCTCATTCACTACCTCCTGCCCTCCACCTCATTCAATCAGTTCAGGCAGCCATACTTTTCGAACAAAAGTTGAGCACAGAGCCTGTTCACTGAGGCCCAGCACTCACTTTCAAGCAAACAATTTATCGTTTGCTCTCTGGGCCCTGCGCATTGCCCTGACTTCTCTCCCTCCTGCCCTCGTGCACCACAATTCCTGGCGCACCTGTCAATCATTTGGCATTTGTATGGTGGGGGAAGCAGCCTGAGCCTCAGAGTGTGTCTGGCAGGAGGACGTGTTGCTGCTGTTATCCATGTGTAAGGAGGCTTCAGCATCTTGACCATGCAAGGCTGGAGGGTTTCCATCAAGGTGGGTGAAAGTAAATACACTAAAACATTTTTTTCCTGAAAACTCATGCTACAAATGGGAGGGGGTGGGGTGGGGGTGTCCTATATGCCATCAAATACAGTATTTTAAAGAATAATCTGTGAGAATCCATGGTTCTGCATCTGCTGGGCCATAATGGTGCAGAAATTTGAATGTACCCATATATGAATATAAGAAGGTTACAGATATTGAGAGCTAATGTCTGGACTGGTTGTTGGCTCAATGGGTAAAAGGTCAATTACATTATAGCCCAAATTATTGGATGCATAATGTTGGCTGTTGCACATTTTTTATTGGCATTTCTTTCCCAAAGCCAGGATGACAATGGCAAATGGTCAACTAAATGCTTCCCAGTTCAGGGTTAAGATATAAAGAATTATTGCATGGGGAAAAGACAATTTTCATCTGTTTCATTTATATGTTTTTGGGGCATGGCATCACTGGCAAGGCCAGCATTTATTGTCCATCTCTAATTGCTCTGAACAGATCAACTCAATAGGCCTTTCCATAACACCTCTATGATTGAGGAGTCTCCAATAAGCCACACTAGGTAATCAGGGCCAATTTTCTCCTCTAAAAAATGTGAACCAAAGAGGCTTTTATGATAATCTGGCTGGATTCATGATCATAATTATCAGAAACAGCTACAAATTTTTAAGTACATTTCAGATTATTCGTCTAGTTTAATTCCACGTGTCACGATCAGATTTGAACTCGGGTCTCTAGGTTGTTAGTTCAGGCCTCCACATTCATCATTTTAACCACCTCAGCAAGTCTGGCAGTAATTGCATTTTTTAATTGGTAATATTATTTACTGCACGGTTAAAGTTGATTGCAGCCATTTTGACCAGTGCGGCCCAATACTCTTTGGCTTGGCTTCGTGGACGAAGATTTAAGGAGGGGTACGTCTACGTCTGCTGCAGGCTCGTTGCTGACTGACAAGTCCGATGCAGGACAGGCAGGCACAGTTGCAGTGGTTGCAAGGGAAAATTGGTTGGTTGGGGTAGGGTGTTGGGTTTTTCCTCCTTTGTCTTTTGTCAGTGAGGTGGGCTCTGCGGTCTTCTTCAAAGGAGGTTGCTGCCTGCCGAACTGTGAGGTACCAAGATGCATGGTTGGAGGCGATATCAGCCCACTGGCAGTGGTCAATGTGGCAGGCACCAAGAGATTTCTTTAAGCAGTCCTTGTACCTCTTCTTTGGTGCACCTCTGTCTCGGTGGCCAGTGGAGAGCTCGCCATAGAACATGATTTTGGGAAGGCGATGGGTCCTCCATACTGGAGACGTGACCCACCCAGCGCAGTTGGGTTTTCAGCAGCATGGATTCGATGCTTACGGACTCTGCCAGTTCGAGTACTTCGATGTTGGTGATGAAGTCATTCCAATGAGTGTTGAGGATGGAGCGGAGACAGTACTGATGGAAGTGTTCTAGGAGCCGTAGGTGATGCCGGTAGAAGACCCATGATTCGGAGCCAAACAGGAGTGTAGATATGACAATGGCTCTGTACACGCTGATCTTTGTGTGTTTCTTCAGGTGTTGTTTTTCTAGACTCTTTTGTGTAGTCTTCCAAAGGCGCAATTTGCCTTGGCGAGTCTGTTGTCTATCTCTTTGTCGATCCTTGCATCAGATGAAATGGTGCAGCCGAGGTAGGTAAACTGGTTGACCATTTTGAGTTCTGTGTGCCCGATGGAGATGTGGGGGGGCTGATGGTCCTGGTGGGGAGCTGGCTGATGGAGGACCTCAGTTTTCTTCAGGCTAACTTCCAGGCCAAACATTTTGGCAGTTTCCGCAAAACAGAACGTCATGCGCTGGAGAGCTGGCTCTGAATGGGCAACTAAAGTGGCATCGTCTGCAAAGAGTAGTTCACGGACAAGTTGCTCTTGTGTCTTGGTGTGAGCTTGTAGGCGCCTCAGATTGAAGAGACTGCCATCCGTGCGGTACCGGATGTAAACACCGTCTTCAATTACACCCAAATTAATCTACAGCCCCCGTATATTTTGAAGGGTGGGAGGAAATTGGAGCACCCAGTGGAAAGCCCACATAAACATGGGGGAGAATGTACAAACAGAGAGTGCTCAATTCAAACCTGTAACAGCGTTTCGCTATCCGCTACTCTAATCATACTGCCCAGGGATAACTGATGCTGCAAAGTGCCAGATCAAGAATTCCAAATGATGTTCATGGTCTTTACCCTGTTTTATTTCATATTTTATAATATTCAAAATCAAAATGTTTCATAAATATTAAGAAAACAGCATTTGAATTCCCAGATTCATTTATTCATCTTTAACTGCAAGTTCCTAAAATCTGTATATTTCTCTCCAAGCTACTTAATAAGACAGTTATATTATCACAACATACTTAATCCTAGCTCTGTTAATATTTTAAGTGTATTAAACAAATATAAAACATATGGAACACTGCAAATATTTGTATAATGACAGAAGAAATCAACACATGGCTTTAATTGACATCGAATCCTCTAACAGTGTTAAAATTCTGCTAACCAATAGGTGCCAACTTTTACTATCTACAGCAGTGGTTTTCAAACATTTTCATTCCACTCACACACCACTTTAAGTAATCCCTATGCCATCAGTGCTTTGTGATTAGTAAGGGATTATTAAAATGGTATGTGAGTGGAAAGAAAATGTTTGAAAAGCACAGTTTTAATTTTACCTAATTAACTCGTTATGTGCACGGTTTCATAACTCCAAAGGAAATGGGCCAATGACAATTTATTTCAAGCAAAATATTTCAGTAACAATTGGGTCTGGAGCAGTGATTCTCAACCTTCCCTTCCCACTCACATACTACCTTAAGCAATCCCTTACTAATCACAGAACACTGATGGCATAGGGATTACTTAAAGTGGTATGTGAGTGGAAAGAAAAAAATTATTTCTTTATTTATTTTTCAATATTGTTATTAATGTTGAAATTTCGCATCCAAAAATATAGTGTACATATGGATATATGTTAAAATTCAAAAAGCTACATTACTTAAATCATATGATTTCATCCAAGATACTCCACTTTTAATCAAACAGTTATATTGTATTGATATTATATTATTTTAAAAAAAGGAAAATCTAAACCTACTACCAAGAAAGAAGCTGTTTGGCCAAACTAAAAAAGATGAAGACAGATTTCTTACCAGAGTGATAAATCACCTCATTAGGCATCATTTCTGCCTTCATAACAAATCAAAGATTGTAAAGTAATTCAAAAAAGGTCCCCAGTGTTTGAAAATGTACATTTAAATTGGAAATTGATCATCGAATCATCTATAAATTTAAACATGGCATAACTCTACTAATGAGGACAGGGGTGGCAAAATTTTGGGATTATTATGAAGGGGGAATGAAGGGCAACTTTTTGAAGGCATGGTTATGTTCGGAAACCTAATTTAGGATCAATATGACACCAACATGGTGAACAGTCTGATTCATGAACCAACTTTGTCAATGGCTAGCAAATTGAATTCTGAAGTGAATGAATCCATCTTCTACAAACAGAGCATCAGAATTTAGAAGCAGGAGAGGGCCTTTCATTCCTTCAGGTCTGCTCCACCAATCAGAATGATCATGGTTGATCACTTCACCTTCAGTATCCTGTCCGGCTTTCTCTCCATAATTCTTGATCTTTAAAGATATTAGCACCATTGTGAACTTGAAAATATTTATTGATTTGCCTCAATGTCTTGTGCCTCAGTTTTGCCAAATTTTGGATGAAGAAATATGTTCTTATTTCAATCTAAAATAACTGACTACATATCTTTAGGCAATTCCAGGTTGTGGTTCTGGATTTCCCACCATTGGGAATGTCCTTCCGGCAAATTACCTGTCCTGTCCCATGAGGATCTTAAGTCCTTCAATGGTACTCCCTCTTATTCTTCCAAATACAGATGAATGTATGTTCAGCCATCCCAATTTCTCTTCATGTTCCAGTCCTGCTATCCAAGGAATGTGTCTGGTGAAACTTCACTGTACTTCTTACACAGCAAGAACATTCTTCCTCACATAATGAGACCAAAACTGCACACAATCCTCTAAATGTGTTCTCACTCATACCTTGTATGATTGCAATAAGACAATAACCTAATTAATAGAATCTCATTGTTTCAGGAAATACTCGTGTTCCATTGTTCGCTAAGATCTCAAATGCTCAATTGCCACCACAGCATCATTACCAACAGTTACTTTCAGCAATAATATGAATAAAATATCCAGGCAGATGGACTTCCCCTTACATGACCTGGACATATGGTCTGATTTTAGGATATGCTATGAGATTCAAATACAGCCCATTACAGTAAGGTTTGAAGTGACACATTGACAAAAAAAATGTGTGTAAAGTATAGAAGACTGTTTTAATTTGACTTATAATTCCTGAAACTATTTGCATTCATCTCATTGCTTTCCACATTACAAACAACAAACATATGGTTCCAAGCTCTGTGATTTTATAACTCTTTTTGAGAGAGACAACATTTAAAAATATTAAATGCCAAGGGCATTGGCCTCGATGTCTATCTCATCCCTCTGCCCTTGCAGTGTATGTCTAATGTGTTCCCACTCCCCTTGAAAACAGAAAATGTCTGATTCAACAACAAATAATTTCAGTGTAATGTGACAAAAATAATTAAAAGATTTATCTGAAAAATTATGCAAGGCAATGTGATGCTTATTCAAAGCTGCACTGGGTTACTTATCCCCTAGCACTGCCATTCTTTGCTGACTCATTGATCAAAAAAGGTTCCTTTATTCCTGCTGGCATATAAGTAGTGCAGGCTTGTTTCAAATAATGCATGTTAATTGAAAGGAATTAGGTCCTCTTGCAGTTTCAGGTTTCTTGCTCTGGTGTAGAGCCATTGAGCAAGTGACATAAAATTCACATATCAGCTGGAATAGGCATGGAGCATCAATATTAACATGCTCGTTTTTGGGTAACGATCCAATTTAGACCCTATGGCATGTGAGGAAGTTGCCATGAGAAGGAAAGTCTATTTATAATTTCTGTAGTATTAAAGGAGATATGTCTTCACCTCCTGTAATTTTAATTCATGTATATCAAATGCACATGCTCTCTCTGCCCTAGGTTCAGTTTAGATCCATTTTCTTCTCTGCTTCATTTATAATCTTGTTGGCCTTTAGTTTGCATCTGAAAAATTAGCTTTAAAATAGTAAATACAGTAATGAAGTATATCTGCACTGTGGACAGTTATTCCAGACCAATGTTTGAATTTATGTCATTACGTCAACTGAATTTGTATTGATAACATTCTCACTTTTGAGTAAGAGAATTCTGGATTTAGCTGAAAAATTGAGATAGACATACAGGGAAGCTGTCCTTTCAATAAATTTTAAATCTGTTTGCTCTTTCAGGTGTACAAAAAAGATCCCAGAGTACCATTCTGAAGAAGCATACTGCAGTTAGCCCCAGTGTACCTGAAAACACTTATCTCTCAGCCAACATTTACAAGGCATCACATGGCCACATGATGGCGAGGACTCGCTGTCACGTGCCGGCATTACAGGCATCACAACACTTGTGTGGTTCAGTAGCTGTGAAATACTGTGGGACAATATGAAAGGTAAAACAAAAAGGCAAATCTCTATCCCTTCATGGTTTGTGATTGATTCTTTTATGAGTATTTTTAATATCTTAAAGTAATATTGTACATGGACTATTATGAGCTCCTGTTTGAGTAAAATAGGATTACCTTTGTAAGGGATAGCAAGGCAAGAGGAACTGAATGGTCACAGTTAGCATTTAACATTTCACACAAGCACCATCACAACACAAGTCACAGCCAAGCAACAATTTCGATACATTCGAAGAACTGAGGGAAGGCTTGTCGCAGTCTGTTCCAGATTCAATAAATTTGCAAAGACATTGTGATTTTGCAAGGGAGAACGATTCTGACTGCTGAAGAGAAAACAACTTTGTGAAGCAGCTCTTGATGCCAGTCATTTTTGTGGAATTCAGAGCAAAGCATACTCTGCAAATGATTGGGGCTTTTTGATGGATTGACCTGTGTTAGGTGGGACTTTTGGGAAGCAAAGTGCTTCATTTTGATTGTGACGAGCAATTAAGGTCGCTTGGAGAGACCGGTTCCAAGGTCGTGGAAGCTTCATGGAGCTGCTCAGTTTGAGTCTCACCTGCAAAAGGACCAGAAGTGTTATGGCCACAGCTCGCGTGAATGGACATTTCTTCAAAGGCAATGCAAGGAGAATTTGTGAGCCTGTAGCAGCCACATCTCCATTCTTCCCAATCAATTCATCTTTAATTCTGTGCATCAAATTTCAAAGACCTACACTTCAACTCTAAATTTGAAAGAATGAACTTTGAAGTAACTTTCTACTGCTTGTGCGTGCACACACACACACCCCTGCATCACTGGGGACAGATTTAGTGTTAAGGATAGTTTAAAAGTGAAGACTTTAGGTTAAGAGTTAGAAATAAAATTAGTGTTTTAAAATTAATCACTGATTTATTTCTGCTTGTTACATGTGGTTCGTAACAGGACAAAAATAATGCTTTGTTTTGTGAGGAATGACAGTTAAAACCTATCTGTATTTGGCAGTTGGTTCTCATCAGATCCTCATGAAATTTCAGAGTTACGAATTACAGTGGCTCGATACTTACCTCAACAATTTTCACGGTGCAATGCCAAGTTTAAGGATGCTGTATATGACTCCTTCTATTTATATAATGCTGGATTTACCCAGTACAGTTTCCATTTAGCATTTGAACCCATTCTCCTTCTGCATATACTGTGACTAATACATTTGTGTTCAACTATTGCCCTCACAACTGTTTGTATCATCTACAATGCTGGTGGACTAATCACTCAATGTCTGTGGTTTTATAGAGAGCAAATTAAAATATTTTGCAAACTTTCAAAATGTAACTATTTTTCCTAAAAGATTGAGAAAGAAAGAGAAGACACTCTTGTTTATTTCAGCTTAATTAATGTTATAATTTCCCTTCACAGGTTTATTCATAAGCCGAAGGATATGGAATGTGTCTTTAATGTCATTATTTATGGTCATATATCATGTGGCATGTATACAGTGTTTGGTAGGACATAGCAGTAATAGTGCTTTAGGACTGTTGAGGAAAGTATTCTTGATTATAGAAAGGAAAATAATAACACTGGAAGAGTGCAGAAAGGATTCTCATGGTAAATAATTAATTTAAGTGAAGTTGTGAATAAGAGTAAATAATGGGTAGAAAAAGTTTCAAATGTTCATGATGAATTAGTAACTAACCTTATTTCTATTTAATTGTTTTATGTACTGTATACTTCTTTCTTGTTTTTAACAGTTTTACAAAATTCTCAACTTAGTCGGTTAAAGTATTATTGAAAAATGATTAATCTAGGTCCCTGAATTTCTACAATGACCCATTCCCCTCAAAAAATGAAAAAGCAGTCAAATTGCCATTCCTCTGGGCTGGAAGACAAATTGTTGGGTGAAACATGAAAGTGTGCAGACACTGTGATTGTAGTAAAAACAGGCCAAGATGCTGGAGGAACTTAGCCGATCTTTTCAGGATTCATCGCGATAAAGATATATTGTTGATGTTTCGGGCCTGAGCAAGGAATTAGCCAGAAGCAGAAAATCTCAGAAAGTCTCAGAATTCAGACAATGCTGTCTGTGGGGAGGAATCCAGACCAACAAATTGGATACAACAAGGGACGAGGTAAGAATTTATCACGTTTGTGCGAAAGGAGATGGGAGGGAGAGCTAGGGAAAAGTGATGGGGGTGGGATTTAACGAAACCTGGAGAAATCAATATTAATGGCATCTGGCTGGAGGGTGCCCAGTCAGAAGATGATCCAATTTGCTGGTGGTCTCAATCTGGCAGTACATGAGACCATAGATAGAAATGCCAGCAAGTGAATGGGTTGGAGAATTGAAATGGGTGGCCACTGGGCTATCCATGCCACTCCAGCGGGCAAAGCTGAAGTGCTCAACAAAGTGATCTCCCAGTTTGCATCCAGACTCTCCAACGTAGAGAAGACCACGATGAGACCACTCGATGCAGTAGATGATCTCTGCAGTTTCACGTGAAGTGTTGCTTAACTTGGAAGGACTGTTTGGGGCCTCAATGGTGGTGAGTGGAGAGGTGTGGGCACAAGTGGAGCGTCTCCTGTGTTACACGATCAAACCAGCAACCACAAAGAAGGCATATCACACAGGGGTAAAAGATGAACAATTACTTTATTAACAAAAATTCACCTTCAAACTTTAATTCAAAATCTCCCCTTTTATAACAATGCCCATTGGTTACTATGCAAATTTCTATAACAGTGTAAAACTAATAAATTCCCCAGCTTAAATATAACATATGTAATTAAAGTCCAAATTATATTTCCAACTAGCCCACAGAAAAGCTTAGACACAAAACAAACACAAAACACACAAGAGTCACTAAACTTTGATCTCAACCAAAGCAAAGATCATAAACAAAATTCAGTTTGTTTGGTAAACTGAAGCCAAAAGATCTTTGAGGGAGAGAGAGAGAGAGAGAGAGAGCACAAAATTCAAGTTGTCTTCTTGTGTTGCTTGCAGAGAGAGGAACAATGGCTTGGACCGGATCCTTCTGGCTGCCTTTGGAATGTTCATCCCTTTTAAAATGCCCAACATTCTAAACTTTCTTCCAGACAATGACTCATGTTTTGAGCCTTCTTCACACCCAATGGTGGTTTGTCTTCCAAGTCCAGAAATTTCTAGATAGTCTGCACATGCCCAGTCCATCTTCCACTCTCTGCAGTCCACCTTCACCTTGGCTCTCAAAGGCAAACTGTCACTTTTTAACATAAAATTACACAACACATAGGTCAATACACAACACAGAACTCTGTAACACCTGCGATCACCGGGGCAAGTCCCAAGGGTATGATTGGTGGGGAGGGAGGAGTGGACAAGGGAATTATGGAGAGAATGGTTTCTGCAGAAGGCAGAGAGGGGAGGGAAGGGGAATATGTGCTTAGTGGTGGCAGAAATGGTGGAGGAATATGCATTTGATACGGAGGCTGGTGGGATGGTAGGTGAGGACAAGGAATCCAGTTCTTGTTGCATATGGGGGTGTTGGGGGCCAGGGCAGATGTGCGGGTGATGACTGAGTTGATGATGGTAGAGGGAAAGCCACATTGCTTGAAAAAGGAGGACATTTCTAATGATCTAGCATGGAAGTCCTCATCCTGGGTGGAGATACAATGGAGCCAGAGGAATTGAGAATGGAATGGAATTCTGACAGGGGACAGGGTGAAAGGAGGTGCTGTCGAGGTAGCTGTGGGAGTTTCTGGCTTGTAGAAAATGCCTGTCAAGAGTTTATCTCCTGAGATGGAGACAAAGAGCTTGAGGAAAGGGACAGTGTTGCTAGAGATGGACCAAGTGAATTTGACATTGGGGTGGAAGTTAGCAGCAAAGTAGATGAAATCAATGAGCTCATCATGGGTTTATGAGGCAGCAAGAAAGTAGTCCTCGATGTAGTGGAGGAAGAGATGAGTAGCTTTTCCTGTGTAGGCTTGTAACATGGATAGCTCCACATAGCCAACAAAAAGGCTGGCATAGCTAGGGCCCATGCAGGTACCTATGGCTATCCTTTTAACATGAAGAAAGCTAGATGACCCAAAAGAGAAATTATTGAGGGTGAGGACAAGTTCTGTCAGCTGGAGGAGGAGGGGGGTTGAGATGGACTGGATGGGTCTATTGTCCAAAAAGAAGCTAAGGGCTTTGAGGCTTTCATTATGGGGAATGGAGGTGTATTAGATGTCCATTGTGAACATGAGATGATCGAGTTCAGGGAATTGGAAGTTGATGAAGTGAAGGAGGGTGTGTGAAATGTCCCAGAAGTAGATGGGGAGGGGATGGACAAGGGGGAATTAAACAGAGTTGAGGTCAGCAGAAACCAATTTGGTGGGGCAGGAGCATGTGGACATTATGAATCTGCCAGAACAATTGGTTTTGTGGATCTAGGACATCCACTAACCCAGTGGTTCCCAACCTTTTACTTTCCACTCACATACCACTTTAAATATTCCCTATGCCATAAGTGTTCTGTGATGAATAAGGGATTGCTTAATTCCTATGTGGGTGGAAAGAAAAAGTTTGAAATCCACTGTTTTAATCATTCCCAATTGATTTGTTATGTGCATAGTTTCATAACTCCAAAGGAAATGGGCCAATGACAATTTTTCTCAAACAAAATATTTCAGTAATAATTAGGTCTAGAGCAGTGATTCTCAACCTTTCCTTCCTACTCACAGACCACCTTAAGCAATCCCTTACTAATCACAGAACATTTACAGCATAGGGAATACTTAAAGTGGTATGTGAGTGGAAAGTAAAAGGTTGGGAACCACTGCTTTTACCATATGGCATTAATATAAACTTCTCTGACTTGCATTAAACTGCTCCCCCATTCACTTCCCCCATCACCTTCCCCTAGCTTTGTCTCTCCCTTCCATCTTTCTTACTTCAACCCTTATCATATACAATTAACACCTTTTGTTGATCTGGATTCCTCCCCAAGTCAGCATTATCTGAATTCGGTGACTTTCTGAGATTTCCTTCATCTGGCTTATTCTGTTTATTTCTTGCAGAAGGGCTCAGGTTCGAAACATCGGCAATATATCTCATCTGGACGCTGACAAAGCTAGTTGAATTCCTCCAGCATTCTGACAAATGTATTGGACCTGATGTACATTAATCTGAACTATTTTCCAAAAACATCAGTAACATTTAAAAACCTAAAACCATTCATCAGTATATAAATGCAATGGGACAAAATTGATCTTTGGTTGCACCACTCACTTTTTAGTCACACAAATGTCAAAAAGCAGTTTCATGACCAATATTTTATGGTTTCTCATGCAGAATATTTAACTGGTATCTATTCTGGAAAGGCACCAGTAGTGAGTTTTAATCAAATCAGTACAAATAGGTCCATATGTCAAGATCCATAGATCCCTCAAGGTTGCCGCGCAAGTTGATAGGGTGGTTAAGTAGATGTATTTTGCACTGGTGTCCTTGAGTTCAAAAGTCAATAATTCTATAGCTCTGTAATGTGGTTACTATATTAGGGAGTATTGAGTTCAGGTCTGGTTGCCTCATTAAGGGAAAGATGCAAGTGCTTTAGAGAGAGAGGGTATAGAGGAGATTTAGCAAGATGTAGCCTGGATTAAAGAACACGTCTTTTGAAGCAAGGTTGACAAAGCTAGGGTGTAGCATTTAGCGCAAAACTGTATCAGCTCTAGCGACCGGGGTTCAAATCTGGTGCTGCCTGTAAAGAGTTTGTACTCTCCCCGTACCTGCATGGGTTTCCTCTCGGCACTCCAGTTTCTTCCCACTGTTCAAAATATACCGTGGGTTGTTAAGTCAATTGGGTGTAACTGGGTGGCACGGGGTTGTGGGCCAAAATAATGTGCTGAATGTCTAAAATTTAAAAAAAATCTTTTTGGAGTGTCAA
Source organism: Narcine bancroftii (assembly GCF_036971445.1). Taxonomy (NCBI): domain Eukaryota; kingdom Metazoa; phylum Chordata; class Chondrichthyes; order Torpediniformes; family Narcinidae; genus Narcine; species Narcine bancroftii. The sequence continues at coordinate 37,960,292 of NC_091477.1, forward strand.
AGGATGAGAGGGTGGACAGCCAGCATCCTTTCCCTGGGATGACAATAGTAAATACCAGAGGAATGCTTGGGAGTGATGTTAGAAGTTTATTTTTTTTTTGCAGAATGATTAAAACAGTGCCTGAATGCATTGCCAAGAGTGGTAGTGGAGGCTGGTAAAATAGCAACATTCAAAACACTCTTAGATAGGCACATGGATGTAAGAAAAGTAAAGGGTCATGGGTGTGATGGAGGGAAGGATTGGACTTCTGTGGAATAGGTTTATAAAGGTCAGTGCAACAGGGCAATGGCTGGGGTTACTGATAGCAGAATCTATCATATCCATCTGGTTTAAGGAAGACAATGGAATATATCTACCATAATCATGCACTCGAGCAGTTTGATTATAAATTATCCTAATATTTCCGACATTAATTATTGTGGGGGGAGGGGGGTGTAAGTTAATGGGGTGTAGATTGGGTGGCGCGGACTCTTCAGCCAAAATGGCCTGTTACAATGCTGCATATATGTCTAAATTTAAATTTTAAAAAATTGAATTTTAAACATTTCTTTGTCTCCAAGCTTGACAAATACTTCTCTCCTCCATCAGCTGATGCTACTTTGGCCTCACTCCTTCCTCCTGGTGACTTTTATGTGTGTTCCATTAAGAGAGAGTAATACAGAGTTGCTTCTCTCTTCTTAAATTATTAGTGAATTTCTGGATAAATGGGATAACATGTTGAGCATTATGTAAGAAAGCCTCCTGATTTGCTTTGGTCAGTCCATCTCAGTCACCAAGTAAACACTGAAAGCTATTTATAGATTTGAATTGCACTCATTTCTCAGCAACCCCAACTGAGTTCCATTCTTGCATTGTTCAGCTGGGAGAATATTCACCACTTAACCATTCAACTTTTTTAATGAGTGCAAGAAGCTAATATCGCTGACTAATAGAACGTTAATAATCCTCATAGCAGAAGTTAATAGCAAATGTTATTAAACCTTTTCCCAAAATGCCTCTTATACTTATGATGGAAAATCTAGAAATGACCACTCATGGCATCGTGGAGCAGCTGGCAGAACCATTCCTCCCAGTGCTAAATACCCACATTTGATGCACTGTCCATATGGAATTTGTATGCTCTCTTTGTGACTGCATGGGATTTCCTCTGGGTGCTCGAATTTCACCCCCACATCTAAAAAATTGAGGGTTAGTAGATTAATTGGCCAATATTGATTGCTCCTCATGTGGATGGTAGGGATTAAATAATGGTACAACAATGGATGAAGAAGAGTTCCTACCAAAGATAATTATTTCCCAAAACTATGCATCGGATGCATTCAGAAGCCCCACGTAAATTGCAGAAGGAGCGTGCAACATGCCAAACTATCTTGTTCCATTGGGAAGCTCAAGCCCCATTCATGAGGTTTCAGTCACTTCAGAATCCACAGAACCAGAGAGGAAGCAATTCATCCTTGAGATCATGGGACACTGAGATAGGAGATTTTAAAATTACAATCATTTACTCTTATCAACAATAAATTTATAATTGTAACAATTTAAAAAGATTATTTCTGTTGCTGTTTAAGAATATGTATTTAATTTAGTATTTTAGTTGACTATTTGAATGTAGAGTTATCACAGATATCTATATTAGTTATAGTTAAACTAAAGTGATTTACACAAGTGAACCCATGCTCACAAACTCAAGTTAGTATCCTGGAACATCAGAACCATGCTAGACAAGGCTGACAGCCACCGACCTGATCGTCGGTCTGCCCTCATTGCACATGAACTCCTCAGACTTGACATCGACATAGCCGCTCTCAGTGAAGTCCGCCTGGCAGATGTAGGCAGCCTCCAAGAACGCGGCGCGGGCTACACACTCTACTAGTCTGGCAAGTCTTTGGATGAATGACGCCTATCTGGTGTAGGCTTCATGGTCAAGAACTCCATTGCCTCCAAACTCGAAAACCTCCCGACAGGCCACTCGGACCGGATCATGTCCATGCCACTCCCCCTTCAAAACAAGCGTCGCATCACCCTCATCAGTGTCTATGCTCCAACCCTCCAGGTGGAACCAGCAGAAAAGGACAAGTTCTACACTGACCTGCGCAACCTCATTCAACGCACCCCTACAGCCGACAAGGTGGTCACCCTTGGCGACTTCAACGCTCGTGTCGGCAAAGACTCAGAAACCTGGCCAGGAATCCTGGGCAAGCATGGTGTCGGCAAGTGCAACGACAATGGGCGCCTCCTGTTGGAGCTCTGCGCAGAACAGCAGCTTGTCATTACAAACACCCTTTTTCAGCAGAGGGACAGCCTGATGCATCCCCGATCCAAACACTGGCACCTCCTGGACTACGTCCTGGTGCGAGAAAGAGACAAACGAGATGTGCTCCACACCAGGGTCATGCCCAGCGCGGAATGCCACACTGACCACCGGCTGGTTCGCTGCAAGCTCAACCTTCACTTCAAGCCAAAGCCCAGGAACAGTAAAGCCCCCAGAAAGAGGTTCAATGTTGGAAACCTGCAGTCAGACGAAGTGAGAGGAAACTTCCAGGCAAACCTCAAAGCAAAGCTCGACGATGCAATCCGCCTCACGGACTCGTCCCCTGAAACCCTCTGGGATCAGCTGAAGACTACCATACTGCAATCCACTGAAGAGGTACTGGGCTTCTCCTCCAGGAAAAACAAGGACTGGTTCGATGATAACAGCCAGGAAATCCAGGAGCTGCTGGCAAAGAAGCGAGCTGCCCACCAGGCTCACCTTACAAAGCCGTCCTGTCCAGAGAAGAAACAAGCCTTCCGTCGCGCATGCAGCCATCTTCACCGCAAACTCCGGGAGATCCAAAATGAGTGGTGGACTAGCCTCGCCAAGCGAACCCAGCTCAGCGCGGACATTGGTGACTTCAGGGGTTTCTACGAGGCTCTAAAGGCTGTGTATGGCCCCTCACCCCAAGTCCAAAGCCCGCTGCGCAGCTCAGACGGCAAAGTCCTCCTCAGCGACAAGATTTCCATCCTCAACCGATGGTCAGAACACTTCCAATCTCTTTTCAGTGCCAACCGCTCAGTCCAAGATTCCGCCCTGCTCCAGCTCCCTCAACAGCCCCTAAGGCTAGAGCTGGATGAGGTCCTCACCCAGGATGAGACATATAAGGCAATTGAACAACTGAAAAGTGGCAAAGCAGCAGGTATGGATGGAATCCCCCCAGAGGTCTGGAAGGCTGGCGGCAAAACTCTGCATGTCAAACTGCATGAGTTTTTCAAGTTTTGTTGGGACCAAGGAAAACTGCTTCAGGATCTTCGTGATGCCATCATCATCACCCTGTACAAAAACAAAGGCGAGAAATCAGACTGCTCAAACTACAGGGGAATCACGCTGCTCTCCATTGCAGCCAAAATCTTCGCTAGGATTCTCCTAAATAGAATAATACCTAGTGTCGCCGAGAATATTCTCCCAGAATCACAGTGCGGCTTTCGCGCAAACAGAGGAACTACTGACATGGTCTTTGCCCTCAGACAGCTCCAAGAAAAGTGCAGAGAACAAAACAAAGGACTCTACATCAACCTTTGTTGACCTCACCAAAGCCTTCGACACCGTGAGCAGGAAAGGGTTTTGGCAAATACTAGAGCGCATCGGATGCCCCCCAAAGTTCCTCAACATGGTTATCCAACTGCATGAAAACCAACAAGGTCGGGTCAGATACAGCAATGAGCTCTCTGAACCCTTCTCCAGTAACAATGGCGTGAAGCAAGGCTGCGTTCTCGCACCAACCCTCTTTTCAATCTTCTTCAGCATGATGCTGAAACAAGCCATGAAAGACCTCAACAATGAAGACGCTGTTTACATCCGATACCGCACGGATGGCAGTCTCTTCAATCTGAGGTGCCTGCAAGCTCACACCAAGACACAAGAGAAACTTGTCCGTGAACTACTCTTTGCAGATGATGCTGCTTTAGTTGCCCATTCAGAGCCAGCTCTTCAGCGCTTGACGTCCTGTTTTGCGGAAAATGCCAAAATGTTTGGCCTGGAAGTCAGCCTGAAGAAAACGGAGGTCCTCCATCAGCCAGCTCCCCACCATGACTACCAGCCCCCCCACATCTCCATCAGACACACAAAACTCAAAACAGTCAACCAGTTTACCTATCTCAGCTGCACCATTTCATCAGATGCAAGGATCGACAACGAGATAGACAACAGACTCGTCAAGGCAAATAGCGCCTTTGGAAGACTACAAAAAAGAGTCTGGAAAAACAACCAACTGAAAAACCTCACAAAGATTAGCGTATACAGAGCCGTTGTCATACCCACACTCCTGTTCGGCTCCGAATCATGGGTCCTCTACCGGCATCACCTACGGCTCCTAGAATGCTTCCACCAGCGTTGTCTCTGCTCCATCCTCAACATTCATTGGAGTGCCTTCATCCCTAACATCGAAGTACTTGAGATGGCAGAGGCCGACAGCATCGAGTCCATGCTGCTGAAGATCCAGCTGCGTTGGGTGGGTCACATCTCCGGAATGGAGGACCATCGCCTTCCCAAGATCGTGTTATATGGCGAGCTCTCCACTGGCCACCATGACAGTGGTGCACCAAAGAAGAGGTACAAGGACTGCCTAAAGAAATCTCTTGGTGCCTGCCACATTGACCACCGCCAGTGGGCTGATATCGCCTCAAGCCGTGCATCTTGGCGCCTCACAGTTCGGCGGGCAGCAACCTCCTTTGAAGAAGACCGCAGAGCCCACCTCACTGACAAAAGACAAAGAAGGAAAAACCCAACACCCAACCCCAACCAACCAATTTTCCCCTGCAACCGCTGCAACCGTGTCTGCCTGTCCCGCATCGGACTTGTCAGCCACAAATGAGCCTGCAGCTGACGTGGACATTTACCCCCTCTATAAATCTTCATCCGCGAAGCCAAGCCAAAGAAGAAGATAAAGTGATTTACACAAGTGAACCCAAGCATTTTGCCAAAATTATTTAATTTTATAAAATACACAATCAAAACTCAGCTTAATGCTGTTAAAAAATGTTTTTTCCCAGTTTTGAGATTATCATGGGAATTACTTGTTTATATAATAGGGAAGTTGGAACCAATTGATGCAAATAAATATAAACAACTCCAAGTTTATTTATTTTCCAGTCTCCAGTTCCAAATTATTTCTGTTTCAAAGTAGTTGGTGTTCCCAGTTCATTTTCATTTGAGTGGGACTGCCATTTTAAGAGAACAAATCAAGCTGCAAGCTCTGCAAGCTTTGGAGATTGACTGTGGGCTGACAGGCTGGGGACAGCGTATACTCAAATCAATTACTACTGAAGAGAGAGGAAAGCCCTAGAACACAGGTGCAGAAACCATGTGACCAACATGTTAAAGAAACAGTCTGGAGAAGCACCTCTTTGAAGGGATAGTGTGTTGAAGTGGCCTAGTTTGGTAATAGACAATTTGTCTGAATGGAGAATCTGGCCAAAGGAACTGTCACTTTTGAAGGAGGATTAGCATGCCACACCGTGACCAAAAGGGAAGTCACTATTTCGCCTGACCCATGAAAGGGTTCTGGAAGCTTTGTGAAATCCACTTGCTTTGTTTCCCCTAGAAAAGGAAAAGAGGATTTTTGACGACCACTCGTCTGAAAGAACATTCCTTTGGAAGCAACTCAACAAGGATTTCATGAGTTTACAACAATCTGTCATCTCGGTCTTTCCCACCTCATTCATAAACACTTCCTTGCTTCAATTTAAGAGTCTTCATACCAAAACTGGATTTCTGAGATTGGACTTTAAACTGACATTCCAAAATTGGGCCTGAAATTTAATGATTTGGGGTACTGCTCCCTTCCCCCATCCCGCGTGCACACACACACACACACACACACACACACACACACACACACACACACACACACACACACACACACACACACACACACAATATTTGTGCATAGTTGGGGTATAAGTTAGATAAGGTGTTATATTATTGGTAATTAATAAACTATTATTTTTAAAATAACACTGTCTTCGCTAATTTCTATTGCTGCTGTCTCAGTACATAACACCAAGGATAAGTGATTTGTGCTTGATTCATAGTTTGGATTTAATCAACATAATGTGAAAACAGATGGCAGGACTAGTTAGTGCAGTCTTAATTTGTTGCAGGAAAAGTAATTTTCCTCACTAATCGTCAATATTTTCAATAATTTTATGATCAACAACTTCAATTGTCGAACTCTGCAAGAGCCTCAATTAAGCAAACTGTCTCTGTCCATATAGTTCAATATTTGATGGGAGATTACTTGTACTTGAATGATTTTCAACTACCAAGGATTTTCAACTAACAAGGATTCTTGCTTTATTAAAGAACACTTTGAGGCATCTTTTTGAATGGCTGTGATCTCTGTTGTATAAGGAGCTTTGGGATTTACACCCATCAGTGGAGAAGGAAGAGCATCATAGTTCCCAGTCAGAGGATGTCGCCAGGAACGAAACCTGCAGGCAGTGATATTTCCATGCACATACTGCCCTTGTCCTTCATGGTAGTAGAGATCTTGAACGTGATGCTGAGGTGAATAACTGCAATGCATTTTGAAGATTGCACATAATTGATAATAAAGCTGAAGCAATGAAATTGTTGATGAGACTTTAACGTCAAATTTGATGTCAGCCTGTTCTGATGACAACTTGTTGCACAAATATGTTGGTATATTATCATAAGCCTTCAAATATAAGTGGAGGAGTTTAATGTCAGATATCTAGAATTAAAGCAATGCTTATTAAAATGATCATTAATTTCTTTACTTGAAAGATGAGAGATATTTTATTGATAGTTCTCCATTCATAGATCTTAAGATTGTACCGGTTGAGTGCATTTAGTTAATTTGCCACCGCAAAAGGTTCAGTCTGGTCTGTGCATACAGAGTTCATAGGTTCTGAGAGGCCTAAGTAAATTGACCATGTTTGATAGCAGATAGGAGCCCCCCCATTTGTAGCATGAGTTTTCAGGAAAAAAAATTGTTTTAGTGTATTTACCTTCACTCATCTCAATGTAAACCTTCCAGCCTTGCATGGCCTCACACCCAAACAACAGCAGCAATACATCCTCCTGCCCACCGCATGCCAAAGCTCAGGCTGCTTTCCCTGCACCGTATAAATGCCGTTGATTGACAGGTGCACTGGGACCCATGAGGGCAGGAGGGAGAGAAGCTGGGACAACAGGCAGGGCTCAGGGAGCAAATAATAGATCACTTGCTTTGAGGGGAGCGCTGGACCTCAGTGGTCGGTCTCCACGCTCAGGGACGTTGGTTTGACGAGCACAGCTCCCTGAACAGACTGAATGAGGCACAGTGGGTGAGTGACAGTGAGCTCCACGCCTCATTCAATTTGCTTGGGGGCCATGCTCGTTGAACAAAGCCTCCCCTCAAAGCACTGTGGGAGAGAGTGAGCAAGCGGGAAGGAAGGAAGGAGAGAGCAAGTGAGTGGGAGGGAGGGAGGGAGAGAGTGAGCAGGGGAAGTGAGCAGCGGTGGCAACTCCAGAAAGCATAGGCCACCTGAGGGAAGGTGGCCCGTGAAGCTGCGGGCTCAGTTCCTGGACAGCAGAGCACCTTTGTGGGCTATTTGAAGCTGGGTGAGTAGTTTGAGAACTTTCCTCCTGTCACCATCTTGCAGAGGAAAGGCTCCACTATGTTTGTATTCCGGTGCCCAAAATGGCAACACTAAAATGTTACCTTCACTTATAGTACCTGGGGTGGTGTTTTGAGGGATTGTTTTGGAAAAAAATGGGGGTTCTATATGCTGTCAAATATGGTAATTATATTTAGTTCCAATAAAGAAAATATCATAATAAAAATGAGATTTATTTAAATCAAATCAATTCAGCTAATTAAATGACACCTTGCTGTTCTATCAAATAATGGGCCTAAAGTTGTTGGGAAATGCAAGGTTGAACTGCTGTCCAAATTACACCAAGCAGGAATTTCTGCAAGAATGTGCAACTTTCAAGCCACCTCATTCCAGCTGTTTCCTGACGATAATTTGACGACGGCAGTGTGTAGTGGATTGCTGACTTGATGTAATTTCCCCCAAATGATTACCTGAGGATTCTGCAGGGGAAGGAGAGTCCATTGATTTCCATGGGGAGGAAATGCTCCAATTGTTGGTGGACATTGAAGTCTCCCATCTGATGTAGATTTTGTGTCATTGCTACTTTCAGTGCTTTTTCCAAGTAACATTAAACATGGAAAAACTGTGATTCATCTGCTCAGGGACGTTGGTAAATGTTAATTAGCAAGAGTCCTCAATGCCCATGATTGACCTGATGCCACGAGACTTTATGCAATTTAGTTAATTTAAATGAACGCAGACTGCACAATGACACAAAATCTGCATCAGATGGGAGACTTTGATGTCCACCACCAAGAGTGACCTTCATTATAAAATGATTTATTACAGATATGAATCTGAAGTTGCTGTAAGTTCCTTACAAAGGTTTAAGGAATATGGCTTTTAAATTCACTCAAAGGCTGCATAGCTCAAATATAATAGGGCACACTCATGGTGTGGAAGTGTAGTATGGTCACTTTTCATATTTGTTTCTAAAATATACTCATACAATTCATCCTTTGTAGTGATGCAACATTAATCGTAATCATTCCCACATTTAAAATAACAACTTTAGATTTATGACAAGGCTTCAGGTTCATTAATCTTTAACTTTTAGCTGTTGACAAATGAGTCCTGATGCATCTTTTAAAGGAACTTCAAGGTTGTTTTTCTATCGTAAAGAAGAGCACATGACGCTGACTACAGAGTTCAAATGGAAAAGTGTAATTAGTTTTATAATTATCATTATAATTTATCTTGTAATGTAGGTGATTGTTTTGACAGAATCTGTAGCAACAGGCACTATGAGAGTTAGCCACTCAACTAAGCTCATCCCTATTTTGCAAAGTGCTAATTAAAATGATTACTTATAATTGAATTCTCATAGGGCACCTGCAGCATATTACACTGAATTCATCACAAACTGGAGATATAATCAAGCAATATTAACATAATTTTTAATTGCTTTCTTGATAAAAATAGCCAACAAAAAAAATGACAAAAAGTCTATTTTCTTGCAGCTTTATTCTTTTAACCATTTGTTGCATTCCTTTACAATGTTGGTGAAAACTTCAGGTAAGTAGTAAGGGTGGGATGATCTCTGGTGATAAAGTCAGCCAATAGACACCAATGTAAAATTATGACATGTGACTATAGTTCTCATGTATCTGGCAACACTCAGAGCTGACACAAAATGTATGAGAATAATACTCTGATGTCTTTGTGATAATGCTTTCAGGAATTTATATGAATCAGAAGAGACAAGGTGTGTGAAGTTACTGCATCATATTTAAAGTAAGTGTTGGATTTCTATCTTGACACCATTGATGTGTAAGACATTCTAGCCAGTTTAGCTACATTCAGGAATGTTTTTCTCTTATGGAAATAACATTGTATGAACAGAACATTATTTGCAACTCATGCAGCAATATAGAATCCAAAGCTATTTTTAATAAGCAAGCAACCTATAAGTAAATGCAAGGCCATTCAATTTGTACCTTTATCTGCCACTGAAAACTTAAAAGAGGATTAAACCATATTTAATTGTGACACTAAATTATCCACAAAGTAACTAAATATGAAAACAGGCAATGCTATAAATTGAGGCCTCAAAATTGATTCTCCTTGTAAGCGTGTAACAGAAATTGGTTGGAGTGGGTAGCTGCGATAATGGAGTGGTACTCAACATTCTGCATGTGTTGTAGGCATGGTCCATCCCCCATTCTTGCACAATCCCAATCACCCAAACTTTATTTCATTTTGTCCAGAGATTGGGCTGTGTCCATCAGGTGGCTTTGTACAAGTTTTCAGAGAAAAAAGGGAGAAATGTACCACGTACATTTACAGCTCCAAGCTGTAAATAGAGACCCTGATGATTCAAACACCAAGTGTCATCATGTGCTGCAATCAACCTGTCCCTGGACTGCAGAGGATGGACCTGGCCTAGTTGTCCTACAATGTTCCATTCAGTTAGACCTGTATTTTTTAATGAAAAATGTCAGCAAGAAAACTCCTTTAAACACACGCATCAAGCAATGGTCAGCACAATGTATGCTTGAAGCCCTGCAGGGGAAGGACACATAGAGAATCTTGTGGAATGGTTCCTCAGCAGACAGTTCAAGTCATTTTGAACAATACGTCTTTACCAGATATCATTTACCAGATATCATTTACAAATCCTTCCTCCACACGATCTAATTGAATATTGAGGGGCTGGGCCCTGTGATACAGCTTCATGGGTGCACTTCATGTGAACATTTATTAAGCAGGAAATACAAATGGCATTGATGCATTGTAAATGAATGTGTTGAATTGCATGTAGACAAAGCTGTGTACCATTTGAATTAACTATGCAGATATTATGAACTAAGTATATATTTTAATATTTTCACTTTCAAATATGGGCAGCATTGATATTGGATGGGTCTCTTGTGCCATTTTGTTCTGCTGCAGATGATATTCACTGGGGTATGTTGAGGACGGTTTTGAGTCCATATTTGTTATCATTCATATTTGTTTGTGCTTGTACACAGTAGCATGCAATTTTTGAAGTAAAGCTATTTCATGACATGCTGGAACTCTTTTGAGTTAGGAAAGCTCAACTGCAACCGATGCTGGAGGTAATGGGAAGTCTCAGAAAGAGCTGCTTTGGTGTGACAAACACAAGGAGAGGGGGACTTGCTTCTCTGCAAACCATAATGGCAAGGGTCATAGCCCAGAGAGAGGATGAAGCACTCTGGGCAGGAATGAGGTGCAAAAAAACTTTGAAGGTCTCACAACTAAAAACAATCCATCAATGTCTGCTGAAATGGCCTCCCTACAAAAAATGCTGATGTGCTTTTTCATAGAATCATATAAATTGCTTATATTTACATGAGGACCAGTTTGCTGTGTGTACTTCACAGTGCATGCATAACTGAATATGACCGTGATGGTCTCAATTTAAATTATCCAACCGTAGCTGTCCTGCACCCTTTGTACAAGTATGTGATGCACCCAGCAACGTACTTATAAGTTCATGTACATTACAAGTCCTGATTCAATTTAGCCTTTGACCTTGCACAACAATTCAATACTTCAAAACATAAAAAAACACATTGAACACATTTCTCTACCACATATTTTCCTGTTTTTTTAAAAAATGTTCAAAAAGTATTGTGAGCAATGCAACAGAAAACTGTTTCAAGCAAATTGGAGTGGATTTTTTTCTGAAAGTAATTAATCAGGATATAAAAGTTAAAATAAAGAACCTCTCATTCACTCCCAAGGTATAAAAATCCTTTTTAGTAGTTCATATAATCTTCTTACTGGAATTTAAAAAAAAATGTTATTAAATCTTGCCAAGAGTGATCTCTTAATTTTAATGAACAAAATTTATTGGAAAAGTTAGACCCATCACTGCCTGTGCTCACAGTTGTAAGGTTTCATCAGATCAAATTAAATTTTAAAAATCATTGGATTAAACAAAAATCAAAACTAATTTATAATTTATAAAATTTATATTTTAATTTAATCCTTTGTTGTTAAATTAATTCTTACTGAAGCTTATAATAAGTCGGTTAATCAGGTGACATGGTGAGTTGTTATGAACCCTACATATCCAACTTCAAACAAAATTGGTTTGCGTTACATTGATTTTTTTTTCTCTCTATTTCCCCCTTCTTGACCTAAGCAGGAGAAAGGAAATGGTAAGAGCCAGAGATAATTGTAATGTTTAAAAGGCAGTTGGACAGGCATAACAATAGAAAAGGTTTTGAGGAGTATGGACCGAATGCAGAAAAGGTGAGTCTAGCTTGGAGAACGTGAACAAATTGGGCTGAAGCCTGTTTCTACGCTGTATGCCTTATGACTCTATAAGGGAGAGAACATTATATCACATAAAACTGCACCAAGCAAGGTGGAAACCATCCAAGTATTGTTTCATTCTTTCATAATGCACAGACCAAACCCTCTCAATATGAGCTTGATGGGATAGGTAGGTAAAGAGGGATGGAAGGAGTTTTATTTCCGCTTGCTAACTGACTTCAAAATATCAACTCAAATTCAAACTTTAAAATACAAATGTGTTTCTGATCACAGTTTTTTAGTCTAGCCTCCAATCTTGGAGCAGACTTGGAGTAGTTATCAATATAAAAAAAAAGGCCAAAACTGAAATTGGAATCAAATGTCAAAAGGGCTATTAATGATTTCGAGCAAGTCAAGTCACCTTTATTTATCATTCATATCATGCTCACATGGCAAAGACCACGGAGAATATTCACGTAAATATAAGTTAGATTATAAGTTAAACATATTAAAATATTAAGGTACATTCGGTAACAGTCTATGGTACCCTATCCACAAAGGTTATGGGAGTTCAGGAGCCTGATGGCTTGGGGGGGAAAAGTCCTGCCCAATCTGGAAATAAGGGCCCAGCCTACCAGATGACCGAAGGGAGAACAGTTTTCACGAGGGTGTGTTGAGTCCTTCACAATGTTTATTACCTTTTGCCTGCATCAAGTGTTGTAGATGTCTGTCATGGTAGGAAGAGAGCCCCCAATGATCTTTTCCATTGACTTCACTATCCTCTGCAGGGTCTTGCAGTCTGAATAGGTACAGCTTCCAAACCAGGCAGTGATACATTTGCACAGGATGCTCTTGATAGATCCTCTATAGAATGTAGTGAGGGTGGAAGGTGGGAGATGAACTTTCCTCAGCAGAAATTGGAGGCACTTCTGGGCTTTCTTGGTTATGGAGCTGCTGTTAAGGGACCCAGTGAAATTCTCTGCCAAGTGCACTCCAAGGGACTTGATACTCTTGACGACATCAATGGTCAGCAGAGTGTGGTTTCCCCCCCCTCCCCCCAGGCCCTCCTGAATCCTTCCATTAAATTCCCTAAGTTACCATTTAAGTAATTAAACATCATACAAGAGCCAGTATATGTAACCGTATCTTGTGTATTTCTGCCCAGATTTGGGTGTTACCCAGATTGAAATCAAATTATTTAGTCTATTGAGTTTCAATAAAGACTTTCTCTTACATTGTTTTGCTCAAAATACTTATTTTTCCTGAACAGTTCCAAAGTCATGCTATGAAAGGAGAAAGTATTTCCTTCTGTTAGTACCAGTCTTTAGCATTTCCACACATCAATTCATAAATATGAATGGCACGATCTTGCTGACAACCTTTATTGAAACTCTTCAATCATGTTCTAACTATGGTTTTCTTGTGAAGTTGAAGATGAGCACTTATCCCTTAAAAGCCTGCATCAGATTAGATCTGTGCAGGAACTTTGCTTGTATTAATTTGAATAGAAATGAGAACCATCTCACCGTGGGGTGGGGAGCAGGAGTGGAAACTTGCACATCAGATAATGCATTCTTCTCTCAGTACCCACCAATAGTGGATTGACAAACTGGGATGTACTGATATGATGCATTTTAAATAAATTAGTAGCTAATTAACTATTTTTTTGGCTTGGCTTCGCGGACGAAGATTTATGGAGGGGTAATGTCCACGTCAGCTGCAGGCTCGTTTCTGGCTGACAAGTCCGATGCGGGACAGGCAGACATGGTTGCAGGGGAAAATTGGTTGGTTGGGGTTGGGTGTTGGGTTTTTCCTCCTTTGTCTTTTGTCATTGAGGTGGGCTCTGCGGTCTTCTTCAAAGGAGGTTGCTGCCTGCCGAACTGTGAGGCGCCAAGATGCACGGTTTGAGGCGATATCAGCCCACTGGCGGTGGTCAATGTGGCAGGCACCAAGAGATTTCTTTAAGCAGTCCTTGTATCTCTTCTTTGGTGCACCTCTGTCACGGTGGCCAGTGGAGAGCTCGCCATATTACACGATCTTGGGAAGGCGATGGACCTCCATTCTGGAGACGTGACCTACCCAGCGCAGTTGGATCTTCAGCAGTGTGGATTCGATGCTGTCGGCCTCTGCCATCTCGAGTACTTCGATGTTAGGGATGAAGTCGCTCCAATGGATGTTGAGGATGGAGCGGAGACAACGCTGGTGGAAGCATTCTAGGAGCCGTAGGTGATGCCGGTAGAGGACCCATGATTCGGAGCCGAACAGGAGTGTGGGTATGACAATGGCTCTGTATACGCTAATCTTTGTGAGGTTTTTCAGTTGGTTGTTTTTCCAGACTCTTTTTTGTAGTCTTCCAAAGGCGCTATTTGCCTTGGCGAGTCTGTTGTCTATCTTGTTGTCGATCCTTGCATCCGATGAAATGGTGCAGCCGAGATAGGTAAACTGGTTGACCGTTTTGAGTCTTGTGTGCCCAATGGAGATGTGGGGGAGCTGGTAGTCATGGTGGGGAGCTGGCTGATGGAGGACCTCAGTTTTCTTCAGGCTGACTTCCAGGCCAAACATTTTGGCAGTTTCCTCCTCAGATGCCCCCCAAAGTTCCTCAACATGGTTATCCAACTGCACGAAAACCAACAAGGTCGGGTCAGATACAGCAATGAGCTCTCTGAACCCTTCTCCAGTAACAATGGCGTGAAGCAAGGCTGTGTTCTCGCATCAACCCTCTTTTCAATCTTCTTCAGCATGATGCTGAAACAAGCCATGAAAGACCTCAACAATGAAGACGCTGTTTACATCCGGTACCGCACGGATGGCAGCCTCTTCAATCTGAGGCGCCTGCAAGCTCACACCAAGACACAAGAGCAACTTGTCCATCAACTACTCTTTGCAGACGATGCCGCTTTAGTTGCCCATTCAGAGCCAGTTCTTCAGCGCTTGACGTCCTGTTTTGCGGAAGGTAATTAACTATAACGTACAATCAAATGCTGATATAGAGTTAATTAAGTTATAATGAGTTAAGCAGGCACAATCAGGCTGACTGAGTCAGGAAACATCTGGCAAATGAAAATTAATTAGATAAGTTTAGTTGTTCATCTTGTGGAGATGAATATGGACATTCCTCTTGTAAACCAAGTACAGGAGTGACAGTTCTGGATGAGTGTTTTTACATCTCTGAAGGTATCAGGACAAGTTGAGAAACAAATAAGATAAAATCTGGTTTGTAAAATAAAATTTTCTGTGGATTTATTTTTGGTTGTTAATACATTGTTAAAAGATCAAGAATGTCATCAGTGCTATTTGTAAAACAGTGTTGTCAAGTCCATTGTGTAAAGCCATTCTATTTCAGGAATAGTAAAGCTTTCTGGTTGAATTCCTGTAGCATAGCTAAAAGCTCTCACACAACTGGAGGGGGAACAAATGCTTTTATTAGTTTTCAACAACGGGTAGGGTCCACTAGTAGACTTCAGAGGGGTTCTGGGCTTGGGCGGGAAACCAGGGTTATATATGGGCAAATGGGGGTGGAACTGAGAGGTGGGGCCCAGTCATCAATACAGCACTCTCCCAGTGAATCCTAGTTCACTGCAATTCCTGACTGCAGCCATTGTTTAGATTCAAAGTCATTAAAGCTGCATATTCTTGAAGGCTGTTATATGCTTTCACAAGACTGTATCAGTGATTCCCAGGAACAGGAAGTGTGCTTCTCTATTAATTGATATGGATAGTGATAGGCTGAGAATCACCTCACATGTTGGGCATGAAGGAAGGTGAGCTACAGAGATGAGAGTTGCTAATATTGCATTCCAACGATATGGGAGAGGAGTAATATTCTTTCCCAATAACTGCAGCTAGTTATTCTACTGGATATCCTCCAGGGCTACAGCCAATTATTCCTAGCAGGAATTTGTCTGGCATTTCTTTGTGAGGATGTAAACCTCTTGATGCCTGAACTTTGGAAAGCCTCAAAGGTAGGTAAATGCTTTTGCCTTCTGGGCACTGACGGACATGTTAATGAAGTTTGGTCTGGTGGAATAAAGTGTGTGAAAATGTTCTTGCTAATCTTGCGAAATCTGAGTATTGTGGCACAAATTCTCCTTGAAGTTAGAAAGCTGAGAGTGGTTGTCATAACTCTCTGTGGTGGTGGGTAGGCATTGTTTCCAACTTTGTATCATCCATGAAGAGGAGTGATAGGTTTAGAAACTGGAGTTTTGGAAGATTGTTGTGGCAAATTGGGCATACTCTACCAATAATGGGTTTTGATACTTGTGGAACATTAGTTTTAAGATGCTTTAACATCATTTTCAAATTGATATTTTTTTCTTTGGCTTCAAGAAACAAACATTGTTATTGAGTCAGCATCCAAATGTGATTACTTCATGTTGAGATGTGAAAGCCTGGAACTGAATGTTATAAAGATTCATTAGAATAAGGGGAAGGGTTGAGGAAGGTTGGAGTGGGGGAAGTTGAGAAGAAATGTGTTACAGATGTTGAAAATTCAGAAGTGTTGAGAAATATGTATAAAAATCCATTCCCATTAATGGAAGACAAAAATGAGAAAACTCAGATTAAAATAGTAGCAAAAGAACCAATGGTGAAATGAACCAAACTAGGAAATGGATCAGAAGATGAAAAATTCAGAGTTGCATGGAAAGGCAATGGGGTATGGGACTGGCTACATGGAACTTGCAGATAGTAGTCTGGTTTCAAAAGAACAAATAGTTTGTAGTGCTGTTAAAACTCTGGATAATAATACAGTAAACTCAATGAGGAAATCAGGGAATGTCAAATTGGCAAGACGGGAACAAACAAATCACAAACTCATGAATCAAAGTCGTAAGTGTTTGTATAACTGTTGTTCGTCTCAGTCATTACTTTGGTTAGTGTGAAGGAAGTTAACATTTGTAACCTCATTCTTCCAGATTTTTTCACCAGAATAAAGAATGTAATGATTAAAATAACGATGTTAATACACACTATTCTAAAATTGGACCTATGGAATTTTAAAGGGAAACATATAGTTAATATTACTTAATAAAAGGACCAAAAGATTTAAACTAAAATAATGAAGAGATCATAATGAGCAATTGAACTCCTGAAGATGAAAATGCATGCATCACATTACTGCACACATTAACAGGTGCATAAGCAACCAACTGGAGGGGACAAATGCGATGCTCATTATCAATCACTGCCTGCTGCCGAAGGCAGGGCTTGCAATTAGACTTGACGTCACTCAAGGTGGCTGTATCCAATCATTTGGCTTGGAGAATGCCTATATTCAGCTATACCATACTGAGCTCCCTTCTGATTTGCAAATTTGCACGTGTTTAACATGCATTTAATTATTTCTGTTCACTTCCTCCCACACTGAAAAGTTGCATTTCTCCCTTTTCTGCATTAGAAACCTGTCTAGTCAGTGCAGGAACTATGGGGAGACAACAGTAAAGAGAATAATCCATTAGGCAACTTTCAAAATCAAAAATGCCAGTACAGCCACTTGGAAAGATTGTAGCTGCAACTGTATGTGATGAATCATTGACTGTGAGTAGTCTTTTGTGAGGGTTGGGGAGGGGGGGGGAGGGATGAAAATAGGGGTTAAGCAGGTTGTATTCTGCAGAGAATTCAGATGAAGAAATTGATGGTTCAACGTCCAGAAAAAATGGGATATGTGCAATGAAAATTCGGATCTTCAGTGCCAGTTTCTTAATGTCAAGCAGCATGAATGAATTTGACCACAACTTGAGATGAGGTTTTGCAAAAAACTGAGAGTATGCTTCCAGAGAGTGGTGATCAACCACTTGCCATCAATCTGGATCCAGCCCAATGCAAAAATCACTGGCCCATCTTACCATTTTCTCCACAGCAACAGTAACTTGCATGTGAGATCTGCAGTGGAAGCTGGGACATTGTCATGGAAAGTCCGAATGAGTCACTGTAGGTTGTCTTCCAGCAAATGATTAAGACTGCTGGGGTTCTATCCCAGAGGTGTGGCACTGACTCCAAATAGTTCAGGAAGCCAGCATTTATTTTCCTATCCCAGACCCTCAAGATATTTCTTTGTGGCCCAACAATTAATCAGACAGCATGTAATGTTGACATGTGCAGCAAAGTGAAGTCTGCTCAATCTGTGACACCTTCATCAGACTTTCACTGGGAATACACAGCTGCACTGACGGAGACCTGGGACAGACTGAGTTACAGAGAAAGCGCATAGTAAGTGATTACACAAGAGTGCATAATTGTGGTTTAAATCTAATCCAACACAATGTATTTATAAAGTTGGCCTGATTTATTAGTAAGGTATTTTATTTTAGCATCAAGTCTGAAGGGTGCAAGGTCCACATAGTGGGATAATGGGGTATGGATTATGATGACTGAAACTGCCAAAAAATATCTTGACCTTGCTGAATAAATAGTGCTGGAATGGTTGATGAGGTTCTATTAACAAGTTTGCTTAAATATATTGCATGTTTGTAAAATGTATGAGATTAATATTGTTTATTTTTAAATAAAAATCAATCTCTTTGCAACAAATCTTGACTATGTTCACCAATCAGAGGATTCAATATACGAAAGCAGCAGTTTCATTATATAACGACTCACTTTTTCAACTTCGATGTGCACATGTTGGATTGGGCAACAGAAGAGAGGAAGTTTAATTGACCACTGTAAATTGCATCCCTGTATGTAAGTTACATGAGCTATTGCCTCACAGTGCCAGTGATCGTGTTAATCCTGACCTTGGTTACAATCAAATGTTCGGGAGTTTGTATATTCTCTCTGTGACTGCATGCTTGATTGGTTTTTGGGAGGCTGAAGGGTTGGTTTCTGTGCAGTATCTTTTGAACTAATACGATGGGGATTTGATGGAAGTGTAGAGAAAATAATTTGTTGGGAAAATTAATGAGGAAATGAGGTTGTTCTTTGACCTAGCATAGACATGTTTGGCTGAATTGCTGGTGTTGAAACTTTGAGTACAATTAGATATGAAAGAACATTCCTTTAGGGCAGCGTTCCCCAAACTGGGTTCCACGGAACACAGGGATTCTGTTGAAAGTCGTAGGGGTTCTGTGGAAGAAATGACAATCTGCACAGCTGAAGCTGGTGACTGCCAGCCAGAGTCAGTGTGGCGTTGTTGCTGGGGTGACATGCACGGTGGTTTCTGGGAGCTGGCAGCAGTGGCACGAAGATTTGCGCTGTGTGCGAGGAGGGTCACCTGCAGTAAGTGATCAATGGGAGGGGTGCACGACTGGTGGTGTCTGATGCAGCTGGGGTGGCCTAGGCTGGATGAGGTCCTCACCTGGGAAGAAACATATAAGGCAATTGAACAACTGAAAAGTGGCAAAGCAGCAGGTATGGATGGAATCCCTCCAGAGGTCTGGAAGGTTGGCAGCAAAACTCTGCATGCCAAACTGCATGAGTTTTTCAAGCTCTGCTGGGACCAAGGAAAGCTGCCTCAGGATCTTCGTGATGCCATCATCATCACCCTGTACAAAAACAAAGGTGAGAAATCAGACTGCTCAAACTACAGGGGAATCACGCTGCTCTCCATTGCAGGCAAAATCTTTGTTAGGATTCTCCTAAATAGAATAATACCTAGTGTCGCCGAGAATGTTCTCCCAGAATCACAGTGCGGCTTTCGCACAAACAGAGGAACTACTGACATGGTCTTTGCCCTCAGACAGCTCCAAGAAAAGTGCAGAGAACAAAACAAAGGACTCTACATCACCTTTGTTGACCTCACCAAAGCCTTCGACACCGTGAGCAGGAAAGGGCTTTGGCAAATACTAGAGCACCTCGGATGCCCCACAAAGTTACTCAACATGGTTATCCAACTGCATGAAAACCAACAAGATCGTGTCAGATACAGCAATGAGCTCTCTGAACCCTTCTCCATTAACAAAGGCGTGAAGCAAGGCTGCGTTCTTGCACCAACCCTCTTTTCAATCTTCTTCAGCATGATGCTGAAACAAGCCATGAAAGACCTTAACAATGAAGACGCTGTTTACATCCGGTACCGCACGGATGGCAGTCTCTTCAATCTGAGGCGCCTGCAAGCTCACACCAAGACACAAGAGAAACTTGTCCGTGAACTACTCTTTGCAGACGATGCCGCTTTAGTTGCCCATTCAGAGCCAGCTCTTCAGCGCTTGACATCCTGTTTTGTGGAAACTGCCAAAATGTTTGGCCTGGAAGTCAGCCTGAAGACAACTGAGGTCCTCCATCAGCCAGCTCCCCACCATGACTACCAGCCCCCCCCCACATCTCCATCGGGCACACAAAACACAAAACGGTCAACCAGTTTACCTATGTCGGCTGCACCATTTCATCAGATGCAAGGATCGACAACGAGATAGACAACAGACTCGCCAAGGCAAATAGCGCCTTTGGAAGACTACACAAAAGAGTCTGGAAAAACAACCAACTGAAAAACCTCACAAAGATTAGCGTATACAGAGCCGTTGTCATACCCACACTCCTGTTTGGCACCGAATCATGGGTCCTCTACCGGCATCACCTACGGCTCCTAGAACGCTTCCACCAGCATTGTCTCCGCTCCATCCTCAACATTCATTGGAGCGACTTCATCCCTAACATCGAAGTACTCGAGATGGCAGAGGCTGACAGCATCGAATCCACACTGCTGAAGATCCAACTGCGCTGGGTAGGTCACGTCTCCAGAATGGAGGACCATCGCCTTCCCAAGATAGTGTTATATGGCGAGCTCTCCACTGGCCACCGTGACAGAGCTGCACCAAAGAAGAGGTACAAGGACTGCCTAAAGAAATCTCTTGGTGCCTGCCACATTGACCACCACCAGTGGGCTGATATCGCCTCAAGCCGTGCATCTTGGTGCCTCACAGTTCGGTGGGCAGCAACCTCCTTTGAAGAAGACCACAGAGCCCACCTCACTGACAAAAGACAAAGGAGGAAAAACCCAACACCCAACCCCAGCCCACCAATTTTCCCTTGCAACCGTGTCTGCCTGTCCCGCATCGGACTTGTCAGCCACAAACTAGCCTGCTGCAGACGTGGACATTCACCCCTCCATAAATCTTTGTCTACGAAGCCAAGCCAAAGATGCTTATGTACATATCAGGTCTTTTAAGCTGTCATTGACAATTGGGGTTCCGCAATTTCCACAGGTCCTTCCCAAAAGGGTTCTATGAGCTAAGAAGTTTGGGAAGCCCTGCCTTAGGGTGATAAACTAAATGGGGGAGGGCACAATGCTGGTGTATTGTGTTATTGAGAAACAACAGCATTGTGAAAATTCACAGAATGTTAGGTGTTCCAAGCAAGTATGCTGGAAGAAATTATCTGAGTCAGGCAAGTATTTGGAATGCAGACTCATGGGTGCAAGCAAAGTTCCTTTGAGAAACAAACCAGACCAGAGGGAAAATGGATGAATTTTGTCACACAAATAAAAGCATGAAAGTTCAACTCAAGTCAATAGGACAGAATGTGAGGGCAGTATACAAGTCCAAGATAACCTCCAGAGACGATAGAAAGTACTGCAAGTTGAAAGGGGGTAAAATGCCTCAAGGACTGAATGCATTGGAACGTTCAGAAGAACTATAAATTCCACAGGAGAAAATTATTCTGCTTTTGGTAAAAAAATGTAATGTGCAATCAATTTGCAAAGAACCCACTGTGGGAAAAAGTCAATGACAGGCAGAACAATTGAAGAGAAACCAGAAATAACTTTTTTTAAACAAAGTCAACACAGCAGCTTGGGAGTTAGTGATGTTAAATCATGGCTTCGATAACCCAGGTTCAATGTTGACCTTGGTGGTGTGGAGCTTTTAATGTTCTCCCCTGTGACCAGGTTGTTTTCTCAGGTGAACCAATTTTCTCCCACAACTCAAAGGCATTCTGATTGGTAGATGATTGGTCTAAGTTTGAGTTGTGGTGGGTGGGGGAGTAGGAGAATCGGGACATGCAAGGGAGGGAGATAATGGGGACTTAAGAGGGCAAATTGTGGGTGAATGGAGATGATGGTTCTTCTCTCGAAGATGGTATGAACAGGATTAGTTAAAAAGCTTCTTTCTACATGATGAGGAAACATAAGGTTTGTGTTTTGGTTTGAGTGATTACTAGAGTGTTATCTGGCTTGCAATTTATGAATAGATGCAGGAATAACCTCTTCATTTATACAATGAAACAAAGATTTTTAAACTGGCAAAAATTGAATTTCTGAAATCTGCAACGGAACCTTTTACTTTCTGTCAGAATGTATAGGTCATTGCTTTTCTGCATTATTTTACATCAGTACATAAATCTACCAACATTTCTATTATCTATTCTCCCCTCCCCCCCCCGGTTTATTACTAAGTTGAGGGTCTGAGAAGTGGAGGATGAGAAAAGGCAGCAAATTCTGGTGAGTGTTAATCTATTCAGTTATTATCATCTAACAATTGTATTCCTCCTGGGTACATCGCACAAAAATGATCTTCTGTGGGTGCAGGCACATGTTTGTTTGGTATGCCAGTAGGTTCAATGGAAGAATAAGGTGGTTCCTTCCAACAGATTCTATCATCGAAAATGAATTGCTAGGCTATTTTTTTAAAACAAATCAAGGCAATCTGTGACAGGTTCTGATATTGTTTATTTTCTTTTCATCATATTCATTTCCAATTGTCTACTATTTTAGTACAAATACGATAAAGTCTTAGTTGTTTTGAGGCATTTCACACAACCTGGTTGAAAATCTGCAGGCAAACATCAGTAAAAGCTTCTGTCATTTTCTGCAGTGTGACCACACCATGCATCATTCAGGCTGGATGTTACTTGAAATAATTCTTTTTTGGACACTATCTGTTTCAAATAGAAATCTGAAATATTAATAGTGGGTTACATTCTCTTTGTGAAAACAAAACAAGTTCAATTTTATACACCGATGACATATTTTGCACATGGTTCCTTAGAGTAAAAACATACTAGTTTGGAAATTCATTGATGATTTTACTGTACTGTGCTCCAATGGGCACTTCATTTTGTGAGCCTTCCACTGCAAAATTAAATGTGCAAAGTGGGAACAGCAGCAGGTAATTTGACCTTTCAAGCCTGCTCCCATCATTCAATGCAATCACAGCTAATCTTTAGTTCAGTACCCCTATTCCTGCTTTCTCACCTTATTGCTTCATCCCTTCAGACAACAGGGCCACATCCAACTCCCTTTTGAAAATAATTAATGAACTGGGCTCAACAACTTTCTGTGGTAGGGTGTTCCACAACCCTCTGAATGAGAAGTTTCTCCTCAAAGAAAATTGATCATTGAATCCATTATATCTAGGGCTACCTCCTAAGCACTCTGGGAAACAGACCATCAGGCCCTGGGGGTTTATTGACTTCCACTCCATTCATTAATTTACCTTACTCAATTTCAAGAATGATGCTGACTTCCTCTTCTGTGTTAGTCCTTTGGAGCCCAACATTTACTCCTGGAATGTTGGGTGTATTCAATGGCAGCTGAGGCCCATGACGTTGGAACTTAAGTGGTCTTTATATCCTGTTTCACACACTGGATCTTGAGAAGCTTGTTAAACAGATAATCCCCAATTTTTTAAACAATAGGTTTTGCTGCTTCAGAAATTTTCAGTTGTTGAATGGAAGTAGCTGCAAAGAATTTTCCAAGAGTGTTCCACTTGAATCTTTCATTTTTTGAATGACCTTCATTAATGTCTTAAATATTTACTTTATTTCAGATTATGCAGTGCCTTTGCTTCAACCACCACTGAAACTTTTTTTTGCAAGGCTCATTAAAGAATGGTGAAATTCAGGTAAATCCTTCTTTCTCTACTGGACACAAGTCATTTGATCATTTATTCCCAGAAGGTCTCTTTACTTTTTATTTGTATCAATCTGTCATTAAAATTATTAATTGTAACATGGTCTCAATTGAAGACCATTTTAAAAAAAAAAAGTCTTGAATGTGGATATCAGCTGAGCAAAATAAACTAAAAAATCAACTCAATAACCGCAGAAATTGGTTGAATATTTATATTTAGATGTTCTCACACACTGTTTTAGGCCATTTTTCTTTAGTTTGATTTTGGGTTTATTTTTAAGCTGAATATATAATTATAATTTCCATTAATCCTTCCAATGAAAACACAAACCAAGGGACTGAAACAACTCCTGGAATTTTTGCAGGATGTAGCCTTTTCTGTGTTAAAAGGCTATCGGCAACAGTCCAGATAATCAGGGATACAGTCTGAAAATTTTTGATCTTGCACATCCACCTTGAAGGCTGAGCACCCAATAATTCTCTTAAGTGACCTTCCCTCTGCATTAATATTTGACAACCGTTGATTTTTGTTTTCTTGGATAAAATGGGGAAAAAAAAACCACATCGGTGGCTTGCATCAGATCTCTTCTTATGTAATTTAGGCATGGTTAAAATTGTATAACAGATGATAAAATAGAAATGATATTGTAACATTGTTAATTAAGTGCTTCAGTCAAGTTTTTCACTTTTTTTAATAGGGGCTTTAACCCAATCGTTTTAAATTGGATAAAGATTCCATTATTATGTCAGATGAAGAAATAATATGCAATGCAATTTTTAGGCTAAAGTGATTGCATATTTCAGAAATGACAATTTTTGTTCAATGCCCGTTATGGGGAAAAAAAAGTGGATTGAATAAAATATATAATTCTCATTGTCTGAAGGTGCTAGTATGTCAATGCTCCTTGTGTCTTATGTAATACAGAAGGAAAATTTTTGAGCAAATTGGGTTAGTGATCTAAATTGTGGAGCATCTCTGGAAATTGAGGTTGAAGTCCCAACAATATCAGTTAAATCTATAGCAAATTATATGCAGCAAATATGATTATGCCTAGTTCTACTTGTGAGGTACATATAAATGATGAGAAAATTATTTCTATGGAAATTATAAGTTGTCTCCCATTTATAATCTGACCTCTGAAAAAGTACAGTACATGATCCAAAGCAGTTTATAACAAATGGAGGGCTGGAATATATATATTTTTTGTTTTGAAATTTTATTTTTGAAAATAATACTGTAATTAATTGTTATATGTGGATTGTGAAGGAACATGTGGCCTCTGTCTGAAATATATTTGGAAGTCACATCGCCTGTCAATCAAGGTTGGACTCCGGCCACCCATTATATGGAGCCATATAAGCTGTACAGGGGCTTGATCACAATTAGATTTTAATGGGCATCTTAAAGGAGAAAAGTGATGGAGAGAGGGTATGAATTACAGAAGTAACTGTGGAGTTTAGTGGATTGGTGTCAAAATAAAAACTGCCAATGTTAGTGATTTTAAAAATCAAGACTATCTGAGTGACTTCCATTCATTCTTGGTTTTCTAGAATCATACCAATAATACAGATTTGTGGCATCTGTGAATAGTTCAAAAAATGGGAAGCTATTTAATTAACCAGTTGGAATTGGGATTGCAGAAAAGAGAAGAAACAGATAAAACAAAGAGAAACTAGATTTGCTAGTGTACAGGGACCAGTGTGTGAGTGGCTCAGTGTAGAAGTGAGTCTTTGAAGCTTTGGCTCAAGAGGCTTTGTCAAAGAGGCACGGGTGAAGGGTAAGGGTTTTTTTTTTTGTAGTTACATAAAAGTAATCAAATCAGAGGTAATTAAAAAAATAAATAAAAGTAAACATTCAGGATCCAGTGATATGTTGTAGATGTATGATGTGGGAGCAGGTGGACCCCATTGTGGATCCTGATACAAGTGTTGGCTGTTCAAAGAATTCAGGCTCAAAACTGATGACCTGGAATCTGAGCTTCAAACACTGTGACATGTCAGGAAGAGGGAGAGATACCTGGACACTTGTGTTTCAGGAGGCAGTCACATCCATTAGAATGGCTGCCTTAAATTTGGCCTGTGTTCAAAGAGGGTGTGACTGCAAGTGAGGCAGGCAATGAGATTGAAGAGTCAATGCTGGAGCCTCAGCACTTGATCTTGTCTCACAAGTCCACAATTCTTGCTGCTTGTGTAGATAAGAGTGGGGGATGTAGGAAGGATAAGCAACCTGACCATGGCACCAAGGTTCAGGAAGCCATTCAAGTGGAGGGGGGAAGGGGGGCAATTGGGGAGAGAGAAGAGAAATGTTGTGGCAATCTGGGATAATATAGTTAGGGGAATAGACAAAGTTCTCTGACGCAAGAATTGAGTGCCTCGAAGGCTATGTTGCCTGGTGGTGCCTGGCTTAGGGACATTTTATCTGGCCTGTGGAGGAATTTGCAATGGGAGGTGAAATATCCAGTTGTCGTGGTCCATGGGTGGGGGGTGGGGGTAAAAATTACATAGGAAGAAATAAGAAAGAGGTTCTGCTAAGGGAATTTGAGGAGCTATGGACCAAATTTAAAAGCAGAGCAAAAATGATAGTTATATCTGGATTGCTACCTGAGCCATGTGCAAATTGGCACGTGGTCCAGAAGATTAGAGATTGAAATGCAGGGCTCAGAGATTGATGTGGGAGGTGGGTTCCCATTCATGGGAAATTGGTACCAGTATTGGGGAAGGAAGGAATTCAAAGGGGATGGGCTCTATCTGAACTGTGATGGGACCTGGATCCTGGCCAATCACATAACTGGGACTATAGACAGTACTTTAAACTTAAATGGTAGGGGGAGGGTTCAACAGATTGTAGAGGAATGGATAAAGTGAAAGGGAAGAGTGTGAATAAAGTGAAAGCAAAAGTTTTTAAAAAAGAGAAAAGTAAGAGTAGAGGGGATAAAAGTCAAATGCAGGAGGCAAAGTTGGCTGGATTTTAGAAGTACCATGGGTATAAGGGCACTTTATCTGAATGCCTGTAGTATTCAAAACAAGGTCAGTGAGCTTGTGGCGCCAATCAGTTCAAAGGAATGTGATTTAATTACCATTATAGAAATGTAATTGCAGCTTGAAGAGATTAGGAATTAAATATCCAAGGATATCAGATGATGAGGAAGGACAGGCAGGAAGGTAAGGGAGGTCAGGTAGTGCTCTCATTTAAAGATGAGATCGGGGCAATTGTGAGAGATGATGCAAGATCTGAGGATCAAAAAGTTGAATCAATTTGAAGAGAAATTATGAATAGTAAAGGGGGAAAAAAAAACACTAGTGGGAGTGGTCTATAGGCCACCCAATAATAACATTACAATGGCACAGGCAATAAACCAAGAAATGTCAGAGGCATGAAAGCAGTTATTGTGGGGCATTTTTAAAGGCACATAGACTCGATGAATCAGGTTAGTTGAGGTAACCTGGAGGAGGACTTTATAGCATGCATATGTGATTACTTTCTCAAACAGCATGTTACTGAACCTACAAGGGAACATGCTCTATTGGATCTAGTCCTGTGCAATGAGACAGATAAAATTAGCAATCTTGTAGTTAGGGATCCTCTTAAAAAGAATGATCACAGTATGATTGAGTTTCACTTACAAATGAAGAGTATAATAGCTTGGTCAAAAAACAAGTGTATTGTACCTTAACAAGGGAAAGTACAAGGGGGATGAGGGAGAAATTGGCCAGGGTAGACTGGGAACGTAGGCTATATGGAGGGATGGTTAAGGAACAGTGGAAGACTTTCAAAGAGATTTTTCACGGTGCTCAGCAAAAGTATATTCCAGTTAAAAGCAAGGGCAGCCAGACATGGATAATGAAGGAAATAAAGGAAGGCATCAAACTAAAAACTTGCGTGTACAAAGCTGCCAAGAGCAGCGGGAAGCTAGAAGATTGGAAGAACTTTAAAATACAACAAAATGCCAAAGACAGATGTTATTGATGTGATTGGAGGTGAGATCCTGGATGTAACAGTCATCACTAAAGAGGTAGAACTGAGAAAACTTGAGGGTCTTAAGATAGGTAAGTCCCCTGGTCCTGATGGAATTAATCCCAGGGTACTGAATGAAATTGAAATTATAGTCAAGGCTTTCATGATAATTTACCAAAATTCTCTGGACTCTAGGCAGGCCCCACTATATTAGGAGATGGCAAATGTTATGCCACTCTTCAAAAAAGGATGTAGGCAAAAGGCAGAGAATTATAGGCCAGTTAGTTTAACACCTGCAGTTGGGGAAAATGCTTTAAGCTATCACTAAAGGAAAAAATAAGGAGACATCTGGAGTGAAAAGGATCCATCAAAACCAGGTCCTGTTTGACAAATGTACTGGAGTTCTTTGAGGATATTATGAAGATGGTTGATAGATGAAAGCAGATGGATGTTGTTTACCTGGATATCCAGAAGATGTTTTATAAGATGCCAAATTAAAGACTTGTACAAATGATAAGAATGCATAGAGTTGGGGGTGATGTGGTAGCATGGATAGAGGATTGGTTAACCAATGGGAAGCAGAGGGTTGGGATACTGAGATGTTTTTCTGGTTGGCAATCGGTGTTAAGTGATGTGCCGCAAGGGTTGGTGCTGGGCCCGCAATTATTCACGATATACATAGATGATCTGGTTGAGGGGACAGGGGGTAATGTATATAAGTTAGTTGATGACAATAAATTGAGCTGATGACAAGCAAATTGTGCAGAGAATAGAGAATCTGCAGAGAGAGATTATAGATAGGTTAAGTGAGTGGCAAGGGTCTGGCAGATGGAGTACAATGCTAGTAAATGTGAGGTTATACACTTTGGAAGGAAAAATGGAAGATCAGAGTATTATTTAAATATCAAGCGATTGCTACTATGCAGAAGGACTCAGGGGTGCTTGTGCATGAACCGCAAAAGGTTCATTTGCAGTTACAGGTGGCTATCAAAAAAGCAAATGGAATTTTGGTCTTCATTGCAAGAGGGATTGAGTTTAGAGCAGGGAATTTGTGCTGCGATTATGCAAGGTCCTGCTGCAGCCACATCTGGAGTGCTGTGTACAGTTCTGGTCTCCTTACTTGAGGAAGCATGCACTGGCTTTGGAGGCAGTGCAGAGAAGGTTCACCAGGTTGATTCCAGAGATGAGGGAGTTAGCCTATGAGGAGAGACTGAGTCATCTGGGACTGTACTCACTGGAGTTTAAAAGAATGAGAGGTAATCTTTTAGAGACATAAAATCATGAAATGCATGGATAAGATAGACTTAAGTAAGTTGTTTCCATTGGTGGGGAGACCAGAACTAGGTGGCATAGCCTTAAGATTCAGGGTAGTAGATTTAAGGTGGAGTTGAGGAGCAACTGCTTTTCCCAGAGGGTGATGAATTTGTGGAATTCACTGCCCATTGAAGCAGTGGAGGCGATGTCAGCAAATATATTTAGAATTTTACATAGATGAGGAAAAAGCAGATTGGTGGAGATGAGCCTATCATCAGATCAGCCATGAGATTATTGAATGGTGCCACAGGCTTGATGGGCCGGATGGTCTACTCCTGCTCCTATTTCATGTTCTTATTGTCTAAGAGAGACATGAGAAATGCTAGGAATTTAAAGACAAACATTCAAAATATGCACTTGGATAATATTAAATTGTCTCAGACTATCTTACTCAAACGATCTTCTGTAAAATATCAGATCCCTGTACATGATTTATAGTTCATTATATGTACTTTAAGCCCAAAGGCTGTTTGGCATTCATATATTTGAACATAAAATTAGACGACAAATAGGGCTTGTAATGATTATCCTGTGCGTTCTTCAACGTAAGATTTTACAAATTGAAAATCCTATTACACAGAATAGTTTGATAGAAGTTAATAATGTCTGGTGCATCCCAGAAGTAGTTCCATGCATAAATGAATATGAAGACGTGGTTAGAGAAGTTTGTATGGGCTGAGAAATGAACAAAGAAAGACTAACAGACCAGCCAATGTTATACTAACCAGTAATATAGCAGATGCCATCTCCCAAACTCCTCACTTGGCACTAGAACACCTAGATTCCAAGAACACCTATAATAGACTATTCATAGACTGTAGCTCTGCCTTCAGTACTACAGTGCCCAGCCAACTCATTCCCATCAAGGGACACACTCTCTTTACCTCCTCTCAACTGAGAGAAGGCTTAAGAGTGTGAAAGCACCCGCCAATGATCATAGATGCTGCATTTCTCTGTGGTGTACATCAGTCTTGAACTGTAGACTGTTTATTTGCAAGAAACTGGTTAAAATGTACTACTTTGATGTGCCATCAATAATCACAAAAGGCTAAAACTATCAAGGTTTTATTTAATTAAAGATTGGGACAATAATCAACCTCATTGACTGATCGAAGCAAAGAGAAAGGGGGAGCGTGAAAGAAGCTATGGGTAGGATCTGTCTCAGGAGGTGTGTCCAGCCAGCAGGAGCCAATCATGGCATAACTAACATATACCACACACTTCTTAAAGCAAATGTGACTGATGCTGTTTTGGCCTGTTGTGCATGTTATATCTATAGGATACCTTTAAAGAACCAACTTGCAGTTTAGTTAAAATTTATTGCAATTGGTCCTTTCATGATTATTTGTTTTTAAACTAAAACGAACCTACAAACTTACAAATGGCACCATAAATATTTCAAGTCCATTTGCTTGGCTGTTTTACTGATCTCAGGTGGCAGTTCAGAGTACATGCTGGTTAGACTACAAGCTTTTGGCTTTGCCTGTCATGTTTGGTTCGACAGGCTGCAGAGGAACAGAAGAGGTGCAACTTCTGCAGTGATTATCACAGCAGTAGCAAAAGATTGGCAAAGGAGGCAAGGGTCTGGGAGGTGTCACAGCCTGCTGGCTTCTCAGAAAAAGGTGACCTTAGGATATTAGTGAAAAGGTTTTTGACACCTCTCATCTTCAGCAGGCTGTGTACAATTTCAAACTCATTGATTTTAATTTAAAAAGGTTTGTAAAAGGTAATGCTTTAATGCATGCCTTTATATTGATCCCAGAGATCTTGGTTTTTCCGATTTCCTATCTTGTAATCCTCAACAATCATTTTCCCATATTTTATTGTTATTTCATTGACTAAGCGATCTTGCCTCTGGCTGAGAATTTTCTGAGAAGTATGCCTTCAGGGGAGTGAATCCAAGGATAGCATCCCGTTTGGATGGAGAATCTGGTTGAAGCCTGAAAACTTATGCTGACCAGCTGGCTGGTGTATTCTTGGATATCTTCAACATCTCCCTTCAACAGGGCATTGTACCTGCCTGTTTCAAACAGGCTTCAATCATAATGGTACCCAAGAAGAGTGTGGTAAACTGCCTAAATGACTTCCAACCTTGGCACATATCTGCTCATACCATAATGTTTTGAGAGGCAGATATTGAAGCAGAGTAGCTTCTGTTTGAGGGGCAATGGATCCATACCAATTTTCCTACCACAGCAACAGATCCTTGGCTGATGCCATCTCACTGGCTCTACACAAAGCCCTGGAACACCTGGACTGCAAAATCTTAAGCATCTGGATGCTCTTTCATGACTACAGTTCGACATTCAATGCCATCAACCCTCAAAACAAATCGGCATCCTCAAAAACCTGGACCTCAATATCCCACTGTGTAATTATTATCCTGGATTTTCCCATCTCAAGATCACAATTAGTACAGATTGGCAAGAATGTGTCCTCCACAATCTCCATCTGCACTGGAGCACCAGAGAGTTTCATATTTACCACCATGCTCTGCTCACTTTACACCTATGACTGTATGGCCCAATATGACAACACCACCTACAAATTTGGTGACAATACCACCATAGTGGGCTGCATGAAAAGAGGCAATGAGTCAGCAGACAGAAGGAAGATTGAAAACTTGGCCAAATTCTGTACTGACAACAACCTCGCAATGAATGTCACCAAGACCAAGGAGCTGATTTTACACTTTAGGAAAGGAAAACCAGAAGTGTACAATTTAGTGATCATAAGGGGAAGAGGGTGAGAACATTTAAATTCCTGGGAGTCACCCACTTGGAGGACCTCTCCTGGACCCAAGACACTATTGTCATTGTGAAGGAAGTACATTAGCACAGTGCCTTCACTGTGCTCTCCTCGAGAGTTTGAGGAGGTTCAATATGTCATCTGAAACCTTGGCAAACTTCTACAGATGAGTGGTGAAAAATGTGCTGATGGGCTCCATCAAGGTCTGGTATGGGAGAACTAATTCCTCTGAGCAGAAAGTTCTGTAAAAGGTACTGGACACAGCCCAGTATATCACAGGCAAAACTCTCCCATCCCTCAAGAACATCTACAAGGAATGCTGCCATTACAGAGCAGCGGCAATCATCAAGGATCCACACCAGCCCAGATATGCTCTTTTCTCTCGGCTGCCATTAGGAAAGAGGTCTACGTACCACAGGACTTGTACCTCCAGGTTCAGGAACAGCTGCTACCTTTCAACTACCTGACTCCTAAACAACAGACTCAAATCAGAAACTTGTTTAAGGACTCTTGCTTTGCTCGTTAATTATTACTGAATATTTATTTTTCTGTATGTGCACAGTCAGTTTGTCTACATTTCTTATTTTAACAATATTTTTTGTGTACAGTTCTTTCTTCTTGAGTACATTTACACAATTTACAGTTGGGGATAATTTGAAATTCTGCCTGTCCAGCAGGAAAAAGAATCTTCGGTATCTGTGTGATGTCACGTGTGTTCTCTGACAATAATTTTGCACTTTAAACTATCTTACAGTTCCTCAAATATGTTGGAACACCAAGAAGGAATTAATACTGTTAAACTTTCTAAATGTGGTTTATTTTGATATCTAATAAAACCATATCAGTTTTTTTAGTTCCATTCTATCACAGATGTATTGACTAAAGAGAGTGAGAGGGTTAGAAATCCATACAGTATTAGCAAATTAAAGTCTCATCTGACAAGTATTCAAGCATTTCAAAGGATGAAGGAAAGACGAAAAATCATTTAAAAATAAATAAATAGGCCGTGTTCGTCAATCAAAAGAGCCAGCCTTCACTGAAAATGCAATGTTGTCCTAATTTTCAGAAGAACTCCATGTCATGTTCTTTGTGCATCTAATTTGTGCCTTAGTTATGTCACCACAGCACATAATTAGAGGTCCTGTCTGTTCCCATATACATGATTGAGAATTATTTTGCCAAACTATCAAGGTTCAATTAACCTGAACATTTCGGCCATGCTCTTGATGCTTCTAACTTATTGATCCACAGTGACACTTTCAAAGCTTCTGCTTGAATAGACTTTCAGGTCAACCAAATAGTTGGCACCTTAGGAGAGAAAGCTCTGATCAGCCTCTTAACATTGTACATCAGTTTCATTTGTAGCTTGTCAATTAGTACCATTCTTTAAAAAAAAAGACAAATTGAGCTATCAGAGATTCAACGTGTTCTGGAAAAATAAAAGCTCCATACTTATTGTGCCAATCTAAATTTTAGTCTATTTCTATGAATAGTGGTGTCAATTTTTTTTAACTTGGGTTAACTCTACTATCTTTGTATTTTTAATATACTTCCAAATGGTCTTACTGGAATGCTTGTCAGCCAATATTATGTGCATTATCTTGCCGAACAATTAAATAGGAAGGAGTCATGATTTCAGCCGTAAACTAAGGCTTTCCTATGGTACTGAACAATATTTGTTTTCTGAAATATGCAAGCCAGGTTATTTTGAAAACCTACAAAGTTAACATTGTTACTCTTGCTGTATTATGCCTCATGCTACAGTGAGGTCAATGGTAATTATGTTACTGCAAGGTTTAAAAATTACCAGGATTAATAAAAACACTAAAATCTATAAATAGTGATTTAAATTTTTTTTTAAACCCGTATTTTCCATTATCAGGCTCAACTTCCTGTGCTAGATTATATTGTCATATCCACTTAGTCCCACTGCTTTCCTCTTTATAAATATTCCTTTTTAAAAATGTATCCACTTCCCTTCAAATTTCTGTGGCCTGTTTCGTAATAAGATATCCCTCAACAAAGTAAAATGCTGCAGTTGTTAGAAATCTGAAATAAAACCAAAATGTTAACATAGGAGCAATACCAAAGATGGTGGATGTCAAGATCCCAGTCTATTACTTGACTAATTTGCATCTCTCAGTTGAAGTGCATAGAATTTTCACAATCCATACCAAAATGAACACCGGGAACACACTCTGTCATGACTGAAAGATGTATTATTGCCACAATTAGAGGGTTTATTATTACCTCTTACTCAATTTAGAAATTCTGCTAGCAGGAATATAACTTGCTTATTTTAAGATTTCCTTTGTGGACTTGTACTTCTTCATCACACTATTAGGATTATGCATTGTTTTGGTGGGCATGGAAATATCTCATGGTGACTTTATTTTTCGTATTGGGGTTATAATGGCTTCTCCCACCACTTGTCTGGCTCCTACCCCATTTGTCACTTTCAGAAATATATGGCATTATTACTAATGGCAGTGCTCTGTGGAGACTGGAAAACTAAATGGTGCACATGACTTGTCATTGAGGTGACAGTCAATCACTGCATTTCCTGAGATGCCATCTCCAGTCACTTGACTTTCCTTCTTCTCACTAATGATAAGGTCAAATTCCATTCAGAATGAATGCTGATAGAACACTGAGACACACAATTCTCAAACTGAATTGGTTTCTTAATGTTTTATTCAGTACTCAACTATAGCATAATATCTTAATCAATGATGTGCTGACATTTAAGTTAAATCTGGAAATTGTTTCCACATAATATCCAAGCCTGCAATCAATTAAACACTTTGCTCCCGTGAATGAAGCAAACGCTGCGTCAGATCTACAACAGAGCTCTCCAATTCATTCTTCCTAAAGGCAGTGCCCTGCGGGCATTTCTCGCAATAGCAAATGACCATCTGCCAGATTCACCATTCACCTGCTTGTAGTTTGATTATAGTCAGAGCTTAATTCGCTTTCTCTCTCCATAGATGCTGCCTAACCTGCAGGAGTTTACTGAAGTTCGATATTGATTTTTCTCTCTTATCATTTGTAATTGTCATGTTCCCTTCTCACCGTTTCTTTGAAATGCCGCAACACTCAACTCAAGTTTATTGTCATCTGATTGCACAAGTACCACTCAATGTATCAGCATCCTTTGCTCCTCAGTGCAAAGCATGCAGACACACACCAGACATAGCACACATACAGACAAACAATACATTTGCAAGACAACTATTCATATGTATAAATAAAAAAAATATTGTTTCATAAATATGTGAGTCTCAGAAGTTTAGTGTGAGCAGTTCCTTTGGTTGTTCAGATTCTCACTGCCCGTGGGAAGAAGCTGTTTCTCAGCCTTATGGTACTGGCTCTGATATGCCTGTATCTTTTTCCCAATGGGAGTCGCTGAATTATATTACGTGTGCATGGGTTGGAAGGGATCCTCAATGATTTTATGCGGCCTCTTCGGAGAATGATCCCAGTACATCACGTCCAAGGTGCCGGGGGGGGGGTGGGGAGACTCCAGTGATCCTCTCTCCCACACTTCTGGTTCTGTTTTCCAGGGTGCTGGATATGAAAACCTACTGGATATGAAAATGAAACAATAAACAGAATATGCTAGAAAATGAAATAAAATTTAAAATATTGGAAATACTCAGGTTAGTCAGCATCTATGGAAAGGGAAATAAATGAAGCTTTCAAGTGGTTGACACTTTGTCAGATATCTCATTGTGTTCTTTTTGCCTGGTGTGATACACTGCTATTTTTAAGAATGGCTACCATGACATCTGTTCAATCTGTCTTTTGTCATATTCTATTATTGTTCAGTTTACCTGGTGAAACACTTGCTGTTGTTCAGAGTGTCTTGTGTGATATTCAGCTGTTGTTCAGATCTCCTGGTCTGAAATCCTGTTGTTGACCAGTATCCCAATAAACTTTTGTTTATTGAGTCTGGTGTGACATTCAATAGTTGATTGATGCTCCTTATGTAATATTCTAGTGATATTTAGATGTCTTGCTGTGAAATCTACCTTAGATTACTTTGCCTAGAGTTCGTCTACTAACTGTTCAGTTTTCCTGGCATGCTGTTCTGCTGCTGTTTCAAAGATCCTGGAGCAACAGCCTCCATCAGTTGCGGTCTGCACATATATGTATATAGACCCTTCCTCCTTATCGGAGGGGATTTCTGTGGGTCAAATTTAACTTTACCCCCTTTACTGTCTGCCGAATAGAAGCATCAGTGGTAAAATTACACCATCTATCATAGAATAGCATTACTCAAAAGTCAGCCTTTAAAGCCTTGTAATTATCAAGAGCTCTCAACTGTAAATGCGTAATGTTAACTTTCTCAACCTGCATTGTCTGCAGTCTGGTGCATTCTGGGCCCACCTCCATGAAGCATTTTGAGCGGGAAATTTCTGCTGCCACTGTCTCCATGGAGGATGTTGCCCTAAAAAAGACCTGCTGGCTGTAGATGCTTGGAGTGGGAAACTGCCTTGGATAACCTACTTAAATTCCCCTGCATACCTGCGATAGGGGTGAAACATAACAGGTTCTCTTGCCTGTGCTCTAGAACTTCTGACCGTGCCAGCCACTATCCTCTGCTGCTCATTCAAATCTTTCACCTGTTTTCTGAGATCGTCACCAAATATAAATTTCATTACAGGGTTAGATGGTCTGCACAAATGAGCTTGTCTTACATTTTGGTTGGGTTTGGTCAGCTCCTTCCTGAAGGCATGCAGTTCATAGCTTGCATGGGATAACAGCCCTAGAGCATCTTGTTGGGTCTCTGATAAATCATGAGATTGTTTGTGCGAATACAGTGATACCTTTAACCATGACCCTGTAGTCTTTGCAATTTCATGTCTTTTGCCCTTGTGGGGAACTTCAAATTGTCCTATATCACGGGGTATACCTTAGGCACCTCCAACAGAGGGCAGTTAACAGGGCAGGGGTTCTTCTTGATGCATTCTTCTAGTACCATCTCCTGAAAAGCATTCTACACCATATATGTTATAGACCCTGCAATATCATCCTCTAATGGCTGGCCGATACCCCTTGGTACTGCAAACTTCGTGGCAATAGCCGGTATATTTTCCTCCTGACTTGCCTGAGCAGTGTATGGGGATTTGGGTGACTCAGCCTTCATTACCGGCCTTTCATCATCTTCCCATGTATAATCATTAATGTCCTCCCCCTGCTCTGATGGCGTAGGAAACCTGCTCACCATGACTGTCACCATTTCCTCTAATTTGTC
Organism: Narcine bancroftii; assembly: GCF_036971445.1. Lineage (NCBI taxonomy): Eukaryota > Metazoa > Chordata > Chondrichthyes > Torpediniformes > Narcinidae > Narcine > Narcine bancroftii. The sequence continues at coordinate 37,997,207 of NC_091477.1, forward strand.
TAGATGACTTACAATTTTGTCGCTGGTCGAGGCCTCTGCTCTCTGGCGGGCCTTACTCTTGGGCCCCGATCGAGTGGGTGCCCATCGTGCAGAGATCATGCCCTTCTTCATGCTTTTTCTCATTATTCTCGCCATTGAGTAGGTGGCTTCGCTACACGATGTGTTAAGCTTGGCTCAAGACCTACCTGCTCTTGTGTAGGGTACTGCCGCTCAATATACTGAAGTCCGATCACCTCATGCAGTTCACCTAATGCAACGGCATAACAGTATCACTGCTTGGTTTTTGAGGCCCCAGCTTCCACGAAGCCAGGTTGGTGTATCTAGACTGGACCCCGCCTTCAGTGAAGGTAGATATCTGTTGCATGATCTCATCCCCAGTGGAGGAAGATTGGCATCGCTGCTGTTATTTGCAAACCCCAACTTCAATGAAGTTAGGTCAGTGCAGCCCGCCTCTGGCCCTACCTTCAACAAAGGTAGGCCACTGCCACCTGATTCCAACCCCGACAGAGGTAGATCAGCCTTGCTGCTCCTCACCTGAGACATTGCACTCCGGCAGGCCCGCTGGATTTTTGGCACTAATGAAGCGCTATGAGGGTTCTTCTTGGAGGCCTTCTTCCTCGGGCTCTTGCCACCCTGCCTCTACCCCAATCCCTCATCAGGACCCAGGAACCTCTCACCAGCAGTCTCAGAATTTTTGCTGCTCCCTTCCTTCTCCAGAGGGCTTGTTCGGGGGTTTGATTCCATTTCGTGGATTGCACTCCTTCGATCTCCCTCAGGGCTTTGCTCCTGCAGGCCCACTAATTTAGCGCTTTTTTTCGGATCGCTCTACTGCGATTTCCTCACTGATTCAGTGCTTTTGCTCCCACGCCAAAAATGCGTGCTTCTCCTCACAAGTCAATGTATGTAAAATGGCTGTGCATGCGCAGATGGGATCTCAACTTGGCGAACCAACGTACATTGCAAAGAATAATGTATATTGGAGGCAATTAAATTAAGGAATAATCTATGGTCAGAAATGGAGGAATGTGATGAAACTGGTAATAATAGAGGCAGATAATACAAGATAAAGACAAGATGTAGAGTTAAATAGGGAGGTGGCAGATGGAGTTTAATGTAGGTAAGTAAGAAGTGATGCACTTTGGAAAGTCAAACTTGAAGGTAAAGAACATGGTTATGGCAGATTATTAAAAATGTGAAACACACACCCTATGATTTATCTCTACACCTGAAGATGTAACATTGAAAAATTTTGGTGTTCACTTAATCTAAGGTCAACTGTTCAGTTGAATGCCAAGTTAAAGAGTGGATCCAAGTAAAAATGGAGCAGAAGGTCTCTGAATTGGCAACATAAATATTATAAATCAGAGCACCTGAAAGAGAAAGTATTCATGTGTATTTAATAATGTTGAACAGAGCAGAGACTTGGCCCCTGAAGAAATAAGACTGCATTGATGGATGTGTGCAGTGATGAAGGTGGACCAAGTGAGGTAAGCTTACATCAAGGAAATGGTGAAGTTGTGGAACCTTGCAGCTGTTTCTTCTCAACTAAAGTGATATGCCTTTTAGAGGTCCCAAATATTTTTAAAGTCAAATAATTTTCATCCTGAAGCAGTTTAGTGAGAAACTTTGCTAATTTTCAGTATCTTATCTTTTCTTTGGATATTCCTTAAAATTTAGTTTTAATGTACAAATATCATACACAATGCCAGATTAATAGAATGTCATTTGAGGAAATCTTGCTGATAAATTCATTAAAATGCAATTGTAATTAAATTGCATGACTGAGAAATTATGCTTGTCAAGTTTATTTTCTCCATTACATTTTAAAGTCATCAAACATAGAGCTCAATTGAAACAGATTTTTATCTTATACTTCCCTTAACAATGAAGTAACAGTATCATGGCACCACAGTACCATGTTAATAAACTTCTTTTTAAACAATGTTTTTCCAAATTCAGTTTATGCCTGGAGCCTCTTTTCATCTTTTAATGATGCACTCTTTTGTTGAAAATGAATGTCTTTCAGAGAACCTCAACTTCTGAGTTTCAAATGTAAAATCAAATGCCCTATATTAATGAATTTCCACTGACGGCCTTCAACAATTGTTCTTTTACAAGTCAGAAAGATCTTCATTGAGATCATCAAGCAATTTCTGGATTTTGGTTGCAATTGCCGTTATATTAGCTACATTGCTGCAGGCAAAGTCTATCCTTCATAAGCACCAATGAATGGAATTTTTCTGACTGCTCTACTGAAAATAGATTTTTTAAAAAAATCATCTTTTGCGATCTGGCCACCTTTGCTCTTCTCTTGAGAAGGGTTTATTGAGCCACATTTTTGAACTTTGCTCTTTCCTGTGAATGTACTTTGAAAGTGCTACAAAGAAAATAATCTAGAATTTAGACTAGGCAGCAATGGAGGAAAGGAGGTTTGGAGATGAGTTTGAGAAAGCTTTTCCTCTTTGTTGTAGAGGACATGAAAGTTAATGGTGCTGAATCAGGCCAGGCAAGTAATTCCATGCCGGTTGTAGCACACACACACACACACTGCAGCCACCATGAGGGAATAATTGTTTAAGGTGGTTTGGGAGTACTAATTTAGGTGGCTCGTCATCCTGGATGGTTTTGAAAGTTATTGGAGCTGTTCTCATCAAGACCAGTGGAGCGTGTCCTAGATGCCTCGTCTCTTGTGAATGTTGGGAAGGATTTGGAGTGTCTAGAGATGTTAGACACCACAGGTACCTAGCCTCTCAGCTTCTTATATGGCCACAATATTTGTGTGAGTATTCCATTTAATTTCTGGTCAAGTGTGATTCCGGAAAGTTGTAGGTGGGGGGTGAAGCATGGCTAGGAATTAAAATTTTTAAATGTTAATTAAAAAAAAAAAAAAAAAAAATTTAGACATAAAGCACAGTAACAGGCCATTTCAGCCCATGAGCACCTGCTGCCCAGTTACTCCCAATTAAACTACGAACCTGGTACATTTCAAAGGGGAGTGGGGGGAGGAAACAGGAGCTCCCGGGTAAAAGCCACGCAGACATGGGGAGAAGTACCAACTCCTTACAGACAATGCTGGATTTAGATTTGAACCCTGGTTCCGATTGCTGGCGCTGTAACACCGTGGTGCTAATCATTACACCATCCATGTTGCTTCACAGACAGTTAACAGACAGTTGGATTAATTCCTCTTGAAGACAGTTATTGTCTGACAATTTTGTATCAAGAAAGTTACTTGCTTCATATCAACTCATACCTGAATATTGTCCAAGTTTTGATGCATGCGGAGTGGACAGTTTCATTTGTTGAAATGTGGCTGGAAATGGACATTGTGCAATCACCAGTGAACATTCCCAGTTCACTTATTGGAGTAGGTCATTGATGAAGCAGCTGAAGTTTGGTGATCTGGGAAACGGAAATGAGGACCTCCTGTCATGTGATCTTGGGGCTGTGATAATTGAGTTCCAACATCACAATTGTCTTCTTTTGTATGAAGTATAATTCCACCCATTGAAGTGCTTTTTGTTCCTTTGAAGTCCATTGATTCCAGCTTTACCCATCTCTTTGATGTTGCATTGAATCAAATACAAAAATTCCGTTCTGGCAAAGGGTCTATGATCTGAAATATTAACTGCAACCTGTATTTTCTGTTTTTATTTTGCCAGATTGCGCTCTGATTAATGAATGGTGATTCTCACCTCTGGAATTCAGCTTTTTGGGTCCATGCTTGAATCAAGATTGAAATGAGGTTTGTATTCGAGCGGTCCTCGAGTTATTGGTTTGTAAGTTTTCCTTGATGCCACTGTTGACACTTCCATCACTTTGCTAATAACTGAGAGTAATTCACCAGATTGCATTTGTGAACTGGACAATTTCAGACGATTTCCAAACTGCAGTCAACATTGATGTTAGACACAACAGGTACTAAACTGGGACAACTTAACTAGAGATACAGCTAGTTTTGATGTACAGATTCTGCTACTACTATGGTGAAATTTCCTTGTCCTGTGGTCTTCTATGTATTAAGTATTCTGAGCTGTTTCTTTCAGTGAACCAAATCAGCTAGAAATTGCATGACCATGATCTCAGAAGCAAGTAATTCAAATTTTGTACCTAATTTGAAACCAACTACTGAGTCGATCACTGAGTAGCTTATTCTACATCAATTGGCTAACCCTCATAATATGGCATTGCCCATTTAGTGTAGCAGTTAGCGCAACACTATTACAGCACCAGTGACCCGAATTTGAATCCCGCACTGTCTCTAAGGAGTTTGTATGTTCTCCCTATGTCTGCGTGAGTTTCCTCTGAATGTTCTGGTTTCCTTCCGCCATTCAAATTGTGCAGGGGTTGTAGGTTAAGTTGGGTATTTGGGCAGCATGCACTCATGGGATGGAAGGACCTGTTACTGTGCTATATGTCTAAAATGTATAATTCATCAGCTCACCAATATAAAACAATTATCTGCAATGTTGCATATTATCCTACTTTGATTGCAATGCCTGACAGTTTCCAGATCTAATAATTAATTAGATTACTTTGCAGCTCCAATCAAACATGCCTGAACTTTTCCATGGACTGTATTAAATTTCTATTTCTAGTGACGATGCTTTTCTATTGTCCCTGATGTATGTGACTTATGACCATACATATGACTGAAAGAAATATTGAAAAAATAACGTCTGCGCATGCGTACGATAGCAACCGTCTCTCAGTTGCCATTCAATAAGCTCACCAAAAATGACCATCCCAATTTTGAAGGACCAAGAAAATATACGGGAAGCAGTGAAAGGTTTGGCAAGTATGAAGACCATAATAGTAACAAAATAATGACTTCTACATGTGTGACAGATTGTAGATGTGTCTTTGGGAGATAAATTGGGGCAGGCCTTTTAGTGTAGGTCACATACAAACACTTTAAAACAGATCTTATTTAAATACTGGAGCTCATGCTCAATATTCCGGCACCAAGAGGCTTTACAAAAGCTTTGGAGAGTGCCCAAGAGACTTCACTGATGTATTGTTGCTTACAAAAAGGCAACAGATGAAAGAACTTGTCGGAGCCGCAGGCTGTCTGCAGTGGAATTTACAGTTCTAAGAGGTTCAGGTGGTTTTGCAAGCAGAGAGAGAAAAACAGGATTTTTCTCTGAGAGAGAGAATTCCGTTCTGCAGTTTTACAGTTCAACAGCAGCTGAGATTGGAATAGAACAAGCTGGGAAGCTTTTGGAAAAACCCCATTTGGAAGATAGGTTGTGAGTGCTTACTTCAGCCTGGTCAAAGCCCTTGTGGTTCATACAAGAAGAGAGGACTGGCTGCCTAAAGTTTCCTTTTTGAAATAAAATAAACAAAAAGGAACTCTGTGGTGACCTGAAAGAAAGAGATGATCATCTGGAGAACCCTAAGGGGGCAAGCTTCTTCGGCTGAAGAAGCTGGTTGCAAGGAATCAATTGTGTGTGTCCAGTGAACAACAAGTCTCTCTATGAAAACCATCAAGAACCTTCCTGAGTGGTAACTATTTACTTTTCAAGCACCATAGTCTGGTGAACTTCATAAATGTTAAATCCTATGCACAGTATAAGAATTGCCTGCAACCAGTACACTTGGAGGAATGAGAAGTGAGATTGGACTGTGAATCAAATAACTTTTCTGAACATTACATATACATTACATACATATACACTTAGAATTAGAAGGGGGCGTTAAGTTAGGTTAGTTAAGTTAATAGTAATAAGTTAAAGTTTGATCCTGTTTTCATCTTTAAAGATAATTAAAAGCAACTTTTGTTTAAGTAACCATTTGTCTCGGTGAATATCTATTGCTGCTGGGTTTTGGGGTCCTCTGGGCTTGTAACACATGCCATGCTTACATACTTTTGACTTGTAACCATTTTGTGATATGACCAGTCAGTCAGAACGGAACACGGTCATAAATCAAGGAATAGTTGTATTCAATCAACAACAGATTTGCTGAATTAATTTTCTTGATAAGCTTGCTGCAATTATTTCTATGATGTGGAACTCCTTAACTGTGAAATATTTTACAAAGGGGCAGGTTTTGATCTCCGTATAACCTACTGTGACATGATATTTTCTGTTCATATCACACCGATGAAAATAATATATTTTTAAAGCATCATATGCTCCTTGCAGAGGGGCAGGTTTGAGCTCTGCATTCTGTAAAGGTCTATTTAGCCATAGTAAACATGCTACAACTGATTAATAGCTTCACCAGAGTGGGAAAAAAAAACTTACCTTTCATTGTTTTTATTTGCATACAAGTGATGTCTTTCTGCCCTAACTCTCTGCCAGATGTTAAGAGACTTCAAAAATTATTTTCTACTCCACAAGAATTCACACTTTTTCAATCCATACTTAACAGGATAAAATAGTAGAGCATTAATGAAGAATGACCTTGCATATCACAGAAGTGAATGAAATTGTTGAGTGCCAGGTTGCTAAGCATGTTTACCAAAGGGAACATCTTTCTTTCCAGATAGAATTCCATTTAACAGAAGCATCTCAGCTTTCGGAATTGGGCAAAAACCACTACCATGCGTCCATGCACAGAACATCAGAGCTTCACAATATTCTAAATTATATCCTGCCATTAAATTTATTTACTACTTAGAAAACTGACAAAAATCTGGTAGAGCCTTGCCATGATTTAGCTATTGCACATATTTAAAGAACACACCCACAGTGTCAGAAAAGTGGGGGGGGGGGTGAGGTGTCATTTTAATTCTCTTCTTATTAAAGCCATCTGTGAGGAGGAGTTCAAATTGTGCTGTGAATGCTTAATCTATAATCTTTCTCGGGCAGCACATATTCTGAATTACATGAGTATGTTTAAAGTGTGCTGTGGTTTGAAAGTAAGTGTTGTATCCCTCCAGTGTCACAATGAGAAATCGTTCCCGACAGCTCGCCAAGGATTTGACATGCACAAGGGTCAAGATAAAATGTTGATTAAGTTATTACAATAGAGACCTTTCTTCACTTGGAGACATGTTTGAATATCACTTTACTGGCTGAGGTGGAACTAATTAAATCTGGAATAAAAAGCCAGTATTAGTAAGAGAAAAGGTGAAACTACCAGGCTGCAGCCACCTTTAACTGGTAGATTGATATGTGGGCCTTGATCCACGATAATTGATTGACTCTTGTTTCCCTTTGAAATGATCAATAAGTTTATAGCGAATTAGAAATGGACAATATTGCTGACCTTTCCATCAATGCTCAAATCTCATGAATAAATAAAAAAATGATAATGCTCAAAATAAAGTCAAATCCTAATTCTATGATGTGGAACTCCTTTACTGTAGAATATTTTACAAAGGGGATGTTTTGCTTACCCACGCACCCAAAATTTATTATTTTTCCTCAGTCATGTAAATAGAATGGATTTAATTAGGTGCAGAAACTCTTTGAGAAATAATGATAAAGCTTCACTGTAAGGGCTACATTGTCATTATTCACATATCCAAATAAAATTACAATACATTGTTCAGGAAGTCTTCAAATATTGAGCTGAAAATTCAAAGGACATCGAATTATATTGTTAAAGTTTTTTCAGTTGATCGAACATCTGTATAATAGACTAAATAAAATTTCCAATGCTTGCAGGTAAGAATAAGATGAAATATAATTGCACTGCACAAAAGTAAACTGGCCTCTTTTACTGGAGAGACAAGAGACTGGAATTTTGATTGGGGAAAAAAAAATGGAAGAGCTTATCAGGTCAGGTAGCATTGACAGAGAAAAAACAGTTGATGGAAAACAGTTACCATTAAAGAGGAGAGGGGTAGGGGGGGAGGAGAGAGGTGGTCTAAGTAGGCATTGAGGGTGATGACAGACATTTGAAGTCAGGTGGGAAAATCTAATCCACATAGAGCATAAGACAGTAAGAGATAGGAGCAGAATTCGACCATTCAGCCTTTTGAGTCTGTTCCTCTTTTCGAATCATGGCTGATCTATTCATCTTTTCAACCCATTTTCCTGCCTTCACCCATAACCTTTGATGTCCTTACTAATCAAGAACCTATCAACCCCTGCTTTAAATCTATGCAATGACTTGTCTCCTCAGCCATTTGTGACCATCAGTTCCACAGATTCACCACCCACAGGCTGAGGAAACCTCATATCTGTTCTAAAGGTATGTCTTTTTATTCTGAGCCTGTGCCATTTACTCACATTCACTCTCTCCTTCCCTTTCAATATTTGTTATATTTCATGAATTCCCCTCTCATGGTTCCAAGTCCTAGTGATTACATGCCCAGAGCCATCATATGATAACCTTCTCATCTCCAGGATCATTCTCATCAACCTTCTCTAGACACTCTCCAATGCTGGCACATCTTTCCTTAGAAATAGGGCTCAAAATTGTGAGCAGTTTTGAGCATCTTATCCAATCAGAGGAATTGTTCCTATAATCCATAACTGGACTAAGGAATTAATGAGATCCAGTGCAAAGTGGTTCAAATAAAATCCGTGCAATTGAACAGGCTATGAGTTAGTATGAGCTCTCAATAGCCATAAGATGATAACTGCCATAATTTTTATGATGATCGATCCTGAAATTAGTGTTTTGCACAATTAACCGTAACAGCTAATGTAATATGACCAACAACTTCCGGTCTACTTCTAAACAATCTGCTTGGGGGAAGAGAAGATAGGTTATCATGCATCAGGTTTAAGTGATATTTATTGGTATGCAAGCCATTGGTGTAGACCATGATGTACTTTTTTGAGTAAATACACAAAAGTAAAATATATAGGTCATAGATTTAGAGCAGTGGTTCTCAACCTTTTTCTTTCCACCCACATACCACTTTAAGTATTCCCTATGCCATAGGTCCTCTGTGATTAGTAAAGGATTGCTTAACGTGATCTGTGAGTGGGAAGAAAAAGTTTGAAAACTGCTGTTTTAATTGTACCTAATTGACGTGTTATGTGCATGGTTTCATAACTCCAAAGAAAATGGGCCAGTGACCGTTTTTCTCAAGCAAAATATTTCATTAAGAGTTGGTTCTAAAGCAGTGATTCTCAACCTTCCCTTCCCACTCACAGACCAACTTAACCAACCCCTTACTATCACAGAACACCTATAGAATAGGGATTACTTAAAGTGGTATGTGAGTGGAAAGAAAAAGGTTGAGAACCACTGATTTTGAGTATTTTTGTGGAAAAATTAACAATTTTAAAGCTTCACTCACAATAGTAGTAATGAGATCCAGAATTTTCTAAATATAAAGAAAGAAGTAAAACACAAAAGTCTGAAGAAATCATGATTGAAGTAAAAATACAATGCAAGAGAAACTCAGCAGGTCAAAGTGTTCTTTATATGTCAAAGAAAAAGATACATAACCAACATTTTGGGCTTGTGTGGTGAATGTCTTCCAAGCTGCTTATGTCCTCTCTTGCTCTACTAATATTGGCTGTGCATTATCTCTACTGTTAAGGACAGTCGCCTTGGGTATAACAGTGTATGCACCTATTGTCTTTCATTATTGTACCATGAGTTTCTGTTAATAAAAGCCATGATTATTATTTGACCATATCGTCTTTGTCTACTTCATCAACTGGCACTTCAATTTTATTAGCAGGAATGGATGCAGCACTCAAGACAGAGCGGCTGATAATCAATCAGTCTGCCCTGGGGGCCAGAGAAATTTTCAACCACTGCATTGCTTGTTTCGATTACTATATGGCTAGAAACAATGTGGTCAATGTGGCGATAGAGTGGGGCCACCTGAACTCTCTGCTGGGTGAGGTCCCTTTCGGCGTAACGCAAGGAGCTACCACTCTGGCTATAGTCCGGGAACGTCTGACTGCTTACTATCCAGCGCCACGGAATGTGGTGCTTGCTCGACACCAGTTGCTGACTAGATACCAGAAACCCGGGGAAAGTGATGCTGCCTATGTACTGGCTCCCGACTCACTGGCAAATGAATGTGATGTCAGGGCAGTCAATGTGCAACAACACCGCAATGCCTTGAAGCTGGATGCTTTAGTCAACGGGATTGACTCCAGTTACATCCAACAGAGGCTGATGGAGACAAAGCCCTTAACCTATGACCGGTCAGTCACTCGAGCCAAAACACGAGAAGTGCCGTGCGATCCAGTGAAATGCTGGAAACCGAAAAGGAAACATCCAGGAGTGCTGGAACCCCGAAGGAAAGAAAAGGACGAACTCCTGAAAAATGCTACTTCTGTGATAAGAGCCGGCACCCCAGACAGAAGTGCCTGGCTCAATTTGCTACCTGCAGCTATTGTGGGAAACTCGGCCACTTCGCAAAAGCGTGCAAGGCGAAAAGTACTCCCACTGATAAGAAGAGAAGCACCAAGAAAATGCATCCTGGAGCTGCAGGAATGGAAGACAACTGTGAAAAATGGGAATCTTCAGACGAGCAGGCTGAATCGACTTCAAGTGATGGCAAGGTGAGGTCCCCTGTGATAGCTCAGTCCGTTACGGACTGGAACGGTTGACTATGAACGGGGAGATGAATGGTGAAACTCTTGATTGTCTAATAGACTGGGGAGGACTGACAGCTACATCCACGAGAAAGTTGCCAGAGCCTTAAATATGCGGAGATATCCAGCGAACTGAAAGGTATCGAACTTACAAAAACTGTACAGGACAAGTGTTAAGTTACTTTAAATTTGCAGGGACATTGCCTTGCTGATGTGTGGCTCTATTATGCCAGAGCTCTGTGCCCCTGTGTTACTGGGGTTAGATATTCAATCTCAGATGAACAGTGCATTGTTAAATTTCAGTGGGCCACTACCCACATTTACCACCCCCAGCGCTAGTTACTGCATTCTGTCCACATTAAAGATCAAAGCTCCTTCCCTTTTCAGTGATTTAGTCAACGGGATTGACTGAGTGTCAGTCATTTGCCACGAAGAGCCATTCTTACAGCAAAGAGGATCATGAGTTTATCAAAGCAGAGACCCAGAGACTGCTTGAAGAAGGAATAATTGAACCTAGTAAGAGTCCGGGGCGGGCCCAAGTGGTAGTCGTGAAAAATCACACTAAGAGATGACTGGTTATTGACTACAGCCAGACAGTCAATCGTTACACGAACCTGGATGCCTACCCCCCGCCAGCATCAATTAAACTCCACTATCGACCTCAAAGCAGCTGATCACCAAATCCCCATTAACAAAAGGGAAACGCCCTACATGTCTTTTGAAGCTGATGGGGGGTTATACCAGTTTAAAAGGGTACCTTTTGGGGTCACTAATGGTGTGTTCGTGTTTCAGAGGGAAATGGATAAGATTGTTAGGATGTATGAGTTACAGGGTACGTTTCCCTATCTGGATAATGTCACTATCTGTGGGAAAACACAGGCTGAGCACGACAACAACTTAAAGAAATTTTTAGCAAAAGCTAAAGAACTAAACTTTACATTTAACGAGGGCAAATGTGTGTTCAACGTGACAGAGTTACCCATTCTGGGCTACATTGTCCGCAAGGGCGAAATCTGCCTCGACCCAGAAAGAATGGCCCCCCCTTAAGAAGTTACCACACCCAGACTCCGCAAAAGCCCTTAAAAGGAGTATGGGATTCTTTTCCTACTAATGCAAATAGGTTCGGGACTAGCCAACGAAGGCATGCTCTCTGTTTGACACTAAATCTTTTCCTGTCTCTCCAATGGCCTTGAAGGCTTTCGAGAGAGTTGCCAAAGCTGCACTCTCGTCCATTGATGAGGATGTCCATTCCAAGTCGAAACAGATGCCTCAGATTGTGCCTTGGCAGGAACCCTTAATCAAAAGGGCAGACCTGTGGCATTCTTCTCCCGCACATTACGTGGACCTGAACTTAAACATCCTGTCATTGAAAAAGAAGCCTAAGCTATTATTGAAGCTGATCGTTACTGGAGAAGCTTACTAACTGGCAGAAAATTTACTCTTGTCACTGATCAGAAATCTCTAGCCTACATGTTCAGTACTAAACACAAAAGTAAAATCAAGAACGATAAGATGGCACACTGGCAAATAGATATCTCAACTTATAATTATGAGATCCAGTACAGACCAAGCAGGTTAAATGATCCCTCCATTGCATTGTCACGATCTGCTGCCAGTGCTCAGCTGGAGGGGCTAAATGAGATCCATAGCAGACTGTACCACCCAGGAGTCATGGGGTTCTTCCACTACATAGGGCTAACAACCTTCCTTACTCTCTGGAAGAAGTCGGGAAACTGACTAAAAGCTGTTCCGTTTGCGCAGAATGCAAACTGCAATACAAAGGTTTCCCTTTGTGATACCTTGCCCTGATGTCTCGTCATTAAGTCACTTGACAGAATTTTCAGCATTTTTGGTTTTCCCAATTACATTCATACCAATAGGGGCTCAGCATTCATGAGCGCTGTGAGCCCTGCTATGGAAGGGGATTGCCACCAGCCGTACCATGAGCTACAACCCACAGGGCAATGGGCAGGTCGAAAGGGCTAATGATTAAAAGTCTTCCAGACTGTAGCTTGCTTTACAAAAGCATGGTTACCCTATTACCAGGTGGAAGGAGGTGCTGCCTGAGGCGCTACATTCTATTCGGTCATTATTGTGTACTGCAACAAATCAAAAACCTCATGAACGTATGTTTGTTTTCCTCAGAAATCAGGAACTGTGATGGACTGGCCAGCCTATTTATCTGAGCCTGGAACCATGCTGTTGAAGAGCCATGCTCGGGCATGTAAAAGAGACCCGTTAGTCCAACCAGTTCAGCTACTGCATACCAAGCCCAACTACGCTCATGTTAAATTTCCAGATGGGTGTACTGACATTGTACCCCTAAGAAATCTGGCCTCGACTGGTTCGCCCCTTCCTCACACCCCTTCTCAGAGTGAGCCTGAGAGATTGGGCTCACCTTCCCCACCCCCCCCCCCCACCTGTGACCCCTAGTAGGCTTTCAGATGGCCATGCTGAGACTCCACTACCTCACGCTGGAGATTCTGGAGTGGGTCCAGAAGCCAGTCCTTCCCACACTACAGACCCAGGATCTATACCAGTTCCCAAGGATGCAAAGGAGCCACCTGTTTTGAGAAGGAGCACCAGAATTCGTAAACAACCTGAAAGGCTGACATATTCATAAAACATCTCATTATATTTCAATTGCATACTGGTGTATTTTGGCTGTTAGAGTATTCTCAATGCCAAACATGGTATCCAGTTCCAAAGGACCCATTTGCAGTGTCCTTAACAGAAGAGATAATGCACAGCCAATGTTAGTACAGCAAGGCTCGCCAGTATTGCAGTTTGCATTCTGTGCAAACGGAAGAGCTTTTGGACACTCCCCTTGGGTATAACTGTTTATGCACCTATTGTCTTTCATTATTGTACCATGAGTTTCTGCTAATAAAAGCCATGATTATTGTTTGACCACATTGTCTTTCTCTACTTCATCAACTGGCACTTCAATTTGAGGCATGGAAAAATATCTCCAAATATAAACATTATTATACATATTCACTCATAATAATTCAGGTTTGTAATTTATATGACTTAACAATATATTATTAAGCAATAAATTATGCTGCTCACAATTTGGAAAGTTATTAGTCTGCAGGAGTAAATTGATTTGATAATTTCTACAATGTAGTTTTTGTGATTATTGAAACAAGAAGACACAAAATCCTTTCCTACAGAAATTCTTCAGAGATTTTCTTTTAAAGTTGATTTTGACATAACAACCAAGTAGTGGGAATGTGGATGAGCTGCCAGCTGAAGTGGTAAATGCAGGCTAAATTTTAATATTCAAGGAAGAAATTTGGACAGGTACATATATGGGTGGGGTATGGAGGGTTCTGTAGGCTGGGTGCAGGTCAGTGGGACTAGTTAAAATAATAGTTTGGCACAGACTAGAAGGGCCAAAGGGCCTGTTTTCTATTCTGTAATGTTCTAATTATCATTCAATTCTCCAATGATGTAGGGATTCTAATGAAAGTAACCTTTTTGACTTTTGCTTTTTCTGGGTAAGTGAACAAAATGTATCAAGAATCTTACAAAGACCACTCCATTTATTCCCTTCACTTCAATTTTTTTTGTCTTGATCTTAAAACTCATTGATTAGCTTTCTCCAGTTCTGTTGAAATATCATTGTCTCAAAACATCTCTTTCCACAGAAACTGACTGACCTGCTTAGTATTTTAGCCTTTTAAAAATTTCGGATTACCAGCATCTGCAGCCATTTGGTAGAAGTACGGAGTCTGTTTAAGTGTATTATCACTGCTTTGCGGAAACTGCCAAAATGTTTGGCCTGGAAGTCAGCCTGAAGAAAACTGTGGTCCTCCAGCTCCCCACCATGACTACCAGCCCCAACACATCTCCATCGGGCACACAAAACTCAAAACGGTCAACCAGTTTACCTATCTCGGCTGCACCATTTCATCAGATGCAAGGATCGACAATGAGATAGACAACAGACTCGCCAAGGCAAATAGCGCCTTTGGAAGACTACACAAAAGAGTCTGGAAAAACAACCAACTGAAAAACCTCACAAAGATAAGCGTATACAGAGCCGTTGTCATACCCACACTCCTGTTCGGCTCCGAATCATGGGTCTTCTACCGGCACCACCTATGGCTCCTAGAACGCTTCCACCAGCATTGTCTCCGCTCCATCCTCAACATCCATTGGAGTGCTTTCATCCCTAACGTCGAAGTACTCGAGATGGCAGAGGTCGACAGCATTGAGTCCACGCTGCTGAAGATCCAGCTGCGCTGGATGGGTCACGTCTCCAGAATGGAGGTCCATCGCCTTCCCAAGATCGTGTTATAAGGCGAGCTCTCCACTGGCCACTGTGACAGAGGTGCACCAAAGAAAAGGTACAAGGACTGCCTAAAGAAATCTCTTGGTGCCTGCCACATTGACCACCGCCAGTGGGCTGATAACGCCTCAAACCGTGCATCTTGGCGTCTCACAGTTTGGCGGGCAGCAACCTCCTTTGAAGAAGACTGCAGAGCCCACCTCACTGACAAAAGGCAAAGGAGGAAAAACCCAACACCCAACCCCAACCCACCAATTTTCCCCTGCAACCGCTGCAACCGTGTCTGCCTGTCCCGCATCGGACTTGTCAGCCACAAACGAGCCTGCAGCTGACGTGGACTTTTTACCCCCTCCATAAATCTTCGTCCGCGAAGCCAAGCCAAAGAAGAATTATCACTGAAAAACTGGTGTGTTCAAAAAGATGCTGTCACAATCTGTGACTGATTTCTGTGTGAATTAAATAAAAAAAATGGACAATGGCTGGTTATTCTCATTTTAAGTGTTAATTTAAAAATACTAATTGAGGTAAAAATACCACTGAGAATACAATTTATTGCTTCATTAAAAGATATCTGAGAGGAGTTGTTGATAAATGTATGAACTTTGGTGTGAACTGTGAAAAATGATCTAATTCAGGGAAAGGAAATAATCAACCAAGTTTCCCATTCTTAGTCACTATCCAGCTGATCTCAGATTGACACTAGATCATGACTTGACTCTGCTAATTTAATTATTAATATTTTTTTTAATATGCAGCATGTCAGATGTATTCTAAACCTTCAAGTCAATTGATAGCCAGCTCAGATTGGGAATATGACTTGAATCACAAAGAATGCTTTGCTATTTGATTATTGAAGGGCAGTCCATACATGTCCTGACACCTTAACAATCCGGTTTGGAGTGTACTTACTGGCAGATGTATGCAAGACAGAAACAGATTTTGTGATGAATGAGCAAATTGCTATTCCAAGGTAACTCCAGGCCATTAAGTCAGTAATGAGACAGCACTATTTGATGTAACAAAGTTTGGTGAGAAGCATCAGTTGATACTAGCTAACCCCAAATGAAGTGATGCCTGCATCACTTAAAGTGATGGACCTACAATTGGAGGTGGCTATCATTCCATACATCTTTGATATTTGTAGATCATGGACAAGTCCAGGTATAGGTATTGTGTTATGACCCTGAAATTGAGCCCACAATTTCCCTGCTCAGGCGTGAGAATGTTACTAAATAAGCCACAGCCAAAGTTGGGGGGGGGTACTGGTTGATTTTAACAAGGCATAAACTATGGGCTTTCATAACACTTGAATTATTACATGCCAACGTTCTTAAAATGGAGTACAAAACTTCCTGTGAAAGCATTGGATGCATAAAATTACAAACAGGAAAGAAAACTTAGCAGGACTTGAGACAGTTCCAGCAGTTGGGTCTACTTGAAAATCAGCAAAATAAATACAAGCAAATTAATGCTAATCTCTGACAAAAAAAAAGAAAATGTGTACACAACCTGACTTGTGATCCCATTCTGAGAAATGGATGCCGTTTGTAGTTTACTAACCATTCCATTCAGATAACATTATAGTCCAATACCACAACCTCTTAGTTAGGGAGTTAGGGAGAACTCAGTAGTTGCTAACCCTTTCATCCTTCAACCCAATTATCCTTCCAGAACAACTCCATTCATCAGTTTGAGTGAAAAATAGCTTCATCATCATGGAAGGCATGTGGAAAATGTGTCAAACTACATTATCCAAGTAATTACTTTTACCACACCTGGACTGCATTGGTAAATCAATAATCCACATATTGTTCTAGCAATAAATTTACGTGGAAACTATTTTTGAATCTCGGCTCAGTTTGTCTGAGGCAATTTATTGCATATAATAGTGCTTCCATCATTAAAATGAGTAGGCTTAATGACACTTGAATTATTTTCAAGTATCTTGTTATTTAATTTATATCTGTCCCCTACTTAATTTACAGAAGTAAGGGATGAAGAGCATTATATGAAACTAACGTATATTTTGGTTAAAAAGTCAACTGGCAGATGAGTCCATCCCCCTCCTTTTTCAGCCTCATTTTAATGGTTTTATTATTTATCGGGGTAGTAAGTCTTCCCCCAATTTTCAAGCTGTCCAGGCTTTCAAGCAACAATTCAATTTTTTTTACAACACCCTAATCGCCAAGTAACAGATCTGCAAATTAAGCAAGCAAATAAAAAAAAAACAATTAAAAAAACTTCTGGCTGGGGAGATGCCACAATGGTGCTGGGTCCAAGTCTTCAGCCTACTGAGCATGAATGATGACATTGTTCTCCCAGCGGGAGATGGAACCTCGGCCTACTGAGCAGGAACAGCGACAGCCGACTGAGCAGGAGTGACAACGGCCTACCTGGCAGGAGCAGTGACCTCATTTTCCAGAGTAGGAGCAGAAACTTCAGCCTACCAAACTCCCAGGTAGGAGCAGTTTACTAAGCTGAAGTTAAGGTCTCACAATTATATCTGGTGTATAAATCAACCTAATTTTTTGAACGATTTTTGTGGGTTTCAAGACTCAACTTGTATGCTGAAATATATGGGTGGAAATCTTGTATTTAAAAATACGGAAAGGATCTTTGACCTGAAACATTAAATATGTTTATTTTCCCACAGAAACAATGGGACCTTCCAAATATTTATAAAAGTTTCTATTCTTATTTTACATTAAAAAAAAATCATTTCTTTGCAGACAAATCTTTTTGGTTTAATTTTTGTAGGAAATTGAAGGATCTTGTATGCTTAGCACACAGAGGTCATTACTCCAGTTTATCACTGAGGTCATGGGAAAATTAGAGGGTAATATGGGTCAGATCAGGGATTGAATTAGGACTAAGGATTGGACAGATCAGGGAGGTGATAAATTGGGGAAGAGATGTCAATGAGAACAGGTATTCAGAAGATGTGATCCATCATGGGCTGGTGCATCAGGCCAGGTTAAGCTGATCTATCCATGGTAGGTAGAACTGGCTGGGCTCAGACCTTGCCAGGGCAAGGTATCACTGAAAATTGCCTCATGTTTCTTGTGAAGATATAGCCATCGCTCTTCGGGGACTGTTACTAACTTTTCAACAATATCTAATGAAGTCCGGAATCAAAAAGCAGGGTCATCATGATAATTTCATGGGAATTTCAGCAAGATTCAGCTCTATCAAACTTTGCATAGAAACCAACACCACTTGCTGTTGTTGTTCTAAAACTTAATGGTCCTTGGGCCAGCAGTTCTGTGCAGATGGAAAATGATTTTTTTTACACTAGAATTGAGAAATGGAATCCAAACCCAATATTCTTGGAAACGAAGGACAATAGATTGTAGTTCGAAATTCCTCAATTATGACAAAACTAATAAATGCATTTCCAACAGGCAGAAAATTGTTTCCCACAAGTTGTCATGTGGTGGTTCATGATATATATGAAACTGCATCAGAGAGAGAAAGGTAAACTTAATTAATTGTCATGTGTGATTAATCTAGGCAAGAGATTTTATTTGATCTAGCACAGATTCCTTCTATTGTAATTTTTGTCCATTTCATTCTAGATATAACTATGAACTGAAGGCAGTTTGCATTTAATAAAATGCTCAAAATATGAAGCACTTACTGAGAAAGCTAATCACATTGTCTTGTTTTGGCTCTTAAGATAAGCATATGAAGATAAGGTAAGTTTACAAGCCTCAACAATTAGAGTACTCTATGCGTTTCTGTTGCCATAGTAACAATCATAATTTCTTTTGTTGTGCATAGATGGTTTGAAGAGAAAATTTTTAAAAATACTTTGGAAGCTCATGGGAGCTATTTCAAATGTTTATGCTTCTAAAGAGGTGATGAATGATTATATTTGTCAACCATATAAATAGTGCACAAGCTGGAGTTTCTTTTAAATACCTGTTAAATTAGGTTGGAGATCTTGGAAAGGAAAAGGAGATTAGGGCCAACAGTAAGAGTCAAGTCATCAACTAGAATTGAGTTGATAAGAACTTGAGAAATAAAAGTAAAAACACACGGAAATACTGGAGGAACTCGGCAGGTCATACAGTGTCCATTGGAGGTATCCAATGTTTTAGGCCTGGACTCTTCTCCAAGTATAAGCAAATAGTAGGCAAGCATCTTAATTAAAGACGAGAGTTTAAGGGAGGAACAGTGGAAGGGGGAAGAGCCCAGACCAACAGCCAAAAGATGTTAATTCTATATTAGATGAGAATTGATTTTGGCTCTGTGAAAGGAGATAGAGCGAAAAGGGAAAATAGAGAACAAGAGGAAAGGTGAAGGTGGTGGGGGGGGGGGGGGTGGGGGATAGAAGCAATGGTTGGCAAGGCTGCCCCATAAGCTGTTTCACATTTAATTCAATCATGGAAGATCCTGTGTCTCCAATCTATTTTGGCACCCAGTATCCATAGGGGCTGAAAATCAATCACTCAAACTTGAATAGAGACTTGAAAAATATACCTCCTCAGCTTAATGACTACTGCCTAATGACTCACTAGTGAGGAAACAAAGGAAACATCCTTTCAGTACCTACCTTTGCCTGTTTGTCAGAATTTTGCATGTCTCCATGAGAACACCTGTCATTTTAACATCCTGAGACCCTGGGCCAATCTTACTCAAACTTGCTTCTCAGCACAATACCCCTAACCAGAATTCCTATTAAATTCCTGTTATTCTGATGTTCTTATGGGTCTCCTTCTCAAGGAGCAGACCAGAACTTCAAAAAGGACTCCATGCTATTTTACTTTCTTATGTCAAAACACAGTTAACCAAGGTTACCTTGTAAACAAACTGCATGTTTGCTTTCTGAGCAGCGTTAACCAGCAAACTGATTCCCCTATACACAAACATTTACTAGTTGGTCATCATTCAAAAAAATTTTGTTTCTATTCTTCTTTTCAAAATGTTGAACCTCACATCTTTCTGCCAGTGCCTTTCCCCATACATTTAACCTGTCTATATTCCCTTGCAGAATCATTTCTCATTTATCTTTGGATCATCAAAAATATCTTGATAGTTTTATTTTCTTAGATTTCATCCAAATCATTAATGTGGATTGTGAATAGAGGATTTGAGCAACATCCCTTTGAACTTCGCAGTAGGTTATTTCTTGAAAATAAATCGGAAGTCCCATGATATTTTTGAAATATTTCTCAGTTACACTAATCTCAATTTATTATTTTTTTCTGAAATCTTTCACAAGGCGTTCAGAGTTCCTAAAAATATTATGTTGGTTTTCTATTTCAGCTATTTGTGCCATTTAAACAATGAACAAAGAGTCAGAATAACAGTCTTCATGGTTGAAAAGTAAGTTATCACTTTACGTCACTCTCATTTGTATAATCATGGAAAGTCTACCACAGATGAAGTCTTTCACCCTGGTACATCTGTGCTCAGCTTACATCTCAATTGGAACTATTTACTCTCATTTTACTTTCTGTCTCTTTCCATTTGTAGTGAACTGGGATTCACTAGAAGTGTCCTGTACAGATGACTGGCCCTGCCTCCCGGCTCCCCCCCACCCCCTCCCCGGGAGCCTGTATATAACTCTGGTTTCCCGCCTAAACCCTGAACCCCTCTGAAGCCTGTTTATGGACCCTAAGCTAATAAAAGTGTTTGTTCTCTCTCCAGTCGAGTGTGAGCTTTTATCTACGCTACACCATTTAGACTTTTATCCAATTGCTCCTTGAGTATGCCATAATGGTTGGTTTAATCAAACTCAGCAAAAATCAGCTGGATAAGCAATTCTAAAATAACATTAAATAATACTCTGAACATCTCTGTGTGCAACCATCTCCAGTATTAACCTTTGGTGATCTGCAGGCAAAAGCCCCATGAATTTATATATATCAGAGTCCTATGCCATTAATATCAATGTTTCTTTAGCTATAACAAAGAAGTAATTTTGCATCTGAGTCTCCTTATAAAAGGCTGTAGAAAGCTCTCTGGGAGCAAATAGGCTGTTGCCTTTTATGTCAGGCTTCAAAGTTAAAGAGTTATCATTTACTGTACAGGAATTTAATTAATTTGTGCAGTTTCCTATTGATAATGCAAATCAAAATCTCTCATACAGAAGTAATTTGTGGTAAAATTATCCATTTTGTAATAAACAGTATTTTGACTCAAAATTAAACCATGTGCTTCTACTCTCTTATAATTGATCTTTCTTTGATGCTCCCTTTTATTCTTTCTAGATCTCCTTGAACCTTCCCTGCCTGGGTGGGTGGCACAATTAGTGTAGTGGTTAGTGTGATGCTACTATGGTGCCAGCAACCCGAGCCGTCTATAGGGAGTTGCATGTTTTCCCTGTGACCTGCATGGGTTTCCCCCGGGTTCTCCAGGTTTCTCCCACCCTCCAAAAATATGTGGTTGTAGCTTAATTGGGTGAAATAGGGTGAAGCTCACAAGTTGTTTTGAAGTGGAAGGAAGCCGGAATGCCCAGAGGATCAGAGGGAGAGTGTGTAAACTCCACACAAACAGCAAAAGTATCTGGCATTAAACCCATCTCCAATGTTGTAAGCCAATGGGTCTACAGGCTGGCACTGCATTTCTCTCTGATTTTGTTTCTGAGCATCCTTGAGTTTCTGTTAGATTTCTTGCTTTAACGAAATAGTTTTAAAAGTTGCCTCACCACATAACTTGATGACCAATCACGATGATGTCCAAATATCTGGATGTTCTATCTCTTGTTGAAGTGTGTGGCATAAATAAAGGATGGCAGGATCAATCAGTATGGAAAATGTGCTGTATCATTTTACTTTCAACTTGTTATCATGAGAAATGAGTAATTCCAATGGGACCTAAATAATCAGCTTAAATATCTGACTTGTGTCTTGGTGTGAGCTTGAAGGCGCCTCAGATTGAAGAGACTGCCATCCGTGCGGTACCGGATGTAAACAGCGTCTTCATTGTTGGGGTCTTTCATGGCTTGGTTCAGCATCATGCTGAAGAAGATTGAAAAGAGGGTTGGTGCGAGAACTACTCTTTGCAGATGATGCCGCTTTAGTTGCCCATTCAGAGCCAGCTCTTCAGCGCTTGACGTCCTGCTTTGCGGAAACTGCCAAAATGTTTGGCCTGGAAGTCAGCCTGAAGAAAACTGAGGTCCTCCATCAGCCAGCTCCCCACCATGACTACCAGCCCCCCCACATCTCCATCGGGCACACAAAACTCAAAACGGTCAACCAGTTTACCTATCTCGGCTGCACCATTTCATCAGATGCAAGGATCGACAATGAGATAGACAACAGACTCGCCAAGGCAAATAGCGCCTTTGGAAGACTACACAAAAGAGTCTGGAAAAACAACCAACTGAAAAACCTCACAAAGATAAGCGTATACAGAGCCGTTGTCATACCCACACTCCTGTTCGGCTCCGAATCATGGGTCCTCTACCGGCACCACCTACGGCTCCTAGAACGCTTCCACCAGCGTTGTCTCCGCTCCATCCTCAACATCCATTGGAGCGCTCACACCCCTAACGTCGAGGTACTCGAGATGGCAGAGGTCGACAGCATCGAGTCCACGCTGCTGAAGATCCAGCTGCGCTGGATGGGTCACGTCTCCAGAATGGAGGACCATCGCCTTCCCAAGATCGTATTATATGGCGAGCTCTCCACTGGCCACCGTGACAGAGGTGCACCAAAGAAAAGGTACAAGGACTGCCTAAAGAAATCTCTTGGTGCCTGCCACATTGACCACCGCCAGTGGGCTGATAACGCCTCAAACCGTGCATCTTGGCGCCTCACAGTTTGGCGGGCAGCAGCCTCCTTTGAAGAAGACCGCAGAGCCCACCTCACTGACAAAAGGCAAAGGAGGAAAAACCCAACACCCAACCCCAACCAACCAATTTTCCCTTGCAACCGCTGCAATCGTGTCTGCCTGTCCCGCATCGGACTGGTCAGCCACAAACGAGCCTGCAGCTGACGTGGACTTTTTACCCCCTCCATAAATCTTCGTCCGCGAAGCCAAGCCAAAGAAAAAGAAAAGAAAAAGAAATATCTGACTACTTGGTATTTTAAAATATTATTTATATAGGAACGCCACAATGTGTTTCTTCACCATTTGAACATTTTCCAAATTTTCATTGGGTATGACAATGATTTGTAGGATCAAACTTTATCAAATGCTTCCATTTCATAAATTATTGAATACTCAGATAGTCCTGATCTTCAAGAGAAAATAGACTTTTTATATAAAAAAAAAATGAGGATAGTACTAAATGCTAATTCCTTGTCATTAATCTTTGGTGTTATGTTTAATTTACTGTATTTCCTATATCTTTATCCAACTTACTGAAAGCTGAACATAAATAACAGTAGTTACTGTAAATACTTATCCAGCAAAATGACACCAAATGGGAAAGAGGAGTTAACTTCTCAGACAATGGCCTGTCATCAACAGATTCTAATAAAGGGTGATGAAATTGTTTTTCTGACTGACCCTGATAAATTCTTTAACCTCTTATTTTCAGTTCACATGCAGATTTTTGTAATATTTTGCTTCTCTCTTCTGTATGCTTTTTTTATTCAAAGTATCAGTTTGGAAATAATAAATCTACTAATATTTCTTTTCGAACCATTTATAATAGAATATGTCCATTATTTTATTTTCATATTAGTTTGTTTGATGAATAGCATTGTATAATTTAATGATTTGAGTGTTATTCAAGTGTTTCTTCCTAATCTAAATGTATTGTAGTCCAAAGACCTAATACTGTGAAACAAAATTGCATATTGTTCAGTTTTAGATGTGAATCATGCGAAATTATATGTTACATGAAGCAAACAATGCAGGATAACATGTAGAGGTGAAATACATCAACCATGGAATTGGACCTGTCAAGACCTGGCATCACACACAGTCTAATGAGACCTTTATTTAGGTGACAACATTTCCACCATTCTGACAAAAATCATATTGTCTCAATGGAATTAGATACACATCATACTGGTCTGTTCCTTTTATTTTTACTAACTAAAGGGAAACTCTGCTGACCTCAGGAGACAGGACAAGTTCCGAAGAAAAAAATAACCCACTCATACATTCTGAACCTTACAGAATAATGTAATTAAACTAAGAGTTTAATTTTCATTTTCATTCTATGGGTGCTTCAGTGATGACTCTGGTGGCAGCCTCCATTATAGGATGTGTGTCTGGGTAGCCATGCAGAGTGGGTCAGGAGCGTCTGGACAGTCGTCAAAGAGACAACCCCAGAGAGTTTTCAGAGACATCATGTCCTTCGTAGATACTGTCCTTGCTGAGAAATGTATGGCCTGTTTCTCCATGAAAGTCTCAATGTCTTTCCTTTCCTCACTTCAGGATCTTCCCAACAGCACATGTCTGATATGACTGCCATTTCACTGTTCTTTGCTGCATCAGAGAGGTTACTAAGATTCCATATTCACAAATAAATGATTTCACCTGTTTTGACTTCAGTGAAGAGCAGGTACCCTATCCAGCCTAGGAGCTTGCCAGCATCACAAGCTTCCTACCAGTACAGGTAGTCCTTGATTGCACTTTGACCCTATTATGACAATCATAAAGAGTAAAATAATTTCATATACTGGAAAGGATTTTAATCCCTTGATGTAAATCTTGCTGTGAACCTTGAGGAAAATTTCCTCATGGGATGCAATGTTTTTTGACTTCTTCTTCATAAGAAAATCCATATTGCCAGATGTTTTTGATGATCAGGGAAAGGACCATCCTCTACTCCACTGCACTGTTCATCAACAGCAGATGAGAGACAGTGAAAAAAGTGATTGGACTTCCCAAGGTAAAGATATCTTTCTGTGCCCGACTGTAAACACCAATCAGAGGCTTTGTTGAGGAACATGCAGCATCAAACAATGTAGCTATCAGTACCAGAGCAAAAGGAGCAAAGGTCAGAGAGCCACGTGACAGAGTCTGAGGAGCAGCAGGATCTGAAGGAAGAAGACGGCTTTTGTGGTAATGGCTCTGTTCTGCATCAACAACCAAGTGAAGGAGGAAAGTGAATGGGGTAAAATGAACTCTGTGATAGAGAGATGGTTCTTCTGCAAAATCTTCACCTCCAGTGCAGGCAAAATAATCATTTCTATCATTGAATTATTATCAGGTATAGACTGCAGCATTAATCAAGTGAGGAATCCTAAACAATAAATAAAAACCATCACATCGTCTCTGCAGGTCCATCTGCACTGATGATAACAAATGATTGAAAGAATCCCTGTTGCAGTTAATTAAGTAGTTTGCTGCAACAATCTCTGCAATTTCTAGAGAGCTGCATGCATCTCATTTACATGAACTCTTTACAATAACATCTTTCTGTGAGGATCTCCACACTGCAGGTGGAAACAGTGGTGTGCAGATCACCTTGACATACCTTGTGAGGCCACGTGATTCCTTTCAGCATTATTGCATTGTGTCGGAAATTTCATTCTCAGAAGAGACTAGTATAGTCATCTCCTGCCAACTTTTCTTGTGGGTTTCAGCCCTCACCCCCCACCCATCCCTACCCAGCTTACAGGATCTATCTCCTGGCATGTGCAGTTGACAAGGAGTGACATGCTCCCTTGAATAAGTGCTGAAGAAATCTTTTTCCCTCTTCCTTACAAAGATGATCTGTTGATCTTGATAGTCTGCAATGCAGAGTGTGGTTTTAAGCATTAGTGCCCTCTAGTTTCTATACTGCAAAGTCGCAGATGGGACAAGCTGAGCGAGCTCTTGTTTGAAATCACACAGTTCCTGTTTTTCCCTGCTCATGCTGTTGCATGTACCTTTTTGACCAATGTTGTGATTTCTTCAAATTATTCAGTCGGGCAAAGAGTGTTAACTGCAGCAATGTTGCAATATAGAAATAAAAGATGTCATTCAATTTCTGATGTAACTTCCAATAAAGAAGGGAATTTTGAATAACAGGCCCAGTAATTACAGAGCCTTTTCAATTTTCTATCAAAGCTGGGGCTGAACTTATTGGAAGGAAATAGCTTTCACAGGTTGATGCAGTTTAAAATAATTTCAAACTGGTGTGATGCTCCCACCTAGTGGAATTACAAAGCATTTATCACAGGCAAAATCCTCAAAATATTTCAGTATCTATCCCATGAAATGGTAATGCATTCATTGATAAATTGATATTTTGGTTGCAGGTAACAATTGCTCTGAATTTTTTTTTGTCTATGATGAAAGAACAGTGTTGCTGACCTTGAAGTAAGTTGTATATAGATGTTTAATCAATTTCGGGGCGTTGATTTTTCCTGTGACTTTCATTCTCCACTTTTTATAGGGGATTTGCAGTGTCGAGAAATTATGCCATCACCAATCAGGCTGAGCAGCTAGTTGGAGAAAAGCGATCTCATTTAGCAAGTCAAGAGGCTGAAAGTTTGACATAACCAATCAGTTATTTATTTTAGAGAAAGTTTAAAAGTCATTGTGAAAAATAAGGGAAACAAAAATGATGTCGCGGCCTCGGGATATCCATTTTTTTTAAAATGATGGAGCTTGGGGATCATATTTCAAAAACCTATGGTATTTCTTCTTCTTTCTTTCTTTGGCTTGGCTTCGCGGACGAAGATTTATGGAGGGGGTAAAAAAAGTCCACGTCAGCTGCAGGCTCGTTTGTGGCTGACAAGTCCGATGCGGGACAGGCAGACACGATTGCAGCGGTTGCAGGGGAAAATTGGTTGGTTGGGGTTGGGTGTTGGGTTTTTCCTCCTTTGCCTTTTGTCAGTGAGGTGGGCTCTGCGGTCTTCTTCAAAGGAGGTTGCTGCCCGCCAAACTGTGAGGTATTTAATTGTGTGATAAATAGTTATAATGTTTCATATTTATAAAATTAGCTTACTCAGATATATTATTCTTTAGTAATAAGAGCCTGCAGCTGACGTGGACTTTTACCCCCTCCATAAATCTTCGTCCGCGAAGCCAAGCCAAAGAAAAAAAAATAAGATCATAGAGTAATAAACAGTTACAACGTGTAGAGCAAGATTTTATATCTTCAGTAGCATTTAAAGCAAGATATAGTATAAGTAGTTGAGGATCCTGCGAGATTGCCAATGCAATGTGGCCTGGGTGTGTGTAATCTTCAACAGAAAAACCATTGACACAGTGACAAAATCAGAACTTATTGAACATGTCACAAAATTCCTTGTTTTGTTACAGCATCACAGTGCAAACATTTCCATAAGCCACATTTCAAAATAAATAAAATAGTGGAACAAAAAGACAAAGTGAGCTGTTTATTATACATTATACATTATTAAACATTCAGGAATCTGATGGCAGAGGGGAAGGAAGTGTCCTTGTGCAGCTTAGCGCTCGTCTTCAGGACCCTGCACATTTCTCCCCAATGGTAGCGGAGTGATGAGGGCCTGGGTCATGGGTGGTGGGGGTGCATGAGACCACAGACAGACATGACAGCATGGGAATGGGTCAAGGAATTGAAATGGGAGCTCCACGCTATTGCAGCGGACAGATTTGAGGTGCTCTCCTAGTAGGCACCCAGTCTCCCCAATGTAGAGGGAGGGTTGATGGACAGACAGAGAGAGAGAGAGAGAGAGAGAGATGGAGGCTGGTAGCTAATAGGTGAAAACAGATGAAAAAAACTGGATAGATGGAGCAAAATGGGGGGTGGGAGGGGGAAGATAGAGACAGAAGCCCAATAAACCACATGTGTACTTTGGCTGCTAATCATATTCCTGAATAGTTCTTTGTGAGACAAACAGATGTGATGGTGAATGAGTGATTTATACATATCTTCTGTTTCAGATGACCTTTTCACTGATGGTGAAGTGAAAAGGAGGTTTTCTTGAGGTGGATTTCATGCTAACTTTGGCTTAACATATGGATCAGCTCATGAAGACATTAAACTCAATGATGATGTACCCTTCTGCCCTGACAGGCATCAGCCTTATCTGAAGCTGATAAACCATTTAACGTGACAGGTGGGTGTCTTTGCTAATCAACCAAAGTGATTTGATCTTGCTTTTTTTTTAATGACAATTCATTGATAATATTCTGTGGTGTTTTCGTGTTGACAGCACTCTCACCTCTCAGTTTGAATGGTTCAGGCCTTGAGCACAAGATTTGCAGATGCCAAGGGAAACTGCCCAATCAGAAGTTGCATGACGTGTCATTTCAAGTATGCATTATTGGGATTGGGTGTGGGGTAAATGCTGT
The DNA here is from genome assembly GCF_036971445.1 of Narcine bancroftii. Classification (NCBI taxonomy): domain Eukaryota; kingdom Metazoa; phylum Chordata; class Chondrichthyes; order Torpediniformes; family Narcinidae; genus Narcine; species Narcine bancroftii. The sequence goes on from NC_091477.1 coordinate 38,025,143, forward strand.
TCAGAACACTGAATAGTGTCAGAGGATATTTTATTTCCCTCGGTGAGGAGAGTCATCATTAAAAATAATAAGCAAATTTAAAAAAATTGAAGATGCAAGAAGTATAATTTAATTTATTTTTTTTTAATCATTACATTTAGGATTTCTTTCTTTTCGGTGTTTTCTTGTTCTTATTTTGAGATACTATTTTGCATGGTTTCTGTTGACTTTTTTTTTATTTTATTTCGGGCCATTTCAGCCCATGAGCCTGTGCCTTACAGACAGTGCTGGATTTGAACTCTGATTGTTGGCGCTGTAAAGGCATTGTGTGAACCGCTTCACTAACTCCGCTGCCCAGTTTAAAATAAAAACATAAAATGCTGGAAGGACACATTGGTGCGTAGAGAAACTGAACTAATATTTCAGGAGTGGTCTGTTAAGCATTTTCAACAGGTGCTGATTTTACTTGAAATAACTCTTCATCTAACTTCTGACAGGTCAGTTCTCCCTTGGCTTCTGTGAATCTTCTGTTCAAGGCTCTGGGATGGTGCAAAGGCCCAGAACGTTTTGATTAAGAGGTGAAAGTGTATCAACTTGTGGTGGTACACCACCGGCCTACTGTGGGGGGCAACCTCTGTACCTGCAGGGGACAGGACAACACCTGGCCGGCTGTCAATCAGTCACCTTGAATGGATCAAGCCCCACCCAGTCAGGTGTCAATTACCCTCCGGGATATAAGCCTGTGCCAGCCTCCTGAGGCCTCACTCAAAGTTGCTGCAGCCACAGCCAGCCTGGTTCTGTGGAAGTCTATGTGGATTAAAGCCTGTGGTACAGTCTTTATCTTTGTGTGTGTCTGATTCCGGTTAACAGTGCACCACACAACTGAAACAAGGCTGGCTCCATCTGATGTATATTTTATGTGGATACAAGATATTCAATTGAGATGAATAATTAAAATAGACACAAAAGGAACAGACAAATGGATTCCGTCCTGAATTATTAAATCTATTCAAAAATGTCTAAAAATTTTCAGTCTTGTTGAGTGAAAGCCAAAATTTTCCTCTCAAATCTTCATATCGTTGAAGTTGCAGCTCAGTGAATTCTGTCACCCACTGCAGACCACAGCTTCACAAATATATAAAAAAGCGACCGGTGACTCCACCATTTCAGATTTTTTTTTACATAAATAAATAATGCACAGTTATACACAATAAAGCAACTCTGTCTGTTTTACCTGTGGAAATGCCAATGAGCTCCTTCACAAAGATTAACTGAATATTTCTGTCATCCAATAATGATGCTGTTAATGTCGAAAGAAATTTGCAGAACAAAATTTTAATTGCTCCTTTATGAGAGAATAAATGATTTTAGCTTCTTTTTCCATTCTACTTTTTGAGCACTGAACTTCCTTGTGAAAGGCCTTTCCTTTCAGTCATGAACAGTTTGCTCCTGGTGGATGCATCAAAGTGAAAGTGTGGAGCTAAGCTAGCAGTTTCATTTTGTGCTTCAGACTAAAGAGTGACTGAGGTCAGTATATTTCTCCAACTACGTCTGATGCTCAATCACATTTGATCTTACCTCATCGACATTAACAATGTGGTGATGACTATCCATTAAAAAATCTGCTTCAGAGGCTAAGTTGGCTCTTTACTGTGATGCGTTCAAGGAATTCATGAAGAAATATAAAAAAAATAAAAATAAAAATAAATCTGGAATGAGCTTTAAAACAGTTTATTAATTAGCAAAAAAAGGACTTATAATGTCTATAATAGTATAGAAACCAACGTCTATTTTAATAACACAATGTCCTTTCTAACTTGGTAATGAACCCATCTGTGATAATGTAATGGTCAACAGAAAATATGGGAGCACTACTCACCCACTGTCTATCCCACTATTACAGTCAATGAGGGCTAGCCAATCTCCAACTGCGCAAAACCCTTGCGCATGCAACAATAACCAAACTGAATGGTGCATTCCCACTGGAAGAAACAAAGTGCATGCAGCCTCCCAAACACGGGACACCACCAATGCACGCAGCCACAGTCACAAAAACAAATGTGATCAGGTGAATTCTGGCTCCTACAATACCAGCCCATAATTAATATGTCTCAAACAATAATTACACAATTATAAATAACAATCAAACACAGTATATTCCGAAATTCCAGGATGAGAAGTAATGGATTAAGCAGGTTACTGGATCCACTTCTGATGTTATCTGAGCAGCATTTACAGTTATGTTCCTGATTTCAGGGTCCTTTGGTGAGATTTCTTTCAATCCATCAGGATTTTGAGGCCACTCTTCCTGAAGCTGAAGAAGAAACTGAGGCATGGATGCCCATATTTCTTTCTTCAGAAAAGATTTGACTTTCAAACCTCAGGAAGCCATCACTACTGGAGTGAATGTGACACTTTGTCAATTTCAGCAGCTCCGTTGGCCATGAATGTTCAGAACCTTGTGGCCTTATTTTGATGTGTTTGAGCACAGAAATGCTATCGGTCCAAAATATGGAGTCTACTAGTTCCATCTGCAACTCTTTTCTCTACCATGTCCATTCCGCTCACCATGGTGGCAGCAATCCACACCATTGGAGGGCTAGTGATGGGCTTTAATGGGGCCACTCTTGCTTTTCCAACACAAACCCACAATGTGCCCGCCCATGGTTATTATACAGCAACAGCTAACTATCAGTCCCATAACTGTCCTCATTTGCATCAGAAAAATGATGCAATTGAGCAGATATCACTGTTCCAGAGTTTGTGGGTTTGAAATATCTGTCAACCTTAAAGTCTTCCAGCTTATGAAGATCCTGCATCTTGGCGCCTCACAGTTCGGCGGGCAGCAACCTCCTTTGAAGACCGCAGAGCCCACCTCACTGACAAAAGACAAAGGAGGAAAAACCCAACACCCAACCCCAACCAACCAATTTTCCCTGCTACCGCTGCAACCGTGTCTGCCTGTCCCGCATCGGACTTGTCAGCCACAATCGAGCCTGCAGCTGACGTGGACCTTTACCCCCTCCATAAATCTTCGTCCGCGAAGCCAAGCCAAAGAAGAAAGAATCCAACATATCCATTCCTGTACCATGGGGTCTGGTATCGAATCATCCCAACTGATCCTTTTCCTACATAAATCTTGGAATGTCTTTGATATCTCCCAATACTGTATCGTTGCAATCTGCAGGTCGTTAAAGGAAATGCACCAGATCTTTAATGGTAGCTCTTTGATTGTGTTTTTTTCTTGAAACTTACAGGCTACTGTTCTCCATGTATCCCTCAGCTGGTAGGGAAACTCCCTTATGATGACTACCATATTAGCGGGCATGTCAAGTTCATGCATTTAGTTGATATCATCCATGGCATTACAACATCCTCGTAGAAAGAGGATGTATGCCTGCAGAGCCTTTGTGTCATCTGGTTTTATAGACAACCATGAAAGAGCTTTCTCCATAAAGCTGGAGCAATTTTATGCTCATTGCCAAAATGCTCCTGTTGTAAAGACCGAGTTATCCCAAATCATCTGTCCGAGGCCATATGTAGGCAACTCCTTCCAAGTTCCCTTGGCTGTCCTCTTGTGTACTGTTCCAGATAATAGAGACAATCTCTGAGGTTTTTGTTCTTGCTTTCAATACTGTGTTCAAAGAATTTAATGAACACTTGGTATTGAAGTGGGTCACCATCAAAAACTTTTATCTCCTTCTTGGGCATGGAAGAGAGACATTGCAGCTGGGCCAACGATGCAGTGATTTCATTTTGCCTTTCTATGGCTGAGAAGATGTTGCTCTGTTCACCATTGTTTGTAGCAGCTAATGTAGCTGGAGATGTCACGTGTGCATGTTCACCCGGATTTCTGATGCTTGACTGGACTGTCAAGGGAGCTGTGGTGAGAGATTGGATTTGAGCTACAGCTCTGTCTGCAGTTGTCATTGTTGGTGTTTGTTGATTGTTTGTGCTTTGGGAGGATTTGTCCATATGTGTGCATATCTCGTAACTGTGCGTTAAGTGTTTTCTTTTTTCTGTTGTCTTTTCTCATAATATTGCTCCATACCATCAGATAAGTTATTTTGAACACTGGATCCTTTTGAGGCCCTAGTACCTTCACTTTGGCCCTGGTAGCAGCAATGTTTGCTTCCAGTTCCAGCTGCTCCTTTTCCCTCCTTGGCTGCTCCAAGGCAAATTTAATCTTATCCAATTTTTGTCGTGCAGCAAGAGCAGCCACTTCAGACTCGGCCTTTAAACGTGCGGATGTTGTACAGGAGACTCTGGAGCTTGATCCAGAAGAACTTTGTTTGCTTCTCCTGGTTCCAACATTTGACACCCTGTCACCTGGTTGTATCTCCTCCTGCATGTCAGATGATGCCTTAATACTTGACTCTTTGTCCAGTTCGAATTGTACATCCTTTGCATCTTCATCCTCTTCTTCCGCATTTTGTGATACACCTTCAGCCATTTCCAAATTGCTGACTTTAAATTCAGTCGACTTCTTCTGCAATGGTTTTAATTGAGCCTCGGCGGCAGCGGCGGCGCCCACTTTACACGACTCCATCCAACCGTCCACTGAGCTGGAGCACCAAGCCCCCACAACACCAGCCCAAAATCAATGGACAAATGGAAGCACCTACACATTGTGTTCAAACTAAATAAAGGCACAGAAGGAATCCTCTAAAGTAATCCTACTGCTTCTGATGGCTGTGATGCACTGCCTTCAACGAACGAGTTTCCACCACAGCAGCAGTCATAATATTGCTGTAATTCTCGACAATGACTCTGCCAGCATGTAAACAGGACATTCTAGGATTTGAAGCCTTGGAACCCTCTGTGGCCAATACTCAGACTGATGGAGGCAGATTGCTGTCAGAAGCAAGCTCTCGCCATTTCCAACATGGATGCCATATTGTTTTTAGTATTGCTCCAAACCAAAGAGGGATAATAAGACTGTTTCCCCTCCAACTGTTCCAACAATGACCAATCCAGTTCAATAGTTTCTGTTGACTAAAATGTGGCGACTACCAGCCATAAAAGTGCAGGGAGTTGCTTGATTAAAATGATGGCGGGGGGTGGGGGGAGACTGGGCAGGGGAGGAGCACAGGACAGCAGGACATGGGTGGATATGGCTGGAAAGGGAGGAGAAAAAAGCTGAGAAATGGTGGGGGGGGGGTTAGGTCTCTGAATGGAGGGGGAAAGGATGCAGAGCTGGAGGAAGAGAGAGAGAAAAGGCACTAGAGAAGTCAATGTTAAAGGTATTTGGCTGGAGAGAGCCCAGAGGGAATATATAGTTGCTTCAATTTCCGGGTGTCCTTGTTTTGGCAGAGCATGAGGCCATGGACCAGACATGTTGGTGTGGGAATGGGGTGTGGAATTGAAATGGTTGGCTGCTGGGTGGTCCCTGTTATGCAGCAGACAGGGCAAAAGTGCTCAGTATTCTGCATCCAGTCTCCCTGATGTAGAGAAATCCACAAGAGAGTCACAAGATGCAGGTGATGACCCCTGCAGATTCACAATGAAGTGTTGCTTCACTTGGAAGTACTGATTAGGGCCCCCTGAATGCTGGTGAGGGAGGAGGGATGGGTGCAAGTGATGGTTATACAGTTATCATTGATCCCTAGGAACACTGTGGGCCCTGCTGAGTTTCTCCAGCACTTTTGTGCATTACACTACAATCACAGTATCTGCAGACTTTCCTCTTTAGATCCATGGCTAGAGAGTCCTCACTCAGGAAACATTATCTCCACTTACAACAAATTGATGGGGGCCTGAAATAAATGATGGAGGCGCAAACAATCGCCATTTTAAATAAATATCAGGAAGGACACTTGTAGAGCCAAGCCCAAACCCAGGAATTCAGATTGACTTCAACATTCATTTTCAATGCCACCAGTGATGTCATAGGCAGAATGGCCCCCTGTGTCCTAATTTTGGACATTTCTATTACTTTCCGCAAGCAACAATTGTTTGACAACTTTTGCATGTTTAACTGTATCCTGGTTGCTGGGCCAAGCTGTTCCCAAATGAGCTGAAGTAAGGTTTAAATAACAATGCAGAGTCGGCCAATTTTCCAACAAGCAATCAAAACTTGATTTAAAATTCTGTAAGGAACAGACTGTGCACTCTCTGCAAAGCAGCACAAAAGACCTGCAGGCATGAAGTAAATAAAGCTGCATGTCGAATAGGGAACAGCTACATGGCTGATCATGTCGTAACTGACAGATCAATTTAGAACATCATGTTAAGGGCAAAACTAGGAAGCTGAGGAGGAGGTGGCTTTGGGAAAGAGTTCCGAAACATGATGCAAGAGATGGACTTGAGTTTGACACTAAACCAATGAAGCTGCCTAAGCTAATATGACATCAGACTGTAAGAATTTACATTTGAAACAACCAACACACTGTGCAATAAAACTAGTGAAGGGGAAATGGAGGAAACTTGCTTATCCCTCAGATGGAGCAGTCAAAATGTGGAACACACTACAGGGGAAAGTATAATAAAAAGCTGTAAACGAGGACTGAGGAGCAGGTGGAACAACTGAAATTGAAAAAAAACGAAGAGTAGAACATGACGAGGTCGGGACTTTAAAAAATGAAGCCAGTCTAAGAAATGTGATCTTGTTGAATAGAAAGTGGACCTTGTAGTAAATATTTTGCTGTCACAAAATGGATCTGACAGACATAATTTGGCGCTCTAACGCGCTACGCACAAAGAATGCCTGAAAGGGGTCTGAAACTATTTGGTGACAGGTAGGTTTGACGATAATCGGCAGACTATGTAACCTTTGTATGTAATAAAACGCCTTACATCGTTGAAAAGCAATGTTTCAAAGGGGCACGTAAGTTGGATTTGCTCAGAAATAAGACACTGCAATAGCAACTCAACTTTTTTTAAACCTCCACCGACTTACCCAACTTACTAAGTTAGATAAGTTGCAAAATTTATGGGGAGTTGGATAGATATTGATTCCCCTTTTTTCCTCCCCAGTGCATCAGTCAGGAGCTGAGAGGTAAAGTGGGGGGGGGGGGGGGGGGAGGGGGGAAAGCTGGTGAAATGCTGCCCATGACTATGTTTTGTATGTATTTTTTTAACTTTCTCTTCCAGGGGCTAGCTAAACCGCATAGATCACCTAATGTGAAAACATGTCATGAGACTCTAGAGAGGAATATTTGGGGTTAGTTCCCAGCAGGCAAGAGGGAAGGAGAGATTGGGGCTTGGTTCAGTGGGTAGGGTGTGAGAAAATTATGGGTATAAATCATGGCAGGTGGAACATTACTTCTTTTAGTGGTTGGGGAACATGTTAGATTTGCAATAATGTCATCCTTCAGAAGACACAACCTACCTCCATTTTCTTGCAGAGTCCCCAATGTACTTTAGGAACGTAACAGAATCATAGAATCATCCTGCATGGAAACAGGTCCTTCAGTCCCTCAAGTCCATGCTAGTCATGAACCACCCTTTCACCTGAAACCTACATTTATCCCATGTTTTTCTTCTCTCAGTCTCAGATTATACCTTTCAGCTACACGACGAAGGGGAATTTACAATGGCAAATTTAACCTATCAATGCACATGTCCTTGGGATCTGAGATGGTACCAAACCACCTGGAACACCAGTGACAGAGAGAATGCACAAATTCCACAGAGAAGAGCCCACAAGATCAGGATTGAACCCAAATCTCTGCCGCTGTGTGACAACAGCTCTACTAATTGTACCACTGTTCCCCCACCCTTTAAATAGCTGAATAAAAATTCTCATCTCGTCTTACAATTTAGAAAGAGGTCAAACAGCCTATCAGGTCTACATGGTTCTAATCAGTCCTAATAATCTCATTCCCTCTGTAATCTATTCTTTCTCACATCCCTTCCCAACCAATTCTACTCCCACTTACCTACACCAGGGACAATTTACAATATGAATTTGAATGGAAACTAAAGAACCAGGGGTAAACCCACAAGATCACAAGTAGTCTTTCAGGTTTTTCTATAATCTAGAAGGGTTATTAGTTAGTAGCATGCAAGGTTGACACAATTGGGCACCAAAAAAATTAAAAACTAAGAAAGGGCAGCAGGGTTAGTGTAGCAGTTAGTGCAATGCTATTACAGCGCAAGCCACCCGGGTTTGTATCTAGCACTGTCTGTAAGGAGTTTGTACCTTCTCCCCCTTTCTGTGTAGGTTTCCTTCAGGTGCTCATGTTTCTCCCACTCTCCAAATAAAACATATGGGGCATGTAGGAGAATTGATGTATTTGGATGGCGTCAGCCAGAAGGGCCTGTTACCATGCTGTATGTCTAAATTTTAATTTAAAAAGAAAAATTATAATATTTTATCTCAGGGAAAGTGATCGCACAGATCGCACCAGACATCTACATTGACCCTTGGTTGCTGGAGCTGTGAATTGCTGAACTGAAAAGCCATGGATGGGGGAGGGAAGGGAGGGGGGCGGGGAAGAGGATAAAATGAAATGATGCCCATTAAAGCCAGTCATTGTTGGTTTAATTCCACTGTTAGCAGAAGAAAACCAAAAAGGGCAAATGCTTCATCTTCCATTAACTACTTAAAGCAAAGTTAATAAAGACTTTGTATTGACGTTGTGTGAAAATAAGAATAGTCAAGAGCATGGAAACAAGTAAACACCCCAGTACATCACAGGCAAAAGGTTCCCCACCTCCAAGAACATCTACACTGAATGTTGCCTTTAGAGAGCAGTAGCAATCATCAAGGTTCAACAACATCCAGGTCATGCTCTGTTCTTGCTGTTGCCTTCAGGAAGGAGGTATAGATGACACAGGACACGTACCTCCAGATTCAGGAATAGTTGCTACCCCTCAGCCATCAGGCTCATGAACAACGGACTAATTCAGAGACTCATTTCACTTCCTTTTCTCATCTCACTTTGCACATTATTTATTACTGAATATTTCTATTTCGGTATTCGCACAATTTATTTACATGTCCTTGCCTTTATTTTCATTTTTCTTTTTTATACATTTCTTTATTCTTGAGTACACTTTACAGTTACTGGTAATTTAGTAATTCTGCCTGGCCCGCAGGAAAAAGAATCCCAGGATTGTATGTCATCTCATGATTTTACTTTGACAATAAATTTTAACTTTGAACTTTGATTCAAAGTTAAAATGACGTGAAGAAAAGTTTATTACAATTTAATGAATGAAATGCGACAATCAAATCCTGAAAGGACAAATGTTTCTTCATTACAGAATTTGTGGAAAAGATGTTTGAAGTATCGAATCACAAAAAAAAGATGTAATTGCCAGCTGTGTGTTTAAATAATAAACTTGAAAGGATCTGTTACTCTGCTTTGTATCCAGGATTACTGCCACTACAAAAATGCCACTATGCATATTTATATTAAGCAGTACCATGTTCTACTGTCAACGAGAGCTCAATGTGATAAGAGCCATTGTTGACATTCCTTTTTTTGGGAATCACAAAAAATGCCGATGCTGGATCCTTTTGATCCCTTTGTGAGGTTTGATTATGGTTTTGAGCATATGGCTTTGGGTTGCATCACAAGTTTTAAAACAAAATATATATCAAATCAAGGTATATATTTATGAAAAGAATATTTAATCAAGTCCTCTAGAATTTTCAGAACACTTGTCCATTCCCTTGTTTGCAGATAAATGCAATTGTTCTTCATCTTAGGCATTCTCTAAGGATCAGTATAAATGTGTGCTTGATGGTTGGTGTTGAATTAATTGGACTTAGAACCTTGCCATCAGGGTTGGCACCAAGAAGGGGGGGAATTGCCCCCAATATGAAGTATTTTCACTCCCCCACCTGCTTGAGGCCATTACCTTCCCCCCAAATGAGGTATTGTGACCTTCCCCCCCCCCCTCCACTGCAGCACTGCTGGTGATCTTGGCGGTTCACACTGCACAGTTTGGTGTTACAGCTGGAGCATTCACCCACCCAATCAGCAAAAGTAAGGGGAGGGGGACACAATAAAATCCCAAAGCCAGTTGAAGACTGGGCCCAGTCTATAACCGTCTGCTGCCCAACAAGTAAGAACTAAGTTCATCTTCTCCGCAGTGTGTTTCTCATCTCGCTGGAAATGAACCTTATCTGTGTAATTTGTAAGCACACAATGCACAGTCTTCATGCAGTGAATTGAGGAAGGAGTGAGGGGGAGGGGGCGGTGTTGGGCGGGGTGAGCATTGGCTCCATGCAGTCAGGTTAGAGAATAGCAAAAAACACAAAAGTGGTGGAGGAACTGAGCTGATCTCGCACTGTGTGGATGTGGGGGGGGGGGGGGGGCGAGAGGGTAGTATTCAACATTTCGCTCATACTTTCACAAAGGGCCCAGGCCTGAAACATTGGTTATATATTTTTTTGAATATTTTATTTACATTTTTAAAGCCAAAGAGCCAATCAACAAAAACAAAGGAAAAAATTAAGTACAAACTAAAGATGATTATCTATGATACATGATGGCTATGATAAGATAGCTAAGATTGCTCTATGATTCCTTTGACGAGGAATGGGGATTTTGAGTTGGTGCAATTTAACTACATTGGGTGCAGCAAGATTGATGACCAAAGTCTAAATTGGGTCTCATTCTTTATTAACAAAATTTTATTTAAAAAATCCCATAATGAGTACAGTCAGCACGCAGTGGTTGCCCAAATATTTATAAATGAATGGAATTTGTGGCCTGGTAACAACCGCTTAACTTAAAGGTACATAATCCTGTTTAGAAAAGAAATTGAGCCTTCTCCAATCTGGACGCCCCAGGCCACGTCCACAATGCAAAGGTCTAAAGATTTTCAGTTTCATCTCTAAACCCTTTCATTCCTTTCACACCTAGCTTTTAACACCCCTCCGCCACCCCCCCTCCGCAGAGCGAGTTTTCAAACTTCAGATTGTGCCCCCTGCGGTTACCTAATGCCCCCGCTAAGACTTGTTCAGACACCGACCCCGCTTTCCATGCTGTTCTCTCCATGACATAGGTTAGAGCATAATTTTGATAGAATGGGAACAGCAAAGCTTTATCAGTTTGATTCCTACGTTGAGGATTACTGTTGATTTGAGGATAGACAAAACTGATACAACCTAACCCAGTAGTTCTCAACCTTACTCTTTCCTCTCACATTTCACTTTAAGTATTCCCTATGCCATAGGTGCTCTGTGGGATTGCTTAAAGTGGTATGTGGGTGGAAAGAAAAAGTTTGAAAACCACTGTTTTAATCATAACTAATTGACTCGTTATGTGCATGGTTTCCGAACTCCAAAGGAAATGAGCCAATGACCATTATTTGCAACAAAATATTTCAGTAACAATTGGATCTAGAGCAGTGATTCTCAACCTTCCCTTCCCACTCACCTACTTCCTTACTAATCACAGATCACCAATGGCATAGGGATTACTTAAAGTGGTGTGTGAGTGGAAAGAAAAAGGTTGAGAACCACTGAGCTAACCTCTCATGTTGGAATAATAAGAGGTAATCTCATTGACCATATTGGGGTAGTAATGGGAAAGATATAATGGGAAAAATCTGACAAGATCATGTTGATTGGTGGAGCAAGCATGAGGGTCTGAATAGCGATTGTTACTGTTTTTATTCCTTCTGATCTCATCTTGAGGTGGTATTTGTCAGTAAGGTACAATTGAGGTTCATTTATGATCATTCATCTTCAGTCATTCAAATCAATACAGCAAGCAATTACGCTTCAAGCCGCCTTTTTTGTCAGCATTAATGTGCAGCAAATGGTGTTTTGTGAACTATTTCAGAGAACATAGTTACACCCAGAGGAATCATATCCATCATTTTGCTATGAAATAAAATGCATTGATCAGGCATGCATTCAAAATTATTATATTCAAATGAAAGAAAATTTAATATCCACAAATAAAGCAATTTCTGTGCCAAACTACTAGAAAAGGGTACATGAAAGGTTAAATTTATTGTGAAGTATGTTAAATAAATTTGCACATCCCTTTACTGTTTTTCAGAGGTTTTTGCTTCACTAGGCATTTTTCAAACAGCTTAGGACATTTGGTTTTGCTGATATATTTAGAAACCATTTTTCTACTTTTTTTAAAAAAAATTTGTAATATGTAGCAAAACAATAAAACAAAAATAGCACTGGAGACAATCAAGGTCATTAGGAATTTAAATGAAGCGATCTTTGTCAGTTTGCCAAAAAAGAAATATTACTTTCTAAAATTTGCACTAAGAATATATTAAATCAGTGTTATTGTTCAAAAACAGCCATCAATTTTGCTGACAATATTGAACATCAGTTGGATTTTAAAATGTATTCAATTTTATTAATACCTCACTAAACAAATATTTTTTTAACCATTTTACTTGAGTACTTTATTTGTGAAAAATAAGCCAACTGGGTTAAATTAATATTTCCAAATGCATTTAACTACTGGTGAAATATTGATAGGAACTGTTTGAACTGAAATATTGGAAGATATGAATCACTAAGATTGGTTAATTCATGGATTAACCTTCATTCTTTTTGGATATTGATTAAAATCTAACCTGTAATGATAGAGTGTTAGCAATAATCCTGACCACTAGAGGGAATTGGAGATGAATTTTTGCAGCTAGGGGTAGATTCAAAATAGATGCCTCCAGGATGTCATGAGTTCTAAAGCCAATAAATTATAGTTGTTATAAAATAACCCAAGTTTCTTTATTACAATAAAAGAAACCACATGGTACCAGGTGTGGAAGAAACACTAGGAGTGTGTAGAGTGGGAATCAGTCAATAGCAGCAGAAAACTTAGAAAGTGATGCTGTAAATTGGAGTGGAAATGTCGACCATGAGTGGGGGTTGTTTAAACAATGATTTATGCTGTACCATTGGACTCAATAACAAACCTGATGCATGGAAGATTGCATTGCTACTTAATGTGGTGTGTCCTCAAGCACTATAGGTTTTCAACACATTTGTTTTTACCAAGGCAGTTGACCAGGGCAAGTTCGACAAGGTTATCAAGGTATTTGATGAACACTGTTCTCCAAATAAAAATGAAACATTCGAGAAGTTAGTATTTTGCTCGTGCATGTATCTGCAGGGAGAAAGCTTTGATACTTTTTTTTAGTTGACTTAAAATTAAAAGCAAGAACATACAATTTCAGACCTCTTCAAAGTTCAATCATCCATGATCAAAGTGTGTTTGGGATTATCGATAAGAAAGTGAGAGAGAGGTTGCTGCGAGAGACAAAGCTTACCTTAGCTGGAGCTGTGAAGATATGCCACGCCTGTGAAATAGCTCTGCATCACACAAAAAAAATCTGTTGATACTGCAAAAGCCAGTGAAAATGAAGGCATGGTCATAGCCACAGTGTCTGGTCACACGCATTAACAAAAAATGAGACATAGGAAACAACCAAAAGGAACAGAGACATTCAATTGTAAACGACACGGCATTCAACATGCACGAAAACAATGCCCAGCCTACGGAAAAATCTGTAATAAGAGCAAAGGACAGAATCATTATGCAAAGGAATGTTTTTAGGGAAACAAAACAGAAGTGAAAGTATGCATGCTATACACACAAGAGAAGAAACTGCTCTCAGTTATTCACTCTACATGGGCATGGTAGTGAAGGAAGATTTTAAACCAACCAACAGACACTAAACAGCCAAGCATGAACAGAGTCGAGCAGGACAAGTGGGCTGTGTCATTGCAAGCAAATGGAACAAATATTCCTTTTAAGCTGGACAAATAGGCAAAGGTCAATTTGATCTGTGAGTACAACATCATGGCAATGAAGATAAAGCCATACATCCATGGAACTTCTGTGCAACTCAAAACCTACAATGGACTGTGCATTGACATGAAACGTCCACTTAAACTCAAGTTGAAAGTTAAAGATAAAGAGCAACAACTCTGGTTCATAGTAGTCCTAGATGGACATGAATTACTGTTTGATGACAAATTATGTGAAAACTTTAGTTAAAAAGGCACTTGAGGGGCACCTTGCAATGGAAAAATCCAAGAGGAGGACCAGAAATGCTGTTTATTGGCCAAGGATAAATGCTGATATTGACAGAATGATTTCAAGCTGTGAGACATATTAAAAACATTATGCAAAGCAGATAAAGGAAGCCATGATCATAACTGACATACTAGCGAAACCATGGCAGAAAGTTGGGACTGCTCTGTTCCACATGGATGGAAATAATTACTTGCTGGTTATCGACTACATATCAGACTATCTGGAGATTGCGCTGCTTCCTAATGTCTGCTGCTTGTGTGATCAAATATATAAAATCAATTTTTACAAGACATGGAATTCCTCAAATTGTCTATAGTGACAATGAACAGCTGTGGAGAATTCCAGAACTTTCCATAAGAGTTTGATTTTCAATATTTCCTAGTTTACATCAGGCAGATCACAAATATAGGAGAACAGAATTCATTAACCCAAAGTGAGAGAATTGTGAATGAATATCAAAGTGAGCAGATGGTTTGACAAGCTTGAATGTGTGCTATGTGAAGCCTTGACTATTAATAAGTGTAGAAGGATGTGATAGGAAATGTAAATTCTGGATCTCAGTCATTTATTGTCAGTTTGATCGAAGGTGTGTAATGTGAGTATGATGCATTGTGTAATGTTGAAGCTGGTGGACATGACTTTTGAACGTGGTGGATTTCTCAATCCCAAGAGATTGTTAATTCTGATCTGATCCAATTACAATTTCCAACCCCAGGGTCTTTGCATGGAGTACTGCTTTGTTGGGAGAGAGTGGAAGAATCTGGAAGTAAGTCACTCACTCCTATCTCCAAAGCAATAGTGCAAAGACATCTTCTCCCTGAAATTGTCCTCACCTCTCAAGTGGCAAATTTCCTAAGGCTTGAGAAGCCCTGCCGCTACAAAGCAGTTAAATAAGAAGTTACAAGTCACATTGATATATTTAATTGCATCCTAAGAGTAAGATTATCTTCTGATTTAAGACCCACCCACACAATGTGTTGTCTATGTTAAAATTTCCCTCAGAAATAAAGATGAAATTTAAAGTTAGCTTCTGAAAAATTGCAGTGCAGAATGGATGTCAGTGAACAGGAAGTGAATAATGTTATTAGCTACGCACAGCAGAAAGCCTGGAAATGTTCTTCTGTGTCTGCAGCTAGGTTTACTTGTAAAATGAGTACAAGTTAGATCTGCTCTGCAATTCCAGTGGATAAAACCTCCTGTTACAATGGAAATATGGAAACTGTTTTCTGGAAAAGTATTAGAAATTGAGCCACGTATCCTTTTCAAAAAACAAAACAAGTCAATATGTTGCCAAGTATTTGGAGTGCAATGAGATGATTAAGTACTCCATGTTGCTCTGTGACTAGGGAGAGACACCTGGAAGGGATGGCACAAATATGTAGCCAGCCTGTTGAAGATGAGAGAAATATTTTGGAAATATGTCTGATCATCCTTTCGATAAGGAGGCAGTATTTTATCAAATTCTATGAAAAATTTGAATGAATGAAGCACAATCTGTGTTAGAATAAATTAGATCTAACCATCCACAGAATTACTAGATGGATATGTTTTCCATATTCCATGCTAATTCAAAGTAGATCCTGGGTTTAGATCACAGACGAGACTGAATTTACACTGGAAAACATCTACATATGTTTGGATCAGCAGTTCCATTGAGATATTTTGATTAAAAACATACAATTCAGGGAACTTACAGTGCCAAACATTAGAACCATTTGGGAACACCAGGTCCAGATTGTAGATGCATTGCAATCTTAACTAGTTTTTATGTTCCAGCAACAATGTAAAGTTCTATTACCATCTATATTTTCCACATAATTATCTCAAAACGAATTAATTAAAAAGAGACTTTTGGATGATCAGATAACACAGCACAAAAAGGAGGAGCACTTTGGGGGGGAAAAAAATCTTTCCTTGTTTGAGGAAGTGAAGTGAACTAAATTAAGTACAAGGAAATTTTAGGTAAATATTTATTTCAGCACACTGAAAATGTATTACTGATATTGTTTCATGTAGTCTAAGCACTATTCACTTTCAAAAAGGAACAAGGACAGGATATGTATAGTGAGTGTTCATCTTTAAAAAATGTTTTGACAAAGCAATAATTTACATACAAGACTTGTAATCCAGCTACAGTAAAAATGCACATTCCAGACCAGCCAGAAGTGTACAATACCAATGAATATTCTGGGAAAAGCTAGTGACTTCACTTTACCTAAAGTAGCAGAAAGATCAATCCGTGAGACCCATTTAGACTGTAATTATTGTGTTTAGCTCTGGTATCCTCATTTTAGGAAGTATGTGGAAGCTATGGAGATGATGCAAAGGAAATTTACCAGGATGTTTCCTGGATTGGAAAATAAGTCTCATGAGGCAAGGTTTGGAGCGTAGGATAAGAGGTGACTTAATAGACATCGGAGGTATAGATAAAGAAGAGAGCCAGCACCTTTTACCCAGGGTGGGAGGAGAAACCTGTACAAAGTGAATGGAGAAAGGTTTAGCGGAGACATCAGGGGTAAGTTTTTTTTTACACACAATTGTGGGTGCCTGGAACGCATTGCCACGTGGTAGAGGCTAAAACACTAGGGGCATTTAACAGACTTTTAAACAGGCTCAGGATGAAAGAAAAATAGAGGGTTACAGGGTAGGAAAGGTTTAGTTTAGGGCCTGTTCTGTGCTGGAATGTTTTATGCTTTATATATGTTCTGAAATGTCATGTTTATGTAGTTCAGAGATATGTCCTGAAGTGAACAGTTTTATTACAGTGCAATATCACCTCAGACTAATGTCTCTTCAGCTACAATTTTCAGATGATGTTCTAACTATGCAAAACCAACCCTGATGAGGTCCGGTGAGGGGTTTTGGCCTGAAATGTTGACTGTCTATTATCTTCCATGGATGATGATTGACTAGCAGAATTCCTCCAGTATTTTGTGTATTGCTCCAGTTTTCAGCATCTGAAGACTGAAACTACCTGTGACTGGCAGTCATAAAGAGATGAAGAAATACAAAATCTGGTAATGATATGGAAAAGATATTTTCCTTAACAATTTAAAAGTTATTTATAAGCAATATTTATCTAATGTATTGATTTGATCATTCAGATTATGAACTATTGCACTACCTCTCAAATAAGAATATATAGAGATTCAAAATTGTAGTAAAAATGAATCAAGTCCTGTATGTGTGGTGTGCTGAGGTAGCAGCGAGCAAGCTCAAAATTCAAAAGACTGTACAACAGGCTTTATTCAGGGAAAAGTCTGAACTCCAGTTCATGCTTCGGTTGCTCCCATGTGACTGACTCAGGAGGGGCCGGCTCAGGTCTATGTACGGGTCAGCTGATTGACAGCCAGCCAGATGGAGTCAGCCCTTAGGTGGTCTTCCTGCAAGTACAGAGATTGCCCCCAGCAATAGGCTAGTGGTCATATCACCACACAGTAAGATTCCGAATGGTGAGTAAAACATGATTTACCATTCACCAATATTTAAACCAGCATATTTCATTTTATATGGAGTGGTCTTACTAATTGTAAATAACTGGGATTTTATTTCTGACTGCTCAAACTACAGGGGAATCACGTTGCTCTCCATTGCAGGCAAAATCTTCGCTAGGATTCTACTAAATAGAATAATACCTAGTGTCGCCGAGAATATTCTCCCAGAATCACAGTGCGGCTTTCGCGCAAACAGAGGAACTACTGACATGGTCTTTGCCCTCAGACAGCTCCAAGAAAAATGCAGAGAACAAAACAAAGGACTCTACATCACCTTTGTTGACCTCACCAAAGCCTTCGACACCGTGAGCAGGAAAGGGCTTTGGCAAATACTAGAGCGCATCGGATGTCCCCCAAAGTTCCTCAAAATGATTATCCAACTGCACGAAAACCAACAAGGTCGGGTCAGATACAGCAATGAGCTCTCTGAACCCTTCTCCATTAACAATGGCGTGAAGCAAGGCTGTGTTCTCGCACCAACCCTCTTTTCAATCTTCTTCAGCATGATGCAGAACCAAGCCATGAAAGACCCCAACAATGAAGACGCTGTTTACATCCGGTACTGCACGGATGGCAGTCTCTTCAATCTGAGGCACCTGCAAGCTCACACCAAGACACAAGAGAAACTTGTCCGTGAACTACTCTTTGCAGACGATGCCGCTTTAGTTGCCCATTCAGAGCCAGCTCTTCAGCGCTTGACGTCCTGCTTTGCGGAAACTGCCAAAATGTTTGGCCTGGAAGTCAGCCTGAAGAAAACTGAGGTCCTCCATCAGCCAGCTCCCCACCATGATTACCAGCCCCCCCACATCTCCATCGGGCACACAAAACTCAAAACGGTCAACCAGTTTACCTATCTCGGCTGCACCATTTCATCAGATGCAAGGATCGACAATGAGATAGACAACAGACTCGCCAAGGCAAATAGCGCCTTTGGAAGACTACACAAAAGAGTCTGGAAAAACAACCAACTGAAAAACCTCACAAAGATAAGCGTGTACAGAGCCGTTGTCATACCCACACTCCTGTTCGGCTCCGAATCATGGGTCCTCTACCGGCACCACCTACGGCTCCTAGAACGCTTCCACCAGCATTGTCTCCGCTCCATCCTCAACATCCATTGGAGCGCTTACATCCCTAACGTCGAAGTACTCGAGATGGCAGAGGTCGACAGCATCGAGTCCACGCTGCTGAAGATCCAGCTGCGCTGGATGGGTCACGTCTCCAGAATGGAGGACCATCGCCTTCCCAAGATCGTGTTATATGGCGAGCTCTCCACTGGCCACCGTGACAGAGGTGCACCAAAGAAAAGGTACAAGGACTGCCTAAAGAAATCTCTTGGTGCCTGCCACATTGACCACCGCCAGTGGGCTGATATCGCCTCAAACCGTGCATCTTGGCGCCTCACAGTTTGGCGGGCAGCAACCTCCTTTGAAGAAGACCGCAGAGCCTACCTCACTGACAAAAGGCAAAGGAGGAAAAACCCAACACCCAACCCCAACCAACCAATTTTCCCCTGCAACCGCTGCAATCGTGTCTGCCTGTCCCGCATCGGACTTGTCAGCCACAAACGAGCCTGCAGCTGACGTGGACTTTTTACCCCCTCCATAAATCTTCGTCCGCGAAGCCAAGCCAAAGAAAAAAAAAAAAAAGACATTGTACAACTAAGTTTACTAATTTACGTCGAAGGTCCAACTTGATACATGACATCATGGAACAGATGGGATCCAAATCCATGGATCTCTCAAAGTTGTCACGCGAGTTGATAGGATAATTAAGAAGGCCTACGGAAGGCTAGGCTTGATTAGTTGGGAGATTGAGTTCAGGAGTCTTGAGGTGATGTTGCATCTCTGTAAATATCTGGTGAGACCACACTTAGAATATTGTATTCATTTCTGGTCACCTCATTACAGGAAAAATGTGGAAGCTTTGGAGAGGTTGCTGAGGAGATTTACCAGGATGTTGCCTAGATTGGAAAATAGGTCCTATGAGATAAGGTTAGCAGAGCTAAGGCTTTTCTCTTTGGAGCGAAGAAAGATGAGGGGTGACTTTATAGAGATCTACAAGATTATGAGAGGCACAGATAAGGTAGACAGCCAGTGCCTTTTTCCCGGGGTGGCAGTAGCAAACACCAGAGGCCATCTGTAGAAAGTGAAAGGAAGAAAGTTTAGGGTAGACACAGAGAGTTGTGGGTGCCTGGAAGACATTGCCCATAGATCATGGTGGAGGCAGAAACAATAGGGGTATTCAAGAGACTCTTAGACAGGCACATGATGAAAGAAAAATAGAGGTTAATGAGGTAACAAGTGTGATAGTACAGATTTTATCACCAATGTGTATATGTACAGATTGTAGTGTAGGATGACTGTGATTTGCTGAGAGCGTAGCCACGCCTACTGGCGGGTCTTAAAGGATTGCTCCTAGCCAGACCCGGTCATTCTGGACTGGTTGACCTACATGCGATATGCTCCAGGCTTCTAGTTAATAAAAGCCTTGGTTTGGATCTACAAGTCTTTGGTTCTTTCGACGCGCTCTACAACAAGGAATTTTTTTGGGGTGTGTATGCAGAACATCATGGGCTGAAAGGTCTGTACTGTGCTATAATGATCTATATTCTATGTTTTATGTCATACTCAGGTTTGCATTTCTTGATTAGAGATCTGAATTGAGCTAAAAGGAGAAGGAGAAACTTTCCCCAATTCTTATTGAAGCATTGCCACTGGCTGCTGATTGAAACAAAAAAGAACACATCTTTGAATGAAAAATCATGGAATACACAAAGATCTTTCTTTCTCATCCTCTCCATTATTCTTCTATATCTGACAGGCAAGTCATCTTGAGTTTTTGAACAATCATAACTAATAATTGATGTTGATAGGATGACAAACTTTCAAACCAGGTACCATCAGCTGTGGCCTGTCCCATTCTTTCACATCAAGGCTGAAACAACTTTTTTTAAATCTAGAGAGCCATTATTTTTGAAGGTGTTGAGCATGGAGAGATAGGTGGCATAATAACTACACTGTATGCAAGGGTTAACAATAAGATTTCACCAAGTTGATTCTTTGAGCATTACCTTTCAAAACATTTGCTGTTCCTCATTTAGAGTCAGTTGCAATGTTTTTGCCAGACCTCAGAGAATTGTATTATTTCAATCAAACCTTTATGGAACAGATTAAATTTAATGAACAACTTACGCAGCAAATGCACAGAAAAATAATTTGCAATATTTTGCAAATAAATCCTACTTCGAAGGGTAAAACATCTCAATTCTGGCTCCTGGTTGGAGGCATGTTTGAAGAACATGTTTGTAGAATTGTAGTGAGGTCACTACGGCTTCAGCTAGGTTATAGCTCTAAGGTTGTAGTTCAAATATGCAGGAGAAAGACACACACACCAGTAGTGTATTCGACACTGAGTTTATTCAGTTGCATCTCTGCCTTTTATAGTCAGCTCAACCACTTCACCACCTTGGGAGGGCTTGGCTTGAGCGGGCTGACTGCCGATTGGTTACCTTGGATGCCTGCGCTCCGATTGGGTCCTCTGCAATCAATCGGTGGTTATTGGCCAGTTTCACCACTCTGCCGGTGGCCGATGGAAACAGGCGTTTCAGCCCGCACGATCTTTTGCCAGTTGCCATGTTAAATGGCCATTTCCTGTGTCGACCTGAGACATGGGCTGGGAGCCACTACATGATCCCCCCACAAGAACCGGTGATCACGACATTGTTTTTAAGAGCCTGACCCCTGTGCCATGGGGTCAAGTGAGCGATGGGTTGGTCATAGTCCAAGCAGGCCAGTTTTAACTGATCGAGTGAGAAAATCTCTTCCCTGCTGCTAATGTCCAAAACACAGGTGGAGCCATTGTGACAGAGGACATAATTATGGCCCCTCATAAAGCCAGTGAGCCCTGTGCTGAACAAACACATATTTACAGTCAGTAAAATTCTTTGGGACGTAAGTGCAGGGTTGGCCGTAGGGTCTAGGCTTAGCAGAGGCCAAAGTGCCTAGGCGCTAGCCTAGTGAGAACAATGTGTTTGTCGGGGGCTCTCTTAAGTCCTCAGGGGCCATCACGAATTCGCCCAGTGTAACTAGGGTTGCGCCATAGACTAAGTTCGCAGAGGATGCCTCGAGGTCCTCCTTGGGTGCGGTGTGGGAGTTTGTTGGCCCAGTTTGGTCTGGTAAGCTGTGCCATTAAGGCTGCCTTAAGGTGTCTGTGGAACCTCTCCACCAACCCATTAGTCTGTGGGTGATACGCCGTGGTGTGGTGGAGTTGGGTCCCCAGGGCATGTATGTGGCAATCTGTTGCAGATTTAACGAACCACAAAATTGCTCAGTGTTGGTTAGGTCAAGAAATCCCATGCTGCTCTTATTTTTATTTTAAACACACAGCACAGTACAGGCCATTTCAGCCCACGAACCTGAGCCGCCTAATTACATCCAATTAACCAACAACCCCCCCCGACTCAGTATGTTTCAAACAGTGGGAGAAAACCGGAGCACCCAGGGAAAACTCACGCAGACACGCGAAGAATATACAAACTCCTTGGATGAAGGAATCGGATTAATTTCTCGTTCAGTGGTACTTCAACATTTTATCCATTAAAAACAAAATTAATCTGCTTCCATTTCTCTTTTGGTCAATGATCTAGAGCGCAACACCCTACTCACTTTAAAATAGAATATTTCCATTGTCGCCTCTGCTTTGTTAATCACCCGAATTCTCTGCTCTCTGAATTCTAGTTTGTTTTGCCCTTGGAATCAATTTGTCCTCATTTACACCTCTTCAGATTTTTTATAATTCAACCAAGTATCTTCTCAGCCTTCTCAGCTCTAAGAACAGCTGAGCTCCACATAAATGAAGTCTTCCTTCCTTCCATGCCAGGAATTTGGAAAATTTATTTTCTGCTTTGTCTATCATCTCTAATACTTGAGAACTGAACAAACATTTTTCTTTATGTAAAATTGCTTTCCACTTGGTCCAAGACATTTGGCTGTTTGCCTTTCTCCTTTAAAATCAACATTTCTCTAGCATTACCGAGACAATATATCAGAAAATAAGGAAACCATTTGGTCCAGAATACCCAGCTTAATCCCTCCTTCCAGTACTTGACCCATAGCCCTGCACGTAACAGCTCTTCAAGAATACATCTCCGCACAAGTCTCCACCTCCACAAACTTTTGGGTAGTGAATTACAGGCACCCACCACCATCTGAGTGAAAACATTTTTCTTCACCAGCCCGTTAATAGCACGTTAATCCTCCCTCTGCTCCTCCCCCACCATCTAATCCCCCCCCTCGCCATTTTGTTTGGCCGCCTGCCTACATGTTTTTCATAACTTGATGAAGTGTTTGTTATGTATCTTTATCTTTTCTATATAAAGTCCACTGTTTGACCAGCTGAGTTTCTCGAGCATGGTGTTTTTACCCTAATCCTTCTGCTGTATTTTAAATTTATGCCTTCAATTTCAACCCAATCATCTGAGCAAAATGGGTCCTTCCTGCTTGCTCTTTTAGCTGCTCATAATTTTATATGCCTACATTATATCATCTAATTACCTTCTTTAAAGAAAACAGCCAAACCCTACTGTAGTGATATGTATATACTGTTGCTGCTCTGTGTATAAGTGGCTGGCCCGCCCACTGATGACTCGATCCCCTGTAACCCCCTCCCCCTGTGGCCTGGCCATAAAGGTTAACTGCCCTGCCCCTTTCCATTCATTCGAGCACAGGGAGTTGGGCCAGCTGAAATCTAATGTGTATTAGCATCTATCGTTCCTCATTCAGTCTTTGGAGTAATTGATAGTGTGTATCACCTACTAATTCTTTTCACATTGCTAAAACGTTCCAGTGCTGTCATCAACTTCATGAATTTCCTCTGCACCTCCTAAGTGTAATCATATCTTTCCTGTGACCACAACTGTACACAGTAATTAAGGGACACATGACATTTTGTTCTTTTATTCTCTACTTCATTTATCAAGGAAAGCATCCTCTTGTCTTTTTAACCACCTGTTACATTTAAAAATCTATGGGTACTCACTCTGTAATCCCTTTTTATGTTCCTCCATTTGTTTCTGTATCTTCTTATTAATTGAATTCTTTGTTCTTGTTGTCCATCCCCACATTAATTAGCTCACATATCTTTGAATTAAATTCCTTTTACCATTTTTTACCCAAATGACCAGATCATCTATATCTTCTGAAGTTGAAAGCTCTCTGCCAACCACATTACATTGATGGTTAGAGAAATATTGGGCTTTGCCACCAGCTTCTTCTAGTAAACAACCCCCAAATACACTTATATTGTTTTTTGGGCAGGAAGATCTGACCTATGTTCAATATTGCAGTGTCACTAGGCGCTATAAAATTTCAGTAAAGCATTTTTACTCTTTTACCCAGATCCACTTCTAATAAAGGTCGACAAATATTTGCTATCTAAATTGCTGTCAATACATTTATTTAGTCATTTGTGTATTGAGACACCAAAGTCCTCTGTGAACCAATATGTATGAATCTCTCACCATTTAAAAGATGCACTGCTTTTCTATTTTCTGATCAAAGGGCTTGTCTTCATTCACTATTGTGTTCCATTTGCCTTTTTATTGCCCAGAGATTGCCCTGTAAATCCTCGAACATGTTTATAACTTTAGAAGGCATGATCCATGACTAGTTTGGACAGTATTCTTCCCACATTGCCATCACTTAATAATCTCTATTATTCAGGAATCTGAATTAACATACAAATGAATCAGCATACTGTCATTTGTTTCAATTGTAATGTCTATGAAATATGCATATTAGTACTACTGTGAAGATATATAGTAGTTAACAGGCACTTTGAGAAACTTAGGTATTATTTTCCATTATCATTTTAAATTCAGCAGATTTATCAAAGGGAACTAGCTCTTGCTGCTTGCATTTTAATAACTTGAAATTGTATGTTAGATTCATGCTTAACAGTAGGAAGTCTGTAAGCAAAGAGCAAATAGTTTCTCCTTCTGAAGTATTTAACTCCTTTATTATGCGAGACAACAAATTTTCCACTATTTCTGTTGTTACAAGCCCAAAAGACCCCAAAACCCAGCAGCAATAGACATTCACCAAAACAAGTAGTTACATAAACAAAACTTGTTTTTAATTATCTTTAAACATGATAACAGAATCAAACTTTAACTTATCTCTACCAACTTAACTAAACCCAACTTAACACCCCTTCTAATTCTGAGTGCATGTGTATGTAATGTGTGTCTAAATTTAAGAAAAGTTCTTTGGTTCACAGTTCAATCTCACTTCTCATTCTTCTAAGTTCTCTGGTTGCAGGCAATTCTTATACTGTGCACAGAATTTAACATGTATAATGTTCACCAGGCTTTGGTGCCTGAAAGGTAAATGTTTACAGCTGAGGAAGGTTCTCATAGGGTTTGGAGAGAGAGATTTGTGGTTCCAAGATTTTCACAACTGAAGTACCACCATTAGTCACCTGAATGTCTGGCTGATGAAACTTGCCCCATCAGGGTTCTCCAGATGATAACCTC
Organism: Narcine bancroftii; assembly: GCF_036971445.1. Classification (NCBI taxonomy): domain Eukaryota; kingdom Metazoa; phylum Chordata; class Chondrichthyes; order Torpediniformes; family Narcinidae; genus Narcine; species Narcine bancroftii. Next base: position 38,050,123 of record NC_091477.1, read on the forward strand.
TTTCTTTCAGGTCACCACAGAGTTCCCTTCTGTTCCTCTTATTCCAAGAGAAACATCAGACAGATTGCACTTCTAGCCATCTGCCACTCTGGAGTTTTCTGTTTCAGTTCCAACAAGCTTCTTAGCTTGCACTGTTCAGCTGTCTGTCTGTCTGTTTGTCTGTCTGTCTGTCTGTCTGTCTGTCTGTCTGTCTGTCTCTCTCTCTCTCTCTCTCTCTCTCTCTCTCTCTCTCTCTCTCATCTCATCTCTCAACTGCCAGAAAGCTCATGTGACTCTCTCACTTACAAAACCCCTGACCTTCTCCAGCAAGCAGTAGGAGTTAGTCTTCTTGGTCAAGCTGCTATCTTTAGGTAAACCAAAATCCAGGAGTGACTTTTTTTGCACTCTGTCAAAACCCTTGCAAAGAGCTTTTAACAGCCAGAGTGTCTTCTGTTTGTTGCTTTAATGATGTCATTTCTATTAGCACCCACTTGTGAAATGTGCACAGCATTCTCCATAGTTTCTGTAAAGTTACTGAATATGAATTCTTCAATATTTCAAATAAGATCAGTTTTAAAGATGTGTGTGTATGTAACCTACTCTAATTTTACCAATTTATCTCTCAAATATTCCATTACACCATGCAATTGAAAGGAGGCAGTTTGTGATGAATTGTAGTGGAAAAAATGTTCAGCAATTCAAGTAGCACCTGTGGAGGGAAAAGGAACTGAAATCTTTTGACCTAAAATGTTGACAGGAGGCAGCACAGTTAGCGTAGCAGTTAGTGCAATGCTGTTCCACTCCAGCAATCTCGGTTTGAATATGGTTCAAGTACGTAAGTAGTTTGTACATTCTTCCCTTGTCTGCATGGGTTTCTTCCAGGTGCTTCAGTTTCCTCTCACCATTCAAAATGCACCCGGGTTGTAGGTCAAATAGGGCATGTCATTGGGCAGCATGAGTTTGTGGGCCAAATGACTGGTTACTCTGTTGTATGTCTAAATTTAAAGAAAATCAATTTAAAATTTAAAAATTCAAAATTTAAATTTAAATTCCTTTTCTGCTTACAGATGCTCCCAAACTGTAGAGTTCCTCCAGCAGATTGTATGTTGCTCCAGTTCCCTGCACTTGCAGTTTCTCGTATCTTGAATTGGCTGTAATAAACTGTAACTTGGTATAACAGTAAAGGACCATGCAAACCTCCCAATTGGTTTACATACGTGCTGTATGAAATTCATAAAGTGTTAGAATATCCAGCAGATTAATGAATTGTGATTTTTTATCCTCTCATTAAGTGAAATGTTGTACTAAGAAAATCATATTACTACTGCCTTTTGCACTATTTCCATTCAAGTTCCACTTTATATTCTTCCTTTGTAAACATCGGTTATATTTCCTCAATGAAGGAATGATGTCGTGTTGTGATTGTTACAGGTTGAATAATCCAGAGAACCCACATGAGGGTTAAAATGAGTTTAGAACCCAACACAATGATTTGCAAATTTGAATAGATGGTGGTGACTGTGAAGCTTTTGATTTTGGGAAGGTAAATGGTTAAATGTGACATCAGTTCTACTGCAACATGTTTAACTCTTTTCCATATTCTGAACTGGCCACCAAGCGAAATATTGATATCCAGCTTGCGACATGAAGGAGAATCAGATACAAACAATTCAGCACTGAAAACACTCGTGACAAATTTCTAAAGGCAGTGCTATGCAATTTGTAGAATCATACACAGCATAGATCACCTCAAACTGTACTGGTATCCTTCGTCATATTTTCAAGAAAATTCCATTGTTGGTAGGGCACTGGACACATTTGGGTGAGAGTTGATTTGAGAGTCCTCCACTTTGAAAATGGAAACAATGATTTGTCACATTTTCTGGTCAAATATTGGCAAGGAAACCTCCTCTTAATTATCATTTACAAAGTCAGTCAATATTCCCTGGTGTTGAATGTTCCTGAAAAGAACTGTAAGTGGGAAGGGTTTAGAATAAACTTGGAATAGAAGACTTCAGTATCCATTGCCAAAACAAAGTTGTATAAAGCTGTAGGAGATGGGTCACAAGCACTTCTTGGCATAAAAATCCATTAATATCAAAAAAAGTGTCTACTTTGTGTGCCACTAATTAGCAGGAATAATCTTGTAACATGAAGCCTATGAATTGTATAAAGGCCGAGCAAAACAAAGGTGAGAGAATTTGTCATTTGTGTGGAACATACAAGGTCTATGGTACTTGGCTTCTAAAAGTTGGCTCCAGTGAACTGAGTAAAATGCCCCTGCAACATGATGTTGTTTTGAATCCAGACTACAAAGGGCAGATTTTTAACCATTGTTTCCAGCTTTGCAATTACTGACTGGAAGCTAATTTCCTGGCATTAAACTTGACCACCCCCCCTCCCCCCCACCCCCCCCACCCCCACACACACACACACACACACACCTTCTCATCTCAAACTGTTGATGATTGCTATTAACACAATTATTTTTCTACACTCTTCCATATCCACTAACCTAGAGCGAAACAGATGTGCGCAGTAGATGCCTGATCCTTGCATGTTTATTTTGAGGCATTCACATTTCTACACTTTCTATATTGTGCTATTGGTTTAAATATAAAAACTATCAATGGTCATTCTATGTTGCCTGTCAGTGGTTGCTGCAATAAAATGTTCAGTCACCTTTTTGGTACACTTTTTCTGTAGTGAACATAGTATTATCAGAATCAGATGGACCAATGAATCTAAATAGGAGGCATACCCACTTTTGTGTTACTTGTTCACTGTAATGAGAAAACTATATGTTAGTGGAATTGGCCTTTATGTACTTTAGGAAAGAGCTGAAAAAATGAACCTGTTGAAACTAATGGTTCACCACATACCTTATGTCTTAACATCAGCTTCCTGTTGCATGGAAACACTACTCGTTAATTCCATCCAGCTCAGTTTTGCCAATGTCCTTGTCTGCCAACACTGCAAGCTGCAAAAATATTTATATTGTATTGTTAGGATAGTTTATGCTATTAAATTGCCACATCCAAATGTTGAAATAAAAATGTTGTCATCGATTGCTCAGGTCAACAATTTGATTGTGTGTATTTCATAAACTCCTTTATCTTGAATTAGAAGAACATAAAGTGGTGTTGGGCCATTTGGCTCCTCTAACCTGTACTGACATGATTAGTCCATGCCTCATCTTTCTTAACTCCAGCAATGCCTACATTCAATGTCTCCATCACATCAGTTTGGTCTGTACCTTGGTACAGTGACAATAAACTTGAACTTCAATGACAAATGAAATATGACTGAAAAACAGCAACAATGAAAGGCGTTTCCTTTGGACTGATTCACCAAAGGATGGAAGACATGAGAGGTATTCCCTTGTGCTTGCAGTCAGAGAAAACATATTTAGAAGCCTTTTCACCCACTCCTCAACCAGAGGCAGCCGTTCATACAGTTTATGAAGTCTGTTTGCTTCTCTATGGCTGACAGCAGATCTGTCCAAAAAGGGGCTTTACTCAATTGACTTCCTTTGGGATCCCCAACTCCTCCCTACAGGAGCAAACTCTTGATACTTTCTCTGATCAGCTCCACACTTACTGATCTAACGAGCATTCTCACGAATCGTTTTCACCCACCCTCGCACCAATCACTGACCCTCCTTGGTTACTTATCACACTCTCTAAAGTACTAATCCTACCCTCCCCATAAATTACTAACAGCACCCTCTCTCTGACTGCTGATTCTATTCCTCCCCCCCCCCCCCACACACACCTCCCTCCTCCACCACGATCACAGGGAAGCCGATTGTCGTTCTAGCCCTTTGACTCACTAATGTCACAATGTCCAACACAACCACTTCTCACTGTGACCTTTGTCCAAGTATACACCATCACCCCACCTTTTCCCTAACAATGGACTAACTTGATTTCCTTTGAAATGTTCCATCATAGTGAAACACATGCAAAAAAAGGCCTTGAGTATATGAATTATTTTTAATTTAAATCATCCAGAGGCGAGTTGTTAATTTAATGTAAAGTGGCCTGATGTGCCCGGATTAAATAATCTGTCCTTTGAAGTATCAACCACTCCTTAAGGACAAAAATAATTTTGTTAACTGCAGTGCAGAAAAATAAACCTGAACATTGACCACTGATTTATTGCACATTTTTAGAACATTTATTTTCAATTTTAATTAAACTGTGTTTTTGTTTTCTTCCACACCTCTTATTTTGCTTAGTCTATGCTTAGATTTGTTTCATGCTGGCATCAGTCATAATTCCTGGATTATAATAAAAACCACAAACCACAGTATATTGTTCATTAAAAAAAATTGAATATTTAGCAATGTTTTGAGGAGCATAATCTGTTCCTGATTTTCTAGTAAATTTTATACAATACCAGCGAGCCCTGCTATTGCTTCATAGCAGAGGGCATTAAACTTTTTTAAATTAGGACCCCAAAATAATGGCTCACTGCCTTCTCAGGCCTCATTTTATATTTGGAATAGGAATTCTCAGCCCTGTTGGGAACCAACATGTCAATTGGATGTCTCCCAAAATTATCAAAACTCCTTCTGTGCAAATGCATATAATGTGAGCAATGATCAGGACTTTAGTGTTTTCAGGAACTGGAAATAATTCTGTTTAGGACTTAACTTGTATCAAAGTGGTGGTGTATATGTTCCTGGTGTCAGAGTGGTGGTGTATATGTTCCTGGTGTCAGAGTGGTGGTGTATATGTTCCTAGTGTCAGAGTGGTGGTGTGTATGTTCCTGGTGTCAGAATGGTGCTGTGTATGTTCCTGGTCATAGATCACCCCAAACCTCATATAAACAAACCAGAACATGCATGCACCCTCTTCCTTGGCTCACCTCTGAACTGCAGAATGAAACATGGAAGTCTGCAGATACTGAGATTGTAGTAAAAGCACACAGTAAATTTTTGGAGGAACTCAGCTAGTCTCATACTGTCCATAGGAGGTAAAGGTATATTCCCAACATTTCGAGCCTGAGCCAATCACGCCTTTTATTATATCCAATTTATTTGGACTCCTCCCCTTTCCATTCTTTCCCTTTCTCTCCCAGTCTTTATTTAGATGCCGCCTGCTTATATATTGAAGAAGGGATCAGGCTCAAAATGTCGGTAATATATCATTACCTCGTAGAAGCTGCGAGACTGGCTGAGATCCTCCAGTATTTACTGTGTGTTTTCACTTCCTAACTCCCTCCACCTCAAAGACTCCCTTCCCTATCTGGTCTCTTGGTCTTGCTTCTCTACTGTCTATCCTTTTCCTTATCCCATCCTCTCCTTCCTTCATTATCCTTTAAAACCTTAAACTTTCCCTTATTCTCTGCTCTCTCCCAAAATCCCCTCTCCCCAGGGCTCACCAATTGCCCCTCATTCTCTCAATTGTCCATTCTCCTCTCCTGGTCACCCCTAGTACCAACTGTCCCCACTCTCCAGCTGCCAGTTGTTTGATCTTGCAATGAGGTGATTCACTAGTCACTATTTGTCCTCCTAGCTGTCTGAGCAACAACAAATCCCAACATTGAAAAGCCACACAGGATGTCCAAGTAACTGTGCCATAGTATCTGTTTACAGTGCATTCCTGCTGCCCAATACTGAGTAACTTGTGGACATGGCTGGTCAAGAAAAGCATCCATGTAAGGTGAGCAGTGCTTGCAGGAGAAATCTGCTCTTATTCGTGAACAACATTTGCAATCCATAAAAAATGTTTGTCTTCCACATGTTGAAAACACCATGAAAGAACTGCTATTTTACAACTGTTAATCTCTGCCTAACAATATAGGCTAGTTTAACTTTATAGCAGTTTTAATAAATCTAGAAAATGTATGTTCTAATCTTTAATCTTCCTGAGTGAATTTATAGTGTATCAGACATAGAATGTGCCCTCTCAAGCATGCCCATAATTGTATTTCCTGCAAAGGTTAGAAAAAAGAACCAAAATATCTATTCAGTATAAAATAATGGGCATTAATTAATACAAGAGTATGCTTTTAACGCTATAATGTAGTATTGTGATTTGGAGAGACAATTACCAGGCCATGTTTAAATTATTATTTTCATTTGGGTCCTTGGGGATTATTCCAAAGTTAAATTATTTAACAGAATCTATCACTTTCTTCTACAATCATGAACTACATGCCTGTCAAAGAGATGCTCTTATTCTGTGTGTAGCTTATTCACTTGGTAATGCGCTCAGTTGGTATATACTACCGATACTATTTAAAGAGTGTTTACACTCCATTCTTATCACCTATTATCATAAAAGGAAATAATTCTAGTAAGTTTCTAATACATTTTTTCTGATAGATATAAAATACTGTAGCAGCCTGCGCCTCGAGCCAACATAGGAAATGGCCATCGAATGCGGTGACCAGCAAATCATTGTGCAGGCTGAAACACCTGTTCCCAAAGGCAGTGATTGCCCAGTTTCAACGCTCTGCCAGCAGCCTATGGAAACAGGCATTTTTTTGACTCGGTCTACAATTTAGCTCAACCCCACCATCAGAACTACAGTCTGGATTGTGGATGACTGGCATGGCGTCCACAAAGAGGTTGCCCTGCAGGCCAGGACTTGTACTCAATCCAGACTCATATCAAAGCTCCACCATATACATTCGAGCCAGCACGTCACCACTTCAGCCATGTGCATATTGACATTGTGGGGCCCCTACCCGTATCCAGAGGCGCATGTTACCTTCTTACAATGGTCGACCGGATGACCCGATGGCCAGAAGCAGTGCCTCTATCGGAGGCTTCCACAGAAGTATGCGCACAGGCTTTACTCAACACTTGGGTAGAGCATTTTGGGGTCCCCCAAACACCTTACATTGGACGGGGGCCCAATTCACTTCCAGTCTGTGGACCACCTTAGCCTATGCCCTGGGGACACAACTCCACCACACCATGGCGTATCACCCACAGGCCAACGGGTTGATGGAGAGATTCCACAGAAATCTTAAGGCAGCCTTAATGGCACGTCTTACCAGACTCCCTTGCGTCCTATTAGGCATCCGCACTACACCCAAGGAGGACCTTGAGGCATCCTCTTCCGAGTTAGTCTATGGCACACCCCTAGTTATACCGGATGAATTTGTGATGGCCCCTGAGGACTTAGGGGAGCCCCCAGTGGCCACATTGTCCTGACTATGCAAGCGCCTAGGCACCCTGGCCCCAAGTAAACCTAAACCCCACGACACAAAGAACTTTATTGACTATAACTACCTGTTTGCTTGGCGTGGGGCTCACCGGTTACCTCTATAGTGGCCTCGCAAGGGGCCACTATAGACTCAACGGCTCCACCTGTGTTTTGGACATTGGCGACAGGGAAGAGACTTTCACACTTGACTGATTGAAACCAGCCTACTTGCATTTTGACCACCTTATCACTCACCCGACCCCATGGCGCAGGGATTGGCCTCCTAAAAACAGTGCACCGATCACTGGTTTGTGGGGGGGGGGGGAGGGAATTGTGTAGCAGCTCGCTGCCCTGGGCTGACACAAGAAATGACTGTCAAATGCGGTGATCGGCAAAGCACCATGTGGTGTGAAATGCCCCCCATAGGGGGCCCAGGCATCTGAGGTAACCAATTGGCAGCAAGCCCGCTCAAGCCACACCCTGGTGGTGACGCGGCCGAGCTGACTATAAAAGGCAGAGCTGCCACTGAATAAACTCAGTGTCGCATACACTCTACTAGTGCGCGTGTGTGTGTGTGTGTGTGTGTGTGTGTGTGTGTGTGTGTGTGTTTGTGTGTGTGTGTGTGTGTGTGTGTTTGTGTGTGTGTGTGTGTGTGTGTGTGTGTGTGTGTGTGTGTGTGTGTGTGTGTTTCTTCTCCAAAAGATTCGAGCCACAGCCTTAGGGCTATAACCGAGAGCTATATCCAAGCTGTAGCTGTAGTGACCTCACTACAATATCATACATTTTGGCACATAAAACAACCCTGAAAACACCCAAAAAACATGCCAAAAACAGGGATCGTGATACAAACACAGATACAAACACATGATCTTAAAATTCTCCTCAAAATATCACTCAATTGGTTCCATAACCCACTCAGACCCCACCCTACAACAAATTTTTAAGCTACCAGTATATAAGAAAGAATTATTTTTATTGTAAAAACAAACACATTGAAAATCCTTCAAAATCACTATCACTATAATTGTCTGAGGCAAAGAACTTGTCAAGCACCAGCCAGAGTCTCACTGCTTCCACTGCTTCCACCAGCCAGAGTCTCACTGCTTCCACTGCTTCCACCAGCCAGAGTCTCACTGCTTCCACTGCTTCCACCAGCCAGAGTCTCACTGCTTCCACTGCTTCCACCAGCCAGAGTCTCACTGCTTCCACTGCTTTCACCAGCCAGAGTCTCGCTGCTTCCACTGCTTCCACCAGCCAGAGTCTCACTGCTTCCACTGCTTCCACCAGCCAGAGTCTCACTGCTTCCACTGCTTCCACCAGCCAGAGTCTCACTGCTTCCACTGCTTCCACCAGCCAGAGTCTCGCTGCTTTCACTGCTTCCACCAGCCAGAGTCTCACTGCTTCCACTGCTTCGACCAGCCAGAGTCTCACTGCTTACACTGTCAACATTCGGGTCCCAGTCTGAATCTGATGAGTCGGCTTCCGGTTCGTCATCAGTGTTGCACAATAAATCATCCTCCATACCATCAATTGCACTAGAGGGACCACACTTGTTGTAAGATTTTATCACAGTTTCTACTTTCACTTTTTTTACGTTTTGATCACAGAATCACACGACAGATCAAGTGATGCAGCCTTTTGTAAAGAATTTTTCAGAACTCGTTATCCAATTATTCTATTCTTCAGGCACGTGATCTTTAAATGGCTCGTTCAAGCAGACATCTAGCGGTTGGAATAGAGAAGTCAAACCACCTGGTATAACAGCAATCGCAGTATTATTTAGTCAATGCAACACCAGCTCAGTCAACACACATTTTTTTGGGGCAGGAGGTCATCTTATATACCAGATATATGATAAAATTGGGGATCCGTCTTATCTGAATGTTGTATTATATTCCAAGATATACGGTAAATTTCAACTTATTATCATAAAAGAAAATTCTTAATGAAGCAGTTATTGTAAGTTTCTAATGTACTTTTTATGATAGATAAAAAAATAAATTTCAAAACATATTTGTTGTGTACTGCTGATAATTGTACCAATCTTGAGCTGCCAGGAAGATGCTGAATTAAATGCAACATCACCATTGTTCTGGAGTAAAACGCCAAAATCTGCAGACACCGTGGTTGAAGTAAAAACACAAAATGTTGGAGAAACTCAGCATGTCCCTTATATAGCAAAGGTAAAAATACATGGCCAATGTTTTGAGTTTGAGCCTTTCATTAAGGGCTAGTGATCCGATGAAAGATCTTCAACCTGCAGCGTTGGCTCTATTCCTCTTCTCACACACGTGGCCCATATCGCTGATTTTTTCCAGCATCGGAGGTTTTAGTTGTGTTCATGCAAACATAACCAGAATTTCTCATTAATTGCTTTCCTCTTTTTCTCTTATCGAAGATGATTGCTTCTTGCTGGGGTTTGGTTCATAAGATGTCAATTTCCTTTGCTATGTTGCTCAACCAGATGTTTTGCGCGATTGAGATTTGATATTAAGTGCTAGAAAACTAGTTATCAGTGGAGAGGCATTGTTGCTGCATTAAGTCATGTTCTGACTTTGGCTTTAAGTGCCTCTGGCCTATGACAGCTCAAACCAGATGAGCAGCATTCCAGATTTCATCAAGAATCTTGAAAAACCAGGAATTGGTAACATCAGGTGTTTTTATGTCCAGCCTTTGCTTTGAGGCTGGCTTTGAACACGGATAAAATTTTAAACTTATCTGATTATGGAACAGTCCTAAGAGGCTGCTCCAGCGCTGCTTTAATACGGAGCGGTGCCTTGATGCTTCATCTGGATCCACTGGAGGTGGGGTGCCTGTTGCTGTTGCACCGCCCGTCATAAACACGCAGCAGAGCAATGGCCATCCACCCTACCCATAATCCCCCACACAACTGGAACCGCTCTGCGTTTCGCAGAACAGTTCCAACTGTATTGGCAATTATGGGTAGGGCAGACGGCCGTTGCTCTGCCGCATATTGAGCTGTGGGGGCCAACGAGCAATCACAGTATGACACAGGAAATGACCGTTAAACGTGGTGATCGGCAAAGCACCATGTGGGATGAAATGCCCGTTCCCATAGGCTGCTGGCAGAGTGGTGAAACTAGCTAATCATTGCCAGTGGATCGCAAGGGGCCCAGGCATCTGAGGTAACCAATTGGTGAAGTGCCGGAGGCCAGAGCGGCCAGCAGGCTAGTCTGTGCTAAAATATTATTCTGCCTAGTTCCATTTACCTGCACCTGAACCATATTCTGTCATTCCTTGACAGCTCTGCTGGCCCAATGACCACTGCCTTGATGGCCTCCACTGGCTGCCCCTGCCCTGACAGCCCCCGTTGACTGCCCCTGCCCTGAGGGGTCATGGAGGGAGAGTGGTGAATGAGTGGGGGAGAGAGAGAAGTGAATTGCGTCATCAGCCACTTGCAGCAGATGTACCTTTATGCAGCGAGGTGGAGCGCACTGGTCCACCTCTAGCTCTACCTTGGAGAAGGATTGAAGCCCCCACCATTTATGAAGGTAAGTTTTCTGACATGAGGGAGGAGAATCTCCACCTTTACGTTTGGATTTTTTCTTTTATAAAGTGGCCTATGAAGAAGCCATGGTAAGCATCTAAAGAAGTGCATTACCTCACAGACTAATCTCCAGAGGATTGGCAGTTTCCATAGTGACCTTGTTCATTCTTTCAGAATCTATAACAGCAGAATGGAAACAAATCAAGTTCAATATAAAAATGACTGAAGTGCAAACAAGCAGCAAATCGGCATCCTTCCAAGGTTCTCTTAGCAACTGAAATCTTCTTACCTCTGCTCAAGTTAAGGTTGGTTCCTGAAAAAGTGAGTTTCAGGGATAAGTTAAACAGGTAAGGACTTTATTCCCTGTAACATAGAAGAATGAGGAGAGATTTGATAGAGGTAAAACAAATTATTGTGGGTATAGATGGAATAAATGCAAACAGGCTCTTTTCCCCCACTGTGATTAAGAGAGATAAAAACTTGAGAACATTGTTATGCATGAAAGGTGAAAAATTTAAAGGAAACGTTAGGGGGAACTTCCTTAAATAGATGGTGGGAGTGTGGAATGAGCTGCTATCTGAATTAGTAAATAAATGCTCAATTTTGACAAGAAATATTTGGACAGGCACATGCATGGAGGGATATGGTTCAGGTGCAGGTAAATGGAACTAGGCAGAATAATATTTTAGCACAGACTAGCCTGCTTTAGTGCTATGGTGTTCTCTGGTTCTTTAGTCTGTTAACTTAGTACAGACGAATGATTAGTCTTTTTACACTGATCAGTGTGAAACTAATTCACTAAATGAATTCATTAAAGTTATTATCTTAATTTCCATTTTTTTTTAGATATTCAGCAATTTGCCCAGACAACCATGTCATTATTTAATTCCAATTTAGAGCTATTAATCCTCATAAATTAAACACTCACCATATTTCACCTGTCGCTTGAAGAAAATAAATATACTTGCAACACATGGACTGATGGTAATTTTGAAAATTTTAGTCATGAATGACATTCTGTTTTCTTGAGAGCATGACTAACAATAATTGTTATTTAGGGTCTTTTCAATGTCAATGATTTCCGATTCAGTAGGAGTCACAGGTTGACTCTTTTAATCTTTCTCAGTTGCCTGTGAAACAACACATTCTCTTTTGTATCTCGATTGACTGAAAGAGGAAATTATGTCAGAGATTGATACCTCAAATCAATAATTATTGAGGCCCTCTATTAGTATTTTGAGTTTGTTGCGTTGGTAATTTTGTTAATAAATTAAAAGATTTAATTTTTTTTTAAAATTAAATTTAGACATTCAGCATGATAACAGGCCATTTCAGTCCACAAGTCCATGCTGCCAAATTTACACTCAATTAACCCACACCCCTGGTATGTTTCGAAGGGTGAGAGGAAACCGGACCCCACAGGGAAAACTGAGGCAGGAACAGGGAGAATGTACAAATTCCTTACAGACAACGTGGGATTCGAACCCTGGTCCTGATCGCTGGTGCTATAAAGGTGTTGCGCTAACCGCTATGCCAACCGTGCCACCTTCTATGCTAACTGTGCTGCCCTGTATACAATGTTGCATGACGTTCTCATATTTTCCCAGTGTACACAACACCCACTCACCTGAAAAATTGATTGAATAGTTCTACTTATATGTTTAGCACATAATTCAATTTCAATGTAAAATAAAATGTCAGGAATAAATGGAGGCTTTGAATGAAAGATATGGCAGTAGGTATATGGCATCCAGTCTGCTAAACTGTACAATATACTCATGGCTGATATGTTCTTGAACTCATTTTCAATATCCTGATTGTTAATCATAATCTCTCTTTTGTTCAAAAATCTAGCTATCTTGGCCTCTAGTTCAAGGATCATGATCTAGTCATGGGACCAGAACCTGAATATTTAGAATCTGGATTCAGGACGTTTGGTGAGAGATGGGGTGTCAGGTCAGGATCATATGTTCAAGAAAAGTTGTGATAGAGACCATTAAGGATTGATAGCAGATGAGAGGGAGACAAAATTGAAGGGAACAGACTAGGCTTGGATTTGCTTTATGTTGTGTGATTTTTAAAAAAAGGACTTCAATCAAATATTGTTACATTGCACAGACAATAATAACAGTGTTGGTGAGTGGATATGTGCAGAAAATGTGTCACTCTTGGAAGCTTAATTCATAGGAGTTGGCAGGGAAAGTTTCTAGAATGGTGCAACATCATCCAGAAGGACATTCCTAACTGCAATCTGCTCTGAAGATTCATTTATTACATATTTAGCCAGGTGACCCAATAAGTTGACGAGGGCTTGGAGATTATAGCACCCACAAACAGAATGCACCATCTCATCCACTGAGGCTGAGGTGATGTTTGTGCTACGCCGTAGTTACCATAGTCTGAGTTTCTCATTTGTTCTTATAATTAGCTACACTCATTCAGAACGTTTGTAGTGGGTGATGCAGCATAGCTGGATGTTATTGTAGAGATAAACAACTATAGGATCTTGAGGTTCACACATCCAGGTGCTCCTGTAATGTAGGTGGATCCAAATAACATGCCACCTGGCCTAGATGAAAAAGTTGGTGGATGGATAAGTTTAGAGGTGATACAAAGATTGGTGGATTTGTGGACTGTGAGAAGGGTTATCAAATAATACATCAGTTACAGATATGTGCAAAAAAATGGCAGATGGAATTTAATCGAGACAAGTCTAAAGTGTGGCATTTTGGGAGCTCGAATGTAAGGGGAATGTATACAATTATTGGCAAGACTTAAAACTATTAATATGTGGTAAAGAATGCATGTGGTACACTTAGCTTCATTAGGTGAGGCATTGAGAATAAAAGTAAGGAAGTCATATTACAGCTATGTAAAACATGGGTTAGGACATACTTGGAATACTGCGTGCAATTCTGGTCACCCCATTGCAGGAAGGATGTGAAGGATTTGGAAATGGCGCAGAAGAGATCTACAATTATTTAGATAAACGCAAAAGCTGCAGATGCTGGAATCTTGAGCAGACAAACATTTGTTGGAGGAACTCATCAGCTCAGCTAGTATTTATTGGGTAGAATGGTCTGTCAACATTTTGAGTTGAAACGTTCATCAAGGCTCAGATTAAAAAAAAGAAAATTACATATACAAAGGGGGAAAGAAGATGGTGGAGTGGCGCAGAGGTGATAAGAAAGAAGACGACAGGTGTGGGAGTTGGAGAGATAGGTCGAGGGAGAGCTCATGAGAGGAAAATTTGAGAGAGCTAAAAGGTTAAGTGCAGGGGAACAAGATAAAGGTGGAGGTTACCTAAAATTTAAAAAATCAATGATCAGCAATTAGGTTTAAGTCTATCCAGCAGAAAGCTTACCATTGACCCCACTTGATAATGGATGAGGCCAAGGACAGAAATGTCATTGTAGGAATGGTTAGGAGAGTTAAAATGATTGGGTGCAGGAAGTTCAAGTTTCAACTCACAAAAAGAGCACACATGTTCAGTGAAGCAATTACCCAATCTGCATTTCGTCTCACTGATATAGAGGAGGCCACACTGGGTGCACCAAATGCAATTGGTTCAGTTGGAAGATATCTGTTTGTGGCACTGAATAGAGATGAGGAGGGATATGTAAGGATAGGTTTTGTGCTTTCTGTGGTTACAACAGGAAATGCCGAAAGGGGTGGAAGGGTAGATGGGGATGGAAGAGCAGACCAGAGAGTCTTGGAGTTTGTTTGTAGCTCTGGATGAAAGTGGAGGAGGAGACTCTTTAAGGGTCCCTAGATTGTTCATACCTCCCTGCCTTTCAAAATGTTTTTTCTTTCTGAATTAAAAATCTGTTATGTTGTTTCCTTCTATGTGACTGAATCCAAAATTGATCAAAACATGACAAAATAGCAGCTAGGATCATTTTAATCATGCTTAATGCCATGTCAGAAATTCACTGAGTGCTTCTGGACATTATTTATTACCAATATGCAATAGTTTGGATGATATCTTAGAATGTACCATATTTTTTTGGTACATTTTGCTGGGAATTGAAAACTTTTGTTCCAAGAGCAGATGTTAATCAACATTTTATGGTCACACCAGAATATCATGTTTTATTATCACTTATCTGGAAGGAATCCCATTTAAGCTATATCTCTTGAATTGCCTACCCACGTAAGTCAATTCTTGCCCAGAAGCAACCCCCTTGCATTCTTCAATCAATTTGCTCCAGGACCAGATCTTCCTGACTCCTGATCACAATCTTGAATTTCAAACCTTCTTGCAATTACAAATTCAAAGAAAAATCTACATCCCTTGCCCCAAAATCAGGAAAGAAAACTGCACAGGGCTGTGAACATGGCTCAGGCTATCACGCATTGCCCTGCATCAACCTTGGAAAAGCAACCAAAACATTAGAAGACTCATCTGACCTTTGCCACATTCTCTTCACCACCTCCCACCCTTCCCATCGGGAAGAAAATTCACAAGAATGAGATCATGCTTCACCAGATTCTCGTATAGTCTATTTTATGCTGTTATCAGACACCTGAATGAGCCTCAAAATAATAAATATGTGTTCCTGTTGCCCTGTACCAGATACCTCTCTTAGTAAAGCTGGCTTTTGCTCTGTCCTTGACTTGTTGCACTGTGTGTAAGTTATCTAAATGGTCTGCTTGTAAAACAACCTTCATCACTGCATTTTGGTACATACGACAATAAAATTGAATTTGGTCCATTTCCTCCACCCCCACTAAATCCTTTGCCCATAATCCCTGGTGTTGATGAACTCCATCAATTTATCGCTGCCTGATCTATCACCTCATTTCCCCAACACACAATCACTACAAAACTATTGTCCCATCTTTCTCCACATTGAATCAATGCCTCTTCCGCCAATATCATTTACCTTGATTCCAATCTTCCTTGGCCTCGATTGAACCAATGAGCATCACCATTTTTGGACAATAATAGGCTGCACATTTTCAGCTTCAAAAACATTCACCTCCTTTCAGGCCATACCAAGATATTTTTAATACTAAGCAATGATATGACAAAGGTTCAAGTACTTCTTGTGAGTTGTGTTGCTCTATTTCCGGCATCCGATACATCGAGACAATTCTGCCCAAAATTCCAAAAAGCCATGATACAGTAGTGTATTTCCAACAGAAATCTCATTGATAATTTGCAGACATAACAATCTGATGCTTTCACTCTGTATTTGGAGATGAGCCAGTAGGCATTTATTGCAAGTATAAAAAGCCAATGGTGTCACTGTTATCTATCTTCTATAATTGAGGACAGCTTTTCCCAGTCTGCTCACTTCTCAATATGGCTTAAACTGCATTGAAAACTTCCAAAGAAATAATAAGCAAATGATGTGGATTTAATATTATGACTATACACAGCAGTATAATAGAAAAGGAATAAAAGCTGATGCTGCACTCTGCTGTCAACCAAATAAAATGCAACTTTAGATTTAATTATTTAAATTAAAGATTTTTATTGTGTGCAATTTCAATTGGAGCTCATTTCTTTTGAGTTCTCGTCTCATTTACTGAGGCTACACCTTGCAAGTTATTTAGATTTTCTCTTTTTCATTGTTCTCTGCTGCTTTTTTATTTTCTCTTTGGCTCTTCTTCACTCTTCCTGTCTTTATCTCTGTTATCATATTACTTTTTCCTCTTTTCAAAACAGCCTGATTGAAGGACATTGGGAAGTTCGGTTTGGATTGGCTCTGGTGCAGGGCTTCAACAACTTGTTGACCACATATTTTGCCCCAAGGCATAGTACCAGAAAACACTAGGCCCCATGGAACTCAGACAAGCTAAGAAAAGGATGGGAATAAAGGTATTTATTGTCTTGCATTGGAGATGATTCAATGTTTGAGTTAGACAGATATAGTTCCTTGGCAGTTTAATTTCTAATAATGGTGTTTCACAACAATCTTTGAGGACACATCACAGCAACAGATATTATGCAGATTTAAATGAATGCCTCCTGATCCTGAAATAGAAAACAAAGTTCAAAGTTTGTTTATTTTCAGAGTACAGTACATATATCACATAAAACACTAAGAATCTTCTTTTCTGTGGGTTGGGCAGAATTTCTAGTTACCAGTAACCGTAAACCGATGGTTCCTAAACTTTTTTGGCTACTGCCCCATTGGCCTCTGGGCCACATCCCGAGCGCCGCCCCCATACAACAGTGATGGGGAAGGGTCAGTGGTGGTGCTGAGCAGGGTGAGGGGGCTAGTGGTGGCACTGAGCTGGGTGGGGGGGGGTTAGTGGAGGTGCTGAGTGGGGTGGGGGAGTTGGTGGTGGTGCTGAGCGGGTTTGGCGGTTTAGTGGCAGTACTGAGTGGGGTTGGGGGGAGTTAGTGGTGATGCTGAGTGGGGTGGGGGATTAGCAGTGGCACTGAGTGGGGTGGGAGTTAGTGGTGGCACTGAGTGGGGTGGGGGTTAATGGCACAACTGAGTGGGGTGGGGGTTAGTGGTGGCACTGAGTGGGGTTGGGGGGTTAGTGGCAGAACTGAGCGGGGTTGGGGCTTAGTGGTGGCACTGAGTGGGGTTGGGGGTTAGTGGCAGCACTGAGTGGGGTTGGGGGATTAGTGGTGATGCTGAGTGGGGTGGGGGTTAGTGGTGGCACTGAGTGGGGTGGGGGTTAGTGGCAGCACTGAGTGGGGTGGGGGTTAGTGGCAGCACTGAGTGGGGCTGGGGGGGTTAGTGGTGGTGCTGAGCAGGGTGGGGGGTTAGTGGTAGAACTGAGTCGGGTGGGAGGGTAAGTGGCGGCACTGAGCTTCAGGGTAGTGTCCACTGAGACCAGCTCCCGCAAGAAATGCTTGTCGCTATTTATTTTGCTCACTATGGCCACCCCAAGTCTGGCTAAAAATTTAATGTACTGGCTGCTTCATTAAACTGCAGCAAACTGAATAATAACAAGACAAATGTTCAGACCACCCACTTTTCCCCTCACTGCCCCCTTAGAACTTTCCACTGCCTATAGGAGGTGAAGCAGCACCCACTTTGGGAATCATTACTCTAAACTGTACCCAAAGAAAGAAAGAACTCTAAACAATCTGACTGTGCAAATGCAGATGTGTAAATAAACAGTAATAAATGATGAGCAAAGTACAATCCTTAAATGAGTCTCTGAATAAGTCTATTGTTCAGGAGTCTGATAGTTGAGGGGAAACAACTATTCCTGAACCTTGTGGTATGGCTCCCCTGGCACCTGCACCTCCTTTCTGATGGCAGTGGCAAGAACAGAGCATGTCCTGGGTGGGGTGGATTCCTTGCTATTGCTGCTGCTGTCCGATGGCAACATTCCACGTAGATATTCTCGATGGTTTGCTTGTGATGTACATGGCTAAGTCCATTACCTTTTGCAGGATTTTTCTTCCCCCATACCAAGCCATGATGTAGCCAGTCAGCATACTTTCCACCACATATCTGTAGAAGTTTGCCATGGTTATCTTAAATAACCTCCGCAAACTCCTGAGAAAGTAGAGGCACTGATGTGCTTTCTTCCTAAATGGCATTAAAATGACGGGTCCAGGACAGGTCCTCTAAGATAAGTGTTCTAAAGTTTCTGGCCCTCTCCACTTCTGAGCCCCCAATTATAACTGGATTGTACATCTTTAGTTTTCCTTTCATAAGAATACAATCAGCTCCTTGGTCATTGAGAGTATTCATTCACTGTTAGCCAGGTTTTCAATCTCCCTCCTGCATGCTGACTCATCACCCCCTTTTATACAATTACTATGGTGATATAATCAGCAGACTGCTATATGGTGGTGTAGTTGTTGTACTGAGTCATAGGTGGAGAGTAAAGCAGTGGACTAAGTACGCATCCCTGTCGTCTTTTGATTCTGATGGAGATTTCTTTTGCCAATCTGCTCTGCTGGGATTTGGAGGTGGGAAAATCCAGGATATAATTGCACGGTGAGATACTGAGCAGAGGTCTTTGAGTTTGCTGATTAGTAATAAAGAGCATCTCAATGTATGCATCTTTGCTGTCCAGCTGTTCCAGGGCATTGTGGAGGGCCTGTAAGATGGCATCCGCAGGAGACCTATTGATATAGTTGGCAAATTGGAACAGATCCATGTCGCCTCTTAGACTGGAGCTTATATACTTCAACTTCAGCCACTCAAAACTCTTTATCACTGAGGATATGAGGTGCCTCTGGTTTTACCACACTCTTCTTGGGCACTGGGATACAAATGGAGCCTGTTTGAAACAGGTGGGCACCATACCCTGATGGAGTGAAAGGTTGAAGATATCCATGAAAAGATTGGCCAGTTGGCGGCGCAAGTTTTCAGTACTCAGCCAGGTACTCTATCTGGACCAGATGGTTTCCTTGGGATTTATTCTCCTGAAGGCTACCTCCATATATCTTAAAATACTCACATGGTGGATCATCAGGAGATGAGATGAAACATACACTGAATATAAAGGCAATGTAATGATAAATAAAGAAATTGGTATCAAAATCCTTTCAAAATCCACTATTAAATATGTATGTGTCTCCAGACTGTATCCACTGCCTTCAAAGTATTAAGCATTGATCAATTTAACTTAATCTCATTGTTTCCAGATCAATATCTCATGGTACAATACTGACAAAAGGAAAATACACTCCATGGACACAGCAATAGAATGTAAGTTGGCATCAGATTTTGTAGACTGCAATTTAAGTACATTCCCCAGAAACAGAAGCACAAAGCAAATTCTCAAATAATGGAAGAGGTTCAGGAGATAGCAACAAGATACTTTTTTTGAGCTGCAAATTATAAGGAAAATTTGGAATAAGTTTCCTTTTAGCCTTGGAAAAACAGTTGATCTTGTGAAGTTACAGTATTAACTTTACATACTGCGTGGAAAAGGTAAATCTTAAAATTATTCAATGTTGAATTTAAGAACTTGTACTTTAGTTTTCTGCTGTTTCGAGTCAGTAAGAAAAACATGTTTAAGATTCAGGAATTTCTGTAAGTAATCAATAGCAATTGGTATATCAAGTAGATCTCTGGATAAAACGCAGGTAAATCTTTTGAACACTGGCATGAAAGAAGTTCAGAATATTTTTGGATGAATAATTAAGATTATTCAAATCACAATATCCATGATTAGCTGATGATCATCTTTCTGTGAGATTCATTATTGAGTAATTCCCCAGACATTAGATGAATATACATTTCTGGAATGAATTCTGGTACGACTATAATCTGATATCCATTCCTGAGTATCAGAATCAGGTGCAAACAGAGCACTCACTAAAACTTACCTCTCATAGTAATACCATTTAATGTGTGAATTATCATCTTATTTTTTGCTCGCTATGTAATTACAAAGGTCCTTTAGGATTTTCCCTTATCTCAAATAGCTGTTTATGTAAGATGCATGGACTCACTTTATGATCTGAAAATTGTGCCTACTTAGATCATTCTTATATCTTTAGTCTGCTTAAGATACTTGCAGGTATTTTCAGTGTGTTTCGTTAATGTAAGCATTTTCTGCAGTTGTATAACTTCCCTCTGTTCTGCAACATTATACTGCTGCTCTGAAAACATTGCCATCTCAGAATCTGCAACTGCAAATGACACTCCAGAGTTTTCAAGAATGTCACCCAGTGGTTACGAAAGAATCACAAGGGGAAACGTCATTATATATAATGGTACCAATGATATAGTTAGAAAAAAGATGAGGTCCAGTTTAGTGAATATGAGAAGTGAGACAGGAGGTTGCAAAGCAATACCTCATGGACTGCATTCTCTGAATTACTCAAGATTCAAGATCACGATTCAATTTATTGTCATGTAATAAAAACAATGTTGTATTACACATTGCCTGCAGGAAGGCAGACAGATTCGCCTTTGGCAGAAATTGCCTAAAGCTACTCTTACAGTCAGAGAAAGAGAAGCAAAAGAGAGTTCCCCCAGATTCACCTCCAGCCACACAGAATTCAGTCCAAACCATTGGCATCCCAAGCTGGAGATCCAAACCTCCGACACAATTCTTCTTCTTTGGCTTGGCTTCGCGGACGAAGATTTATGGAGGGGGTAAAAAGTCCACGTCAGCTGCAGGCTCGTTTGTGGCTGACCAGTCCGATGCGGGACAGGCAGACACGATTGCAGCGGTTGCAAGGGAAAATTGGTTGGTTGGGGTTGGGTGTTGGGTTTTTCCTCCTTTGCCTTTTGTCAGTGAGGTAGGCTCTGCGGTCTTCTTCAAAGGAGGCTGCTGCCCGCCAAACTGTGAGGCGCCAAGATGCACGGTTTGAGGCATTATCAGCCCACTGGCGGTGGTCAATGTGGCAGGCACCAAGAGATTTCTTTAGGCAGTCCTTGTACCTTTTCTTTGGTGCACCTCTGTCACGGTGGCCAGTGGAGAGCTCGCCATATAATACGATCTTGGGAAGGCGATGGTCCTCCATTCTGGAGACGTGACCCATCCAGCGCAGCTGGATGCTTCAAAGCCCTCAACACCCTCTTGCATCCTGGTTCCAATACATGGCACCCCTTCAGTCAGTTTCAAGCCAGCCTGGTGCGAGTCCCTTGACTGCAGTCTCCAGCAGACTGCAGCCTGCATGGGTGCCTCACCTCGAGTCAACAACAGCCCCTCCGCCTGTGTGGGTCCTTCAGCCGCAGAACCCCTCACTGGTCCGCTGCCATGGTCACTGTCCCGTGGGTTGTCTCCTCTGCTTATCCTTCTCAGACTGGGGGGAGGGGGTGGTCTCCCTATTTTCTGAAGCCCTACCCCAGTCCACCACTTCCCTGGAGACTGAAACCCCTCGTGGCTGCTGTCAATCAAAGGCACCGCTATCCCTGTGGTCATGGGATTTTAAATAAAACTACCGTTGGCTCCTTTAACAAGCCATTTAAAGCCTGTATGGAGCTGACAGCAGTTGGACTGGGCGGTGGGACTCCACAGGAGCTCTGTGTCTCCAATCTCCGGTCTTCACGGTCCACACCAGCGGCAGCACTGCCATTACAGCAACTCTGATAGCACCATCATTATTCCTGGTGACATGTCCCGGTGAGGGTAGCAATAGCAGAATGGGGCCGTGCGGTGCATAGCTGAGCAGCTGATGTAGGAGAGAGAGAGAGATTCAGGATCTTGGAGCACTGAGATCTCTTCTGGTGCAGGAGTGACCAGTGTGACTGGGAGGATTTGCACCTGAACTGGATGGTGGACCAATATCCTGGTGGGATGATTTACCGATGCTACTGGAGATGGTTTAAACTAGTATAGAAGAGGGTTGGGAGTTCAAAGCAGTAGCGTGGCTGATGGGAAAGATGAAGCAAATTTACACATTAAAGCAAGAAAGTTCAATAGGTAGGAGCAGGACAGGGACCATGGAAGATCTAATAGATTGAACTGCGTGTTAAAGCAGTAAGGTAGATGAATTCAGGGCAATAGAATTCAGGGTAATATCCCATTGGGATGGGATATTACAGCGATATAGAAACATGGTTGAGGAATAGGAACAACTCAATGAGATGGGATAAAGATAATACATATGTGATGAATGTGGGGAAAGAGATGGGGGGGTAGTGTTTTTGATTAGGAGAAAATCAAGGTAGCCCTTGGAGAGGATATTTCTGGAGATTGTTCAATGAGGTGATGCATGCAACTGAAAAATAAGAGGGTGATTACTTGAAATGGATTGTACTTTAGGTCCCCCTGTGGTCAGTGGGAATTAAAGCTCAAATTAAAGGGCCTGTTTCTGTATTATCTGACTTGTATTGCTTTGAATCTTCATATGGCTTTCACAGAGGTAGATTTGGGCAGTTTTTGTTGGCACTGCAGTCAGTGCAGCTGTAGACTGCCAAAACAGTTTGTGTTGATAAGTTAGCACAAATTTTTAATATGTGCTTATGAAAAGACTGCATTTTTTTAAACTAATTCACATGCTGTTGATTAGTTGTGTTCTGTGGGTAGTTGGTAAACTCCCGAGTTAAAACCTCACAACTGTTTATCATTGGTCCTATTTATATAAAGGTGCCTAATTTGTTACAATTAACACCAAGGTCACAAGAAAGTTCAAGGGTGATCTGACAAATAGGATAAAATTAACTAGTTAGTGGTTTCTAGAATTTATGAACCAATTGTATTGCTAATTGGATGCTATATGAAGTACGTCCACAAATTCCAGCTTCTATAGCATTTGTGTTTCTCCACAAGTTGCTCTCTCTCTATCATTGTAACTGAGGCTGCTTTCAACCTTGTATTCAACAAGAGTTGCCTCCTTTATCCGTCTGTATATTGGTTCCCAAATATATCACCATGACTGGACCTTTCCCGCTTAACTTCAAGTTCCTCTTGAACCTTGAGGAGAACCCCCTTTTAACCCTGACAATGGAATTTTTTTACAACTTCTGCTCATGATTGGCTGAGAACTTTACCTATCCCCTTAACCACATGGTCAGCCAGCATCCCTTTTCAGTCCGCAGCTTTAATGGTCCTCTGTGCCTGCCAGTTACCTCATTCGCCTCAGCTTCTACCACTCCGCCATCAAATTTCTGCAAAGACCATGAACCTATGGATACTACCTCACTTTTTTTTCTCTTTTTTGTACTGATTTATTTTTCTAAATCTAGTATTTATGTAAATTTTTCACCTTGTTCTGCACAATACTGCTGCTGCCAAACAAGAAACTTCATGACACCTGTTTATGACAATAAACCTGAATCTGATCTTCTCTGCGATCTCTGTACTATTGCACTCTGGATGAAGAGTACTAGAGCCAAGTCTCCTTCAAGGCCAACTTTTAGGTCCTCATAGCATACCTCATGTAACTATACCTGTATGATCATCCTGTATGATCATGTATGTATCCATCCTGTATGATCAATTCTACAGTTCTTTAATCTAAGAATTTGATCTCCACTGGAAACAAACTGATCGGTTAATTTCTCCCTTCCTGAGACAGACTAGAGCTCATCAGCTCTGATTCAAGATTCCTCCAAGCCTGCTGTCCTTCACTACAGATATGAGAAACTTGTATCCCAATTGCCACAAACTACTGCTCCAGTTCATCATCTACTCTGCCATGCTGATTTCATAATAATTTGATTCATTTTATTTCATCAATTTGTTTAATTTTGTATCCATCACTTATCTATCTCGTCGAGCCTTCTTACTTGTCAAGCCTTGAACCCCATGAGACGTGGCAAGGGACCAAGAATATAAAATTCACAAGTCATCTTTCTGAGTTAAAGACTATGAAACCTCGATTCCGGACAGACCAAACATCTCCTATGCTCGATTTGATGAGAGGAATATGACGATGCCAAAGAAAGCTCTGTGTCCCCCTGATAAATGGGCCTCCTGCATACATTCAGTCGAGGTGAGCAGAACCCTATCCAAGATGAACCCACATAAGGCAATGAGACAAGACAACATATCTGGTCAGGTACAGAAGGACTGTGCAGACCAATTGACAGAAGTCTTCAAGGACAGCTTCAACATTTCACTGCAACAGTCCTTCAATCAAAGGATTCAAGTTAGCCACCATCATCCTGGCACCCAAGAAGGTGACAAATAACAGGCCCCAATGATTACCACCCTACATTACTGACCTTTGAGTGTCTGGTGATGAACGCATTAAAGCTCACCTCCCAGAGATGCTGGACCCATTTCAATTCACCTATTAAAGAAACCATTTCACAGACAATGCTATAGCCTTGTCCCTTCACTCAGTCCTGGCCCACCTGGAGAACAATGCCTCATACATCAGACAGCTGTTCATTGACTTCAGCTCAGCATTTAATACAATTGTTCCCCAGAGGCTGGTGGAGAAGCTGTCCTCATTGGGACTCAACACCACTGACGTTAGCTAAATTCTGGACTTCTTAAAGGAAAGACCATAGTCTGTCCAGGTCGGAATTCAAAACCCCTAAATTCTGGACTTCCTAAGGGAGAGGAGTGTATAGTTACATGAGGTATGCTATGAGGACCTAAAAGTCTGTCCGGGTCAGTAGCAGAACATTGAGCACTGTCACCCTGAGCACTGACGCAACCCAAGGCTGTGTGCTCAGCCCACTCCTGTTCATACTACTGACCCATGAATGCATCACCAGATCCAGCTTTAACAGTGTTATCAAGTTTGCAGATGACACAACAGTAGTTGGCTAGTTGGCCTCATCAGCAACACTAAAGAAAAGAGGTGAAAAATCTTGTGTATGATGCTAGAGTAACAACCTGAGTCTCAACATGGATAAGATGAAGGAAATGATTGTGAACTTCAGGAGGACCAGGAACGACCACTCTCCATTACATATCAATAACTCTGTAGTCGAGAGTGTGGAGAACACCAAGTTCCTTGGAGTTCACTGATCTAGTGATCTATTGTAGATACACACCATTTCCTTACTCATCAGGGAGGTGCAACAATGCATTTGGGTTGTTCCTGACAAGGCTATTGGCTACCATCATGTCAATCTTCTACAGGAGCTCTATCAAAAGCATCCAGCCGATTGCATGACAGTGAGATATAGCTTATGAATAGAAATGGATGGGAGGTCGATCAATAGGACCACAAGAGTGGCAGAGAGGATCACTAGAGTCTCGACCCTGCAATTGATGTAATCTACCAGGATCATTGCCTGAAGAGGGTGTGCAAAATCATTGAGGACCCCTTCCACACTGTACACAGTATCTTCCAGCTGCTCCCATCTGGAAAGAGATACAAGAGTATCAGAGCCAGCACCACCAGGCTGGGGAACAGCTTCTTGCAGAACTGCTTAAACTAACCATCTGAGACTCTCATATTTACTAAACAATATATTTTTTAATTTGTACATACGAATACTTGTACTGCATTTGTATTGATTGTCTATTTCACTAGCATCATGAGGGAGGATGGGGGTTCAGATTGTACCAGGTGATACCATCAGAGGGGGTGACATCGAAGTGACTGTCTATAAAATTTTTGTGTAGTGTTTCAGTAGAAATGTATTAATTTTTTAAATAAAAATATCCTTGTAGTTAGTTATTAAAACAAAAACATTTTTTTAATACAAGCCCAGCATACATGTATCAATATACCTACAAAGCTGAAACTCTATGCTAATTTACTTTCCAAACTTTCTAATGCGTTCTGGTCATTAGTATTTGTGAACCTAGATCAATAACTTTTTAGAGAATGAAGTAGTAATTAAAGGAAAAGAAGGAGAAAAATCAAAAAATGCTTCCACTCAGTTACTAATAATATTGTAACTGATAATGTTTTCTTACCAAATTTTTACTTTAACCCCAAGAAACTATGTAAATTGTAAATACATTTAGGCTGTGTGTATGATATTGTAAATTAAAGGTGTAATTTTAATTTTGCTCATTGTTTATCTCACCACCGTTGCCATTATATTCAGTGATATATATAGGGATTACAATTTATGGGTAAAATTAGTACAAAAAACATTACTAAGGATTCTGTACGGTCTGGTTTGGGAGGTCCTGGGGGGCGGGGGGTGTGGGGGAGAGGGCTGATACCATTCCTCTGTCTTTGCACCATAACCTTTCATACCCTAAATATTCAAATACCTATCAACCACTGGCTTAAATACAACCAAAGTCCTGGACTCTACAGCCACCCATAGATGGAAATTTCAAGTTCACTACTCTCTGGCTAAAAAAAACATTCCTCTGTGCCTTTCATTCCTGAAGTCTTTCCTTCTTGTCCTGGACTCCCATACCATTGGAAACAAGTTGACTATATCTATGTACTGGCCTTTCAGTCCCCTCATTCTTCTAAACTTCAAGGAGTACAGTGCAAGAGCCATCAGATGTTTCTCATATGCTAATCCCTTCATTCCAGGAATCATTCTTGTAATTTTTTTTTCCCTGAACCTTCTCCAATGCCACCACATCCTTTCTTAAATAAGAAGCCAAAAGTATACCCTGTACTCCAATTGAGGCCTCACCAGTGCCTTATAAATCCTCATTATCACATCCCCACTCTTATATCCTATTCCTCTAGCTATTAATGCCTCTTCACCACCGACTCAACAAGGATGTTAATCTTTAGGGAATCCTGCATGAGGATACCAAAGTCCCTTTGCACCTCTGCATTTTGAATTTTATCCCCATCCCTTCTACCAAAGTACACGACACTTTCCAACATCGTATGTCATTTGCCATTCCTTAGCCCATTCTCCTACTATATCTAAGTCTCCCTGCAGCCTCTCCTTCTCCTCATCATTACCAGCCCCTCCACCTATCTTTGTATCATCTGCAAACTTATGCACAAAGCCATAATCCAAATAATTAGCATACAATGTAAATAGAAGTGGCCCCAGCACTGACCTCTGTGGAACACCTCTAGTAACCAGTAGTCAACTAGAATGGGATCCCTTTATTCCCATCTTTGTTTCCTGCTGATCAGCCAATGTTCTGCCCATGTTAGTGTCTTTCCTCTAATTTCATGGCCTTTCATCTTGTTAAGCCTCCTTTTATGTGGCACCTTGTCAAAGGCCTTTTGAAAGTCCAAATATGCCAACATCGGCTGCATGTCCTTTGTCTAGCCTGCCTGTGGTTTCCTAAAAAAAAATTATCGTTGGAAACCATGCTGACTTTGGCCTATCTTAACATGCACATTCATTTACTCTGCAATCTCATCCTTGATAATCAAATTCCCAACCACTGATGTGAGGCAAACTGGCCTCACTCCCTTTTTAAATTGCTGAGTGACCTTTGCAATTTTCTGGTCCTCTGGAATTATTCCAGAATCTATTGATTTTTAGAAGATAAATCCCTGCACAATCTCTAGAACTAATTCTTTCAGAACCAGAGGGCGCATTCCATTGTGTCCAGGTGACTGATCTACCCTTGTGCCTTCTCTCTGGTGATTGTGGCTGCACTCACTTCACTTCCCTGACAGCTTTGGTACACTATTAATGCCTTCCACAGAGAAGACTGATGCAAAATACCCATTCAGTTCCTCTGTCATCTCCTTGTCTCCCATTATAATTCGTCCAGCATCATTTTCTATCAGTCCTCTCTCTACTTTTGCCTTTTTTTACTTTCAATTTACAAAATATGTTTTAGTATAATTTTTGATATTATTTGCTAGCTTCCTTTCAAATTTCATTGTTTCCTTCTTAATGAGTTTCTTAGTTGCCTTCTGTTTGCTTTTAGAAGCTTCCCCATCCTTTATCTTCCCACTATTTTTTGCTTCCTTCCCTGCCCTTTCTTTTATGTTTACTTTGCTATAATTTCTCCTGTCATCCAAAGTTATGTAATTTTTCCATTTGAATATTTTTTTTTGGAAAATACCTACCTTGAACTTATTTCTCATAGAAACTCCTGCCATTACTGGTCCTCCCTGCTGGAGTGCCTTTCCAGTTCCTCTCTCATACCTCTGAAGTCCCCTTTATTCCACTGGTACATTTCCACATCTGATTGTATTTTCCCCTTCTCAAAATGCAGGGTGAATTCTATCATATTATCGTTGCCTCCTAAGGTTCCCTTTCCTTCATCTCCCTTATCAACACTGGTTCATAACACGGATTGGACATTATTGCCATTTAGCTGTTTGGCTCAGCCACAAGCTTTTCTAAGAAGCCATTTGGAAGGCATTCAATAAATTCTTTCTCTTGGGATCCAGTACCAACCTGGTTTTCCCAATCAACCTGCATATTGAAGTTCTCTGTGACTATTGTAACATTGGTCTTTTTGCATACCTTCTCTATTTCTCTCTGTAATAAGAAGCAAGTGATATTATGATAGAAATGCCAGGGAATGACCATCTCTAATAAGAGAGGATATAACTACCATCCATTGACACTCATTAGCATTACTAACAGAAGCTCCCCCCACATCAATATCCTTCAGTGTCACCACTGAATAAACATGAACTAGCACAGCTACAAGAGCAAGTCAAATACAGGTCAGGTTCTGATACTGCATCCCCACCCCCACCAAAGCCTTTCCATTACCTACACGGCTCATGTCAGGAATATGGTGGAGTTCTCTCCCATTGCCTGGATGAGTAAAGTACCAGTAACTCTCTGCAAGGATGGCATCCTCCAGGGCAAAGCAGTCTACTTCACTGCATAAAATCAATCAGTCTAAACATTCTGTCCCTCCAACAAATGCACATAGTTAGCTGCTGTGTGTGTACAGTCCATGACTGCATCTTGCAAGGCACTAGCTCTCGTATTAGGAAGGATGTGAATATTTGTATGGGAATACCACACTTGCTGGTTCAAGTTAATCCAATTCTGATTTATAAATATATTGACAGTCCTTTTTATTGCTGTTTCTAAATCTGAGAATTCCTTCCTCAGTAGTGTGGTGGGGGATCTTCTCCAAAACATCTGCAACAGCATTTTATCACGAGCATTTGGGATGAGCAATAAGTGCCTTGACAATGACACCAAAAGATGGAAATTAATTTTAAATAAAGGATACAACTGCATTATCATAGATGACACAACAGACTGCAGAGACTAGAATCTGGAGCACTAAACTATCTCCCGGAGGAATTCAACAGGAAAAGCAATATCTAGGTCCTGATGAAGGGTTTCGAGCTAAAATATTGACAGACTCTTTCTCTCCCATTAATGCTGCTTAACCAGCTGAATTGCTCCAACAAATTGCTTTTTGCCCCTGAATACCACAGTTTCTAGGAAGGGAATTTCACAGATTTTGTTTTGAATTCATTTCTATCAAGAAATCTCATGTAATGTTGCATCATCTACAGTCATCAGCTTGATTCATTTTTGCAAGCAGATTTTCAATACTGTATGAAGAGTTGTTCAAAGTGCATATATGGTCACATGTCATTTTGAATGCTGCATAACCCGTGTGAAGAGCTATGTAGAGTTAAAATGCAATTACTCAGAAAGAATAATGGCTTGTAAATTAGATGCTAACAATACCCAGCTTTGCCAAGAAGATATTATTTGATATTAATGGGCCATGAAATACTTTCTAATTACTGCACAATTTTAGAAAATTGCAAACAGCATTCATGTTTCATAATTGGTTTTCGCAGCAAGATGTAAGGTGCAGCCTAACAAATTGCCGTGATAATATATTCCAATTCTCAAGCAAAAGTTAAAGGGCACATTGTTGAGCAATCACATTAACCAAAAGTGCAATTACGGCATGTTTTTATTACTTTGAACTTTATAAGCCTGAATTAACATAGTTAGTTGAGTAAAGTTAAAGAATTGTCAAGCGTGGTCTGTAAATGTTTGTACTTCTCAACCCTGCAGTGAGTACTTATTTTGAATGCAGTCAATGCATTCACTGAACCTTGTAAATTCACAGATTACATGTATGAAAACATAGTCAATTCCTAATTATACCTGAGCAATCACAGTATGTTAGATTATGCGTGAATTAAATTTTGAACAGCATAGTGAACCATAAAGTACACCATTATAATTTCTGGAACCAGCATAAATGTTTAACACTCTAGGAGCCTTCTTCAACCACAGGTACATATTTGGAAATAGCATCTGTTGACTGTGAATGAGTTCGTTCAGGCTCTTGTTATTTCATCAAAACAATTAACTGAACTTGCTCGCAGATCCATACCTCAAGGAT
Organism: Narcine bancroftii; assembly: GCF_036971445.1. Taxonomy (NCBI): domain Eukaryota; kingdom Metazoa; phylum Chordata; class Chondrichthyes; order Torpediniformes; family Narcinidae; genus Narcine; species Narcine bancroftii. The sequence continues at coordinate 38,080,300 of NC_091477.1, forward strand.
CAAGAATAGTTGCTATCAAAAATAGGAGCTTGAACGACAGACTCATTTTTTTTACATTTCTTTCCTCAGGTACACCAACGATCCCGATGCGTACAAGGCTGCCTTCGCCTCCAACATGGTTACTTGGATCACATATTCGTCCTGCTGTCAAAATTCAAAATGAACTAAGCCATTTAGCAGATATGTCAGGTCATGGCTGGGGGAAGGGGGATGTGGGTGGTTGGGGGTGGACCAGAGCAGCACTACAGATCAGCTTTGAGACCATGGACTGGAGCTTTTTCAAGGAAGCAGCCACCTACAATGGTCAAGTAAACATCGAGGAGTACACGAGCTCAGTGATTGACTACGTTAGCAAATGCATTGAGGATATCACCGGGATCAAATGCTTCATAACCAGGGCTAACCAGAAACCATGGTTGGATACAGAGATTCTGGCACTTTTCAGAACTCGTGATGGCGTCTTCAGGACAGGGGACAGGATGGCACAAAGATCCACTACGGCTGAACTCTCCCGTGAAATCCAGAAGCGTGGGTATGCAAGGATGGATCCACAGACAGCTGTGTGACATCAGTGACAAGAGGCAATCGAGACTACAACAGAAGAAAGCTCAGTGTCCCCCTGATGAATGAACATCCTGCATGGCCGCGGCGAGGTGAGGAGAAGCCTATTGAAGATGAACCCACTCAAGGCTGCTGGACCAGACAATATACTTGGTCGGGTACTGAAAGACTGCAGTATTGACAGAAATTTTTACAGGCATCTTCAACTCCTCACTGCAGCAGTCCATCATCCCTGCAGATTCCAAGATAACGACTATCATTCTGGTACCAAAGAGTGTGACAGTAATATGTCTTAATGACTACTGCTCCGTGCACTGACCACCACCATTATGAAATACTTTGAGTGTTTGGTGATGGCACGCATCAAAGCAAACCTTCCAGAAATGCTGGACCCATTTCAATTTGCCTAAGGAAGAAACTGTACCATTGATGATATCCTTCTCCCTCCTCTCTGTCCTGATCCACCTGGAGAACGATACCTCATATGCCAAGCTGCTATTCATTGACTTCAGCTCAGTATTTGTATGATCATTCCGCAGAGGGTAGTGGAGAAGCGGTCTTCACTGGGACTCAACACCCCTCGCTGTAACTAGATTTTGACTTCCTGACGGAAAGACCACAGTCTGTGCGGGTTGGTAGGAGATCATCTAGCACTGTCACGCTGAACATATGTGCAGCACAGGGCTGTGTGTTCAGCCCGCTCCTATTCACACTACAGACTCACAACTGCATCACCAGATCAAAATCCAACAGAGACATCAAGTTTTCAAATAACACAACAGTATTTGGCCACATGAGCAACAACAATGAGTCGCACTACAGAGAAAATGTGGCGAGACTAACAATTGAGTCTCAATGTGTACAAGACAAAGGAGAATGATCGTGGACTTCAGGAGGACCAGTAATGACCACCCTCCACTACACATCAACAACTCTGTAGTAGAGGGAGTTGAGAGCACCAAGTTCCTTGGAGTTCACTTAACGAGTGACCTATCATAGACACTCAACATCTCTTCACTTGTTGGGAAGGTGCATCAGCAACTGCACTTCCTGAGAAGATTGAAGTGGGCAAGGCTACCAGCCACCATTATGTCAACCTTCTATAGGAACTCTATCAGCAGCTTCCTGGCAGGATGCATCACATGGTTGTGGTATGGTTACTGTACAGAAATGGATTGGAGGTCAATCTACAGGACCATAAGAGTGGCAGAGAGAGTCACAGGGGTCTCCTCCCATTCCCATCGACATGATCTAATGGGGTCATTGTCTGAAGAGAGCACACAAACTGGGATCATCTATGTCCCTGCCTGTGTGTAGTGGCATGGAAATTCTAATTTGAAGGAGGAATGTGCATGTTTATCTCTATAATATATTTCATTTTCCATAGTGAGGGCCCAAAGCTGGGCTTACACACGTCGAGGGAAAGGTAGGAGTCAGACTTGGGCACAACAATCCATGAAGTATCCCGTCCCATCAGAGAAATGATTAGGATCAAAGAAATGGGGCATGGCACAGACAACGGGCTCTTGGGTTATTTTGTTCCTTACTATTTTTTTATTTAAGTACCTGGAGCTTTTTCAGTTTTTCACAAGGGTCGTCGACCTCAACAGTATTTGTGTCCTTTTTTTGTATTTGTATAATTTATATAACTTATTCTCAGTTGTGTTGGGGGCATGAGGAGGGGAGGGCAGCCAATGTTTGCCAACTGTTACTTGCCCATTTGATAAATAGAAAGCCTCCTTTGTTGCAGATTGCTCTTAACTCATGATTAAGAGCTATTGCTTCTTTTACTGTAGCTGCAGAAGTGAGACAGAAATCCACATAGAAGTTATTCATAATGGTGGTTATAGCTTGAGAGGTAAATTGTTCCATATTGCCCTCAGCACACTTCCTCAGGGCAAAATTAGTACAACTTGGTGATGAAGTCACTCCAAATAGATGCCCTGTCATTCTGTATTCTTCCATATTCTGACCGTAGTCTCCATCAGGCCACCAAAGGAATTGTAACAAGTCACAGTCATCTTTCGGTACTTTCACTGGGAGGAACCATTGCTTCAATGTCTGCAGTAATGATGACAGATTCTTTATGGAATCTAGTTAAGACTCCTATCAATGAACTGGTAAAACCAGGGCCCTGTAAGAGTTGAGAATTTAGTGAAATTCACTGAAAGTTTGCTCCACAATCAAACACCACATGAAGATTTTCCTTCTGTGGTGTGGTAAGAACGATTTTTTTCCATCACAACTTTCCAAAATATTATCTGATACTTTCTCTGCATAACCTTTAAATATCATATCAGATACACATTTGGTGTAATCTGAATGAAAGGAAGAATCTTTCTTGAATCTTCTCTTTATATTTCAGTGTGCGATGTTTGACAGCACTTCTATTATCAGGCATGTATATTTCTCATTTCTTCAAAAGTAATCCCATGCGGTAATGATCATTATCCAGCTTGACAGGTTTGGTCACCAATAACAAGAACTGCTAGTCTTCCTTTGAAGGTTCTTGGTCATCCCTCAGGCACTCAGGAAAGTCATTATTTTTGAATATTTTATTTTTGATTTTCAAATATTCATATAGATTCAGACAATAATACACTAAGCCTTCTTTCCCAGCAGGGCAGTTTCAGAAGGAAGACATATATGCATGCCACAGATGCAATTTATATCAGATTCGCTCTGGAAAAGATGGGTGAAAGAATATCTTCCAGGAGCAACAGAAATAGTTTAAGATCAGGTGCAATTCCACAGTTGGGGATATCATTATCATCATGGACCATTCAGCACATCGAAATTCCGGTTAATGGGGAAAATTGTTGATACCATCCAGGACAAAGAGGACATGGTCATCAAGTTCAGATCAAGACTAAAGCTAAAGCTGACTTTCTGAACAAACTAATGACTAAACCCTGTCTTTTACAAGAGGCAGAAAGCTTTGATCATTGACTTTCACTTTCTTTTGAAATTTAACTGATATATACTACTATGTACTATATTTGATTTTTTTTCTTTGTAATGGTAATTATTATTTTTTTAGACATACTAATAAGGGCCCAGTAGTGTAAGATTCAAAATGTATTTTATGGTTGCAAGCAAATTCTGTAAGCAGCTTTCAACCTGTTGTTTACATATGCTTTGCATGTCTCCTGGCAATGTATTAGAGTCAAGGTCTTATGGCTTGTTTGTGATGGCACATATTTGTTTAGTTTCCTTTGTTCTGCAAAATGGTGGGAATTAGAATGCCTGATAATTTTATTGACCATTTAACAAAGTTTTAGCACCATCTAACAAAGTTTTATGGCAGATGATAATAACAATGTTTAATAAACTGAATAACTCAACTCAACTTTAGTATGGATTTGTTTGAATGAATCATAGAACACAACAACATTTTAATATCCTCCAAGTTATTATAAATGAAAATAGTAGCTACACTCTTGGGTACTAGTGTTCCCAGAACGTGATGCAGCTGGTCAGCACACTTTCCACCACACTTATGTAGAAATTTGCCAGGGTTTCTGGTGTCATACCAAACCTCTGCAATTTATGTTCCCACAAATGGAGTACCTAATCACTTAGATACTTGAATTTAAAAATGTCTACTGTAGGGGTTTATATAATAATTACAGTTATCAAGATACAAAAGCATTACAAAACTTAATTTTAATTAGTTATTTTAATATGTGTTCATACAAAACTTCCAAATAAACTATCTGGATGCAAGTACTAAACATTAGCCATTGATTTTATTTGAGCATTATTTTTGATTTCATCAAGAAAATGGTTCTTTTAGATAAAAAAAGTTACATTTGAGAAAAAAAATAAATGCTTAAATTAAAATTGCACTGCCCTTGTAATGACCTTGAATTGCTCTTGAGACTGACAGCTGGAGAATGTGTTACACTGCAGAAAACTCCCTTGCATTATGTTATCACTTTTCCAATGATTGGCTTCCAAAACCCTTTCATGCTTTAAAACATTGACACGTTACTCACAAGAGCCATGTCTGCATAAAGCACAGATGATAGGTGTGGTCTTATGAATATGACTGTGACTCAATTTCATACAACTTGAAATAAGGCTAGTATTTCACATTAAAATAAACCTAGAAACGACAGTAAGAATCATAACCATCTGAGAAAGCAGAAAGGAACAAGAAGGAAATGCAGTATCACGGTTTTGGCTCTGTTACAGTTCGTTCAGGCTGGAGTGAAAGAAAGATTGTTGAAAAATATATAATTCAACTCCATACGCCCACCACTGTGGTTGTAAATATTTAATGAAAAGCTGCCAATCACTCTAAAATATGTGTGTAATATTCTCCAGGATTAATGATACAACTGATGAAAATCCAGAGAAAAGCAATACATACCAATCTTAGCGAGATGTATCTCTGCTCCTCAAATTTATCTGAAAGCTGAAAAGAACTGTAATTCATTCATCTCTTCCATTTATGGTTTGTCAACTGATCATTATTGCAGCACTTCTTGATTTTTCCTTCATATTTTCTAGTGTTGGAGATTTTTTTCCTGCAGCTCCGTATTCTAGATTAATAAAAATACAGGAATATTGGAGGGAAGAGTGCAAAAATTGGCCATAGTATAAAGAAAGCAGAGAATAAAAAGAAATATTAGCTGCCAAACACACTCGGATGCATAGTGTGAGACTGGTGACTTATATCCACTGTCGATTTAAAGAAATCTTGTCTTGATCTTGTTATGTTCACCTATTTTTTTTACTGTATTAAAAGAGTTAATACAGCTTACCAGTTCCCAGAATCTGTTGCGAAGGAGCTTCAAAGCAAAAAGTAAAGTCCAGACTCACTTGACACTTCCTTATCTGGAAAATGTATTCCATATAGCCTAATGTTATTTGAAAAGGGAAAAATTAATATCACCCCTGCAACCATACCATATATTTTGTTATAGATTATATGTTTTTCTGAAAATATGAAATGTCATTGATCTTATGCTCCCAATGTCTGGAACACCAACCCTGCTTGAACTCTTCTATTAATAATGGCACTACTTTGGACTAAACAATCCTGAAAAATACTGTTGTTATGTGGCTTTTGATAGTTTCTGGGAGGTAGTTGATGCATGACTAACATAACACTGAGGCATTATTCCTACTCAAACGAATGAGACCACAATTAGTCAGCTGAGTGGGTAACAGAAAAAAGTCACCATTGATAAAATCTGAGCTACTTCAAGTGCTTGTAATACAGGCTGTGCCAAAGGTTACCTAAAGTCACTTTCCAATTATTGAAGAAGAATAAAGAGAGGATAAACTCTAATTATATCCAGGGCTTGTGGCCAGCGGTGCGCATTGCCAGCAGTCTATGAAGCCTTGGGGCAGAAAAGGGGCCCACTAGCATTTAATGGATATAATGTCAAGGATATAACACATCCTTTGTTTATTAGTGGGGCATGGTCTTTGTCTAAAACGTTTGACAGGCTTTTATTTGCTTTTATGTCCAACATGAGGGGCAGTTCCATTTATTTCAACACATATCCTCACACTTTGTAAACACCAGCCGGTCACTTCCATGTAATGCCGGATTCCTCCTCAAACCCATTTTATTTCCCTTTCTTTCCCAATTTTTCAATGGTTCTTTATATGTGATTATCGACAGTAAACACTGACAAATGTGGCTTCCCAGATTTGATGAAGTTCTTTCTGTTATCATCCTTTTTTCAAATCAAAAGTTGACTTTATTCACAATAAATTATTTACAAAATGAAAACCATTCAAAGTCTCTTTGCATCTTTTGTGTAATGTCCATATATTCCCATCATTGTACATTGTAACAGACTCTCTATTTACACCATTATTTACATTATTACACCACTGTGGTGCCTTGTCATTACTCCCCTTTCTCTTATTCTCAGTCCCCTCATGAGAACTCTAGACTGTGGTCCTTCCCCTCAGTACCCTTGCAGAGCAGAGCCAGTTTCAGGTAGACCAAGTTAATGGTCTTCCAGAAGTTCTATCATCATCCATTAGCGGCATAGATTTCCCCATTGTATGTGTATGTCTACTCTCTCAGTAAGTTTGTAAAAGTTGAAATGGGACACTCTTCAGCTTATGGTGACTATACTCCAGTATCCAATTCTCAGTAGCAGCAGTATGCAAAAGGCACTCACTTGGAGGTCTCATTCCATGCCAATATTGACTGATTCACTGAAAAAGATTATGCAAAAATATAACCCATTTCTGCTTTTGATGAATCCTTTTCTAAAGTTATTGTGGATTGTGTTGGGCGATTGCCCAAGATAAAAATTGAGAATCAGTATTTGTTAACTGTCATGTGTACATCCTCCAGGTTTCCAAAAGAAGCACCACTTCAAGTTAAGTCACTTTTATTTGTCGTTCATACCATGCATTACACAGTAAAGATGAGATAATGTTTCTCCAGGACCACAGAGCAGATTTACATAAATATAAGTTAAAATAGAAGTTAAAACATTAAGATGTATACAATGAAAGTCTATGGTACACTATCCACATATGCTCTGGGAATTCAGGAGCCTGATGTCTTGGGGGAGAAAAACTGTTGCCATATCTGGACATAAGGGCCCTAGTGCTATAGTACCTCCTACCAGATGGCAGAAGGGAGAAAAATTTATATGAGGGATGTGTGGAGTCCTTCACAATGTTTAGTGCTCTGCGTGAATTATGTGTTGTTGATGTCCGACATGGAAGGAAGAGAGCTCCCAGTGATCTTTTCCGCTGACTTCACTATCCTTTGCAGGGTCTTACAGTCTGGGGTGGTACAGCTTCCAAACCATGTGGTGATGCAATCGCTCAGGATGCTCTCAATACATCCTATATAGAAAGTAGTGAGGAGGGAGGGTGGGAGATGAATTTTCCTCAGCCTTCACAGGAAGTAGAGGCGCTGCTGGGCTTTCTTAGCTATGAAGCTGGTGTTATGGGATTCTCTGCCAAGGAACTTGATTCTCTTGACAACCTCAACAATAGGGCTGTCAATGGTCAGCAGAGAGTAATCCCCCTGAGCCCTCCTGAAGTTGATAATTATCTCTTTTGTTTTATTAACATTCAGATAGAGGTTGTTGGCTCAGCACCAGACTGTTAGTGGCTGCACCTCATCTCTGTACACTGGCTCATCATTCTTACTATTAAGGCCCTCCATGGTCATATCATCCGCGAATTTGATGATGTGGTTTGGACTGTGTTTTGCTGCACAGTCATGAGTCAGCAGAGAGAACAGCAGTGGACTAAGCCCACGGCCCTGGGGGCCTCTGTTCTCAGTGAGATGGTCTTGGAAGTGCTGTTTGGAGAGGTTCCATTCGGCCCTGAAAACCATGATGAGGATCTGTTGTTTTGAGAATGAGAAGGACTGGGATGAGGGTGTCCATTTGGTTTTGTTTGCAGTGAGACGGTCTGTACAAGAATCATTAGGCTTTAGTCCTTCTGAGCTTGGGTTTGGATACAAAGTTAGAGGACCCTCTAGTGTTGTTGAAGGAACAATGGGTTAATGAGGATGTGCAGTTGTATTTGTTAGATTATGTCTCAAAATGTAAAGAACTTTTGCAGAAAGTTTGTAAATTAGCTCAAGAGAATTTGAAACGCCTCAAGGCAAAATGAAGGTCTGGTATGATTAAAAAGGCTAGGGTGAGAATTTTTAAACCTGGGGAAGAAGTGTTAATATTTTTCCCAACAAATTCAAATCTCCTAGGGCTAGATTTTCAGGCCCGTATGAGATAGAGTCAAAGGTGAATGAAATCAGCTACATAGTTGGAACATCTGACTGGAGACATAAAAACCAGAGTTACCACATCAACATGTTAAAACCTTATTTTGAGAACTCGGCTTTTAGCAAGGACCAAGTGCTTCATGTGGTTCTATCTCTGGCTCAGCCCTATGCCCAGACCTGTCTATTTCAGGACCAGGCCCGTAAGGTGGCTGTAGTACTTGTTCAGTTTGTACATAGACCTATCTATTTCAAGACCAGGCCATGGCCATGGTTCTAACCTTGTGGCATTGGTATCTAATAGTTTCCTTTCTTGGAGTTCTTCATCAAAACTTGATGTTTTCGATAATTTACTCTGATCACCAGATGCCATGGAACTTCCCAGGGCTTGTGACCTGGCCTCATTTGTAGCAATTTCTTTGTCCAGTTCCAGTTGCTTCTTTTGCTTTTTTAGCTCGATTTCCTCCATTTTTAGCTGTTCCTCTTGCAGCATCTCCTCTTGTCGTCACTGCTCCCGTGTCCATTATATTTGCTCCTCCTGTCCTTTTCACTTTAAGAGCTGCTGTCTCTATTTGAATCTTTAAACACATGGATTCAACTATTGAACTTCTGGAGCTTGCTCGAGAGCTCCTCCTACTGTAAATATTTGACGCACTATCATGTGATTGTATGGAGTCCTATACGTCTGATGATAGTTCAATCTCTGACAATGTCTCCATCTGAAAATTTTCACTCTTCACTCCACCATCTTGTCGCATGGCTGCAGCCACTCTTGAGAATTCAGTATCCAACACTTTTAATGTTTTTGCGGTAATTCTAGGAGAGGTGTGTTCCACACAACTGGTTTCTTTTCCTTATTTATGTCCTCCATCAATCTTGCTTGAAGAGCCTTTTTATTTCCCTTGGCATCTAATTGCTGCTTTTGCAATTCTATTACAAGTTCATTTTCATTTTCTCAACATTATTTCTTAACAGCTGCAGCTGCTATAGTTTCATTTTGTCATTCGTCGTACTCAGATATAAGCATGCACAACAATTTTTCCAGAAACCAATACAGTCCATCGGACAAGCGGCTCCAATGCCCCAAACCATTTTCTAATCTGTAATAGCAGAGAATGCTTACTGTTTTGTACAATGATTAAGATTGTTGTGCTCCCCCCACCCCCAAGTTGCTCTAAACAGAGCCCAATCGATCCAGTCTAGTTTCAAATTCAATTTCTAACTTTGTGTTATCTTCCAATTCATCCTTCTGTTGACTAACAAGTCAATGGTCCAGATTTTCTTTGACTTATAAGTATTGCTTGGAGATCTGTCTTCTATTGACTAATGAGTCAAAAACAACCTCACTATTGACTAAGTTGTAGTCACAACCTTCCTTTATAGTTGCCTGTAGAGTCTGGAGTTTATTTATGACTCATTCTTCTTAAAAGATCAATGACAACTTTAACGAGAGATTTTTCAATGGGTTTATTGTACCTTTTGAGGGTTATTGCTTATCAACGTTGATACATGATTAACATGATGATTAGTACATTACTTAAAACGTGTGATTGATGCAGTCAATGGAGTTTTCAGGTCTAAACTCTAGACTCTACATCTCCGCAAAATAAAGAACAATTTGAAAATGGCTGTCTTATCTCGAAACCACATAGAAAAACCTTAGTCCCACACAGATTACATTCAAAGGGATGCAAAACAACTTGTGGACTGCAACATTACTGGCAGCCCTGGCTATACAAGTGATTTTATCCCCTACATAATGTAATTGCTGATTGCCTTTCAAGATGTTAAGTTTGCAATGATTCGCAGCAAATTGAAACTTATTATGTGTATCTGCTGCGAAAAATGTTATATTTGTCTGTATTATATCATAAAACAATAGTGAATGTATTATTTCAAACATTGTAGGTTGCAATTAAATTTTGCTCTTACAGAGCAAAATTTTCTTTGTTGGGCAGAGGTATTACAAGCTCCCATTTCATTTAGTGTGGGTATCACTTTAAGTGTACCCAAACTGGCTCTGTTGTAAGAGGAGAAAGAACAATGGGTGTTTTTTTTCCCCCAGGAATACAGGTAGTGAGAGAGTCCTGTGTGTGTGTGCAATGCTGAAGGAACAGCACTTTATGACCACCTAATTGAACAGGGAACAGGAATGGCTCTGTGTGATAATGGACAATTTGGCTGATTCTCCCTGTCAGGGGAATTATTGAACCATACAGTGACCAAAGGAAAGGGCCCTTTGATTGACTCATACGTGAGTTTTGGAAGCAGGAGAATTGCTTCATTGGATCATGACCAAAATAATGCTCATTTTGATTGACCCGTACTTGGGTTTAGGAAGCATCATGGAAGTCATGCATTTAGTTTGCCCTATGCAAAGAAAAGGGGAGTTGTGACAACTGTTCATACAAAAGGATATTTCTCTGGAAGAAAGTCGATGAGGATTCGTGAGTTTTCGGCAGTCCAGTCACTCAGTCTCTCCCATCTCTTTCGTGATTACTTCTGTGCATCAGCCTAAAGTATGTATTTTGACAATGGATTTCTAAAACTGAACTTCAGAATGACTTTACAGAATTATGCCTAAACTGTAATGGTTTGGGTATTGCACACACACACACACACACACACACACACACACACACACACACACACACACACACACACACACACACACACACACACACACACACACACACACACACACACACTTGCACATAGTTATGTTTGACAAATGTGTTATATTATTAGTAGTTACTAATAAATATAGTAGTTTTTTTATAAAAAAAACATTGCCTTGGTGAATTTCGATTGCTGCTGGTCTGCGACGTAACAAACTGGGGACTTGTCCTGCACATGACCAAAATTGGAGCTAATTGACAATTTATTTTACATTTGATTAATTGAATTCCTTTTTGAAAGTGAATTAAAAGGCTTGTGTGGGGGGAGGGAAACAGCAGCAATGGTCATTGATGAAGATTTGGAAATCGCCATCCTCTGTGGGTTTGCAGAGGGTGGAAAAGGATGAGTTGGTGGTTATTGCCCAAAAGTTGGGACTTGTTGCGATAAAATTGACTATGAAAAAGGTGGAGATCTGGAGAATTATAGTAAAAAAAACTATATAGCACCAGGGAAGTTTGGAGAAAAGGTGTTAGAACAGTTTCCCAAGAGTAAATCCCTTGAGCAGCGGTTACCATTGGAACAGATTTAGTTAGAAAAATGTACCTTTGAGGCAGATGAAGCAGAGAAACAAAAGCAGTTTGAGAGAGAAGATTAGAAACAAAGTTCCATTTTCTGGTCCTCGTGACATTAGTTCCTCCATTTGATGAGGCTGAGAATGATAAATACTTCCAGTATTTTGAGAAAATTGCTAAGAGTTTAGAGTGGCTAAAAGTTCATTGGTCCCTCATGCTACAAAGCGTGATTAAAGGGAAGGCCCAGCAGGCTTACAACCGAACAAACTACTGATTATGAGACTGTAAGGCATGCTTAAAGCTTATCAATTGGTTCCAGAAGCTTATAGGCAAAATAATGAATTTGCCCTGATCTCTTACTCACTGATACATTGTTACTGTTCACATCAGTTAGATTGTACTTGGATTAGCAATGTACTTGGATTTGCATCTCCTTAAGCTGCCTAGTCTACTGAAAGATCATTCTGCTTTCTCCTTGTCTGAACACTTCCACAATAAAATTTCTAGTCAAATTTGAGTAATTGTTCTTTTCATTGGTTAAATTAAAAACTATGAGAGGTGTAAGTAGGTTAGAGAGAAAGAAACATACCCCCTTGGAAGATGAGTTAAAGACCAGAGGGCAGAGGCTTCAGTTGAGGAATAAGAGGTTTAAAGGGGATCTGAGGAAGGGTTTTCTTTCACCAAGAAGGTTGTTGAAACATACAGCCTGAGGGGGTGTTGGAGATAGATATGCTCACAAGATTTAAGAAGTATCTTGACATGAACTTGAATCGCTAAGGCAGTCTAGATTCTGGAAACTGAGATTAGTATAGATAAGTACTTGGTGGTTGACATTGGTGACGTGGGACAAAAAACCTGTTTTAATACTGAATCACTTCATGACTTTTGGCACTACTGAAAGAAAATGACATTCCAGGTCAATGGGATTACTACTTATATCAGTTTTTCCAATTCAGTTTTGTTTAACAGCCATTTGGGGAGGGATATTCCAGATCTCCATGAGTATTTTTGTGAAGATGTATTTCACAATATCACCCTTTGTCTGCTTAATTTTAAGGTAAAGATTATTTGATCTGGGTTGCTCATTGAAAAAAAAAGTTGCCTCAGTTTTAAAGAAAAGAACATTTGGGAAATGAAACCGGAGACTGCAGATGCTGGAAACTGGAGCAAAAAACAAACTGCTGTGGTCGGGGGTTCAACAGGTCGGGCAACATCCACAGAGGCAAAGAGAACATCAATGTTTCTAGTTGAGACCCTGCATCAGAAGATACACTTCAGAAACTCCTTTGCAACCAAATGAAGACCAGATTTTGGAAACACATCCATTGGCAGGAAGAGACATAATCAAAAGCACAACACTGAGTAAGAACCTGTAAAAGGGAGTATAAGTTTTACGCAAAGTTATAACGAGATTCTGAAAGATCATGGAGTTCCTAACAATGACTCAGAAGATGCTGATTTATACCAGTAAGGGCTGCCATAACACTATGCAGGTCAGCTGACTCAAAGTAACTAAAGGAATAACATTGCAATTTTATTAAAAGCTCATCTGAGTTTTTATTTGTGGTTTGAGGTTTTAACTATCAATTATTTTGTGAAATCTAATAATAGTTTATTCCATTTAGTAAATGAAATTGTACTCTTAGGTAAGAGTAAATTTACAAAAATAAAGGCAAGGAAAACAAAAAAATCTTGCTTTTTATAATGCCTTTCCTAAACTCTAGCAATGTTTTAAAGCACAGCAAGCTCCCATAAAATGAGTCCACTTTGGTTGACTTGAATGGTTTGGAACTTCAAAACGTTTCTCCAACAGTACAGGACGTGCTCACTGAAGAGAGCCTTGGCTTGTATCTGATCAATTTCAGGGTAGATTACATAGGGTTTTTATTTGCTCTCCCATTAATTAGATGAGCAAATAGCTAACATCATAAAGATTTTAAATGTGGCAACAGAATGAGACTGGGCAGCGTGATGGAGATCATTTTCTTCCAGGGTGGTGCCCAATGTTGACTCCAAGTGTGACAAAGTACTAATCACTCTATGCCAATTCCTCTCCCTATAGTCAACCTATTTTGAAAGGATCCAACCCAATAAATTTCCTCCCATCCTGCTCATCAGTTTTCATCAAGCTGCACATTTATTTTTAAAATCCTGCGACCATGGAGTCTGGGCCCCAGATGGTGGTGCCTATGATTGGGAGAAGCCCCAGGCATTGCAAACTTCAGGCAAGAGGAGGATTGGTGCAGGGCACCATAAAACAGGGAGACCACCCCAAACCCCATTTGAGAAGCAGAAGCAGAGAAGATGACCCATGGGATGGTGACTACGTTAGCTGACCAGTGAGATGTTCTGAGATCAAGGCTATGAGCTGCTGGTGACTCAAAGTGAGAAACACATGTAGGCCGCTGGAAACTGGGCTCAAGGGGCTCACACCAAGCTGTGGACTGCTGGAGACTGACCTGAGACTGGCTGAAGAGGTACCAGGTACCAGAACCAGGATACAAGAGGGTGCTGGAGGCTTCTGATCGTGTTGGAGGTGGGCATCTGAAACTCGGGGTTTTGATGGTTTGGACTGAAGACTGCATGCCTGCAGAGGCTGTGGGAGCAATGGAGGTGAAGCCATGGACATTCAGTGGCCCTTGGGGACTGCCTTTTCCTCCTCTTTCCCTGGCTGTATGAGCACTGGGTAATTTCTGCTGATGCTAAACCTTTGTCTGCCTTATGGTAGACTAAAGGACATTTTGTATAATATCACATTTTCAGTTTTATTACATGACAATAAAATAATCTTGAATCTTGATGATTTCTGGACCTTATGAAGATCTCCTACAAAAAGAAAGAAGCCTCCTGATACCAATGGTTTCATATGTTCTTTGTCTAGGAGACGGGAAGGACCCATGCTTGAAAGATTCCATGGACGGGTCACAAAACTGCATGAAAGGGTCACAAGTGGACAAGGCTTGGAGATAAAATGTGTTCCATACCAAACTAAGGCCAAGAAGACCAGATGAAAACTGATGACCAGGGCTTGAGGAAATTTATTAGGCTAGATCCTTTCAAAATAAGTTGAATAATGTAGGCAGAGGAATTGTATTGGGCTGGAAGGAATCTTAGAAATTGGAATGCTGCAGCAAAATGAAATTGAGCATAGAAAAGTGGGACTAGACTAAAATTATACCATGTGAAGGTATAATGTGAAGGTGGGGGAGGGGGGTTGGCAAAGTAAAACTTGAAGCAATGTAGGAGAAAGTCATATGAACTGGGTCCAAATGATTATTTACACAATAAGCCTGGAACTAAGTGTCCAATTACACCAAATGGGGAATAGAATATAAGTTGTGATATGCAGCCAAATATTCCTGAGGCAAAGACAGACCACTGCCAGGGAATTAGAAATAAAATTAAAAGGGAAATGGGGTCATAGGGGAAGCACATGGAGAGCAACAACAGCAGGAAGTAGAGTGCTTTGCAAAGAATGGCAGAGGATGGGGTTCAAGCAAGGAATCAGATTCCTGGATATGTGCTCGGCCACTGGCATAGGAGTAGGCAAGAGGGAAATGGGTAACTACAGGCAGCGTACAAGAAAGAGAAATGACAGGTCAGCTGGATTTATGGTGGGTGGGCAAAAAAATTGGAAGCAGAAACTCTGGAACTTCCTTAGACTGTCAGAGTTTTGAAAGTAGCTGACAATGGGGTGGGTAGTCTGAATACTCTGCAAGTTCATGGAGGGAATTGGAGCAAAAGCGACAGCAAAGGGTGAACAAACTACTGCAGGTAGGAAAGCAGTCAAATGCTTAAATTGAAATTTAGACATACAGCATGGTAACAGGCCTCTCCAACGCACAAGCCAATGCTGCCAAAATACCCCTATTACCCACAACCTCTGTATATTATTTGAAGGGTGGGAGGAAACAGGAATACCTGGAGGACATCCATGCAAACATGTGGAGAACATACAAACTTTTCACAGGTAGTGCTGGATTCAAACCCAGGCCATAGACGCTGTGATAGCATTGGGCTAACCAATTTGCTAACCGTGCCACTCCAAGTTAAATGCAAACCTAGTAAAACTAATTGACATGAAATGGGAAAGTTTTCACTGTGTCCACCAGTTGGGTGGAATTAGGTAATTAAGATCCATACTCTTAAAGGTGTTACTTGGTTATGGCTGTGTGTTGTCTACCATCTCACACATTCATTCCATGAAAGGGATGTCAGAGGCAGAGTACAGTGCGCTGATCTCCTGAATTGGGTATTTAGTGCTACAAATCAACTTAAATCATTACACTATACCTGGTAATGGAAGGACTGTCAGTGGAAATTTCAAACTAGAATCGAAAGTCCTACAATACAGAAACGAGGCCTATATCCTGCTTTGTACATCCCGACTGTTGTGCTTGTCCATTCTAGTCTGGTCCATAACCTTCTATCTTTTGACAAATCAAGTGCTTGTCAAGATGCTTCTTAAAGACTTCTTGCCTACACCACCTCCTCAGGCAGCACAATGAAGATGTTAACCACTTCCCCTCAGATCCTCTCTAAACCCACCTCTCACTTTATACCTATGCCCTCTTGCTTTAGACACCCACACCAGAGGAAACTTTTTTTTTTGTGGTATTTATCCACTCCCATCCTAATTTTGTATTTCTATCAGGTTTTCTCCACTCCAGGTAAAGTAACCCCAGCCTATCAATCTCTCCTTGTAACTAAGATGCTTCAATCCAGCCAATGACCTGGTGAGTGCATCCTTTCCAGCACAATGATATCCTTCATACAAGTCCTGTGGATTGAGAACAAATTAATGCTTAATGTTGATACAGAAATATGATTTAAAAGAATCTTAGCAATAACAGGTAAGATTTTTTACAAAAAAAGTACATGTCCTGTATATGCATATTTTCTTTAAATCGAAAGAATATGGCAATAAATACCATAATTGTTTTAATTCAGGAAATCATTGGTTGCTATCGTAATTGGCAAACCAAAATACTAAAATGTGCTGAATGAACTTATCTCAGAGAATTCAACAAAAATTTCATTAGTTGTTAGACATTTCAAATTACAAGCCATGAGTCACAGAGGAAATCATTCCATTTGAAGTTGAAAATGTTCTCAACCTCAGGGAGATTAATTGCAAAAATTGGCCATGAGCAGAAAAAATGCAACCTGAGTGAAATACTATGGCAAAAAGGGAGAGGAATAACTTGCTGGTATCATACTTTGGCAGGATTTAGGACTATGGCATGGGCTAAGGGAGCATAGATATATTTGTATAATTACCATAAATGGGATACAAGAAGATTGAAAACAAGTTGGAGTTGTAACAAGTGTTTCTGTTGTTTACTAGCTTACGTCCCAACGCCACCAGTGATTGCTGCTTATAGCTGAAAAGGAAGTGTGCCCATTTTGCGAGGTCAGAATGACACATAAACACAAGAAAAAGCAAAGGGAGTAATCCATTCAACATCAATAATGACTCATCTACTTTCCTGCACCATATTAATCTTATTTAATTTATTTGTTATTAAGTAATCTATTTATTTCCTTTATTCCATCATAGAACATTACAGCCCTTCTAGTTTGCGCCAAACCATTTTTTTTACCTAGTCTCACTGACCTGCACCCCAAGCCCTCCACTCTTCACCCATCCATCCCTCTTTCCAAATTCCTCTTAAATGTTAAAATTGAGCATGCATTTATTACTTCTGCTGGAAGCTCATTCCACACCCCACCACTCTCAGTGTGAAGAAATTCCCCTTCATGTTCCCCTAAATCTTTTCCCTTTCACTCTTAACCCATCTCACCTTCATTCAGTGGAAAAAAACCCTATCTACATTTACTCTGCCTATCACCCTCATATTTGGAATAACTATCAAATTCTTCCACGCTCCAAGGGAATAAAGACCTAATCTGTTTAACTTTTCCCTGTAATTCAGTTCCTGAAGTCCAGGCAACATCCTAGTAAATCTTCTCTGCACTCTTTCTATCTTATTGATATCTTTCCTGTAGTTAAGTGACCAAAACTGCACACAATACTCCAAATTTGGCCTCACCTGTGATGCCACTTTCTGGGAATTATGTACCTGTATTCCCAGATTCCTCTGTTCTAACACACTCCTCAGTATCCTACCATTTACCATGTATGTCCTTTCTTGGTTTCTCCTTCCAAAAGGCAACACCTCACACTTGTCTGCATTAAATTCCATCTGCCATTTTTTCAGCCCATTTTTCAAGCTGGACCAGATCCCTCTGAATGCTTTCAAAAGCCATGTTATTACCATATACACAACCTGTCTCTGGAAGCCAGGCTTGCTTGTTCACACAGAACAAGAAGAGTTTGGTACGTGAGTCCTTTTACCCAGTAAGCTGGCTTCCTGAAGCAAATGAGCCAGGACATGTAGTCCCTGCTCCACCTCTGACACTATCTACCTTGGTGGATTAAAGCTGGGTAAATTCAGACTTCCCTAATCCACCTTTGATGTATTCATACTGCTAAGTGAAGCACTTGAAAGGTAGATAATGCATGGCTTTAATTGTCTGTGTAAAAGGGATAGTGTCATCTGCTGATCCAATTTACCACATTATCATCCAAATCATTGATGTAGATGACAAACCACAATGGTCCCAGCACTAATCCTAGAGGCACACCACTAGTCAGAGGCCTCCACTCTGAGAAGCAATCATCCACCACAACTGTCTGGCTTCTCCCATCTAGCCATTGTGGAATCCAGTTCACTACTTCACCATAAATACCTAGTGTCTGAAGCCTCCTGACTAACCTCTCATGTGGGACTTTGTCAAAGGCCTTATTAAAGTCCATGTAGACAGCATCCCCAGCCTTTCCTTCATCAACTTTCCTGATAACCTCCTCAAAAAACTCTATAAGACTGGTTAAACATGACCTACTATCCCTAATCAGTTTCTGGCTATCCAAATAATTGTATATCTGAACTCTTAGAACATCTTCCAGTAATTTACCTACCACTGATATCAGGCTTGCTGACCTATAATTTATAGGGTTACTTTTGAAGCCTTTGTTAAACAATGGAACAATGTGAGCTACCCTCCAATCCTCTGGCATCGCACCCATGGCTAAGGACATTTTAAATATTGCTGCCAGTGCCCCTGCAATTTCTACACTAGCCTCCCTCAAGGTCTGAGGGAATATCTTGTCAGGCCTGGGGATTTATCCACCCTTATTTACTTTAACACAGCAAGTACTTCCTCCTCTTTAATCTGAATAGGTTCCATGACCTCACTGCTTGTTTTCCTCATTTCCCATGATGCCGTGCCCTTTTCCTGAGTGAATGCTGATGAAAAAAAAATTAAGACCTCTTCCATCTCTTTTGGCTCCAATCAAAGCTGACCACTCTGATCTTCAAGAGGACCAATTTTGTCCCATACTATCCTTTTGCTCTTAATATATCTGTAGAAACTCTGGATTTTCCTCCACATTATCTGCCAAAGCAATCCCATGTCTTCTTTTAGCCTTCCTGATTTCCTTTTTGAGGTTTTCCTTGCATTTTTATATTCTGCAATATCTCATTTGCTCCATGTTGCCTATACTGGTTATACACCCTCTGAACCAGATCCCCAATATTCCTCAAAAAAACAAGGTTCCCTATGCCTTCTAACCTTGCCTTTGATCCTGACAGGAACATACAAACTCTGTACTCTCAAAATTTCACGTTTGAACATCCTCCACTTACCTTGCACATCTTTGCCTGAAAACAAGTTATCCCACTCCACACATTCGAGATCCTTTCTCAATCTGCAAAATTGGCCTTTCTCCAATTTAGAATCTCAACCTGAGGCCCAGGCCTATCCTTCTCCATAAATAACTTGAAACTAATGGCATTATGATCACTGGACCCAAAATATTCCCCTAATCATGCTTCTGTCCTATCTCATTCCCTAATAGGAGATCCAGTATTGCACTCTCTCTACTTGGTACCTCTATATATTGATTTAGAAAACTTTCCTGAACACATTTGATAAACTCCAAACCATCCAGCCCTTTTACAGCATGGGAGTCCCAGTCAACATGTGGAAAGGTAAAATCCCCTACTATCACAAACTTATGTTTCCAGCAGCTGTCTGCTATCTCTCTACAGATTTGCTCCTCCAATTCTTGTTGAATATTGAATAGTCTATAATACAACCCCATGAGTGCGGTCATACCTTTCCGTTTCCTCAGCTCCACCCATATAAACTCAGAAGATTGCACTCTGATCCGTTCTGCCTGAGCACAGCTGTGATATTTTCCCTGACAAGCAATGCGACTCCTTCACCTTTCATTCCACCCCACTGTTCTATGATGTCTAAAGCAATGGAACCCCAGAACATTGAGCTACCAGTCCTGTCCCTCCCACAACTAAGTTTCACTAATTGCCACAATGTCATAATTCCACGTGCCAATCCACACTCTGACCTTGTCTGACTTTCCTACAATGCTCCTTGCATTGAAATAGATGAACCTGAGAACATTTCCACCACATTCAATCCATTGAATTCTATCAGTACATGAATTTTAACATCATCTTTTCCCTCCTCCACTCCTCTATCTGCATTGGCACTCTGGTTCCCCTCCACTGAAAAATCTAGTTTAAATCCATTAGAGTAGCACTAGAAAATCTTCCCCCAAGGATATTAGTCCTTATATAATTCAGATGCAAAACATTCCATTGGAACAGGTCCCACCTTCCCTGGAAGAAAGCCCAATGATCTAGAAACCTGAAGTCCTCCCTCCTACACCATGTTTTTAGCCACGTGTAAAGCTGCAATATCTTCCTATTTCTAACCTCATTAGGATCTGCTATGGGTATCAGTCCTAAGATCACAATCCTGGAGGTTAGCTCCTAACTCCCTGAACTCTCCTTGCAGGATCTTCTCACTCTTCCTACTCACATCATTGGTCCCTACGTGGACCATTAGATTTGGCTGGTCACCCTCCCAGCTGAGAATGCAGTAAACTCGATCTGAGATATCTTGGACCCTGGCACCAGGAAGGCAACATTCCATCCAGCATACTTGATCTCTTCCACAGATCCTCTTATCTCTCTCCTAACTATGGAATCCCCTAATGCTACAGCTCATCTTTTTTCCTCTCTTCCCTTCTCAGCCACATGACCAGGGTCTGTGCCAGAGACCTGATCTCCAAGGCTCGTCACTGTTATGTTCCCCAGCTCTCCCCCACCCCCTCAGCAATATCCAAAATGGTACATTATTGAGGGGTGCCCTGCACTGCTGCCTATTCTCTTTCCCTCTCCTGACTGTCACCCATCTACCCTCCACCTTCCTCTTGGGTGTGATAGTGTCCCTGTAACTCCTGTCTATCACCTCATCTGCCTCCCAAATGATCTGGAGTTCATCCAATGCCAGCTCCAATTTCTTAACTCAGCTTGACGAAGCTGCAGCTGGTTGCACCTTGCAGATTAAATCATCAAGGAGACTGTTGGCTTTCCTGATGACTCACATTCTGCAAGAGGAGCACTTCCCTGCCTTGGCTGCCATTCCCACTGTCTATGACTCGTTGAACGAAATATGAGATCCAAAAACCTGCCCTTACCTTGCTGAATCCATTTTGTTCCTCAAGTTGGGTGGCCTTTTCTGACTTCACCTCCGACTATTCCTCACCTCTTACCTGTTCTCGCCAAAGCCTGTTGAGCCAAAGCTTTACCACTCTAACTCATTCCCCGCCAATGATGCCTGCTTCCTCCCTTTTCCTTGAACTCAATTGCCCAATCAACTGCTATCTGCTGAGTCTCTCCTTTTTCAACCCCTTTGTCTTCAACAATCACCGACTGAACATACACTTCTCACTTGAAAAGATTAATAAAATTTCTCCTCATCTCAATCCTAAATATGAGACTAGTTCAAATCTTCCCATCCAGCAAAAAATGCCTCACCAGTGCTAAGACCTTTGTCAACATTTTTTTTTTTCTGATAAAGAATAACATCTCATTTTGATTTCCTAATTGTATCCAGAACTTGCACATTTGGTTTCTGTGATCGGTGAAGAAGAACCCCATGGGTCTTTGAATGTCAACATCTTTCAGCCTTTCATCATTCAAAGAAAAACTCTTCATGTTTTAAGTTTTCTAATAACATGGATAACAGCATATTTCCACATAATATTTGTGAGATCCACATTTGGCAGGCTCACTTAACTTGCTTGCCCCCTTCACATTATGTTTTATTCACTCTCTTTGCATCCTTCTTTGCTTTCCCATCTGGGATTATTGCATCAGCAAACTTCAGCACAGACCCTCATCTATGTGTTCGATTTGGATGGTAACCAGCTGAGGCCTCATCAGTGGAGTACAGCATTGTAGTAATTCCCCCAGATCTTTTTATCTAGAGAGTTTCCCTTCATTGATTTCAGTATAGAACAGCATCACAAGTGATTAAGTGTTAGTGTATGTGGATTTTATTTTGCAATGATTTGTCATTTATTTCATTATCTTCAAATATTTTGCCAAAAAAAAACTGCCATTAATAATTTTGGAATGGTATTAATTATTTGAGGATGAAAGGGGTCAGAGTTCATGATAATCAACTGGAGGGAGTGAGGAGAAGATGACAAATTAAATTAGTTAAACTGATCTTTGTAGAAATCAAATGGGATCTAAGTTTAACAGCTCATCCAAAGGACAGCTCCCCCAGTAATGCTACACTCCAGTACTAGACAGGAATATGAGTGAGCTTTTTTACATTCTGTGGGGGACTTGAACCCACAAACTCTTGACCCAAAGGAAAGGAGTCAATCAACCAACATGGGAAGTACTTGTCCTGCTATACATGGAGGTTAACCCCAAATTTCCACAGGCCAAATAAACTCAAAAGAACTTGCATTTCTTGAGATTCCAACAGTTTGTTCAGGCCAGATCAGCATACATCAATTGTTCTTCACTGATGAATTACTGGAAATTGTATGTTCATCATGGGTAACACGGTTGGCATAGCGGTTAGTGCAATGCCTTACAGCGCCAGCGACTGTGACTGGGATTTGAATCCTGTGCTGTCTCTAAGGAGTTTGTATGTTCTCCCCATGCCTGTGTGGGTTTTCTCCAGGGCCTCTGGTTTCCTCCCTCTGTTTAAAATGTACTGGGGGTGTAGGTTAATTGGGTATAAATTGGGCGGAACAGACTCATGGGCGAAATGGCCTGTCATCGGGCTATATGTCTATTTAAAAAATTCATTTAATTTAAATTTTAAAAAAGTTTAAATTTAATAATCTACAAATTCCTTTAATGCACCCCCCCCCCACCAAGATCAAGTAAAGTTCTGAAAATAATCATATGTGGCATGACATTAAATAAACACATCCAGGAAGATGTTCACTTCAATTACTAAACTGTGACAACTTAAGGGAATTGTATTGGGCCACACCTCAGAAAATTGCTAGGAATTCTATTCCATTACCAGAGTAAGTGAGGGAGATCAAAATAACAAGACTAATCTTAAGTGAATCCATTTAGGACACCTTTTTCAACATTTGTTGCTTCATTCCAACTCCGTGATGAAAATAATTCAGAAGACGCAAGGAAAAGCAGAAAAGCCAGAGCTCTCTCTTTCCCCTGTGACCAACCCCCACATTACTAGAAGTTCTCATGTACTGAGGTACATTTATATGCCTCAACATAGATTATAAACAATGATGTAACTTAGTAGCAAGCGGAACCATTTTGATTTTGTTCATGAGGAGAGGTCATCAGTTTACAGAAAATACTCCGGCATTTTCTGTTTTCATTTTATATTTCTAATATCTGCAGATATTTTAAAAATTTTAATTCCATTCTTGATTGTCTTCTTGCAAATCAAGGCCCTCTTATTTAAAATGTGAATTCTGAAACTTCTATAATTTCCTTTAATCACATCCTGAGCCTACTACTCTCCTCAGTTATAATTCTTCAGTATTAGTTTGGCCCTTCTCCTGTGAATTAATAATCCATCCCCTGCTCAGACGATTATCACATGCTTTATTTTCTATTATCTGTGCTGTAGTTAGCGGAGATTCATTGTCTTCAGTGCAATCAATAGTCAAATCTGTGCAACGATAAAATATTTGTTAACATTGGGCAGTCTTTAAACCAACAACCAATTAAATGCTGTATCACCTTGACAGAAAGAAAACACAGGACCAAAGTATGTTAATGATGAACATCTTACTGAAAATCAGAATGGCAATTTTTAATGAGCATGTTTCTTACATTTAATTCAATGTATGTATTGGATGTATGGCTGAAAAACACCTCTTGATGCTTTGTTCTTAATAACCTGAATCACAATTGCACCAAACCTAAAGTAAAATTGTTTCAGTTTCACTTGAGGACAGGCAGACATTAGAGCTTCAACATGTAACTATTGCATTTTATTTCTATACATGGACTAATACATTTAAAACTTAAGTTTAAGGTTTATGATATGCAAGCTTACTAAACACCAATTAAGCATTAGGATTGTGGCAGGAAATCCATTACTAAACTTTTCTGATGAAACATCTGTTGCTTTATTTTGGAAACATTTATTATATGCATTTGTGTAAAGGGCCAGTGCCTGTCTTTATGAAGTGGGTTCAACTGTTTACTCTTGCATAGTTTTAAATTATGGGTGTATTTATCATAGCTATTTTTACATTAAAGTTTCAGTTGATCATCTATATTGCTTGTCTGAGAGCTACTAGGCTTATTTTATGAGTTCATTCAAATTCTAGTGAATGAGTTCCATTCTTAGAACTATTCTGGAAACAACATTAATTTGTCCATTCATCCCCATCTTACACTCATCCTAGGATAGAATAGTTATCTAGATACAGAGGCATTCTTATAATATCAAAGTCAACATTTAGGATTTTAATTCTCAGCTTGTGTCATTTAAAATGAGAGTTCTACGTGAGAAGTGTCATTCTAGCGTATGGGAATTGTGGTGGAAGTAGGATGCAAAAGGATGCATGGGAATATTTTGAACGTCTAATGCTCATCTAGTGATGTGGGGCATTGCAAAATGATGGGAACACTCACATAGTGATGTCACTTAAACTTTGAAATGACCTTGTTGGTTGAGCTCACTTAAATCTGATAGGTGGTGCGGTGGGGGGGGGGGTGGGGGGGGGGGTCCTGCATATTCACAGAATGGTGTGTTGAATTTTGGAGGTGCAATATTTGGCAGACTTGTGACCTTGCAATTCCTAAAGCAGACATTTTTTCGTCAAGTCAAATCTATTGTCATCTGATGGGGAAAGTACATTCCGACGAAACAGCATTCTCCGGTCCTCAGTCCAAAACACAATTTGGGTTTTGATAAGTAAGTTCTTCTGACCCCTCATTTTTAAGTTTGTACGTTGTGACCTTGATGGAACATGTCCTCTGACATTTGGTAGAGGGTCCCAAGCAGCTTTTCCTTTGAAAGAACAACCTAAAAATTCCAAGCCATGTGCAAAATGTGGGTGGCTATATTGATGACCACCTTATTGGCAAAAAACATTCAAGTTTAGCAAAGTGGATTTGGATGGATTACCAAATATCTGACCAACTTCCTTTTTATTGCTGTGCAAAATGATCTGGGAGAAGATAAGGATTTTGGAAGCAATAGATCAGAGGACATTCAATGAGATGATGTTGGACAACACTATGTCCAGGCTAGTCTTGCAATGGCTGCAATTCCACAGTTTTTTTCACTTGCACTATGGCTGATGGTTTCCTTCAGCCCTCAGCAATGGTTGCACTTCAAGGAGGAGATACAGGAGGCAGCCTGCTTGACTTTCTTTCAGAAATATACCAGGGCAATTCTCAGGCTGATCCATACACTAGAATTATATCAGTTAACAGAACTGCTGCTGCATTTGATCTATGCAGGCAGCTGTGGAATCCAGCATCTGTTATCCAGTCCAATGCTCCAGAAACTTTGCTCTTAATCAAAGCTGTAGGCATGGTGAGAATTGCTTTAAACTAAGACAAAAAACTTCCTTTATTCATCCTTTAGATGAAGATCCAGCTGCGCTGGGTGGGTCACGTCTCCAGAATGGAGGACCATCGCCTTCCCAAGATCGTGTTATATGGCGAGCTCTCCACTGGCCACCGTGACAGAGGTGCACCAAAGAAAAGGTACAAGGACTGCCTAAAGAAATCTCTTGGTGCCTGCCCCATTGACCACCGCCAGTGGGCTGATAACGCCTCAAACCGTGCATCTTGGCGCCTCACAGTTTGGCGGGCAGCAACCTCCTTTGAAGAAGACCGCAGAGCCCACCTCACTGACAAAAGGCAAAGGAGGAAAAACCCAACACCCAACCCCAACCCACCAATTTTCCCCTGCAACCGCTGCAACCGTGTCTGCCTGTCCCGCATCGGACTTGTCAGCCACAAACGAGCCTGGACTTTTTACCCCCTCCATAAATCTTCGTCCGCGAAGTCAAGCCAAAGAAGAAGAGATGGGCAGTCAGAGTTTCAGGGTTATTGCTAATTATACCACAATGCCACTGAAAAATAAATTACACTGGAATCACATATAAAGGTAGGTTTTCTTCTGCTGAATGGTGTTAGAGTATTCTGTCAGATTATGGTCAATTCTGGTGTGATTTTAAAGTTTGAATTTGCATCCAAATCTCTGGATTACTTGACTCGACACATGATCACAATACAATTGCACTTTCTTTCTATGAGCAAATGCTTTAGGAAGTAAAGCCCTTTGCAGTTATTGGTAGTTTGAACTTTGTGGATCTGTTGGTTGTGTGTGTGTGGGCACCTGCTGAATTGTGTGCGCATATGAATTCTGCAAGCTTTACAATATTCAAGCCCCTTTCTTGGTTGGATGAGATGATAAAATAAAGTTCCATGATTAAGTTTCCATATTTGTTTATGACACAGAAAAAGGTCCATGCCAGCTCATAGAGCCATCCCATTTCACTCACTAACTTTTCCTTGAACTTTTTTCAACGTTCCCATCAACTTCTTCCAGAATCTACCATTCACCTTCACATTAGAGACAACTGACAGTGCCCAATTAACTGACCTACCTGCACAACTTAGAAAGATGGGAGGAAATCAGAACAAGCTAAGGGAATTCACAGGGTCACAGGGAGAAACTGCAAACTCCATGCAGGCAGCACCCGAAGTTGGATTGGAACCTGGATCGTTCACTCTATGAGGTACCAGCTCTACTAAAAACACCTCTGCATCACATTGAAGTGTATGACCCGAGTCTGTGGTCTTTATAATACAAAATGATAATTCTGGAAATATTGAGTAGATCCGTTAAGACAAGCACCTTGACCACCAACCCTTCCCACCTCTCAGCTTCTATGAAATATGTAATATCCCTCATCTGCAAAGAGCTCAGCAGTTGGATCAGGGATGAATTCATTGCTGCCTTCTCCAAGAGACTGTCAATAAAAAATAAATAAATTAGGAATCTCCACTTTAGGATCAGATAGAGGAGTTTACCTCATTCCATGAGGGCCTGCTTTCTTGTCCATCTCACTTGGTCCATGTCTCAGTTGCACATTTGAGGTCCAATATGATACAGGCAATATAAAATGTGTATCTTATGACAACTGATGTCAGAACCTTTTGTCAGCACAAGAAATTATACAGGGACCATGAAGCAAGCAAGGTGGTCTTAATTCCATTTAACCCCCATCTTTAATCCTCAATTAAAGATTTAGTGACAATACATTCAATCATGGGTGACATAATTCAAATGCTAGCCCACATCTCTGATCATACTAGGAACGACTATAGGCTCAGTACCCTTATAATGGAGCTTGAAATCACAACATTGTGATAGAAAATAACCACTGCTACCCTTGAGCCAAGATCAACAGTTAGAAACAAAAGGAAAGGTGGGAGAAGAGGAGATTGGGGACTCACTGGCTATTGGGGATTGGGGACTCATTGGCTCTTGGGGATTGGGGACACTGGCTATTGGGGATTGGGGACTCATTGGCTCTTGGGGATTGGGGACTCATTAGCTCTTGGGGATTGGGGACTCATTGGCTCTTGGGGATTGGGGACTCATTGGCTCTTGGGGATTGGGGACTCATTGGCTCTAGGGGATTGGGGACTCATTGGCTCTTGGGGATTGGGGACTCACTGGCTATTGGGGATTGGGGACTCATTGGCTCTTGGGGATTGGGGACTCATTGGCTCTTGGGGATTGGGGACTCATTGGCTCTTGGGGATTGGGGACTCATTGGCTCTTGGGGATTGGGGACTCA
This sequence comes from Narcine bancroftii, assembly GCF_036971445.1. NCBI lineage: Eukaryota > Metazoa > Chordata > Chondrichthyes > Torpediniformes > Narcinidae > Narcine > Narcine bancroftii. The sequence continues at coordinate 38,107,982 of NC_091477.1, forward strand.
TTGGCTCTTGGGGATTGGGGACTCATTGGCTCTTGGGGATTGGGGACTCACTGGCTATTGGGGATTGGGGACTCATTGGCTCTTGGGGATTGGGGACTCATTGGCTCTTGGGGATTGGGGACTCATTGGCTCTTGGGGATTGGGGACTCACTGGCTATTGGGGATTGGGGACTCATTGGCTCTTGGGGATTGGGGACTCATTGGCTCTTGGGGATTGGGGACTCATTGGCTCTTGGGGATTGGAAACTCATTGGCTAATGAAAAGACTGGAGATTCTGTGAATGAGATTGAGGCTCCAGGATGGTACATTGCCCCACAGTTATCAGGGGTGTCTCTGAACAAGTTCACAGCATTCTGGAGGGGGAGGGGGAGGAGCCAGATGTTGTAGTCCACATGGGGACCAAGGACATAGACAGACTGCTCCTGACGTGGAAAGGAATCAATATCCTGTTGGGCAGGATTTCTAGAGCTCTTGGGGAAGGTTTAAACTAGTTTGGCAGGGGTGTGGTAAGCAGAATGTGAGTGCAGAGAATAGGGCAGTTCAAAAGCATGATGCTCTGTGATTTGAGGAAGGGCAGGCAGGGTACAAAATATAAATGTAGTCAGTTAGAGGGTTTGAATGTGTCTATTTCAATGCTAGAAGTATTCGGAATAGAGGGGATGAACTTAAAGCATTGAGCAATACGTGGAATTGTGGTGTTTTGTCGGTTACAGAGACAGCTGGAGGAAGGGCAGGATTGGCTGATGCAGATGCTGGGGTTTAGATGTTTAAAGGGATAAGATGGATGATAAGAGGTGGGGGAATAGCATTACTGGTCAAGGATTGTATCATGGCCATATAAGGGAAGGACACTGCTGAGGGTGTGTCTACTGAGTTAGTGAGGGTGAACGTCAGAAATAGGAAGGGAGCAATCACTGTACTAGAAGTAGGCCCCAAATAGCCTTTGGGACACCAAGCAATAAATAAGCAGGCAGATTTTGGAATGATGCAGGAAACATAGGGTTGTTGTTATGGGAGACTGCAACTTCTCTAATATTCACTGGCACTTCCTGGCTGAAAGAAGAATAGATGAGACTGAATTTGTCAGGTGTGTTCAAGAAGGATTCCTGACACAGTATGTGGATGACTTGAGGAGAGGCCATATTGGGTCCCATTCTGGCTAATGAACCTGATCAGGTGGTGGGCCTCTTGGTTGGGGATCATTTTGGTGAGAGTGACCAAGCTTTAGCATAGCTATGGATAAGGATAAAAGCAGGCAAAATGGGCAAGTATTTAATTGGGAAGGGCTAATTACAATGGGATGAGGAAGGAACAAGCGAGAGTACATTAGAAGGAGACGTTCAAGGTTGAAACCACATCTAATGTGGAAGAAGTTTAGGGACTACTTGTGCTGGGTTCAGGATAGGTCTGTCTCACTGGAACAGGGAAAAGATGGTACGAAGAGGGAACCATGGTTGATGAAACAGATAAGGCAGCTGGTCAAGATGAAGAAGGAAGCATGCATTAGACATAGAAAACTGAAAAAAATAAAATTGATGAGGGTAGGGTGGTAAATGTGGTTTATATGAATTTTAGAAAGGCATTTGACAAGCCCCCCCCATGAGAAAGTCATTCAGAAAGTCATGAGGCATGGAATCCATGGAACTTTGGATGTGTGAATAAAAAATATGCTTCCATATAGAAAGCAAAGAGTAGTAGAAGAAGAGAAGTATTTTGCCTGGAGGTCTGTGACTAGTGAAGTACTGCGAAGGATCTGTTCTGGGATCCCTGCTCTTTGTAATCTTTATAAATGATCTAGATGAAGAGGCGGTAATTTACAGATGATATAAAGGATGGAGGAGTTGTGGGTGGAGCTGAAGGTTGTCATAAGTTACAAAAGGATATAGACAGGATGCAGAGTTGGGCAGAAAAGTAGCAGATGGAGTTCAATCTGGATAAGTGTGAGGTGATGCATTTTTGAAGGACTAACCAGAAGGCTGACTACAGGGTTAATGGTTAGTTACTTAAGAGTGTGGATGAACAGAGGGACCTTCGAGTCCAAATCCATACATCTCTCAAGGTTGTTACTTAGCTTGATAGGATAGTTAAGAAGACCTATGGGATGTTGGGCTTCATTAATAGAGGGACTGAGTTCAAGAGTCGAGAGGTCATGTTGCAAATCTACAAATCTCTGGTGAGACCACACTTAAAATACTGTGTTCATTTCTGGTCACCTCATTATAGGAAAAGTGTGGAAGCCATGGAGAGGGTGCTGAGCAACTTTACCAGGATATTACCTGGATTGGAAAATAAGTCTTATGAGGCAAGGTAAGGAGAGCTGGGGCTTTTCTCTTTGCAGTTCACAGTTAATACCAATCAAAGTGAAGTGAGTGGGATAGCAAAGAAGGGCATGTGGTGTTTTCTGCCTCTGGTAAAATGTGCTGCCGTCTCATTCCTGCCTGAAATGTGAATAGCTATTTAATTCTATTTCATTGTCATGCCTGTTTTACATAAGTATCTGAAATATTAAACTTTCCATGATTTTCCCTACATTGCACTATTTTAAAATCCATTCTACTATATCTAACTCTCTCTTTTACCATTTTCCCCACATCTGTTCCTAGTCCACCTTTCCACCTTATCAACTGTTCTTTTGCTTTGCCATTGTGATTTGAACCTGCAAGTATTTTCTTGCCAATGAACATCTTTGGGTTAACATTAAACAATAGCAAGTTTGCAAAATGGAAAACTGTCCACGGGACAAAGAAATCACTGCATGTTGACACATTCATTTCCATCTAAGGGAGAAAATAACAAAAGACAAAATTCACAAACACAATAAAGGAAATCAAAGCATTTCCAATCAATCACCCTGCAGCAACCTGAAATGGTCGCAAGGTAAGGATCAAGCAGATGGAAGTTGTTGGGCTGCAAATGAATTCAAACAGCCCTTGGGGGACATGGAACATTAACAGTTTTCTTATATGACAGTTTAAACCGTTCATTGTGTTTTTCAAATTATTTTTATCTGCCTCCATATTATCTCACAGCCCTCAAGGGAAACATTGTTGTGGAAATACTGAAATTTAGAAAGTGTAGTGTTGGCAGGTTTAGCAATATTCATGCAAAGGGATAGATTGTTTTACCTACTGGATCTATGTATCCCTCTACTTTGGCACACCAATGAATCTGCAGCTCAGCTCAGCATAATTCCTTACACACTGCTGCTCCTTTCTGTACATGCCAAATAGATCTGACTTTGAAATGTAAAAGTCCCCACTTGAAGATGGATGCATGTAATGAGTTCATTGTCTCACACATTGTACAATGTACATATGCAGCAAAATTATTACTTGCTGCAGCCAAACAGCTACCTTTAAAGATAACTATAATGGTGAACTAATTGAATTCAATTAAAACAGACGATAAATATCCTAGATTGATAGTAAATAAATATTCACAGTAATTTGAGGGCAAAAAAGTGACATGTAAGAGTACAGTCCTTTTATGCTGTTGAGCAGTCTTTGGTTAGTGTAACAAGGGGAGGTTCAAGAGTCTGATCGCTGAGGGAAAAAAATATTTTTGAACCTAGCGGTGCCAGTTTTCAGGCTTCTGCACTTACTGCCTGAGAGTAGCAGTGAGAAGAGGTCATGACCTGCATGGCAGGGGTCCCTTAAGACCTTGACTGGCTTCTTGAAGCAGCACCTCACACAGATGTCTCCAATGGGTGGGAGGTCAGAGCTTGTGATAGACCTGACTATGCTTGCTACCTTCTGCAATCTTCTGCATTCATGTGCACTCGAATTCCTAAGCCAGGCTGTGAAGCAACCAGTCAGTATACTTTTTTCAGTACAGCTGTAGATGTTTGACAGAGTATACAATGATAAGTAAGTCTCCTTAGAAGGTAGAGGCATTGTTCTGTCTTCTTCACAGTTGTTTCAATGTACAAGCTCAAGGAACGATCTTCTGAAATATTAATTTCGAAGTTCTGACTATCTCCATAGATTGGAAGCACTGATTATTCACAGTGGAGCCCAAATACTATTTTAGAAAGTAAATGCACACCACTTCCCTGTATCTGAAAGGAAAACAATGTCCACATGACATTGATATGATGCCTATTTTCTCATTAAACACAGTAGATTAGGGTTAGGGTTAGATGGCAGTACTGACATGGGGCAGACCTTGGACAAGCGAGGTGAGTGGAGATATTTCTGCCAGCCCTCCTCCGAGGGTCCTACTCTATTGACAATCACAGTAGTCTCTACTCTTTCTCTTTCTGATAGGTGCACTAGATGAGGGGAGCCTCCTTGTGTGCCTTTACAGGACAAACAAGAGAAAACAAAATGATTAGCATCTTGTATACATGGCAATAAAGGAACATTGGACCTTGGCAATGAAGGGCGGTTGTGTAAGTGGCAGCTGTGGACTCAGATGATCACCTAATCCCTGGTGAATGCCCAATGTCCAATGCCCTCCACCACCCTCATGAGGCTTGTGATGTCAAAATCAGGCAACAAGGACCAGGCTGGAGTCTGCAATTGTGCTAGGCATCAATAACTAGCTGGTTCTGGGTTTGGGCATCGGAGACCTGCCTGGGCACAAGGTATAAACCTGGGCATCTCATAAGACAAACTGGAATTTCAAAGGTGTTTGTGAAGAGCTATCTCAGACCAAGTTATTTAAATTATCATCCATGGCCTGGTCTCCCTCTTGGACTTTAACCTTGTTAGAGATGAGTACCACTTCCATAATCATTAAAGATTCATAAATTAAGATGAACTGTGAATGTTTTTATGATGGAAAGGAAGAAAATCTGTCCAACTTTCAGCTTTTGAGGAGTGGGAAATATCTAAAATTGGGTTACGAATAGCTAGTTTTTTGAAAACAAAAATGTTACATTGATATCTTGTTTTGGATGCGAAGGGGCTGAACATAGCCTTTATAAATAATGGTCAGATTTAAGAAGCATGTAATTGACAATCCTGTACTTATTTATTTACACATTATTTATTTCATGAACTTTCAACAATTCTAGAAGACAGCTTGGTTTATTGAACTCATGACACTCTGAGATTTTCTGCAATACAGTATGCCTTGCTGTGGCCCCACACACAAGTACCATAAATAAACCCAACCACAACAAACAATACCTGACTATATTCCTTATCGTTAGAATGCAAGGTTGGCTTTCCCAGCCTGGAAAAGACTGGAGTGCCAGGAAAGGAGAAGGAGAGAACAGGAGGGTATCAGATAGTCACACTACTGGATAACCTATCTTTGAGTGTAATGCCATTTCAATCTCTGATTGTTTTGGCTTATGCTGGCATATGGTAGCAGTGACTGACCCATAGAACCTTGTGGCATTTGTCATTTTGTAGGATATCTGTCAAGTTATCCAATAGGTTGAAAATATCAGAACTGAGATTTTAATTCAGTGAATGCTGATAAAGAGGAAGATTGATTAAATTTCCATTGCATTGTGAAGTATATTTGATGTGGTGAAGGTAAATGCACTGCTTATCAAGGAAAGTGTATTTCAATTCAGGCCATGAACTTTGGAAAACTCTTTGGCCACAGAACTCTGCAGGTCCAGGGATTGGATTGCAATTGGTAGAGGTGGGATGAAAGACTTCCTTGTATGTTCCAATGTGAGGATCCACCTAAACTAATATCGATGACTTCATGCTAATCTGCATCTATTGTGCAATTCTTAGGGCATAACTCAATCAGTAATCAATTATACATTTACCCATGGGTGAGGCTTCAGAAAGCATGGATATGCCATTGGACATTTCTATAGTCTAAATCCACTAATTTAGTTCAGCACAGCCCAGATTAAAGGGCAACAGCCAGAAAATTCAGATAAGACCAAATTCATTTGCATAAATTACAGTAAGGAAGACTGAGGGTAAGTGCCAGTGGCTTTAAATTAAATGCCCCAATTAGTTAGAGCATTTAAAGCAAATGATGAAACAAAGGCTGTGGAAGATGGTATTTTCCTGGTTGCCAAGAGAGATGAAATCGGACCTCAGCTTTGATCATACTTAAATCCTCATGAGGAAAAATATTAAAGACGTGATCAGAATTTAACTATAATGGTAGAAAATGTTTTCACGAAAGATATTTGTTGCAGTCACATAGATTGTGGAGGTATCTTTAAAGATTTATTCCACACTCGATCTCTAATCTAGATAAATTAATCTAGATAAATATTATTTTTATGAAGTGGCATTGCTGAGGATAAGTGCAGTTGATACAGTATCTACCAACTTCCAAATGAAGTTGGATAAAGTATCTCATAATTGAATTGTCACTCAGATCAAAGGCTATGCAATAATATGGGCATTAGCGTATGGATTGAAAATTACATATGTAATCGGAAACAGAGACTAGTGGTGAACAGACCAGTGGATGGATGAGGAAATTTAATTGTATGGATGACTGGAAAAGCCGGGGTTGTTTTTCAAAAGGAGGTTTTGAGGGAATCATCAAGGGTAGAGACAAAGAAATTTGAATGAAATTGTTCCCATTAGCAGTGTGGTCAAGAATAAGGGGACTTAGAATGAAGGTGTTTGACAAAAGATCAGAAGTAATGAAAACTTTTTCCAGCAGTACATAGTTGGGATCTGGAATACATTGACAGGAGTAGTGGTGGGTGCAGATTCAATTATTAATTTCAAAAGAGAACTGGATAAATAGCTGAAATAATTTGTCAGGCTAGGGAGACTGGCAAAGTAGTAGGACTAGCTCGATTGCATTGACATAGAGCTGATAGAAGTCAGACAGGTTCTATGGCATTCTACTTGTTATATTTATTTCATAATTATGAGGTCACCTTTGTAAATACATATCAAATGATATTCACATTATTTAAACCCACAATTGTATTGTCAGTATTAATTCTTGACTAACAACAGATAGATTTACAAAGTGTGGTCATTGTCACATTACTTCACCTTTTATCTTCATTATTTTTCTCTTTTTTAAGTAATTAGATCCCCCTAGCTGGACCATAAATAGACCTGCATTAAAGTCACACAAAACTCGGTTAATTCTATTCTTGAGTCAAAATGCATGAGGATAGCTTGCAATTTCCTCCCTTACTGCTGTACGCAGAGTGAATGTGTGTGGAATCATTTATGTTGAAAAGATATATGACTGTCCATGATTAATCTTCTCAGTTAGCACAAGAAGCTACAAATGAAGCTGAATATTGAGGAAGTGAGAGGTTGAAATAGAATGTTGTACACTAACTGTGGGGAAGTCCGGCATAGGCAATTCTCTTTCTTTCTCTTTTAATCTTTTTATTAATTTTCCACAAAAAACATAGAATAATATACAGAAAAAGTGAAAAATGAATATACATTGTCCTTGAATATAACAATAAAGTACTTTCAAATTAATTCAACATTTCCATATATTGACAGTTACATTAAGTTAAAAAAAAAGTTAATGCATAGATCAAAAAAAACTAACTCCGATGGAAAAAAAAATAAAAAGGAAAAAAAATACAAAAATAAAAACAACTGGTCAATCTATTCTGAGAGTAATTTGAAAGTAAGTAGAAAAGAGATTCTTCCTGAGTAAAACAGCACATGGAGAGGAAAAGAAAAATGGAAATGGTTCAATTTTCTTTATTAGTTTGAGTCATACGAAAATATTGAAGTAACGGTCAATAGCTTTTTTTTCCAAAATTAAAGGTAGTATCAAACATCCAATTTCTATTTTTTTTTCTAAATCTAGGATGATATAATGGAGGAAAGCCATTGAAGTAAAGAATGCAGATTGCAATCTTTCCATTTGACTAATTAGTTCTCCTTGCCATCAACCTTTAAAAGGCTACTATCCTTTGGGCTGAAAGCCTGATCCCAAAACTGTGATCCCAAAAATAGGTTTACAGCCAAACTTACTCACAGCTAAGTCAAACACTTTAGCTAAAATTTCAAAAACACCTTGCCAAAAATTATTTAACTTTGTACAGGACCAAAACATAGTGGCCAAAGTGGCCTCTTCGGATTTACACCTATCACAAATAGGACTTATATTAGGAGGAAATATGGGCCAATCTGTCCTTAGACACATGTGCCCTCTGCACCAAGTTGAACTGAATCAAAAAGAGGCCATTCTCTTGCTAGAGTTGGAACATGGCCTCAGTCATTAGATGTTCTGGAGTCAGTAAATGGGCTGAAAATAACATAGAAGAAATAGAAATTTATATTATTGCAAGAAAAATGCATTGCATGGACTTTTTTCCTGTTTTCCTGATTCTGCAGTCAAAGTTGAGAAGCACCTTTGCTGCTAATCACAGAAACAAGCACAACGGTTTGAATCACTAGCAGACTCCAGAACATGGTATATTTTTTTGTCTGTCAGTGTTCTAAGTATTGAGGTTATTCTTCTCAGAGCTTTCTGATACTTTTCCAACTATCTGGTGCTTGTATAATCAGAGTTGTTTCCAAGTACCCAATGACCATACCCTAAAAATACGTTTTGGCTTAGTTTCTGATACAACAGCTGTTTTAAATGTATTGCATGAAGATCTTTCCCACACAGTCCTGCAATTTTACTCACCAGATTTTCCCAGAATTGCATGAGAATTAGCTTTGTTAAAATCTTTTACATCAAGCTAAGATCACAGTGATTTTAAATGAGCCATTAGCTCTGTACCAAGTGGAAAATGTTCCATTAAAGAGTTCGGTTTACTCTGCATGGACAACTACAGGGAATTTAATAATACTGTGATTTTATCTGTATCATAAAGCAAAGTAATTTCTTTTGGTTTTGCCAATAAAAAAAAATGAACAGACATCCAAAAATAAAGCTGTCCTGCACAGTAGGAAACAATTCCTAGTTATATTATGGAAAAGAAAGTTTATTTTGTTTACATAAGAAAAATAAGCTCGCAAATTAATGTACACACTAGTGACATCAAAACAATGTTATAAAGAGGTTCAGAGTTACATACCTCCTAGTTATTACCAATGACTTGTGTTATTCTTTCATATATTGGCTGGAATAAACACTTAATGCTTCCCATGGGTAAATAAAAACATACCAGAAAATAGCCTTGAACATTTCCGTAAGCATTGCCAGTTCTGTTTATGCTTTAAAAAAAATACTGTCATATGAGATCCGACTGCTCGAATAATTCTGCAATTATTGTCATGGAAAATAATTTGCAATGTATGTTGGATTCTGATTCTCTAATTTTTAATTCACAGGAGGTACTCTCTGGGATATCGTCAAATGCTGAAACATTATGTCAATTATTAAAATATTCTTCATGAAGTGCAATAAATTCCACATCGTCATTTTGTCTGGAGGTTGCTTTAGGATCAGAATGAGGTTTTGCTAATAGTTCCAAATGTATCATTGCATCACAAAAAGGAAACACTGTTCCTTACAGAAGAAAAAAGCATATGAAAAACTTTAAGATCAGACCAGAAGTATCTGAAGCTGAATTAAAGGATCCATCCAATGTGATTACAGCTAATATGGTATATCATAAAGACTACATTTATTTCAAATTAACAGTAACCATAAGAACTAGCAGATGCTTTCACAATCAGCCAGACTCTTTTTCAATCTCTTTATTGAACATATTATAGTAAACAATACATGAGGACAGTGGGCTGATAACGCCTCAAACCGTGCATCTTGGCACCTCACAGTTTGGCGGGCAGCAGCCTCCTTTGAAGAAGACCGCAGAGCCCACCTCACTGACAAAAGGCAAAGGAGGAAAAACCCAACACCCAACCCCAACCAACCAATTTTCCCTTGCAACCGCTGCAATCGTGTCTGCCTGTCCCGCATCGGACTTGTCAGCCACAAACGAGTCTGCAGCTGACGTGGACTTTTTACCCCCTCCATAAATCTTCGTCCGCGAAGCAAAGCCAAAGGAAGGAAAAGGACATGAGGAGAATAGAATAGAGAATCAAATAGTAAAAGCAGAAACATCAGTATAGCACAATATATAATACAACGTTTAACATTATAACATATTGAACAATATTGAGAAAAAAAATTGTTAAAACCCCATCTAATGTACCAACATAAACAATAACAAAAAAACAGTAACTACAGATAAAAAGAGGCTGGGCAGCCTAAACTGAGAGATCAATACAAACTATTTATCTAATCCTTGCCAATAAAAAAAAACAACAGAAATCCAGAACAGCCTAAAAGGTAAAGTCAAAATACAAATGAACTCATAGGAAAATAGTTTATAAAAGGATGCCATGTCTCTTCAAACTAAACAGAGGTATCAAGCCAGGCTCTCAACAAAATAATAGGTTAACATCCTGGTCAGTACCGCATTAGCTGGCTGAAATTACCACTTTTAAAATTGCTTTCATGTCTTCTAAATTTATGTGAGTAAAACTAAACATTGGCTGTGTTCCTCATAATTGATGGGGATTGGAAATTGTACATGCAGGGATGTTAGGTGAAAACAGGATCATGCAGTATATCCTTTTTTTTACAACTTTATTTATTTGAAAAATTGGTAGTAATCATACAAAATATAATCCACAACAAGATTGTTTTATATAGATATATATATATAGAAAAAATTAAGAATAAAAAAATTAATAAAAAAGAAAAGAAACCCCACCCCCTCCCACCCCTTCAGCCAGCTCTCTTAAGGAGACCCAAAGAAATATATAAAGAAAAACTAAAATAATAAATAAATCAAGGTACATCTAAATGCATATATTCCAAATATAATGACCACTTATTAACAAAAAATAATTATCATGCAGATTATATGTAATTTTTTCCATAACAATACAAACTTTCATTTCATTTTGCCATCTCATTATATTAATCACTGTATTATCTTTCCATGTACTTGCTATACATTTTCTAGCTATGGACAATGCTAAATATACAAATGCAATTTGGAATTTATCCAACCCCAATCCCTTTAAAGGAATCACATAACCCAATAAAAAAACTTATACAATTTTTCCAAAATTAACTTAATTTCTTCCCAAAATGGTTGTACATACGTACAGGACCAAACAGCATGTAAAAAAGTTCCAACACATACACCACATCTCAAACAGAAATCTGAATTACTAAAGCCATATTTTTTCAATTTCTCAGGAGTTAAATCTAACTGATGCAAAAAATTATAATTAACCATTCTATATCATGCATTTGTCAATCTAATTTGTCAATACTGTCATAACACATATCCGTCCAGTAATCTTCAGGGAAAACAAAAGTTAAGTCATTTTCCCACTTAAGCTTTGATTTCTCCCATTCTGGCTTATCCATATTATCTTGTAATACTTGATACATAACAGAAATATAGCCCTTTTTAGGCATAGAAGAAATCAAAGACTCGAATTCCGACAATACAGGCAAAATCATCTCTCTACCATACATTTTTTTTTACCAATGACTGAAGTTGATAGTAAACAAATAAAGAATTTTCAGCAATATCAAAACGCTCTTTCAATTGAATAGAAGAAAGAAATTGACCTTCTATAAAACAATCCTGCAATATTTTTATACCCTTAAAGTCCCAATTCTTTAAATGACTATTAAATAATGAAAAAGGAATAAGCTGATTATTATATAATGGTGTTAAAATAGATAATGTACATTTTGATCAAATAATCTTATTCTTTTTTGTCCATAGCATCAATAGATGTTTTAATATCGACACATTATACTCCCATAATAAATTTATATAAATTTATATTTATTTATTCCGGTAATAAATTGATGTACTGCAGTTTCAGAAATACATGCCATCTCAACTTTAGCTCAACTTGGAGGCTGATCAAAATCCATAAAACCACTAAAAAATTTGAATTGAGCTACTTCATAATTGTTCAGAAAGTGACGTAATTGCTATCCACCTAGTGCATACTTCCAAGTAAGTTTATTTAATGCTACCCTTGGTAGCATTATACCTTTCCATAAATTTCCCATTGACTTTATTTAAATCCTGTAAAAATGTCCTTGTAAGAGAACATGGTATTGATTGAAACAAATATTGGATATGTGGGAAAATATTCATTTTAATACAATTAACCCAGACAATTAAAGCTAACGGAAGGTCTTTCCACTTAATTAAGTCTGCTTTTACCTTTTTCATCATGCAGTATATCCTATAATGTTTGTCAGAATTCATAGTGAAACCTGTGTTATTACTGTGTAAATAAGAACAACAATTCCCAGCATGCAATGCAGCAGTTGGGCTGAATCCAGAGGTGACATATGATGGGTTGTCGTTGGAAGTCGGTTGAAGCAGCTGAAGGAAAATAAAGTTGGTTAAGTGTTAAACCCACATAAAGTCATTCTTCTTGAAAGAACAAGCATTACAAAACCAACATTCATTTGCATTCTTAATTTCTTATATTATCCTCTCAATGAAAGGAAATAGTTTTAATCATTCAAATTTATTTTTAAATGATCTCATAATCAATAAAAAAAACTATAGCAATACTACCTGAAGTGATCTATTTGCATGAATAAATATTTTGTTTTCTATTATCTACTTTAATTCATTTATTGTACCATGTCATATTCTATAAAATTTTCCTTTAGCTTACAGTGCTTTGTATTTTATTCACAACCAGGCTACCCTATGCATTTAAACATGTTGATTGTGTCTTTAGCTACAGTTTGTAAGTAATGAATAAATAATGTTTTTAAATTAGTACTTTTATCACAGTTAATGGTTGTTTCATTTAATAAATTTTACTATTAACCATAAATGTGAAAATAAAGTGACACATACAAAATATGTCCATTAAATTGAGAATTATTTTGACACAACACTTCAACATTGTTTTTTTTTCCTTAATTTTTCCTGTTTCAGCATTTCATTTTATTTATTTATTTTTTTCTTTTTTTTTTACATTTTTTAAATTTTTTACACTATGTACCATATTAACCAAAATACACACAAACATTTCCCTCTTGAATATACACAGTGTCATTTTCTCCCCTTTCCCCCCCTCCCTTCCCTCCCTCCTTCCCATCCCCCTCCAAACCCATTAAATGTTCAACATAAACAATACCACTTTATTAAAACAAAATCCATTTAATCATTGGATATTACCTTGATGAGATTGTATATTCCTACAATAAAGTAGATGAGAAGGTATGAAAGCTTGATTATGAAATCTATTCTTATCAAATATTTCTGATTGCTTCTTCAAAATCATGTCTTTTTTCTCAATAAAGCTGCTGTCTCTCACTCTTGTTACTGAGTTTTATTAGGATATATTATTCAGATTTATGTATCTGGGTCACTAAATTAATAAAAATAGCTACATTTATATTGTGACTCATGATATCATTAAGCACTTTCACAACCAATGAAGCATATTTGCTGTTATAATGATGGAAACATAGCAAATACATTAATGTACAGTAAGGTGCCATCAACAACATTATTTTTTGTTATGTAGTTCACAAAAAAGTGGTCTTGGCAAACTCACCTGGTGTTTTTCAAATGGTACAATAGAATTTTTAAGGAGTGCATGGAAGAATTAGTGAGATGTGGACTTAACATCTTAACAGAAATATAGATAAATAATTTCTTCACAGTTATCATCTGTTGTGCACTCAGATTCCCTGACATAGACTTACGGCTCAGAGGTAAGAACAAGTAACCAATCCTGACGCATAAAATTAAACTGTATTGTGATTTATGATTTGAATATATTAGGAAAACAGTAATACAATTTCCAAATGGGCATGTTTCTGTGGAACAGTTCCATTAGTTCACCATTATGCATCTTTAATCTGAAGTCTCCTCTATTAACCCTTCGAAGAAACTGTATCCATCATAAATATAATACATAACTTTTAACCCTTATTGCTCATACACTGACAATGAATGGAAAGTGGGGTTTAAAAAATAATAGCATTAAGAAAAGATTAAAAACATAGAAGGGCCCATGGTGAAACCAAAATCCACACAATTTAGATTAATCACTTAAATTGTGGTATCAAATGCATTACTTCTGAATTTATGCATGATGCCAAACTAGTGGGATATAGCCAGCCAATGCTAAGGAGAACAACACAAAGGTGCATTGGAGAGGATACATAATAAATTGACAGGGTTTTTTTTGTAACCAGAAATAGAAAGGGGAGGGGATGTATACCCATCAGGGAATGATAAGTAAAATTTGTCTTTGTGTATCTTTTCTTCTTTTGGGAAAGAAGGTTGAGGTATGACTATATGGACATCTTAATACTGATTAAAGTTTTGATAGAGTACACATAAAGACATGGCCTTTCATGTCAGAAAAAAGCAAAGTTAGAAGCTAGGATAATTACCAGGAAATAGAAAATGGGAATTTAGAAGAAAGTTCCATATTACTGCCAGTGAGTGGCAAAAATATAGCATTTGCTACCATTGGCATTATTTGCAGCAAATAATATTAATGCATGTGAAGGATGAGGGAATCATGTTTATTGAGTTAAACAAGGAAGAAGAGATGGTACAAATGTAGATTCTATATAATTCTAAGCAAGTATGTGTAAATATCTCTTGCATTTGGTGGTTAACAAGGGTTCCAAGCAAAATAAATGCTTGGAAAATTCAATTGATGATTAACTGTACTGAAAGAAGTAAAACTTGGTTATTTCTTTGTTTAATTATTCTGTTAAGTTTGCCAATTTTACAAAGAATTAAATGGTGTTAAATATTTGAATCAGGAATCCACAGTTGCTTAAGTTAAAGTGCACTCACAAAATATTATTGCACACACTATGTGAGTGAATCATCATCAAATACCTACCATGCCAAAGTATCTCCAAAGGAACATATTCAACACTCTAAAATGGAATTTAAAATAATGTTTTTTTGTCTGTAATGAGAGTTCTCCCCACCAGATAATATACATTTGACTGCAATTGACCTGAAATTGTGCTATCTTAGTAGAGTATAGCAACAGTTGTTATTCTCATAGCAAACCATGCAAACATTCATCTTATGAGGGATAATGTCAGCCAAGACGTCAAGGGTATCTGCTCAAATCTGAAATTGTGCACCCACCTGAGAGGGTTTTGGTTGAACTTCTCATTTGAAGAATTCAAGTTCAGATAGTACAACATAGGATTATCCTTCTCAATAGTCCCAAGCTGAAAGATGAACTCATAACCTTCGGACTTAGTGTGCAGCTTATATAGTTCTTAGAGTGCTTTTCCCACCTTAATATATTGTAACACATCGACATCCACATGTTAGTTAGTGTTAAGTTTGGGAGAGAAACTGCAGGAGTATCAATGTTTTGATTTGAAGAGGGCATCAGCTTCAGAGTTCACAAGCGTGAAAGTCGTGAACATTTTTAAATCAAGTAGTAATAATAATGCATTTGGTGAGTTCTATTGCTGATTCTAATGGAGGTTTGGTGATATATTATTTTGAAATAATATCAAAATAGCAATAATTTTAAGAGAAAGTTTTGACAGAAACAGTGGGTATATTCCATTAAACACTGTTTTATTTTCTAAATAAATGACATAATTAAGATAATTATAATTTCCAACAAGAAGCTAATACTTTCACTACCACAACACATCCTAACCATCTCCTTTTTATAGTTTTTATTACCTCCTGCCTTGACGAATGTATAAAAGATTGTCCAACATCATATTGGCAGTTCTTTCCTGACCATTTCCTATGTTTTTCACAATCGGAAACACTCAATGAGCAAAGGTTTAAAATTCATCTATCTACCTATAAGTATAATCTAGAAGTTGGTCAGAATGAAGTTATAAATGTTCCTGAAGCATACATTGGGTTGAACTCTTATATCAGTCAGTGTCAATAGGCCATCAAGTCTGGAATTCACTCATGGCTGTTCATACTCCATATAAAAAAACGTATTTCTAAAAGAAGGGGAATAGGATACTAATGGTAAACTAAATCATTCTGATCTACAAACAAAATTTAACTTTTGAGTTTGATACTATTAAAGCTTTCAAATGTTTATGTTGGGGATCTGGTTTCTTTTGACTAATTTTGAGATTCCAGCATACTGATTCTATTTGTGGTAATTCAATCGAGTGAATGTGAAACAGTCAATGTATTGAAACTGGTTTTGCATATAGGTCATCAAGTTGCTGTTGGAATCACGTTAGATGGAGAGTTTACATGATAGGTGATTCATTACTTTCAGCCTCTGGGGGCTTTGAAGCTCCACTGAAGTATGCGAAGTGAATCAATATTAGGTTTACCCAGATTTTTGAACTACAAATGGACTGAGACTGAGGCTTTGAAGATTAAAGGGAGAGTTTAGATAAAATCCCCCCCCCCCCAACCCCTCCATTCTCCAATCACAAATGTCACAGTGCAATTTTCAGCTGAATGCTAAGGTTTATTTGCCCTTTTTTCATGATCTCAAAGACTCATCTGGGGGAGATCATTGGGTGGGGCCGCAATTTTGCGGCCTCTGCCATAGGTGCTCTGTGATTAATAAGGGATGGACACTGTTCTAAACAGATACTTAGCACTAAGAATTTTACTCCTTTCAGTAATTTATAATTCTGGTCTTATGAAACAAACCATGCAAAATCAGGAATTTCTATTGGTACTCCTTTATTTCACTTCACATTGCATTTACTTACTTTCTCCCCAAACCCTTCTCATCTTGGTGTCTCCTTGATTTTTTTAAACTCTATCAGTATTTGAACCACTCCACGGACCTTCTTTAATGATGAACGTCTCTTCCATTCAATTATATCAGTGGTTCTCAACCTTTTACTTTCCACTCACATACTACCTTAAGTAAGTGGCAAAGGTTGCCATAGGTGCTCTGAGTTAGTAACGGATTACTTAAGGTAGTATGTGAGTGGAAAGTAAAAGGTTGAGAACCACTGGTTTAGGAGGACAAATCATCACATTCTACTGGATAGTAAAGGTGAAATGGAAGGAGGGAATTGAACAGTGGGGGATGGAGTCAAGGCTGGCTGGCATGATTCATAATGAGGTGTAATGAAGTGTAACCCAAATCCTTGTTACTCAAATGAATGTATTTAAACACACCTGATTCAATGATCAGTTCCTGGGGATGGAATACCTGGAAAAGGCACATTTGAAACCATCTTCTCCTCTTGGTGCACTTCTTATTTGGGAACCCTCACTGAAGGCTTCTTAAGATTAGTAGGGTCTCCGAAAATAATTCTGTCAGCATCTCAGAATATAAATGAAATCAGGAGAATGCAATCTCTTCATCTTTAACATGGATAGAGTAGGAAAATATAATAGAGTTAGGCCATTTGGTCATTTAGGACTACTCTTCCATTTGATTAGATTTTGATTCATTTCATCTTTAATAAGATATATCCAACCTACAAATGGAAGAGACTGACGTAGATTCTGTTTGGGTTCCAAATGAAAAAAAAACAGAGATTCTAAAATAGACTTCAAATCAAGAGATTTACTTCATGATTCCAAGCTGTCAGTGTGAAGGAAAAGCCTTTCAAATATTTGGTTTTGGCCTCTTTTATTCCTTGACGCTTTTTCCCTCAGTTTGATTAATATCCAATTTACTGGCGGCTTTTTAGCTTTATCCTTCCAAATTCCACAATGAAATGTGCTGTTACAAAACAATAACTGTGGATGGTTCCAAAGCTTTTATTTTTTTATTCTTTATTTTTGTGCCAAAATGAATACCAATTACTTCTTACTAGAGTGAACTCTTCATGTAGGTCACAAAAAGCCAAGAAACAATCTATAAGACCTTAGTAACAAACAAGCCCATGTGAAATCACTTACTGTTAAGTGCTTATTTGATACTTATGAAGAAATGGCTTGGAATTTGACTAACAAGGCGTCGGCAGTATGGAATTCATGAAGAAAGCTTAAAAACATTACATTTTCAGAATATACATGTGTAATGAATACTGCTTTGCAACTGATAGTTTCAAGATGATTATTGAGACCCACAACAGATTACAAAATCCCTGACTTCTTAACTTTCTTTGTTGTATGTGGACTTCTTGAAATGTTCCATGGTTATTGAAACCATATGTTACTGGAAAAACTAATTGTGGATTTCATTGGATTTGTTTAGCAAAGACTATGAATCTAAAATGTCAAACATGGTTTACAGAGGTTGCTAATAGTTCATTCTTTATTCATCAAGCAATCACATTTTAATTTATTTTCACATATTTTCATCCCTTTCCCTTTATGTACTTTCTTTCAGTAAACTGGATATAATGAGACATACATTTTTGTTGTGCTCAAGAATAGGTTTGATGGATTCAAAGAGAATCAAGGGTGGACACGTGTTACCAACAAACAGTGGACTTCATTTTCACACAGGGGAATTCACAAAAAGGCACACATTTGCACAAATTAACATGCACAGTATACCAAGAAGCAAGGATTTAACTTTACATACACAGCAATAATATACAAATAACTACACATTGGGTGCAAATAAAATCACTGTTAAACACTCAACTCTTGATTGGGAATGCGAGGTTAAGCACACAGTACCATCAACTCTCTCTATCTCCAGCAGGCACGGCATACTAATAAACAACAAATTAATTACAACTAAGAAGTACATCAAATGAACCTTGTCTCCACCCCACGGCTCTGGATCCAGGATGGACCCATTTGGCCCTCCGGAGCTGCCTGTGGTCAAGTCTCCATGTGGTAGGAGCAAACAAAGAGAGAGAGAGAGTGCAGAAACTGTATGTGCTTGGATTTTTCAATGCAAGACTGGTCCACGTGACCTGCAAAGACCAATAGTATGTTAGCCTCACCTGTGAGCAGATCTAACCCTTAACTGGCAGGTGAGGTGACTTCCATAGGTATCAGCCACAGAGGTCACATGACTATTCACAACCCACATTCCCAACAGATTCCAGATGGAGAGGCCACATTATCCTCACAATTCACACTCCCACCAGGTTTCAAATGGAGATGCCACATGACTCTCCACAATCCACACTACAACCGAACAAATATTACTGCATTCTCTGTCGTTTGTTTCTTGTTTTTTGAATATTTTATTTATTCACCATATATAATATCAAGTAATTAACAATAATATATCATACTAACATAATAGAATGTTAACAAATATTTTCTGAAACTATATATAAATAACTAAAATCGATCTAAAAACTAAAAGAAAAAAGAAAAAAAAACTAACTTCTGCAAATAAGAACTAAATCCTCTTAACCCACCCTCACCCCTAAACTAATCTAATCCAAAAACTAAAATATATGATATTTCATTATAAAATTGTTACAAATAAATAATTTGGATTGGATCAGTTGACACTCAGAGATCTCAAAAACATCATAAAATTATTATATCTTCATGGAAAACATCACTGATCAGGAAAAATACATTTAAAAAATATCATAATTTCAATTTCATTATTTTAGCATACGGACCCCAAATATTTATCCATTAAATTATATGTAATTTATTCTAATGGAATACAACTTTGAATTTCAGCATGCCATCTATCTAATGTTAATGAAACATCAGATTTCCTTGCTATTACTAAAACCAACTTAACAAATTTTAATTGAAAAATCTGACAGCGTTAAATTAGGAGTGACACTTCCAAAATTTCCTAACAAAAGTAATTCAGGGTTTAAAGGAAAGTTCACTCCTGTTATCAGTTGCAAAAATTTACTAATAGAAACCCAAAAAGGGTTAACCTCTGAACAAGACCACGTAGAATGAAGAAAAGTTCCAATTTCTGTTCCACATCTCAAACATTGATCCGATAAGTTCGATCTTCATCTACTCAATTTCTGAGGCATAATATATTAAGATGACTGTTGTTGTTTTCAAAATTCCAACTCAGTCAGGAGGTGAATGATCAGATTCATCTAGGCTTATAGTTCACATGAATCACTCATGATTTTTTTTGAGTAGAAAGCAAACAAAAATACAATTCTTGAATATGTATCAAACCTGCTAGAATAAAAAGAGTAATCCCTATCCCCAGGGTGCATTCTTTTCCATATATCAATTAGATTAAAATCTTTCCATAAAGATAATAATGTTTTGGCTGCCTTTGATTTCACTATATTTCTTGAAGGTTTATCTAATACAGGTTGTAGACAAAAATTAAAATCACCACCCACCAAAATATTTTCATGTACATTTATTAAATTTAAAAAAGTATTCTGTATAAATTTCTGATCATCTAAATTGGGTGGATAAAAATTCAATAAAGTCCATTCTTCAGAAAATATTTGACAATTTACTATAAGATACCTTTCTGCCAGGTCTGTAATTGCATCTTGAATATTAACTGGTAATTTAAAAAAAAAATAAAATTACCACTCCCCTAGCTTTAGAATTAAATGTAGAGAAAGCCATCTGTCCTCCCCAATCTCTTTTCAATTTTAAATCTTAACTTTCAGTTAAGTGAGTCTCTTATAAAAAAGCAGTATCTTCTCCTAATTTCTTGATATATGATCAAATCTTCTTTCTTTTTATGTGTCCGTTAATCTCATTAATATTAAAACTCAATTTTTAACTGTTTTACCAATTATTTTTATCTATAGATCTTAACAAGTTATTATCATACATTCCTGTCCAGGAAGAATTTCGATAAATTAAATTGGTCTGAAGTGTCATAATCTGCAATCCAAAAACACTGAACTTATTTAAAATACAAACATAAAAAAAGTATTAAGCTAACAAAAAAAATTAATAATAGCAAATCCCTCCCTCCCCAAAATGCCAGAAGAACCAACATTATCACCCTCCATTTTACAGGTTGTGGTCAAACCACAAAAACACATGCAGTTGTCAGAAACTAATAAACACAACCCCTGACTCCCAGGGGGAAAGGAAAATTGTTATAGAAAGAGAAAAACATACTCCCCATTTATTAATCATTTCAACAAGTCCTCTTGTGGTAATGGAGCATTGGGCAAGTCTTTAACAAAATCTTCATCCTGAATATGATTGGTGAAGAAGAAAGTCTGCTGATCTGGCATAAATACTTCAAATGTAACTGGATATCGCAGCACAAATGTTTAACCTTTATCATATAAAGCCATCTTAACTAGATTAAACTCTCCTTCTCTTCAAAAGACCTTGACTCAAATCTGGGTAAAAAAAGATCTTATCATCCTCGTAGTTCCAAGGTCCATGTTCTTTAGCTCTTCTCTTTGCCAAACCCAGTATCTTCTCTCTATCTTGATTATTTAAAAATCTGATCTTTGATTTGGTCCCAGTTTTGGTCAGAGACCTCTAGGGCTCACTCAATCAAATTTTCTCGTCCAAATATTTCCGGTATCCAATCTTGAAAAAAAATGAATTACATCTTGGCCTTTTTTGCCTTCACACATTCCAACAATTTTAAGATTATTCCTTCTACTATAATTTTCCATAATATTGACCTTCTCTAATAATTACTCATTCATAGAAACTAAAGCAGTAACAGAGTCCTCATTAACATTTGTTCTTTCCGCGAAGCGTTGAACTTCTTCACGGTCATCTTGAATTCTTTCTTCTAATTTATCAACCCTTCTGTGAAACGTTATTTATTGATTTAGTCAAGTCAATTTTAGCTTGTTGTATTTCTCTAGTTAAAAAATTTAAATTATTTTCCATTGTGTTTGTGTTTATCAATTTTGGTCTCAATTTTATCCATTTTTCTTTAAAAACTTTACCTTGCATTTAAATTCTTCTTCTTTTGTGCTTGTATCTTCCTCTTCACTTGCAGAATCATTAGAATTATCTTCTACACAAGGTATGTCTTTTTCAATTGGAGCACTGAACTAGCCCTTTAAGAGGGATGAAGATTTTTTTTTCCTTTTTTTTCATCCACAGCGTACATACGCGATTCCTTGCACATGTGCAGTGTGGACATATTTTTCCCGACGGCACCAACTTTGCAGAGATCCGCAGGGATGGCTCTGTGAGATGGTCCCTCTCCAGGGCTGTCTCCAGCGGATCCAGGAGAAATTCCGGCAGCTGGCTTTGCTGAGAAGTTAGGCCGAGGTTCTTTTCCTTTCCTCGGTTCGCATTTTCTTTTGGAGTAGTTTTTAAAGTTTTTTTTTTTCTTTTCTCGGTGGCATTTATTCTCTTTAGATGAACTTTAAAATAACTTTAATAGTAAAAACTTTACTTAATTAGTACTTTTTAAAATTAAAATCAGCGGGAGTCGTAAGGGTGCACTGTGCTCCCTATGGCATCATGTGACCTCTCCCGTCTTTTGTTTCTTTTCTTAATGTACTTCCTCCACCTCTCAAAAAAAAAAATCACAAATGCTTACTATTTCCACTTAGTTGAGAACTTTAAATTTAGACATACAGCATGGTAACAGGCCATTTCAGCCACCCAATTTACACCCTGGTACATTTCGAATGGTGGGAGGAAACTGGTGTCCTTGGAGAAAACCCAGGCAGAGAGAGGGAGAACATACAAATTCCTTACAGACAGCGCAGGATTCCAACCTTGTTTCCGATCACTGGTGCTGTAAAGGTGTTGCATTAACCACATGTCAACCTTGCCTGCTATCAAATAGGAACATAAAATGATAAAAATGGAGGGTTTTGCAGTGGGGAAACTCTAGGCAGCTGTTAGGTTATTAGGTCAGCACAACATTATGGGCCAAATGGCCTGTATTGTGCTGTAGATTTTTCTGTTCTATTCTATGTTCTAACTTCAACATTTGAGGTCAATACTTTTCCATAAATACTCTAAGTTTTTCTGGAATTTCTTAGACTACCAAAGGGTTAAGGTGGTGGAGAGTTTTCCATCTAACAAAATCAGTTTGTGATTGAATAGTAGGCAGAATTTAATAACTTAAATGGGGAAAAACTTTTTCATTTGTTCTCTTTTTCTACTGAATAATCTCTGCAGAATTTTTGATGGCAATATATATATATAATATTATATATATTATATATATGATATATTATATATTATATATAATATATATTATATATATGTATACACACACACACACACACACACACACACATATATATATATATATTATTTTTTTTAAAATATATATATATTTATATATATAAATAAATGATCTTGCACTCTTTTTCATGTTTATTTTTCCATGTTGTCTAACTTCACTGAATGATGTTGGATATAAATCTATGGCTATCAGAATGCAGTCTGTTCTGCCATGGCGACAATAAAACTACTAAACATATTCCTTTTTCACCTTTACATTAAAATGTGTTCTAGGTGATTGGTTGAGGTTTTGGAAGCTGTAGGTGTTCAGAAGGACTTAACTGACCTTCTACATAAATCACTGAAAGTTATCTTGCAGGTACAACAATTAGGGACCAAAGATTTTATAGACCTTTATTACAGGGAGATTTTAAGTACAAGACGAAAGATGGCTTATTGCTAATTTGAAAAGGTCTCGATGAGACTGTACCTGAAATATTATGCACAGATCTGGTTGCTCTACCTAAAGAAAGATGCACTTGTGAGAGTGAGAATTAAAATGAAGCTTTGCCATAATGAGTCCCAGAAATGACGGAGATCGAAGGAGGCAGTGGATGGGGTAGAGGGATCAGTGAAGGGGGATTGTTCCGAAGACAAGACAATTAAGCAGAATCAAAATGATTTCCCAGAAATTGACAAAATTCATCTGGGGCTTGTTAATGAGAGGAAAAATATTGTTCCTCTTCAGGAGCAAGGGCCACCTTTTCAAAACAAGTACAACAGTGGATGCAAGGCCCAAGGACGCAGTGGAAGCTCAATAACTAACTATGTCACTGTTTACATGACTTTGAATATTAAGAGCATCAAGAGATATTGGATTAATGGAGCAAAGTGCGACTGAGGTAAAAGGCTGACCATGACTAACTGAACAGCAGAATGAATGTACTGGTTGAGCAGCTTCCATTTCTCATGTTCATTTAAGATATTTGAGCCAATAATAGTGTTTACAGAGATGAAAGATCTGTGTTGACATTTCCAAATTATAGTGCATCCCTGTCTGCCTAACAGGCTAGAAATTAGGCAAGACCAAAGACTTCTCAGAATGATGGGGACTGGTTGTCACTGACATACAGTAAATGTAAAAGCTGAAAATGCCTGAAAATAATGCCATCAAAATATAAATAATAAAGAAGAGGTGGTCAAGGACTCCTGAAATGATAGTTTGGCAATGGGAAAGAAACTCAATTCCTGAGTTGTTTTACAACTGGAGGGATGTGAGTGAAACCAAGTGGATGTATTTCCGAAGAGATTGACCATGAAAAGTCATTGAATGTAAAAGATGTCATTGACTGTGCCAAAGACTCAGAAAGTGGAATTCTGCTCACAGTCAGAGAGGATCATGTTCTCAATTTTAGTTTGCAGAATTTATTGGATGTGGTGAGAAAGACTAACAGTGCAACAAAAATGATATAATTGAGTCCTTGGAAGGGGTCCATTTCATGTAAAAGTTTTCTGGGAGAGGCAGGGTGGTTAGTCAAAAACAAATTTGAACACAACTATAATATAGTGGACAGGAATCAACATGAACTCTGAAGCAGAACAGCATGCCTGATCAGTTTCTTCAACTTCTAGAAGTAACAACCTCAATGGACTGTAGTAAGCACTTAAATCTTGCTGTATTTGGACTTCCAGAAGATTTCTGTGTGTAGAAGGCCATTGACTAAATGGAGAGCTGCAGGGGATTCAAAGAAAATACTGAGGAATAGTCATGAAATTGGCTTAAATGTAGGAAACAGTGTGCACCCGTCAGAGGAGTTATGTCAGACTTATCAACTGTCCTGTGGTGCCTCGAATCTCATTGCTGAGATTACTGTTTCCAATTTACATCAATTGCTTGTATTCACAGTTGCAAAGGCTATTCAGTTTTGCAGATTATTTTAAAATGTATGAAGGAATGGAACTGGGAAACTATTAACTTAGTTGGAAAAGGTAAGAGAAAGGTTGAAGCAATAACAGTTGCATTAGTTTGCAAACAAATTTAAAAAGTGCTTAAAATCTGGAGGATGTTGACCAAGATTTTT